>NC_083225.1:175623827-176989945 GCF_032191835.1 Heteronotia binoei
CCAAGCCAAGTAAGTCAGTGGCTTGGAGACTGCATTTAAAGTTAAAGTTGCTTTCTTTCCACCTCGCTCTCCCTCCACCCTCCCCATCTCCCTCCTTCCTTCCTTCCCTCCCTCCCAAACATCATGTCTTGTGGCTCTCAGACATCTGCCATTTAATCTACGTGGCTCTTATGTTAAGCAAGTTTGGCCACCCTTGGCCCAGGCCACCTTGCGCATTTGTAGAAGCAGCAAGATTCAACTGGGGCTTCTGTCCATAAGAACTCACTTCCTTAGCCACTACATTACAGCATCTCCCAGGTGTTCGGTTGCACTGTACTGTAAATTCACAGCAGCTTCCATCTGGGGATTGAAAGACAGTGAAGGGAAGGGGCAGGTTTATTGGCTACAAGGGCCCCAGCATAACTGCCACTGCATCTACACTTCTGCCGAGGACTGACGGTGGGGAAAGAGAAAAGCAGGAGAGCAGCAGCAAGAAGTTCCACAACAGGTGCATTTGAGAGTTGTCAATTTTGTCTTGGGAAATTACTGGAGTGGAGGGAGGCGGTGTGCTGCCTGGGAAGGGCCGAGCTTGGGGAGGAGAGGGAGCTGAGTGAGGTTGTTATGTCACTCAAGGACTTCTGTTTCTCCTAGGCATTATGGAACACTCTCCTCTGAAGTTGGGATGGTGGCTCAGTGGTAGAACATCTGCTTGGGTAAGCAGAAGGTCCCAGGTTCAATCCCCGGCATTTCCATCTAAAAAGGATCCAGGTGTGAAAAACCTCAGCTTGAGACCCTGGAGAGCCGCTGCCAGTCTGAGCAGACAATACTGACTTTGACGGACCGAGGGTCTGATTTCAGTATAAGGCAGCTTCATAAGGTCATATGAATTTGCCATTTCCTTCAGAGGAATCAGTCCCTGGAGATCAGTTGGAATTCTGGAAGAACTCCCCTGAGGTGTGTGGACGTTGTCTCTACCCACTAACTCTATGCTGCTGCCATGGCTGAAGAGTGTTTTTACATCCCCCGTGTGGAAACAGCTCGAGACAAGCATTGGCTAGGCCTCATCACCTCTAGATGGGAGTTTGAAGCCCCCTCAAAAATACTCCCTGAACTCCTCTGGGGACTCCTCTGAACTTCTAATTTGATGAGAATATTAGGAGCAGTCGTCCCTCTAAGCTGAGCTAGTGTGAGCTAGCTCACAGTTTTTTAGCTTCCGGCTCACACATTTTTGTCTTAGCTCAGGAAGGATGGCCCCAGAGCAAACTAACTAGAGCCAGTTTGGTGTAGTGGTTAAGTGTGCGGACTCTTATCTGGCAGAACCGGGTTTGATTCCCCACTCCTCCACTTGCACCTGCTGGAATGGCCTTGGGTCAGCTATAGCCCTGGCAGAGGTTGTCCTTGAAAGGGCAGCTGCTGTGAGAGCCCTCTCCAGCCCCCCCCCCCCCCACACCTCACAGGGTGTTTGTTGTGGGGGAGGAAGGTAACGGAGAGTGTGAGCCACTGTGAGACTCTTCGGAGTGGAGGGCGGGATATAAATCCTCCTCCTCCACCACCTCCTCCTCCTCCTTCTTCTTCTTTGTGTAGTTGCTCACAATTTTAATGCCAGTAGCTCACAAAGCAGAATTTTTGCTCACAAGACTCCACAGCTTAGAGGGAGTATTGAGTAGAAGTGGAGAGAAAACCAACTTTTATCTTTACGCTGAGGAATCCCTGAAAAGCTTCTAAAGAAATTCAGAGTTCTCCAAAACATAGTAGGAAAACCATAAAGAGCATAACATGTGCTTAGGACCATATCCGTTCCATATCTGCATTACTTCTGACGTTTACCAATCGTGATTGCTTTCCCACTGAACAATTCAAGCTCAACAATAAAGAGCAGAGTGTTTTCGCAGCACCCTGAGTCTTCTTTACCTGCTTGTAATAATCTTCGTAAGAGATCTGAGTGCCATCACGTTTCGGGAAACTATCTGTAGGCTTCACCGACCACTCAATATCATCAATCCGGTAGGTTTTGTTGTTGTATCTGCAAAGGGGGGAGAGGGAGGGAGGAGAGCAGGGAGAGAAAGAGAGAAACCAGCAAACTTACTTTATTTGCAACTTAGATTTATGGATCGCCCAATCACTGCGTACTCAGGGCTCTGAGCAATAAACAATAAAAATGCATATCATAATAAAATTTGTTCAAAACAATTCTCAAATGGTGCTAATACATCAGATTTCAAGAAGAAGAAGAATTGCAGATTTATACCCTGCCCTTCTCTCTGAATCAGAGACTCAGAGCGGCTTACAATCTCCTATATCTTCTCCCCCCACAACAGACTCCCTGTGAGGTGGGCGGGGCTGAGAGGGCTCTCACAGCAGCCGCCCTTTCAAGGACAACCCTTGCGAGAGCTACGGCTGACCCAAGGCCATTCCAGCAGGTGCAAGCGGAGGAGTGGGGGATCAAATCCGGTTCTCCCAGATAAAAGTCTGCACACTTAACCACTACACCAAACTGGCTCTCTGTTGTCATCATCGTGAAGCTGTGTCATCATCATGAAGGAGAGGTGGGAGAAAGTTGTGGGGCAGGGAGTGCCAGCCGAGATGGTGTCCATCGCTGTCCTCAACCAAAAGCTTGGTGGAGCATCTCTGCCTTACAGGTCCTGTGGAATTACATCAGGTCCCGCAGAGCACAGATGTCATTTGGCAGAGAGTTCCAGCAGGTGGGGAGCAAGGGCTGAGGAGGAGAAGGAGGAGGATATTGGATTTATATCCCGCCCTCCACTCTGAATCTCAGAGTTTCAGAGTGGCTTACAATCTCCTTTACCTCCCTTGCCCTCCACAACAGACACCCTGTGAGGGGAGTGGGGCTGAGAGGACTTCCACAGCAGCTGCCCTTTCAAGGACAATCTCTGACAGAGCTATGGCTGACCCAAGGCCATTCCAGCAGGTGCAAGTGGAGGAGTGGGGAATCAAACCCGGTTCTCCCAGATAAGAGTCTGCACACTTAACCACTACACCAAACCGGTTCTCTGAAAAAGCCCTGGCTGTGGTCAAGGACAGCCATACGTCTTTTGGTATAACATAGGCACCACACAAACCTATGAAAGATGGTGGAGCCTTTCCCAGGATACAAATATTTTCAATAAAAATTTTAAATAAAAGCACACAACAGCATCAACAGGGTTGCAATTCTTGCCTCGCCAGCTGGACGCATTCAGAACATCACCATGATGCAAAGACAAAGCTCTTTGGACCTTTCCACACCTGGACCTCCACCTGGGTTAAATCTGAGTTCAATTCACATTCATTTACCTTGCAGGAAAACCCTGGGCAAAACAGCAACGATGATATCCTGGGACAATCGTGGGGCAAAACAGGGGTGAACTCAGTGTAGCGTGGGGGGGGGGACATAAAAGCAGGGGTGAACTTGAGTGTAACATAGAATGTCATTCTGGGTACAGGGCTGAACCATGATCAATGTCTAGAGTAGGAAGGACCTATCTTTCTTTACCTGGTAAGAACTACGAGTCCCAACAGTTCCTTTTCACACGTCTCCGCAAAACGTGCCAGATCCACACTGTTATAAATTGCAGTCATAAACTCCAGGACGTTTTCGTTCCGAAGGACTTTATGGCTCACATCCGCACAGAGCATCACTCTGTTCTCAAACTGCCCCACCGACACAGCGAAGCCTGGCCAAAGAGTTAGTCTGAAAGGCGAAGGGTAAGAACCGATCAAAACAAAAGTCTGGGCTTAACAAAATAATTCTATTACAAGTCCGTACACAGGCTATCACAGTGTGGGAGAAAACCTTGACCAATTTCGCACTAGACTTTTAATCCTGGTTTAGCCCTGTCCCCAAGCTGACATTCTACACTAAAATCATAGAATCACAGAGTCATAGAGTTGGTTTCTCTGATTCTAGCGTAGAATGTCACAGTTTGGGGACAGAGTTAAACCAGGATTAAAGGTCTAGCGCGGAATAGGCCAATCTCTTCTAATCAGGGCTTTTAAAATAGAGAACGCCCACCAGGAACTCATATGCATATTAGGCCACACCCCCTGACATCACCATTGTTTTGCACGGGGTTTTTTGGTAAGCAGAAAAAGCCCAGCAGGAATTTATTTGCATATTAGACCACACCCTCTGACGCCAAACCAGCCGGAACAGCATTCCTGTTAAAAAAAAATCCCTGCTTCTAATCCATATTATGAATGATGGACAGGCCCCAGATTAGGAAGAGTCATTTCTTTATTCTTTTCCCACCTCTAGACTGACAAATCCTGAATGGCACGAGTGGGTCCATGGGGCTGTCTTGTTTTATAAATGGCAGACATTCATCATGGGTACGTTCAGAGAAAGATCTGCATCTTAACAGCAGGGCATATGGACTGCCAGCAGAAGGTGCCAGTTTCATCCCCTGGCATCTCCAAGCAGGAGCTGACTAGGAAGTGAACGTAACCCTGGAACGAGCCAAGCTGAGCGGCACCGCAAGCTAATGTTGCAAGAGCTTCTCAGCTGTGCAAACAAGAGATAACCTGGCAGCAGAGTGGGAAAAGACAGCTGGGGAAGTGACTCCAGTTCTTACTGCCAATCAAGGGCGTGACACAAATGGCCTCTGAGGGCTCTGGCGGAGTTGCTAGAGTTTGGCTACGATTGTTCCTGGATGCCAGTGCTCTTCAAGGGCAATGGCCCATTGGGGATTTCCATGTAAGTTAAATGGCCAGTCCGCCCATCTCAACGTTATAGGATCTCGGCAAAGACTTTTCTCTCCCAGAGTCCCTGATGAGCTGGTGCCAGCCATTACATTTCATTTGTCAAAACAGCTGCTAGGCAGCGGAGACCTTGGAGAATATTAGACAAGCACTTTTCAGTCTGCTGGGGTCTGGTGAAATTGATGGACTTTTATATATTTTTGTGAGAACCCTTTTGGAAGACTTTACTGCCTCTACGCATAGCAGGGGCAGTCAAACTTGCTTAATGTAAAAGCCACGTAGAATAGACGTCAGATGTTTGAGAGCCACAAGGCAGGGAAGGAAGCAAAGAGATGTGGGGAGTGAGACGTGGAAAGCAAGCAACTTTCAATGTATTCTCCAAGCTGCCAGTTGGCTTGGCTTGGAAAAGTGATTTAAAGAGAGAAATGCCTTCTCCAAGCCAGCCGACAGGGTGGCGAGGCTTCAAAAGCCACACAATACGTGTGAAGGAACCATGTGTGGCTCCCGAGCCGCAGTTTGGACACCCCTGATATATAGGTTTAGAAAGAGTGCTCTGTTACAGATACGCTCTATATGCTTTCTATGGCTTCGATATCTTTGCGGCTGATTATCATGTACCTTCGAGTATACTGCATGTTATTACCTATTTTGTTCCCTTTTCTGTTCACTGAAACTTATTTCTCAGGCACACAGAGGCCCCCATTCAGATCAGGATCAGGGGGTGTGGAGAGAGGGAGCTCAAGGCCTGGGAAGCCCCATTTGATAATGGGACAACAGGTACAAGCTGTTTCTCCAATGCAGCAAACTTATGTGTAGCCATTACGACATGTAATATTCAAAATGAGCACTGAGTCATGAAAGCTCCTTCCCTGACACAAATTTCATTAGTCTTTAAGGTGCTACTGGACTCTTGCTCTTTTCTACAGCTACAGACAAACATGGCTACCCATCTTGACTTATAGCATTACAATATTACAGCAACTGGTCTTTTGGGTTCTCTGAATTCCCTGCTTGGCTTTTTTTACAAAAAAAAAAGTCTACAGCCCTTTTGTTACAGAGACAGACCTCCCGCTTATCTCTCTGCAACTAATTCTTATATGTACTGCAAAAAATTCCAAATAAAGGACTGCATGCACTAGTATTTGTTAATAAGATACACAACTGTAAAACTGCAATGTAGAGCAGGGGTGTCAAACATGCAGCCTGGGGGGCAAATCAGGCCCCTGGATTGTTCCTATCAGGCCCGCGAGCAACTCACTGTCATCTGCTTCCTTCTCCCTCTCTCTTGCTTCCTTCTGCATCACCACTTGCTTTGCCAGGTTTGCTCAATCGCACAGGAGCTACAGAGCAAAGCTCCTCCCTTGGGGAGGAAGTGGGGGAAGGAGAGCTAGCTTTGCCAGGCTCTCTCAGTGGCACAGCAGAGCTACTGAGTTAAGCCTCTCTTCCTTCTGTTGGCAGAGGCTCCACAAACCAGTGAAGTGGATTAGGCTGAATGTGTGTGCTTGTCTGTGTTCTTTATAAAGAAGAAGACGACGACATTGGATTTATATTCCACCCTTCACTCAGAGCGGCTCACAATCTCCTTTATCTTCCTCCCCCACAACAGACACCCTGTGAGGTGGGTGGGGCTGGAGAGGGCTCTCACAGCAGCTGCCCTTTCAAGGACAACCTCTGCCAGAGCTATGGCTGACCCAAGGCCATTTCAGCAGGTGCAAGTGGACGAGTGGGGAATCAAACCTGGTTCTCCCAGATAAGAGTCCGCACACTTAACCACTACACCAAACTGGCTCTCTATATCTATATCTCCCCTACCTGGCATTACATTTTATGACACACATGGCCCAGCCCGACAAGGTGAAGATCTGGCCCTCATAACAAATGAGTTTGACACCCCCCCGACTGTAGAGAGAATCAACTTACTTATGCTGTGGTATCTCTATTGGATCTGAAGGACTGTAGAAGTTTCGTCCGATTTGGTACATAGACAACTTTTTCAAAATCCTAAAAATTAACATACATTTTTAAATACACCAAGCAATGAGAGTGTGAGTGGTAATATCATTCTCAAAAAGTAATTCAATTTACACAAAGCACTTTTCCCACACAAAGCCAACCAGCCATTTGAACTAAAACTGAATTTATGTGGAAATTGTTCAGGCATTAGAACTGTCAAAAAATGCAGTTATACTAGCAATTCTGAACCAGAAGTAAGTTGTCATCTAGTAAGTGTTTGTGCATGTTTGGAGGGGGGCGGGGGTCATACTGTAGCACAAATAGCACAAGCTTAATCTGAAGAAGTGAGCTCTAGTCCATGAAATCTTATTCTGGAATAAAATCTGGTTAGTATTTAAGACGTTTCTGGATTTTTTAAGATTCTTCTCCAGCACCACAGAAGAATCTTGAGAGTG
Source organism: Heteronotia binoei (assembly GCF_032191835.1). Lineage (NCBI taxonomy): Eukaryota > Metazoa > Chordata > Lepidosauria > Squamata > Gekkonidae > Heteronotia > Heteronotia binoei. The sequence goes on from NC_083225.1 coordinate 175,630,913, forward strand.
CCTTGGACTGCAAGAAGATCAAATCAGTCAATCCTAAGGGAAATCAACCCTGACTGTTCCCTGGAGGTCAGATGCAAAAGCTCAAATACTTTGGCCATCAAATGAGAAGGGAGCACTCACTGGAGAAGATCCTGATGCTGGGAAAGACAGAAGGGAAAAGATGAGATGGCTGGACAGCGTTATTGATATAACTAACACGAATCTGAGCAGACTTGTGGAAGACAGGAGGGCCTGGCGTAACTTGGTCCATGGGGTCGCAAAAGTCGGACTCGACTGTGCGACTGAACAACAAAAAAAGACCTTTTAAATGTCTTCTGTTAACAAGCGCAAGTTGAATTAAGTTGACAGAACTCTAATCGGAACAAATGTTTTAATGGAGAGTGGTATAGTGGCAAGTTGCAGCCGACTGAAGGTTTTCAAGGAAAGAGGTGAACAGAGGTTGTTTGCAACTGCCGCTTCTGCACAGCGACCCTGGACTTCCTTGATGGTTTCCCGTGCAAGTACTCCCGTGCAAGTTTCCTATGCATGCAACCTTGCTGAGCTTCTAAGATCAGACCAAACTGGGCTAAGCCTGGGCCATCCAGGGCAGGGCTATTGAAGGTTACAGCTTTTAAAAATACAACACAGAAAGCACCTCATTTCCCGTGCAATGACGAAACAGCAACCAAAATTTGGGGAATGGGACAGATTGCTGAAGGCATTTTTGCCCTCACCTGTTTTGTCCGAGCAACAGAAATATATTCAGAGCATGTTCAGCTTTTGCTCTGACCTGCTGATGTTGAGAAGCTATTTTATGGGTTTAACAGACATAAAGAGAAAGATCTGAAGAAGGGTCCCAGTAAAAAGGCTTACTTCTTAAAGATGATGTTTAAAACCTGGATGCACGCAGGAGAGCCGGGGGGCAGCTGATTGACCAGCGTGAGGGTGATCTTGACAGCCTCTCCTCTTCGGGTTTCACAAGACAATTCTGTGACCTTTTTTTAAAAAAACACAAGTAGTCTACCATTTTATTTATTCCTTTATACATATGCCACTCCTCGGCCATCAGTCTCTTGAAGTAACAGAACCAGGGATGGAATTCTAGCAGGAGCTCCTTTGCATATTAGGCCACACACTCCTGATGTAGCCAATCCTGCAGGAGCTTACAAAAAAGAGCCTTGTAAGCTCTTGGAGGATTGGCTACATCAGGAGGCGTGGCCTAATACGCAAAGGAGCTCCTGCTAGAATTCCACCCCTGAACACAACTAGTACGATAATAAAAATCCCAATAAACTATCATTCAACGACCCCATCAAACCCCAAACTATAAAACCGATAAGAACAATGTTCAGACCAATACAGCAAAATCCCCAGGTAAAGAAAACGGCAAGATACCACTCTTTCAAGAAAGACCATCTTCAGTTTCCTGTCAGAATAAATAGAGAACAACTTGAAAATCCCTGCTTTTCTGGTTTTCTTTGGGTTTTTTTTTTTTGAAAGTGCAAATCTTGCCTCACGAAATCTGAAATAAATTTTGTTAAAGATGCTACTGGACTCCTGTTCAATTTTTTTTATAACAGAGAATTAATGATTCTATAAAGTGCTCCTATTGTTTCTAAAAATAAGATCAACAATCCATATACAAATGGAAGAACTTGAACTGGCACGCCTGAAAATTAACGAAGCCAGAGACTTCTGCCTCTTGGCACAATCTCGTCTTCTCAAACATGCAAAGCTTCCGGCTTGCTTACAAGAAGCCTGTGCCAGAAGCCAATGTGACGAGGAGTTCTTAAAAGGCAACAAGGGAAGGTCTGTTCCTCAACAGCAGGTATGAGCAAACAAACCAGCTCTGTCCATCACTTTAAATCCCCCTTTTGTTACATTTCCACCTGTAAATGCCTTGACGCAATACCCGGAGAAGCTAACAAAGATAGAAAAGTTGGTTGTACAGTCACAAACTCTGAACACGGCATTTAGTTTTGCAAAACATGCCTTTCTCTAGGCTGATGTACTTCCTGGCACTCAGTAACAGACACTATGTGAATACAACTGTCCAGGGCAGGGGTGGCCAAACTGCAGCTCAGGAACCACATGTGGCTCTTTCACACACGTTGTGTGGCTCTCAGAGCCCCCATCACCTGGCTTGGAGAAGGCATTTGTCTCTTTAGATCACATCTCCAAGCCAAACCAGCTGGCGGCTTAGCCAATGAATTTAAAGTTAAAGTTGCTTTCTTTCCACCTCCACCTCCCTCCCCCTCCTCCCATCTATTTGCCTTCCTTCCTGCCTTCTTTCCTGTTTCGCAGCTCTCAAACATCTGACATTCATGTCTTGCGGCTCTTAAACATCTGATGTTTATTCTATGTGGCTCTTATGTTAAGTAAGTCTGGCCACCCCAGTCTAGGGCAGTGGTTCTCAAACTTTTTGAAGGGAGACACACTTCTAAACTCGCTGTAGTGTTCAGGGCCTTCTTCCAAAGTAACTGCATTTTCACTTTCCCCCCTCCACACCATGTATTAAAGGAATTTCAAATAAGTTAGCTCTGAACTGTTATAGAATGCATGTTTCAGGCTCAGTATTTGTATAATGCTAAAAAGTAGAATGTTGCATTTTGCAGTCATCGTGCACCCCAAGCAGTGGAAAACACAAACTTGTCGTCAAGTCTCCTAAAACCTATCCCAGCTCACCCTGTTCTACCTCCTCCTCCTTCCTATTGGCCCCACAATCAGCACGCAAGAGTGTCACAATCCATCTTTGAGTACCAGCCCACAATCTGAGAACCACTAGTGTATGAAATGAAATCTCACTTCTGTTGTGGATGTGAGCTGCCCTGGACGAGCTGTGTTCTCTCCCTCTCTCTTGATCTCACATCTGTAAAATGGAGCAGCAGCAACCTGCCTCATGGAGCTTATCAGGCCTCGGATTCAGCAGGAGCTCACAGGAGAGCAGATCCTGAACCTTTCTAAGGGTTCCCCCTCCTCCTCCCCACCTTGTCCACTGAATAGTAGATGCAGCTGCATAACAATCCCTGGATGAGCTTCACCACCTATTTTTCTACAAAGCAACCCCTGGAGCTTATTATTATAAGGAGAGGAGGTGGCGTTACAAAGTGGACTGCACATCAGAAACAAACAGCAGCTTGTTCTCAATATTCTGCTTTACGTCACGCATTCATAGCAGTATAGTAGAGTTTGATAAAGAAGCAGGGCTTTGCAAATTAGATGTGGGGTCATAGACAACAAGAGTGCATTTGAATTTATATACTGAACCCCAATGGGAGAGGAAAGCAGCTGGCTGGTGGACCTAACACAGACCAGAGTGCTGATCTAGGCAAAGCACTTGGAGGTAGAGGATTTGCACAGGAAGGGAAGAGAATGGGGTAAGAGCCCGAGAAATGCAAGTTTTCCTCTCTGCCCCCAATGTCCCCCCCACTAAGTGAAATTTCAAGAGCAAAAAATAAACCGTACTTATTAAAATTCTGAGTAACGTAAAGACTTACATTGCTTTCTAATCTCTCCGTAACAATCCCTGGATGAGCTTCACCACCTATTTTTCTACAAAGCAACCCCTGGAGCTTATTATTAAAAAATAAACCGTACTTATTAAAATTCTGAGTAACGTAAAGACTTACATTGCTTTCTAATCTCTCCGTAAGAAACAGCGTCGCTCCATCAAACGCTTTGGCTTTTAGTTGAAATTTGGTGTGGCTGTACAACAGCGCAAGCTGCAACCGTCTCGACCCCAGCTCTGGGCTAAACTCGACATGGTATTGGTACAGTTGCCAGTCCTTGGGCAACCATAACCCAAATAGATTTGTGCAGATTTTGACGGGAATGCCGCTGGATCCTGTAAATAATTTTTAAATGAAGTCAATTCTCAGTACACAGCATTTTGCAACTCGTCACTCACCTAAGGTGAACAGCTATGCTTCCCAATCCAGAAGCCACCAGGGCTGTTATACCTGTTTTAGTATTTTTCACATGTGCCATAGTCTGTCGTGTATTCACTCCCATGTCCTGGAAAGTGCAGCGGATTCTACCTCCTCGGTCCATCACTTTATAACCAGAATCAGCAACCGAAAAGCCATCTCAAAAATTAAAAAAGAGAGAAAATGTTAAAATGTTTGTGGTACCAAAGAAAAAACCAGAGAGAACAGAATAGAACCATAGAGTTGGAAGGGGCCATACAGGCCTTCTAGTCTAATCCCCTGCTCAATGCAGGATCAGCCCAGAGCAGGGGTGTCAAACTCATTTGTTATGAGAGCCGGATCTGACATAAGAGAGACCTTGTCGGGCCAGGCCACATGTGTACCTATTTAAGATTAGGCAGCAGAGATATAAACTTTATAAAGGACACAGACAAACACAATTAAGTTGTGAGGTTTTTTTAAAAAACAAACAAACCTTAAAATAAATCATGCTTAAAACATTAGCACTTGTTGGGTCTTAAAGGTGCTTTCTTTGTATTACTCCTGTGGGATCCAGGGAACTGGGCAAAGGAACCTCTGGTTCCCTCCCTCCCTCCCCAGCGAGCCAGGAGGGGGGGGGAGCCTCAGCCAATAGAAGGAAGAGAGGCTTGGCTCAGTAGCTCTGCTGTGTGATTGAGAGAGCCTGGCAAAGCAAGCTCTACCTCCTCCCCTTCCTCCCCAAGGTATTTAGGCTTTGCTCTGTAGTTCCTGTGCAATTGAGCAAGCCTGGCAAAGCAAGCTGTGACATAGAAGGAAGCAAGAGAGAGGGAGAAGAAACAGATGACAACCAGTTGCTTGGGGGCCTGCTAGGAGCACTCTGGGGGCCTGATTCGGCCCCCAGGATGCATGTTTGACACCCCTGGCCTAGAGCATCCCTGACAAGTGTTCATCCAGCAACTGCTTAAAGAGGAGCAAAGCTAACAGAAGAACACCAGTGGCAAGACACCAGGCAGGATCTGCTACCTGAATACATGGAAACTGCCTTAATATGAGTTCCCAGGACTGGTTCGTCTACCTAGACTGGCAACAGCTCTCCACAGTGACACTGAGGAAGAATTTCCCCAACACCTGCTGCTCTTCAATTAGAGATGTCAGGGATGGTAACTGAGATCTTCTGCTCACAATGCAGCTGCTTTACCGCTCAGCTGCAGCCTCTCCTGTTAGGGCACAGCAAAGGGTCTTCTCTGTGGTGGCTCTTGTGTTGCAAAAGAGAAGGGCCACCACAGAAAAAGATCTGCTTTACGGTAAAACATATTTTTACTTTAGAAAACAACAGGACTTGGACCAGCACCTTTCAAGAGAACTGGATGGCACAAAAGGGTTCACAAGGTAAACGGTGCTGCCTTAGGTCAGCTGAGCCCAGGCTGTGTAAGGCTTTGATCACCCACGTCCTGATTATTCCATCACGTTCTGGGGAACAGAGTACTTTTACAGTACTTATTGCACCATTTAGTCACGCATCCTTACATTTCGGAGAGCTTTTCCCAACTCCTGAGCAGCTCTGAGTGGCATCTTCTCCAGCCAGCACAGCAATGGAACCACCACTCCCTGAGGAACCCTACAAGACAAAGATTTTAACACTGAAAAGATGAGCAATTCAGAAAGAAAAACTGGGCTGCTTCCAGTGTTCCCTCTAAACTGAGCTAGCGTGGGCTAGCTCACAGATTTTTAGCCTCCAGCTCACCCATTTTTGTCTTAACTCAGGAAGGATGACCCCAGAGCACACAAATTTATGCAATAGCTCACAACTTTAATGCCAGTAGATCACAACTTTAACACCAGGTATTTTCAGGTAGCCGGCTCCAGGTTGACTCAGCCTTCCATCCTTCCGAGGTCGGTCAAATGAGGACCCAGCTTGCTGGGGGGTGGGGTGTAGATGACTGGGGAAGGCAATGGGAAACCACCCCATAAAAAGTCTGCCATGAAAGCACTGTGAAAGCAACGTCACCCCCGAGCCGGAAACGACTGCTGCTTGCAAAGGGGACCTTTCCTTTCCACAAAGTAGAATTTTTGCTCATAAGACTCTGCAGCTTAGAGGGACATTGGCTGCTTCTATGGTTTTTTAAAAAAATACATATGCACCAAGATCGCACCTGTGGCAGAAAAGCAAATGTGAATGAAAACAAAACTGCAAACATACCGGTTCAGAAGAGCCAAGCTGTCCAGGCGTTCCTTCCTCTACAGAGAAGGCCTTCCCTCTTGCTTTCACACGAGCTCTTCCAGACATTTGGGACTCCCTAAGTGGTAACATATACAGCCTAGTTACGGGAACTGCACTGGCTGCCAATTGTGTACCGAGTTCATTACAAGGTGCTGGTTATTACCTTTAAAGCCCTATATGGCCGAGGACCTGCCTACCTTAGGGACCGTCTCTCCCCATATGTTCCCCAGAGAGTACTGAGATCTAGCTCACAAAATCTGTTGAAAATCCCTGGGCCAAAGGAGGCCAAACGAAAAGTGACAAGGGAGCGGGCCTTCTCGATAACAGCACCCCAATGGTGGAACCAGCTACCAGAGGAAGTGCGGGCCTTACAGGACCTTATTCTTGCAAAACCGTGGTGGAACCATTGCATCATCATCATAAAAACTATGTTTATACGCACATCAAGACTGTAGCACCATCTTATGTTATATTGTGGTTTTATATTATTAACTTAAATGTTGTTTATATCTAATTGTATTTTAATTGTTAATTGTTTGAATTTTATTGTATCATTGTATGATGTACTATGCCTTGTAAGCCAACCTGAGCCTGCCTTGGCAGGGAGGGCGCGATATAAATTAAAATTTATTATTATTATTTCTCTAGTTTAACTTACTGGGGGGGCAGAATCCAAAGAACACAATGAAATCCAGGCAGCAGAGTGAGTTATACAAATTAGCACTACTGCATTTATCCCCTGAATGTAAGGTGACCCCTTGAAAAAATATCCACAAAGATGTATTATGGAATATAATTGTAAAGTATGCAACAAATATAAGACAACCCCTTTTTCGATGGCATGACTGTGAAAAAACATTTCCTTACACATTTGAGAAAATAGTGCATACCAAGTAGAAAGCCACTTAGAGATGAATTACGCATAATATCTAAATTCAGCAACTGGGTTTTCTGGAACATCATTTAACCACAGCTGAGGGGAGGGGGGAAGCACAAATCTGATCTGGATTCAGCCCACAGAATTTGGGAAGCTGGGGTTAATTCTTCCCCCTCCCCATTGTTTCCCCATATCTCCCACCCCCACAGCAGCAGGGGAAATTGAAAGAGACAAGACAGGTACTTGATTATAAATTCAACATGTTTTTTGGGGAAAAGGTCTTCATTTGAGGAAGTGTTCAAGAGGGCCAGTCCATATATTGGCTGCTTACAGCCAGGCAGTTTAAGGCAACCCAGAGACGCCTTAGAAACCAACTAGAAAAACCCATCCAAATGCACATATATTCCGCCCGCCCTCATCCCATACTCAGCTGGTCCTCTGGCATCCTTAGAGCGGCTCAAAAAGCTACCACTTCGAAATTTCTCAGCCGCATGCCTCTTTGCCGTCTTGACGCAGAAGCATAAAAGCAAGGCAGATTGGTGGTGTGAACCTGCCAATCTGCTCTAGGCATTCACAAGTTTGTTTGTTTTTTAAACTGCCCAGAGTGTATGGGCGCATGATCACTAAAAATGTATGGAAAAAAAGAAACCCAAACCACACCAAGGGAATGGAGCGCCTGTGCCAAGGCCCCCTGTGGGTAGGATAAGGGCACCTCGCACAGGAGGGTGTGGACGGCTGAGACGCTTCATAGCAATGATCACTTCCACCTCACCTCTTCCTTGCACTGAACCCACTATATTATAGTGTACATCTTAACAAATGCAAACAGCAGAACATGTGCACTGATATCACCAGGGACTGAATTAATGTGAAAAAGTACCCATGAACACAAATGTCAATACACACAAACACACACGTTAGCTGCCTAACACTGACGCATCAATGTCAGCAGCATCTGTGTTGTGTTAAGAATGGGAGAAAAGGCATATGCTACTGAGATTATTATTTTTGGGGGGGGGGTGGAATCAAGCTCTAAAAATGAGCAGAGCAATGAAGAGTTTTTGCCCCTCACGAGAGTCTTTTTAAACCCAGAAAAAAAGAATAAGCTCAGTCAAGGGAAAGAAGCTGCGTTACAACAAAAGATCCCTTAAAGCAACTTATTTCTCCACACGATTCCAATCCAAAGCATACCTATCAGGCTTGTAAGCCGCCTACCCTGTGCTGGCATTAGGCCACCAAAGCCACATCTGCTCAAAAGTAACAGAACTAAGTTGGAGTCCAGTAGCACTTTTCAGACCAACGAGGTTTTATTGAGAATGTAAGCTTTCGTATGCTAAAAGTTACTGTTATATTGGTCTGCTGTGCTGGATGCAGTTTATCCATCCTTCCAGCAGGGGGAGCCAGTCATTGAAGAACTGGCAATAGCTCTCTGCTTTATTCTGCCGGGTTACAATGCAATCCCAAACATTATTCCAGGATACTGAACGCTACCAGTTATAAAAATTCCTTACATTTAAGCAACTCTGCTTAGGACTGCGGCTGAAAAACTGCCATTCAGTATTTATTCTGTTTAGTATTTATTCTGGCGTAAAGCAGGGGCGTCAAACTCATTTGTTATGAGGGCTGGATCTGACATAAATGAAACCTTGTCGGGCCTGGCGATGTGCATCATAAAATGTAATGCTAGGAAGCAAAGATATAAACTTTATAAAGGACACAGGCAAACACAATTAAAAAGGGTTTTAAAAAAAAACAAAAACAAACCCTTAAAATAAAATATGATTAGAAGATTTGCACTCTTGCAATATTTTGTTTATTTACCAGTTTCTGATAACTGACACCTCTTGCTTTGAATTGCTGCATCAAAATCTGGAGACAATGTCTGTGCTGTAGCAATCTTGAGCATGCTTTTCAGGTATTGTTCAGATGCGTGTCTGTAAGTTGCAAACCTACTTTTTATTTATTGACATTCATTACAGAAATCGCATGGTCAATGCTTTAAACCTAAGACCAGGGGGAAACATGAAATGGCTGGGCATTGTGAGCTTTTGTACATCAGCTGCTTCATGTGCTGGTCAATCAATGGAGAAAATAGAGGCTTTGCTCTGTAGCTCCTGTGCGATTGAGCAAGCCTGGCAAAGCAAGCTATGATGTCAGAAGGAAGCAAGAGAGAAAGAAGGAAGCAGATGACAGCGAGTTGCTTGCGGGCCTGATAGAAGCCCTCCAGGGGCCTGACCTGGCCCTCGGGCTGCACATTTGACACCCCTGTACTACAGCCTAAATGGAAGAAATTAACAGGAGAAGAGATGCAAAGGGGGTACATTATTATTATTATTAGAATTGAAGTTACAAGGTCTTACTCTGCTTCTCCCATAGTTTCTAATGTCAGTCAGTCAGTCACATTTTATTTGTATCCTGCCCTCCCCCCCAAAGCGGCTCAGGGCGGCTAACAACAAAAACTTAATACATACATTGTACAATAAATAACATTTTAACTACAATTGATTAACTACAATTGATTGATTAAAATCTATTAAAATTCTAAAAAAGGACATTAGTGTATTTGGTGCTATGATCACTGGGAAGTTTGCTTAGCAGTTTAGCAGTTTCAGCTGGTGAAGGCCATTCGGAACAAGATGGTCTTGCAGAAACTAAGCAAGGTCAGACCAGGTTAGTAACTGAATAGGAGATGACCAAGGAAGTCCAGAGTTCCTAGGCAGAGGCAGGCAATGGAAAACCATCACCGAACACCTTTTGCCTGGAAAAACCCTATAGGGTGAGCTGCGGCATGTTGCCACTTCACACACAAAGAGATTATTTGCACCCTAGTGTCCACTAAGACTCCATCATAAAATCACTCAGGATTCACTGCAAAGTATAACAGGCTACTGAGATTGGTCTGGATACAGCAGGTTTGTCTTTGGCTGACTGTAGAAGAAGACACTGGATTTATATCCCACCCGCCCTCCATTCTGAATTTCAGAGTGGCTCACAATCTCCTTTATCTTCCTCCCCCACAACAGACACTCTGTGAGGTGGGTGGAGCTGAGAGGGCTCTTACAGCAGCTGCCCTTTCAAGAACAACCTCTGCCAGAGCTCTGGCTGACCCAAAGCCATGCTAGCAGGTGCAAGTGAAGGAGCGGGGAATCAAACCCGGTTCTCCCAGATAAGAGTCCACACACTTAACCACTACACCAAACTGGCTCTTGAGATATATGACTGTATATGTGTTGTGAGCCGCCCTGAGCCACTTCGGTGGGAAGGGCGGGATATACGTAAGTCAAAATATAAATAAATAAATATAAATAAATACAAGATATATGGGCTTGGGAGCAATGCTTTCAGAATGCACTCAGCAGCTTTCACCACAAGAAGCAGCACAGAAGCTGAGACACACACATCAGCACCCCCAAGGTTGCCAGCTTTTTAAATCTGCCGTGCTCCTCTGCCTCTAGTAACATGCAATGGAATCAGAATGCAAAAAAGTATCTTGTAAAAGAGCTGGGGAAAGTTCTGCCAGCTAGATTTCTGCACATCGGGATGTTAAAAAAGGCATGCAAAGGAAATGAAAAGTTGAAAAAAATGCTGTTTGTTACCGCCATGCTTTCCACAATTAGAAAGGATTATTTTTCACATTTATCTCCTATTTTGACGTATTTATTGCTTCAGTGTCCACTCCCCCTTAATTAAATCCAAACAACTATTGACCTATAAACTTAATGTGTTATTCCCATTTTGTCTCCACGTATATTAGAATCTCTTCATCATGTTACATGCTAATTTGCTCTGCAGCTTTTAAGTCTGAACAGTTCTTCCATTTCTATGTATCTGAGAAAATGTGTGTGCACATGAAAGCTCATACCTTGAATAAAAGTTTGTTGGTCTTAAAGGCGCCACTGGATTCCAACTTTGGGAATCTTGTGGCATAGGAGTTAGAGTGTCAAGACTAGTATCTAGGAGACCTAGATATGAATCCCCACTCAGCCACGGAAGCTCACTGGGTGACCTTGGGCCAGCCACAGTCTCAGCCCAGCCTACCTCACAGGGTTGTTGTCAAGATAAAATGGAGGTGAGAGAGGAGAATGAAGCAAGGCACTTGGGGTCCCTACTGGGGAGCAAGGTGGGTATACATGAATTAAAAAAATAAATTGCCCTTGCTTTCAAGTAAGGATCCTGACTCTGGCCAGGAAAAAAGCTGATTTACACATATTTTTAAACAAAATAAATAAATAGCTCACAACTTTATTTAGATATTTAGATCCTGCTTTTCTCCCCAATGGGGACTCAAACCAGCTTACAACTTCATCGTTCTCGTCTCCATTGTATCCTCAGAACCACCCTGTGAGATACAATACACTGATACAGTGACTGGCCGGCCCAAGGTTACCCAGTGAATGTCAGTGGAAGAGTGGGTATTTGAATCTGGATTACCCAGCTTAGAAACATCCAGCCTAGAGCACTCCCCCACCACCAACTTGTTTCTTGGCACCCCCCCCCCCAACACACACACACTTCTTTCCTTCCCAAAACAAAGATCCAACCCTTCCCAAAACAAGGATCCAACCCTGGCTTTCCTCGTTGGAGAGGAACAGCCTAGAAGACATCACATAAGAAGAGCCCTGCTGGATCAGACCAGTGGTCCATCTAGTCCAGCATCCTGTCTCACACAATGGCCAACCAGTTCCTCTGGACGGCCAACAACAGGGCATGGAGGCTGAGGCCTTCCCTTGATGCTGTCTCCTGGCGCTGGGATTCAGAGGTTTAGTGCCTCTTCAATGTGAAGGTTCTCCTAAGTCACCATGGCTAGTAGCCACTGACAGACTTCTCCATGAATCATCTACTCCCCTTTTAAAGCTGCTTATTCCTGTGGCTGTCACTACATCCTCTGGCAAGGAATTATACATTTTAAGCACTCTCTTTATATCTGCAGGAGCTATTCATTTGGGGGGAAAGCCTCCCTGATTGTAGGAGGGTATGTGGTTTGGAACCTCCCAACGTTTTGCAACTGCCCTTTCATGGCAGCCATTTTGCAGCAGCACCTGCCATATTTTCCTCAGAACTCACAAAGTGCCCACAGGCTCAGCAAGATAGGACACCCCTGCCGTAGTCCGGCACTTTTAACGCTTATACCACACTTCTCACAAATCATAAAACAAAACAGCTTGGAGTGACCAAAAATCTCAGGCAAGCCCTTTCTGGATTCAGGAGGGTAGTCACAATTCCTGCTCCTATTAGCCGTAAAACTCGCATGGATGGGATTGCCATTAGATTCCTGCCGTGGAAGGGGAAAACTCTGCTCCCCCCTCAGCCAGCTGTAAAGAGCACTGCTTTGGCTAATAAAATTCTTTTGATTGTTAAAAAAGATGCACGCTAACAGTGAAATAACTGGAAATCTGCCAAGAGAAGGATTTGGTTGGTCTACAAGCTGGCTGCATTCTGCCTCTGAATCAGGAAACTTTTAAGCAGAGCCCAGAGCACAAAATTAGCTGCGAGGCATAAATCAGATCCTTTCAAGAGATTTCCCTTTGAGTAAATTTCCCTGAAGGATGCAGCTAGGGATAGGATTATGGTATCTTAACTGTTACCAAAGCCCCTGATCTTTCTTTCCCTGCAAAATCTATAGGGAGGTGATGAAATCTACAAGTTTGAACATGCCTTGGCTTCCCATCTGGGAGCTGTTTTATTGTTCAAGCCATGTAATTTTGCTTTCCTGTAGCTGTGAGTTCCCCAGGGTCATCAGAAAGATCCATATTCAGTAAGGGCAAATCCACAAAGTCTTGTTCACTTGTAAAAGATATACCGGTGCATTTGTTTTCTCATTCATAATCTTAGCACACATTGACAATATGCAAAAGCACTTTTTAGGGATACTTTGTACATTCCTGCGGCATCTAGCACGTGTTTGCCATGGATGTACATGCAGCAGAGAACTGCCTTAAACACAGTCAGACCACTGGTCTCAGGTACAGGGCCTTCACATCACTACCTTCTCTTTTTAGCTGGAGATGCGGGGCTTGAACCTGGGGCCTTCCATATTCAGACCGGATGCTCTACCATTGAGCCATACCCTCTTCAGCCATCTTGGCTTCCTAGCCTGTGTCCCTACATGAAACATACCATTAGAAATGTGCATCTGTCATGTTCCTGCATGCGGAGTATGGTTCAAAACAGATGCAGCACTTTAAAACCTAACCGCAAGGCGCTACTGGACTTCTGCTTTATTTTGTTACAAAAGACTAACAAAGCTACCCCAGCAGTTTCCAGCGCAAAACACAGAGAAGTAGGGTTTCTGCAGATCACGTGGGTCTGGATGTTCCCATTCCCTTCATCATATTTGGCACTACCACTCTAACAATCACCCTGAAGTTCATAACCAATTCTGAGACCCTTAAGCTTCAATTTCTGACAAGGTATCCATGCACAGGTGGGCAAACACATCCTTTTATTATGATGACAAAATTATAGTCGGAAGGGACCTCCAGGGTGATCTAGTCCTACTCCCTGTACAATGCAGGAAATTCGCAAATACCTTCCCCCCACACCAGGGCTTTTTTGGTAGAAAAAGCCCAGCAGGGATCATTTCCATATTAGGCCACACCCCCTGACATCACCATCACAGGGCTTTTTTGTGGGAAAAGGCCAGCAGGGACTCATTTGCATATTACACTACACCCCCTGATGTCACCATTGTTTCTCGCAGGGCTTTTTTTGTAGAAAAAGCCCAGCAGGAACTAATCTGCACTTTAGGCCACACCGCCTGACATCACCATTGTTTTGCATAGGGCTTTTTTTTTATGGGAAAAGCCCAGCAGTGACTCATTGGCATATTAGGCCACACCCCCTGATACCAAGCCAGCCAGAACTGTGTTCGTGCTCAAAAAAAGCCATGCCCTCCTCCTACACACATATCCCCGGTGACCCCTGCTCTATGCCCAGATGATGCATACTGCTCTTACTTCATTGTTCATGGGCACAATCCACCTTCCTTTCAGCAAATAACGGCAGACTATATAAAGGAAATTCTGAAAGCAATGTGCTGCTGTCTGGCCATGAGGAGCGGCAAAAGTGAGGAAGGAAGCGAGGAAGTTGACAAAACATCAGCCATTCTGACAATTACGGACTCACCAAGCTCGTCCACCAGAGAAGTAGTAAGAGAATGTGACTCTAAGCATGCGCAGAGTGCCTAGCTTTCGCCATTCAGGAGCAGCAACCTGTCTTTACACAGATCCAGGTGGGCAGCCGTGTTGGCATGAAGCCACAGAATAAAGTTAGAGCCCAGTGACGCCTTTAAGATCAACAGTCTTGTTCAATGTTATGAGCTTTCCTGTGGTCTCTGAAGAAGCGTGCTCGCAGGTGAAAGCTCATATCTTGAATAAAACTTTGTCTGTCTTTAAGGTGTCACGGGGCTCTAACTTTTTCCTGTTCTTCCACTAGGGTTGTCAAGTCCAAATCAAGAAATATCTGGGGACTTTGGGAGTGGAGCCAGGAGCAAAGTTGTGACAAGCATAACTGAACTCCAAAGGGAGTTCTAGCCATCACATTTAAAGGGGCCATCCGCACACCTTTTAAATTCCTTCCCTCCATTGGAAATAATAAAGGATAGGGGCACCTTCTTTTGGGGCTCATAGAACTGGACCATCTGGTCCAATCTTTTTTTAAACATGGAGAGTGTTTTGAGGAGAGGTACCAGATGCTATGCTAAAAATTTGGTGCCTCTGCTTCAAAAAACAGGGGCCCCCCAGCCCCACAGATTAATTCTTCACTATACCCTATAGGAATCAGTCTCCATAGAGAATAACGGAGCGCCCAGTAAACATTTCCCTCCCACCTTCCCCGCTTTCTGAGGACCCTGAAACAGGGGGAGGGCCTACAAACCAGGGGATCCCCTGCCCCCACCTGGGGATTGGCAACCTTACCTTACACAGATATAGTTCAGAGAAGAGAGGAAGGTTCAAGGGCAAATGGTACAGCTGCATTCTCCACACCTAATTCCATACTCATTTACACCCAAGCCCCCTTGATTTCCCCCACATAGTTAACATTTCAGATTACTCATAATTCCAGATTTCATTCTCAGATTGTTGGGAGTAAAAGAGGACTGGCCAGAGAATGTGTGTGTGTGATGAATATTATGCATACTTACACAGGATTCTTCTTTGCAAAAGGCAGATTCTTGGAGAATATTATGACCTACACAGGATTCTTCTTTGCAAAAGGCAGATTCTGAGGAGAAAAACTACTCTTGCGCCTATAAGAACAGATCCAGTGAAAAGATTTCATCCTGCTCACATAATAGGTCAAACATAGGAAGACACCAGCTAAACTCGCTTATTTCTGCCAACCTATTTCCTCCCTCTCCAAACTCTACAAACGCTTCCATTAAAAAAAAAAACCCTGCCACAAAGCACTCCCTTTCCATCAGTAATTATTTTACATTACTAATTATTCTATTTAGGGATCCTCACCTCTCAATAATTTTTAGCTCCGCAGAAATCAAGATGCACTAACTCACAGCAGCGCTGGGAAAGGAAACGGGGTACAGAAGAATCAACGGAAACAGAGCGGAGAAGAAAAAGGAGAAGGAGCAAAGGAATAACAAATATGGGGAAAGGAAAGATCAGGCTGGAAGGCAGTAAAGAGACCACTATAGCTGGTGGCTAGCAAGCGCACGCACCTTTGCACAAAGAAATAAAATAAGAACGCCGACTTTTGAAGAGGGGACTGGCCTGCAACTGTCATTGCATCCCTAAGCTCCAAAAAGGGTACCGAAAGCAAAGCCTGAGCTCCTACCTTCCTCTAAACTCGAGCATCTGCCGCCCTCGGTACACCGAGATAAAGCCCAGCCTCGCCCAGACACCGTTCCCTTCCAGCCACGTGTCAGCGATTGGAAACAACAATACAGGCATGCGCACTAATTACAGCTGCTGCACTGCCCTCTAGTGTTACACCGCAGAAGTACACTAGCATGTGAGATCGGGTGGGAGCTTCGTCAAAGCGCTGCCTCCGGGTCCCCCTAATTTTAGCGTTAAAAAACAGCGTTGGGGCGGAAGTCGAATCCAAAACCCGATGCCAAACGGAGATAATGGTGCTCCTTTAAAAGACTGACAGCATGAGAAATCATATATGTATCCTTACTTTAGCGATGCTAGACATTCATTTAAGTTAAGTGTTCGGGTGCCAACCCCAAGACAGGAAATTCCTGGAGATTTGGGGTTGGAGTCTGGGGAGGGACCTCAGTAGGGCATAATGCTGTGGAGCAGGGATAGCCAAACTGTGGCTTGGGAGCCCCATGTGGCTCTTTCACACATATTGTGTGGCTTTCGAAGACCCCACCACCCTATCAGCCATCTTGGAGAAGGCATTTCTTTCTTTAAATCACTTCTCCAAGCCAAGCCAACTGGTGGCTTGGAGAAGGCATTTAAAGTTAAAGTTGCTTTCTTTCCACCTCTCTCTACCCCATCTATTTGCCTGCCTGCCTTCTTTCTTTCTTCTCTTGCAGCTCTCAAATATCTGACATTTATTCTATGTGGCTCTTCTGTTAAGCAAATTTGACAACCGCTGCTATAAAGTCCACCTTCCTTTTGAGCAAGAACGCCCAGGAACGCAGTTCCAGCAACCTTGGTGTCAGGGGGTGTGGCCTAATATGCAAATGAATTCCTGCTGGGGGCGGGGTTTAAACAAAAAAAGGCCTGGCTGTTTGTGACGGCTTCTTCTTGCAATAAAGTGTTCGTGGTTGACTCAGAGCCGGCTGAACTCACTTTATTTCAGGGAAGATGGTGGAAAACATTGAAAAGAACACTCCATTCCTAGACTTATCTGAGTGTTAGTAGGAACCTGTCCAAGTCTGTGGCCCAGATATGTAAAACAAGTAAACAGTAATATGTATCTTATGAACATATGAAGCTGCCTTATACGGAATCAGACCCTCGGTCCATCAAAGTCAGTATTGTCTATTCAGACAGGCAGTGACTCTCCAGGGTCTCAAGCTGAGGTTTTTCATGCTTACTTGCCTGGACCCTTTTTAGTTGGAGATGCCAGGGATTGAACCTGAGACCTTCTGCTTACCAAGCAGATGTTCTACCACTGAGCCACCATCCCTCCCCTGTTTTTGGAATTCTGGATTCCCTTTTTAGACTATGTCTCAAATAACAAAGATCCTGTTTGTGCTATCCCATCAAGTTATAGATTCCCAGCTATTTTGTAACCTGCTTTCATTTTGTCTTTCAGCTTTGCACAGATGCACAGTTTCTCTTGGGAGGATGGTGTCCTTATTCATGAGAAATGGGGAAATGACAGGCAGGGCCTTAAAAATACAATATACTACATCTGTCCAATTGTGATCTCTTCAAAGACTGTCAAATAAACAGGCCTAATAATCTTAAAATCTTGCTATGAACCACAAAGGACTGGATACAGAGCCCTGGGCACATTCTCATGTGCATGTAAAACTCCTAAGAATATGGGTTAGCCTAAATTAGGTTGGAGAAAAGCATCTTTTTCCAATCTGAAGAGCTCTTCAGCTGGAGTAAATTGGAAGAAGTCTTCGAAGGCTTCACACTTTGCTCAGTGGACTAGTAGGATAAAGGTCAGAGTATCTAAGCAATCCCCATCTAGGGTTGCCAAGTCCAATTCAAGAAATATCTGGGGGCTTTGGGGGTGGAGCCAGGAGACATTGGGGGTGGAGCCAGGAGATATTGGGGGTGGAGCCAGGAACAAGGGTGTAACCGGCATAATTGAACTCCAAAAGGAGATCGGGCCATCATATTTAGAGGGACAGCACACCTTTTAAATGCCTTCCCCCCATTGGAAATAATGAAGGATCGGGGCACCTTCTTTGGGGGACTCATAGAATTGGACCCCCTGGTCCAATCCTTTTGAAACTTGGGAGGTGTTTTGAGGAGAAGCACCGGATGGTATGCTGCAAATTTGGTGCCTCTATCTCAAAAAACAGCCCCCCCCAGAGCCCCAGATACCCACAGATCAATGCATCATTATATCCTATGGGAATCGTCTTTGTAGGGAATAATGGAGTGCCCAGCAGACATTTCCCTCCCCCCACCGCAGCTTTCTGATGACCCTAGATTGGGGGGGAGGGTCTTCAAACTGGGAGATCCCCTGCCCCCACCTGGGGATTGACAACCCTATCCCCATCCCCTGCCAGTGGCCCAGGGGGGAAGTGGCAACCCGAAACCGTATTGTCCAGCCTTGCTTCACTGTTCTCTTTTGGATGAAACTACAGCATCAGCTCTTCCACTGTTTTCTCTGCTATAGCAAATTTCTACTACGGTGAATTGACTTGATCGTTTTTGATCATCCCCGCAGACAGCAGACGGATTAACCAAATCCTGTAATTATGAGGATAAATGTGGTCTGAAATGTAAACAGACTTCATTCTGGAATAAGGGCCGCAAATAATTTCCCTTTCAAAGCAACCCACGACACAAAGAAAAAGCCAGTTTTGTGTGGCGGTTAAGAGTGGCAAAGTCTAATCTGGAGAACCCGGTTCAATTCCCCACTCGTCCACTTGAAGCCAGCTGGGTGCCCAAAAAATAAATCTAGCTCACCACAAAAACAGCTTGAGTTTCAGGCTGCCAGACAATCTTCAGATCTCCTGGTTATACTACTAGGGTTGTCAATCCCCAGGTGGGGGCAGGGGATCTCCGAGTTTGGAGGCCCTTCCCCCGCTTCGGGGTCATCAGAAAGCAGGGGGGGGGGAGAGGGAAATTTCTGCTGGGCACTCCATTATTCCCTATGGAGACCGATTCCCATAGGGTATAATGAAGAATTGATCCACGGGTATCTGGGACTCTGGGGAGGCTGTTTTTTGAGGTAGAGGCACCAAATTTGCAGCATAGCATCCAGTGCCTCTCCCCAAAATACCCTCCAAATTTCAAAAAGATTGGACTGGGGGGGGGTCCAGTTCTATGAGCCCCAAAAGAAGGTATCCCTATCCATTATTTCCAGTGGAGGGGAGGCATTTAAAAGGTGTGTGGTTCCCTTAAATGTGATGGCCAGAACTCCCATTGGAGTTCAATGATGCTTGTCACAACCTTGCTCCTGACTCCACCCCCAATGTCTCCTGGCTCCATCCCCAAAGTCTGGTTCCACTCCCAAAGTCCCCAGATATTTCTGGAGAGCCAGTTTGGTGTAGTGGTTAAGTGTGCGGACTCTTATCTGGGAGAACCGGGTTTGATTCCCCACTCCTCCACTTGCACCTGCTGGGATGGCCTTGGGTCAGCCATAGCTCTGGCAGAGGTTGTCCTTGAAAGGGCAGCTGCTGTGAGAGCCCTCTCCAGCCCCACCCACCTCACAGGGTGTCTGTTGTGGGGGAGGAAGGTAAAGGAGATTGTGAGCCGCTCTGAGACTCTTCGGAGTGGAGGGCGGGCTATAAGTCCAGTATCTTCTTCTTCTTCTTCTTGTATTGGACTTGTTAACTCTATATACTACACCCACTGCCATACAATTACTGTTATTATGACATAAAGAGTATATTCTCCTGGGGGCCAAAAATACCTTGCCTGCTATAAATGGCATTTACGAGCAGATTCATACATCTGTTTTCATATGTCAGGGGCAGGGTGGTGATCTAGGGGATGCATGTTCACAGAGAAAAGATATATTGCAGCACTGGGAGAGTAAAATATAATAAGTTATGGTAAGAGAGTCACTGTATCGCGGACAGGTTGGGAGGGACATGGGTTGGGGGAAATCTCTTTTCCACATCAATTCATATTCAACGTATTTAAATAACCCCTATCCTGTGCATGTTTACTTAAGACTGTAAACCCCTCACTGTTCAATAGCTTTACACACACACAAGTAAATATGCCTCGAATTAGTAAATAGTAAAACTCACTCAACTGGCACAGGGTTGGGTATGAGGTCATAAATCACAAGTAACGGCTGAACCAAATTCTAACAAGAATGAAGAATACACCCAGGGCCAGGGCAATCCAAGGGTGGAGCTTGTAAATGTGCTGCCTAACTGAAGATTTTTTTTAAAAATTAATTTATGTTGCAACAGCATCCATGTAAGAAAGACAGCTTTGTGCAGAAAGAGAACTATTTGGGGGTTGGCATTTGTGAACACCGTAGAACTTTCTATGACTTGTTTGTCCTTCTCTGCCCATCCTCCCTTCCCCCTCCCCTTCTTCTCCTTCCTCATTTCCTTGTATTTCTCTTTCGCCTTACTGAGGAATTACTGAAATAAGGTTTATTACGGTTTGGGGTTTGTATATGGATATTTAAACTTTAAAACAAACAGTTTAATAGAATTTACTGCAAGCACATCTAGTGGACCTCGCATCTACCCAGGGCCTTTTTTCGGTAGAAATAGCATGGCAGGAACTTATTTGCATATTAGGCCACACCCCCTGACATCACCATTGTTTTATGAATGAAACTCATGGGCAGGAATGTTTAGGGTAATTGAGAAATCTGAATGAATGAATGAAACTCATTAATTCTTCCATTTGTATCACGGCCGGCCATCTGAAGATCTCAGATCCCTTAGCCCTTTCTCCCATGCTTCCCTTTATTCGTGGAACTGCCCTCCCTGAACACCTGTGCCCTTTGATATATGCCTTCTTCACTACACTGAACAAGAGTTCAGGATTCCCTGACATTCTGTAACATTTTGTCATGGTCCCTAACAATCCCTCCTTATGCTTAAATTATCCTGAAATCATCCTCCTTTAGCTACCGCTGACTTTGAATATTGCAGCCTGCCTGCTTAAAGGGGTAGCACTGATGGTGGATCATTGCTTTCTAAAAGTGAAGAATTATACCCTTCTACAGACCTCAGATTCAGCAGGAGCTTTCTGACAGCTCCCCCACTTCCTCCCCACCTACCTTGTCCATTGAATAGTAGGTGCAGCTGCATAACAATCCTGGATTAGGAGAGCAGCCAGCCAGCCACCAGGGGCTTTGCCATGCCCCCAGCAGCCCTCATTAACCCCTGGAGAAAACTGTGCCATCCTTTCTCCACTTCTTATGTGATTGGGCGGGGGGGGGGGGGGAGGCTTGCTGGCCTTTTGACTGGGAGGCAGGAGAGCCCCGGGCAAGTGAGGCCTGCTTGGGCTGGCTGGATCTCTAGCCAGCCCAAACAGGCCTCGCTCACCCAGGGTTCTCCTTTCTTGCATTGGGTTGCTTTTGGCTGGGGGGGGGAGTGCGGCATATGCTATTGAATTGTGCTAATGAGCTCTGCCACCTATTTTTCTACAAAACAACCCCTGCCCTTCTAAGTCTACAGTGAATGTCGAAGGATATAGTTCTTGTTTAGGACTGTGCTGTATGGCAAGAATGGCGACATTCTTCAGCCTGCAACTGGCCCTGCCTTGTTAAGCATGATTGGGAGGAAGCTGCTGGCTTGACCTACAAAGCCAAACCCTAGCCATGAGTCACAGTGGATCAGCCGATGTCTAGAGCAGGGGTGGCCAAACTTTGGCTCAGGAGCCACATGTGCCCCCTTCACACATATTATGTGGCTCTCAAAGTCCCCACCTCTCCGTCAGCCATCTTGGAGAAGGCATTTCTCTCTTTAAATCACCTCTCCAAGCTAAGTCAGCCGGCAGCTTGAAGAATGCATTTAAAGTTAAAGTTGCTTCAGTCCACCTCTCTCTCCCCCCTCCCATCTATTGGTTTTCCTTCCTCCCCACCTCCCTCCTGGCTTTCAAACATCTGACGTTCATGTCTTGCGGCTCTCAAACATCTGACATTTCTTTGTGACTCTTACGTTAAACAAGTTTGGCCACCCCTGATTTATAGGGTTATCAATTTTGCTTGTCCAGGAGGAAAGTATTACACTTTTCCTAAAGGATAAGGTTAATTGCCGGGGGGGGGGGTTCTAGAACTTACTAGGCTTCAAGGCAATGCCTTTAATCAGTGGAAGCTATAGACCAGTGCCTTCAGACCAGTGGAAGCATTTCACAACTAATTATCAGAACATTATCTAATATGTGACTGAGTCCAGTAGCACCTTTAAGACAAAATTTTATTAAAGGTATACATTTTTTGTATGGGACTGTCTTTAAAGGAGGTTTTGAAGCTGTAGCTAGTGAAGAATACTCCCATTTTCCTCTATTTTGTATTCCACCTTTCCTCCATGGAGTAAACAGTGACAGTAAACATAGCTCATGGCAGTAAACATAGCTCCTAACAATAACTTTTGTGAGAGAAGGGAGACGCCCAAGTTAATCCAGTTAGCTTCATTTTTTCAAAGGGCTTTTGTGTAAAGGACTGATCTGATGATGGAACAGTCAATATTTGAAATCCTAATGTTGGCTTTCAAATTCATCAGCTGTTTACAAAGACTTAGGTATGAGGTGATTTTTTTTTTTCTAATCTGTGTTAACTTATCTGAACTTTGGGGAAAGTAGGATGAAAGCATTTTGAAGAAATACAAGGCAACTTTCCATGTACCAGTTCCTGCTTTCATAGGTACGTGGCAAATGCTCTGCTTCATATCTCAGCTTTGGTAGACGTGATATCTATAAGGGCAGAGACTTGTGCATTCCTGTTTGTATCACTCAAGGTGCAATCACACTACGCTAAATAATGTATTTTGCAGCTGGATTTTTGCTATTCTTACACAGTAAAAATCCATTTGCAAAACACATTACTTAGTGTAGTGTGAATGCACCCCCCAGGTTCTGTAATATGCTTCCATTTGACAGGCATCTGGTCTATCTTGGTGTTTCATTTGGATGGTCAAAATCTGGCACTTTCAGCTACATTGTTCAGCTGGCTAAAGATTTCATGATTTTTTGCTGGAATTTTTTAATTGGGGTTTTCTGGGTGACCTGAGTATTTGTGATCTTAAATTCTTATTATTTTAATTCTCTTGTTGTTTTCCTTGGTCTTGCATACTGTGGGATTCAGGTTTATTATACAGTCGACAGACCTCTTGGTAATACAGTCATTAAAACAAATAACAATATTTGCACATATTTGGCAAGCAGATGTCCCCCCCCCCCCAATATCTGATTCCTGGCTCAATGGCTACATTTAAAATAGCCGTTCTTCCATTAATATGTAATGGAAAGAAAGTATTAGTCACTCTGCCAAATGACTCGATACTGCAGCTAATAGAGAAATAATTATTTAATCTCTAACACCTTTATCATAATGGAGGTTTTGTGTACTATATATACCACAAAAATGCCACTTTTTGGCAGCAGCAGTATAATATTAGAAAAGTTAAAAACATAAGGGAAGCCGTGTTGGATCAGACCAGTGGCTCATCCAGTCCAACGCTTTGTGTCACACAGTGGCTAAAACCCAGGCGCCATCAAGAAGTCTGCCAATGAGGGCAGAACTCCAGAAGCCCTCCCACTGTTGCCCCTTGAACACCAAGAATAGAGAGCATCACACTGCCTCAGACCGAATGTTCCCTCTATACCTTGTGGCTAATAGCCACCGATGGACCTTTGCTCCATATGTTTATCCAGTCCCTCTTGAAACTGTCTATGCTTATAGCTGCCACCACTTCCTACAGCAGTGAATTCCACATGTTAATTGTTGGAAATATGTATCTATTCTGTATGTTCCTTTGCAATGTTCTAAAGTTCCAGTCATTATAGGGTTAACACTGTGCCTGATTCCCTATAGTCTGCATGACCTGAGAAGAAGATACTGACTGCTGTCAATCAAGGTCTAGAAGCGGGAAAACCTGTTTGGTCTGTTTGGTCAGTTAGTCAGGTGACTTCCTTTGTTCAGGCAGAGTGGTCAAGAAGAAGGAGAAAGTGGTCTTCCATTAAGCACATGATCTTCTAGTGTAAGCATGCAGTCCTATAGTGTTTGTTGTTTTTTCTCCCAGTACCCTTTCCCTGTAGAAAGAAATATGATTTTGCTTTCATGTTAAATGCCTCTCAATGATTATTTGATCCAGTGATCCATCGGGCTGTTTGAGATAAAGAAATAGAATTTCAAACAGAAATCCCTAACATTAATCACTCTTTGGGTGAACAAATACTTCTTTTTATCTATTCTACACCTGTTGTTCATTAATGTAATTCAGTTCCTGTTTCAAATAAGGAAGTCACTCCGTTAATTTATTTAAAGCCTCACCCTGCACACTGGGCAGCTCCACCTCAACTCACAAGGCACTGGCTTCGATTCTGAGGTAACCCCGAGGGGAAAATTCTTTCTCAGCTCTATGTACAGCTATCTGAGCTTGAGGAATGAGAGCCAAACTAGTTTTCAGCACAGTTCTGTCTTCTTTGATGCTTCCAGACCCTTGAGGCGAAATATTTCTAGGAAACACCTATCACAATAAATGTAACCTCAGAACTAGTTATTGTTAAGGTTTGTTGTTGTTCAGTCGCACAGTCGAGTCCGATTCTATGCGACCCCATGGACAAAGTCACGCCAGGCCCTCCTGTCTTCCACCATCCTCTGAAGTCTGCTCAAATTCATGTTTGTTACATCAATAACACTGTCCAGCCATCTCATCTTTTGCTGTCCCCTTCTTCTTTTGCCTTCTGTCTTTCCCAGCATCAGGATTTTCCGCAGGGAATGCTTCATTCTCATTTGGCCAAAGTATTTCAGCTTCAGCATCTGACCTTCCAGTGAACAGTCTGGGTTGATGTCCCTTAGGACTGACTGATTTGATCTTGCAGTCCAAGGGACTCTCAAGAGTCTTCTCCAGCACCACATCTCAAAAGCATCTATTCTTCTGCTTGTGTCAGGGTAACCGGCAGAGCAGGGAAACAGGCCAACTAATCTATTCATCTTCTGTTCAAGAATTTAGCCTTAGTGCAGGCTGAAGGGAAGGGACAATAGACAATTAGCCTTTGGCTCTTACTCTATGGTGGGGGGAGAGGAAGAGGAAGAATAATAATTGGGTTTTATACTCCACTTTTCTCTACTTTAAGGGGTCTCAAAGCAGCTTACCATTGCCTTCCCTTCCTCGCCCCACAACAGACACCCTGTGAGAAAGGTGAGGCTGAGAGAGCTTTGAGAGGACTATGAGGACTATGAATGACCCAAGGTCACCCAGCTGGCTGCCTGTGGAGGAGTGGGGAATCCAATCCAGTCCAGTCCAGTTCACCAGCTTCGAGTCTGCTGCTCTTAACCGCTATGCCAAACTGGCTCTCAGCATGTGACCCTGAATGAGGTAGTACAGGACTAGCTCAGCGATTGCATTTGTGCCATATATGCTTGGCTTCTCAAAATAGGGTCTTTCCCATGCTAACTGGCAATATCAGCTCTGACATGTAACTACAACAGTTAGCCTCTCATACCTGTTACTAGGGTTGCCAGGTCTGTGTTGGAAAATACCTGGAGACTTTGGAGGTGGATCTGGGAAAGGGCAGGGTTTGGGGAGGGGAGGGGCCTCAGCATGGTACAGTGTCATGGAGTCCACCCTTCAA
Organism: Heteronotia binoei; assembly: GCF_032191835.1. Lineage (NCBI taxonomy): Eukaryota > Metazoa > Chordata > Lepidosauria > Squamata > Gekkonidae > Heteronotia > Heteronotia binoei. Next base: position 175,656,266 of record NC_083225.1, read on the forward strand.
AGCAGCCATTTCTCCAGGGGTACTGAAAATGTATAATCTATATTTGTCCTTTTACAATGTATCAATACATATAACAGTATAACAATTACAATCACCACACTCCAAGGTTCATACGGGCGACATCTACTTAAGACCTCATGTTCTAACACTCCTTTGTAAATTTCAGTGTCCAAAGTAACGTCTTAATCAATGTTGATCTGGAGTCATGCACCTTGACGGTGCAGAACTTTCAAGAGATTGCAGTGATCCATGCATAAGAAGGTGTTATCTGTGGCTCCATTAGAAATTATTTGTATGAGAGACTGAGCAGAAGAAGAGCACCGAAACGGCCTTAAATTCTGGAAGAGGTGAGTTCTCTTTCTCTCTTCGTGTGGACTTTTGCTGAAAGTGAGATCTCCTGGAATTACAACTGCTCTCCAGATCAAAGAGATCAGTTCCCTTAAAGAAAATGGCTGTTTTGTAGGGGGGACTAGACTCTATGGCATTATGTCCCACTGAGGTCCCTTCCCTCCCCAAACTCTGCCCTTCCTAGGTTCCACTTCCACATCTATTGAAATTTCCCAATCCAGAATTGACAATAGGGTTGCCAAGTCCAGGCTAATAAGTTCCTGGAGGTTTAGGGATAAAGCTTGGGGAAGTCAGGGACCTCGGTGGAATACAATCCCATAGAATCCACCCTCTAAGCATCCATTTTCTTCAGGGAAACTGATCTCTGTACTCTCTGGAGATGAGCTGCAATTCCAGGGGATCTCCAGGTCCCCCCTGAAGGCTGGCATCCCATACTGGCAACCCTCTGCCACACAGGACCTCTGTGGTGTTGGGCCCTCAGTGGTCCCTCTGGCTCTCCCCAGCAGGGCCGGTGCTAGGGTTTTGGTGCCCTAGACAAGCTGCCCACTAGCGCCCCCCCCCAAAAAAAAAATTTAAAAAAAGAATTGTAGAAGAAATGAAGAAACTTGAAACTATTTACATTTTTAATTTGCAGGTTTTTTTATTTTAAATTTTAATTTTTTTATTTAAAAAAATGTGAGATAGGACAAATGGTCTTCACGTGACCATTTCTACTTGATCCTTTTAGCTGCAGTGCCAGAGACAAGACCTTCTCATGACCATTTCTACTTGATCCTTTTAGTTGGAGGTGCCAGGGACAAGACCTTGTGCATGCGAGAAAGAGGCTCTACCCCTGAGCTATGGCTCCCACCCCATGGCTCCGTTAAAGTAGAATAGGAAGGATGAGTGGCAGCATACAACTGCAACAGGAGCCAATTTCTAGAAGCTGTAATTGGCTCTTCTTCAGCTTTTACAATTGGTTAATTTATCCTTGCCGGGCTCCAAGGAGCGCACTGCGCAGGCGCTGTCCACTTTCACACAAAACCAGCCAGGCAGCATCTGTGCTCCATGGACTCTGCCTTCTATTGGGGAAGGCAGGCTACAAGGAGCACACACACTGCGCGTGGGGAGTGGGAGCGCCTGATGGTGTCCCTAGGCCAGGTGGCGCCCTAGGCAGCCACCTACTTGGCTTACTCCCACACACCGACCATGTTCCTCAGGCACTGATCTTGGCTCCTTGGACTCTTCTCTCTGAGTCACGTCCCTGAGTCAAAGTCACTGAGGGGGTCATGACACAAGTGAACTCAGGCTGACATGTCTGCAATAAAAGAGCCAGTCGTCTGCAATAAGAATCGCCTGTGGGTGATCCAGCAGAGAAGTTTTACGAGAACAGGTTCTTCTTCTTTTACGCAGCCTGTGACTAACAGAAGTATGTTTGCACAGGCAGGCTAGTTAAAGACTGGGGGAAAGGAGTTAGGAGCATATTTTTCAATTTGTCTGCAATGTTGTCGTGATGGTTCTTCAGCAGCTGGAGAAGGCATTTGGTATCTAAGACTGGAAGGCTTTGAAAACCCGTCTGCTGTTTGATTATGTACCACAAACATGTAAGCGATGATGTGAATCTGCTTTCCTTTTTATGAGCAGGAACACAGTTCTGGCTGGCTTGGAGTCAGGAGGTTTGGCCTAATATGCAAATGAGTTCCTGCTGGGCTTTTTCTTTTTAAAAAACCCTGTTTGAAACAATGGTGATGTCAGGAGGTGTGGCCTAATATGCAAACAAGCCCCTGCTGGGCATTTTATACCAAAAAAGCGCTGCACGAAACTATGGTGACACCATGGGTGTGTGGCCTAATATGCAAATGAGGTCCTGCTGGGCTTTTTCTACAAAAAGAGCCCTGTGAACCTGATTAACTGACATCCCAATTTTATTATTATAGACTGCCTCTGTACAAAGGTGTTCAAAGCAGTTTACACTAAACTGAAAACAAAAATTGCAATTTAATAGCTGAAGGCAATTAAAGACCCACGTGAAAAGCCTGTTAGAAGGGGGAGAAAGGAGTTACACAGCCAAGGAGTTAGAGGGAAAATAGGAGTTACCCAGCCAGCTGGGAGAATGAAGTTCAACCACATGATTGGGGTAACTGCAGGGAATGCCCGGGTATTCATAGACCCTGTTCAGATGCACAGTATAATCAGATGTCGCTGCTGTTTCCTTCCGGATTTAAAGTGGCTGATCAGACAGCAACATCTGCCTCCCAGTATTAACTCGTGGTAGCCCCCCCCCCCCAATCCTTCTCAGAACTGGATTATTTTGTTACCTGCTCCTTTGCAGTGTTTTTTGAGTTCTCTGGTTTCGCCTCGTAGTTTTCTCCACCTGGATAGTTCTGCTGCAATATTAACCAACTTCTGGATGTCTGAAGGCTGTCCCAGAGCAAAAGGAGCCTCAGACATCCGGTTTACAGTTGCCATTTTTTTTACTACTTAGCGATATGCGCATGACCGCATTACCACATAATGTTTTACTTATGTGCATGCACATGTGCGCATAATGCGTGTACGCGCATAATAGTAGAGAAAACTAAAAAAGAACAGCATGGTGTCATCATTTGGATGACAGAAGACGGTTTCACTGTGAAGTGATTCACATTGCAGTATGGCAGTCTGATCAATAATATCCAGAACAAAGATATTCGGAACAGAACCAGGTCAGTTTAACACGAACTCAACACGTTGAGAGAACAGGGCCATAGAATGTTCCCTTTTGTTATACTATGCTGTGTGACCCTGGGCCATCTACACGCGTTCAGCTTAACTCATAGGTAGGGTTGCCAACCTCCAGATAGAACCTGGAGGTCTTCCACTATTACCAGACAACAGAGATCAGTTCCCCTGGAGATATGGCAGCTTTGGAGGGTAAACTCTATGGCATTGTACCCCACTGAGGCCCCTCCCCAAACTCCACTCTCCCCAGGTTACACCCCTAAATTTGCCAGCCTAGTGCTGGCAACCTTACTAAGGTTATTGAGGGGATAAAATGGAGACAAGGAGAACTATGTAAGTTACTTTGGGTCTCCACCGGGCAGAAAACCAAGGTCAATACATAAGTCAAAAGCAGTTGTCAAGAAACAGGTACACCAAGTAGGTGATCCTTAAATTACTCATTCTGGAGGGAGGAGCCCTGAAAATGCCATCATACCAGCCCAAAGTTAGTTCCTGTCCCATGTAAAAGTTCTATTCTTTGCAAATAGATCCAAGAGGGCAGCCGTGTTGGTCTGACGCAGTTGAACAAAGCAGGAGTCAAGTCGCACCTTTAAGACCAATCCATTTTTTATTTAGAATGTAAGCTTTCGTGTGCTCTTAAGCACACTTCATCAGACAACGAATCCAGCACAGTGAGCTGGATTCCTTGTCTGATGAAGCATTCTTTGCAAGTAAGTTAGGGTTTAAAAACATAAAGATCTTCCAGACCCTCAGCATGACTGAATTCTGACTTCAGATGTATGGCTGAAAACTTCTTCAGACATACTGGCATCTATTCCATGAAGTGACTGCTTTTTAAAAAGGCATACGGCTGCCAGCTGTAGTTCTTGCTATACAGACTGCAAGCTGCAAAACTGCAGCGTATTCAAACACTCAGTTGCGTACCCAGCATGCAACTGGTGGGTTTAATTTATGTCATGTTCTGACCTCACATTTATAAAACAAAAAAACAGAAAATGCTACATGAAAGCTTTTTGTGCTCAAAAGCCTTATCAGGAAATCTCAATTTGCCCCTCATTTTTCTGTATGTGTTTGTGTGGTAAATCTATGCCTATTTTACAGGAGAAATTTGCACCAACAATGCTGCCAACAATGCTGAGAGGTAGGGTTGCCCAACCCCAGGTGGGGGCAGGGGATCCCCCGGTTTGGAGGCCCTCCCCTCGCTTCAGAGTCATCAGAAAGCGGGGGGAGAGGGGGAGGGAAATGTCTGCTGGGCCTGGGCACTTATTATTCCCTAAGGAGACCGATTCCAATAGGGAATAATAACAGAGAATTGATTGGTGGATATCTGGGGCTCTGGGGGGTGCTGTTTTCTGAGATAGAGGCACCAAATTTGCAGCATGGCATACAAAACCTCTTCTCAAAAGACCACCCAAGTTTCAAAAAGGTTGGACAATAGGGTCAAATTCTATGAGCCCCAAAAGAAGGTGCCCCTATCCTTCATTATGTCATGAGCCCTGAGGAGGGGGAGCTGGAAGGGTTAACAGACCAGGAAGAGCCAGCAGCAGGCCCATCAATCACACCCTCCTCATTCCAGGCACCTGCGCCGGCTGTTGACAATCAGTCTCCTCCAAGCTCTCCCCTTCCCATCTCAAGAATGCCCACCCATCTTCAATGGATGCTGGCAGAGCACAGATGTGCAGAGCACCAAGGCTTCTGATCTATGAGCCCTGAATACTAGAACTACAGCCACCCAAGGAGCCAGCTAATTGAGGCTCCCATATAACTCATGCCCGGGACTTGGCAACCTTGTGGAAGCAACAAGTCAATTCCCTTGCATCCATGCTCCTTCCTGATTCCAGTTCCTGACTGGTTTGAATTCCTTGGCTTTGGACACTGCCCTCTCCTTCTGGTTTGCGATTTTGCTGTGGTGACTTGGCTCGACTGACTCCTTGAACTTCGGACCGGCTTTAGACTCCCTCCTGCCTGCGCCCTGAGACGTGACACATTATTTCCAATCAAGGGAAGGCATTTTAAAGGTGTGCGGTCCCTTTAAATGTGATGGCCAGAACTCTCTTTGGAGCTCAATTATGCCTGGCTCCACCCCAATGTCTTCTGGCTCCACCCCCAAAGTCTCCTGGCTCTATCCCCAAAAGTCCCCGGGTAGTTCTTGAATTGAACTTGGCAACCCTACTTAGAGGACATGCCAAAAGTCAGGACAATAAGAGACTTAATGATGGATACATTATAAGGAAGGCAATAGGCAATTAACTCTTCGGTTGCTTTTTGAATACAGTTTACTGGGAGACCTGTCACAAAATTTCTTCAAAAGGCTAAGCTAAACAGAGCTTTTTCTACACAAAAGCTACACAGAGCTTTTTCTACACAAAAAATCAGGAACTCATTTGCATATTAGGCCACACCCCCGATGCCAAGCCAGCCGGGATCATGTTTCTGTGCATTCCTGCTCATAAAAAGCCCTGTTGCTAAATGTGTCAGAAGGCTGAACATTATCTCTGGATCAACTGACTGATCTGACAGCCCCCGTAATGTGATCATCCCTCAGCAGGTGATGCTTAGGAGAACACAGCAAGAGAAGAAAGTTGGCAGCTATGTCAGGAATGAAAGATTTAGCTGGCTGGTAGACCCTGGGCTTTCTATAGAGTTCTTCAAAGACATTCCATCATTGGGATTTTGGTTATTCATTGGGGCAGGTTTTGGGGCCCTGGTTACTATTTGGATGAGAGACTTCCAAGGAAGTCCAGGGTCACAAGAAGAAGAAGAAGATATTGGATTTATATCCCGCCCTCCACTCCGAAGAGTCTCAGAGCAGCTCACAATCTCCTTTACCTTCCTCTCCCACAACAGACACTCTGTGAGGTGGGTGGGGCTGGAGAGGGCTCTCACAGCAGCTGCCCTTTCATGGACAACCTCTGCCAGAGCTATGGCTGACCCAAGGCCATGCTAGCAGGTGCAAGTGAAGGAGTGGGGAATCAAACCCGGTTCTCCCAGATAAGAGTCCGCACACATAACCACTACACCAAACTGGCTCACCAAACACAGAGATGGGCAATGGCAAAGCACCTCTGTCTTTCTTGTTGATAACCCCACGGGGTTGCCATAAGTTGCCATCATCACCAATCCACCATTACCAACCAGTTTGTATTCCATTTGTTTTCTTCTTTCTCTCTTTCTGCCCCCGCTTTCAAAGGTTGGGGGGCATCAGGAACAGGAGGGGGGCTTTTTTGTGGGGTTTCTGGAAAGCCCTTTCCACAAAATTCACCTGGTGGTCAATCATCTTTTAGGCCTGAGGCAAAACTGTTTTTTATTTAACCAAGATTCTTATTGACTGGGTTCTCCTGTCTTGAAGTATGGCTTTTTCTCTGCTTACTTAATGTAGCTCAAGTGTTACATTATTCTCTGCTGTTTGATTGCTGCATTTCATTATTTTTATTATGGCTTTATTGTTACACTGCTCCCCCCCCCCTTTTTTTTTCTTTTTTACTGAGTGTTGCAAGCCACCTTGGAAACATTTAATTGGGAGAGTAGAATACAATAATTTCAAATAAATAAGTAAACGTCTTGCTGTATGAAATGTATACATGACTAATCCTTTTCACTGAGTCATTTTTGTCCTTTGGTTACTCATTCAGGGCCTACCTGTTTCTAGACAGTGACTGAAAGTCAGAAGGCGCTATCCTAACCACCATCTAATAAATCTATGTGCATTCTCATCTCCCTTGGTAGTTCTAGACTTTTGCCAAAATCCTTCCCACTGCTGTAGAATTGCACGCCTCAGATGTCTAGCATAACTAGGTCATGTCCAGGCCTCATTTTGGGCAGGAGCTCACAGGAGTGGAGGTCTGGAACCTCTAAAATTTATTGTGCTCCTTCCTTCTTACCCTCCCCCCCCAATACTTGCTTCTGGGCTCCATTGTTCAACCCCCCCCCCCCGTGAAAATTTTGCTGAACTCTAAGATCTGACAAACTTTCCAATATTTTTCCTCATAAAAAATGGGAAAATAACCAAAACATATAAAGCAGAAAGATGGAAATCTTCATCATGCCACTGGAGCCACATAGGAGAAAGTCATTTTAAAAGTACGATGGGTAACAAGGTTTTATGATGACAATTACAATTCAAGAAGCATTTTATGGTAGATGCTGAGCTGATATAATTTAGTATACCTTCCAGTAATGCCAGGGGGTGTGGCATATGCAAATGAGTTGTGGTAATGAGCTCCAGCACATCTTTTTCTACAAAAGGGCCTCTGGTCATGTCGGAGAGGAAGGGATGGAGTGGGGCTCTGTGCCTTTCCCCACATAGACCTCTCTGCAGCAGTCCCCATTTACCTTTGCTGGAGGTCTCTCCCCTCAAACCACAGGAAGGAGTTAATAGGCTGAGGGGAGGAATGGGAGAGGACAGTCGTGGGGGGTGAACGGGACAGCTCCCTCAGAAGTCAGTACTAGCAATACTCCCCCTAAGCTGTGGAGTCTTGTGAGCAAAATTCTACTTTGTGAGCTACTAGCATTACGTTGTGAGCTACTGCATCAATTAGTTTGCTCTGGGGCCATTTTTCCTGAGCTAAGACAAAAAATATGTGAGCCAGATGCTAAAAAACTGTGAGTTAGCTCACACTAATTCAGCTTAGAGGAACACTGGCCAGTAGGTATCCTTCGGTGCATAGCTGTTTCCCTCAGAACACAGGTTTTGGGAGTGGAAGTGAATATTAGAAGGTGGGGTGGGGTTAGTCCCATATAGATGCACCTGACTTATGATGACCCCATAGGGTTTTCAAGGCAAGAGATGTTTCAGAGGTGGTTTGTCATTGCCTGCCTCTGTGTCGCAACCCTGGACTTCCTTGGTGGTCTCCCATCCAAATACTAACCAGGGACAAGCTTGCTTAGCTTCCGAGATCTGATTAGATCAGTCTGGCTATCCAGGTCAGGGTGGATAAAAGGCAGGACCCAAGTGTAAAGGGAGGCTTCAAAGTATAAACTTGCAAACCTGGTTCATATCCATATAACGAACCATATATACAATCTCATGCATCCTAAAGAAAAGTTTTGATTCTATTTTCCCACACTTCTAAAATTCCCCCCACAGTCAGGGATCATTTTGTAGAAAAAGAGGTGGTGGAGCTCATTAGCATAACCCATTCGCATATGCCGCCACCTCCCACCAGCAAAAGCAACCTGACTCAAGAAAGGAGAGCTCCAGGTGAGCGAGGCCTGCTTGGGCTGGCTAGAGATCCAGCCAGCCCAAGCAGGCCTCGCTCACCTGGGGCTCTCCTTGGCTGCCTCCCCCCCCCCCCGCCTAAAGGCCAGGAAGCCACCTGCCACCTAAAATCACATAAGTGGAGAAAGGGTGGCGTGGGCTTCTCCAGGGGTTAATGAGGGCTGCTGGGGGTGTGGCAAAGCTCCTTGTGGCTGGCTGGCTGCCCGCTCTCCTAATCCAGGGATTGTTATGCAGCTGCACCTACTATTCAATGGACAAGGTGGAAGGGAGGAGGAGGGGGAACCGTCAGAAAGGTTCAGGAGCTGTGCTCCTTTGAGCTCCTGCTGAATTCAAGACCTGCCCACAGTCCATGCTGTGTCCTACAAAACATGTTGTCTGATAACATTGTGGCTGGTAGTGCGCTGTGGTGGAAAGTGTTGTCAAGTTGCAGCAACATTTGGCAACCCTGTAGGGTTTTCAAGGCATGAGATGAGCAGAGGTGGCTTGCCATTTGCTTCTGTGTGGCAGTGACAACCGTTATCTTCCTCAAGTACTAACCTGCTTAGCTTATGGGACCTGATAAGATCTGGCTAGTCAGGGCCATACGAAGGTACTATCTTGCCAATGTTTTCTTTTACATTAATGCCATGGGATCCATGCAGCTGCAAACACAGTCCAATTAACTTAAAACATTATTTTTCTGGCGTGTTTCATTACAAAATCACAAAGTCAATTTCTCATGTAAGCTTATGCTTGTCAGACAAAGATGCATGAACTGATCTTAACCCTATAGTCGAATTTTTTTTAAAGTGCTATCTTGTTAAAACCTTACCTTACAGTTGCTGGCAGCGTGCAAACATCTGTAATGCAATTCATATTCCACTGAAAATTGATGTAGGGGTTTTTTTTTGAGGGGGGGGGAAGAGACCTTTTAAATAAGATAAATAAGAAGGAGGTTAGTTTAACTGTGCAAGCAGCATGCTCCTTCTATTTTAGGGAAGGGCTGGGCCAAGCCAGAACTAGGGTTGCCAGGTTTGTGTTGGAAAATACCTGGAGACTTTGGGGGTGGAGCCAGGAGAGGGGGGTTTGCGGAGGGGAGGGGCCTCAGCATGGTACAATGCCATAGAGTCCACCCTTCCAAGCACCCATTTTCTCCGAGGGAGCTGATCTCTGCCAGCTGGAGATCAGTTGTAAAAGAGGGAGATCCCCAGGCCCCACCTGGAGGCTGGCAATCCTAGCCGAAAACCAACCAGAACCTTGCTTGTTCTTCTTGAATGCTGTTTCTCATTGACTGCAGACAAGTTCACAAGATCTGGACACCCTGGACTCGTCAAAGATGCAGGAAAATAAGTAAACATCCTCATGCATGAACCTCCACCATGGCAATGAGCTTGCAGTCTGGGTTGGTGGGATCCCAATGCACCCCACCCCCACCCCACATACTTCGCCACTGAGTTCTACACAGCGTCATTCACCAATACAGCTGAAGGGAAATCGTCCAAGCTCGTTGCAAACGTTTAAGAATGACAGAAAGAGACCATCTCTATTTGCTTCGTTTCTCTTTATTGTATTGTCATCTTGCCAGAAACAGGACTACAAATATAGAAGTCGGGGTGTTTTTTTCTTCTTCTGCGGGGATCAAAATACTTGCAAGTACAAAAATTCCCTGAGTTTAACATGCAATGCAAGTACGTTTATGGGACTGGTTACACATTTCTGTTTCAGCTGACCCAGAGTTTGTCATTTGCAGGATATGATTTGTTTCAGATGCCTCTGATAGTCTGAAACACAAAGAGAGGCAAAGAGCAACATTCCCATGCGCTTTGTTACTAGATAAGCAGTTTGAAAGGGAAAGCAATTGGGGGGTGGGGGTGCATGAGGGCTTGGATCCCCCTCTCAGATGTGGAGCGAGTCAAAGATTTGAAGCGGGAGAAGCAAAGCATTGAAAACTGTGCCCTCCTTCCAGTTAAAGGATATGATGTGCTGGATCCAAGCCAGGGTTGTAAAAGTTTTACGCACATACGGCAGGATTCTACCTTCCCCCAAAAAGTCAAGTATTAAAAAAATCCTACTTTCCCTTCACTTGTTCAATCAAAAACGACAGGCACAAAACCTTACGCGCACCGTACCTTGGTATTACATTCATTCCAAAAGGATGCACATCTGAACACCCACCACCGCTCACCTGAGTCAAAGTCACCTTTTAACAAAATGAGTCATCCTGGATTAGGGTGACGGGATTTAGACACTCACACCTGTGGCTGACAACTGGCCCTGAACTCTCTAATCTTTTTGTTTGCTTCTTTCCAGTTGCTGGACCTGCTAGTGTAAATGTGATTGTTAAAGCAGCTAAGAAGGCGGAATAAATCTTTGCTAAAAAGGAATGGTCAAGACAGAAAGGAAACGTTCAGGAATAAAATTTCACCAACAAAAGGGTGAGATCTGAGGCCAGTGGCACCTTACAGATCAACAAAAGTTTTAGAGTATAAAATGTCAAGAGTCAAAATTCCCTTCATCAGACATATGTTGGAAATGGGGATCTCAGAATCCTCTTATTGTAGGCAGAAGTTGGACGCCAGGGCTCTTTCTCTAGCAGGAGCTCCTCTGCATATTAGGCCACGCCCCCTGATGTAGCCAATCCTCCTGGAGCTTACAGTAGGCCCTGTGGTAACAGCCCTCTAAGCTGCAGGAGGATTGGCTACATCAGGGGTGTGTGGCCTAATATGCACAGGAGCGCGTGCTAGAAAAGCCCTGGTGGACAGGATGTTGTAAAGCAGGGGTCCCCAGTCCCCAAACCACTACTGGTCCGTGGCCTGTTAGCAACCGGGCCGCAGAGAAGGTTGCACAAAAGCACTGAAAAGCCTGCTTCCATTCTCCAAAATCCTATCTTTGTGAAGCAGGGTTTTCCGCAGTGACAGCAACCAAACCAAGATTACGGAGTAGACTGGACATAAGCAACACACTTCGGGTATCAGTGTCTCCTATCGCCCCTAGATGGGACAGTTTAGTCGCAGGAAAACAAGTTCAGGGCTCCCACTGATTCTGCATTATGGTGAATAAAGTGCATAATTGTATCATCCCGAAACCATCATCCTGGTCTGTGGAAAAATTGTCTCCCACAAAACCAGCCCCTGGTGCTAAAAGAATTGGGGACCGCTGTTGCAAAGGATGCAAAAGTACTATGCATATGGATTAGAGCAGAGGGGGAATGCTTGGTTCCTAAGGTGCTACTGGATGCAAATCTAATTGCTTTACTGGAGGTCAACACAGCTACCCTCTGAAACCAACAGAAGGGGTTTTTCCCCATCCTCCCTTGGCCATTAGGCCATTTACCATCTGAAAGGAGAAATGATGTGACCATCCTGCAATGCTGAGACCTTGGCAAGATCGTTTCTATCATGTTTCTGCAGCATCATCCCATAGTGAGTTTGAGAGCTGTTTCTTGATTGATATTTGGCACTCAGCTAGGGATGCGTGCCCTTTGCAACTGCTGCGCGTTCACAGGTGTTGCAAGGTGAAGGTATTCTGCACTAAGATTTCAATGGCGAAAGTCAAGAGGGACGCAACCTTGCTTTCTCCTGTTCTGTACCATGTAACAACTGCCCTAAGGCCAAGGGATTCTTTTGACAAATGTGAGAAGCTGCTTTAAATTAGGGATCCTTCTGGCTCAGGACCGCCTGTTCTGATTAGCAGTTCTCCAGGTTCTTTGGTACAGGTTTCCCCCCAAAAAACCTGGCACCAGCAATTTCAGGAAGTGAACTGTATGCCTTGCCACAAAGCAAAAGCCTCTCCCCAAATTCTTAGAGGTACCAGGAAGTCTGTTTGTGGGAAAAACACCCTTGGGCGGGAGGAACGAGTTGTGCAGTTATTTAGATCCAGGGCAGAGATTTAAGGAGTGCAAAATGACAACCTATTCTGTGCCTTTTCATTGTTTTCGAAAAGCATTGCAAATTGGGCAGCTGATAAATGCACCAGGTATCAGCCACATTTTAAGGCAGTTCACAGAAACCAGTAAGGACTAGCATGGTGCAGAGGCCAGTGTGTTGGAACAGCAGACCTACTCTCCGTTCAGCCAAAAAGCTCAGTGGGTGACCTTGGGTCAGTTACTCACTCACTTTCTCTGTCTCTCTCAACCCAACCTACCTGGCAAGGTCGTGGGTAAGAAAATGAGAACCATGTATGACCCCCAAGTTTTTGGGGAAGAAGGGTGGACCAAGAGCAGGAGTGGAATTCTAGCAGGAGCTCCTTTGCTTATTAGGCCACACCCCCTGATGTAGCCAATCCTCCAAGAGCTTGCATGGCTCTTTTTTGTAAGCTTTTGGAGGACTGGCTACATCAGGGAGGTGTGACCTAATATGCAAAGGAGCTCCTGCTAGAATTCCACCCCTGACCAAGACTAAGATAATTCATGCCATAATAGCCCCCATTACTGCATATGGGTGTGAAAGTTGGAACAATGAAGAAAGTCGAAAGGAAGAAAGTTGATTCATTTGAAATGTGGTGAGTTTTAAGGATACTGTGAACTGTCAAGAAGACAAATAAGTGGGTTCTAGATCAAATCAACCCTGAATGTTCCTTAAAAGCTAAAATGACTAAATTTAGAAGACAATCACTGGAAAAAAACATACTAAGACAGGGGGTGACCAAACTGTGGCTTGGGAGCCACACATGGCTCTTTCACACATAACCTGTGACTCCCAAAGCCCCCAATGCCCCATTGGCCAGCCTGGAGAAGGCATTTGAAGTCTCTTTAAATGACTTCTCCAAGCCAAACTAGGCAGCAGCTTGGAGAATGCATTTAAATTGGCTTTCTTTCCACCTCTCCCTCGCTCCCCTCCCCCCCAACTATTTGCTTTCTTTCCACCTCCCTCCCTCCCTGTCTTATGGCTCTCCTACATCTGATGTTCATCTCTTGGGGCTCTCAGACATCGGACACTTTTCTTCTATGTGGCTCTTACATTAAGCAAGTTTGGCTAGCCCTGCACTAGGAAAAGGAAGTGGGAAAAGAAGAAGACCCAACATGAGATGGATGGACTCAGTCAAGGAAGCCACAACCCTCAGTTTGCAAGACCTGAGCAGGGCTGTTAACAATAGGATGTTTCGGAGGACATTAGTCCAAAAGTCCAGGTGGGCAGCCGTGTTGGTCTGAAGCAGACCTGCACACGGAAGCTCATACCTTGAATAAGGTATTCAATACCTTGAATACCTTGTTGATCTTAAAAAGTGCCACTGGACTCAAAATTTGCTCTATTAGTTCACGGGGTCACCATAATTTGGAAGCGACTTGATGGCACTTCACACACTTACATCTTGTTAACTAGAATTCTTTCAAATTCCTGGGTGTCTGCATGGATTGTTTAGGCAATGGCATTCTGCCAGCCCTCTCCTTTAACCATTTCAAAAATTTGCCTGTAGGTGGTAAAATTCCTCCACGGATGCAGAATGAGCTTATTGTTTCCAGAATGGTACACTTTCTTTTCCCTCTCCCTCATATTTCTGAGAAAAGCATACTAGAGGCTTTCTCTGGGCTCCTTCTAGCGTGACGTTTGTGGCCTCCATGCATTGGAAACTACTCATGTCAGAATAACTGATCACGTCAAATAACCTGCTCATGTCAAAAATACCTGGGCAGAACAACCAGAGGACACCGTCTAATAATTAAAACTGTAATGAAAACAGAGCACAATTAATTTAGAACGTTTATCTACACAAATCTAGGGGTGGAGCACGAACACACAGGAAGCTGCCTTTTATTAAATCAAACGATTGGTTCAAGAAGCTCAGTAGTATCTACTCATACAGTTGGAGGCTCTCTGGGGGTCTCAGGCAGAGATCACAATAAGATCTGGCTAAGATCTAGATCAGGTGCGGCCAAACTTGTTTAATGTAAGAGCCACGGAGAATGAACATCAGATGTCTTGAGAGCCACAAGACATGAACATCAGATGTTCAAGAGCCACAAGAAAGGAATGAAGGAAAGAAGGAAGGAAGGAAATAGATGGGGAAGGGATATGTGTGAAAGAGCCACATAAGGCTCCTGAGCCACAGTTTGGCCACCCCTGATCTAGATGAAGGCATGCATGAGTGACCCCCATTTTTAAAAAATGAAAGCAACCTAGTCCGTCATGCAGATGGAATATGAAATCCCAATAGAGTTTGGAACAGACTTACAGGTTGCAGAAGTCAACAGTGCTGAGAGCTGAAGGACCAGGGGAAACTGAAGCAGCAGCAGCAGAAGAAGAATTAGATTTATACCCTGCCCTTCGCTTGGAGTCTCAGAGCAGCTTACACTCTCCTTCCCTTCACACTCCCCACAACAGACACCCTGTGAGGCAGGTGGGGCTGAGAGAGCTCTGAGAGAACTGCTCGAGAGAAAAAGCTCTGAGAGAACTTGTGTCTGACCCAAGGTCACGCCAGCAGCTGCATGTGGATGAGTGGGGAATCAAACCTGGTTCTCCCAGATTAGAGTCTGCCGCCCTTAACCACTTTGAACATGGATTTGCTTTTGCTGTCAGATTGCAACTGATTTACAGCAATCCTTAGATTTTCAAGCCAAAAGTTCAGAAGTGGTTTGCCATTACCTTCCTCTACATAGCGACCCTGGTACTCCTTGGTGGTCTCCCAACCAGGGTTGGAATTCTAGCAGGAGCTCCTTTGTATATTAGGCCACACACCCCTGATGTAGCCAATCCTCCAAGAGCTTACAAAAAAGAGCCTTGTAAGCTCTTGGAGGATTAGCTACATCAGGGAGGCGTGGTCTAATATGCAAAGGAGCTCCTGCTAGAATTCCACCCCTACTCCCAACCAAATACAGACCAGGGCTGACTCTGCTTAGCTTTTGAGATCTGATGAGACCAGGCTGGGCTGGGTTTGAACATGGTTAGAATTACAGAATCACAGAGCTGAAAGGCACCATACAGGCCATCTAGTCCAACCCCCTGCTCAATGCAGAATCAGATTAAAGCATCCCTGAAAGTGTTTGTCAGGCTGCTGCTTCAAGAACTGCCAATGAGGGGGAGCTCACCACCTCCCTAGACTGCCGATTCCACTGCTGAACTACTCTTACTGTAAAAAAGTCTTTCCTAATATCCAGCCAGCTCCTTCCTACCCTTAATTTAAACCCATTATTAGCTCTACATACGTCCCAAGTATCATGCCAAGAAAATACCGTTGTCCGAAATGGTCAAAGGCCGTTTTTTAAAAAAAATGCACTACTCATTATTGCTTTCAGCTAAGTATTTTTCTTCATAGAACGATCCCCCAGACTGTACAATTACGCTACCAGAAAAGGTCAGATTCAGCCAAAAGTTTAAGTTTGATCAATTTCAATGGAAAGGATCCAAACAGATAATTTACAGTACAAATCTAGCCAAGAGTTCGTTTTTAATTGATTTGTACACCCTAATGGTGACCCAAAGTGGCATCCTTCATTCTCCTCTTCTCCACTACCCTCACAGCAACTTTGCAAAGGTAGGCTAGGCTGAGAGCGTGACTGGTCCAAGGTCAACCAGCAAGTTTCTGTGGCAGAGTCGGTATTCGAACCAGGGTCTCCCCGATCCTAGACTGACACCAAGCACCACATCATGCCGGCTCTCCAAAAGAGTTACATCCTTCTAAGCACATTTATGCCTATGGTCTCAGGAGGATCTAACTTTTCTTAGGATAGCACTCTCAAGTACATAACAAATTCTCCTCCTAACACCAAAAGGAGCTAAAGAGTTCGATTGTGGCTGTATCGCACTCCAAGTGATGAAGTAATATAGCATTGTCTTCTGTTCTCCTTACAAGATTCCTTTGTTTGACCAAATAGGATTAAAATGCAGCCTGAGTGTAGCATTTCTATTTCTTAACGGACAAATTGCAAAAAAGTCACCTTTTGATAATGATACCCCAAAACACATAATACAGATCACAATCAAGAGGATCTCAATTGCTTCAGTTGTACCATAGTATGTGGTTCACAGCATGGAATGCAGAATCCCGTACCTTAATTTGCTTGCTTGCTTCTTCCTTAAATCAAGTTACTGGCCCTCATGTTGTGCGTGTGTGTGTGTGAAGGGATGGAAATGCTTTGCCCATTTATGTTAAAACAGGATCAGTTTGTACGAGGACTGCAGTGATCCATGCGGATCACTTCTTCTCAGCCTCTAGTCCACCCCATTCTTACAGACATATCCAGCAATAATAATAAGAAGAAGACCGTAGATTTATACCCCACCTTTCTCTCTGAATCAGAGTCTCGGAGCAGCTTACAATCTTCTTTACTATCTTCCCCCACAACAGACACCCTGTGAGGTGGGTGAGGCTGAAAGAGCTCTCCCAGAAGCTGCCCTTTCAAGGACAACTCCTGCAAGAACTATGGCTGACCCAAGGCCATTCCAGCAGCTGCAAGTGGAGGAGTGGGGGATCAAACCTAGTTCTCCCAGATATGAGTCCGCACACTTAACCACTACACCAGGGGTGGCCAAACATGTGGCTCCTTCTTGAAGCCCCCACCACCCCGTCGGCTGGCTTGGAGTAGGCATTTCTCTCTTTAAATCACTTCTCCAAGCCACTTCTCCAAGCCATGCCATTTAAAATGGCTTGCTTTCCACCTCTCCCTCACCACATCTCTTTGCCTCCCTCCCTCCCTGTCTTGTAGTTCTCAAACATCTGATGTTCATGTCTTGTAGCTCTCAAACATCTGACATTTATTCTATGTGGCTCTTACATTAAGCAAGTTTGGCCACCACTGCACTACACCAAACTGGCTCTCCCTCCCAAGCCACAACACTTGCACAATGCTACAGTAACCTCCCCTACAAGTTCTTTTCCCCCGTTTGCTAGCTTTAAGGAAAATTCTGGGCATGAATGCAAACTGACAGATGGCAAATTTGCCTAATGCCTTCTAAACCCCAGCATTTCAGAACCCTTGATTCACCATCGCATAATAAGGACCACCTAAGACGACAGCGCAGAACAAAAATAAATTATCTTCGGCAAAAGGGGCTTCATGAAGTCACAGATCGCATCTACCTCTTCCATGAGACAGTGAAGGGAAGATGCCTGTAAACATACTCAAGCTTCTAACTTAAATTCTGAAGGCGTTTCGCTTCCTTCCCTGGCTCTCTTTACTTTTCTCCCTGGGCAAAAGTTCAGTTATTTTTAGTGAAAGAAATCCTTTATACCCTGAAGGGCTTGTTTGTTTTCATGGCATCTACCTGTACTTTTCCCGAATGCAGCTCTTCTCTATTGGGATCTGTTTGAGGATGTGATAGATAAGGGCTTCTTTCACGGCACTGTGGTTTAATATACTTCTATAAGCATATGCATACTATCCAGGGTTCCCCAAATAAATGCACAAAGGTCAGGATTTTTTTTTTTAAAGTTAACAAAGAATCTTCTGTTATAACCACCGCTGCTCATGTATCAGCCCATGGGAAAACAGGAAAACACATTCTGCTGTGACAGTATTCCTGGCTTAGGTTAGTTCTCTCTAAACTTTCTACCCTCTCAACACCTTTTCCACACCCAGTTGTCTGCAGAAGAACACTCGTGCATTGGAGACAGTTCTGAGTTGTAAAAGAAGGTGTTTTATGGCCTTTTAAAAACATGGTTTTAAAAATTAAGGATGGACAGATACATGGGAGTTTATTTTGTTCAAAGGAAGGCAGCTAAAAAGGTGTGGTGGGGAAACAGATGGGTGAGCCCAGCATTTGATTCATTGGAATGTAGATTCCTCATGCAATTTTCAAAGCTATGAGGAAGCCAGGGGCAGGTAAAAGAGGGAAGAAAGACCTTGTTATGTATGTCTTTACCCTAAATATGTACCTGTAACATTCTCTGAGGCTGCACATTACAGGGTAAGACTGGCATTATTAGATACACTGTTGTTTAGAGGAACTAGTATGGGATCATTCTTCCTACTCATTATTGCTTCAAAGGGGGAATTCAACAGGAAATGGCAGAATCAGCATTCATCAAGAAGTTCGGCTCCATCTATCTAACAGGGATCTGGAATTTTTCACTCACCATACATGCTAAATTCTTAGCCCATCTTACTCTTTTTCTGGTGCCAATTAGTTGAAGTATCCTGCTATACTTTTTGAATAGGATCTGGTAATCATGGTTCACCCTGCATATAACAGATTTTATATTAATCCTACTTTGCATATCTACGATGATGATGAATAGTTGGTTTTATACCCTGCCCTTCACTACTCAAAGGAGTCTTGGAGTGGCTTATAACCACCTTTCCTTCCTCTATCCACGGGTGACACCCTATAAAGAAGGTAGGGCTGAGTTCTGAGAGAACTGTGACTGACCCAAGATCACCCAGCTGCCTTTATGCGGAAGAGGGGGGAATCAAACCCGGTTCTCCAGATCAATGTTTGCCACTTTTAACAACTAGACAAAACTAGCTCTCAGGTTGACCAACAGCCGGGAGCGGTCTTTGTCCACTCCAAGTGGCCTGATAACTCTTTAGATAAGACATAGTTTTAAACTGGTCTGCCTTCCACCCCTTCTATTGTCAACTGCTTTGACTAAATATATATCCGCCTAAAGAAGAAACATGCAGTTGATGAAGTACGTAAATTGTGATTCATGAATCCTTATGCTGGAATACAGCTTGTTAGATTTTTAAGGTGCTGCTGGACTCCTGTTTCATCAAAAAACATTTACTAAACTTCTGAAGAATATCACAGTTGCTTGGAAAGCCGTTTCGAAAAACCCGTTGTACTCGTTGGACCTAAAAGCTGTACCTAGCACAGGATTAGCGTCACTGGTCTGAGCTGCAGATCGGCCATTTCTTGGGCATGGTGTGACCAATCTGTGCCACCTCAACAAATTCAAGTGACAGAAGACCTCTCTGTTGCCAACAGCACTGGTTCGATGACAGGATTGCACTTTAGTTTCTCTTACCATGCCCCCCCCGGCCTGTAGCTAACCAGGAGCCCATGGGGCCTGGCCCCCTGACAGTTTTGGGGCCCTCATCCCCCATCCCAGGGTTGCCCCTCTCCCTCCCACTCCTGTGCAATTTAATTGCACAGGAAGAGCACCCAAGAGCAACAGCTGCCTGTCCCGCACCATTTAAAGGGCGAGCCAATCATCTAAATCACACGGAGGGGGGAAAGGGGTGGCCTCCAGCCTCTCCAGCTTCCTGCTCTCACCCCCATGGCCCTCCCATAGCCCCCTCCCCCTGTGGCCTGTAGCTATGGGGATGGCCCCCCTTTTATGTGCCACCTCAAAAGGAGTTCACACATGGTCACTATCCTTATAACTGCAGTTACCCTCTAATGAGCTGTAAAATGGTAGCCTTGGGCTAGATTTTAGGCCATTATTTACGTATGGTGTTCACAGGATAAAAAGGTTGCAGGTTGACCTTTCCAAATTATTTTGCCCCGGTGATGGGCCTTTCACATGATCAGTATGCCCAAGAAACACTTTAAAATACAAGCGGAGCCAAGAGATGTTCAATCACATTCGGACATTTTCAAGATCAGGAATCACACCATACTAAGTCAGCCAGCAAGTCACCAAAGGTCGCCACCTCCAGGTAAAAAGTTCAGCAACAACAACAAAAAAATCATGCTTCTGGCCTTCGCATCTGTATCACTCTCTCCATGTTTACAATGCCCTACTTGTAACATCTAGCCCCTCAGGGTTTTAGATTAGCTTCCTCTCAGAAGTGCTAGTTCTCTGTGTTCAGGGAGTTTCCTCCTCCCAGACGTGTGGAAGCAAACACAAATGCCACTCTGCTTTCTGAAGAGTCCCAGAAGGACTCTAGCCTCACACTCTAGGCCTCAGAGCCAAGAAGGGAGGCAACAATCCGTAGCAACTCACCATGGCTGAAGCTGACAGCCTGAGGAGACCTCAGACCCAAACCCTGAGAGTTTCCTTCCTCCTTGGCCCACTATATCTAAGAAAACCCATCAACCTCAGCTCTACCTCTCGCCCTCCCTTTATTAAAAACTCCCTCAATGCCAGCTCAACCTGGTCAATTCTCGAACCAGTTGGCCAGATTCTGTACGGTCTTGCGCTGCTTCCCAGCCGCCCGGATGGCCTCGCAAACCCTGCAGCAGTGTTCATCCCAGAACGAAGTCACCCGGACGTCATATCTTTTCCGCCAGGCGAAATACCTCCTGTACCTGGTCTTATTTTTATCGAGGAATTTCAAGTAAATGGCCAGCTGCGCGGGGCTGGCAAAGTCATCCACGTGGATGAAGGAGTTGGAGGGAATGAAAAGCTCGTAGTTGGATCTGGGGGGTCCCAGCACGACGGGCACGGCCCTGGATTTGAAGGCATTCCTCCAGAGCTTCTCCGTGATGTAGTCGGGGTGCTGGGAGTTCTCAAAGGCCAGGTAGAACTTGTACTCCGAGATGGTCTTGACCACGCTGTCGTCCTTCAGCTCCAAGCCCTGGGCCCCGTAAACGTCGATGGGGAGGTATTTCTTCAGCTGGTGGAAATAGCGGACACGGGCATGTTCCTCATTCCAGTTGCTGATGACCCAGGCCACCAGCTTGGTCTTGGCAGGCAGGCTGAGGCGGGCCGGAGTCCGCCTGGCCCGCAGGTACCCGTAGGGCACAAAGACGTCCGAGTCCACCCGATAGGACATGGTCCAGTTGAAGATGCCTGCCAGGCCCTGGAGGCCAGGCGAATGGGAGGGGGACTCAAAGTTCATCCACACCCAGCGCTGAGCAGGGGGCCTGGCCCAGGGCAGCTGCTCAGGCCCATGCAGGATGAGGTCCCTGTGGTGGAAGAGGATGGCGTGCGCCTCCTGGTGGCGGCTCCGGTTGGCCGTGAGGCTGCAGGCGCTGATGTTGTAGCGCGCCCGGCAGTCGCCCAGCGGCCGGCTGCGCCCGAAGGGCTCCCACCAGAGGAGCACGCGGAGCGGCTCGTCGTCGTCCTCCTCGTCCCGGTGGCGCCGCAGCACGGGCAGGTCGTGCAGGCTGCTGGCGGCGTACAAGGCCAGCACGGTGCAGCAAGTCAGGCCGGCCGCCAGCAGACGCCACTGCCGCTTGGGCAGGCTCCAGAAGCAGCAGCAGCGGCAAGGGCGCAGCCAGCGTGCGCGCCGGCGCCCACGCAGCCGCCACGGCGAGCCCCCCGCAGCCGCCGGCGGGGGCTCCATCGCCGGCCTCCGCCGTTGCCACCCCTCCGGGAGCCGCTGCAGGGCTTCGGCCTCCCAGCCCGGCTGCCGCCTCGGATCCGCAGAAGGTGCAGCAGCCCAGGGCGCCGCCGCCGCCGCATGCTGCTCAGGAGGCTCTTGGTGAGGCTGCCAGCGCCTCCGCCCCGCGCCCTGCCCCTCCGGCGGCGGCTCCCACGGCCCGACCTGCCCGCAGGCGCGGCCGCCCCGCCCGGACATGCTGCCCCCACCGGCCGGCCCTCCCTCCCTCCTTCCCCGGCCGGGCTCCGCCTCGGCCCCTCCCCTCTCCAGCCGCAGCCTCCGGGCAGCTTCCTTGGAGAGCTGCGCTGTCGGATCAGGGCGCTGAGTTCGGCCCAAGGCCGGAACGGCGTTTGGAACATGCGGGCAGGAGCTCTGTCGGGAAAGCACAGGGATGGGGCGGGGAGGAAGGAAAGGATCCGATTGACCTCTTGGAGCAGGGATTGAGTTCTAAGAACATCAGAGAAGCCATGTTGGGTCAGGCCAGTGGCCCATCCGGGGCCTCCGGGCCAACACTCTGTGTCACACAGTAGCCAAAAAAACAAACGCACACACCAGGTGCCATCAGGAGGTCCATCAGGGGGGCCAGGGCACTAGAAGCCCTCCCACTGTGTTCCCCCCCCCCAAGCACCAAGCACCAAGAATACAGAGCATCACTGCCCCAGAGTTCCAACAATACGCAGTGGCTTGAACCTGATCCTGATGGAAGCTGGGTTCAGTTAGCCGGCTCCAGGTTGACTCAGCCTTCCATCCTTCCGAGGTCGGTAAAAGGAGTACCCAGCTTGCTGGGGGGTAAAGTGTAGGTGACTGGGGAAGGCAATGGCAAACCACCTGGTAAAAAGTCTGCCATGAAAACGTGATGCGACGTCACCACAGAGTTGGAAACGACTGGTGCTTGCACAGGGGACTATCTTTACCTTTTTAAATAGCCACTGATGGACCTCTGCTGCATATGTTTATCCAATCCCCTCTTGAAGCTGGCTATGCTTGTAGTTGCCGCCACCTCCTGTGGCAGTGAATTCCACATGTTAATCACCTTTTGAGTGAAGAAGTATTTCCTTTTATCCGTTCTAACCCTGCTGCTCAGCAATTTCATTGAATGCCCATGAGTTCTTGTACTGTGAGAAAGGGAGAAAAGGATTTCTTTCTCTACTTTCTCCATCCCATGCATTATCTTGTAACCCTCTATCATGTCACGCCGCAGTTGACGTTTCTCTGAGCTGAAGAGCCCCAAGCATTTTAACCTTTCTTCATAGGGAAAGTGTTCCAGCCCTTTAATCATTCTAGTTGCCCTTTTCTGGACTTTCTCCAGTGCTATAATATCCTTTTTGAGGTGCAGTGACCAGAATTGTACACAGTATTCCAAATGGGACCGCACCATCGATTTATACAGGGGCAATATGATACTGGCTGATTTGTTATCAGTTCCCTTCCTAATAATTCCCAGCATGGCGTTGTCCTTTTTTATTGCAATTGCACACTGTCTTGACATTTTCAGTGAGTTATCTACAACGACCCCAAGATCTCTCTCTTGATCAGTCTCTGCCAGTTCACACCCCATCAATTTGTATTTGTAGCTGGGATTCTTGGCCCCAATGTGCATTACTTTGCACTTGGCCACTTTGAACCGCATCTGCCACGTTGACGCCCACTCACCCAGCCTCAACAGATCCCTTTGGAGTTCCTCACAATCCTCTCTGGTTCTCACCACACTGAACAATTTAGTGTCATCTGCAAATTTGGCCACTTCACTGCTCACTCCCAACTCCAGATCATTTATGAACAAGTTAAAGAGCATGGGACCCAGTACTGAGCCCTGCGGCACCCCATTGCTTACCTTCTTCCACTGCGAAGTTTGCCCATTTATACTCACTCTCTGCTTCCTATTAATTAGTCAGTTTTTGATCCACAAGAGGACTTGTCCATTTACTGCATGACTCTCGAGCTTACTAAAGAGCCTTTGATGAGGAACTTTATCAAAAGTTTCCAGAAAGTAAATGTAAACAACATCTATTCAGTACCCTTTGTCCACATGTTTGTTCACCCCCTCAAAGAACTGTAACAGGTTAGTGAGGCAAGATCTTCCCTTACAGAACCCTTGCTGAGTCTTCCTCAATAACCCGTGTTCATCAATGTGCCTACTCATTCTGTCCTTGATAATGGTTTCTACGAACTTTTCCGGTATTGAAGTCAGACTGACTGGCCTGTAGTTACCTGGATCTCCTCTGGAAACCTTTTTAAAGAGTCCTGAGTCCTCAGGAACGGAGGCAGATTTCAATGAAAGATTACATATTTTTGTCAGGAGATCCACAAGTTCATCTTTGAGTTCTTTCAGAACTCTTGGATGTATGCCATCCGACCTGGTGACTTATTAGTTTTTAATTCATCTATCAGTTGTAGGACCTCCTCTCTTGTCACCTCAATCTGACTCAGGTCTTTCAACACTGCTTCCAAAATTAGCGGTTCTGGAGTGGGCAATGCACAGGGGCTCTTCTATAGTTATCTGTGTACTTCGTTTATAGCTTCCCTGCCAACCCAGCAGTGATCCAAAGCAACTTACATCATTCTTCTTTACTCCATTTTATCCTTACAACCTTTGAGGTAGGTTAAGCTGAGAGTCTGTGACTGACCCAAGGTCGCCTGGCAAACCATGGCAGAATCTTCTGGACTGACGTTCTCTGCTACATCATGCTGGCTTTCAGAAGTTCCACACGGGTTTTAGCACAAGCGCTTCTTATTTAAATTAAGCTTTTGACATACACATTGCCCCAAGGAACACACCCACTTCCTACTTGAACTAGGGACTTCTCATCCCTCTATAACCCCATCTCTGTTTTGGCCATGTTCCACATGGTATTACTTCAGGTAGCACGTATGCCACCTCCTTTCTCATGTCAGCTCCCCCCCACACACACACACTGTAGAACCAAACCCATAAGCCACCATTGGTTGAAGGAACTCTGTGGCATTTTATGCTGCCCTCAAATCCACAGACATGGAAACTCCACATTATTCTGGTCTTATGAGGGAGATTCAGTTGAGAGAATGAATGGCTCTCTGTGAGCATTCTGACTGAGAGGAGATTTGAATTCAGTTCCTTCATAATACAAGCTGTCCCATGCTCCCCACAGTCCAATGTGGCGAAGCCCTTTACTCTAATATAAAATATTCTGCATGGATATGGGAAGGACCCAGGTTCAATCCCCAGTGTCTGCAGCTGAAAGTATCTGGCAGTAGGTGAAAGATTTCTGCCTGAGACCCTGGAAAACTGCTGCCAGTCCAGGGGTGTCAAACTTATTTGTCATGAGGGCTGGATCTGACATAAATGAGACCTTGTCGGGCTGGGCCATATGTGCCATAAAATGTAATGCCAGGTAATGGATATGTAAACTCTATAAAGGACGCAGACACCATAAAATGTCATAAAATGTAATTCCAGGTAATGGATATGTAAACTCTATAAAGAACACAGACAAACACAATCAAAGATTTTTAAAAACAAAACTTAAAACATGCTTAAAAGATTAGCACTCTTACTATATTTTGTTTATTTAACAGTTTCTGATAACTGATACCTCTTGCTTTGAATTACGGCATCAAAATCTGGAGGCAATGTTTGTGCTGTAGTAATCTTGAGTAGGCTGTTCAGGTTTTGTTCAGGTGTTGTTCAGGTGTACAACCTTACTTTTGATTATCAAAGATTTGATTATCAAAGATTATCACTCAATGCACAGCAGCCAAGAAGGTCTGAGCGCCTGCTCCGGCTGCAACGCCACTGAGGATGTTCTCCGCAGCTGAGAACGAAATGTCTGGAAG
Organism: Heteronotia binoei; assembly: GCF_032191835.1. Lineage (NCBI taxonomy): Eukaryota > Metazoa > Chordata > Lepidosauria > Squamata > Gekkonidae > Heteronotia > Heteronotia binoei. Next base: position 175,681,468 of record NC_083225.1, read on the forward strand.
AAAAACTTTCTCCAGTAGAACACGGCACTTTATCCCGAAAGATTCTACAAACCTTAATTACTTTTGATTTATTGATATTCATAACAGAAATCTCATGGTCATTGCTTTGAGCCTAAGACCCAGGATAAAACATGAAATGGCTGGGCATTGAGAGGTTTTGTACATAAGTTGTTTCATGTGCTGGTCAGCCAATGGAGAAAATCGAGGCTTTGCTCTGTAGCTCCTGTGCGATTGAACAAGCTTGGCAAAGCAAGTTGTGATGGAGAAGGAAGCAAGTGAGAGAGAAGGAAGCAGATGACAGTGAGTTGCTCATGGGCCTGATAGAAGCCCTTGGGGGCCTGAACCAGTCCTCGGGTCACGTGTTTGACACCCCTGGAGTAGACAATACTGACTTTGATGGACCAAAGGTCTGATTTAGTACTAAGGCAGCTTCATGTGCTGAAGCCCTGTATAATTCTGAGTCTATCCTTATGAGTAGCAGAAGCAAAAAATAATAATACATCATCTTCCCATTGCAGTGATCACAAACTTGGTTCCATTTCAGCTGGAATGTAACATAGAAAGGGTTTACAGTGTTGCCAATAAAAACAGAAGGGATGATTCTACAAGACATTAGGCAGGAAATGTTAATACTTTGTTTAGAGTTCAGCAGAAATTCAGGATGGTTCATAAATAAAAGATAAAGGGAAATCTATAGAGCCAGATTTCTCTCTCTCTCTCTCTCTGTGGGAGGGCTGTACATCAAAACTAACATAACGATACTAAAATATTAAGCTGCGCTCCACCAACCAATATTCAGTTATAATCCATTAAAATATAAAATTCAGCAGAACGAGAACCCATTAAAAGCATTAGAGCGCCTAATGTCCCATTAAAATAATATTTCCCAACACAAATGAGCGTGTGGGTGGAAGATCAAAAGCCAGCTGGATCAGGAATGATTTGGCCAGTCTCCTAAAACGGTAAAAAAGACAAGTGCTAAGCTGTCTCTAATTCAGATATCACCTCTAACGGCAACGAGGCCTTAGCAAGCTGCCTTCTCTCAAACTTGAGCCCATATCTGTCATGAAGATGATCATACTGCCACACAAGGCCGACCCTGCCAGTAGACAAACATGATTGCCTAGGGTGCTGGCCTTCTGAGGGCACCATAATGGGTGCCCCCCATGTGACTCGGTGATGTTATCAGTGTGGGGGGGCAGAATTTAGCCTCGCCTAGGGTGCCAGACAGTCTAGGGCTGGCCCTGCTGTTCTACCTTACAAGGTTGTTGTTGGGATTCTTGAAAATGCTTCAGACATAAGAACATAAGAGAAGCCATGTTGGATCAGGCCAATGACCCATCTAGTCCAACACTCGTGTCACACAGTGGCCAAAAAAACCCCCCAGGCACCATCAAAAGGTCCATCAGTGGGGCCAAGACATTAGAAGCCCTCCCACTGCGCCTCCCCACCAAGCACCAAGAATACAGAGCATCACTGCCCCAGACAGAGAGTTCCAACAATATGCTGTGACTAATAGCCACTGATGGACCTCTGCTCCATATGCTTATCCAATCCCCTCTTGAAGCTGTCTATGCTTGCAGCCACCACCACCTCCTGTGGCAGTGAATTCTACGTGTTAATCACCCATTGGGTGAAGAAGTATTTCCTTTTACCTGTTCTAACCCGACTGCTCAGCAATTTCATTGAATGTACACAAGTTCTTGTATTGTGAGAAAGGGAGAAGAGTACTTCTTTCTGCCTTCTCTGTCCCATGCATAATCTTGTACACCTCTAATCATGTCACCCCAAGCATTTTAACCTTTCTTCATAGGGAAAGTGTTCCAACCCTTTAATCATTCTAGTTGCCCTTTTCAGCGCTTTTTCCAGTGCTATACTTAACTTAGACATTGAGGAGTTTTCAAAAGCTAGCTATATAGTTTTAAAAGGATGCAACTGCTTTCCTTTGCTAGTACTGCTTCTGTGTCCGTGAAGCAAGAAGGGTGAAGCCAAGCAGGAATCTGATGAGGACAGCAATCTCTGGATCCAGCCAATTCGGAGCTTTAAAGATAAAACCCATTACATTGGTATCCCCCCCAATGACAGCTTGTTTGTTTGCTGAGGTAAAAAGAATAAAATAAATACATTTAAAGAGGAGAAGCGTATTATGCGAACTATGTTGAATCTGATCCGCACCCCCCCCCCCCACCCGTGAGTCAGTGAGAAAACTACTTGGGCCTGCCTTCTCTCTCTCTCTCTCTCTCTCTCTCTCTCTCTCTCTCTCGTTTCTTCATCTTGCTAAGCAAACTGGGATCCTCAAAGGGCCAGTTTGAACAGGCAGTTGAAGCCCCAAGTTCCACATCCCAAAGCGGCTGGCAAAGTACCTTTTGCCAAGGTTTTAATCAGAGGTCGTTATTGTTATGCAACTGCACCTACTTTTCAATGGACAGGCTTCCAGCATCCCTATTCATCCTAGCTAGTTAGACTAGATTAGAATCCTATCTCTAGCCTGTCTTGAATGGCATTCCTTACAATAAAGGATTCATATTAGTTTGGCAAAGATAAAGAGGCTTCGTTTCTTGTCAGTACACACCAACCAGATAGACTCTGCTGCGTTCAGGGCCGGCCTTAGACTGTTCGGCACCCTAGGCAAGGTTAACTTCTGGTGTCCTTCCCCGCACTGCTAATGTCATTGAGTCACACGGGGGGTGCCCAATTGGGTGCCCCCAGAAGGCTGGTACCCTAGGCAATTGTCTAATGGCAGGGCCAGCCCTGGCTGCATGATGTGCCTTGAGCACTCTGCTAAACCTACCCAAATAATCCTTCACCCCATAACACTTGAGGTAGTGGTTTTTGCCACAAATGAATCATTTCCCTGAATGCTTCCCACTCTTGATTCCAGGACTGAATGGGTTAATGTGTGGGCCAGAGACAAATGAAAACATTGTTCCATCAGTCTATTCATCACACAGTCTTGGCTGGTTTATTCCACAACTGGGGGGTGGCTCCTTAGCTGAACAAACAGGTATTGTGACTCCCCCCCCCTGCTTTTTCTAATGTGGCGGGTGGTGGGGGGAAGGGAGTGGAATAGACACTATTCCCTGTCAGTTGAATCCTTCTGGCACAGTTACTTAATGATTTACTGAATTTTTATACCACCTTTCCACAGGGCTCGAAGCAGTTTCAAGTAAAAGACGTTCATTAGTCTCCCACCCACCCACCACCATATCCAGCTAAGTGCTGGCCGTTGGGTATCTGACACCAGGGGCCAGAATGCTAATGGAGGCAGGCGGACCGCTTTTTAAAAATAACTGAGCAAATAACTGCTCTGCTGGATCAGACCAAGGTTTATCCAGGCCAGCATCCTGTTTCTAAGAGCAGCCGGCCGGATTCTTCAAGATGACTCCCAAACAGGACCTGACACCAACACTTTTCCCCTGGTATTTTTGTCTAGTATCTGGTGGTATTCGGGGTTAGACTGCCCCTGCATGTGGAAGTTCCAGGGCTTTTTTTGAGCAGGAATGCAGTTCCAGCTGGCTTGGTGTCTGGGGACATGGCATAATATACAGATGAATTCCTGCTGGGCTTTTTCTACTACTACTTTACATTTCTGTCCCGCCCTCTCCACAAGTGGACTCAGGGCAGCTAACAGTCAGTTCAGACATTTAAATTACAGTTTAAAACCAATACAATACATACAAAGCCCTGGTAAGTTCCATTGAAGGATTAATGTTCTAGATCTTAGTAGATGTACCCTCCATAAATAAACTAATTTTTTAAAAAGCCATCTAAGTTTTACCTATACCACACACATTTTTATCAAGCACCAGCCACTGCACTTGTATCTGGAAAAACCGGTCCTGATAGCCTTTCGGAGGTGAACAGGATTAAACGAATGTTGCCTAAATGCCAGCTACATAACCATTCTATCCATTTTTCCTTGTCTCAAGAATTTTTTTTCTTTTAAAAAACTAACCTGTTTACTCCTGTTACTTTTGCTGTGGCCTTATGAGCCCCCCCTCCCCCAAGAGGCTCAACATTTAACCAGTGAGAATCATAGAGTTGGAAGGGACCTCCAGGGTCATCTAGTCCAACCCCCTGCACAATGCAGGAAACTCACAAATACCTCCCCCTAAATTCATAGGATCTTCATTGCTGTCAGATGGCATATGAACATATGAAGCTGCCTTATACTGAATCAGACCCCTGGTCCATCAAAGTCAGTATTGTCTTCTCAGACTGGCAGCGGCTCTCCAGGGTCTCAAGCTGAGGATTTTCACACCTATTTGCCTGGACCCTTTTTTTGGAGATGCCAGGGATTGAACCTGGGACCTTTTGCTTCCTAAGCAGATGCTCTACCACTGAGCCACTGTTTCTCCACCATTCCTCCATCTAGCCTCTGCTTAAAAACCTCCAAGGAAGGAGAGCCCAGGAAGCCTTTTCCACTGAGGAACCGCTCTAACGGTCTGGATGTTCTTCCTGATGTTGAGCCGGAAACTCTTTTGATTTAATTTCAACTCATTGGTTCTGGTCTGGAGAGTATGGGACCAACTGCCCAGGAAGAGAATTCTCTTAATCCTTTGCCTCCCAGATCCTCCTGCATGCAGAGTTTCCATATCTAATGGGAAGAGAACCTTGCCTTCTTCTACACATACCCAGGTCTCTGTGATACAAAATAGGTCAGCCTCTACATCCGACATTAAATGCTGGATATGAGGGAGGTTTTATTTTGAACTGATCCGGCATTCATCTCTGAACAGCACTTTCAGACTCCGTGAGTTATCAGCAAGATTACCAGGGGGTCACCCCTCCCCCAACACAGCTGGAAGAAGGACTGAAGAATAAAACTACCAATGGGCTTTGGAAACAAAAGTAGAAATATTTTGATTACAATTCTGCTAGCCATTGCTAGGATTGTAATTGCTTCTAAATGGGGAGATAAAAGTTCACCTTCTTTATCATCCTGGCAAAATAAGGTGTGGGAATGTTTTGTATATTGCAAAGTTGCTAGTCGTCATCTCATGCCTAAGTTACAAAATGATCAAGAAAAATTTACAGCAGTGTGGTTTACAGTACTATCATATTTGACTCAGCAAAATGTGGTTCCTAATAAGGCTTATTATTGGGGCTTGCTATTTTTCTAATACATGTCATTCCTTATTTGTGTCTTCTCTGTAGCAAATGTGTATTTGTCTTTGTTTTAATGCATTGTCATATTGGTTTGGTGTATATATTAAATAAATATTATTTTAAAAATAAAAAAATAATCTTTAAAGCAGTACACAATTCTTTGTTGTCTTCAATACCATATATATGTGAGAACAGTCTTGGTGTGTTTTTTTGAATTGTGTCACTGAAAATCTGTTCTTTTAATACGCTGTACAATATACTGTAGATTACAATCACAGTTACAGCATTTGTATGGTGTACTTTGTACACAGATGTATTGTGGAAATTGCTGTGGTTGAAATCAAACAAACACAATTGAGAATCAAGACCTTTGTACATACTCAAGATAAGTCCCTGCTGATGTGTAAAGGCTGAGTAAATGCTTAGGAGCAGAAGTAACACATGGAAGCTGGAACCTCCAGGCACAAAACCCCCATTGTAAAGATGCAAAACATATTTGCTTACCGTGGCTATTCCAAATGTTTTGCTCAGGCTAGAAATAGTGACGCCTTTTCCGAAGAAGCAGGAGGCAGACTTCTTTTTAATTTTTGACTTGCCATGTTTGTCTTGCCAGAAGTGGTAAAACAAAAAAACCACATACCCACGCTGGATGGAGACAGCTCAAGATGTTTTGGTCCCTGGGGAGGAAAATGCAAACAGCAGTACCCCTCCACACCATGATTGGGTCATTCAAACCGGCAGGAGGTCCGTGATTGGAGCAGGGCAGTCTGGATTTGGATCCTGCCCATTTTTCCCAGGTCCCCAAGCTCAGTCCTTCAGGTTCCACTAAGCCAGGCAGGAACACCATCTATAACAACATTGACTCACATACATAACACATTCCCTGCTTTACCTCACATGAATCTGGCTTATAGTGAATTAGACCCTTGGTCCATCAAGGCCAGTATTGTCAATTCAGACTGGCAGCAGCTCTCCAGGATCTCAGGCAGAGGTCTTTCCCATCACCTGATTCTTTTAACTGGGGAATAGTAAAGAGTCCAGTAGCGCCTTTAAGGCAAACCATTTTTATTGTAGTATAAACCTGCAAGAAACACAGCTCTCTTCGTCAGATGTAAGATGAAGAGAGCTGTATTTTTCGCAAGCTTATGCTACAATAAAATTTATTAGTCTTAAAGGTGCTACTGGACTCTTTATTTTATTCGATTTTTATTTTTTCCTATTTTGCAGCAACAGACTAACACAGCAAACTCCTCTGGATCTATTAACTGGAGCATTCCGGGACTGAACCCGGGGCCTTCTACATGCCAAGCAGAGGCTCTGCCACCGAGCCATGGCCCCTCTCCTAAAAAGAGAACCATTTCTCACATGAACACACACAAACACATATAGCCTACTTTATACTGAATCAAGCTCTTTGTCTATCAAGATCAATAGTGTCTGTCCAGACAGGAGGCGGCTCTCCAGGGTCTCAAGCAGAAATCTTTCACATCACCTATTATCTGATTTTTTTAAAAACTGAAGATGCCGGGGTTTGAACCTGGGACTGTCTGCATGCCAAGCAGAAGCTCTATCACTGTGCCATGGTCCCTTTCTATTTTCAGCATTGTTCTTTCAGCCCAACTTACTTTTAATACCAGAGCCAGGCTTGACAGAAAACACCTGAAAGCTCTGAGGTGCTATAGAACAAGGGATGAAAGCTCTCATCACCTGTACACTGCGTTTTCTGTTAAAAATAGACAAAGTCACCCAAGAAATTCTGAGGTCATGGAGGAAAAAAACCTCTCCCATTTCCCCCTCAGGAAAATGAGATTCTGAAGGAAACTTGAAATCTGTGCAATGCTTAATTCCTTGTGTGACCTCAACTCATTTTACCACTTCAGCCACACAAAATGCATTCGAACAGCACAGAAAAATGTTGGAATATTTATGGAATTTTAAAATTTATGAAATTTTAGAAAGGGAGGGCAAGATTGGGAGAAACTGCTAGCTGCAATTTCACAGCTTTTGCCCTTCCTACTGTGGTTCATAATATCAACAGTGTATATAGAATTGTAGGTTGTTAACCTTTAAACCCTACATACCTCAGGGAAACCTCTCAGGCACGTTTGTAACATATCAACATAGTGCTCCGCTGCAACTTACGGTAAGTTACACGCTAGAGCCAGTGAACCTTGCTGGCCTACTGTAACACTCTCAACAAGGATCTGATATCCTCTCAGAGCTTTAATTCATGCTCCTGTTAGACCAGAGGTGGCCAGGCTGTGGCTCGAGAGCCATGTGTGGCTCTTTCACACATGTTGTGTGGCTCTCGAAGCTCCCACTGCCCAGTCAGCCAGCTTGGAGAAGGCATTTCTCTCTTTAAATCACTTCTCCAAGCCAAGCCTGCTGGTGGCTTGGAGAATGCATTTAAAGTTGCTTTATTTCCACCTCTCTCTTGCCCATCTATTTTCCTTCCTTCCTCCCTCCCAGACATCTGACATTTATTCTATGTGGCTCTTACATTAAGCAAGTTTGGCCACCCCTGTGTTAGACTAACTCCTCTCTCTCAGAGCCTCAAAACTTGACTCTGTCTTCAACACTGACTTCTCTCTAACTTAACTCGGAAGCTCTGCTCCTATATTCTTAACCTGAAATCTAAGGTGGTGTAGTGAATAGGGGGTCAGATGAGGAGCTGAGAGAACCAGGTTTGAATCTTGGACCTGTCTCACACACTCAACCTAATAACTTACATCATGGGGTTGATGTGAGTATGTAATGAAGGAGAATAAGGTAATAGGGAAAGAAAGAGGGGGGGGACTTACCCCCTTAAAAAAATGAATTAAGAATCTGAAAGGTTAAATGGATACAAATTAGGGGGGCCCAATATAAAAGCAATACATTTACAATATAAATATTACAAATTATTAAAAATGCATGCATTTATTACAAATTTGTTTTAAAGCAATGATTGTTCTAAATATAGCCCCGATAAGAATTACAAATCATACAATATGCACAATTAGGACCTTGTGCAGCCCTAAAATGGATGCGTTTCAGCCCACTGGCCTTCTTCAATGGTCAAGCATAAATGTTGCAAATAGGTGCAATTATTGCTGTATTAATATTGATATAGGACCAAGTGTTCTGATAAATATCAGTGACACCAGCCAAAGATGTACAATATGAGCCTCACGCAGCATTGCCTTGTTTCCAGATCAGGTGCTTCTAACCAAAACGGTACACACTACCTGTTATAATGGCTCCATATGTGCTTTTGGAATTGAATCTCCTGGATCAAAATGGGAGGGTACACAATTGAAATTATCTGAGGTCTTGTACAGAAGCTCCCCCACCCAGAGAGACACACTCGACATGGTGGGGAGTTGGAGGAAGGGGAGAGCACAGTTACCCTTTCTAATTGGAGATGTCAAGGAGCAATATGGCAAAATATGGCCACTGTTTGACTCAGAGTGTTGAACTGGATGGGCCACTGGTCTGATCCAACATGGCTTCTCTTATGTTCTTATGTTCTTGGGTAGCCAATAGGTTGGAGTGGGTGTAATACATCCGCTGATGGTATCCATTGTTGTATTCTTTACGGAGTACTTTGTGGAGCACTCAGTTTGAATCTGAGGTCCCTCCCCCCGTGTCGGACTAGACAAAGTGACACAATCACACAGGAGTTGTTAGGTTCTCCTCTGTCTCCGTACAGTGCAGTACCCAATTAGAATCAGGACTTCGAAGTGTGTGGAGAAGGGGCTTTAGTGGTCCACTCGTGCCATTTTCTGAACTAGAAATAGTCCTTGGGGCTCCCACTCTCCTGACTTCCTGCAAACTATGCAAAACTGAGGGCTTTCCTATACAGGCAATAGGGTAGCACAATACAAAAGGTTTCACGGATAAATTATTGGGGATTGTCGTCTGTACTACTGTGGCAGGGGTGTCAAACATGTGCAGGGCTCAGACCTGGCCTCCACGCAACTTCCTTCTCTTGCTTCCTTTTCCAGGGCTGCTGCTGCTGCTGCTGCAGCTGCACATAGCTTGCTGGAAATGAGTAAGAACGTTTCAAGATCTAATCTGAAGAAGTCTGTGCGCGCGCACAAAAGCTTATATCAGGAAGAAAACGTCATCGGCCTTAAAGGTGTCACTGGAACTTTGTTCTGTTGCTTCAGACCAACGCGGCTGCCCTCATGGATCAAAATCTTACAGTTATGCTGCAGTTGTAAAATTGCATATCAAAGATATCTTTCATCATTGCGGCCTGGATGGGAGCCCTTCTGCAGCGAGTGTTGAACAGGTGCTACCGAGACAACAACTCAGACATACCGGCTGATGCAAAGCTTCGCAGTTTATTTTACAAGCTATTATACAAGTTCTAAAACACAATGCTTTTCATTTAGACAAAATAACTGTAATTCTGATTTGTTCTTGTGACTTCCATTGGCGGGGAGGATGCTGCATGTCAGATGGGCTGTCCTAGGAGGAAAAAGTATGAGAGGCTGATAAATATTGTATTGGGGCGGCCTTTGCCAACTAGGCAGTTCTATTTTTATACCACGACCTCATTGGTTACAATAAATCAGACAATGATTCGCATGTGGATAGTGGAAACCCACTTAGCACGTGTCTCTCAGCCCCAGAACATGAAATGGTTTGCGATTCTAATAATCAGGGACAAAATGCCTTATAATGGGATGTCAGACTTTTTGGCAAACACAGGAATAAAGCTTGCAGGCACGCACAGTCTTCTTACAGAAGAAACGGTTCTTTGAGAGAATCAGAAAACTTTTGGGGCCCATCGCTATGAAGCTGGCTTGTACCACCGCTTCATCTAACTCTGCGTGGTCTGCTGTGATCGGTAGCAATTCTCTCAGATCTTTCCCAGCACCTACCTGAGATTATTTAAAACAAAGATACTGGGGGGACTGCATGTGGCACCTTCTATGTGCAAGGCACAAACTCTGCCACTGAGTTTAAAGAGGGTTTCCAGCTCCAGCTTGGGGGGATTCCAAGAGAATTGGAGGGGGGGGTGCCTGGGGAGGGAGCTCAGTGAAGATGTGAATCCATGCAGCCCACCTGCCAAAGCTGCCGTTTCCTCCGCAGGAAATGATCTCTAAAGTCTACAGACCAGTCAGAATTCTAGGAGAACTCCAAGCCCCTCCCCGCTGAGACTGGTAACCCTGCTGAGCTACAGGTTATTCTTCATAGAAATTCCTGTGGCATCTATTTCCTGGAGAGAGTGTTGAGAAAAGCTCCATTCGCTACTAGTTTTGCAGCTCTGGCGATGATCACTAAGCGGTGCAGAGAGACTCATACTGGCACTGATTACTGATCAATAAGAAAATCCCAGCCCCCAAGTTAAAGCTTAGAGAACCGGACTTCTGCACAGGTTGCTGAGTAAGTCTCCCCCCTTTTTAAAAAAAAAACCAATTCTGCATTTGCTTTTGATCGGTCCCAAGTCTCTTAATGCTGCTGAAGCTGAGAGGAGGCTGGCTTGTGTCCAGTTCCTGTCTTCAGGGGAACACTCCATAGGCATAAACAGTCATCAGTTGCTAGGAAAGAGGTTACTGCAATGTGGAAACTTCCAGAGGCACAAGAACGGAGATAATCTAAACAGAAGAGCTGCAATCCACAAGTATCTAACTCCAGAGGGGAATATTGTTAACCACTCACGAGTCACGATACTGTGAAATAAATAATCTGAGAGTGCAGCTGGAAGTTTCTAGGGCGTGAACTGCAACCGGGGCTTTCTTGGAGCAGGAACGCAGTTCCGGCTGGCTTGGTGTCAGGGGGTGTGGCCTAGTATGCAAACGATTCCTGCTGGGCTTTTTCTACAAAGAAACCACGTGTGAAACAATGGTGAGGTCAGGGGGCATGGCCTAATATGCAAATGAGTTCTTGCTGGGCTTTTTCTACAAAGAAAGCCCTGACTGCAACTGACTACTGTAATGACCACACCCGTACACTGAACCTAGGGGTCTGAGTTATACTGCACTACACTGAAAGCGGCACGGGCTGTGTCCTCCCCTGCAGCAACACCCTCTTATGTGAGCTACCCTCTGTTTCCCAAAATCTTGGTTCTGTCAGAGAAGGAATCTGGGCTTTTTGGGTGCTATACAGGCTTTCTTTGAGGAATACAGGAATGACCTGACCTGTCAAGCAGTCCCGTAGCTAACTAGAGGCCAATGGGGATTGGCTCCCTGACAGGGGGCTCACCCCCCCATCCCAGGACTGCTCCTCTCCTTCCCCCACGTGTGATTTCATTTGTGCAGGAGGGGCAACCAGCCACTGCCCCTCCCGTGCCATTTAAATGCCCACAAATCAGCTGATTGGTGGGCTCTAAAGCACATGGGAGGGGCAGCAGGAGCAGTCACCAGCCTCCTGCACTATTTAAAGGGCCCCTCCCCTCACAGCCCCCTTTCCCTGTGGCCTCTAGCTACAAGGCTGCTGTTAAGCAGTCAGATGCTGAAGCCTCTTGTTGTATATGTGGTTGGAATTATATCTATGATATGGAGTTCTTGCCTGGCTCATTGGAGCCTGTAGAACTGAGCTTGGGGACTCGGGAACAATAGGAGGCAGGATCCAAATCCCTGCTGCCCTGCTCCAATCACGGGCCCCTTGCTGGTTTGAATGGTCCAATAGCATGCTAGCGCCAGGACTTTGAGTGTATATACAGTTGGCCCAGTTCTCAGTCTTTTGAGTGCAGCACTATACTATGTTGTATCTAATAAAAGAGCTATGATCACTACCATCTTGCCTCATCATTGCGTGGAACTCACCATATTATACCTCTACTCACCCTGTGGGCTGGGCCAATTGTACAGGAGCAGAGTGAAACAGAACCAAATACCCTGCAATTGAAGACTGGCTGCAAATCTGAGGCTGGCCAGGAGGAGAGCCAGGAGTGCATATCGGAGCAGACGGGCTGTAACCGGCAAAGGTTGCGGAATAAAGGCTGCAAGCCTTATCTGAGCCAGTTGCTCTTTTCTTCTCAGCCTAACCTACCTGGCACAGCTCACTGTGAGCGCAACGCGGAAAAACAAACACTCTAGGTTTTTCGAAGGATGGAATACAAATATTATTTTTTTAAAGCTGTACCCATTAGATATTTTACTTGAAAGCCTGAAATGGAAGGAATGTTGATGTTCCCGGAAGAAGACTGCCAGCTTACAGTGAATACAGTGAACATCACCTTTAACTGGCATACATCCCAGCTTGGCGGATACGCAGTGACAAATACCAACAATCCCATCTAAATGAGTGGCTTTCAGTGTTCACTGGTGTATCTCTTTGAGTATTTATTTATACTCAAGCGGGTATAAGTCCTCAAGCGGGCGGAGGTTACCAGTATCGAGGCACTGCTGCTGAAGACGCAGCTGCGCTGGGCAGGGAATATTTCTAGGATGGAAAACCACCGCCTTCCCAAGATTGCCCTGTATGGCGAACTCTCCACCGGCCATCGAAATAGAGGGGCACCAAAGAAGAGGTACAAGGACTCCTTGAAGAAATCCCTTGGCACCTGTCGCATCAACCATCACCAGTGGTCTGACCTAGCCTCAGATCGCAAAGCATGGAGACACACCATCCACCAGGCTGTCTCTTCCTTTGAGAACGCACGCATAGCTGGTCTTGAGGACAAAAGGAGATCGAGGAAGAATCGCACTGCTACAGCACCAACCCCAAATCAGACTTTTCCCTGCAGCCACTGTGGCCAGATCTGCCTGTCCGCATTGGTCTTGTCAGCCACCAGCGAGCCTGCAGCAGACGTGGACTACTGCACCCTTCTTAAATCTTCGTTCACGAAGCCAAGCCGAGATTTATTTATAGCCTGCCCTACCCTGCAAGTGGGCTCAGGGTGGCTCACAACATGCAGATGTAACAATTTTAAAATTAAAACATAATACGATAAGAGCTTAACATTCAATTCCTATGCATAAATCACAAGGTAGCAAAAAATGCAACGGAAGTGCTCTCAGAAAAATGTTGGCCTTCTCTATGCGCTAAATCTACTGAATATTAACAAGCGGCAAAGCATTCCCACTGTCTGTGCCCAGCACAGGTGCATAGCATGGGTGGACAGGGCAGGGGGGGCCACTGCCTCAACTGAATGCCTGGTGGAACAGCTCTGGACACCCACAACATTTGCCAGGGATTGTCAATATTCACCACCAACTGCAGACATTCCCTGTAATACTGACCGTCCCATCCCAAGCCGAATTCCACCCTACCTAAAATCAATCGGCTTAGAAAGGCTTTAACTCTGCTTAGGACTGCACTACAACACATGTGAAATTTATCGTGGCAAAACACTTTCACAAATGGTGTGTTCTGGCGGTACACTGTCTGGGGAATCAGATTGACCGTGGTATTGTGAGGCAGGGCCGGATTAACAATTAGGCCAAGTAGGCACTGGCCTATGGGCCCCCAAGCGTTTAGGGGCCCCGGATCAACTCCCCCCCGCCCCCGATTTCCCCCCCTGCTTGCAGCCCTCCCAGCCTGCACGCACAGCCAGCAACCGAGCCGCTCTTTGCCCAACCTGCCTGGTGCAGCTGCTGCTGCCGTCATTGCCCAGTTTGCCTCTCTCTGCCTCTCCCCCGCAGCTCAGTAAAAGGGGCTTTTGAGAAGGTGCCTGCAGGCTGCAGTGGGGCTCCGACATTGAGATAATTTGTGAGGGGATCCCCCGAGATTTTGACTGCCTAGGGGCCTCCACAGGGTTTAATCCAGCACTGTTGTGAGGACTGGTTTTGCTATTCAGAAACATGTGATGCAACCCACAAGACATTTCACTCCAAGTGTCGCAAAGCGGCAAGGATGTGTGGAAGAAAGAAAGCGGGAGCGAGCACATTCTTACTTCTTATTACTGCATGCCTGGAGTAGTACTTAGGCTGGGAGAGCATGTTGCTTGGAGTCTGTGATGCTGGCTTGAAGCCTCCCACGGGGAAATTCCTTTTCAAGCTCCAAATTCCTTCCAGGGCCACTAGGCATAATGTTAAAAAAAAAATGCGCTCATTTTTATGGAACAATGCTGCCATTTTTACATAGGATGTTACATGGATTATAGACAAGCTGGAACATATAGGATATAGACCAGAAGGATATAGATAAGCTGGAAAGGGTCCAGAGAAGGGTGACGAAGATGGTGAGGGGTCTGGAGACCAAGTCCTATGAGGAAAGGCTGAAGGAGCTGGGCATGTTTAGCCTAGAGAGGAGGCGGCTGAGAGGTGATATGATCACCATCTTCAAGTACTTGAAGGGCTGTCATATAGAGGATGGTGTGAAATTGTTTTCTGTGGCCCTGGAAGGTAGGACCAGAACCAGTGGGTTGAAATTAAATCAAAAGAGTTTCTGGCTCAGCATTAGGAAGAACTTCCTGACCGTTAGAGCGATTCCTCAGTGGAACAGGCTTCCTCAGGAGGTGGTGGGCTCTCCTTCCTTGGAGGTTTTTAAACAGAGGCTAGATGGCCATCTGACACCAATGAAGATTCTATGAATTTAGGGGGAGGTGTTTGTGAGTTTCCTGCATTGTGCAGGGGGTTGGACTAGATGACCCTAGAGGTCCCTTCCAACTCTATGATTCTATGAACATGACGGTACAATCGTATGACTCGGATCCAGTGGAACCATCAACTCCTTTCTCTACTTTCTTTCTTTCTCTACTTTTTCCATCCCATGTATTATCTTGTAAACCTCTATCATGTCACCCCGCAGTCGACGTTTCTCCAAGCTAAAGAGTCCCAAGCGTTTCAACCTTTCTTCATAGGGAAAGTGTTCCAGCCCTTTAATCATTCTAGTTGCCCTTTTCTATACTTTCTCCAATGCTATAATATCCTTTTTGAGGTGCGGCGACCAGAACTGCACACAGTACTCCAAATGAGACCGCACCATTGATTTATACAGGGGCATTATGATACTGGCTGATTTGGTTTCAATTCCCTTCCTAATAATTCCCAGCATGGCGTTGGCCTTTTTTATTGCAAACGCACACTGTCTTGACACTTTCAGTGAGTTATCTACCACGATCAACTTGTATTTGTAGCTGGGATTCTTGGCCCCAATGTGCATTACTTTGCACTTGGCCACATTGAGCATCATCTGCCACGTTGTCACCCACTCACCCAGCCTCAACAGATCCCTTTGGAGTTCCTCACAATCCTCTCTGGTTCTTACCACCCTGAACAATTTAGTGTCATCTGCACACTTCACCACTTCACTGCCTACTCTCAACTCCAAATCATTTATGAACAAGTTAAAGAGCATGGGACCCAGTACTGAGCCCTGCGGCACCCCACTGCTTACCGTCCTCCACTGCGAAGACTGCCCATTTATATACACTCTCAGCTTCCTATTAATTAGCCAGTTTTTGATCCACAAGAGGACCTGTCCTTTTACTCCATAACTCTCGAGCTTACTAAGGAGCCTTTGATGAGGAACTTTATCAAAAGCTTTCTGGAAGTCAAGGTAAACAATATCTATCGGGTCTCCTTTGTCCACATGTTTGTTCACCCCCTCAAAGAAATGTAACAGATTAGTGAGGCAAGATCTTCCCTTACAGAACCCATGCTGAGACTTCCTCAATAACTCGTGTTCATCAATGTGCCTACTCATTCTGTCCTTGATAATGGTTTCTACCAACTTTCCCGGTATTGAAGTCAGACTGACTGGCCTGTAGTTACCCGGATCTCCTCTGGAACCCTTTTTAAAGATGGGGTGACATTTGCTACCTTCCAGTCCTCAAGAATGGAGGCAGATTTCAATGAAAGATTACATATTTTTGTCAAAAGATCCACAAGTTCAACTTTGAGTTCTTTCAGAACTCTTGGATGTATGCCATCCAGACGTGGTGACTTATTAGTTTTTAATTCGTCTATCAGTTGTAGGAACTCCTCTCTTGACACCTCAATCTGACTCGGGTCTTTCAACACCCCTTCCAATATAAGTGGTTTTGGAGCAGGCAAACACTTCTCATCTTCCACAGTGAAGACGGAGGCAAAAAATGCATTCAGCTTCTCAGCCATTTTCCTATCCTCCTTCAGTAATCCTTTGATCCCTTGGTCATCCAAGGGCCCCACTGCCTCCCTGGCTAATTTCCTGCTTCTAATATATTTGAAGAAATTTTTATTGTTGGTCTTTATGTTTTTGCAATATGCTCCTCATAGTCCCTTTTTACCTGCCTGTTCACAGTCTTGCATTTGATTTGCCACTGCTTGTGTTCCCTTTTATTAATTTCACTTGGACTAGCTTTCCACCGCTTAAAGGAGTCCTTCTTACCTTTTACAGCTTCCATTACTTTGTTTGTTAACCGTGCAGGCCTTCTCTTATACCTGTTTGTGCCTTTCCTAACTTGTGGTATGTATTTTATCTGAGCTTCTAGGATTGTAATTTTAAATACGGTAGCCTCCAAGCTTCCCCAAGGGTTTTGACTGTATTCACCTTTCCTTTCAATTTCCTCTTAACATGCCTCCTCATCTCAGAGAATTTACCCCTTTTAAAGTTAAACATGGTTGTGCCGGTCTTTTGGAGCAACTCTCTATTTATACAAATGGTGAAATCAATAACGTTATGGTCACTGCTCCCAAGCGGTGCGATCACTTTTACATCTCTCACCAAGTCTTGGGCTTTACTTAGGACCAAATCCAGGATCGCCCCACCCCTGGTAGGTTCAGAGACCATCTGCTCCATAGCGCAGTCATTGAGAGCATCTAGAAACTCAATCTCTTTCTCTCGACCAGAACACATATTGACCCAATCAATCTGCGGGTAGTTAAAATCACCTATGACGACACTAGCTGAGACCTTGCCAGTCTGAGTAGACAATACCGACCTTGATGGACTGATGATCTGATTCAGTATAAGGTAGTGTCATATGTCCAATTGCAACATGGAAGAACACTTCAAGGTGGGGGGAGGCTGCAGGGAGGAGTGAGAAGAGGTGCAATCAGCTCCTGGCTGCAGCCCTCGCCCAATCCAGTGGGAGCTTTTCTCACATGGGCCTCTCAGCTCCATGAATCACAAGGGACTGCTGGGGGAAGAGTGACATGGGGGAAATCTGCACCCGCCAACACCTTCTACTGATGGCTGGATCAGGGCCTAATCTTGCAAGTTACCTGGATGCCGTTTGAAGGCCTGTGATTGGCACAAATGTATATATCAGCTTCATCTGAATCACTTCAGTGCTGGTGCTTGAAAACTAACAAGGTGGAGTAAACATACAGAACTTAGAATAATGGTTTTTGGTGCCCTGGTGAACTTTGGAATATCCTAGTACATGGGTGGTCAAACTCAGGAGCCACATGTGGCTCTTTCGCACATATTGTGTGGCTCTTGAAGCCCCCACCACCTCATCAGTCAGCTTGGAGAAGACATTTATTTTTTTAAATTATTTCTTCCAGCCAGCCAGCAAGTCGGAAGTCTGATGTCCTGATTGGAGAAGTTGTATAGGATCTGGGAGAGGCAGGCTCAAATACCCACCCTGCCATGGTAGCTTGCCATGGATGACTTTGGGCCAGTCACACATTCTCAGCCAGACCTGCCTCACAGAGTTGTTGTGTGGATAAAGTGGAAGTGAAATAAGCTGCTTTCGGTCTCCACTGTGGAGAAAAGTGGGGCATGAATGGAGCAAATAAATACACGTTGTTTCATTTAATTTCACTTAATTCCTCACCAGTCTGGCACTGATCTTTATGGTTTCCCCTTCACCCCTTGCAAGTGTGTGGTTTTGTCTTGGAATTTACAGTCCAGGGATTTTCCCCTCCCCCCACAGGGAAATGTGAACCTTTCCCATGGAAGGGAATCCTGAAAACTGGCTTCAGACAACATATTTCAAAAGTTAGCAAAATCAAGTTTCTGAGATAGGTTGTTGACTTCTGAATCTTAATGCTTCAGTGAGAGTCATTCACCAAATTCCACCTTTGACATATTTCTGCCCTTCTTGAAGCCTATACAGGAGAGGAAAGCGTAGCAGACTCTTACTCTGGGATCAGGGAAGAATTCCACTAACATGGTCAAGACATGGGACAGTTTTGATCACACAGTCCTGAAAGCCAGTGTGGTGAACTGGTTAGAATCTCAGACTAGGATCTAAGAGACTCAGGTTCGAATCCCACTCTGCCACGGAAGCTTGCTGGATAACCTTGAGCCAGTCACTCTCGCTGGGCCTAACCTACCACACAGGGTGACTGTTGAGGATAAAATGGAGGAGGTTGATACTGGTGGACCTCCTGATGGCATCGGGGGGGGGGGGTGGTGGTTGGTCTGATCGGGGGGGTCACTGTGTTGGACTGGATGGGCCATTGGCCTGATCCAACATAGCTTCTCTTATGTTCTTATGCTCTTTTGTGGGCTGCTTTATATCTCCACTAGGATATAAATATCTTAAATAAATAAATACCACGCTATGGTGCATACTGTAGTATCTAAAGACATAAACTCGGAATAAGAATGTACATTCCCTTTGGAAGAAAAACAAGAAAGAGTGTGCAGATTTTGATAGAAGACTACATGTATTGCCCTATAGTTTGTTTGTTTGTTTGTTTGTTTCCTCCTTTGTTTCCCACTTTCTCTTTGAGGCCTTTTTAGGCGCTGAACCTGAGATGTGCCAGCTGGCTGGCGGAATGATGAATGCAAACTAATAATAAACAAGTTGAGATGATTACTAGTCTGGGAAACCGATTTAATGATTGCAAATGCAAAGAGAAGAGCTCATGTTGATCTTGTGCAAGAAATAAAGGAAGTTTGCTCTTCAAAGAGAACATATAAATATCTTGACAGGTGGCCATATGTTCTAGTGGCTGAAACCCAAGTTCAGATTTCATTGCTGGCCTTGATCCAAGAGAAAGCATGCACAGCAGAGGAATGCAGTGTGTATCTTCCCTCTGGCTGAAATGCCCCATTCTAAGATCAGGGGGCTAGGCATCTGAATTTACAATAGCACTAACTGTATATTCGAGGAAGCAAGGTGGGGGCAGGTAGGTCAGCCCTCCCCACCTTTGCATCCCTCCAAAAGATGATTGGTACAACTGCCAGTGATGCCACTGTGGTCATATATTGGACTCCTCAATGGTGCTTTCAGCCCCTGAAGATGCATTTGCCTGCAGGTGTGCCTTATCCGGCTCAGGATGTGCACCGGGAAGCCAGCTTCTACATGCGTATAGCCAGGGGTGGAATTTTAGCAGGAGCTCCTTTGCATATTAGGCCACACACCCCTGATGTAGCCATTCCCACAAGAGCTTACAAGGCTCTTTTTTGTAAGCTCTTGGAGGATTGGGTACATTAGGGGGGTATGGCCTAATATGCAAAGGGGAATTTATTTATTTATTTAGTAGGCTGCTAGAATTTATTTATTTATTTAGTAGGCTTATATTCCACCCGTACAGCCATAGCTGAATCAGGGTGATCATCTCTTAGACTAGCATACCTTACAGAGGCTTAGACAGAATCGACTGTGAAAGCGTCATGTATGTCCCCCCCGAACTCCACGCGGGAGACACAAGAGATATAAACATGACAAGTGAATAAAAGTTTTCTGCAGCATCTTGCCCTGCCGTGGATAGCCCACACAAGCCTGATCTTGTCAGATCTTGGAAGCTAAATGTCATGACCCAGCTGGGGGTGCCACCTGATGCTGCCACCACTCTGGATTTATGGTCCCTCGGGAAGGCCCAGAGTACTGCCCCAAGCCCAACCAAAAATGCCCCTTTTAGCCAAGAAACACAGGTGTGATGACCAGGCAGAGAACATTAAAAAGATAAAGGTTTATTAATACAGGGATGGGTATTTAAACAAGGCAAGGTGCTTAACAGATATAACAGTGTATAAAAGAAAAAGAAAATAAATCCTAACGCGGCTACCTGTACTTCCCCATGCCTGTTAGTCGTCAGGGCCCACAGCCCTTTTCCCCAGGCTGACTGCCTGTGACTCACTCTACCTTCTGAGTGAGGGATCCTTCTCTCAGCCACAGACTGTCCTCCCAGCCTGACTCTGTGAGAGAAAAGAATGCAGTCCCACAGCCCACAAAGTTTATGGAGCAATTCCCTCACACAATCCCTGGACACTGATTGGTTACAGTGGGTGCCAAGCATTGTGGAGATTGTAGACTGTGTCTGCTTTCTACTCCCACACTGGTCTTCAGGCCCAGGCCTCCCTAGGCCTTGTCTCCCAGTCCTACACAGATCATGACACTAAAGCAGGGTCGACTCTGGCAAATCCTTGGATGGGAGACTTCCTTGGAATACCAGGAGTTGGGAGGCAGAGGCAGGATTTATTCAGTCGCCTCCCTGAATATCCTTCCAGGCCCCCAGTAGGGGTCAGTCACCAGAGGTTGCCATGACTGCCAGGTGTGCACACACACTCACTCACACACACATATACACACATTAATAAATATGCAAAAATACAAAAAAAAATCTTATGAATCCCAATGATGTTGTAGAATTTAAATCCTTCTGATGCTCACAACACATTCTCCCTTTAA
This sequence comes from Heteronotia binoei, assembly GCF_032191835.1. NCBI lineage: Eukaryota > Metazoa > Chordata > Lepidosauria > Squamata > Gekkonidae > Heteronotia > Heteronotia binoei. The sequence continues at coordinate 175,702,025 of NC_083225.1, forward strand.
CCCTCTGCATTCACGGTGCAATCCCAACCAGGGTTACACTCTTCTCAGTGCACTGACTTCAACAGGCTCTGTTTAGAACTGCAATGTTAAATTTCCTAAATGCTTTCATTTTTGTTCTTATTGAATAATTGTCTATGTTGGACTTCACCATGAAGAGGGGAGAACAACAAAATCCCCAGGGTGGTTTCTTTGACCGGCCACAGCGCTTACCTTCTGAAGGGTGCTTGATTCTGCACTCATCTCTCCGGAAATAAAGCTCTTCTTCGAGCACCTCCTTAACTCTCCGAGGTGGTTCCACATACACAAATTTCTTCCCTGTTTTACAAAAGACAGTGACATTCATGCCAGTGCACACTGATGCGATTTGGAGAATAAATGTTAAAGAATTTGTTGTGCATATGAACTAATGTTGTGTAATTGAACATAAGAGAAGCCATGTTGGATCAGGCCAATGGCCCATCCAGTCCAACACTCTGTGTCACACAGTGGCCAAAAAACCCCAAGTGCCATCAAGAGGTCCACCAGTGGGGCTAGAAGCCTTTCCACTCTGCCCCACCCCAAGCACCAGAATACAGAGCATCACTGCCCCAGACGGAGAGTTCTATCTATATCCTGTAGTTAATAGCCACTGATGGACCTCTAATAGCTGTTGATGGTGTTTCTGCCAGGCTCACTGGAGCCTGTAGGACTGAGCTTGGGGACTCAGGATCAATGGGCAGTAGGATCCAAATCCCTGCTGTCCTGCTCCAATCACGGGCCCCCTGCTGGTTTGAAAGATCCAATGGTGTCCTTGCATGGGAAACTTGATGTGTATTTAGTTGGCCCCATTGGCCCAGTTCTCCAGTCTTTGAGTTCAGCCATCACTATACCGTACTAAATAAAGAGCTATGATCACCACCTCGCCTCTTCCATGCGTTGAACCCGCTATATTATACAATTAAGACCGCATCACCCAATATATCCCTGCATTTCTTGCCCAATATATCCCTGCACTTCTTACTACTCTTACTGCCCTCTCCCAGTCAGCTTCCACTAGGCAATTAGGCCATGACTCTGCACAGAACAGGATGTGAGCAGTCACTCCTGATGCGGTGCTGCTGCAGAATTTGCTAGTAGCAGCTCTGTATGTCTCTCTGTTCAGGGTGCCTCATTCTAAATCAGGAGGCACACCCAGATTCAGGCAGAATGAAGCAGCCTTTGCTTGAAGGACGATGCCTTATAATACGAATTAACGGCCATAAAATTGCAACCAATTTCTGGTGCCCTCCCACAGGGTTCTCAAGGCAAGAGATAAGTGCAGGCAGTTTGTCACTGCCTTTTTCTGCATAGCAACCCTGGTCTTCCTTGGTGGCCTTCCATACAAATACTAACCATTGCAAACCCTGCTTAGCTTTCAAGAGCTGATGTGTTTGGGATACACTAGGCCAGGGGTGTCAAACGTTTAGGCCCCCAAGCAACTGGCTGTCATCTGCTTCCTTCTCCCTCTCTCTTGCTTCCTTCTGCATAACAGCTTGCTTTGGAAGGCTTGCTCAATCGCACAGGAGCTACAAAACAAGGCCTCTATTTTCTCCAATGGCTGAGGCTCCTCGCTTGGGCAGGAAGGGGGGAGGGAGCGCTTCCTTTGCCAGGCTCTCTCAATTGCACAGCAGAGCTGCTGAGCCAAGCCTCTCTTCCTTCTATTTGCTGAGACTCCTCCCTGTTCTGCCCCCCCCCCTTGATAAGGAAGGAAAGAGCCAGAGCTTCCTTTATCCAGTTCCCTGGATCACATGGGAGAGATACAAAGAAAGCACCTTTAAGACTAATGAGTGCTAATGTTTTAAGCACGTTTTATTTTAAGTTTTTTAAAATAAAAAAATCTTTGTTTGTCTGTGTCCTTTATAAAGTTCATATCTCTGCTACCTAATCTTAAATAGGTACACACACAGCCCCGCCCAGCAAGTTCTCATTTATGACAGATCCGGCCCTCATAACAAATGAGTTCAACACCCCTGCCCTAGGTTATTCAAGCTGCTGCTGTTGTCTTGCTCCTCCACAAACGTGCTGTCTTAAAGACCCCCAGATTTCCGACATAAACTCGTAGCCTTCCAGCAGGGCCGTTTCGAGAAGTCCCGGACCAGTGCCTCAACTTCTCCCACTAAAGAGGCTTGCTAGCACATTCTATTGCCACAAGTTCTGCTTCCTCAAAATCTCTCTCGCTTACTGGAAGGCCAGTTGGTACTTTAAGGTACTGTAATTAAAACAACAACAGCAGCCTCACAGCATCATGGTTTTATGACTCCAAGGTCAGCATCTATTTCAAGCTGGGACAGATCCAGCTGTTTTAAGAAAATGTATAAGATCACAAGGCGCTAATCAAATAATTCATTATGCAGTAATTGACTCCTAGCCTATGATTTTAATTCCAGTTTCTAGAGATACCCTAAGGATACAAAACTAATGATAGCTTGACTATTGGATGGTGGAAAGTGCAGTCAAGATGCAGCCAACGTATGGTGACCTCATAGGGTTTTCAAGGCAAAAAATGTTCAGAGGTGATTTGCCATTGCCTGCCTGCATGGCAGGGACCAGTGTTAAGAGCAGCAGACTCTAATCAGGAGAACTGGGTTTGATTCCCCGCTTCTCCTCCACAGGAAGCCTGCTGAGTGACCTCAGGCCAGTCACAGTTCTCTCAGAGCTCTCTCAGCCTCACCTAACTCACAAGGTGACTCTTGTGGGGAGAGGAAGGGATGGCGATTGTAGTCGTCTCTTCTGTCCCTGTGTAGCAACCCAGGACTTTCTTGATGGTGTCCCATCAAGGTTTGACCCTGCTTAGCTTTTGAGATCTGATAAGATTAGGCAAACCTGGGCAATCCAGTTCAAGACAACAGGACTATCAGCTAACATCAACTGAAATTTCCTTTATCAAGATTTTGTCTTCTTTTTTTAGAAGACGACGACAACTGCAGATTTATACCCCGCCCTTCTCTCTGAATCAGAGCGGCTTACAATCTCCTATATCTTCTCCCCCCACAACAGACACCCTGTGAGGTGGGTGGGGCTGAGAGGGCTCTCACAACAGCTGCCCTTTCAAGGACAACCTCTGCCAGAGCTTTGGCTAACCCAAGGCCATTCCAGCAGCCGCAAGTGAAGGAGTGGGGAATCAAACCCGGTTCTCCCAGATAAGAGTCTGCACATTTAACCACTACACCAAACTGGCTCTAGGCTTTAGGCCCTTAGAAACTCCCAGGCCTGTGTGTACTCAAAAAAAAAAAAAAGGGAATTCCAACTTTTCACCAAGTAAGATTGAATTCCACAACCCATATACAATTATGCAGATTAAACAGAGTTGCCCAATTTCTCTCTCTCTCTCTCTCTCTTATTCTTCACTGTTTTTACCATTTTGCAGAATAGTTTTTGCTCCTCGTGGAGATGGGCAAAGGATCATCACCTAATAAACAACATCCCATTTAGCCTCTATTAACAGGACCTGTCATTGTTCTAGCCAGACAGCTGGTAAATCTAAATGACACAGAACAATCAAATAATCAAACACCTCATCAGATCTCAGCACACCTTGTACGTAAACATACCTGGATATATAAACCCGGATATATAAACACTTGAACCTGGATATACCTGGATATATAAACACTTGAACCAATTTCACACTAAACCTTTAATCCTGTTTTAGCCCTGTCCCCAAGCTAACATTCTACAATAAAATCATAGAGTTGGTTTCTCTGATTCTAGTGTAGAATGTCAGTTTGGGGACAAGGCTAAACCAGGATTAAAGGTCTAGTGTGAAATTGGTCTTGCTTTTTAAAAGACAGAAGTGATTCTCGAGAATCTGAATACGGTGACCATGACCTCATTCTGCTCTTTTTCTCCATGCCCAGGAAGTCCTACCATGCATGCAGCCCTGACGACAGTCTATAATCTCAAAACGCATTTTGTTTGTTTCAGAATATATAGCTTCATAGAGTGCCCTCTGGTGATAAAAACAGAGAAATTCTGCGTTTGCCTTTTCCCTCTCCTCTCTATGTAACATTCTCCATATACGTGAGAAGGCCACATATGCAGCTCTGAACTCTTTGGAGGAAGCACAGGATAAAATATATTAACTATCGCATGTTCAGCTTTCCACTACTTCATACCTGCATTTTTAAAACTGTAATGTCCCAGTTTAACAAAGTTTCACTTATATCAGTGTTTCTAAAACTTTTGCGTCTAAGGCACATGGTTTTGAACCTACTTCACTCTTACGCATAGCATATTTTATTTTTAGACTGCAGAGGCAAATTCCAGAGAAGTAGCAGTCGTAAAGAGTTCTACTGTGCAATCCTAAACAGAGATACACTCTTCTCATTGACTTCAGTGGATTTAGAAGAGTGTCAAGTCCAGGTTTGCTGTGCAGGGGCAGGCAATGGCAAACCACCTCCATTCATCTCTTGCCGTAAACTTATGAGGTCACCATAAGTTGGCTGTGATTTGACACCTTCCACCACCACTAAGCTTCCAGATCAGTGGTCCCCAACCTTTTTGGCACCAGGGACCATTTTTGTGGAAAGCAATTTTTCCACGGAATGGGGGGGGGGGGGGAATGCTTTTGGGATGATACAATTGTGCACTTTATTTTGGTGTGGTGGTTAAGTGCATAGATGCGTATCTGGGAAAACTGGGTTTGATTCTCCACTCCTCCACTTGCAGCTGCTAGAATGGCCTTGGGTCAGCCATAGCACTCGCAGAGTTGTCCTTGAAAGGGCTCTGGGAGAGCTCTCTCAGTCCCACCTACCTCACAGGGTGTCTGTTGTGGGGAAGGAAGATAAAGGAGATTGTGAGCCAGCAGCTCTGAGATTTGGAATGGAGGGCAGGATATAAATCCAATGTTGTCTTATTATTACTACTACTACATTGTGATATATAATGAAATAATTATACAACTCACGGTCCGTTTGCTAACATGCCACGGATCGGTACCAGTCCACGGCCCGGGGGGTTGGGGACCCCTGTTCTAGACGGCCCAGGCTAACCTAGTCTGAGCCAGTTTGGTGTAATGCTTAAGTGTGCAGACTCTTATCTGGGAAAACTGGGTTTGATTCTCCACTCCTCTACTTGCAGCTGCTGGAATGGCCTCGGGTCAGCCATAGCTCTGGCAGAGCTGTCCTTGAAAGGGCAGCTTCTGGGAGAGCACTCTCAGCCCCACCCACCTCATAGGATGTCTGTTGTGGGGGAGGAAGGTAAAGGAGATTCTGACCGCTCTGAGACTCTGAGATTTGGAGTGGAGGGCGGGATATAAATCCAATATCTCCTCCTCCTTCTTCTTCTTGTCAGATCTAAGAAGCTAAACAGGGTTGGCTTTGATCAGTACTTGGATGGGAGACCACCAAGGAAGTCCAGGGTCAGTATGAAGGCAGGCAATGGCAGATCACCTCGGTTTGTCTCTTACTTTGGAAGCTCTACAGGGTTGCATTAAGTAGGCTGTGCCTTGGGATTATGCAATGACTCAAACGGAGTCTGGCAAGTCTTGGCTGCATCTAAGCAGAATCAGCCCACAACAGACATTCCTCATCTATCATTTCGCAGAATACACAAAACATAAGTGTTCTGGAGGACATTTTTTTTAATAAAGGGATTAAAACTGTTGTGTAACAGAACAGCTCAGGAGGTCACTTTTAGAAGAGGAGAGTAGCCTATGGCAACGCTTCTGTTATGTATCACCTGGCTTTTACTACATTGACTTTTGTCTTTGTAACCATTTTTTATTCTGTGATATTCTTCCGAGGTCGGTAAAATGAATACCCAGCTTGCTGGGGGGAAAGTGTAGGTGACTGGGGAAGGCAATGGCAAACCACCCCGTAAAAAATCTGCCGTGAAAATGTGATGCGACATCACCCAAGTCGAAAATGACTGGTACTTGCACAGGGGACTACCTTTTCCTTTATATGCCCTGCCTTAGACAGGTTTATTTCTTTTTTGTTTGCACTGTTCCCCCCACCCCCCTGTCCCACTTCTGTAATCCTAGTCCTCCTGATTAGTTTACTGGACATGTTATGTCTTCTGACTGAATTTTTAAAATACATTCTGTAACTTGCCTTGTGTCCCAGGGAGAAAAGTAGGCTATAAATGGCTTAAATAAAATAAATCCTGTTGGAAGACATTACGGTCAAATAGGAAGTATCCTCTTAGAATGACTTTGTTATGCTAGTACCTGAGGATACTGTTTTTAAAAGACCAAAGCCTTTTTATGTAGGGAATGAAACCTGCCTATAGATCATTATGTGCCAGTTTGGTGTAGTGGTTAAGTGTGCAGACTCTTATCTGGGAGAACCGGGTTTGATTCCCCACTCCTCCACTTGCACCTGCTAGCATGGCCTTGGGTCAGCCATAGCTTTGACAGAGGTTGTCCTTGAAAGGGCAGCTGCTGTGAGAGCCCTCTCCAGCCCCACCCACCTCACAGGGTGTCTGTTGTGGGGGAGGAAGGTAAAGGAGATTGTGAGCCGCTCTGAGACTCTTCGGAGTGGAGGGCGGGATATAAATCCAATATCTTCATCTACCTCACACGGTGTCTGTTGTGGGGGAGGAAGGTAAAGGAGATTGTGAGCCGCTCTGAGACTCTTCGGAGTGGAGGGCGGGATATAAATCCAATATCTTCATCTACCTCACAGGGTGTCTGTTGTGGGGGAGGAAGGTAAAGGAGATTGTGAGCCGCTCTGAGACTCTTCGGAGTGGAGGGCGGGATATAAATCCAATATCTTCAATATCTTCTTCTACCATGAACATATATTGCCTTGTCTGCACACAAAAAACATGCTACCCCACACTCAGCAACTGCCATACTGCCTCTGAATATTCAAGTCCCACTCACAGCTACTGGTGGATCTTCTCCATGAATCTTGCCTGATCATATCCATCTTACTGTATTTTGTTATCTAGTATTAATTGTCTTGGATCCTGGAACAAAAAGCTGGGTTGCCAACCTCCAGGTGGGTTTTCTTCTCAGTTCCATTATCCGTGTGACTCTTGGTTGCTACAACCTCTAGGCGGAGCCTGGAGCTTTCAGAATTACAAATGATCTCCAGGTGACTGAGCTCAGTTTCCCTGGAGAAAACGGCCACTTTGGAGAGTGGACGCTATGCCATTATACGAAGCTAAGGTCCTTCTCACCAAACCCCACTCCCCTCAGGTTCAACCTCCCCATATTGCCTGGATTTTCCCAACCAGGAGTTGGTAACCTTAAAGTCAAGCTTATAAATAGTCCAAATAAACGTATGTATCACTGTATCTCGTGGCAGTAAGTTCCACAGGACAATCAGGGTTGTGTGTGAGTGAGACAACACTTCATTTTGTAGAACAAGTTCAAGTCAAAGGGAGGGGGCTCAAACGGGATAGGCGAAAGTTGGTAACCTTAAAGCCAAGCTTATAAATAGTCCAAATAAATATGTATCACTCTATCTTGTGGCAGCAAGTTCCACAAGACAATTAGGTGTGTATATGAGATAACACTTAGTTTTGTAGAAAAGGTTCAAGACAAAGGGAGGGGGCTCAATTGGGATAGTAATCCGCCCCCCCACCCCCCGCTAAATAACACATTAGGGCAGGGGTGGCCAAACTTGCTTAACGTATGAGCCACATAGAATAAACACTACATGTCTGAGAGCCGCAAGGATGGATGGATGGATGGATGGATGGATGGATGGATGGATGGATGGATGGAAAATAGACAGGGTAGAGAGAGGTAGAAAGAAAGCAACTTTAACTTTAAATGCATTCTCCAAGTTGCCGGTTGGCTTGGCTTAGATAAGTTACTTAAAGAGACAAATGCCTTCTCCAAGCCAGCCGACAAGGTGATGGGGGCTTTAAGAGCCACACAATGTGTGTGAAAGAGCCACATGTGGCTCCCGAGCCGCACTTTGGCCACCCCTGCATTAGGGAAAGGCACGGGGAGACCCTGATTCCAAGGGAAAAGCAGCCTATGTAGAGATCCAGTGATCTATTTAGGCAGCAGCATACCCAGCGTGAAACCTGGAGCCCAGTGGCTCCTCTAAAGGGAAAAGGGAGGGAATGAGTAGCTGGTTCGGATTGCCTGCCTGTTGCGAGAGGCCCTATCCGCGTGGGCGGGCCCCCATCTCTCGGTGGCGGGGGAGAACCGCCTCCCTCCTCCGCACCCCGGTTTCACTCACAGGGCTGCCCCCCTTCCTTGTACTCCGCATAGATCCGGCTCCCCGAGTCCCCAGCCCTCGGCTCCGCTTGCTCCCCGACCGGCTCTCTCATGCCTCGGGCCGCCGGTGGTGCTTCTGCCGCCGCCAAGCAAGTGAGACGCGCAGGCCGGTTGCCATAGGAGCCCGAAACGGCGGAGGAAGAGGAGGGGAAGGGCAGAGCGCGACGGGGAATAAGAAGCTTATGACTTGAGCCCCGGCGGAATTCGGGTTGAGCCAGGCAGGCAGGCAAGCCCTAGGAGGGAAGAACGCGGAGAGGAGCCCGCGCCAGGCCTGGAGGGAAGGGAAAGCGCCGAGGCCCTGGGCCTGCTAGGGTTGGCATGGCAACCAGGCTGGGCTAACACTCCCCGAGGGCCGCCAGGCTCGCAGTACCTGATAACCTCTAAGGGCTGCCAATCCCCAGGTGGGGGCAGGGGATGCCCCAGTTTGGAGGCCCTCCCCCCACTTCAGAGTAATCATTAAGCTGAGGGGGGGGGGAATATCTGTTGAACACTCCATTATTCCCTATGGAGACAGATTCCCATAGGGTATAATTGAGAATTGATCTGGGGGGGAGGGCTTTTTTTTTTAGATAGAGACACTAAATTTGCAGCATAGCATCCAATGCCTCTCCTCAAAACACCCTCCAAGTTTCAAAAAGATTGGACTAGGGGGTCCCAAAAGAAGGTGCACCTATCCTTCATTATTTCCAATGGAGGGGAGGCATTTAAAAGGCATGCAGCCGGGGCCCTTTAAATGTGATGGCCAGAATTCCCTTTGGAATTCAATTATGCTTGGCACAGCCTTGCCCCTGGCTCCACCCCCAAAGTCCCCAGATATTTCTTGAATTGGACTTGGCAACCCTATTATCTCTCCCATCTGTTCTCCTTAATGGAGATTCCCATTCGTACCTTTGTCACCCATAGTGTATAGGTCAGGGGTGGCCAAACTGTGGCTCAGGAATTTCACACATACTGTGTGGCTCTTGAAGCCCCCACCGCTCCACTGGCCAGCTTGGAGAAGACATTTAAAGTTGCTTCCCCACCACCACCTCTTCCTTCCTTCATCTATTTGCTTTCTTTCCTTCCTTGCAGCTCCCACCTAGCTGGCACAGTCACACACCTCAGTTTCCCACTAGAAATCATGGTGGGTTATCACCCACCCAACGTGACTGTTGCCCCCCAGTTTTGTAGCAGAAACTCCTTTGCATATTAGGCCACACACCCCTGATGTAGCCAATCTCCAAGAGGTTACAGAGTTCTTATTACAGGGGCTACTGTAAGCTCTTGGAGGATTGGCTGCATCAGGGGTGTGTGGCCTAATATGCAAAGGAGTTTCTGCTAGTCTTACACATGCAAAACTAAACAGGAGTCTTGTGATACCTTAAAACTAACACATTTTAGTCCGGCATAATTATTTTGTGGACTAGACTAGATCCCCCCGCTTCCCCAAATGCAAGTTCCACTGACTTTAATGATAGACTAAGTGCCAGCACAAGTGCAAAGACTGTGGCTTCTGGCTTGGCCTTTGGAGTTGTACTTTAATCATTGCATGAAAATATTTATATCCTATCCCAGCATACTTCTCAGTTTGGTGCAGTGGTTAAGTGTGCGGACTCTTATCTGGGAGAACCGGGTTTGATTCCCCACTCCTCCACTTGCACCTGCTGGCATGGCCTTGGGTCAGCCATAGCTCTGGCAGAGGTTGTCCTTGAAAGGGCAGCTGCTGTGAGGCCTCTCAGCCCCACCCACCACATAGGGTGTCTGTTGTGAGGGAGGGAGGTAAAGGAGATTGTGAGCCGCTCTGAGACTCTTGAGTGGAGGGCGGAATATAAATCCAATGTCGTCTTCTTCACTTATCTTTGTGTTTTAATTTGATGCCCACTGAATTTTGTCATTTTACATTGGAACGCACCCAGGATATTGAAGAACAGGAGATCTGCTCCTGTTACTGCCTTTTCTCTAGCAAAGTGCTGATTATTTTAATAGCTGCAGGTGCAGGTTTAATAGCTTCAACAGGTGAAGCTCCAACTATCACCAGCTGCAGTTTCTTAATTCCTGCATATCATGCAACTGTAAACAGCACAGGAGCAGTACTGGGGCAGAGGGAGAAGTGCTAACCTCCAAATCCAGCATACATGCATATTGGGGCTATTAAACCAGTGTAGAAAACTACTGTTTGGGTGCTTAGGCAAGTTGTTTATTATTTATTTATTACTTTAAATTTCTATCCCACCCTCTCTGCAAGCGGACTCAGGACGGCTAACAACATTCATATTCACAAGTTAAAACCAACAAAACATAATTACAATTTAAGATTTTAAAAACATTTTGTGGTGCTGTATCACTACAATATAAGCGAGTTCTTCTTTTCTGAAGGTGATCACCTAGAACTCCATATGATGTCGGGTGGCAGTTCTCTCCCGGTTAGATATCAAAGGCCTGTCGGAACAATTTGGTCTTACAGGCCCTGCGGAAAGTGGAAAGATCCCACAGGGCCCTTTGGTCGTCAGGAAAGCATTCCACAATTCTGGTGCTGCCAGCAAGAAGGCCCTAGCTCGCGTCAAACGCAACCTAGCCTCCTTTGGTCCAGGGATGGACAATAGATTTTTTTGTCCCTGAACGCAGTGCTCTCTGGGGAACATGCGCATCTTTGAAAGTGCTCTTGCATGTCTGTAGTTGTCTGATTATCTGGAAATACCTTGTTATTTATTTACATTTTTTGTAGCCATATTTCCAGCTAAACTCAAGGTGGAATACAAATTTAAAAAAAAAAAATTGTAAATCTACCAGACAGCAATACAGCTGGACTAGCATTAGTAGATAGTGTAAAACACAACTGCCTAGCTAAGAAGAAGAAGAAGAAGATATTGGATTTATATCCCGCCCTCCACTCCGAAGAGTCTCAGAGCGGCTCACAATCTCCTTTCCCTTCCTCCCCCACAACAGACACCCTGTGAGGTGGGTGGGGCTGGAGAGGGCTCTCACAGCAGCTGCCCTTTCAAGGACAACCTCTGCCAGAGCTATGGCTGACCCAAGGCCATTTCAGCAGGTGCAAGTGGAGGAGTGGGGAATCAAACCCGGTTCTCCCAGATAAGAGTCCGCACACTTAACCACTACACCAAACTGGCTCTCCAAACTGGCTAAGGTATAACGGAATTCCAAAAGTAGAAAATAACACAGTAAATTGCTGTTCACTTTTTCTAATCGGGGTGGTGGGGTGGTGATTTTGCTGTTAACATGATGATCTTTACCCTCTCCATGACCTTGGATCCAACTACCTACCTACCCACACCTAAGCTAAGGCAATAGGCTTTCTGGGAATATATGCCTTGTGCATCATGACAGAAGAACAGGTGGAAGGGATATAAATACAATACTTAAAAATAAATGGAACATACAAAATTCCTTTTTTCTAATACAACTTTAGATGGCATGGAAACATTCCCAACACTTACAGTGCTCGAGTACTCTGTTATAGAGGCTATATCGTTCACAAACGCTAGGTCAAGGTAGAATAAAAATATGAATTGTACTCATTTCTGGCTCCCCCCCCCATTTAAAGAAACATATTGTAAGAAGGAAACATGCAGTTATCAGAGAGGTATTTTTAAATTGTTTCCATGTAGTTTGTAGGGGAGGACAAACCCCACTTATTTATTTATTTGGTAAATTTATATTCCACCCTTTCCCAGACAGGTTCAGGGCGGATCACATTCAAGTAAAACTGGTCACATACTATAAAACCAATACATCCAATTAAAACAACAGCATTATATAACAAAGGCGGGCGGGCACATAGTGCAAATTGAGGTATAATAATCCAGTGGCCAAGATATAGTAGTTCAGATGATGGATCACTGTGGGGGAGGATAGCTGATGGTATAGGCAATAAAGGACACCCGCTTGCCTCAACTAAACTCCTGGCAGAACAGCTCTGTCTTACAGGCCCTATGGAAAGGTAACAAATCCGGTAGGGCCCGTATCTCCACAGGGAGCTGATTCCACCTGGTCGAGGCAAGACAGATGTCCTTGGGGCCAGTGATGACCGGAAGATGTTGGTTGGCCGATCGCAGCGCCCGTCGGGGCTCATATGGGGAGAGGCGGTCCCGCGGGAGGAAAGGGCATAATTGATAGAACAAAGTGTATTGCATGCAGAAGGTCTCACGTTTAATCCCTGGCATCTTATATCATCTGGGAAAGACCACTACCCAACACCCTGAAGTGCATGTATTAAGTGCCTCCAAAATGTCCTATCGTTAACTGGCTTGCTCGGGTCTTGCAAACCGAAGACTGTGGCTTCTTTCATTGAGTCAATCCACCTTCTGGTGGGTCTTCCTCTTTTCCTGCTAACTTCAACCTTTCCAAGAATTATTGTCTTTTCCAGTGAGTCTTGTCTTCTCCTAGGTTTTTGCCCCAGCATGGCTTCTTAACTGTCTTGGGCTGTAGCAAAACCCAATATGGAAAAGCCTCCAGCTAGAGACGTAGACCAATAGTTTGACTCACCATAAGGGCAGAACCAGATGTGACCCTGAGAATTCCAAGAATGGAGCACACAGAGATTCTCTCCCCCCACCACTTTAAATATCAAATACTTGGGACCCCAATCAAGATGAGGAGTGGAGAGCACTGGGAGATTAAGCCTCCCCATTCAGACAATTTTCCTGACATAGACAGCCTCCTGGCTACTAGTTGTCCTGTTAGGGAAACATACAGCATTTTCATATCTTTCTATACATAGAATCATGGAGTTGGAAGGGACCCCCAGGGTCATCTAGTCCAACCCCCTGTACAATGCAGGAAATTCACAAATACCTCCCCCTATTCCACATTGGTGTCAGATGGCTATCTAGCCTCTGTTTTAAAACCTCCAAGGAAGGAGAGCCTACCACCTCCCAGGGAAGCCTGTTCCACTGTGGAACCGCTCTGTCAGGAAGTTGAGCCAGAAACTCTTCTGATTTAATTTCAACCCACTGGTTCTGGTCCTATCTTCTGGGGCAATAGAAAACAATTCTGCACCATCAAGTACCTGATGGTGATCCTATCACCTCTCAGTTGTCTCTTCTCCAGGCTAAACATACCCAGTTCCTTAACCTTTCTTCATAGGACTTGGTCTCCAGGCCTCTCACCATCTTTGTCATGTTTGATCACATCACTTGCCAGAGGTTCTTTCTCTTATAGCCTCAGATTAATAAAATACAAACAGATTTTAAGGAACCACATTACATCAATTTAAAAAAAAGCCCTAAATAAAAGTTTGAAAAATTTAAAAAAAGTTTTTTAAAAATCCCTAAATGCTAGGCAAGCCTTTATTTGGAAGCATGCACATCTGTACATTTCCCCTAAATACTGAGAACTCCATTAGTCCTCCCAAGTACCACTCTCATCCAATCACAAATCACTTCAACAAATAATTTTCTCCAGATGGTAACAAAAACCATGCTCAGGTTTAAGTGTTAAATATTTTATTTTTAAATAAGACTCACAGAAGAATTACAGTACACCGTATTTCAAGTGTTACCTGTATAAGTTCAGTTACATTCAATTTTCATGCAGTTTGGAAAAGTTAACGAGTATCTCACAGAAGTGCTTTAAAAAAAAAATTAAAGTGAAGTTTGACAGAATCTGTGTGTCATTTCATACAATAAATACTCCATTTCTCTCCTTGGTTACAATACACAAGGGCTTTACAGCTTTCCCCGTACAGTAGTCTGCACTACCTGAAGACATGCTATTAATTAACATATCTACATTATGCATAACCTGCTTATTGGCGGGGGTCTCAGCAAAAGAATTCTGAGACCTGCGGCTCTGTGAAGCTGCTAGCTATCTTTTTCTGAAGGCAGCTCAGCATTCTTACAAAGCCACAGTCCTCAGTGTCCTTTGGAGAAAGTGGCAACAGTGGCACTGGTTCCAAAGAGGTTTAAAATGTGTAGCGTAACTTTAAGGTGGTAAACCACCTAAAATCAGAGTGCTGGCTTTCAGTCTCAAACCCTGAAAAACAAGTGAGCTTAGAATGGCAGACTCGTGCTAAGCAGTTCATTTGGCAGTGTATTCTATAAATCTCAGCGAGGCTTAGTTTCTAGTTAAAACGGTTAAGAGACGGCTTTTTAAAAAGATGTCTCAGTGAGACTGGCATTGTAAGCACATTTGAGACAAGGGGAGATTTTAAGTACACAACCAGAGTTATGTAATCCTGAGTACATTGGCTCAAATAATCACACTGTAATTCCTGAAACTTAGCCACGTCTACATGCAAGGGGCCTCCACTTGCTTCTGTGCAAGAGGTAATTAGAATCTGTGGCTTTTAAGGATTTAGGCTTCCAGACACAAGCCACTTGGCTTCAGAGTTCCCTTGCTTGACCTCCCACTGAAGAGAAATGGGTCTCTCCTTCAGAGCGAAGTGGATTTTGGCATACAAGTTTGGGTCATAGCCTTAAATGAAGAATTTGACAGCAAGCAGAACAACAACATACCACAAGCAAACCCAACTTTAAAAATAATTTAGGGTAGGTTCACACAAGACATTCAAAAAGGCGAACGAAGCATAAACCAACACGCTCAAGAAGCAGCGGAGGGCATGAAGTCCCAGCCTCACAGGTTTGTCATCCCCACAGAAGTTAAACTTTAACTTCCGCAGTTTTGAGCTCATCTCCAGCATTCTTGCAGTCTGCTGCACATAAAACACACACACAGTTAATGCTGTTTCACATGTTTATACACAGCGAGCAAAAGAATGAGTTTGTGCCTACTTTTTGCCGGGCGCAAGTCTATATGAGTCATAGGAAAACTGGCATTTGTGTGGGGCAGTGTCTTCAAAGGTGCACGTAACAACATTATGTGAGATGGCCCTAAGTGTTTTCAAGACTGGTAAGACAATGAGTCCGACTACAGGCTACTTTTTACCTTATGAAGACACTCAAGGGCTTCTACAAATTACTTCCATGTTTGGAGCAGATGAAAGGCAAGTGATGTGTAAACCAGACTGGAGAATGTTAAGTATACTACCAAGCAAGTCCTGAAACTTCACAGCAGCCGCATCAGTGGGCCACTTCAGATGTGGCGTTTCATGCACCAGGACTGGCTTTACTTCCATAAACACCTGCTTGTGTTACCGTTCTAGAGAACTGCTAGTCTGTTTCTCAAATTTAACCCATGAGTGGGAAAGAGTAAGGCTCTAGAACCCTATTTGCAGATCCATCTAGAAAACACTACAGCTCCTGCATCACTTTGACACATTTAGGTGATCTTATGATCCAGAATTTCTGCTATTTAAAGGTAGGCAAATAATTCATGGCAGGCATACCATTTTGCAGCAGAGACGGGATTAGCTCTTTTTGCGCTTGGCCATAACATTCACTGCACTGTTGATTTCAAGATGAGTCAGTCTAGCAGCTGAGAAAATAGACTAGATGGGCATCTGGTAACTTCAGTACTGTTTGGAGGCTGTTTTGTCTCTAATTTTCCCTTCCAGTTAAACATATTCCCATAGCTTTTCAAGTAAAAGTGAAAATGCTTCACAAATATAAGGGTGTGTCGTTTATATTATAAAAATAATGACATCTCCACAAAATGAGACCTCATTTCAGTATTTAACAGAGTAAAGCTATACTGCGAGGCGGGGTTGAAAGCACCAACTCGGAGTGCAATTACGAAGTGTACTTATTACAAAAAAGGCGCTAGGAAATGACTTTGACATTCAAACGCTGACAAATTACTAAGAATCCGACACAGAATTTGTGCAACTTTCAACGATTTCAAACAGGTAATGATAGATGTCAGTCCTACGAGCGATATCATAGGCCGTTTCATCCAGGTTGTTTTTGAGATTTGGCTTCAAATAGCGATTCATCAGCAGGAGTTCAAGGGTTTCCTTACTCTCCCTGTTCCCTGAAGCAAGGTGCAGCGGTGTCAGCAAGCCATTGGTCTGAGCGTTGATATCCGCACCATGTTGAAGCAAGAACGAGGCTATCTTTGTGTTGTTCCACTTGCACGCGCTGTGGAGCGGTGTCCAACTGTCCACCGTTAAAGCATGAACATCTGCGCCATGGGCAATCAATTCGCGCACAACTTCTAAGTGGCCGTTGTAGGCAGCACGGTGGAGAGGGGTGTATCGGTCTTCGTCTCGGGCATTTACTGGAGCAAGGTTTTCAGACAGGAGCCTTTGTACTGTGCTAAGCTGTGGAAAAGAGGCAGATTATATTGATGGACTAGATGCACCAGCCTATGGACTAGATGCACCAGTTTCAGGGCCAATGAGGAAGACAAAGTGCTGCCTTTGCCTGCTGAAGTTTCCAGCTACCCGTTACAATAATCTTGGTTGCCTTTTTACTCTTCTAGCTCTGCAACCTTTTAAAGATACAACCATCAGACCTGTATTCTACATTCATCCAACGGGTCAAAGTCAGATTGTTGCAAGGATAAAAAGAGACCGCGCCGACAGCAGCGTTACATAATGCTATGTAAATTAACAATTTTGTCATGATGCACAGAAGACACTGAGACAAGCTTCTTGAAAAATACAAATTCACCTACAAAACCTCCAGTTCTTGTGGAAACTAATTCAAAGGCCAACTGGGCATCTGGAACTTGGAAAGCAGGGTTCAAACGTCACTTCAATCTTGTATCTTCTTTTAGTGACCCCAAGCAAGACACTACTCATTGTAATTTCATGTCACCCTTCCTCCCAAAAGCTCAGGAAAGCACACATGGTTCTTTCCTCCTCCATTGTATCTTCACAACACCCAGGGCTTTTTTTTTTTGTAGCAGGAGCTCCTTTGCATATTAGGTCACACCTCCCTGATGTAGCCAATCCTCCCGGAGCATACAGTAGGCCCTGTGCCAAGAGCCCTGTGAACTCTAAGAGGATTGGCTATGTCACGGCTCGAGTCTTCAGATAAGGAACGATGGCTGCCTACGTCCCCGCAGCTGGCCAGGACTCTCACAGCTGGCTGGGGGGGGGGGGGTAGCACAGGGGTGATCGTAAACAGTCCAATTAGTCAACGCCGTAAATCAGTTCGGCCAAAGGAGGAAACAGAGAGCGTAGTCGTAGGAATGCAGAGGGTCAAAGCCAGAGAAAGCAAAGTCAAACACAGGCATGACAGGCTACATCAGGGGTGTGTGCCCTGATATGCAAAGGAATTCCTGCTACCAAAAAAAAAAAAACCCCTGACAACACCTCTGCAAAGTAGGGTAAGTTGACAGAAGGTGGGGTGACTGGCCCAAGGGCAACTCCAAGCAGAGTTACAGTCTTGGCATTAATGGCCTTAGAAGAGGAATTAATGGCCTTAGAAGTGTGCAACTCTGTTTGGGATGAAGCCTAAACTACATGTGGTCCCAACAGGAACTTGAAGTAGGGTGCCCCATAGCAACTAAATTTAGTTAAACAATCTGTATCAAACCAGCTAGAGAAACTAGACCTAGACAAGATCACAGGTTTAGCTTTAGCACTACAGTAATCAATTAATAATGAGAATCCTGAAAGGACTGTATCATCTGAATTGGAATTTATGATTGAATCCCTTAATCTGCACCGTGCTTCAAAGCCAAAGAGGGAAGAAAACTCCCTTTCTAGGGCCGGGGACCACTTGATTTTTTTTTTTTAGAACATTCTCAGAGGCCTTCACAGATTGGGAAGATGATACCATATTAACCTCCAGATCCAATCTTAAAGACAGAATTAGGGGCAAGTGGTCACTTTCCATGCGCGAATCAATGTAAAAGTTATCGACAGATGACAGAAGGTTGGGTGAACCCAAACAAAAATCTATCACACTGCAACCCGTGTGGAAAAAAAAATTAAAATCAGTTGCGGCCGGAAATTTGGAGAGACCATTAAATATTATAGCATTGTGTGCTATGCAGAATTCAATTAATCTAAGACCTGCCTTGTTGGTTAAAGTATCTTTAGAACAACGGGGCAAACATAATTGTAGTGGAAGGGATTCAGCCGCTTCAAAGCCAAAATGAGAGATCCATTTCTGATTATTACTGCCTATCCGAGCATTATTTATTGAACTATACTGGGGGAGAGGTTAGCGAGGCTGTGGCAAAACTTTTTGGCTGACATCCTTAAATTTAAATCTGACCATGTATGAATGCATCTGTAAGCTCGGTTTCATTTTGATTTTATCTCCAATGTTTAAATTTTTATATTCTGTGTATTTTTATTTGCAACTGTTATGCCGTTAAAGGTTTGGTATGTATGTATGTAGAACAGGCCTCAGATTTAGCAGAAGCTCACAGGAGCGCAGCTCCTGAACCTTTCTGAGGGTTCCCCCTCCTCCTCCCCACCTACCTTGTCCACTGAATAGTGGGTACAGCTGCATAACTATCCCTGGATTAGGAGAGCAGGCAGCCAGCCAGCCACCAGGAGCTTTGCCACACCCCCAGCAGCCCTCATTAACCCCTGGAGAAACCCGTGCCACCCTTTCTCCACTTCTTATGTGATTTTGGGCAGCGGGTGGCTTGCTGGCCTTTTGACCAGGGGGGCAGCCTAGGAGAGCGAGGCCTGCTTGGGATGGCTAGATCTATAGCCAGCCCAAGCAGGATTTGCTCCCCTAGGGCTCTCCTTGCTTTTGTCTGGGGTGGTATGCTTATGAGTTATGCTAATAAGCTCCACCACCTATTTTTCTACAAAGCAACCCCTGCTTTAGAAGCACAGCAGGGCCCTGATTCTGGTCGTGACAACGGCATGGGGTGGGGGAAGGGCTCCTACACAATAATTGAGCCTATGCAGCACTTCTAGATTGTGTTGCTATGGGAACTCGTAGCTGACATCCTGCTGCAAGTTCCCATTGTGGCCTCATGTGAAATGTAAACTTGCAGTTTGGGCCTGAGTTTCTTGGTCGAGTAGGGATTTGAACGATGGTCTCTCTAGTCCTAATGGCACTCAAGCTACTAAAGCTTGCTGGCTTTCATGAAATGAGAGTCTAGAATTCATAACTGTTTGGGCATAGTCCCCGCAAGCCTTATTTAAGAACACTCCAAACATTCCCCAATACTTACTCGATTTTTTTCGGCTGCCCAAAGCAGCAGCTTATCTGGGTTGCTCTCCAGCTTCTTCTCCTGGGCTTGGTACCATTCCTCATTCTTTTCATCCTGATCTTCCTCGTCAGAATCTCCAGACCAAAGACTCTGTGTTCCGGTGGGGATCAGATGCCTGTGCGTCTCCAGCAATTCCAGCTGGTTGAAGCTCTCAGCAAAGTCTCTGTCCTCTTTCGCCTCCTCCTCTATATTCTTCTCAGCCAATTTCTCACCTTCGTCCATCTTTGTCGATTCTGATACTTCGGCCTCAAAAGATCATAGTGAAAGAAATCCACTTCTTTTTCTGGCTGGTTTCATTTCCAGGTGGTTCATCATCAGAGAATGCAAACGTAGAAGAACGATTATGAAAAGTGAATGGAGAACTGCATATATAGCAGCAACACCATGACCCTTTAGGGGAAGGAAAATTAAAACTGGGTTAATACAGTGACCAGAGGCAAAGAGGGACAGTTTTGATGCCACTGAATTATACATAGGGGTTGTCAAACTGGCTCGGGAGCCGCATGTGGCTCTTTCACACATGTTATATGGCTCTTGAAGCCTCCACCATCTTGAAGAAGGCATTTGTCTCTTTAAATCACGTTGCCAAGCCAGCCAGCAGTTTGGAGAATGCATTTAAAGTTGCTTTCTTTCTACCTCCCTCCCCTTCATCTATTTGCCTGCCTGCCTTCCTTTCCTGCCTCCCTCAAACATCTGATGTTCATGTCTTGCGGCTCTCAAACATCTGACATCTATTTTATGTGGCTCTCATGTTAAGCGAGTTTGGCCACCGCTGATATAGAAGAAGGACTCTGGGCACGCTAGCTCATCACGCAAGGGTGATCTAACTCACCTGTCTACATTTAACCATTACTCCATCTATGCAAGGTCCAATAAATTATTAGGTATTAAATGTAACCACATTTATGACATGTAAATTCTATTAATTTCAACAGGTCTCTTACAAGAGAATGCGCCTAAGGACCATGGCCAACAAATCCAAACAGGTCCCATCAGAATCCCCATTTTTCAGTACAGGGATCTTCTTACAGACACCTTGAAGAGGTCCTCTAGGAGATCTCATTACTAAGCCCCGTACTTTATTGAAGATTTCTGATCAGTAGATAGATGGAAACTCTCAGCCAGGGGTCTACCAGTTTTGACCTGGCAACCAAACAGCTTGTTTCCTGGCTTAGCTTTCTCACTTCTTATTCCCTAGAAACAGTCGCCTTCATTTCTGTTGTTTGGTGTTATTGGGGAGTGGGGGCGGGGGGAGGAATTTGAAACAGTGCCTAAAGGGGAAGACTACATGCCACCGCTTGTAAAAGCCATGTCTCTAGTTGTCACCTGCCCCAGTTCTGTGGACTAGGGAATGCAGAGCTTTAGAAGAGGATCTTCTCTGGAAAAATGATGGATGGCTTGTGTGTAAATTTCTATTTATTCCTTCCCTCTAAAGGCCAAAAACCCACACCAAACGATTTGTAATAAGTAAAGTTTGAGTTCTGACTGGCTTTCCATGCAGCCACAAGGGACTGCCATTTCAAAAGTCTGGGGGAGGGTCCAATTCAGCTCAAGATTGTGGCATGGGAAAAGTAGGGGCTGCAATCCCTCCCCCCCACCCATTTTCCTGAGCCTTAGTGGGGAGCCATAAGTTATTTGCTGCAGTGATATCTGCCAGTTATGGAATCACAAAGCTGAAGCAATATCCATCAATTGAGATGGCTTTATAAAGGGACTGGGCATGTTTGTGAAGAAAAGCTACTAGCTATGGTAGTTTAATGGAACATCTCTGTTCAGAAGCAGTATACCTCTGAACAGAAGGGAAACGACAACAGAAGAGCTACTGCTTTTGAAGCTTTCCAGGAGCCATCTAGCTGATCACCAGGTTAGACTAGCCAGTCTAACCCAGCAGAGCACTTCTTTTGGCCTTGAATCCCAGCTACCCAGGAACTCAAATTTCCATCTTCTCTACAAGGCCAGCAACCTCAGGGCCAGTCTCCAGAAGAAACATGATGTCACATATGTATAAACACATACACTTTCCATTCACGCTCAGAGAAATGCTGTTCACTACTTTGGGGTCACGCTGTTGTTTTTCTCCAGGGCAGGGACATTGGAGAGCCAGTTTGGTGTAGTGGTTCAGTGCGCGGACTCTTATCTGGGAGAACCGGGTTTGATTCCCCACTCCTCCACTTGCACCTGCTAGCATGGCCTTGGGTCAGCCATAGCTCTGGCAGAGTTTGTCCTTGAAAGGGCAGCTGCTGTGAGAGCCCTCTCCAGCCCCACCCACCTCACAGGGAGTCTGCTGTGAGGGAGGGAGGTAAAGGAGATTGTGAGCCGCTCTAATACTCTTCGAAGTGGAGGGCGGGATATAAATCCAATATCATCACCTTCTTCTTTTCGCCATCTTCTGGGCATGGAGCAGGAGTCACTGGAGGGGTGTAGGGGGGAAGGTATTTGTGAGTTTCCTGCATTGTGCAGGAGGCTGAACTAGATTAAGGGTGATCAAACTTGCTTAACACAAGAGCCACACAGAATAAACACCAGATGTTTAAGAGCTACAGGAAGGAAGGAAGATGGGAAGGAGGGAGGTGGAAAGAAAGCAACTTTAGCAGGGGTCACTGGAGGTGCAAAGGGGGGAGGTATTTGTGAGTTTCCTCCATTGTGCAGGAGGTTGGACTAGATTAAGAGTGGCCAAACTTGCTTAATACAAGAACCTCACAGAATAAACGTCAGATGTTTAGGAGCTGCAAGAAGGAAGGAAAATAGATGGAGAGGAGAGAGAGGTGGAAAGAAAGCATCTTTAAATGCATTCTCTGAGCCACCAACTGTCTTGGTAAAGTGATTTAAGGAGAGAAAGCCTTCTCCAAGCTGGCTGATGGGGCAGTGCGGGCTTCAAGAGCGATACAATATGTCTGAAAGAGCCATCCCTGGCAGTCCCTTCCAGCTCTACGATTCTATACAGATACAACACAGTATACACATCAAGATACCCATACACCTACTACATATATCCCACGGTATGTATAATATATGCACAAGACAAGCATGCCAATTCATGATATGGACCGATACATAGGCACACCACACGTACACGTAGGCACATGCACACATGTAGAATATACTCATAATTCCAAGACAAGCAGTACCCGAAGCAGCCGATTTACCCCAAACCCGGATGATCCCACCTTCACTTCTGAACGCAACACTGCAAATCCCAAAGCGCCCCAGTCACGTTCACCGCTCAGCTCCCTTCTGGGCGGGGCCAAGGAGTTACCGGCAGCGCCCCCCGAGGGCCGGCCTGCCTTCACTCCAAGGAAACTTCCGGCCTTCCTTCGGCCTGACCTTCCTCTCCTCGGCTATTACCGCGCCTGCGCATTGGGAACGGGTTGCGGTCTCGACCAGTGGCGGGCCACCCGGGAATGATGCGAAGGCGGTGGATTGGGTGGGCGGGATGAGTTATCGCGAGAACTGCTGGCGCTCTCTGGGGAAGGGCCTTGGCTTTGCCTCGGTTCCCATGCGCGCGGTGCTATGGAAACTGGAGGCCTCGGGCGCGGTGCTATGGAAACCGAAGGCCTGGTGTGGCGGGGAGTTTGGCGGTAGGCCTGAGCCGTGAGGGGGAGATGGTGTGGGACGTGGGAGAGAGATGCGCTGCACAGGCGGACCCCCCCCCCCCTCGAGGCAAAAAGGTCCCCGAAGGGAAAGGTTTCTAGTCCGGCATGGCTGCATTTGCAGTTTCTGCCGCGTGAACGTATAGTAATATTTAGGACCCAGCAGCCGTAGCCTATTCTATCAGCGTGGTCTAGTCTTCCTTGCATGAGAGGAATCAAAATATGCTTCCTTCCCCATAACTAACCTGTTTAAATCAGGCACTTTGCAGCCACTGAAGGGATGGTAGCACAAGCCACGTCGCAGAAAATTCTCTTGATAATGGGCGTTTTCACGCCTGCTAAATGATGCCATTTCAGTCCACTTCAGCAACTTTGCAAATGGGTTTTGCCATGTTACACAGTAAAATCTAGTTGCAACCAACATTCCCTCTAAGCTGCAGAGTCTTGTGAGCAAAAATTCTACTTTGTGAGCTACTGGCGTTAAAGTTGTGATCTGCTGCATAGTTTGCTCTGTGGCCATTCTTCCTGAGCTAAGACAAAAATGCCTGAGCTGGAGGCTAAAAATCTGTGAGCCAGGCCCAGAAGCCTAAATTATTTGCGGCCTTCTATACTACCTCACATCAACTCAGGTTAGAGGGAACACTGGTTGCAAAGGGCATTGTTGGAGGGGTGTGTGTGAGAAAATGAAACTGAAGTTGGCTGCATGTGGGTGTGGTCAGGGCTGGCTATGTCACTAGGCAAATAGGTGATTGCCTGGGCCCCAGCCTTCTGGGGGCACCAAATTGGGCACCCTCCCATGTGACTCAGTGACATCGGTGCGGGGGCACCAGAAGTTAGCCTTGCCTAGGGCACCAGACGGTCTAGGGGCGGCCCTGAGAGTGGTACTGATTGGCTTCATACTGTGCTTGAATGAGACAGCACAAGAATCAAACTTTGTATCTGAAGAACAAAACAGGAGTCGTGGCACCTTTAAGACCAACAAAGTTTTATTCAGAATGTAAGCTTTAAAGTGTAAAGCTTTAAGCGTAGATGATTGGGGAAGGCAATGACAAACCACCTTGTAAAAAGTCTGCTGTGAAAATGTAGTTGTGATGTGATGTCAACCCAAAGTCGAAAACGAGTGGTGCTTGCGCAGGGGACTGCCTTTTCTTTTTAAGCTTTTATGTGCTAGAAACACACGAAAACTTACATTCTGAATAAAACTGTTGGTCTTAAAGGTGCATCCTGACTCCTGCTTTGTTCTTCTGCTTCAGACCAACACGGCTGCCCACCTGGATGTATCTGAAGAAGCGAGCAGAGTGACTCACGAAAGCTCCTACCCTTTATACCCCGCCCTCCCCGCCGAAGCAGGCTCAGGGCGGCTTACAAAGCATGATATAAAATACCATGGTATAACAATAAAACAAAGTAATACAATCAATAAACAGAGCAATATAAATTATACAATATATAAGTTAACATTAAGATCATTAATCTAAAAACAGTATAATGGTGCTACAGTCGCAGTATATACAAGATGGCTTGATGTTAATTCCAGGTTCGTCTTAAAAGGCTAGTTGGAAGAGGGCGGTTTTGCAAGCCCTACGGAACTGATTAAGATCCCGTAGGGCCCGCAGATAGTGATAATTTGCCCATTTAGCTTCTGAAAATAAACCAAAGCAATGACGTGGTTGTTGTAAGAAGAACCCTCTCTTTCTGTCTAGTCCAGCATCCTGTCTCACGTGGTGGCCAACCGATTTCTCTGGATAGCCAACCACAAGGTGTAGAGGCCGAGGCTTTCCCCTGATGTTGCCTCCTGACAATGGGCTTTAGAGGTTTAATGCCTTCCACGGCTAGTAGCCATTGATAGACTTGTGCTTTTTTTTTTCCTGGTAGAGCTGCAAGTTTTATTGGGCAGACTGATCAGTTAAAACAAAGTAGGAGTCCAGTAGCACCTTTAAGACCAACAAAGTTTATTCAGAATGTAAGCTTTCGTATGCATGCATACTTCTTCAGACAAGGAATGAGCAGTGGTGGGCAGTGGTTTAGAATGCAATGCATTCTACATATAGCTGGTGGGCAGTGGTTTAGAATGCAATGCATACACACAGTTTACCTTCAGTCACACAGTGAAGATACTGTGTGTTGTAGTGGCAGTTGTTGTCAAAGCAACTTAAAAACCAAACAGCACAGTCAATCAGAGTTCCAGTTTCTGAGAAGTCCTGCTCCCCGCATCTGGCCCCCCCTCTCCAAAAACACTTGGTGAATGCCAGGAAAGGTCCCCATTGGCACCACACTGAGGACCACTGCTAAGCAATTACAACCTTCAAAATCTGTTAAAGTCAGTGTGCTCAGAAGGGTATAACTGTGTTTAGAATTGCACTGTTGATTTGCTGCAACAACAAAAAACAGGAGTCTTCTGGCACTTTAGAAGGAGGAGAAGATACTGGATTTATAGCCCACCCTTCACTCCCTGAAGGAGTCTCAGAGCAGCTTACAATCTCCTTTCCCTTCCCCTCCCCACAACAAACACCCTGTGAGGTAGGTGGAGCTGAGAGAGCTCTAACAGAAACTGCTCTTGAGAGGAACAGCTCTTTAATAACTTGCGACTGACTCATGATCACATCAACAGGTGCACGTGAAGGAGTGGGGAATCAAACCCGGTTCTCCCAGATAAGAGTCCGTGCACTTACTACACCAAACTGGCTCTTTACACCAAACTTTTAAGGAGCAGCAAAACTTTATTCCAGTGTAAGCATTTTTGTACTAGAGACACTTCTGGATACATTGCATCTGGAGAAGGGAGCTCTAGTCTACAAAGCTTATGCTGGAATAAAGTTTTGTTAGTCCTTAAGGTACCCTGAGACTCTTCCCAAGTTTAAAAATATTTTTCTTCCCCAAGTATTAAAAATGTTTTATAGTAATTCTCAGACTCAGCCTTTCTGTGAGCTGCAGTACCTGTTATTTTCTGGATGCAGTTCAAAGTGATAATGATTGCCTTCAAAATTTTGCATTGGCCCAAATATTTTTGTGAACAACCGAGCTTAAGATATTTCAGAAGAAAACAGATTTCTACTCAA
The DNA here is from genome assembly GCF_032191835.1 of Heteronotia binoei. Lineage (NCBI taxonomy): Eukaryota > Metazoa > Chordata > Lepidosauria > Squamata > Gekkonidae > Heteronotia > Heteronotia binoei. The sequence continues at coordinate 175,727,893 of NC_083225.1, forward strand.
GAAGGCATGAGGATTTAATCTGTTTTGTCTGTTTTACTTCCAGTTTTATGTTTCTGTCATGGTTTTCCTCTTTAAAAATAAATTGGTTTCTTGCTCAAATGGGAAAGCAAGTCAGTGCATTCTAAAGCGAAAGAAATACTTCTGGCCACAAAATGGTGATACTCATTTTTTTTTCTGTTCCTTTTAGGTCTTGACTCTGAAACTGCTTTTTAGCCTCTCAGGGACAGAAGCCTGATGAATTTTGGCCTATTGTGACTGCAGAAAGATGAGTCCTACCACATCCATGTAAGTTCCCTTTAAACCAGAATAGCAGGCCTATATTTCAGTGATTGAGTTACATTAAAATCAAGCTATCATGTTTTCTTTAAAGATACTTAGTATCACCCTTCCAGTGCCTGTATTTTCCGCCTTATTGGAATATTAGTGTAAAGAAAACCTGCCTTAATAGCAAGGAAAGCTGGTTGTATTTAAATGAGGCGAGCAGAGAAGAATCTTTTTGTGGTTATAGCCTATGAAACAGTAGTGCTGTGGGAAGACAATTCAATAAATAATTGTTCCTGTGTCCCAAATACCCAGCGACTTGCCAGTGTAGTTATTGCTGTGGCCTTGTCTTCAAACAGACTTTGCTGGGGATGGGTAATTCTGTTGCGTCTGTTCATTATGTGTGATTGGTTTATTCATTCATTCCTGATGTACCAGAGTTGGCTTTCCCTAAGAGGCAGCCCAGTGCATCTCTTCAGGAATTTTTACTCTGTTTTTATCTTTCGAATGAGGATTCCTCTTGTGAGTTGATATAGTAGAATACAGTGTTCTGTTTTGTTTTTCCTACATTTGCTTTAGGGATGAAGAAGAAAAAGACACATTTAAAATTTTGGTTGCTACAGATATTCATCTGGGCTATTTGGAGAAGGATGCTGTGCGTGGAAATGATACGTTTGTAACTTTTGATGAAATCTTGAAACTTGCTCAGGAAAATGAGGTATGTATGCCTTATAACAGAGTTAGTATTGAAAAAGCAGATGTAGCTGTCTTCTGATTTCGTGTAGACTGTGTGTTGACGTCATGGCAGTGTGTGAGCAGGGTTATATAATACTGATAGACTACTCTTTGTTGTCTTGTTTCCCATCCTGTTGGCTTCAGCCATTTGTGTGGGTTTGGGATAGAATTGAAGGACTACATACTGCAGATAGCTTTTAGTTCCTTGGTTTTAGAAACTGGTAACCAAATCAAATATTTTCACATGTTATTAAATGCTGGTAGTGGCATTACAAGGACTGTTTTGTTGTGTTTTCGAATGTAATGTTTTGCATTCCACCTTAGAATAGTGTGTTTTTTCCACTTGTTGATGTTTCAGTGTAATGTGTTCATTTACCATAATTAATTCTTTTTTAATCTAAAGTTATACAGACATGAGAATTTACAGATGCAAAACCAGTTTAAAACTTGTAATTTAAAAGCCTGTAAATTCCTTTTTTTAAAAAGGCTTCTTTTATAATTCAACGTAATTTCATTTTAAGAGGCTATTAAATACCAAGAATGTAATGTAAATTTGTACAGAATGTATAGATTTTGTGCATTAGATGATGTAACTAGCTTACATGAGAAGTTTTAACTTTCAGAGATCCCCCCTTTGTTTTTTTGTAGGTGGACTTCATTTTATTAGGTGGAGACCTCTTTCATGAAAATAAGCCTTCCAGGAAAACATTGCACGCTTGCATAGAATTGTTAAGGAAATACTGCATGGGTGACCGTCCTGTGCAGTTTGAAATTCTGAGCGACCAGTCAGTAAACTTTGGTTTTAGCAAGTAAGTCGATAACTTGTGTAGTTTTCTAAGTAGTATTTAAAATGAAAGTTATAATCTTTTAAAATCAGTTTTACATATGAAGGCTTCAGTCATGTGAATCTAGAGGACATGAATGTTTAGGTATTTGTTCATTTTTAATCTAATGTTTATTTTACAGACATGACAACTTAAAGATGCAAAACCAGTTTAAAACAGCTGCCTGTAAATTCTTTTGTTTTAAAAGTTGCATATAAATTCCTTTTTTTTAAAGGCTTATAATGGAAGAATCAGCAAGAGTGGGTTATCAGATAAGTTATGCTTTTCTGGTAGTTCCAAATAAGGTAGTAAATACATAGAAAATAGCAAAATAATTTTAAAGGAGTACGTAATTATATACCAAATTATTTTTTCTATGCATAATTGATCTACAGAACTTTGCTGTGTTGTTTAGATTTCCATGGGTGAACTACCAAGATGAAAATCTCAACGTTTCTATTCCAGTTTTTAGTGTTCATGGCAACCATGATGATCCAACAGGGGTAAGTAATTTTATCCCTTCCATATTTGGCTTTTTCCTACCTTTTGGGGGAGAGGGGGTTGTGCTATTTGATGAATTTGGGAGGGTCTGTGCTCAGTGGTAGAGCATCTGCTTGGCATACAGAAGGTCCCAAGTTCAGTCACCAACATCTCTAGTTAAAAGGATCAGGTTATAGATGCGATCTGAAGAGAAACCAGGTGATACGAAAGATCTTTGTCTAAGCTCTTGGAGAGCCACTGGTAGTCTAAAGTACGCAATACTGTCTTTGGACTATTGGCTGATTCAGTATAAGGCAACTTCATGAGTGCATTATATTAAGATTAATTTCAAACTGATAACTTTTGGCATACTAATAAGTGTAATTTTTGGGTATGCTGATCTTCAGAAGGATATATAGGAAGTCAGAATCCAGCGAACATTTATACCAGAGGTCCTTTAATGAGATTAGACAAGTGTAATCTCATTTTACCAATGAACATAAGAACATAAGAGAAGCTATGTTGGATCAGGCCAATGGCCCATCCAGTTCAACACTCTGTGTCACACAGTGGCCAAAAAATTTATATACACACACACACACATACACACACACTGTGGCTAATAGCCACTGATGGACCTCTGCTCCATATTTTTATCTAACCCCCTCTTGAAGCTGGCTATGCTAGTAGCTGCTACCACCTCCTGTGGCAGTGAATTCCACATGTTAATCACCCTTTGGGTGAAGAAGTACCTCTTTTATCCATTCTAACCCGACTGCTCAGCAATTTCATCGAATGCCCACGAGTTCTTGTATTGTGAGAAAGGGAGAAAAGTACTTCTTTCTCTACCTTCTCCATCCCATGCATAATCTTGTAAACCTCTATCACGTCACCCCGCAGTCAACGTTTCTCCAAGCTAAAGAGCCCCAAGCGTTTTAACCTTTCTTCATAGGGAAAGTGTTCCAACCCTTTAAACATTCTAGTTGCCCTTTTCTGCACTTTTTCCAATGCTATAATATCGTTTTTGAGGTGCGGTGACCAGAATTGCACACAGTATTCCAAATGAGACCGCACCATCGATTTATACAGGGGCATTATGATACTGGCTGATTTGTTTTCAATTCCCTTCCTAATAATTCCCAGCATGGCGTTGGCCTTTTTTATTGCAATTGCACACTGTCTTGACATTTTCATTGAGTTATCTACCACGACCCCAAGATCTCTCTCTTGGTCAGTTTCTGCCAGTTCACACCCCATCAGCTTGTATTTGTAGCTGGGATTCTTGGCCCCAATGTGCATTACTTTGCACTTGGCCACATTGAACCTCATCTGCCACGTTGACACCCACTCACCCAGCCTCAACAGATCCCTTTGGAGTTACTCACAATCCTCTCTGGTTCTCACCACCCTGAACAATTTAGTGTCATCCGCAAACTTGGCCACTTCACTGTTTACTCTCAACTCCAAATCATTTATGAACAAGTTAAAGAGCATGGGACCCAGTACTGAGCCCTGCGGCACCCCACTGCTTACCGTCCTCCACTGCGAAGACTGCCCATTTATACTCATTCTCTGCTTCCTATTAATTAGCCAGTTTTTGATCCATAAGAGGACCTGTCCTTTTACTCAATGACTCTCGAGCTTACTAAGGAGCCTTTGATGAGGAACTTTATCAAAAGCTTTCTGGAAGTCAAGGTAAACAATATCTATTGGGTCTCCTTTGTCCACATGTTTTCACCTCCTCAAAGAAATGTAACAGGTTAGTGAGGCAAGATCTTCCCTTACAGAACCCATGCTGAGTCTTCCTCAATAACTCGTGTTCATCAATGTGCCTACTCATTCTGTCCTTGATAATGGTTTTTACCAACTTTCCCGGTATGGAAGTCAGACTGACTGGCCTGTAGTTTCCCGGATCTCCTCTGGAACCCTTTTTAAAGATGGGGTGACATTTGCTACCTTCCAGTCCTCAGGAATGGAGGCAGATTTCAATGAAAGGTTACATATTTTTGTCAGAAGATCCACAAGTTCAACTTTGAGTTCTTTCAGAACTCTTGGATGCATGCCATCCGGACCTGGTGACTTATTAGTTTTTAATTCGTCTATCAGTTGTAGGACCTCCTCTTTTGTCACCTTAATCTGACTCAGGTCTTTCAACACCCCTTCCAATATAAGTGGTTCTGGAGCAGGCAAACACTTCTCATCTTCCACAGTGAAGACGGAGGCAAAAAATGCATTCAGCTTCTCAGCCATTTCCCTATCCTCCTTCAGTAATCCTTTGACCCCTTGGTCATCCAAGGGCCCCACTGCCTCCCTGGCTGGTTTCCTGCTTCTAATATATTTGAAGAAATTTTTATTGTTGGTCTTTATGTTTTTGCAATATGCTCCTCATAGTCCCTTTTTACCTGCCTGATCACAGTCCTGCATTTGATTTGCCACTGCCTGTGTTCCCTTTTATTAATTTCACTTGGACTAGCTTTCCACCGCTTAAAGGAGTCCTTCTTACCTTTTATAGCTTCCATTACTTTGTTTGTTTGTGCAGGCCTTCTCTTATACCTGTTTGTGCCTTTCCTAACTTGTGGTATATATTTTATCTGAGCTTCTAGGATTGTAGTTTTAAATAGCCTCCAAGCTTCCCCAAGGATTTTGACTGTATTTACCTTTCCTTTCAGTTTCCTCTTCACATACCTCCTCATCTCATAGAATTTATCCCTTTTAAAGTTAAATGTGGTTGTGCTGGTCTTTTGGGGCAACTCTCTATTTATACAAATGGTGAAATCAATAACGTTATGGTCACTGCTCCCAAGTGGTGCGATCACTTTTACATCTCTCACCAAGTCTTGGGCATTACTTAGGACCAAATCCAGGATCGCCCCACCCCTGGTAGGTTCAGAGACCATCTGCTCCATAGCACAGTCATTGAGAGCATCTAGAAACTCAATCTCTTTCTCTCGACCAGAACACATATTGACCCAATCAATGTGCGGGTAGTTAAAATCACCTATGACGACACAGTTTTTACTTCTAGGCACTATCTTTAAGCCTTCCATCATATTCTAGTCATCCTCTATCTTTTGATTTGGTGGGCGATAACAAACTCCCATAGTTAAATTTCCTTTTGGGCCCTCTATTTCAACCCAAAGCATTGGGAACACTATAGATGTCAGTTTGTTGTTAAAACAGCTAGATGACTTTTTGCCCTTTCACAGCAATTATGGATGAATCAATAAATATTAGAAAATATTACTTGAGGAATGCTGCACAGTGTGGAATAGATGCATTCAGGGTTTTAAATGTTCTATAATTATTAGGCTCACGCTCATTAGGCTCACGCTCATTATGTAAGGCATTCAAAATACATTTGATACTGTGGCTTTAATACCATTCTTTCGTTAGTGCGATCAGAAGATAGGATCAAATGTATTTTTGAATTGGTATAAAGATGCAAACAGCTTGTCAGTGCAATCTTATGCAGATTTACTCCACTGATTTAGCCCGGAGGAACTCTACTGAGGATTGTACTGGAAAGCTGTTCACTTTTTTGGACTGTTAAGAATAAACATTATATCCTAGCCTCTGTTTGTACTAATAAAGGAACTGCATTACAGAGCCACTAAAATGCATTTTAAACGTTTTAGACAGATAAGCTTGTGTAACGCTTCCCAGGATTTCATTACTTATCATTAGGTTTAGCTTGGATTTTCTAAGTCCACAAAAGCTGCTAGCCCATAAAAAGTTTTATTAGCCTGGGTAAAGGATACTCCTGTGTATCCTTGATCATTGTTTGTGGTAAATAAAAATCCGTCGCTTTACAGACACTTAATTGGCCAGTTGCCTGCTATCAATATTAACTTACCACAGATGATCTCCTTTTAGAGTGGCTCTTTATAAGTCAGGTTTAGCCAGGGTGGAAATTTAGAGTGTGTAATGCCCTTGTTTTTTCTTACAGGCAGATGCACTTTGTGCTTTGGACATTTTAAGCTGTGCAGGACTTCTGAATCATTTTGGGCGATCACCATCTGTAGAGAAGATAGATGTTAGTCCTGTTTTGCTTCAGAAGGGCAATTCAAAAATTGCTCTCTATGGACTAGGTAAGCTGCTGTCGTGATGAGTCAGAATATTCATCCATCTAACCAAATAACGTGTTCTAGGGGTCGTCAACCTTGTTGACTGTCCGGTCACTTGTAAAATTTTGAGAAGGGCAGTGACCACCACCACCGATTGGCTGCCAAAGAGGGGGGCGTGATGTGAATCACAAAAACATCTGCAAGATGTTTGGGAAGTTCCATGTGTTGTTCCACGATGAAAGGAACTGCTTCTGAATAGGCACTCCCTGCAGTTTCATGGGCTCTTCTAAAGCACCTCTTGTCTCATGCTGAAGAGGCAGAGGAAAGTGGGGTCAGCGGTTCACTTTGAGAGGTGATGCTGTTTTCTTCCTGTTTCCCGAGGAGAGGGATTTGTTTTCTGTGCAGCCTCAGAGAGAGGTTCCCAAGCCCAGAGACAGGTCTGAGTCTATGGCCGAGGAGAGTGCATGGCTTTCACGTACCTGCTCAGGATGAGCTCAGTGCTTTGGTAATCAGTCAGCTGGTAGGGTGCAACCCAAAGCTTCCTCCTCCCCCTCCCACTGAGGAAGGCAGTGACAATCCACCTCGGCTCATCTCTTGCCTTGAAAACCTCATGGTCCTCCTGGGGTCTTGATGAGTGTAACCTGACAGCACATAATAATTACGATTATTAACTTTACTTACGATTGTTCTGTAAAAGTCCAGTGTGTATGGTTATTATAATTAAGTGGGACATTAACTTAAAAAAGCTTTACTTGCTTGCTGTCTGTCCTCATCAGAAATTGGACTGTTAGCTTAACTCCCTGCTTCACTTAGCATTTTACGTCCTCCTCCTATCGGTTCCTCATTTTTGTGGTGCATGAGGGCCATGGATGCCACTTTTGATGCTATAGCAGCACATGTGCAGTCAAAGGATGGGTGCGTCTGGATATTTTTTAATGGCATTTTATATTGTTTCATGTGTAACCGCAGGACTGCATTCAGATGTCAAGCTAAGCCAGCATGAAGCTGGGACACGTGTGAACACCCCAATTCTTCTTCCCCTTCTCTTCACATATCGAGTGGGATGATGGAATCCTGACACACTGAGAGCCAGTGTGGTGTAGCAGCTAGAGTGTCAGACAAGGACAGGGGTGGCCAAACTTGCTTAATGTGAGAGCCACATGGAATAAATGATGTTTGAGAGCAAAAAGGAAGGAAAATAAATGGGGGAGAGGGAGAGGTGGAAAGAAAGCGACTTTAACTTTAAATGCATTCTCTAAGCTGGCTTGGCTTGGAGAAGTGATTTAAAGAGAGAACTGCCTTCTCCAAGCCAGCTGACGGGGCAGTGGGGGCTTCAAGAGCCGCACAATATGTGTGAAACAGCAACATGTGGCAGCAGTTTGGCCAGCCCTGGACTAGGATCTGGGAGCCCTGGGTTTGAATCCCCCCTCTGCCTTGGAAGCTTGCTGGGTGACCTTGGGCCAGTTACACACTCTCAGCCCAGCCTACCTCAGAGGGTTGTTGTGAAGAAGAAGAAGAAGATATTGGATTTATATCCCGCCCTCCACTCCAAAGAGTCTCAGAGCGGCTCACAATCTCCTTTACCTTCCTCCCCCACAACAGACACCCTGTGAGGTGGGTGGGGCTGGAGAGGGCTCTCACAGTAGCTGCCCTTTCAAGGACAACCTCTGCCAGAGCTATGGCTGACCCAAGGCCATGCCAGCAGGTGCAAGTGGAGGAGTGGGGAATCAAACCCGGTTCTCCCAGATAAGAGTCCGCACACTTAACCACTACACCAAACTGAAGATAAAATGGAGAAGAGGAGAATGATATAAACTACTTTGGGGCCCCATTAAGGAGAAAGGCCAGGATATAAATGAAGTAAATAGAAAAAACAGACTCCAGTCGCAGTGCTTGAATTCAAGGCACATGGGTTATAACCAGAATTAGCCTGTCCCTACCCCAGTCAGAACTCTTAAGCCACAATTTAATCCAGGTTTGGAATCTGGGGGAGGGGAGGGTATATGCATGTCTGCATTTGTAGTTATCAACCAGAGTTTGTTTTAAACCAGGATTTCTCCATCACGCTCTGTGTGAGGCAGAAGGTGGGAAGAGTGCATACACAGGCACCACAGAACCAAGATGGGTTTACGGCTATCCTGGCTTAATGCCATCTTAGTGCCTTCTCCAATATGAGACAAAATGGTCTAAGTTGGTGGGCAGCACAGAGCAGAGTGCCAGAGTCTCCTTCCTAGCTTGTTGCTGCCCATCCTGCTTTATTGCGGGGAGTTACCTGCTCTGCTTGTTTCCAGTGTAGCAGATTTTTAAAAAAATTAAATTGTTGTTTTTAGTACATCGTATAAAATACTTGCTATCAGGGAGAGGGAAAGGGTGGGGGGGAAGAAAGAAAAAAAACATGTTGGGGTAAGTCTTATCCAGGCTGATAAAATGAATTCTGTATCAAGTTTCATAGAGCTCTGAAAATTCAGCCTGAATACCTTTACATTTAATGCCTCCATCCTTGTCTGTTAAATACTATGTTTCCCTTTACTGCAAGGTCCAGTGGTCTAAGGTGTAACTCTGTTTAGGATTACGCTGGAAGAGTCACTTTGCAACATATTCTGTTTATGTTGTGGTTATTGCCCCTGTATTTATGCATTCCTTGTGGATCTCCTTGACATGACAGCCTGGAGATTTTTGTTTTCTCTTTTCTTTCCTCTTTTTCTGTCAACCGGGTTCTGTTTCCACTTCATCTTCCATCGCTTTTCTTGATTTGAAGTGTGTTCCTCACAGTTTACATGCTCTTCTTTCTTCCTCTTTCTGAATTTTATGGAGATCTTTACTTCCTTAAGGTCAGAGAACAGAGGGAAGCACTCTTTCCACAAGAACTAGAAACCTTGGTAGCTAAATAATATACAAAGTAAGACCCATGAGTCCTAGAAAGGCTATCATATGAGGGAAGCACAGATCTCTGGATATTTCAACCACAATTTAAAAAATACTTTGTGTAAGAGAGTATTTGCAGAAACTACCTTGCCACAAGAAGAAAATGAGCGAATCCACAAATGAAGCCAAATTTGTAAAAGTGGCTTTTAGCACTGCCCTGCGGCAGTAGCAGTGATACAGCGAGTGGGGGCGGTTTGCCATCCATCTGCTCTCCTGGGGCCATCTGTCACTTCATGGCACTGTGCAGTGTTTACCGTGTTTGGACACTAAAATCTCATTACCTGTAATTTGTAAATTGTGTCTGTTCCAGGAGCTATTCCAGATGAGAGATTGTACCGAATGTTTGTGAACAAACAAGTAACCATGCTGCGGCCAAAGGAAGATGAGGATAGTTGGTTTAATCTGTTTGTGATTCATCAGAACAGGTACTGCTGTTGTACTGCAGCATGCCAGTGGATCTGCACACTTTCCATCCCCCCTCTCCTTGCCAATGCGAAATGCATCATAGCATCTAAAGAAATAATAGTGAGATGGGGATGAAAAACTGATACAAATGCAAAGCGGGTTTGAATGAACATAATCTTGGGCAATGTTTTTAGCTTCCGCTACCAGATTTTAAAATCGTCCCTGTGGTTTTGAAAAGTTTGCATGCCAGGTGGACCATTGATTGAGTTATTCTTTGAGCAGCAAACTAAATGTCTCAACTTCAGAAATGTTTTGCTGTGTTGCTTGATGGGGCATCCCATAAGGGTACACTTTTTTTCTGAACTGAAATTCATGAATGAGGATAGGGCAGGGTTTTGTTTTGCACCCCTCCAATTGCTTTCCAAACCCCACAGCATTGAACTCACAGGATATTGATAGAGGTGGTGCTGCATTCTGCATTCAGAAGCATCACTCCCGCATCGAGACTACAGTTAATCACAGAGGCACAGCCATAAATCTTCGAGTTAGTACCTGAGCATGCTTGTTTTTCTCTTCCTTTCCTTCTCGTTTTGTGCATATTACATTTTAGGTGTTAGTTTGAGTCCCAAACCACCTTAAATGCACTGGCAGATTTTTTTTTATTTTTTGGCATCAGGTCACAGCCAACTTAGGCAACCCCATAGGATTTCCAAGGCAAGTGAGGAACAGTTGTGGTTTGCCATTGCTTGCCTCTGCATAGCAACCCTGGACTTCCTTAGTGGTCTCCCATCCAAATGCTGATCTGGGCCAGCCCTGCTTTGCTTCTGAGATCTGATGAGATCAGGCTAGCCAGGTCAGGGCACTGGCAGGAAAATGATATGTAAATATATCACATGAGTAATATCCCAATGCTGTTGCGTGTGTTTCTCTGCTTTCTTGGGTGTTAAGCTTTTGGTATGGAAACCCAATGGATTGGGTTCTGTTACTGATGGTGCTTTTCTCTTGGGTCAGATGAAGGCTTCTTAGGCTGGACTCAGAAAGCACCACTGCTAGTGGAACAGATTTGGGGGTTCCAGCCCAACATTTTGATTTCCCTTGACTTGATTTCTGGAAATTGTGCATGCAGAAGTACCACCTAGATTTCAACTGTAATGTCTCGTGTTAATTTCAGTGTTCATGTACACTTTTGCAACTGTTGCTTGTTTCTTTTTCTTGGAACAGGAGTAAACACGGTGCCACAAATTACATTCCGGAACAGTTTTTAGATGATTTTATTGATCTTGTAATTTGGGGTCATGAGCACGAATGTAAAATTTCGCCAACTCGAAACGAGCAGCAGCTTTTCTATGTTTCTCAGCCAGGAAGTTCAGTGGTCACATCTCTGTCACCAGGAGAAGCTGTGAAAAAGTAGGTTCTTGGCCATTGTTTACCACCTCCCCCTGTATACCCCCCAAAGGGCATTACGCTCTGGAGATAAGAATCATAGAATTGGAAGGGACTTCCAGGGTCATCTAGTCCAACCCCCTGCACAAGGCAGGAAACTCACAAATACCTTCCCTGAAATTCACAGGATCTAGAATCTGCTGATGATCTCTGGCCTGAAGGATAGCAGCTGTCCTCAATCAGAGCCAGGGTCTGGCACCAGCCTGGTGGAACTCTCTGCCTAATGGCATCTAGGACCTAATGTAGTTCAGCAGAGCCTGTAAACAGAGATGTTCTGCCAGGCCTTTGTTGAGGAAACGATGGTTTGCCAACAAGCCTGGCCTCCTTATCTCCCCCTCTAGTGAGGGATATGAAATATCTAGCCACATCTGACTAGTTAATTATTGTCATTTTACTGTTTTTAAATTTTATTCTGTCCATCTTTTAAAGCTCAAAACATGGGTTTCTAATAGGGTGCCTGCTGTGTCAACTTGTTAGAGGCAAAGGTTGTGATTGCCGTTCTTTTACCATATTTGATATCAAATGCCCATCCACTCTGCTCATTTATTCCAGGCATGTTGGCTTGCTGCTTATCAAGGGCAAGAAGATGAACCTGCGGAAGATTCCTCTCCAGACGGTGCGACCTTTCTATATTGAAGATGTTGTCTTAACTGAACATCCAGACATCTTTAACCCTGACAATCCTAAAGTAATGCAAGCCGTACAAGCTTTCTGCATGGAGAAGGTAACTGTTTAATCCTTCTAACATGGTTAGTGTTGCAGCTCTTGGGGAGGGAGAATGATGGGTTTCTGACTTTCAGATACAAGGCTATGTATGGAGAGCCAGTTTGGTGTAGTGGTTAAGTGCACAGACTCTTCTCTGGGAGAACCAGGCTTGATTCCCCACTTCTCCATTTGCAGCTGCTGGAATGGCCTTGGGTCAGCCATAGCTCTTGCACTTGTCCTTGAAAGGGCAGCTTCTGGGAGAGCTCTCTCAGCCCTACCTACCTCACAGGGTGTCTGTTGTGGGGGGGGGGAGGTAAAGAGGATTGTGACCACTCTGAGATTCGAAGTATAGGGCGGGATATAAATCCAATATCATCATCAACATCTTCTATAGGGATGATAATTTAGTCTCATTTTTGACATAGCATAGGATGTAGGGATTTTCTGTTTGCAACAGAGTGGAGTGTAATGGACTGTAGAAGCTGAAGGCATCTAGCCTGTCTGCTTGCAGTGGTCACGTGCACTGGAGCTGGAATTTGAGAACTTGTGTTGTGGCACTAAGCTGCTGGCTGTCTGTGTACATCACGTCATTAGCACCCAATTTCATTGTGGCATAAGGTCAAGGCTCTTGGAGAAAAAAACCTAATGTTATGCCAAAGGCCTTCCTGAGTCCTGTGGAAGTATTTCTCCCTTTTTGGATGTGGCCTTGTGGCAGCGTAGAAAGGTAGAGTTGGGCCTGCTTCCAGTTCTTGGTGGTCATAATGATCCAGCATGTTTGGGGAATGAATAAGGGGCTTCATGTAGATTTCCCTCCATTATTGTGCCACATCTTTCAAGACAAAACTAGAATCCAGTGATACTTGATACAAATAGGGCAGACTGATTTCTGATAGCGCTTAATATTTTTGCAGCAGCAGTGTCTTTTAGCATAAATGGAAAGAACCGGCAGGTCTTCCCAACTCTGTTGCTGATCATTGCTCTGTACCAGAAAGAAAGCCTTTGGTTTGAATGTTTTTAAATGGTACATTTTAATTTTTATAAACAATAATTTTAAATATTCTTCACAGCGAGGAAGAACATTTGGAGGGTAGCATGGGGTGTTTTTTTGCATCTAATCTTTCTTTCCTTTTTTTCGGTAAAGGTAGAAACTATGTTGGACAATGCAGAAAGAGCTCGTCTTGGAAATCCCAGGCAGCCAGAGAAACCTCTTATAAGATTGCGAGTAAGATAAGATTCCTTCTTATTTAAAAAAACGTATCCTGAATATACTGTTTCAGCAAAATTGCATGCGCTGTTTCTGCAAAATCTAACTGGCATGGCACTAAATGAACTTCATGGTAGTATGTGCCTTAATTTGGTGGAATTGTTGGGATTGATAATTTATAGGCTGTTTAGCCTTTAAGAAGGAAAGGACACATGGTCATCAGAGGTGAGACACTTTCCTTTGATGTCATGGAGATACAGCTGATACTGAGATGAATGATTAGAAATGGGTTTGTGTATTAAGATACGGTAACACGCATTTCTCCCCCCAAATGGGATCCAGAATGGTGATTAGTGGACTTTTTATGTGTTGTCCTGCAACTAATTCAAGGCTGCACAAATGTGTTAAGCTAAATGGATGCCTTTTTGTATTCTAAATGCCTATTTGTATTCTAAATGAGAGTGCCAGTTCCTGCGCCTCAAATTTTGATGTCCTCTTCCTTTGAAGGTGGATTACAGCGGTGGCTTCGAACCATTCAGCGTTGTCCGTTTCAGCCAGAAATACATGGACAGAATAGCTAATCCAAAAGATGTCATACATTTTTTCAGACATCGGGAGCAAAAAGAGAAAAACGGTAAAAAAGAGAGCAGTTTGCATATCTCTAGGTTCTTTGGATTTTTAAAAAAGAAAATCAGTATTGCTGGCAGAGAATTAAGTATATTAATTGTTTGTGTTAAATGCCATCAGGTTGCTTCTGACATGGTGACCTGATGAATTAATGGCCTCCAAAACATCCTATCTTTAACAGCCTTGCTCAGATCTTGCAGACTGAGGGCTGTGGCTTCCTTTATTGAATCTATCCTGAAATGTTAGCTGTTCCTCATTTACTGCTGTCTTCAGCTTTTTTCTAGCATTCTTGTCTTTCCGAGTACTTCACTATGTAGAGAGTGTATTTTGGAGCACTACGTGTTCTTGTCTTCAGTCCTTGTCTCAAGAGACCCAGGGAGAGCCATTCAGATGATCCCTTTAAGTCCTCTTGTCTTTTAAGCTACACTGTGGCCTTAGTGAATGGATCTGAAAAGGGGAAAATGGGAGAAATGATAGAAAATGACTGTTGTACTATTAATTTGCACTTTTCTGAGGAATCTCTGAATGCCATTGGGAATGATTCTGTAAGCTAAACAACTAGATTTCCTTGGCTTTATAGACAATACATCTATTATAGTAATTTCTTGCAGTCAGAAAAACGGATTTGCAACAGATACATGCTTGTGGTGGCAAGTCCATAGAGAATGCTGGGTACATCTTCTTTTGCAGAATATCCATTTGAAACACACACTTGTTCTCTGACTCTCTTCACAGAGTCATGCATATTCTGTGAAGCTAAATAGAAAGGCAGAAAAGCTGTGCTTGCCAGAGGTGGGTGGGAATGTGTGTGCAATGGAAAATATACATGTTTTAAACTGAAAGAAATTCTCATGTCTGATTTCATTAGGATTTCCCCCATTTCTTGAATTCTTTTACCTTGCAGATGTGAGTTACTATTTTGTCATTTGGCATGATGTAGGTTTTTAAGTAACAAAACATTCTCTTTAAATGAGCACAACCTTTCTTTCTCCATTCTTTAGCAGAGGAGATTAACTTTGGCAAGTTTGTTCACAAGCCTGCATCAGAAGGAGCGACTTTGAGGGTGGAGGATCTTGTGAAGCAGTACTTCCAGACAGCAGAGAAGGTAAACCTATTTTTCAGGATTTCAGTTGCAATTTAAATTGTGCTGTTGGTGGTAGCACTTGAGGGTCAGTGCTTACTTCTCTGGAATTTCATTCTGTTTCTTTAAGTCTTCTAGTCTTTGGTTCCTTATTATCGAAGAAGTGAAACTGAGAAGTTCTGTCCAGAAGATGTGATTGCAAGGAGACATCGCATCAAGCTGCAGTTAAACTGCGGTTGGGCACAAACACGGCTTGTTGAGAGCCAGTTTGGTGTAGTGGTTAAGTGCGCAGACTCTTATCTGGGAGAACTAGGTTTGATTCCCCACTCCTCCACTTGCAGCTGCTAGAATGGCCTTGGGTCAGCCAAGTTGTGTCAGCAAAGGGTTCATTGAAGTTTCAAAATGATCAGACTTGTTTTTGTTGAAAACTAAGTTGCATTTATTGATAACTACAATGTTACTCTTAGCATGGATTCATTGGAACTGATAACAAATGGCTCGGACCATTGGCATTTATGAATACACTTCAAAGGGTTTGTGCTTTAAACTATTTCCCATAATAAAACTACAGACTGACCCTGCAAGTAACACTTTCACATGCCCGCTTATCTTTCACAGTTGATGGTTACATCCCCCTCCTGGTGATGTCCTTGCTCTGTTCAGGAGGCGCCTGGGAAGTTAGCTGAGTACTCTGCACTTCAAAGACCTCGCTGGCCTTTGGAACCTTGATAACATCCATTTCCGCCCACCCCCCTTTACTATGCAGGGTACTTGGGATTAGTAGCATAGGAATTCATTAAACATTCAGGTTAGTAGGCAACATATAATAAATTCAGAAAGCAAATGTAACTTCAATGAAACATAGTCTGACAAGTTGTCCTTGAAAGGGCAGCTTCTGTGAGAGCTCTCTCAGCCCCACCTTACCTCACAGGGTGTTTGTTGTGGGGGAGGAAGGTAAAGGAGATTGTGAGCAACTCTGAGACTCTGATTCAGAATGGAGGGCAGGGTATAAATCCAATACCATCATCATCTCCTCCTCCTCCTTCCTTGCTCCTTTTCTTGTGTGGAGCATGCAAAAACTTCCTGGTTTGATCAAACTCCAATTTGTCACAGTATATAGATGCATGCACCCTGGCAAATTAGAATTTGTCTCTATAGTCACCCACCCCAGCTGAGATTCTGCAAACCTAAGCAGAGTGAAGAAGAAGAATTGCAGATTTATACCCCGCCCTTCTCTCTGAATCAGAGACTCAGAGCGGCTTACAATCTCCTTTATCTCCTTCCCCCGCAACAGACACCCTGTGAGGTGGGTGGGGCTGAGAGAGCTCTCACAGAAACTGCCCTTTCAAGGACAACTCCTATGAGAGCTATGGCTGACCCAAGGCCATTCCAGCAGCTGCAAGCAGAGGAGTGGGGAATCAAACCCGGTTCTTCCAGATAAGAGTCCACGCACTTAACCACTGCACCAAACTGGCTCTCTTCCTTCTGAGTTCATTTAAGACACTGCAGGGGGTGAGGTGGGGGATGAACTCTTAATTTGCTGGTGTGCTTGCAGTTTTGGACTTCTTGGCAAATTGGTGCTGTATGAAAGCAGTAAAGCTTCACCCACAAGAGGAAGGCAGGAAGTGAGGGGAACACAGTGGCAAGCTGTGTTTGCACTGATCGATGTGTAAATTCTGTTTATTGTGGCATTTGGATGTATGCAGCATTCATTTTCTGGCTCAGAAACAGCAGGGATTTTACAGCACCTAAGGTAGATTAATTTACTGTGGAACATGTTTTTGAAAACAGCTACCATGGAACAATCAAACAGTTAGCAAAAAGAGAAATCATAGTATTAAGTGGTTTTTGTGTTTGCACTTGTCTGAAGATAGCATTAGATAACGTGAGTCAATCCTATTGTTTTAAAATAAGTATATGAGTGTACTGAAACCCTTTGTTTGTACTTTTTCCAGAAAGTGCAGCTCTCCCTCCTGACAGAAAGGGGCATGGGAGAAGCAGTGCAGGAGTTTGTGGACAAGGAGGAAAAAGACGCTATAGAAGAACTAGTGAAATTCCAACTAGAAAAGACCCAGCGGTTTCTGAAGGAACGGCATATAGATGCAGAGGAAGCAAAAATTGATGAAGAGGTTTGTAGGGTCCATCTTTCTCTCAGTTGTAGTGAGTACCATCGCTGAAGGTCATTGATGTTGCCTGGCCTCTTGGAAAACTTTTAATGAAAACAAATTATTAGGTACAATAAAAAGATGTCCATAATAAGTCGAATAAATGTAACAGGTAGAGAGCCAACTGTCTCTAGTATGCTGAAGAACTGTGTGGAAATTAAGAACTCTGTTTTTCATCCACATAGAAAACTAGTGGAATGTTTGCATCTAGTCTTTTCTCCAGAGTGTAATGATGGCCACAGGAGTAAACAGCTTTAAAAGGGGATTAGATTCATGGAGGGTAGTCTATCATTGCCTGCTAGCTGTGGTGACTGAGGAGAACCTTCACATTCAGAGGCACTAAACCTCTGAATCCCAGAGTCAGCAGGCAACATCAGGGGAAAGACTCAGCCTCTGTGCCCTGTTATTGGCTGTCCAGAGGAATTGTTTGGCCACTGTGTGAAACAAGATGTTGGACTAGATGGACCACTGGTCTGATCCAGCGAGACTGTTCTTATGTTCTGTAAGCCATTTCTGTTCATGGGTCAAAATAACTAAGCACGTCTGCTAGATGTACGTTGTCCCTTTGCATTATGTGTTTAACACTATAAAGTTATAAATGCACGACTACTGATTTGTTCTACATATTATAAATATATGAAGCTTGCTAACCCTGAGTCAGAACGTGGGTCTCTCTAGCTCAGTGCTGCTGACTCGCCTTGCAGTGGCTCTCCAGTGTCTCAGGCTGAGAATATCTGGGGGAGAAATTGTGGCTGAAAGGAAGAGTGCAGTTCTTGCAAGCAAAAGGTCCCAGTTTCAGTTTAGGACATCTCCAAGTTACAGGATGTCAGGTAAGAGGCCCATCTCAAGATTGTGCCCTTTTCTTGAGCCACAGTTTCCCCCCCTAGATATTTACTTCTTTTAGCTACATCTATAGCCGGTGGGTTCCCTGCTTCTGTAGTTCTGTTGATTTGTATATGCTGTTTTTAAGCAGGTCATACCAATTAAATTTGGACTTGTGGATTGCTGTTCCAAAAAAGGGCTAGGAACCACTGATTATAATCTGCCTTTTTCACTGAACTCAATACTGCTACAGAAACAGAAAAAAAGTTCAATAAAACCAGATTATCAGAGACCGCTGTAATAACTAGGATAATCCATTAAGCAATGTGCTATAAACAGCCTAAAAATCCTATTCCCTCCTAAACGACTCTTTTTGTATCATAATCCTTTTCCCATTTTACATATTCTTTGGAATGATAGAAGTACGGGAGCTTTCCTGGCCTTATCTAGCGGACTGTTTTATCAGGTGGGAGCCACAACAGAGAATGCCTGGGTACAGACAGTGATTGATTTTACCCATTTGCAGGATGGCAGCTTGCAAAGGCTGTCCTCAGGTGCATGAAGCTGTCTCAAGTACACCTGCAGGGGCGGTCCTGTGGATACGTGAGGTCTAGGCTGTGCATAGTTTTTGTAAGTAATAAACAACCTAGAAATCAATTGGCAACCAATGGAGTGGCTGCAGAATCTGTGCAATAGGCCTGACTCCGAAAAGTCAATGAGCTGCAGAGTTCTATTGTAGCTGGAGTTTCTGAACACTCTTCAAGGGCAGACCAGTGCAGAGGGCATTACAGTGGTGTGGCTTTAAGATTACTGCGGCAGGGGTCTGTGTGGCCAGATCAGCCATGTTACAGTAGAGGGCCATCTTCCTGGCTAAGTGATGATGGAAGAAATCTTTTTTTAGCAACTGAATTAGCTTGTGCCTCCAAGCGATAATGTTGTGTCAGGTATAACCCCTAGATTCTTGAGTGGGTTGGCCGAACTCCATCAAAAGTGCAGTAGCATCCAGGACTTTGACGTATCCAGGGGCACTGTTTTAGTAAAGCTATGTTTAAGCTGCAACCCTAAAGTCACTTCCTTCAGAGCAGTTCTGCTGATTTCAAAAGGACAGCTTATCATTTATTGGGTGGTGAATGGCAGCATGAAATGCATTGCAACTGATTCCTCAATTGACCAAAAATGGCATGTGTTCATAATTGTAGTTGTCTTTAAGAGGCATGACCAATATTGATGAATCAAAACATAATGTGGCCTTCTTGCCTTGGCACTTAAATAACACTTCTTCTGAATCAAATTATTTAATGCCATTTTTCATGTGTGGGTTTTAAAAAAAGGGCAGTGACCTAATAAACTGTTCAAAATAGTGTATTCTGGAAGGACGAGGAAGTGAACTTGTAACAAGAAATTTCTTTTCTAGTCTCATTTTCTTTCTCTGATATAGTATATTCATTTATTTAAAACATTTATTAGCCACCTTTCTTTCTTATGGAGCTCAAGGTGGCTTATGATATAAATAAAGTACATTAAATATCTAAAGCCAAAACTGAAAATCACAGTTTAGTACTGCTTTAATAAAGTTCAGTCCTAGATATGTAACATACACAGTTCTTCTCTTGTATAGCCCTAACATTTCTTAATTTTGAAGTAGAGCAAAGCCTCTACTTAGGCTTATTTATTAATCATTTTTAAAAGACGATGGTTTTAGTGTTCGTGGTTTTGTTAATGTTGTTGTTGCAAATGGGATTTATATCTACAGACAATCAGGGACAAAATTGTGACAGTTGGAGAAAACAGGAAAAACTGTGTGGGCAGGGCTTAGGCATGAGCATTTATCTTTCAAACTGGGCCTTGCTATCATAGTTATCTTTTAATACCGATATATTGCAGGTGCGACTGTTCAGAGAGTCAAGAAAAAATAATACTGAGGAGGAAGACAAGGAAGTTCATGAGGTATTTTCTTCTTTTTTTCTTTTTCTTTTTTCTTTAAGCTGAAAACTTGGAAGGAAAACATAAGCTGGACAAGCATGTGTATTTGCCTGCAAGGGAACAGAGACATTTGGATTTGGTTGCTTTATGTGGTAATGAATAACTTAATGGGTCAGAAATATTGCAATTAGGATGGCGGGGCTGGCTTACGTAGCCATTGAGATGTGAGTTTTAAAAGGTCGGAGAAATCAGTTTTCCTCAGTGTGTTTTGAATGTACAGTGTGTATGTTTTGTGGTTTATGTCTGGATCTTTCTCAGGATGGTTATTATGTGGATTGGAGCCTCATTCCACATTGATACTGTAGAACATGACTCTTTTCACGCTCATACATACAGATTGACTGACTTGATTTTCTTTCAGAAAAAGATTGAAGATCGTATTGTTTTCCAAATTGACTGTTCAGACTCTTCCATTTCTTCCTTGTTCATCTTTCTTCTAGTAATAAATACATCTAATTTTCTTTCCCTACTAATGTCTGCATGGGCAGCTTTGGAGATGGAGAGGCAAGGGGGTACCTGATTTCTGATTCAACAGAACCATCTTTGTGTACTCGAAACGAGTTATTTCCTTTCTCTCAGGCTATCAACAGGGCCAAATCCCAGAGATCTCAGGGATCCGAGCAGGATGTCATCATGAGTGATGATGACCTCATGGACGCAGCCAATGATGATTCAGATGGGGATCTTTCTTCAGCACCCAGCAGGGGAAGAGGAAGAGGAGGTCGGGCAAGAGGCGCGAGAGGACAGAACCCACCAGCGAGAGGAGCGCCTCGACGAGGAAGAGGTCAGTAGCTTTGCACAGTCTTATGAATCAGAAACATCGGTACGTATTCTCAAATTGCCTCAAGGCTTGAGAGACTTTTTCCTCAAGGGATGAGTATATTTGTGACACATGTGGAGCTGTGGAGTCTTCTGAGCATAAATTCTACTTTGTGAGCTACTGGCATTAAAGTTGTGAGCTACTGCATAAATTAGCTTGCTCTGGGGCCATTTTTCCTGAGCTAAGGCAAAAATGTGTGAGCCAGAGGCTAAAAAACTGTGAGCTAGCTCACACTACCTCAGCTTAGAGGGAACACTGATGTACAGCAAAGACAGAATTTAGATCACATCTTTATTGATGAAGTGACAATTCTTAGGGGCACTCTGTTTTTATAATGATCTGCCTGATTGCCATATTGTCTATGCCCAGTGGCTATTCTCAGGGTTGCTTAAGACTTCATTGACTGTGCACTGAAACACTGGTTACAGAACCAGCCAGAGGGTTAGTGATCTTGAACTTAGTTCTTAGCAAGTCTGGTGAGAAATGTAGAGGTTGCTACACCAGTTGGGAACAGTGACCACAGTGCCATTAAGTTCAGCATTCAAGTCAATGGAAAGTTGCCTCTAAAGTCCAAAACTTTCACATTTGATTTCATATGGCAGGGAAGCTCAATGACTTTTCTGCTTCTGTGTTCACTATGGAAAGTGTGAGGCATTTATCCATGACACGTGTTTTCAGGAAGGGAGATCTGAAGAACTCTGCCAAATTAAGGTGATCGGAGATGACGTTCTAGACTTATTGGGGAAATTACAAACTGAAATGTCTCTAGGTCCTGATGGTATACACCTGAGAGTTCTTAGGGAATTCAAATGGAAGATTGTTAATCTACTAACTCATATATATATAACCTATCACTAAATTCAGCTGCTGTTCCAGAAGACTAGAGAGCAGCATATGTTACACCAGTTTCATAAAAGGTATCCAGAAGGGAACTAGGAAATTATAGTCATCCTAACATCTGTCCCAGGCAAATTAGTTGAAACCGTAATCAAAGATAGTATTATTAGGCATATGGAAGAACAAAGCCTGTTGAGGGAGAATCAGCATGGCTTCTGCAAAGGGAAGTCCTGCCTTTTGAAGTTCTTGGAGAAAGTGAACAAGCATGTAGGCAGGGGTGACTGGGTGGACATTATATACTTGGACTTTTTAAAAGTTTTGAAAAGATGCCTCACCAAAGACTCCTGAGTAAATTTAGCAGTCATGGGATAAGAGAATGGGATCTCTTATGGATTAAAAATTGGTTAAATGACAGGAAGCAAAAAGTAAGAATCAATGGACAGTTCTCACAATGGAGGGAAAGTAAGCAGTGAGGTCCTATGAGGATCAGTTCTGGAGCCAGTACTATTTAATCTATTCATAAAGAGAGCCAGTTTGGTGTAGTGCTTCAGTGCATGGACTTATCTGGGAGAAACGGGTTTGATTCCTTACTCTCCCACTTGCAGCTGCTGGAATGGCCTTGGGTCAGCCATAGGTCTCACACAGCTGTTCTTGAAAGGGCAGCTGCTGTGAGAGCTCTCTCAGCCCCACCCACCTCACAGGGTGTCTGTTGTAGGGGAAGAAAGGAGATTGTAAGACTGATTCAGAGAGAAGGGCTGGGTGTAAATCTGCAGTCGTCTTCTGACTAGGAGTGAGTAGTGTAGTGGCCAAGTTTGCGGATGACACAAACGTATTCAAGATGTTGAAAACCAAGGCTGACTATGATGAGCTCCAAGAGGATCTCCAAAAATCTTGGTGGTGTTGTGGAAATGAAAGTGCCTATCCAGTGTGCTGCAGCAGTGAAAAAAGGCAAACTCTGTGTTAGGGATTATTAGGAAAGGAATTGAGAATAGAACAGTTGATAGTGATGCCCCTGTATGCAACTATGCCGCAGCCTCATTTTGAATACTGTGTACAGTTCTGGTCACTGCATCTCAAAAAAGACATGGCAGAGCTGGGGAAAGTACAGAAGAGGGCAACCAAGATAATTAGGGAGTTGGAGCACCTTCCCTATGAGAAAAGGCAACAAATGGAGGGACATGATAGAGGTGTATAAAATTATGCATGAAGTGGAGAGAATTGGCAAAGAATTTTTTCTCTCTCTTCCAAAATTCTAGAACTCAAGGGCATCCAGTGAAACTGATGGGCAGTCGATTGAGGACAGACAAAAGAAAATACAGGCTTACTCAGAGAGTGATTAAAATGTAGAATTTGCTGCCAGAAGATGAAGTGATAGCCACAGGAATAAATAGCTTTAAAAGGAGGTTAGATAGATTCATGGAGGATAAGTACCAGTGGCTACTATGGGATGTAAAAGGAAGATACAAATCATCCTAAGGGACCCTTCACATCTGGGCCATTTGCTATTTGAGATCTTACCGTCAGGTAGACGATATAGAGTGTTGAAGGCTAGGACAAACAGATTTAAGGACAGTTTCTATCCAAGTGCTGTGGTTAGGTTAAATGCAGGGTTATGAAGGATTATCTGTTTTAGATGTATTTAAATGGTTTTAATGGTTTTATGAATGTTTATCTGTTTTAGATGTGTTTAAATGGTATGAATATGAATATGTGTGTTTGATGTGTTGGTATGTTTGTGGAAGAGCACCTCATTTCGTTGCTCTCTTTTTGTTGAGAACAATGACAATAAATTTATCTATCTATCTATCTATCTATCTACTAGCCATGGTGACAGAGGAACCTCCACATCAGAGGCACTAAACCTCTGAATCCCAGAGCCAGAAGGCAACATCAGGGGAAGGCCTCAGCCTCTGTGCCCTGTTGTTGGCTGTCCAGAGGAACTGGTTGGCCACTGTGTGAGACAGGGTGCTGGACTAAATGGACCACTGGTGTAATCCAGCAGGGATCTTCTTATGTTCTGTTTTTATTCAGCGCTTGCTCTTCTGTCTCAGCCCCAGCATCAGAATGGTTGACCTTCAGCCTCTGCCATTCAGTCTGGTGACCAACACGGTAGCTTTTTTGATTGTCAGGAAGGTTTTTGAGCTGCCACTCTAATGCTGATAGAAGCTTTCAAGAACACTCTGATTTCCATACTCCAAGGAAGTACGGTAGCTTCTCCATATGACACCTTTCCTTTGGAGGGCTCTGAAAAAAAAAATGCAGGCATATGCCATCTTCTTTTGCTTCATTGTGTAATGAATTAGTGTTTACAGCCTCAGGTGCCTCATTACTTAGATGATATCCTCACTGTACTTTTCCAAGACGAATTTTGTATCTTCCAAGGATGACAATACAGAGGCTTGCAGAGGATTTTTCCATTTGCCTGCTGTTTGCACATATGCTCTGCTTTGGGTCTGCAGCAATTGCAAATGCTCTGTCTTGAAGTTTGGGTTTGTGGGATTTGTCCAAAGTAGCTATTGGGATGCCAGCCACACTGAAAGCAAGTGTTGTGGTTTAGAAGCTCCAGGTTTGCTGTTGGGTTCCAGAGTCTCTGAAAGAGATCTGACTTAAGGGCCTTATTTCTTCTCTCCCCACTTATTGAATGTAATCTGTAGCCTTTACACAGTGAGGCAGCAATAACACATAACTTGACAGGTTTGTGTAGCCACCGTTACTATTTATTACACTTCTATTCCACCCTTACTCAACGAGTTGAGAGTGCTGTATTTGGGGGTTTTCCTCCAGCCACCTGCACACACCAGTCAACCCAGGAGCTCTGTGCTGTAGATTCAGAGTAAGCTGCTGTGGCTCAGAGGGCACTCTGTGAACTGAGGAGTTGTGGCTGAGTACACTCCACCCACCACACGGGCTCTCTAGTTGATAGAGGGAAGAAATTTAAATGTCTGCTTATCTTTTCCTACAGGGATTACAGGAAAATGTAAATGTCTGCTTATTTTTTCCTACAGGGATTACAGGTCAAGAGCAGACAAGTAGCAGCAGGACATATAATCCCGTATCCACTCCTATGAAGAACATGTCTATCTTGGATGGTATGTTTAAAATGCAAATGAATCAACATATGGTGCATGTTTAAAGTGGGTGAACTTCTGCATGGGTCCTCTGTGGTGACAGGCCAGGCACCCCTCCCTTTTCCTCTGACTAAGATGAAACATTTTGTCTGTGTTACTGAAACCCCAGGTTGTTGCCAGCTGGCAGGAAGGTTCAGAGAGAGCCATTAGATAAGGCAATCCAGAAAGATTAATGCAGACCTCTCAAACTCTGAGAGTTCAATAACCTTCCTTCCCCTGATTTTTGTTGGTTTGTTTGTTAGCTGCCCAGAGTCCGCTCGTGGAGCGGGCGGCATATAAATCCAAAGTAAATTTTTAAAAATTAAATAAATAAAATAAAAAATAGCAGAATGCCCTCACTCCTGACCCCCGCCCCCCCCCACCAGGTGAAGGGAAGGTTCTGCCCCAGTTTACCACCGAAGTTAAAGCAGTGGGGGCAGATTGAATCCCATTATTTAAGTAATGTAGAAAAGACGACTCTAAGCAATTGTCCTTTATTCTGTTCTTGACTATCATTGGAAGAGGGAGGAGGGTTCGATCCCAGCTCTTATTACACTGACAACCAGGTATTTCAGATGGCTGGGGATTGTATTTAAATAGCCGATAATGTTTAGGTATTTATTTCCCTTTTACATTTGGGGGTTTCACTTAAGTGTAGCTTCCCTTGAATTGTCTCATGGGTACAGAACGATGCAGCCAAGATATTGACCGGAGTGGGTTGTAGGGACCATATCACTCCAGTCTTGGCCCATCTATGCCAGCTGCCAGTTTGTTTCAGGTGTTGACCTTTAAAACCTTGCATAGTTGGGGACCAGCATACCTGAAGGGCCACCTACACACATCAGAACCAACCTGATCTCTGCAGCAGGGGTAGCCAAACTGTGGCTTGGGAGCCACATGTGGCTCTTTCACACATACTGTGTGGCTCTCAAAGCCCTTACTGCCCCATTGGCCAGATTGGAGAAGGCATTTCTCTCTTTAATCACTTCTCCAAGCCAAGCCGGCCAGCAGCTTGGAGAATGCATTTTAAGTTAAAGTTGCTTTCTTTCCATTTCCATCTTCCTCTCTCATCTATTTGCCTGCCTGCCTTGTGGCTCTCAGTCATCTGACATTCATGTCCTGCGGCTCTCAAACATCTGATGTTTATTCCATGTGGCTCTTACATTAAGCAAGTTTGGCCACCCCTGCTCTACAGTAATTTTTCGAGGCCCTGCTTCAGGTGTTGCTGCCTTCTGAGATTAGGTGAATGGCAACCCAGGAGAGGGCCTTCTCAGTCATGGCACCAAAATTATGGAACTCTTGCCCCCTATTAAAGGAATATTTATCTGTCTTATTCTGCTACTATCTTCCGTCAGTTAGAAGGCTTTTTGTTTGTTTGTTTCATCTGGTGACCCACTCAGTGTTCCTTCCTTACCCTACGTTTTAATTACTATCTTATGTGCTCTTTTACTCTTTCATTTTTAATTACTATTTTATGTATTTCAGTTTTGGTTTTAATTGTTCTTTTGAATTGCTGTTGCAACATGTTTTTATGTTTTACCTGTTAGAGGCCTTGGTGTCCTTGACTGGACAAGAAAGGTGGCATTTGTGTTTTATAAATAAAATAAGTCCTTCAGACAATTAGATCACTACTAATTCCACCACCCCCTATTCCACCCCCCTTCTTATATCCGGATAAATTTCTTTGCTTTTGTTTGGTATATGTTGTTGCTACATTTTTATTTTTAATGAGAAGAAGCAAGTAGGAGGGATTAATTTCCCTTCTCAAATTGCAGTCATTTTTCGCTGGTTTTCCTGCCTGAGCTACAGAGAGCTGTCCAGGGTACTGAATAAGCTGACAGGTGAAGCCCTTTTTGTTGGTCCAGAAGCATCTCATAGTTGCTAGCAGAAGAACCCCTTCCTTCCCCTGATTTTTGGTGGTTCCCAGTTCCTTTCCCCTTTCATGCTGACCAGTGGCAAAGGCCTCCTTTAGATCACCACAGTCTCAAAAGCCATTGCCTGCTTGGTTCAGAGGGTAGCCATGTTGGTCTACTGTGGAAGGAAGAGCTAGATTCCAGTCCAGTAGCACCTTAGAGTCCAACAAAATTTTCAGGGTTCAAGCTTTTGACAGTCAAAGTTCCCTTGTCGGATCCAAGGGAGTTCTAACCCTTGAAGAAGAAGAATTGCAGATTTATACCCCACCCTTCTCCCTGAATCGGAGACTCAGCGGCTTACAATATCCTATATCTTCTCCCCCCACAACAGACACCCTGTGAGGTGGGTGAGGCTGAGAGGGCTCTCACAGCAGCTGCCCTTTCAACGGCAACCTCTGCAAGAGCTCTGGCTGACCCAAGGCCATTCCAGCAGGTGCAAGTAGAGGGAGTGGGGAATCAAACCCGGTTCTCCCAGATAAGAGTCTGCACACTTAACCACTTCACCAAACTGGCTCTGGAAGCTTATGGAAGTCTTGTTGGTTTCTACAGTGCTACTGGACTCAGATCTATTGTCTGTTTGATTCCCCCCCCCACACACACACACTTTTTTTGGTCGTGTAAATGGCACACACATCACAGGATTTTAGTTTTTTTTTTTTTTAATGGTTGTTAACTTGTCCAATGCCATGGCTAAAAATGATTCTGCCTGGTTTTTCCTTTTGCAAATCCTTGACATTCATTTTGCGTGACTGGTTTTAATTACTTTATGTTAAAATCTGTTGTCACGCAAGCAAAATGTTATTGCCACTGCTGCTGCTTCATGGGATACTTTGGCACCCAGCTGCTATTGCACAGGAACGTGTTCATGCATAGTTGCTCTGTATAGCATTAAAAAAAATTGTTTGCTGTGATTTCATCAGCAGCTCACATTGTTCTTCCTTTGTTGGGAGTAATGATGATTGTGAATAAGGCTACACAACCGCTGAGGCAGACGGAAAGAGCACAGTGGGAAGTTGATACTGCACAGTGTGGTTTTCGGTAATCGTGTTGTCAGAGCGCACAGTGTGCGTTCAACCGGGCCGGTTGCTGTCTGTAACCTTAGCATGGTTTCTTATTTTCATTGCCTTTCAATCTGAACTGAGTATTTTATGGTTAGCAGTATACTCGTTCTGTGGGGGAAGAAGGGCTTGTTGTGTAATGAAGGGCATGAAGAACATGCTGCTCTTTATCAACTTGAGTGTTGAAAGGGAATAGCGAAATATCAGAATACTTGATTCTTTTGCATCCATGTTGGGATAAGAGAAGAGTCGTCATTAAGCTACCTGAGGTATAGACAGGAGAGTGGAGGAAATTTTTGTTAAATTAAAGGTGGCTGGTATCAGGAGAGTGGAGGAAACTTTTGTTCAGTTAAAGGTAGCTGGTATCTTTGTATTGATTCATAAGTTATTTTTTTTTTCTGTCACAAGCACCACCTTATCAAATTTCCAGTAAGTTGGATTCAAAGGTGCTCTTCTGCTGGTGTAATGGAACTCTCAGAGAAGATGCTGCTGATTTACACCCTGTGCAGACCGCAGTGCTGTCTGGGAGAGTTCCCTGGTGCGCCAGGAGTGGTATTCAAGGGGCTTGGAGGATTGTGGAGGGACAGGGGAAGGTCCATTCTGTGAGATTTGCTCTGCCCTGCTAAGAGAGGGTGTTATATTCCAGTTTGCGAAAAGTGGTGAACAGTGGTTAAGTTTTACTTACTTGGATGCCTGTCAAAGAATTTGAAGCGGGTAGCAGTCCAAACACATCATTGTCAGATCTCAGTCAAATAGGAAATGGCTAATCAAAGGGAATAATCTAAACTTTGTTCATATTTGCTCAGAAATATGTGCCGTTGGTTTCAGCCTCAACTCACCTCCAAGTAGGTTTTCATGGGACAGCAGCTGTACCTGACCTATTCATGTTTATTCAGAAATAATTCTAACTCATTCCAGTGGGAGTTACACTCTAATTGTAGTTCTTAGGATTGTAGTCTTAGCTTGGTAGATCCTTATAAAAATCTCCTCTCTCTCTCTCTCTCTCTTTTTTTTTTGCTTATTTTGCAGCTATGTGGCAACTTTTCTCTTCCAAAGGATTTGTGTGTTGTGTTCCTTTCTGCTAGCTTATTGGAACAGCCACTGGTCAAGTCTTAGGCTTTTTCACTAGTAGCCACTGTATTGTGGAAAGGCTTTTTTCTGAGGGTTTCAGAAAGGTAGCTATTCTTTTGGTCTTTCATGAGCTTTGCAAGGTTGAACTTGATAGACAGTGCAGTGTAGTGGTTGGAGTGTCAGGTTTAAATTCAAATTCAAATCCCTGCTCTTCTACAGGAATTTGCTGGGTTACCTTGTGACAATCTCACACTTTCAGCCTAAATTACTTCCTAGGATTGTAATGAGGATGAAATGAGAAAGAACAACCTCCTTGGGGGTCCCATGAGGGAGAAAGGCAAGGTATAAATCAAGTAGTAAATGAACCATTCAGCTGAGCGTATATTAGATTTGAGTACAGTAGTACTTTAGAAACCAACAAGATTTTTGGAGTATAAGCTTTTGAGAGTCACAGCCCTCTTCACTAGCAAGCTTTGACTCTCAAAATTTTGTTCTCTAAGGTACTACTGGACTTAATCTAGTGTGGGGGGGGAGGTTTTGCAGACCAAAATGGTTAGCTTCTGAAAAGAGAGTGTATGCTACTGAGTTGTGTTTAGGAGGTTTGGTCATTAAGACAGTTATAGCGTAGTAGCTGATTATGTTGGCAAATGTTGCTAATTTTAAAATTGTTGAAAGCTATCTTTTTTCAGAAGCCCTGTGACACAGAGTGGTATTCTGCAGTACTGCGGTCCAAGCTCTGCTCACGACCTGAGTTTGATCCCAGTGGAAGCTGGGTTCAGGTAGCCAGCTCAAGGTTGACTCAGCCTTCCATCCTTCTGAGGTCGGTAAAATGAGTACCCAACTTGCTGGGGGGTAAAGTATAGGTTATTGGGGAAGGCGATGGCAAACCAGTCCACAAAAAGTCTGCCAAGAAAACATCCTTATGTGACATCGCCCCATGGGTCAGTAATGACACCGTGCTTGCACAGGGGACTACCTCTACCTTTATCTGTTTTTTCAGCATGGCCATAAGCTTCCTTGAGTCTACCACTGGAGAAAGGCCAGCAAAAAGTGTAATAAATTAAGTATTCAATGAATACTAGCTTTTTTCCCATCTCCTTTCACAGAGACTGCATTGCCCTTTCTTCCAAGCTTTTAGAATCCAGAAGTATTGCAATGAGCAGAATAAGCAGCAGAGGTGTGGATGGCACATGAAAAGTCATGCGTTGGTTAACTGTTGAGTGTAGGAGCAGCGTCAGCTAGCTAGTTGATAGCTGTGCCAGGTGAAGAGCTCTGACCCCAGCACACAAGACATTGACCAATTTCGCACTAGACCTTTAATCCTGGTTTAGCCCTTTCCCCAAACTGACATTCTACACTGGAATCAGAGAAACCAACTCTGTGACTCTACAATTCTATGATTTTAGTGTAGAATGTCAGTTTGGGGACAGGGCAAGACTAGGATTAAAGGTCTAGTGCGAAATTGGACATTGTGCCCTGCATTTTATTTGGCACCTTCTGACTTGCGCAGATACTTTGCCA
Organism: Heteronotia binoei; assembly: GCF_032191835.1. Taxonomy (NCBI): domain Eukaryota; kingdom Metazoa; phylum Chordata; class Lepidosauria; order Squamata; family Gekkonidae; genus Heteronotia; species Heteronotia binoei. The sequence continues at coordinate 175,757,944 of NC_083225.1, forward strand.
AAATAATTTCAGTAGTGAGTTGGGGTGGGAGGACGGGGAAATGCCAATATGAATGGAATATATCTGTCAGAATGGAACCGGGTAAAGGTGCACTTGGCTCTCATTCAGAATTTTGGTTTCAATTTCACAAAGAGTGAGGCGGTCTTGCCAAAGAGAAGCACACAAACGAGAGGCGCACTTTATACATTTAAGAGCGGCCAGGATTTCGGCTTCAGATTGATTTGAAAATGAGCCTGCCTCTGAGGTTTTTTTTTTTTTTTTTTAAGAGAGGGAGAAATGGACAGTTTGTTCAGAACAAAGAGCCACTCTAATAGTGGGGCTGAATAATTTTTTCAGCCTGACCACTGCACCATTGTGGCCCCTCCCCTGCTCTGTGAAAAGTTGGGTAGCTAAGTGAAGGCTGTTGAGAGCAAATTAGTCAACTTTTTTTTTAAAAAAACAACAAACCTATTTGGTTAAAAGATGAAAAAGCTTCACTGAAGCTGACTGAAATATCTAAGGGCTGCTTTCTGTACTAGGACTTAATGGAACAGGAGTACTTCTATAAGTCCTCCTAGCATCTAGAAATGTCCCGTGGAAATGTATCGATCTGTTGGGAATTCCAAGCCGTAAAATGAAATATAGAGGGTGGGGGAGAGAAGGACTCTAGAAGGCAGCAGGTGGGAGATCTACAGGGGACTTGTGGGACTGGGGGATCTCATGTGTCCCTCCCCCCATCTCTCTTCCTCTCCTCCTCCCCCCCAGCAGTACCTGCATTCCCCTTTCCTTCTCTAACACATACCCAACCTGCCATTTTCTGTCTCTGCCTGGCAGCCTGTGCCTCTTCCCTCACCTGTTCTTTTCCTCTCATCTTCAAACTTTCCTTTTTGACCTTTTCTGTTTCTCCCCCCTCCAAGCTCTCCCTGCTAACTTTTAAAGCCTATTTCTCTCCCCTGGCACTAACAAAGGTTTGGAATGCTCAGAAGCGTTGGAGGTTAACAGCCTCCAAAACATCTGTCAAGCTCTCACAGTGTAATCTCATGGTATCTCAGTAGCACACTTGTCTTGAAGTAGCAGACGTTGATTCTACAATTCCGGGTTTCTCTAACTCCAAATATATTGTTATATTTCATATTATTCTACAAACCTGGAGTTTCCCCCAGACTTACAGAACAATACCCCTTTCTGCCCTTTGCCCCCATCCTGTGGATTTTTTTGATCCACGCTGTGTGGCCCAGTTCAGAATTAGATACACTGATGCAGGTACGTCAAGGTTCCTCCAAACTTGTTCCTTGTATTTCTAACCAGGGATGATCTATATATACTGTTTTTGTGGCTAAAGCATTCAGAACAGGCAGCAGAGCTGATGTGCTTCCTTTTGTATGTTCTTTCCCTCTCTAGCTTGAATTCCCTCAAACTACTAGTCTTAACCAGGATCCAAACTTACGTTAACTCAGCCATCGAGCAGCTTGCTCGAGTTTGGCTTTAACCTCAGCTTTCAGACCCGGTTAGTGTTAACCATGACTGTTCTTCATCTTAGGGTTAAGCATTAATCATGGAAATCACAATAGAGTGGTTGGAAGAGGTTGAGACGGAAGGTGCAGTCCCACTCCTAGCCCCTCAACCCCCACAGTTAAGTTATGAGGAGTGTTTCACATGAACACAGTAACACCTGAAACAGCTTTATTCTGAATGAGACCATTTGGTCCATCCTGGTGCCTATTGTCTATTCAGACTGGCAGTGGCTCTCCAGGGTCTTAGACAGAAGTCTTTGTCATCACCTAGTATCTGATTCATTCAACTGGAGTAATGTTAGGGGTTGAACCTGGGACCTTCTGCATACAAAGCAGATGCTCAAGCACTGAGCCACAGCTCAGTGTATTCCTGCGCATGTCATTAGTAATGAAGATCAGACTTTTCCTGCCTTGCATTTTCAGAAATGGGTCTTTGGGTTGAGATGCTACAGTACTTGGCTTTCAAGAACTGTGTAAGATGACACCATGGAAACTGTTTTGTATGCTATACTAAGAGATAGCAAGGAGATCCCGTAAACAGTCAGTTTTCAGGGTTACTACAAGTAAAAATCTTCAGCCGGTTTGGTGTAGTGGTTAAGTGCGCAGACTCTTAAGTGGGAGAACAAGGATTGATTCCCCGCTCCTCCACTTGCTGCTGCTGGAATGGCCTTGGGTCAGCCATAGCTGTCGCAGAGCTGTCCTTGAAAGGGCAGCTTCTGTGAGAGCTCTCTCAGCCTCACCTACCTCACAGAGGGGTGTGTGGGGCAGGGGGAGGGAAGGTAAAAGAGATTGTGATCACTCTGAGACTCTTGAGATTCAGAGTATAGAGCGGGATATAAATCCAATATCTTCCTCCTTCTCTCATATGGAATTCTTTAAGTTAGGATAGGCCCCTTAGATATACTGGAATGCTGACATAACTCCGAATTATAGTGGTAACATTTGATGTACAAATCTATCAGGGCTACTACAAGTAAAGATTGTCCTGACCTGGATGTTCCAGGCTAGCCAAGTCCCTTCAGACCTTGGAAGCTAAACAGGTCAGCCCCGGTCATTGTTCAGAAGGGAAATCACCAAGGAATACCAGGGTCAGTATACAGTGGCAAACCACCTGAATGGCTCTTGCCTTGAAAACCCATAGGGGGTCACCATAAGTTGGCTGCAACTTGATGCCAAAAAAACACAAAACAAACAAGATTACTTAGAACTATATGAAAATATTACTGGGTAAGTTTAACATGCAAATATTTCAAGACTCTCTCTTCCCTGTTCTTGTTCAGTTTACTTTATTTTCCAGTAGTCTTGCAAATGCATCCGTTTCCCCCATTAATTACTATAATCAGTTGACTGTTTGATGTGTATTATTGAGTCTTGTTTCTTAGTGACTTTGGAAATGATTTTTTTTAATGTTTTTGATGTTAGCTCATCAAATCTGTTATCTGGTGACAACCATTCTCCAGTGAAAGCTGCTAAACATCCACAGTGTCTAATTTAGGCATCTTTTTTTTTTGTTTTAATTACAGCCCTCCCTCCACAAAGTCTTGAAAGTCTACAATAGCAGTTGTTCATAAAACCAGGAGCCTTGACATTCTGTTCAAAAATAGTCACTGTATCAGTCAAGTATCCTTAATTTCACCACAGAGTTTCTTTCCATCAGCCTTTCCTCTCACAATGCTTGATGCTTCTTACGTGTGTTTTTTTTCCCAAACTGTGGGCGTTACTCAGTGCCACATTTAATCAGTGAGTGAAATGTAATCTCTGCTGTTAAGCACAACTGCTAATGTAATATGCATTTTATGAGGGTTTGTGTGGTCTAATTTGCAGTTGTTGAGGAGTCCAAGAGCGTTTTTGACTTTGAAAACCCAGGTGGGATCAGATAGCTCTTAAACACCATTAAATTCAAATGTGCAGAAAGCTGACTTGTTACTGTGTTCCTCATTCCTTCCCTATTCCCTTTCGTGCAAGAGGGGAGTTTGGCATGCGAGACGTTGAGCTTATACTCATTTCAACTTAACGGCAGTTTACGTTTGCTGTTCAAATGCAGCTGTAGTCTTTCCTTTTTGCAATAACAATATATACTTTTTTATTTTTAACTGTTTACTTACAGTCTTCCTGGACTTTGCAAACTGCTCCAATTGTATTGGTATTGTAAATTCCGCAGCAGAGCTTAGTGCATATGACAGTCTACACTAATTTTTTTTCTCTTGCTCTATTTGGTTCTAGCTTTTAAATCATCAAGGCAGCAGCCCTCCCGGAACATTCCTGCCAAGAGTTATTCAGAGGTAGGTAGTGGGTAACAGACTAAAACAGGGGTCCCCAACCTCCAGGCCATGGACCGGTATCGGTCATTGGCCTGTTAGCAATGGGGCCGTGAGTTGTGTAATTATTTCGTTATATATTACAATGTAGTAATAATAATAATAAGAAGAAGAAGATGACATTGGATTTAAATCGTGCTTTCCATTCCGAATTTTAGAGTCTCAGAGAAGCTCACAATCTCTTTTACCTTCCTTCCCCACAGCAGACACCATGTGAGGTAGGTGGGGCTGAGAGAACTCTCACAAGCAGTTGCCCTTTCAAGGCCAGCTCTGTGAAAGCTGTGGCTGACCCAAGGTCATTCCAGCAGCTGCAAGTGAAGGAGTGGAAATTCAAACTCGGTTCTCTCAGATAAGAGTCCGCACACTTCACCACACCAAACTAATAGAAATAAAGTGCACAATTGTATCATCCTGAAACCATCAACCCCCACCCCCCACCCTGATCCGTAGAAAAATTGTCTTCCACAAAACTGGTCCCTGGTGGCAAAAAGGTTGGGGACCTCTGGTCTAAAACACAGCTGATACCTTATTGCAGTGGTCTTCAGCGTTTCCAAAGCTGGGTCTTCCTGAGCTGCAGACATATGATAGGAAGTCGTGTGACATCAAAGAATGAAGAAGAAGAATTGCAGATTTATAACCTGTCCTTCTCCCTGAATCAGAGACACAGAGTGGCTTACAATCTCCTTTACCTTCCTCCCCCACAACAGACACCCTGTGAGGTGGGTGGGGCTGAGAGGGCTCTCACAGCAGCTGCCCTTTCAAGGACAACCTCTGCCAGAGCTATGGCTGACCCAAGGCCATTCCAGCAGGTGCATGTGGAGGAGTGGGGAATCAAACCTGGTTCTCCGAGATAAGAGTCCTCACACTTAACCACTACACCAAACTGGCTCTCCAAAGAGAAGATTGGAAGAGTTGTGGTTTTACCAGCATAAACAGTAGGACTGTAAGTAGCAGAGCAAGAGACTTTACAGACAGGAATCACAAGCTGAGCAGTGGCAGTTTAACAGAGAAGAAATTTCAACCACATTTTGGTATTTGTCTCTGCAAGACCAGTGAGGTCAGCAACTGGGGATCATACAGGGGGGGTCAGTCTGCTGCTCTTTGGGGGGCATTCAGAACTTTGCAGGGGAAATGGTGGGCACTTGGGATTTTAGGGGCAGCCCCTTCTTCCCACTTGTCTCCTGATAGCTGGCATAGGGGAGATTGTTTATTTTTTAAAATCATGCTTACTTTGTCCTGAGGGTGAAATCTCAGGTCCTAAGATTTCTTCCCCAGGTGCTTAAAAAACACCTACTATAAAGGGATCAAACTCTATCCATCCATGAGATTAAGCATATGTTGTAAGCATCTGAAAAGAAGACAACAGATACTAAGGGGAAAACCGGGTTCTCCAGAAATTGCCAGTCAGGTTGAAATTTTAAAAATGGCAGTTTTTTAAAAAGCCTGTTTAATTCTCTTAAACCTATGCCAGTAAAGTGTGCCGTTTCAGTGTCCTAATATTTTACTTAACAGCTCAGGGGCAGGGGGGAGGTGTATTTGATGATGCGTGCTTGTTCAGCGGTAGTGCATTAAAGGTTAAGAACCACTGGAGTGGATCAAAAACCAGGATCTGATTAATAATAATGCTGCTTTTCCTTTCTGCCCTTTCCAGGTAATTGAAGATGATGACTCTGATCTGGAAGAAGTGTCTTTTACTTCTTCCACAGCAGATCAAAGGTTAGTACCCTCATTTCCAGGTTGTTTTGATGTGTGACTGAGGGGCGCTTCCTGAGGCAAAGTATGAGGAATTGTGAAGCTTTAACCTTGATTAGACCCATACTTCTATTTTAAGAACTGATCTCAGTGGCTTGGTCTTGTGGGGGGAACGGCAGTGCTATGAACATGAAATGATTTTATCTCTGCAAACTGGTGTCTCACTGAGTTCACAGATTCTTGCTTGCAAGTGCCTTGTCCAGAGATGTTTTCCCCACTTTGGGGATTTTTAGAAGAAGAAAAAATTAAAAATTGCCCTAAGGAGGGGATTTGGAGTGGAGATTTACTGGGTGGAGAAAAGATTAGGCAGCCTCTCCCAGTGCCTGCATTAGAGTTACAAGATTATGAGATGGGTAGCCCAGTGATTTTCCTTGCAAGCTCGACATCTCCCTTTGGATGCCTCCCTTTGCCAATCCAGCAACCTTTGACTTTAGCTTTTTGACTTTGGTAGTTTGTGAAGAACGTAGTCACTTTTGAGAGCTTTTATTTTCATTCCTCAATGTCACCAAAAACCCCTTGTTGTCTTGGCTGCAAATTCTGTGTTTGCCAGTCAAACCTGCGAGTGTCTGGTGGTTACACGAATGAGAATTCATATGAGGAAACTAAATATACTGTATCTAGCATATTTGAAAAACTTTCTGTCTAGTGGTTTGCCAAACTGCTTCCAACCTCTTCCTAAACAGCTACCTAAGTCAGTGTTATAAAGGGCCTGCTTTGGTTGTGGTGCGATCTTTGGAGATTATACCATGGAAATCTTGTTGCTCTTTAAGGTACTCCTGGGCTGGAAGCTTGCTCTTCTGCTGCAGATCCACCCAGCTGCCTATCTGAAACTGTCCTTTGTTTTTTATGCTTAGATTATCGACCTCGGCGGCATCCAGCAAAAGAAGTTCTCAGAGCCAAGCAGCGAGAAGAGCTGAGGTTCTGTCCGATGAGGTATAAAAAGATTCTCCCTTGCCCTGCTTCCTTGCATGCGTATGCAAAAAAAAAAGTGGACTTCTTTGTTTCTACATTTTTCACCCACCTTTCTCTGTGCTTCTGTTAGCCTTCTCTTTAAAACAGAATCAATAGCAGGTGAAAGGAGAAACTCAAAGAGCTCGGCTGTATGGAAAAAGGCATGATTCAGCCCGCTTTGTTCTTTGTCTTCTCATCTCTTCTCAGAATACTTATGTACAACCTTCCCTATTCAAGTCCAGGTCAGAGTGTAGATTCAGAGGAGCCTCACAATAGCTGATTGAAAGGGGACTGGTGTACCACCTCGGAGTACGGAGGGAGGCAGCCTTTTGTGTTCTCTGTCAGATGACTGCCGTTCTGCTTCTCCAGGTTTCATAGGGCCAAACTAGACGATTGGTAGGGGATTTTGCTAAAATCCAGCGCAAGTTGAGTTGGAGGTGTCTGACCCAATTTGCAATCACATGTGATGCTAGGGGAGGGGCCACTAAGGTTTCCAAATGCTCTAGGGTCCAGATGGGCTCTAGGGTGCAGCAAGGAGGAAGAGGGGCTTCCCTCCCAAGCCATTTTCCCGAACAGAAACAGCAATTGGGGTTGCTGTTTGCTCCAGTGTGCTGCAGTCAGTGCATATGGAGTCCCATGTTACTGCAAACAGCTGCCACCCACCATGCCATTTTGGCTTGGGACAATGATGCAGGAGGGAAGGCTGAATTGCTTCATTTTCCCCATGCTTCACTCCCGAGCCTGTTTGGGCTCCAGAGCAGTCCGATATAAGGCAGCTTCATGTGTTCAAGAGGGGGCTGTATTCTGTGTTGATGATGATGTTGCCCAAGAATTTAGGGGTAATATTTAGAAGATGATGATACTGGATTTTATACCCCATCCTACACTCCGAATCTTAGAGTCCTAGAGGGGCTCACAATCTCCTTTACCTCCCCCCCTCCCAACAACAGACACCCTGTGAGGTAGGTGGGGCTGCAAGAGTTATGGCTGACCCAGGACCATTCTTACAACTGCAAGTGGAGGAGTGGGGAATCAAACCCGGTTCTCCCAGATAAGAGTCCACGCACTTAACCACTACACCAAACTGGCTCTGTTTGGGACAAGGTATTGTAGTAGATTTTCCTTTCCTGTCACTGAGTCTTGCAGTGTGAGTCCTTTCTGCATGATCCACTTTTATTAGAGGCCAAGGTTCTCTCAATGGCTAGTACAGTTTTGGCAATCACCGCAAATCTCAGGAATTCTGTGCTGTTCGGGCATGTTGCGAAGACCTTTTTCTTAAGCAGGTATTTAGTCTTTTGAGTTTACTAGAGGGCAGTTTTGGTTGTATGTTGTGGCTCCTGTTGGATGAAATTGGTTGCTAGGTTTCTTCCTCTGTTGAATATATCGGAGGGAGTTTGGTTTGTTTTAAACTGCATTTTTATTATTATTCTTTGATTTGGTAATTTGTTTGAAATGAACAGTGTTTAAAAAATGTCCATGTGATGGCTTGGCTCAAGAGCAATGTTTCTGTGGATCCAAGAATTTCTGCCCTTGGAACACAACTTTCCTGTTTTCTCCTTCTAACAGTAATGTAATGCACCCTCCCAATAGGGTTGCCAACTCCAGCTTGGGAAATTCCTGGAGATTTGGGGTGCAGGCTCATTATTGGACCTTTAAGACAGAAGACCTATGATAACTACGATTTTACATTCAATTTGGGTAGCCACGTTGTTCTGAAGCAGCAGAACAAAGTATGAGTCCAGTTGCACCTTTAAGACCAATGAAGCTTTTATTGAAGCTTTTGTGTACTTGCACATGTAAGCTTCTCCCTTGAATAAAACTTAGTTGGTCTTAAAGGGTGCCGCTGGACTCAAACTTGGTTCAGGATTTTACATATTGAGTTTGCATCATCCTGAGTTCCTGGCTCTAGGGAATGAGGGTGCTGGAATCCAAGTGGCCTGGATGGTGTATTCTTGAGAGCATTCCCTTGTGGCCCTCTCTGGTTGTAAGCGCATTGCAGAGCCTTTAGCTTTTCAAGCAGTTTCCAGCAGAGAACTGCTTCCAGCTATTGATTTGTCGACAGCAAAGCTGCTGTGTTTGCTGGAGATCTCGTTATGCTCCTGTTGCTGCCGGAATGTGTGTAGAGGTCCCCAACCAGTCTGATCTCCATCTGGTGAAGTCTCATTCATTACATGCACCAGTGGCTCAGAGCATCAAGTGCCACAGGGGGACTGGCACCTTGAAAAATCACCTGTCAAGCGGGAAGCCTGTTGCTTCTGGCACCCAGATAAATGATAGATTCCTAACGTGTGTCTTGTTAATGCAAGTAATGATATAAAGGGAAATAATCGTTTTTTTCTGTCAGCGTATGGATTTGCCTAGCAGGAATTCTTTAAAAGTTAATGGTTAGGTAGTTTCTTTTAACTAATTCTCTTGGAACTGTAGAGAGCCAATTTGGTGTAGTGGTTAAGTGCACAGACTCTTATCTGGAAGAACCGGGTTTGATTCCCCACTCCTTCACCTGCAGCTGCTGGAACGGCCTTGGGTTAGCCTTAGCTCTCGTAGGAGTTTGTCCTTGAAAGGGGAGCTTCTGAGAGAGCTCTCTCCCAGCCCCACCCACCTCACAGGGTGTCTGTTGTGGGGTAAGGAGTTAAAGAAGGTTGTAAGCCGTTCTGAGACTCTGATTCAGAGAGAAGGGCGGGGTATAAATCTGCAGTCGTCGTCTTCTTCATACATCTCAGAGAGTAACCATGTTTGTCCGCAGTAAAACAGCTAGATTCAAGCCCTCTAGTAGCACCTTAGAGTCCAACTCTATTTTGGGTGCCTTGAGTTTTCAAGAGCCAAAGCTCCCTTCACCAGATAGCTGGCAAAGGGAGCTCTGACTCTCGAAAGCTTAAACCCCAAAAATCTTATTGGTCTCTAAAGTGTAACTGGACTCAAATCTAGTTGTATGAGACTGTGGCTCAGGTAGAGCTTCTGCTTAGTATGCAGAAGGGCCCAGCAGCTACTGGGAGAGAGCTCTCTCAGCCCCACCCTCCTCACAGGGTGTCTGTTGTGTGGGAAGAAGATATAGGAGATTGTAAGCCGCTCTATGTCTCTGATTCAGAGAAGAAGAAGAAGATATTGGATTTATATCCCGCCCTCCACTCCGAAGAGTCTCAGAGCGGCTCACAATCTCCTTTACCTTCCTCCCCCACAACAGACACCCTGTGAGGTAGATAAAGATATTGGATTTATATCCCACCCTCCACTCCAAAGAGTCTCAGAGCGGCTCACAATCTCCTTTACCTTCCTCCCCCACAACAGACACCCTGTGAGGTAGATAAAGATATTGGATTTATATCCCACCCTCCACTCCAAAGAGTCTCAGAGCGGCTCACAATCTCCTTTACCTTCCTCCCCCACAACAGACACCCTGTGAGGTAGATGAAGATATTGGATTTATATCCCGCCCTCCACTCCGAAGAGTCTCAGAGCAGCTCACAATCTCCTTTACCTTCCTCCCCCACAACAGACACCCTGTGAGGTGGGTGGGGCTGGAGAGGGCTCTCACAACAGCTGCCCTTTCAAGGACAACCTCTGCCAGAGCTATGAGAGAAGGGTGGGGTATAAATCCTCCTTTAGAATCAAAAGGTTAAAGATGGTAGCTGATGCAAAAGCCCTTGACCTGAGTTCCTTGAGAGCCTCTGCCTGTCTGAGTAGACAGTATTTATTGATTTTGTTAGATTTTTATCCAGCCTTCCCCTGCATTCAGGGCTCAGGATTGACCTAGATGGACCAATGGTCTGATTCAGTTTGTGGCTCCCTCGCGCGCGTGTGTGTGCGCGTGCATTCAAGCAGTGTGAGGGAGGATAATTCCCTCCCAATCAGTCTTCGTGGGCCCCTTCACTCTTGACCATAATGGGTTCTAAAAAAGTCTAGTGGACATGCAGACGGACTTCTCAGAAAAATCCATTAAGTATTGTTTTTTTAAATGGCAAGGGGGTAGTAAAATGTTCCCCAAATGGATAGTCCCTCCTGACCAAGTTCTAGTGAGACCCTGTGAGATCATGGATGGCATTCTTGGGTGTTAAGTGACCCCATCACAAGACTAGGAATGAAAGAGCTAGTAAAGGGACCCAGAGAGAGGAAATAAAGCGGGGCAGCAAAATGGAGAGAGCACAGTGGTGGAGGGATAGGGAAGAAGTAGTGTTGGGGTGGGAAAGGGAGATGAGAGGGCCAGTGGGGGAGCAGGGAGAGGCAAGGAAAGTGTCAGGGATGGAGAAATGAAGAGAGAAAGGGCTCATGGGGGAGAGGGAGAAAGGAGAAAAAGGGGACAGGTGAGAACATAACATAAGAGAAGCCATGTTAGATCAGGCCAATGGCCCATCCAGTCCAACACTCTGTGTCACACAGTGGCCAAGAAACCCAGGTGCAATCAGGAGGTCCATCAGTGGGGCCAGAACACTAGAAGTCCTCACACTGTTCCCACCCCCCCCCAAGAACCAATAACACAGAGTATCACTTGCCCTAGACAGAGAGTTCCAACAATAGGCTGTGGCTAATAGCCACTGATGGACCTCTGCTGCATATGTTTATCCAATCCCTTCTTGAAGCTGCCTATGTTTGCAGCCGCCACCATCTCCAGCGGCAGTGAATTCCACGTGTTAATCATTACCCTTTGGGTGGAGAATGGGCCAAGGGAGAAGGCAAAAAGATTGGGAGACAGTGGGGAGCAGATGGTATTTCCTGCCCCCAGGAGCCTTATGCATCCCTGCTTGCATGTCATACTGTTTGCTTGTTGAGTCCTGTAGCAGTGCCTTTCAGTGGAGATTGCATAATGCCTTCTGAACTGCATTGTGTTAGTAGTACCTTGAGGGGGCGGGGGTTCATGCTGATTTGTTCAGGTCGTCTTATAGGTTGTGCTCCTTGATGCAGTTCATGGTTTAATAAAATCTCTCTTCATTTACAGGACGAGTTTGACCCATTCAAGGGTACTTCTGCTTCAAGAAGAAACAGACGATAACTTCACAGTCCATTGTACATGGGGGGAAGGAAACAGATCTTTTCCACATCTTTTAAAGGAATCACGAGAAATATTCAGCTCTTTGCATACCATTTCACTGTTCGTTACATGTTTCTTGGAAATGTTTTGCTTCCTTCATGGAAGATTAGTTGCTATGGAACCTGTCTATTCAGTAACACTTGAAGTGCTTGAGAATACTCCAGGGGTTGCCAACAGTAGCTCTCCAGATGTTTTATGCCTACAACTCCCATCAGCCCCAGTCAGCATGGCTGATGGTTGGGGCTGATGGGAGTTGTAGGCAAAAAAACATCTGGAGAGCTACCGTTGGCCACCCCTGGAATACTCTATTAGAAATTACTGTCTCCAATAGCAAAACCTATTTTTTTTAAAAAAAAAGATGAAGAAAATCTGTCAAGACAATTGGGTATCTTTTTTTTCCTATTGCACAGAAACATTAAAGCCCCTCCCCCTCTTAATATTATGAGAGGATAAATTAGAACTGTGTATGTGACAGAGGTCAAGAATAGTGTCAACCCATAGGGTTAAATCCTGCAGAGGTTTGCTTAAACAGAAGGGAAGGTGTGATCTTTGATTCTCCCCTCCCACTGCAGGCCTCTGATTTCTCCTTCATGCTTCTCTTGAGGATTGCCCCTGGGGTAACATTTGAGGAGGCTATTTTGGACCGCAGCAGGAGGGGAGGGATGAAGAAAATCCACTCTGCTGGTGGAGATGATCTGTAGGATCCAACCCAGTATGCAAAAGAGCCCTGAAAGGTCTTTGGGCTCACAGGCTTTTGTCCCAAATCATGGTTTGCTAACATATCCAAACTGGCAGGCTTCGCTTTATGCTTCCCCTATAAGCTACTGTTTGTAGTCTTAATGGTCATTTTGGAAGTAATTGGCAAGCTGTTTGTTGCAAAAAGCAGCAGCCCAACCCATTATTGACTGCCCTGTGGGAATGGAGGGGGCATAAGCCTGAGTATCCGCAGGCTCTTCTGTCTAGCAGCAAACTATAGTTTGCTCTTTATATTTGGATGCCTGAGTTTGTGAACAGGCCTCGTTCTTGCTGCCCATGCCTTACACATTTCAGTCAGGGAAAGGATTGTGTATAACTTTAAAATGACTCCACATACAGCATCTGTTTAACTCAAATCTGGCTCTGTTCTGAAATAGTGTTTGATTCTTCTTGTGAAGCCGTTTATGCCCTTATAAAGCACTTTTTGATATGAAGGGCTGCACATACAGAGAGCATATACATAGCTGTAGGAGTATGGATGCACAGAAGTGTTTCTCTGGGAATCCCAAAGGCAGGTTGTCTTCATGGAGCTAAAAAATACTGGTTGGATGTCTGCAGTTAAAAGATGTTAGCATGAGTTTTACAGTGTGGGTCAAAAGCAGTTAACTGAGAGATGGTCCAAACGTGCCAGCACTCAGCAACCATTTCTTACTTTCAGGTACCTCTGCTTTGTTCCCTGTCCCAAATAACTTCTGTTGTTTCAATAATTTGGGGGAAAGCAGTATAACAAGGGACTGCCTGAGGTTCATTTCCAACCCATTGTAGTGGATCGGTTTGAAGTGATATGATATATTTTCATATGGAAAGTCCCTGTTGTATTTTTATAGATATTTTAACCATCCTGGGAAAAATGGGTTGGGAAACAAGTGCGTGTAAAAGGCTGGTGGTTTTCTTATATTTTTATATTTCTCTCTCCTAGATCAACATTTATCTGTGTTTTAGAATATTCAGGATTGTTAGTTTGTTACGGTTCAACAAGGAAGCATATTAGAGGCCTTTAATGAAGATGATTATGTTGCAATAAGAGGAAATGTGCAGTAGCTATTGCATCTAAAATAAGGTGCCTTGTCTTTGGGTTCTTCAGGGTTGTTTTCATTTTCTGTTTTGGCCTTCCCTTGCCTGTTACACGCAGTAGCTGAAATATAGATGAGTGTCAGGTTCTATTGCCCTGTGTGCAGCCCTTCTGAAAACATTCAGAGGAAAAGCAGGGCTGCCACTAAAACTTCCATCACCGAACACTCAGAAGGGAGAGAAGGCTGCCCCACACAGCCTGAGAAGCCATCGCTGTTTGCTGACTGGTGTGGGTCAGGAGTCCATATGGAAATGGATTAATATTGGGTTGCCTGCTGGAGAGATGGGGAATACTACCTTCCTACCTACATAACACAAAATGGCGATTTCAAAATGGAAGTCAGTATCCGTGCGTATCAAAATGAATCGTATTTGTTTCCTGCCTGGTCTGTGAGTTTGGCCCTCACTGGCAGATAGGAGGTCATGGATACAAAAGTACTTTCTTGTAACTATGTTTTAATTAGACTTTGCCCTTGCCTAGAAGTAAAGAGGTCTTACCAGGATCACTATCTGTTATGGCTTACTAGGTGTGATATTAAATGTTTTTCCTTCTAAAGGCGGCTTTATGAAGGACCATGGGCAGTGCATGCAAGTTGTGTATGTTTTTCATGTATAAGGGGTCTGGCTTATGAAAACCCGATACTTATGACTGGTTGTGTAAATGAATAAAAATATTACAAATGTATTCTCCTATTCACCTTTTGAAGTGTCTGCTTTGTTAGCGGAATGTACCTGTTGATCCTAGGTATGAAGGTTTTAACAAGAGACAGCCGTGCCTGTGGGAATGTAGTATGCTGATGGGCATTGTGGGTAACGGAGGGGCATCTGCCAGAGTCTACAGACTGTCACTAGTGAGCCCCATCACAGTCTTCCTTGCTGATGCATACATGTGAGCAGTGTTCCCCCATTCACATTAGTAACAGGGATCTTTCATGTGCTTTTACAAGCACCAATTTCATAAATGTGAAACGAGCAAATGGCTTGGATCTTGTGAACCACCAACAGAAAGGGCAAGTATATGTCCAAGAGCTGTGGTTCTTCCCCGCTTTCCCCCATAGAGCCCTTTTGATTTCCAGAAAAGCTTGTTGCTAGGTCGGACAGCTGCAGCAGGGAGGAAGAAGTGAACTAGCCTGCCCTTCCTGGCTCTTGCATGCTTCTTCGTCCCCATTGCAGCTACCTGACCTGCACAGCTCTTCATGAATGCAAGTCCCTCAACCCCAGCAATCAACTTTTCCAGAGTCAGAAGAGGCTCCAGAGGGGAGGGGAAGGTGGGGGAAGAACCACAGTTGGTGAATGTCTATGCAAGTTGGACCATCGGAAGCAGTAAGGTATACACATTAAAGAAATGCTCAGAACAGCAGCCAGTTGGCTTTGTTCAACAGGGTCAGGCGGTGCCCTTCAGGCAATGATCCACAAAATGTGAACTCTTCAGTGCCAACCCTCTTTGGAAAGCACAAATCCTGATTTACAAGCCGAGTGCATTAGAGCGTAATGCAAGCAGCTGGAGTTGTGTAGCTCCCTCTACTCTCCGTATTAACCTCTTTTCAGGTAGATGGCTATCTTGAAGGCTTGAGTGCTCTCACACAAAGCAGAAACTGGCCTACGGCTCACTCGGACACATTCACTCGGACAAATTAGATTGTCAAGTTGAGTATTGAGCATCACAAACTGACCAGTTAATTAGCCGCGGCTGTTCAGCAGCGAGAAAAGGAACAAAGCACAAGAGTAAATGGATGGATTCTGTTTTTTGTTGGTGTACGCTTGAATGGGGGGGGGAGGCGAGTATGGGAGCAGACAGTAGACGAGAGAGGAGTGAGTTTAAACGACACGTCAGAGTAGAAATCTGTGTAAACCAATCGGCAGTTTCTAGTTATCCAGTTTCTCGAGAGACAAATTGCCAACCTGCTGTGTAAAATGTGCCTTGATTGTGTGACAGACCTATGAAGATGCGGCAATCTACTGTAGTATTTTAGCAAGAGATATCTAAATCTCATTCACAATCCTAAACATTGCCTCTCCCAGGCGGACACACTGCATTCTGTATCTTGTCAACTTGGCGAACAATGCTCTGTTAAAGAGGAGAACTTCTGACTTTGAAAAGGGGCATGATCCTTTCCCCCCCTCCGCAATGGTCACTTATTATATTTGGCTCTTCTCCCCTTATTTGGCGAATGCTCTTGAGAGATCCGTGGTGTTCAACGGAAGTTTTGGAAGATCTGTTGAAATCCCAAACGTCTCGAATTTCTTTCCTTGGACAAATTCTACCTTTGCCGATTGGCAGAGTTTTTTAGATGGGAGAAAATATGGAGCGGGATCCCAAAATGTGGTGGTGAAGATCTTTCTCATTGTGGCATACTCCTTTATCATCGTATTCTCCCTCTTTGGCAACGTCTTGGTCTGTCATGTCGTGGTCAAAAACAAAAGGATGCACTTTGCCACCAGCCTTTTCATTGCGAACCTCGCCGTAGCAGACCTTATGATCACCTTTCTCAATACTCCGTTTACTTTGGTAAGGACATCGGGGGACTATATATTTCTGCTTTCTAAGATGACTCTGGCTCTGGCTCTTTTGTTTAACTTTATAGACGGGTAACACTCTTGCGTCTGTCGGCTAACATTCTCTTTTTGTAGGGATCTCTTAAAATTACGAGACAATGCAATAATTAAAAAAATGAAATATAATGTACAGTTCCACCAGGTGCTTTGAAACTAACGCAGCGATAGCCGAAAGGATGCTAGTTCAAGTGTTGAGATCTTCAAGAAAAAGAGGTGTGATAACTCAACTGTTTGTGTCATTATAAACCAATTATATTCTACGTTGCTGAACTTTTTGTTTGTTTTCATCGTAGGAGAGCTGAAGGCACACTGGTGGAGTTGCTATAATTGTGGGAAATGCTTGGATGGGGGGGGGAGGCGAGTATGGGAGCAGACAATACATGAGAGAGGAGTGAGTTTAAGCGACAGGTCAGAGTAGAAATCTGTGCAAACCAACGTGGGGAAAGTGCTATAATTGTGCATGTGAAGCATGTTTAGCAAGCATCCATAAAGTTTTTTGTCAGCTAATCAGAGGTTATGGGGAGATGGTTGTAAAGGTCTCTGTGCAGGGAATCAAGGTGGTTTGGGTTCACACACAGAATGGACAGTGTGGTGTAGGAGTCAATATGTCTCGCGAGGACAAGGCATGCCGGGGCTCCTGTGTTTACCAGTTTTAGACCAGTCACACATTCAGAGACTGATCAGCCTCACTGGATTGTTGTGAAGGTAAAATCTATGGGGAAAGACACATGTATGTTGTGCTCAGCTGGTTGGAAGAAGCATAGATACAAATATATGGGTCAACCGAAGAAGGCCCTTAGAGAGTCAAATTCAGCAATTTCTCATTTTTAGGTGATTTCATCTGTTTAATAGAGTGGCATGTTGCTTGATCAGTACCTGGTGCAAAGAAGCCATCCAAGGCTTCAGCACTTCCATTAAATTATTTTTCTAGCATTGGACTACTGTAAAATACCCTACGTGGGGCTGCCCTTAAAGACGTTGGAAGCGTCAATGAGTGCAGAATGCTATCGGCCTTTTAATTTGGGAGGCTCTCGGAATGCCTTGTATTTCTTTTCAAATATTTGCACTTGCTTTTCAGTTCGTTTCTAGGTTTGATTATGGGTTTTTTACAATCAGGGACCCACCTACCTAAAGGACCCATGATGTCCTTTTGGACCCCCGAACCAATGATGGTTTTCCAGCCAGTTCTTACTCATGGAATTCTAATCAGCATACTTCTCCTCCACTGGATCTCAGGCTTTTTCAGTTGTCTTTGGATTAATTTTTTTAGATAAGTCTGCCACAGCAGGTTAGGAGGGCACCATTAACTTCTAGGAATATTTGTAAGACTGTCTTGAAAGACTGGGTGTCATTGATTCATTTGCTTCATTTATACCGTCCTCCCCAGTGGTGACCCAAAGCAGCTTCCATCCGTCTTGTTTCCTCCATTTTATCCTCACAACAACCCTAAGCGGTGGGTTAGAGCAAGAGAGTGAAACTGGCCCGTGGTCACCCAGTGAGCTTCCTTGGCAGAGAAGGGTTTCGAACCTGGGTCTCCCAGATCCTCATCCAACACTTCTAACCGCTACATCTTGTTGGCTGTCTTATATTAGCGGGGACAATTAAGAATTCTCGTTTTCGCAGTGTAGTTGGTGTAACTGGCAGTGTAATTGGTAGTTTCACCTCTCAGCAGGTGGTGGCCACCTTGAGTTTCCAAAGAAAAGCAGGATAATTTTTTTGTACAAATTAGGATATCCTATTGCTAATCTGGTGGTATTTCTGGTATTTGTGAAATGAGAAAGTCAAATGCAAACCACCTGTTAATTGTTCCTAAACAGAAATACAACCTATACGTGCAAGTGAACCTCAATCAGTTTGATTCCCATTTCCGCAATGGACTCTTTCCCCCTTTCTGTTAGTTGACAGAAACTTCAAAGGACTGTGGGGTGAAGCAGAGCAGGGGAGAATTTTACAGTGGGCTTTGTCACATGCAGAACTAAGGGCAAAAACCCATTTGGGCTGGAAGTGGATGAGACCCCAGGAACTCGGCAGGAGCAAATAAGAACTCTACAGAGACTGTAGAAACCTAAATCAGGTCTGGGCTGAATTGTCCTCAGGTTCGTTTCGTAAACAGCACGTGGATATTTGGGAAGGGGATGTGTCACGTCAGCCGCTTCGCACAGTACTGCTCCCTCCACGTGTCGGCCTTCACCCTGACAGCCATTGCCGTCGACAGACACCAGGTGAGACTTCCTTTATGGTGGACTGCAGTGAGTAGCCATGTTCCCTCTAAGCTGAGTTAGTGTGAGCTAGCTCACCGGGGGGTTTTTAGCCTCCAGTTCACACATTTTTTGTCTCAGCTCAGGGAAAATGGCCCTAGAGCGAACTAATTTATGCACCAGCTCACAACTTTTAATGCCAATAACTCACAACATAGAATTTTTGCTCACAAGACTCCACAGCTTAGAGGGAGTATTGGTGGGTAGGTTTTTGTTTTCTTCTGAAAGCAACTTTCCTAGACAAGTTTTTCTCTGTGAGAAATGAGCCAGCACTCGGGTTTCAAAGAGCCTCAACGTTTTATGGGTTGGTCAACCCCCACCCCCTGTGAAAATCCTATTTGCGGCTTGGGTTGCGATCTCAGGGTGTTGTGCTGCAGACCCCAAGTGGGCATGTGCATCGATGGCTGAAACATAGATGATGCAGCCGTCTTTCAGCTGGTCTGAGTTGGAGACCTAGGACTCTCATGGAAGCCATCTTTGCGTTTCCATGATGGAGGAAATACAGTATGTAAAAGTCATTTTTTAAAAAGTCATTAGAACAGTAGAAGTAAAAGCCAGCTTGGTGTCATGGTTAAGAGTGGCAGACTCTAATCTGGTTTGATTCCCCCTTCCTCCACATGCAGCCAGCTGGGTGACCTTGGCTCAATCACAGTTCTCTCAGAACTCTCTCAGCTCCATCTTACCCCATAGGTTATCTTGTGGGAAGAAAAAGGGAAGGAAATTGTAACCTGCTGTGAGACTCCAAGTGAAGAGTGGAGTATAAATTTAACTCTTCTTCCTCTTCCGCCTCTCATTTCCAAGGGCTAGATTAGTGAAAGACCATAGAAGAAAGGCAGAATACACTCGACTGCCACACCAGAAGACCTGCTAGCTCTGTCTTTTCCTTTCCTCAGGGAAAGACCAATTGGAGAGCCAGTGTGGTACAAGGGTTAAAAGCAGGAGTCCTCGAGCTTTTTTGAACTTCTGGGCGTCTTTGAAATTCTGACATATTGTGGTGGGTGCAACCACAGCTTGGCTACCAAAGGAGACAGAGCCATGCACATCCAGAGAAAACTTAAGAGCTAGGAGAAAAGAGGGCTGATTTTACACAAAACACTGGAGAAGAAAAGAGGCAGGTTTATACCAACACTGGTGGCGGCTGTCACCAAAGCAACTTGTTGGACACCAGAAAAGGGCACTATTTGGGATTTGTGGATGGGTAGGAATCTGGGTTCAAATCCAACTCAGGCAATAAGCTCCACTTGGGTGGCTTTGAGCCATCCCATGCTCAGTCTAACCTACCTCATGAGGGCTATTGTGCAGATAAAATGAAGGAGAAGAGAACCATATGCGCCATTCTGATCTCTTTGGAAGGGACGAGTGGGATAGAAAGGTGCTGGACAGAAAATGGTAGGTGCTAAGACCATGGGGAAGAAATTGGGCAAGTGCCAGAAATGTTATTACCACTCATGGCAACCTTTTCCTTCAGCGAGGAAGGCTGATAGCTGCTTTTTCAAATTAAAAGCTGTGTGTGAAGTTAAAAACAAATGATTTCTACTTGAAGTAATTGTGTTCAACGACTTGCCTGCAGGTGGTCATGCATCCCCTTAAACCTCGGATCTCTACCACCAAAAGTCTCGTTTCTATTGGCATCATATGGATCATGGCCACTTGCTTCTCCCTCCCACATGCGATCTATCAGAAGTTATTCACCTTTGAATACAGGTAAGGGCACCGGCTTCCTTTTGGCAAAGACGCCTGGATCTTTTCACCAGCAAGTGGTAGAAACAATGTGTGTGTGGAGTGGGGTTTTTTAAAAGCAAAATGGTAGCAAGAGGGAAAGAGTTAAGAAGCTCTGTTCCTCAACAGTCATTCGTTTCAGACTGAAGTGTGGTTTCACCCTAATATTCTCATATCAGCATTCCTGTTTGCTGCCTCCCCCTCACAAGAACATAAGAAGAGCCCTTCTGGACCAGACCAGGGGTCCATCTAGTCCAGGGATCCCCAACCCACGGGCCATGGCCCAATAATGGTCCACGGCCTGTTAGCAACCAGGCCGTGGAGTGAGGCAGGGACATTTGCCTACTCCTTGTTTAAAGGCCCCCATGGGGGGGGGGGGACAGGAATGGGGTGTGGGCAGCCTGGGGCAGCCAAAACCCCAGCACCCTCACCGGTTCGTGGAAAAATTGTCTTCAACAAAACTGGTCCCTGGTGCCAAAAAGGTTGGGGGCCACTGTCCAGCATCCTGCTTCACACATTGGCCAACCAGTTCCTCTGGAGGGCCAACACAACAGGGCATAGAGGCTGAGGCCTTCCCCTGATGTTGCTTCCTGGCTCTGCGATTCAGAGGCTTAGTGCCTCTGAATGTGGAAGTTCCCCTCAGCCACCATGGCTAGTAGCCACAGACAGACCTATCCTCCATGAATCTATCCCCTTTGAAAGCTGTGTATTCCTGCGGCCATCGCTACATCCTCTGGCAGCTAATCCCACATTTTAAGCACTCTTCCCCCCACATAGGAGTAGAACAGCTCATACTTTGTCCTGTTGGTATCTGTAAAGACAGTGCGGCAAGCCAGTGGTTAAACCCTTGTACTAGAAGCAAGGAGAAGGAGACCTGGCTTGCCCTAGGCTCTCCCCCCTCCCACAGATGCATAGACTAGTTGCCTTTTTATTGCAAGCAGCTATTGCAAGCTATGCAGTAGTGAGGCTTGGTCAGCAATAGGGTAGTCAGTACAAGAGACATCTCAGGGGTTCTTTTTGGAGGCGGGAAAGGATCCAAGCAGCAGACTACCCAGGGTGTATGAACAAATAGCTGTCCACTGTCGATGTCTGGTAGACTAACCAGGGTACGTGCACCGAATGGATTGATGGTTACTTCCCGGTAGGGTTACCAACCTCAAGGGGGGGGGGGCTTGGAGTTCTCCCAGAATTACGGTTGATCCCCATGAAGATATATTCATGTGGGCAGCCATGTTGGTCCGAAGCAGCAGGGAAAAAAGTTTGAGTCCAGTCAAGGCACCTCTGAGACCAACACAGTTTTATGCTGGGTATAAGCTTGCAAAACTGTGTTGGTCTTTAAGGTGCCACTGGGTGCAAACTTTTTTCTGCTGCTTCAGACCAACATGGCTGCCCACCTGAATCTATAAACTTCAAACCAACATGGCTACCCACCTGAAACTCTTAAGTTTATACCCAGCAGGGCTTTTTTTTTGTAGCAGGAACCCCTTTGCATATTAGGGCACACACCTCTGATGTAGCCAATCCTCCAAGAGTTTACAGTAGGCCCTAGAAGAAGAGCCTTGTAAGCTCTTGGAGGACCGGCTATATCAGGGGTGTGTGGTCTAATATGCAAAGGAGTTCCTGCTACAAAAAAAAGCCCTGATACGCAGAATAAAACTCTGTGTGCTGCTGGAGTCAAACTATTTTGATCTCCAAACTTACCAAGATCAGAAATGACAGCTTGGGTGTCACATCCCCATTGAGGTAAACACATGAAACTGCCTTTCACTGATTCAGACCCTTGGTCCATCAAAGTCAGTATTGTCTACTCAGACTGGCTTCAGCTCTCCAAGGTCTCAGGCAAGGAAAGGTCTTTCACATCACCTATTGCCTGGTTGTTTTAACTGCAGATGCTGGGGGCTGAACCTGGGGCCTTCTGAAAGCCACTCTGGCACTGAGCCATGGCTGCTCTAAATTCCAGTGCCTTCAAATCTCTGGGAATTTCTCAGGCTAGAGCTGCCAAGCCTAATTATTGGAAGATAATCCTAAAGGTATTCATTTGAGAAATGGCAAGATTTTTTCATCTAATGGCAGCCTCCCTTTGTTCCTGTTTGTAAGCACTAGCGTAATCTTTTATAGACTGTTCAATGGTCTAGTTACATTCGGTTTCTCTCTTTGGAGATTTATGCCTGACTCCATCCTCTGCTCAAGCCATGTGCCTTGAATAATTGTGGTAGTTATTCCATTATGAATAATTGTTGGACACAGCGTTTCATATTTCGGGTGCAGATTTTATAAAATAAGTTGTCATTTTAAACTAAGTAATTTGACTAAAGGTTTGAAATTAAATAAGACATGTTTTAAACCAGGGGTTGCCAAACTTGCTTAATTTAAGAGCCACTTAGAATAAACATCAGATGTTTGAAAGCTGCAAGACATGAATGTCAGATGAAGGAAGGAAAGGAAGGCAAATAGATGTGGGGGAGGGAGAGGTGGAAATAAAGCAACTTTAAATGCATTCGACAAGCCTCTTGCTGGCTTGGTTTGAAGAAGTGATTTAAAGAGAGAAATGCCTTCCCCAAGCCAGCTGAGGGGGCAGTGGAGGCTTCAAGAGCCACACAATATGTGTGAAAGAGCCATAGTTGGGTTTAAACAAAATCTGCATGCAGCCCCTGCGAATACAACCCTCTTATTATGGTAACCCAATCCCTAAATGTAACATGTTTGGTTCTGTCCCCGTCTGTAGTGAGGAAGTCACACGATCCTTATGCCTCCCAGATTTCCCTGAGCCGTCAGACCTCTTCTGGAAGTACCTGGACTTGGTAACTTTCATTCTGCTGTATATTCTGCCCCTCATCATTATCTTGGTCACCTACGTGAGCGTTGCCAAGAGACTCTGGCTCCGCAACACCGTCGGAGACGTGACCGCCGAGCAGTACTTCACCCTTCAGCGGAAGAAGAAGACGACCATTAAGATGCTGATTCTGGTGGTGGTCATTTTTGCAGTCTGCTGGTTCCCCTTGAACTGCTACGTTGTCCTGCTCTCCAGCCAAGTCATCTGCAGCAACAACGCGCTCTATTTTGCTTTTCACTGGCTCGCTATGAGCAGCACTTGCTGCAACCCTTTCATTTACTGCTGGCTCAATGAGAATTTCAGGGCAGAGCTGAAGAATTGCCTCAACCTGTGTCGCAAGATCCGGGGCCAAGGGTCACCGCCTTCTACCGCTCTGTTCTACAGAACAGCCTGGCAAAACAATAGGAACTCCAAGGGGTCGCAGGTCTCCCACGGCCTATCAGCATCCCAGTTCCAGTCAGGGAAAACGGACTTGACAGCTGTTGAACCTATAGTTGCTATGAGCTGAATGTTGCTGCCAAGGTGTAGTCGAGAGGTTTAGAACGGTGGACTCTAATCTGGAGAACTGGGTTCGATTCCCCACTCCTCCACTTGAAGCCGGCAGGGTGGCTCGGGCCAGTCACGGTCTTTTCAGTTCAAAAAAGAAGCCTAGTTTCACCATTTTAAAAAAAAGAGCTAGAACAGGGCTGGCCAAACTTGCCTAACATAAGAGCCACATAGAATAAATGACAGATGTTTGAGAGCCGCAAGACATGAATGCCAGATGTTTGAGAGCCACAAGACAGAAAGGAAGAGAGGGAGGGAGGAAAGCAAATAGATGGGGAGAGGGAGGGGAAAGAAAGCATCTTTAACATTACATGCATTCTCCAAGCTACCAGCTGGCTTGGCTTGGATAAGTGATTTATAGACAGAAATACCTTTTCTAAGCCGACCGATGGGGCAGTTGGGGCAAGAGCTACACAATATGTGTGAAAGAGAGACATATAGTTCCCAAGCCACAGTTTGGCCACCCCCTGAGCTAGAGTTTCAGGCTGCCAATCTTCAGATCTCCTGGCTATACTACACCCACTGCCGTATGATAATTTGCAGTCAAGTAAGCAGTTGTGTGGCCCTTAGCCGGTAGAATTGTGTATGACCCTAGTACAGAAGTAAGAGTGACAGTTATCTCCCTGATCGCTTCTCCTCCCACGGCATGTCTGCTTGTTGGGTTGTACAATAAGCTTTGCTTGCCTCTGTTTCCAAGAGCTGCTTCTCATTGTATACAACAGAGTGCAAATACTATCGAACTAAAGTCCTGCAATTTTGTTGTGTACTATTTTAAGCTGTTGTCATGCAGTGTATTTACATGCAATAAATATATTTTTCCTTCATATTTCTATATGTGTCATCCAGTCGATATAAGGTCAGCTGCTAATTTCTCCCCCTGCTCAGACGCTACTCTGTCCTTTTCAAGGCATTGTTGTATGCCCTGGCCCTTGGGGGTGGAAAGAAGATACAGGAGATTGTAAGCTGCTTTGAGTCTCTGATTCAGAGAGAAGGGCGGGATATAAATCTGCAATTCTCCTCCTCCTCCTCCTTCTCTTTCTTCTCCTTCTCTTTCTCCTTCTCCAGTCACAACTGAATCATGGCAACCTTGTAAGGTTTTCAAAGCAAGAGACGTTCAGGGGTGGTTTGCCTTGTTTTCTTCTGTGTCACAGCCCTGGACTTTCCTGGTGGTCTCTCATCCAAATACTAAGTAGGCCAACCCTGCTTAGATTTCAAGATGTTATGAGATCAGCAACATCCATCTAGGTCATGGTGAAAATTTTTTGTCACCAAGTCACAGCCTACTTATGGTGACCCCATAGGGCAGGGGTGTGAAATGTGCGGCCCGGGGGCCAGATAAGGTCCCCAAAGGGTTCCTATCAGTCCCGCAAGCAAGTCTTTCTTCTCCCTCTCTCTTGCTTCCTTCTATGTCACTGCCAAAGAAAGTGGCACCACAGTATATAACAGAAGAAAAGCAACCAACTGTGTACAAGCCACACAATAAAAGATATAAATGGTATAAAGTCTCTCTTTGTTGTCTTTGTGTGTTTGTTTCAAACAAGCAGAGACAACAAAGAGAGACTTTATATTATTTATATCTTTTATTGTGTGGCTTGTACCTGGTTGCTTTACTTCCTTCTATGTCACAGCTTGCTTTGCCAGGCTTGCTCAATCACACAGGAGCTACAGAGCAAAACCTCTATTTTCTCCATTGGCTGAGGCTCTTCCCTTGGGGAGGAGGGAGAGCTTGCTTTGCCAGACTCAATCACACAGCGGAGCTACTGAGCCAAGCCTCTCTTCCTTCTATTGGCTGAGGCTCTGCCCCATCTCATTTCCTGGGGAGGGAGGGAAAGAGCCAGAGCTTCCTTTGCCCAGTTCCCTCGACCACACAGGAGAGATACAAAATCTTTCATTTTGTTTGTCTATGTCCTTTACAAAGTTTATATCCCTGCTACCTGGCATTACATTTTATGACATATGGGTCTAATTTATGTCAGATCCTGCCCTCATGAATTCGGCACCCCTGGCCTAAGGTGCTAGCCTTCTGGGGGTGTTGGATTGGGCACCCCCCATGTGACAGTGATGTTATTAGTTCGGGGGGGGGGTGTGCCAGAAGTTAGCCTTGCCTAGGGTGCCAGATAGTCTAGGGCAGGCCCTGGATAGGTCTCCTTGGGATACAGACTTTCACAAAACACTGACTACCAGCTAAAAAAGGCCTAACTACCCCCACCCTTTTACCTCTAAGCAAAATCTCCCTTGCTTCTTTGAAGAGGGGCTTAATCAAAGTGAGATGCTGATGCCAGACTGGGTCTGTGAGTCACATCAGAACATAAGAAGAGCCCTGCTGAATCAGACTAGTGGTCCATTTGTTCTAGCATCCTGTCGCACACAGTGGCCAACCAATTCCTCTGGATATTCAATGACACAGCATAGAGGCTGAGATCTTCCCTGATGTTGCCTCCTGGCTCTGGGATCCAGAGGATTAGTGCCTCTGAATGTGGAGGTCCCCCTCAGTCATCATGGCTAGTAGGCAATGATAGATTTATCCTCCATGAATCTATCTGATCCCCTTTTAAAGCCGTTTATGGTATTCAGGAGTTTATGAAGACGCTCACGTAAAAGGAGTGACAGCAACTGAATGAGCATAGAGGGCATAATGGTTCAGCCAGTCCTGTCTGTACACTCAAGATTAGTATTCCAAGTGTGAATTTGCTGTAAAGAACTGACAATTACATCATCCTTCAAGATTAATTTTCCTGCTGTTCTGTTAAGATGGAACTGCCAGTCCTTAATACATCTTATGAGGCAGCTCACACAAACACTTCTTTCTGCTTCTGGCTGCTTTAAAAAACAATTCGCTGCATTAATTTATTGTACCATTCTAACCTATCACAGCTTTCACTGGAAAGTGATTGCTAAACCACATCATGCACTGATTTTTTTCTCTTGGGAGAATGTTAATTCCCCAACAATCTGGCTATCTTTTGCTGTCTTGGTAATCCATGCATGATTCTTCTTATTGAAGATCTTTATGAGAAGAAAAAAAAATCCCTTTGGAATGTGAGAAAGGTGATGAGACATCCCCAGAACGATTTTACCAAATGTGATGGAAGAAAGTAATCTAAATGCCAGACTGTGGGAACAGACAGAAGGGAAGAGCTGATATCTTTAGTGTGGGTTTTAATGTTTCTCCCACAAGATGGACAAAGATGTGAGAGAGGTCTGAAAAGGTTTTCGTGAGGTGGATTGCTTCATAAGCTAATGGCAGTTAATGGTAAACTATTCAAAAATGCCAGTGCTGCTTGATGGCTGTATGGGATGAGGAAGCTGTCAGTGTTAGGTGTAGGGTTGACAGTTCTAACTCAGGAAATATCTGGGGACTTGTGGGGTGGAGCCAGGAGCAAGGTTGTGACAAGAACAATTGAACTCTGAAGGGGTTCTGGCCATCGCATGCTTTTAAGCAGGGCTTTTTTTGTAGCAGGAACTTCTTTGCATATTAGGCCACACAACCCTGATGTAGCCAATCCTCTTGGAGCTTACAGTAGGCCCTATACTAAGAGCCCTGTAAGCTCTTGGAGGATTGGCTACATCAGGGGTGTGTGGCCTAATATGCAAAGGAGTTCTTGCTACAAAAACAGTCCTGCAGTTTTAAGCACCATCTTTCTGTTGGAAATAATGGGAGATGGGGGCATCTTCTTTTGGGGCTCATAAAATTAGACCCTCTGGTCCAATGTTTCTGAAACTTGGAGGGGGTTTTTCTAAGGAGAGGTGCTAGATGCTATGCTGAAAAAAATTGTGCCTCTACCTCAAAAACTGCCCCACAGATACCCATGAGTCAATTATCCATTATACTCTATGGGGAACCGGTCTCCATAAGGTATTATGGAGTGCCCAGCAGATGTTTCCCTCACCCCCTTCTAATAATCCTGAAGTGGGGGATGGCCTCCAAAACAGGGGATCCCCTGCCTGCACCTGGGGATTGGCAACTCTATTAGGCAACTGTGTTGAAGGATAAATGTGGGAAGGAGAGATGGGGTTATGATGTTGATGAAATTAAATCCAGGTGGCCAGGGTTAATTCTGAGGTGAGGTAGCCTGGCTTTGGAAGCTCACTTGTTGTGCGCTTATGCATACCTCAGGAATGGGAGAAGGTCACAACAGGGTCACATAGTTTGATGTTATACTTTCAAAATTGCCAACCAGGCATCCATTTTGTGTGATTTTTTTTTATCAGACTGCAGGGCGTGTGTGACTCTGGGGTGCTATTAAATGAAAGATACTTGCGAGCAAACTGCCCCTCAGTGAGAGGAGAGGGTCTGTCTGTTTACAGTTGATTGAAATTAGGGGTCCCAACCCTCCCGCCCTGGCGGGGGACCCCAGGATTTCCCCCCTCTTCCCCCGCTCCCCCCCAAAATGGAAGCGGGGGGAGAGGGGGGAAATGGCGAGCTGCCCCGTCCCGGAGCGTGCGAGGCCGCCGCGCCACTGCCGCCCCCTTCCCGCCCAGTGAGGCCGCAGGCGGCGGGCCCGCCGGCGCCCAGCAGCAGGAGGAGGCGGCGGCGGAGGAGGAGCTGTCGGCCGAGGGCCTCGCTATCTGGCGGCGTTGGCAGCACAGCCCCGCCAGCACAGCCCCACCAGCACCAGCGCGGCAGCGCCGGAGGCAGCACCTCGGCAGCGCAGGAGGCAGCTCCTCGGCCTCCGGCGTTGGCAGCACAGCCCCGCCAGCACCAGCGCGTCAGCGCCGGAGGCCAAGGAGGAGGCCCCGAGCCCCCGGCCCCGCTCTCCATGCCCGCGCCACCGCCCTGCTTCACCCAGGCTTCCAGCCTCAGGCAGGGCCGAGGGGCGGGGAGGACGAGCGGGAGGAGGAGGAAGGGACAGCTTCCTCCTCAGGCGGCGGCTGCGGCGCGGGAACCTGCGGCTGCGGCGCTTGTTACAGCCTTGATCTTGGCTCCATCCCTAACATCTCCTGGCTCCACCCCCAAAGTTCCCAGGTATTTCTTCAATTGGACTTGGCAACCCTATCCTAATCCCACCTGTAATCAACGGTTTGACTCAGAATGCAGGATTATGAAAAAACTTCTCAGGGACTCATTTAGAACTTTTAGGCAAGACAATAATTCCTGCCACCTAAAAATTTAGTCTGCACACAAGGAGATATATCATAGTCTTATCACCGGGGTGGGGGGGGGAACCAGTTTTATAAACAAAAATGGGACCATTTGCTGAATACAATTAAAACCAAAGACTGTAAACTATTCAGGTAAACGGTATCTGGTTACTTGAAAAATAATTCAGCCCCGGTTGTGATTACACCTACTCCTCAAAAATGGGTTATTATTTTGAAATATTTAATGACCAAGATATCTCAATAGAGTGCAGAGAAGAATTATCTTTTCAACCAATTCAGAATGGCCTCCTGTGAGTCCCAAGGAAATATCTGATTTAATCTCTGAATTGAAGACTGGCAAGGCCCCTGGTCTGGATGGGATTCCAGCAGAACTCTTTAAGAAGTATGTGGACTGGTGGGCTATTCCACTGGCAAACCTATTTACTCTTATTGACCATATCAGAAACATCCCTGAGTCCTAGTTAAGATCATTAATATGCCCAATATACAAAAAAGGTAATTCAGGTTCCCCTGGAAACTATCGCCCAATCAGCCTACTTTCCATCTCATGTATGCTGTATTCTAAACATCTTGAACATCACCTATTAAATTGGTTAACTAAAGAGAAGATAATTGGTCCGGAATAAATTGGTTTCCTCAAAGGGAAATCTACAATTGATTATTGTTCCACCCTTGCCTTCTTGGCAGATAAGTATCTGAAGCCTAAAAGAGGGAAACTGCATGCAGCCTTTATTGATTTAAAGGACGCTTTCGACTCAGTCACCAGAGATCTGCTATGGGAAAAACTGGGGATGGAACCATGCCTACTTTTCTTAATCAAGAAACTACACGATACTACCTCAGGTGTTATTAAAGTATCCCCTGATGGTCAACTTTCTTCCAGTTTCCCATTTACTAAAGGAGTAAAACAGAGCTGTGTTCTTGCCCCTTATCTCTTTAATCTGTTTCTGAATGACTTGAACCAACATATGCCTGCTGTAGATGGCCACCCTCCCTTCTTAAAACAATTAGCAGTGCCCTTACTCCTATATGCTGACAACACCGTTATTCTTTCACATACCAGAATTGGCCTCCAAAAATACTTGAAAGCCTTTCGCCAATACTGTAGATTGAATTGACTGGTAATTAATTATGAAAAATCAAAAATCCTGGTCTTTTCAAAGAGCTGGCACCTATTTGACACATTGGTACAGAAGAAATCAAACAAGTGAAGGCTTACAAGTATTGGGAATTACCTTTAACGGCAGCCTTAGATGGCCAACACATTGTAATAGATCTGTAAATTGAGTAAAATGTTCTCTGGCGCAAATTAAAAAGTTCTATTTCTTAGGAGGTAACCAGTCCATTCCAGCAACTCTGAAAATTTACAATACCAAAATCCTTCCTCAGTTGCTATATAGAATACCTTTGTGGATTGGAGCCTTTAGTCCCTGCGCGGAGAATGTGCAATCATCATTCTTCCATCAGATTTTAGGTGCTCCCAAATGTGTCCCCTGCTCATCCATTTGTGCAAAGCTAGGTTTCTCTCTCTCGGCTTGGCTTCGCGAACGAAGATTTAAGAAGGGTGCAATAGTCCACGTTTGCTGCAGGCTCGCTGGTGGCTGACAAGACCAATGTGGGACAGGCAGGTCCGGCCACAGCGGCTGCAGGGAAAAGTCTGATTTAGGGTTGGTCCTGTAGCAGTGCGATTCTTCCTCAATCTCCTTTTGTCCTCAAGACCAGCTATGCGTGTGTTCTCAAAGGAAGAGACAGCCTGGTGGATGGTGTGCCTCCATGCTTTGCGATCTGAGGCTAGGTCAGACCACTGGTGATGGTTGATGTGACAGGTGCTAAGGGATTTCTTCAAGGAGTCCTTGTACCTCTTCTTTGGTGCCCCTCTATTTCGATGGCCGGTGGAGAGTTCGCCATACAGGGCAATCTTGGGAAGAGGTGGTTTTCCATCCTAGAAATATGCCCTGCCCAGCGCAGCTGCGTCTTCAACAGCAGTGCCTCGATGCTGGTAACCTCTGCCCGCTTGAGGACTTCAGTGTTGGTCACAAAGTCACTCCAGTGGATGTTGAGGATGGTGCAAAGGCAGCGCTGATGAAAGCGCTCAAGGAGTCGCAGGTGATGACGGTATAAAACCCACGATTCGGAGCCATAGATGAGGGTTGTCATCACAACCGCTTTGTAAACATTGATCTTTGTGCCTTTTTTCAGATGCTTGTTGCTCCACACTCTTTTGTGCAGTCAGCCAAATGCACGGTTTGCCTTTGCCAGCCTGTTGTCAATCTCCTTGTCGATCTTGGCATCTGAGGAGATGATGCACCCCAGGTAGCTGAACTGCTGGACTGTCTTCAGAACTGATTCACCCACAGTGATGCAGGGAGGGTGATAATCTTCCTGGGGTGCAGGCTGGTGGAGAACTTCTGTCTTCTTCAGACTAACTTCTAGGCCGAATAGCTTGGCAGCCTCTGCAAAGCAGGACGTCATATGCTGCAGAGCTGATACCGAGTGGGAGACGAGTGCAGCATCATCAGCAAACAGTAGCTCTCGGATGAGTTTTTCCATTGTCTTGGAGTGTGCCTTTAGTCGCCTCAGGTTGAACAGGCTGCCATCGGTGCGATAGCGGATGTAGACACCATCGTCCTCATCTAGATCTACTGCGGCTCTTTGAAGCATCATGCTAAAGAAGATCGTAAAGAGAGTTGGCGCGAGAACGCAGCCTTGCTTTACACCTGTGCCTATTGGGAAGGGCTCCGAGAGGTCGTTGCAGTGTCTGACTTGGCCTCGCTGGTCTTCGTGTAGCTGGATGATCATGCTGAGGAACCTTGGGGGACATCCTAAACGTTCCAAGATTTGCCACAGGCCTTTCCTGCTAACGGTATCGAAAGCTTTGGTAAGGTCGACAAAAGTCACATACAGACCCTTGTTCTGTTCCCTGCATTTCTCTTGGAGCTGCCTGAGAACAAATACCATGTCGGTGGTGCTCCTGTTAGCTCTGAAGCCGCACTGGCTCTCTGGGAGGAGTTCTTCTGCAATGGTGGGCACCAGTCTGTTCAGGAGTATTCTGGCAAGGATTTTGCCTGCGATGGAGAGCAGGGTTATCCCCCGGTAGTTGGAGCAGTCTGACTTTTCCCCTTTGTTCTTGTATAGGGTGATGATGATTGCATCGCGAAAGTCCTGTGGTAATTTGCCTTGTTCCCAGCAGGTGACAAGTACTTTGTGAAGTGAGCTATGTAGTACTGTGCCCCCATGCTTCCAGATCTCTGGTGGAATTCCATCAACTCCTGCTGCCTTGCCACTTTTCAGTTGCTTGATGGCTTTAACAGTCTCTTCAAGGGTGGGGATCTCATCCAACTCTGTTTTCACCGGTTGAAGTGGGGTGAGGTGGATTGCTGAATCTTGAACTACGCGGTTGGCACTGAAGAGAACCTGAAAATACTCCGACCACCGGTTCAGTATGGATGTCTTGTCTGTGAGGAGCACTTGGCCGTCTGCACTATGCAAGGGACTCTGAGCCTGATATGATGGACCATATACTGCCTTCAGGGCTTCGTAGAACCCTCTTAAATCACCAGTGTCTGCACACAGCTGGGTTCTCTCTGCGAGCTTGGTCCACCACTCGTTCTGAATGTCTCGAAGCTTGCGCTGGAGGTTGCTACATGCAGCGCGAAAGGTTGCTTTTTTCCCAGGACAGGAGGGCTGAGCAAGATGTGCAATCATCATTCTTCCGTCAGATTTTAGGTGCTCCCAAATGTGTCCCCTGCTCATCCATTTGTGCAAAGCTAGGTTTACATCTTCTAGAAATAGGGTTGCCAAGTCCAATTCAAGAAATATCTGGGGACTTTGGGGGTGGAGCCAGGAGACTTTGGGGGTGGAGCCAGGAGACATTGGGGGCGGAGCCAGGAGCAAGGGTGTGACAAGCATAATTGAACTCCAAGGGAGTTCTGGCCATCACATTTAAAGGGACCTTTTAGAATGCCTTCCTTCCATAGAAAATAATGAAGGATAAGGGCACCTTCTTTTGGGGCTCATAGAATTGGACCCCCTGGTCCAATCCTTTTGAAACTTGGGAGGTATTTTGGGGAGAGGCACTAGATGCTATACGGAAAAGTTGGCACTTCTACCTCAAAAAACAGCCTTCTCAGAGCCCCTGACACCCATGGCTCAATTCCCCATCATTCCCTATGGGAATCGTTCCTGGAGGTGCATAATGGCTATGGGGGTGGAGCTTCCCCCGCTGGCCAGCTGGCTGGGGGAGGGGGGAAGCCTGTAAAACCAGGGGATCCCCCGCTGGGACCTGGGGATTGGGAAGCCTAATCCAATTTGATGCAAGAATGACAGCAAATGGAGGGAAGAGACAGATCAGTTGTGGGGAGGTGTGTGCATTCATTTCATGCACACATGTTTATGCTCAGTTTTAGTGCAGGAAACGGCCTTGGGCTTTACATAAAAGGTGGAGTTTTAGGGGGATCAAAAGTGTCAAGAGGAGGACCAATGCACAGGTGTTGTGGCAGTTCCGTGCATAAGGCAGTCTCATCACCAGGATAGACAGACACAGGGGCAGAGACAAATGCAAGATGTCAGAGATCCAACACTCACTAGCAGCCATTCTGATGCCCAGCAAGTTTCCATGGCACAAGAGGGAATTCGAACCCGGGTTTCCCAGATACTAGTCCAACATTCTAAACTGCTAAACCACACTGGAAAGGTCTGAAATAGTGGATGGGCCTGACCTTCCCTTACCAGGCCTCTCTAAAATCCAGTTTGGTGTAGTGGTTAAGTGCACGGACTCTTATCTGGGAGAACCGGGTTTGATTCCCCACTCCTCCACTTGCAGCTGCTTGAATGGCCTTAAGTCAGCCATCGCTCTCTTATCTGGGAGAACCGGGTTTGATTCCCCTCTCCTCCACTTGCAGCTGCTGGAATGGCCTTGGGTCAGCCATAGGTCTCATAGGAGTTGTCCTTGAAAGGGCAGCTGCTTTGAGAGTCCTCTCAGCCCCACCCACCTCACAGGGTGTCTGTTGTGGGGGAAGAAGATATAGGAGATTGTGAGCCGCTCTGAGACTCTGAGATTCGGAATGGAGGGTGGGATATAAATCCAATATCTTCTTCTTCTTCTTCAGTTTTTCCTCATGAGGTATTTCATTTTAAGGAGTCTTTGTCCCACCGAAGGACAGAATCAGTCTCTCAGCCTAATCTACTTCACAAGGTTGTTGTGAAGAGAAAATGGAAGCAAAAACGATGGTGTAAGCCCCTTAGTGTTCCCATTGACGACAAACATGGGGTATAGATGAATTAAATATATATTTTAAAATCCTCAGCCTAACCTACCCCACAGGGTTGTCGTGAGGATAAAATGAAGAAGAGAACAACGGACACTGCTTTGGGTCTCCATTGAGGAGAAACATGGAGTACAAATGAATCCAACAAATAAATATTCTAATACTAAAATGATATTTTAAAAACACATGCCTCAAGGCTTCCCGTAGAAATGAGGTTCCATCACAATGAAGTCAAGCCAGCCTACTCGATGTCACAATGGTCCTTGCCTCCTAGGTCATAATAAGGATTTCAACTACAGAGAGGACAGAATTGCTGACTTGTCTCTGGGGAAAGGAACTTCCTCCCATGGCTGGCAAAACTGAGGGGCAACTTCACTCTCATGATATATCCTCCTAATAAGGGAGAAAGCATACTTTCTTATAAATTCCTTTAAGGTTTCTGAAGAACCTTCTGTTAAGGAGAGGCTAGTTGTTGAAGACAGAAGACGGCAAGTGAGTATAAATTTCTTTAGGATTTCTGAAGAACCTTCTCTAAAGGAGAGGCTAGTTGTTGAAGACAGAAGACGGCAAGTGAGTATAAATTTCTTTAAGGTTTCTGAAGAACCTTCTCTAAAGGAGAGGCTAGTTGTTGAAGACAGAAGACGGCAAGTGAGTATAAATTTCTTTAGGATTTCTGAAGAACCTTCTCTAAAGGAGAGGCTAGTTGTTGAAGACAGAAGACGGCAAGTGAGTATAAATTTCTTTAGGATTTCTGAAGAACCTTCTCTAAAGGAGAGGCTAGTTGTTAAAGACAGAAGACGGCAAGTGAGTATAAATTTCTTTAAGGTTTCTGAAGAACCTTCTCTTAAGCAGAGGCTAGTTGTTGAAGACAGAAGACGGCAAG
This sequence comes from Heteronotia binoei, assembly GCF_032191835.1. Lineage (NCBI taxonomy): Eukaryota > Metazoa > Chordata > Lepidosauria > Squamata > Gekkonidae > Heteronotia > Heteronotia binoei. The sequence continues at coordinate 175,792,473 of NC_083225.1, forward strand.
TGAGTATAAATTTCTTTAGTATTTCTGAAGAACCTTCTCTTAAGCAGAGGCTAGTTGTTGAAGACAGAAGACGGCAAGTGAGTATAAATTTCTTTAGGATTTCTGAAGAACCTTCTCTAAAGAAGAGGCTAGTTGTTGAAGACAGAAGACGGCAAGTGAGTATAAATTTCTTTAGGATTTCTGAAGAACCTTCTCTTAAGGAGAGGCTAGTTGTTGAAGACAGAAGACGGCAAGTGAGTATAAATTTCTTTAGGATTTCTGAAGAACCTTCTCTAAAGAAGAGGCTAGTTGTTGAAGACAGAAGACGGCAAGTGAGTATAAATTTCTTTAGGATTTCTGAAGAACCTTCTCTTAAGGAGAGGCTAGTTGTTGAAGACAGAAGACGGCAAGTGAGTATAAATTTCTTTAGGATTTCTGAAGAACCTTCTCTAAAGGAGAGGCTAGTTGTTGAAGACAGAAGACGGCAAGTGAGTATAAATTTCTTTAGGATTTCTGAAGAACCTTCTCTAAAGGAGAGGCTAGTTGTTGAAGACAGAAGACGGCAAGTGAATATAAATTTTTTTAGGATTTCTGAAGAACCTTCTCTAAAGGAGAGGCTAGTTGTTGAAGACAGAAGACGGCAAGTGAGTATAAATTTCTTTAGGATTTCTGAAGAACCTTCTCTTAAGGAGAGGCTAGTTGTTGAAGACAGAAGACGGCAAGTGAGTATAAATTTCTTTAAGGTTTCTGAAGAACCTTCTCTTAAGCAGAGGCTAGTTGTTGAAGACAGAAGACGGCAAGTGAGTATAAAATTCTTTAGGATTTCTGAAGAACCTTCTCTAAAGGAGAGGCTAGTTGTTGAAGACAGAAGACGGCAAGTGAGTATAAATTTCTTTAGGATTTCTGAAGAACCTTCTCTTAAGGAGAGGCTAGTTGTTGAAGACAGAAGACGGCAAGTGAGTATAAATTTCTTTAGGATTTCTGAAGAACCTTCTCTAAAGGAGAGGCTAGTTGTTGAAGACAGAAGACGGCAAGTGAGTATAAATTACTTTAGGATTTTTGAAGTACCATCTCTAAAGGAGAGGCTAGTTGTTGAAGACAGAAGACGGCAAGTGAGTATAAATTTCTTTAAGGTTTCTGAAGAACCTTCTCTTAAGCAGAGGCTAGTTGTTGAAGACAGAAGACGGCAAGTGAGTATAAATTTCTTTAGGATTTCTGAAGAACCTTCTCTAAAGGAGAGGCTAGTTGTTAAAGACAGAAGACGGCAAGTGAGTATAAATTTCTTTAAGGTTTCTGAAGAACCTTCTCTTAAGCAGAGGCTAGTTGTTGAAGACAGAAGACGGCAAGTGAGTATAAATTTCTTTAGGATTTCTGAAGAACCTTCTCTAAAGGAGAGGCTAGTTGTTAAAGACAGAAGACGGCAAGTGAGTATAAATTTCTTTAGGATTTCTGAAGAACCTTCTCTAAAGGAGAGGCTAGTTGTTGAAGACAGAAGACGGCAAGTGAGTATAAATTTCTTTAGGATTTCTGAAGAACCTTCTCTTAAGGAGAGGCTAGTTGTTGAAGACAGAAGACGGCAAGTGAGTATAAATTTCTTTAGGATTTCTGAAGAACCTTCTCTTAAGGAGAGGCTAGTTGTTGAAGACAGAAGACGGCAAGTGAGTATAAATTTCTTTAGGATTTCTGAAGAACCTTCTCTAAAGGAGAGGCTAGTTGTTGAAGACAGAAGACGGCAAGTGAGTATAAATTTCTTTAGGATTTTTGAAGAACCTTCTCTAAAGGAGAGGCTAGTTGTTAAAGACAGAAGACGGCAAGTGAGTATAAATTTCTTTAAGGTTTCTGAAGAACCTTCTCTTAAGCAGAGGCTAGTTGTTGAAGACAGAAGACGGCAAGTGAGTATAAATTTCTTTAGGATTTCTGAAGAACCTTCTCTAAAGGAGAGGCTAGTTGTTAAAGACAGAAGATGGCAAGTGAGTATAAATTTCTTTAGGATTTCTGAAGAACCTTCTCTAAAGGAGAGGCTAGTTGTTGAAGACAGAAGACGGCAAGTGTGTATAAATTTCTTTAGGATTTCTGAAGAACCTTCTCTAAATGAGAGGCTAGTTGTTGAAGACAGAAGACGGCAAGCGAGTATAAATTTCTTTAGGATTTCTGAAGAACCTTCTCTTAAGGAGAGTCTACCTGCTGAAGACAAAAGACAGAGAGTGAGTATAAATTCCTTTAAGGTTTCTGATGAACCCTCTCTTAAGGAGAGGCCACCAACTGATGACAGGAGATGGCAAGGTGAGTAAAATTTCCTTTCAGTTTCCAGAAGCACTCTCTGATGAGGAGATATAACCTGCTGAAGAGAGAAGATGACAGCTGTCCTACAAGCTCTTTCTTGTCACTTCAGTGCCCACCATTTTAACCAGACAGTGCAGGCTGTTTTGCTGGTTGCCTCTATTGGAGTCGAGAAGGAATTTTTCCCTGTGGATCTCCACAAATTGGCCTGGGTGGACCCAGGTTTTTCTCCTTCTCTGCACTGCCTTCATTTGTCAGCAGCCCTATCTTGGATGGCAACTGATACAATGAGTTAAAATGTGGGAATTTAGATCAATTTTTTTATAATCCAATAAACATTCATCATTTAAATATATCACATTGGTCCTGTGTCTTTTTACTGCCTGGGATTGTCTCTTTTGTAATGCACTGAAGATTCTGTCATTTGTTAGGACAAAGGCCCCTTATTAATGAAGCCCCTCATGAGAAGAACTGGGACCTGGAGAGGCCTGATAAGGGAAGGTCTGGCCTACCCACCATTTCAACCAAACCCCGCCAGGGTGGTATGTGAGGGCCAGTGAGGTATAGTGGTTAGAGTTTCAGACTAGTATCTGGGAGACCCGTTCAAATCCCCACTTGTTCTATAGAAGCTTGCTGGTCAACCTGAAGCTTGCAACCCTGTGTTTGGCTCATGAAATAGCAGACCAATGCCCTAGGGGTTGCCAGCCTCCAGGTGAGGCCTGGAGATCTCCCACTTTTATAACTGATCTCCTGGTGGCAGAGTTCAGCTCCCCTGGAGCAAAATGGCTGCTTTGGAAGGTGGACTCTAGGGCATTGTACCATGCCGAGGCCCCTTCCCTCCCCAAACTCCACCCTCTCCTGGCTCCACCCCCAAAGTCTCCAGATATTTTCCAACACAGACCTGGCAACCCTAAGCTGCCCCTTTCTCTTCTCCACAATGGTGACCAAAATCTCACAATGCATCATCCAGCGATCTTGGTCTTTTTCTCCATTTTTAAAAATTTATTTTTCTGCAATTGCGGACGTGTGTCCTCTCAGGTTTGTGAAAAAATACTCCCTATTTGTTTCTGGCCCTATTGTCTGGTTTTTGTTTTTTGATCCACACAGAGGTCAGGTTCAAGATGAGGTATATGATAGTTTATATTCCCAATGGTAGTAGCATTTTTATCTAGCCCTAATGCTAAAGGTTCAAAGCTGATCTTGATGCAAGCTTAACACCTTCTGTACTGTGACCTAACAATGCTAACAAAACAAATCTAACAAACCTCCTCTACTTGCAGCTGCTGGAATGGCCTCGAGTCAGCCATAGCTCTGGCAGAGGTTGTCCTTGAAAGAGCAGCTGCTGTGAGAGCTCTCTCAGCCCCACCCACCTCACAGGGTGTCTGTTGTGGGGGAGGAAGGTAAAGGAGATTGTGAGCCGCTCTGAGACGCTTCGGAGTGGAGGGCGGAATATAAATCCAATATCTTCATCTACCTCACAGGCTGTCTGTTGTGGGAGGGGAAGGTAAAGGAGATTGTGAGCCACTCTGAGACTCTTCGGAGTGGAGGGCAGGATATGAATCCAATCTCTTCATCTACCTCACAGGGTGTCTGTTGTGGGGGAGGAAGGTAAAGGAGATTGTGAGCCGCTCTGAGACTCTTTGGAGTGGAGGGCGGGATATAAATCCAATATCTTCATCTACCTCACAGGGTGTCTGTTGTGGGGGAGGAAGGGAAAGGAGATTGTGAGCCTCACTGAGACTCTTCGCAGTGGAGGGCGGGATATAAATCCAATATCTTCATCTACCTCACATGGTGTCTGTTGTTGAGGAGGAAGGGAAAGGAGATTGTGAGCCGCTCTGAGACTCTTTGGAGTGGAGGGTGGGATATAAATCCAATCTCTTCATCTACCTCACAGGGTGTCTGTTGTGGGGGAGGAAGACAAAGGAGATTGTGAGCCACTCTGATACTCTTGAGATTCAGAGTGGAGGGCGGGATATAAATCCAATATCTTCTTCTTCTTCTTAAGACAGCATGTTTTCCAGCATAATAATACTTCAGAAAATTCAATGCATTCTATGATTCTATGAATGCATTTAATTTTCTAAATTATTATTACGCCGACAAACATGCTGTCTTGCTAGTATTGGGTTTTCAACATTTGTTTCCTGCCCTCTGGTTCCGCAGAGAGAGGTCACTAATACTAAACCAGTGCAAACAAAACTTTTGAAAATAAAGCAACATTAGATAATGGATCGTTAATATATTACTTTAAATACAAACGTATTAATAATTCTTATTTAAGTCAATGCTATTAGGGATAATAACAACATGGCAGTGAACATCTGTTAATCGTCCCTGTGAATAGAAGCCAACACTTCACATCCATTTAAAATTCAGTATTTAATAAGAGGGTAGTAATATTTGTTATTAAATCATTTGAAACATGCAAAGTTTGGTTTCCACTCGTGGTGCTTCATATGTTTCACTGCCTCTATATTACTATTAATAGTATATTATTAGTAATGGTGTTTACTTAAGCAACAAACCATCGACTATGTGCTTTAATTATAATAATTGTAATTTCAGCATTCCTCTTGAAGACAGTGGAGTCAACACATGGGATATAAAATTTAAGATAAAGCATAAACAGGAAGATGACACGTGTATCTCATAACCTACACACAATAGCACATTGTTAAGTCACAATCCAGCAAGCGTAAAATTCTAAAAAAAAAGTCCAGTGGTCCATCTAGCCCAGCATCCTGTCTCACTCAGTAGCCAACCTCTGAAGGACCAATGACAGGTCATAGAGGCCACAGCCTTCTCTATGGCAGTTGTACTCCCTACCCCCAAATCTCCCAAAATTTGGAGGCTCTAGCCCACCCAACTCAACACCTCCCGCCAGCCCAGGGGAAACTGGCAACCTTTCTAGGGTTGCTAATCCCCAGGTGGGGGCAGGGGATCCCCCGGTTTGGAGGCCCTCCCCCTGCTTCAGGGTCATCAGAAAGCGGGGGGAGGGGAGGGAAATGTCTGCTGGGAACTCTATTATTCCTTATGGAGATTTATTCCCATAGAAAATAATAGTGAATTGATCCGCGGGTATCTGGGGCTCTGCGGGGGCTGTTTTTTGAGGCAGATGCACCAAATTTTCAGTACAGCATCTAGTGCCTCTCCCCAAAATACCCCCCAGGTTTCAAAAAGATTGGACTAGGGGGTCCAATTCTATGAGCCCCAAAAGAAGATGCTGCTATCCTTCATGATTTCCTATGGAAGGAAGGCATTGAAAAGGTGTGCCGTCCCTTTAAATGTGAGGGCCAGAACGCCCTTTGGAGTTCAATGATGCTTGTCACAGCCTTGATCTTGGCTCCACCCCTAATGTCTCCTGGCTCCACCCCCAAAGTCTCCTGGCTCCACCCCCAAAGTCCCCAGATATTTCTTAAATTGGACTTGGCAACCCTAATTGAAATTGCTTTTTTGTCTCTGTGGTTCTGACAAAATAAGCTGTCTAGTCTCTCACGGGGGGCGGGGGGGGGGGGGGAGAGAGATTGTCAAAATGGTTCCACAAAAGCATTTTTGCCATTTCGCTATAGTTGGAGAAAGTGTCTGGGCTTAATACCTCTACCAGGGGAGTATCTCCTGTCTGAAAGTTACCTTGTTTTTTTCTCCCTTGAGTGCCCTACTCCACCAGGGATAAGACAGTCCTCTTTATGGATTGATTATTACTTATTTAGAAACAGTATATGCTTCCTCTCCAGACACTAGCTCAAGGCAGCTCATAGCTAAAACAATACCCCAGAATCAAACCAACCAATAAATATTAAAATGAACCAGTAAATAAAGCATAAAATGAATATAGAGTGACCTAAGATGATATTTGTAAAACTGTTATCTTGCTCGAACCAGACTATCAAACATCTAAATAAAGACAGAACCACTCAGTTAACAGCCTGGGTTAAAATAAGCATTTGGCCTGGTCGGTGCCTTGAGTAACTAAAAGCCTGAGACAAATAATTTTTTTAAATGATTAAGGGTGTGTGGTGGGGAGAGGTATAGTACTTAAGACTGTGGGACTAGGATCGTGAAGATCCGGGTTTGAATCTCCACTTGTGCCATGGACACAGCCAGCCCTAGACAGTTTGGTGTAGTGGTTGTGCACCTACTCTTATCTGGGAGAACCAGGTTTGATTCCCACTCCTCCACCTGCAGCTGCTGGGATGACACTCTCTCACCCTTACGTACCTCACAGAGTTGTTGGGAGGATAAGACAGAGGAGAGAAGAATGATGTAAGCCATTTTGGGTCCTCCCTGAGGAGGACGCTGGGGCATAAATGAATTAAATAACTACAATTTAAATAAAAGTTCATTAGAATGCCTGACAGATATGCAGTATAGTGACTTCCCTGTCCAGAAAAAAGTTGTGAAATATAAATTCAGATTCAGATTGGACTAATTGTGTTTCAGTGAAAAAAGTCTGTTATTACTTAAAGTCTGAATTACTGACTTAAAGTCTGTTATTACTGTTGGTATTGTAATGCTTCTGTTGTGTTCAGCTGCCTCCTAAAGAACTTCCAAACCAGAAAAGGTGTAAGGCTGTAAGAAAATGAAGCTGCATAGGTATAAAAAAAATACTACTTTTATTAGGGAAGGCCCTTCTATTACATTTGAAAAGGAACACTACATTTTAATACTGATGGGGAAAGCAGGGTTCTCAACCTCCAGGTGAGACCAGGAGATCTCCTGGAATTATAACTGGTCATGAGAACATAAGAGAAGCCATGATGGATCAGGCCAATGGCCCATCCAGTCCAACACTCTGTCACACAGTGGCCAAAAACCAGGTGCCATCAGGAGGTCCATCAGTGGGGCCAAGACACCAGAAGCCCTCACCCTGTTGCCCCCGCCCCAAGCACCAAGAATACAGAGCATCATTTGCCCCAGATAGAGAGTTCCAACAATACACTGTGGCTAATAGCCACTGATGGACCTCTGCTCCATATGTTTATCCAATCCCCTCTTGAAGCTGTCTGTGCTTGCAGCCGCTGCCACCTCCTGTGGCAGTGAATTCCACGTGTTAATCACCCTTTGGGTGAATTAGTACTTCCTTTTATCCATTCTAACGCGACTGCTCAGCAATTTCATTGAATGTTCATGAGTTCTTGTATTGTGAGAAAGGGAGAAAAGTACTTTCTCTACCTTCTCTGTCCCTTGCATAATCTTGTAAACCTCTATCATGTCACTCCTCAGTCAACGTTTCTTCAAGCTAAAGAGCCCCAAGCATTTTAACCTTTCAGCTGGTCTCCAGACAACCGATATCAGTTGCCCCAGACAAAATGGCAGCTTTGGAGGGTGGGCTTTATGGCATTGGGCTGCACTGAGTTCCCCAAATCCCACCCTCCCTAGGGCTCCACCCTCCAGGAATTTCCCAGCCCAGAGCTGGTAACTCTTATGGTAAGCCTTCTTTTGGGGTATTTTTTGGCTTTGCTCAGCTACTGCAGAAAAGACTAAGAGAAAAAAGTTCTTCAGCTAGCATGATCTGGTGAGTAGTTAAATATGCAGTTCTGGAGTTGCTGGAAAGATCCAGGCTCATTCCAGCTGGCTAGAAATCTTAGGAACATTCCAGAGTCATAAGAGAAATTAATTGCTTACAAAAGAGATGTCTGAAGAACAACGTTTCTGTTGGCATTCGGAGGTTACTGGTGTGTGTGTGCGCTATCTCAAATTCACAGCTGACATTTTCTCGTTGTAATTCTTAATTACCTGTGGGCAGATTTCACACCCCTTCTGTCTATGTAAATTGATATGAGTTATCATTTAGACGAATGTACCAGATTACACGTGATGTCTGCATCTACTAACGGCTGTTGCGTATTGTAAACATTGGTGGGTTGCTGGCTTTATACCTGCTGTGCCTTGTATTTTGTATGTATTTGGCTTCACCCATTAGGAAAGAGTGACGGAAACCTTGACTGAGGGGCCAGACTGCATCAAATATTGAAGAACTGTGATCCCTTTGTAGTCATTTGTGTTCAGACTGGGGGTGTTCCATTAAGCTGGGTATAGAACCAAAGGCAGTTGTTTCTTCTGCAGAGGAGTCAAAGGAAGCAGAAGGGATATACGTTTTTTTTAGTTTATGGTAATATGTTAGATCCAAGTGGGCAGCCATGTTGGTCTGAAGCAAGAAGACGACTGCGGATTTATACCCCGCCCTTCTCTCTGAATCAGAGACTCAGAGCAGCTTACAATCTCCTATATCTTCTCCCTCCACAACGGACATCCTGTGAGGTGGGTGGGGCTGGAGAGGGCTCTCACAGCAGCTGCCCTTTCAAGGACAACCTCTGCCAGAGCTATGGCTGACCCAAGGCCATGCCAGCAGCTGTAAGTGGAGGAGTGAGGAATCAAACCCGGTTCTCCCAGATAAGAGTCCGCACACTTAACCACTACACCAAACTGACTCTCTTTGCCAGTTTGAACAAAGTAGGAGTCCAGTAGCGCCTTTAAGTTTTATTCAGAATGTAAGCTTTCGTATGCATGCATACTTCATCAAACTATGGAATGGGGTACAGTGAGCAGAGCTACATATAGCTGGTAGGCAGTGGTTAAGAATGAAAAGTGGTACAAAGTTAGAATCCAACGGCAAAGTAGTGAAATTAACAAATTGAAAGAATAGCAGCACTCAAGGTCAGAAGCTTGGGGGTGCTACTGGAACCTTCGTTGACAGAGGAGGCCCAGATAGTTTCAGTTTCAGTTTATTTCAATTTAGCAGCCACTGCCAAATCCAGTTTTTTCCATCTTAGACGGGCAAGGCAGTTGGTCCCTTTCCTTGACTGTGGTGACCTGGCAACTGTGATCCCCGCTATGGTCACCTCAAGATTGGACTACTGTAACGCCTCTACATGGGGCTGCCCTTGTCTTAAATCCGGAGACTACAGCTGGTGCAGAATGCAGTGGCTAGGCTGCTATTGGGACTCCCCATGTGGGAGCACATACAACCTGGGCTGCGGCAGCTGCACTGGCTGCCGATCATGTACTGGATTCGCTACTAGGTGTTGGTTATTACCTTTAAAGCCCTATATGGCCGAGGACCTGCCTACCTTAGGGACCGTCTCTCCCCATATGTTCCCCAGAGGGTACTCAGATCTGGGACACAGAATCTGCTGGGCCGAGGGAGGCAAGATTGAAGACCACCCGTGAAAGAGCCTTCTCTATAGTGGCCCCCTATTGGGGGAACCAGCTTCCAGAAGAAGTAAGAGCCTTGCGGGACCTTGTTCAGTTCCGCAAGCCTTGTAAGACAGCTTTGTTTCAACTTGTTTTTAACTGATAGTAATATATGAGGATACTCAAGAAGGCTGAAGATATTGGAATGTAACATTAGCACCAAATTGCTTTAATAATGTTTTAATTGTTATACTGTTCAAAGTTTTAATTAGTCATTGTTCTATATTATAAATGCTTTTATTGTTGTCAGCTGCCCTGAGCCTGCTTCGGCAGGGAGGGCAGGATATAAATCCAATAAAATAAAAAAAATAAAAATAACATTTGGTCTGGATAACATTTGCATGGGAAACCAATAAAACAGTAACATGTCAGAATGGGAGAATGATGGTGAATGTCATAAGGCAATAAATACAGTCTGTTAATTGCTCTGTTGCTTGCAAGTCTGAGTTAAACTGAGAACATGGCAGTGGGCTGCAGATGTGCTCATTTGGACGGATTATCAAACTGGTTTCTGAGGAGCCTCTGGGTTGCCTCCAACTGCCACTCTGTAATCAGCCCAGGTGGCTCTTTTTGTGTTACTACTATATTGTGATTTTAGGTAGCTGCTCATTTTTAGTATTGTAAGATGCTTTTTATGAGGATAAAAATTTTTATATCTGAAATGGCACAGAAGAATTCTGCTCCACGTGACTTCTCATCTTTGAGTTTTGCTTGGCCTTGAAGTTATCTGGCTTCATGGGAGGCTACAGATAGCCATTTGCTCCTTAATGATCTCGAGATAGCTTGCTTTCTTAGAGCCCGAAATTGTCTTGTTTTTCTGAATTCTGAAGCCTGTGATCAGGTGCATTGTCTGTATTTATTCCTGCATTCAGGTGTTCTGGATAATGCTACTTAGGAGGCTTTCATAGGTGCGCTGAGGGGTTTCCGACTGTATCCTCTCCCAGTATAATAGGAAGGTTTAAAAGGACAGTCTGATTAATCATGCCAAATAAATGTAACAGGAGGAGGAATCACAGCCATTGTCAAGAGAATCCTGGCGAGGGGGAAAGGAGGGGAAAGGCTCAAAAAGAAGACAGGTGTGCCACTTAAAGGCGGAGAGCAGTATGTTCTGTTCACAAATGCAAGGCTATCAGACTCTGCCTTATACCAAAGAGCTAGATTTGAGTCCACTGGCAAATTAGAGACCAACAAGGTCTTCGGGATGTGAACTTTCGAGAGTCGGAGCTCCCTTTGCCAGATACAAAGGCAGAGGTGGCTCTTGAAAGCTCATCCCCTACATATCTTGTTGATCTCTAAGGTGAAACCGGACTAAAATCTGGCCCTTCAGCTGCACACCAATATGTAGAGTTGCCAGTCTCCAGATGGGTGCAACCGGAGATAACCAGGGCTTTTTTTTTTGTAGCAGGAACTCCTTTGCATATTAGGTCACACACCCCAATGTAGCCAAACCTCCAGGAGCTTACAGGGCTCTTAGTATAGGGCCTACTGTAAGGTCCAGGAGGATTGGCTACATCAGGGGTGTGTGGCCTAATATGCAAAGCAGTTCTTGTTACAAAAGAGCCCTGCAGATAACACTGTGCACAGTTAATCAGTAATTCGTATAATTGTCTTATTAATAATTTCTATCCACCGTAACTCTTACACCCGACAAAAGTCAAAATGTCCTCTTAAAGAAGCAGTCCTTTTTTATATATATTGGCGCTCACAAATAGTCTCCCTGTTCATCAACCTGTCACTTTGAAGCCGAAAATACTGAAGCACTGTCTTCCTCCTGTAGGCAGACGTTTAATTCAACGCTTCTTTTGTACTCCAGGTCCCCCAGACTGCAGGGATATGTCGTTCTAGAGGGCCCCGGCCCAGACCTCAGCAGTGGCTTTTCAACAGGAAGCTGTTGAGGGAGAGGAAAAACTCACCTCTACACATCCTCTCACATGAACGCATGAAGCTGCCTTATACTGACTCAGAGCCTCGGTCTCTCAAAGTCAGCATTATCTATTCAGCCTGGCCGCAGGCTGAGATCTTTCACATCACCTGCCGCCTGGCTCTTTTAACTGGAGAGGATGGTGACTGAGCCTGAGAGCCAGTTTGGTGTAGTGGTCAAGTGTGCGGACTCTTATTTGGGAGAACTGGGTTTGATTTCCCACTCCTCCACTGGCAGCTGCTGGAATGGCCTTGGGTCAGCCATAGCTCTTGCAGATTATGGGAGAGCTCTCTCAGCCCCACCTACCTCTGTTGTGTCTGTTGTGGGGGGAAAAGATCAAGGAAACTGTAAGCCGCTCCGAAATTATGATTTGGAGAGAAAGGTGGGATATAAATCTACGGTCTTCTTCTTCTTCTGCATGGCAACCAGATGCTCTACCACTGAGTAACACCTCCCCCCTGCACACACAAACACCATTCTTTCAAGATTTAAAACCAGCAAAGATGCCAGGTAATTCAAACTGGGCCTTAGCTATGCATCCAGAATCAATGCATAGTGATGTTGAATCTGTGTTATAGGTTATACCTAAGCAGATCTCAGAGTATAGTCTCGTTATTCAGTGCAGTGTCCTCTCAGGAACGTGCCCTTAGGATTGCAACCATAGTCCACCTAGGTATCTTTCTTACTCCATTTCCCAAAAAGATTCATTCAAACAACAGCAGGCAATTGAATATTTTGTTTCAGTAATTATTATAGAAGGAAAGAGACACTCACCAAACTTTATATGACTTGTCATATAAAATCTAATTTCAACTGAAGGCTCTCGTGGGGGAAATGTTCGAGGTTTTTTTAATAGCTTATGTCTCCTCTTGCAAACAGATTAAAATATAAAAAATAGTTCAGGACAATTGCTTCTGTTGGAAGGTGTTTCTCCCCACCCCCCAATAATTTACAGAATATAGTTTGGATGCGATTCTTATTGTTTAATGTCAAGTCAAGTTCTTTATTCACGGTCATCCGACCAGCTTAATACAAACAAAACAGAAAAACAGAAACAAACCCATCACAAAATTCCTGACTCCTACTACTACACATATTGTTAAAACTCATAACCAAAATTTACACTCTCAATTTCCCTCCTTTCCAACTGAGCAGCGTAACAGAACTGGGCAATCTTGGATGAAACATCAGAATAAGCGTCAGATAGGAGGAAGGCAATTTGCTCATCCTCCAGCCTGCCCGCCAAGGACCCGAGAATCGGAGAGATTAGTCTTGCCCTCAAATCGTTGTAATTAGGGCACTGCAAAACAATGTGGGGGGTTGTTTCAACCTCGTTGCAATTGCAGGGGCACAATCTTTCCAGATATGGGCGCTCGGCGTAATGTCCCAAAAGTACCGAAGAGAAAAGTGCGTTGAGCCGTGCTTTTGAGAAAGCTATCCGATATTTTGGGATAGTGATGTTGAAGAGATACCTGGTTGGGGATAGTACTTCGGCTTGCTTCCCTAAGAAAATGTTTAAAATTGTTTAATGTCTGCCTTATATATCTTCACTGAACCATATATATATATATATATGGTTCAGTGAAGATATATAAGGCAGACATATATACTGTATATTCTATTGTATATGTTAAAACTTAATATATACCTTGAGATTTATCTTTGGTATACATTTTGATGTATAGCATTTTATTCGAAGTTTTATTTATTTTAATATTCTTTTTGACAAAAAAGAGACCAGAATACAGAAAGTTTATAGATGTGTTGCTTATGGAAAGGCAATATTTATTTACACAGATTTGTACACAAATTACCATCTCACAAACAGCATATGCAATAAATTAATATTAAGTGTTCAGCATGCAGTAACGGCTCTCAGTTTCTTCCTGTAAAGGCAGTTCTGCAAACCAGTGGTTTTCAGCCTCTGTACCAAGTAACCCTAGAGAATCCTTGAAAGCTAATCTTGGCATTCCTAAATAAATAGACTGATAATGGCATATAAGATTTGCTACATTTTTACCATCTCCTCTTGCACTGCACCACTACAAGGAAATTATGGGTTGCCTCCAGTGGCAAATGGGACCTTCCCCCTCTCCCAGGGCAGCCCCAAATACTGCCTGAGTAGGGTGGCCTAGCATCCCAGTGGGGCCTGGAAATCTCCAGGAATTACATCTGATCTATAGATCAGTCCACCTGGAGAAAATGGCTGCTTCGGACTGTGTGACCCTGCTGAGGTCCCTCGCCTCCCCAAAACCTGCCTTTCCTGGGCTCCACCCTGAAAATCTCCAGAAATTTCTAAACCTGGAATTGGCAAACCCTACTCCTGGAGAACAGGAGGCTCCCCAGAAATGGCAGGAGGAGCCAGACGAGAGGAGAGGGGAATTGGCAAGGGGGGAACAGTGCCCATTCTGTGAGGCCCAGCCACCGTCTTGTAGGCCCAAGGCTATGCTGCAGGATTTTCTACAGCACAAAGAAGTTCTGTGGCAGACATGCAAATGTATCTTGGCAGACTAGTGGAAAGGACTCCCTCAAAGGAGCCAGTGTGATGTTAAGAGTGTTGGACTATGATATGGGAAACTTGAGTTCAAATCCCCACTTGCCATGACACTCACTGGGTGACCTTGGGTGGGTAATTCTCTCTCAGACTAACCTACCTCATTGGGTTGTTGTGAGGAAAAAATAGAGATAGAAGATATGCCTCAGGAATCTCTACAACACAGAGGAGCTCTGAAGAAGGACTTTTCTTGCCAAAGGGTAGAATAAAAACGTGACAAGATTAATGGCAGTTTGAAAATGACTGTTGCCAGCAAACCAATCTGATCGTTAACTAATACACTTCACTATGTTCAGCTACCGGTACTTGGCTATTGCTACTACACACAGTTATATCCTCTGAAACAACTTACATATCAGGGCATATGTCCATCCCAAACTAAATACCTCATGTACCTTGAGATAAGCCGCCCTGAGCATGCTTCAGTGGGGAGGGCGGGATGTAAATCTAATAAACCATAAAAATGTCCCACAACGTTTTGTTTGTTGTTGTCAGGAAGGGCTATATCTCTCCACAGTACCTAAAAATGGTTTCCTGAACCAGTTTTCTTAATAAACTCATAGGTTAGAAAAACACCCCCAATGGGGTATTCTAGTACCTCAAGAGGTTAAAAAAACCCCACCCCAATCAATGTCCCCTTCTAAGCTGAGTTAGTGTGAGCTAGCTCACAGTTTTTTAGCCTCCGGCTCACACATTTTTGTCTTAGCTCAGGAAAAATGGCCCCCAGAGCAAACTAATTTATCCAGTAGCTCACAGCTTTAATGGCAGTAGCTCATGAAATAGAATTTTTGTTCACAAGACTCCACATCTTAGAGGGAGTATTGACCCCAATGCTTGTCTGGGGTTTATTTTCCACTCAGGTGCTTAAAAAAAATTAAGTAAACTCTTAAGTGGTGGTGGCTGTACTTTGAGGTCACGGTTTTACTACTGTACTAGTGACAGAGTCCTAAGAGAGAAAGGTGCTAAAGCACTTTTCTCTGAAGTCTACAAAAACTGTGCAAATAGGGTAGCTATCCATCCCAATAGTGTTTTAGGGGGCTACAGGGAAATTTATACCATCATATTAAGATGACACAATAACACTTCAAGTGCCTCCCAGAGGTCAGCGTCTTAACCTGCTCCCTAACTTGTCTTCTCAGCAATTACTCCTATGCAATTCAAATACACCAAATGAACAAGATCCTACCAGATCACATGTGAAGGATGAAATGCAAGGACATTACAAAAAAGTTTCAACTACATTGTTAAGATATGCATTACAAAAAACAAAACAAAACCACCCTTAACCCTTTAACAAAACTTGGTTTAAGGTGGGGTTTCTATTATCCACCCCATTGCACTGATTTCTGTCAAACCCTCCTAATACTCGTTATTAGCCTGTTCCCACAAAGCAAAGGACATCTTTCCAAACCAATAGACTGGTCATGGATTAGTTTTCAGGGCTGTCCCCAAAATATTCTTGGAGGAAGGAGGAGAACACTGAAACACTCTCACAGGAAGCAGCTTCCACTTCTGTTGCTTTTGTGAAGATCAACAAATAATTTGTCAGCTTTTATTTTTAATGAATGGTATCAGCTGATAGGGGCTATGTGAGTTCTGAATCTTATCCCTCAGCAAAGGCATTACTGTTTGATTGCTCCCACACAAGGTAATTGTTTGATGCTCATTGCTCACACAGAGATATCTTGAAGCGTGTTTCACAACCCAATGAAAGCCAGTTTTTAGAACACAGTTTATCTGAGATAATCTGAATTCTCTGTCAGTCACTACAGCCAGTTTGGTGTAGTGGTTAAGTGCACCGACTCTTATCTGGGAGAACCTGGTTTGATTCCCCACTCCTGCACTTGCAGTTGCAGGAATGGCCTTGGGTCAGCCATAGTTCTCGTAGGAGTTGTCCTTGAAAGGACAGCTTCTGTGAGAGCTCTTAGCCCCACCTATCTCACAGAGTGTCACAGAGTTGTGGGGGGAGGAGATTGTAAGCCGCCCTGAGACTCTGATTCAGAGAGAAGGGTGGGGTATAAATCTTCTTCCTTCTGCTAACACCACCCCAGCACCAGAGAAGCAGCAGGTTTCTGTTTTGACAGGCAATCCAAAGAGACCATAAACTTGCTCAAACCTGCTTTGTCAAGACTAGAAGACTTTCTAGTGGAAGACTAGAAAGCCGCCTATCACGTGTGGGAGGAATCCTTCAAAAATGGGATCCAGGCTCAAGTGTGGAGTGATTAAGTAACAAGAGATCAAATGAGCACATGCAATTTGCCTCCTGCTGTGTCCAAACAAAGCTCCATTTGGCTTAGGATTGACTATCTACTTTGATCAGCAGAAGACAAGGTTCTGAGCAGGATGAGGTTTTTCACATATGTGCCTTCTGCACAACAGAAGACATGTATGAACTGATCCCAGATTTCGTACCTTGCAAACACTTACTCTTTTTCCACCCCCTCCTTCAGGTTCCTTTGATTCTCCCAGCTATCCACGTTGGAACCAATTCTAATAATGGACTCCATATTTCCCCCAATGTTCTTTTACAACAGAGTTTTCATAAATGAATTCAATGGCATGCCCTTAGACACAGAAGGCTGCTCAGGTATGTAAACATAGGTTCAGTGTTACGTCTGTAAACTCTTTTGCCCTTAGTCCTAGCTCTTTCATTCTCATCAAGACAGCAGCCATCTGTTGTTCAATGGCATATGCTGGAGTATACGGGAAGACCTCTTGTAATCAACCCATCACCAATTAGAGCACCATCAGCAAGAGGAATCCAGAAGCCTCTGACGAACTTTGCCATCTTCTTTACTTGCTCTTCCTCCCTCTCCCGTTGATGTCGGTGGAGCCAAATCTGAGAGTAGACAAGAAATAACAAAAGGAAACTCCAATATCATTCTCAAACTCCAGTAAATAAAACAAACCTCACATAATGGGAGAGTGTACTACCCAGGGGTGGAATTCTGGCAGGAGCTCCTTTGCATATTAGGCCATGCACCCCTGATGTAGCCAATCTTCCAAGAGCTTACAAGGGGGTGTGGCCTAATATGCAAAGGAGCTCCTGCTAGAATTCCACCCCTGGTGCCACCGAATACATGTAGTCACCATTTTGTGTGACTAGGACAAGGGTGGCCAAACTTGCTTAACATAAGAGCCTCATAGAACAAATGCCAGATGTCTGAGAGCCACAAGAAATGGACATCAAGTTTCAAGTTTATTTAAGTTTATATCCCGCCCTTCCCACCGAGGTGGCTCAGGGTGGCTCACAACACATAAAAATCGAACATAATTTGAGTTTAAAACATCTAACACAGTTAAAACAATAAAATAATAAAACATATAGCGGCGGTCTGTCAAAACTACACTCAGCTTCCAGTGCCAGTTAATTATAAGCCAGCCGGAAGAGGGCTGTCTTACAGGCCCTGCGGAACTGGGCAAGGTCCTGCAGGGCCCTCACCTCTTCCGGCAGCTGGTTCCACCAGAAAGGAGCCGTTACAGAGAAGGTCCTGTCCCTGGTGGATTGCAGGCGGGCTTCCTTTGGCCCGGGGATAACAAGCAGATTTTGAGATGCCGATCTCAGTACTCTCTGGGGAACATGTGGGGAGAGACAATCCCTAAGGTAGGCAGGTCCTAGGCCATATAGGGCTTTAAAGATAATAACCAGCACCTTGTACCAAACTCGGTATGTTATTGGCAGCCAGTGCAGAGTCCGGAGCCCTGGCTGAATGTGCTCCCATCTTGGAAGCCCCAATAACAACCGGGCCACGGCATTCTGCACTAACTGCAACTTCCGGGTTTGGCACAAGGGCAGCCCCATGTAGAGGGCATTACAGTAGTCCAACCTCGAGGTGACCGTTGCATGGATCACCATTGCTAGGTCGTCATGCTCCAGGAAAGGAGCCAACTGCCTCGCCCGCCTAAGGTGAAAAAATGCGGACTTAGCAGTGGCTGCTACATGCAAAGCAGCTGCTCTACCACTGAGTTACAGCCCCTCCCCTTGATAATGAACTCATGAAGCTGCCTTATGCTGAGTCAGAAAGCCAACGCTCATAGCAGATTCGAAAAGAAAATTTATACATCCGGTGTAAACGTCAATTTACATACAAAAAGACTGAAAAGCCAAAAAAGAGCTTGATGCTGTATCATAGAACTCCGTTCCTTTCTATTAGCTCACGTGGGAGTCTGAAGAAGGCAATCTTTGTTGTCCCCTCACAAAATGATGCAGTGGATAGCTAGCATGTACCAAGCTGTTTCCCAAAGCCTTTGTCAGGCAAGTGTGATCCAGGGACAATTAAATACATTCATACAGATACTCAAACGCTTTGAGTCATGCAGGAAGGCTGACGTCGAACAGACCACTTGACTCCCACATGAGCGAACAGAAAGGAGCAGAGCTCTATGATCCAGCGTCTCCATTGACTTTAGAGATGGAATGTTATGCACAGCTTCATATGTAAATACACACATATTTATTGTTGTAAGAAATAAACAATTTTTCATATAATTTTTCTAGAAAAATTGCTTCTGTTCTCTAGTTGCTGAGTGATACGTCAAAGGAAAGGAAAAGTCCCCTGTGCAAGCACCAATCGTTTCCAACTCTGGGATGACGTTGCTTTCACAGCGTTTTCACGGCAGACTTTTAACGGGGTGGTTTGCCATTGCCTTCCCCAGTCATCTACACTTTCCCCCCAGCAAGCTGGGTACTCATTTGACCGACCTCAGAAGGATGGAAGGCTGAATCAACCTCAAGCTGGCTACCTGAAAACCCAGCTTCCACCGGCGATCGAACTCAGGTCGTGAGCAGAGCTTAGGACTGCAGTACTGCAGCTTTAACACTCTAACCCTATAAACAAATTGCAGTATATAAGGACTGGATTTCACACCATTCATTGCCGCCATGTCAGAGAGCTGAATTGCTCTCTGGGGTGCTAGGCATTTCTCTTTTAGAGATCTCCTTTAAGAGAACTTAAGCTTTTGTAAGGCTTTTGGGGACTTAGAATTTGCAATGTTCAAAGGACTTAGAATTTAAAGGTATAAAGTATAGTTTATAAGTTGTATAACCTGAGAACTGGAAATTGTTTTTTCCTCCACTGTATTTGGGGACATGCAGAAACGAAGGCTATCATGTCTAAGGAACACTGTGAGTTGGGTTTTAGTCTCATGGTTTTAGCTGCTGGGAACATTTCTTGTGAAAAGCATTGGTAAGTCTTGTGATTGGTTAGAGTTTCTATAAATTAAAGGTAATAAAGGCATCATTTCCACAACAATAATATAGAGCAGGGGTGGCCGAACTGTGGCTTGGGAGCTATATGTGGCTCTTTCACACATATTGTGTGGCTCTCAAAGCCCCCATCACCTGGCTTGGAAAAGGCATTTAAAGTTGCTTTCTTTCCACCTCTCTCTTCTCCATTTGCTTCCCTCCCTTACAGCTCCCAAACATCTGACATTCATGTCTTGTGGCTCTCAGACACCTGACATTTATTCCATGTGGCTCTTACCTTCAACTAGTTTGGCCACCCCTGATATAGAGTATATTTTACAGCAATTTGTGGCCATGAGCATTGGCTTTTTGGTCATGGGTTCCTCTTTTTATTGGCTTACACTTAGTCACAGCATTGTTCAGTCTTGTCTATTCTCACTGGCAGCAGCTCTCCAGGGTCTCAAGCAGAGGATTTTCCAGTCCCCTGCCACTAAATTACTTTAACTGGAGATGCCTGGGATTGAACCTGGGACCTTCTGCATGCAAAGCAGATGTTCCACCACTGAGCCACAGCCCCTCCCCTAGCAAAAGGAACTTCATATATAGGTATGACGTGTACGTACACAAGCAAAAAAAGCTTCACCTTTTAATTCTGCTGTGCTTTTTGCAGCCTCTCCATCCACTTTCTTCCCAGAGTCGTCTTTGAGGACGGCTGACTTCCCATCTACCATGTCTGTTTTAATCGTGCCGAGGTTCGTCAGGAGCTGCATCGCGTCAAACTTCTCCCCGTTGCCTTTCAGACTCTCCAAAACTTTCAGGCATTTGTAGGATTTAAGCTCGCTGATGTTTTCCTCGAGGAAGAGGAGGTAGAGGCTCAAGTCGTCGTAGTGCTTTGTTTGGACCTTGAGAACGTCAAATGTGGGCAGAATTTCATATAACTGCAAGATGTCTGAACTCTGTCTGAATGGGACCAACAAGGCGTAGATCACGACGGGGACCAACAGCACATACACAACTAAATTGATGTAACTGAGCAGCTGAAAGACACCGACCGCGATCAGCTTGCACTGGACCCGCTCCGGAACAGTCGTATCGTTTTTCAGGATCCCGGTTTTGAGGTTGCAGATGAACTCATCGGTCATAGAGGAAAGGCTAATATAATAGCCCAGATAGAAGCAGGCCAATAGAATAATCGTCAGGGTCAGGAGACGGCAAATGATGTACTTGATTATCAAGTGCTTGGACCTCTTCTTGGTCTTCAGGTACTGTTCCACCATCGGGTACTTAAAGTGGCTTTCGGATATCTCCCACAAACTGGAAAAAGACACAGTATCCAGAGGAATCACAGGAGGATTGTATTTGCCTAACAAGCCATACAAGAGACACACAGGAAGCTGGAAAATGGTTCAGATTCCTACATGCTGGGATCAGAGTTTTAAATAAATGATAAAGAGTAGCCATGTTAGTTTGTAGTAGCATGGATGCACAACATATGGCGCAAAGACCACATGGGACACATGTGGCCCAGGGAGGCAACAGCACTTCATAGTTTTGGAAGATCTGAATGTCTACCCCCAGCTTCTCAGTGACCTCTTGGTGAGTCTCCTCTCTGGGATGAAGCAAGATGTTTTCACTGGAATGCCAATTCTCAGTCCAGAGAACAGCTCAGAAACGGCATTCTCATGGCTGCCAATCCATTTCTCTGCTACACCTGAGGGTCTTACACACACAACAGAGACATTTCTGTGGGGGTGGAGGTCATAAAGCTGTCACCTCATACTCCAGAGAAGATCTGAGAGGCTGTGTTTGCCCAAAACTGGTGGGCTGTAACAGAACCGGGTGAAATCATGGGGCAGCCAACTTAGCTCCAGCATGTTTTGTAGCAGGAACTCCTTTGCCTGTTAGGCCTCACAACCTAAAGTAGCCAATCCTCCAGGAGCTTACAGGGCTCTTAGTATAGGGCCTACTGTAAGCTCCAGGAGGATTGGCTACATCAGGGGTGTGTGGCCTAATATGCAAAGGAGTTCCTACTAAAAAAAAGCCTTGGCTCCAGGCAAGATCCATTATAGTCCAAGTAACTGGTAGTGTTCTGTATTCCTCCTTTAAACGTAGCAACTTTTACTTTTTAATGACCATCCTGTTGGGGAATCCTAAGAATTATAGTGTGTGTGTGTGTGTATGTGTGGAGGGAAGAAGAGGGAATGTAGGGTTCTAACAGAAAATTCTCAGAGCTGCCCAGATTCCAGTTGCTATGGTTATCTGCAGTAAAAAAGCTATGACTACTGAATGATAAAACCAACATAAATATGTGCTGTACTTGGTGACTGTCTTGACTTTAGTGGCAACCAATGTTCCCTCTAAACTGTAGAGTCTTGTGAGCAAAAATTCTACTTTGTGAGCTGCTGACATTAAAGTTGTGAGCTACCGCATAAATTAGTGTGCTCTGGGGTTATCCTTCCTGAGCTAAGACAAAAATGTGTGAGCTGGAGGCTAAAAATCTGTGAGCTAGGTCACACTAACTCAGTTTAGAGGGAACACTGGTGGCAACTAGTTGGAGAAGGGCCTTGGCTCAGAGGTAGAGCATTTGCTTGGCACGCAGAAAGTCCCAGGTTCAATCCCCAGCATCTCCAGTTGAAAGGATCAGGTAGGAGATGATGACGAAGACCTCAGTGTGAGACCCTGGAGAGCTGTTGCCAGTTTGGTCAGACAATTCTAACCTTGATGGATCAATGGTCTGATTTATTATAAGGCAGTTTCATGTCCTTGGAACATTGCCAGAGCTTACCCTCACCTGTCTCAAGGTAAATTAGAAAATGGGAGTCAAGGGCTTTGCATACCTCTCAGGGGCTCTCTGGCCATCATTTTTAAAACTTATTTTCTAGTGTGGAATTTTAAATTGATTAAAGTAAAAAAAATACAACAAAAACAAAGAGATATAGCAAAGGAGGTTCTGTTACCTCTGACCTGTGTTCTCCAGAATAACAGGTGATGGGCTAGACTGATCCTTCGATTCCCCATTACGGAAACTGTTAGCAGCTTTGATCGCTCTGTTGTAGGCTCTGTCGAGTTCTTCCATAATAAACTTCAGGTCGGAGAAAAGGTGAGGTGCTGCGGTAAAGCGCCAGAAGAGATATGGAAGGTATAGTAAGACGGCGAGGAGTAGAAGGATGTATGGGAAAAACTGGGGGAAGGGGAAAAAATTCAGGGTAGAAAATGAGCTCCGATTTAGCATCCATCTGCAGTCACAGTCAAGCAGAGAGAAAAAAACATACAGCTGATGCAGCATCTTACAAATTCAACATAAGGTCCAGCTCAGGTTGCCAGATCCCCCTGGCCACTGGCAGGGGATAGGGGGTGTACAGTTTGCAGATCTAGGTTGAGAAGCTCTTGGAGATTTGGGGGTGGAGCTGGGGGAAGCACAACGACCTCACTGGGGTACAATACCATAGAGTCCATCCTCCAAAGCATCTATTTTCTCCAGAAAACTGATCTCTGTAGTCTGGAGATGAGCTATAATTCCAGGCACGGCTTTCTTTGCAGCGGGAACTCCTTTGCATATTAGGCCACAAACCCCTGATGTTGCCAATCCTCCAAGAGCTTACAGGGCTCTTAGTACAGGACCTAATGTAAGCTCCAGGAGGATTGGCTACATCAGGGGTGTGTGACCTAATACGCAAAGGAGCTCCTGCTGCAAAAAAGCCCTGATCCCAGGAGATCTACAAGTCCCACCTGGAGGCTGGCATCACTAATTCTAGCTCATGTAGGTTAAACATTCACATTATAAATTAGAAAATGCAAAAAAAAAAAAAAATGCTTTTAGTAGCATGTAAACAAATTGACCTAAGTCTTTTTGATTTGCTCTTTGAAGGTCATTTAAACCAGTAAACTGGAGATGTTAGTGTATGATGTAACATATAAACTGAAACTTAAATCCTAACAACATTTATTTCAATATGAGCTTTTGTGAGTCATATCCCACTTCAACAGATAGACATATGGGGTGTGACTCACAAAAGCTCGTA
The DNA here is from genome assembly GCF_032191835.1 of Heteronotia binoei. Lineage (NCBI taxonomy): Eukaryota > Metazoa > Chordata > Lepidosauria > Squamata > Gekkonidae > Heteronotia > Heteronotia binoei. The sequence continues at coordinate 175,815,611 of NC_083225.1, forward strand.
CTGAAATAAATGTTAGGCTTCGAGATGCCAGTAGAGTTTCAGTTTATTTTGCTATGACAGACTAACTTGGTAAGCCTCTGATGTGCCTTTTAACCATTCAACTGAGTGTAAATGAAATTTTGAAAGAGATTTTTAAAATTATGACCCACTGCCAAGAGAAATATCCAGCCAGTGTGGCACCAGCATTGAAAAGACACAATTCCAGAACAGTATCTTCTACATGGTATTTCTCCCATGGGAGTTACTTCAAAGACAATGCCATGTTGTGTGTGGCCGAGTGGCTACAATCCCAAGGATGCTTTCCTGGGAGTCAGACCCAATGAATAACATGGCATATTATAACATGGCAGGGCACTCATATAGATTGTAAGCAGCTGTGTGTGGGACTAAATGTGTGGGGCTAAATACATGATGTGTTGTTTGCCAGTTCTATCAATGGACGTGTTCTGGGAGTTCCCTCACACTGCGCCATTTTTCTAATGAAATGGCCCCAGAGACCCATTATTTGTCCCATTAGAGAAGCTTACATGTAGTCCCTGGTGTGCCTAATTTACCTCAGAAAACAACAAGAGTCCAGCAGCACCTTAAAGACTAACAAAATTTATGGCAGGGTATGAGCTTTCATGAGTCAAATGCTCAAACCCTACCACAAAATTTGTTAGTTTTTAAAGTGCTACAGGACTCTGGCTGTTTAGTACTGCTACCATCAGACTGACATGGCTACTATAATATAGTAGGTTCTATGCATGGCATAGTCTCAGAGTAAGTGATAACAAGCTCTTTAATAGAAGTGACATAGTATAAGGTCACATTACACATTATACACATACATAGTATAAGGTCACATTACAAGACTGGCATTGGGGCTTAACTTATATACATCTCTGGGTTCCCGCACAAGCACGTTATTGGGTCATTCAAACAGGTGGGGGCTTGTGATTGGTCCTGGGCTGAAGAGATTTGAATCCTGCAGCGCTTTGTTCTCAAGTCCCCAAGCTCAGTCCGTTTGGCTCCAATGAGCCAGGCGGAAACATCCAAAGTCTTCCCTTGAGTCCACATACATAACAGCTACCCATCTTGATTTACCTTAGAGAGTAAGCAGTGACTCCCCCAACCCATTTTAGGTCAGGGAAATGGTGCTGGGAAACAGCTGAGGCCTCCTCTCCCTGCAGTCCTGACCTGAACTGGGCCCACATGGGCCTGAGAATTAAGTTCCAAGTCCAGAATTTCCAGAACAGGTCAGTCAACAGACCTAGGAACAGTGAATTGTGCTGTTAAGTTCTGAGTCAGAAGACTGGCCTCTCAACAGGGCACATCTGTGACATCAATATTTTCATTTCATTGCCACTGCTGATGGGAAAGCACCAAAGAAGCGCAAAGGTCAGCTGAAATCACTTGGCAGGCAGACTCAAATGTTCTCTCTCTTTGAGGAAGGCGGTCAGGAAGAGAAACTGTATCTGGGAAACATCTACAGTGCAGCCAGGAAATCAAATTGCTTTTCAAGTGCCCGTGCTCCAGTGAAAACCAAGAGGAGCTGTGTGTTTTGCTCTGCATCAGTCAAAGACTACTCTGTTTCTGAATCTGAAGCAGAAATGCAGGCAGTCTTCTATCTCAGAATGCCTTTCCTTGCCCATTTGTTTAGTTTTCACTTGATGTAACCTGCTGAAAGCATCAGCCTCTCTTTTGCTTTCATTGTTCAACTGTAGCACACTGGTTTTGTCACATCCCATTCATCCCTGTGGGAATGAATGGCATTGTTCAGTGCAACTGCGCATGAATCAAAACTATGAGGCAGGCTCTGGGAACACAGCTGATGGACCACGGGGCTCAGGTGCTATTGTTACTAGTAGAGAGCTTTTGCTAGAGAAGAGAATACTTTGAATGCCTGGCTACCCAGATGGTAGTGTTGAGAGAGGCTTGGTTTTGGGGGCCACGGCCTGCCTTTCCTTAATGGAGTACTGCACTAATGAAGTACCAATGAAGGTACAGGCTGTACTTCACATGGATGAGGGGAAATGTGTTTGGCATTAGTAAACGTGGCCAAGACAGGTTTAACCTAAACCCTGTGTGGGAGGGAGATAGAAGCAAGAGAGGATGTGGGTGCTACAGGAGGAACTGGATGAGTCGAGGCAGTGCCTCAAAACCACAGAATAAAACAGCAGGAGATTTATTACAGCATAAGATTCACAGCTTTCAATATTAATGCTCAGTGTGTGGGACATAAAACAATTTCTGAGCTCCTAGAGCAAGAAGGCAGATATGTTTTAGTAGAGATCAGGTAGGTGACTTCCATAACTGGAAGGGGGCAACTGCAGGTTATAACTAGAAAGAGTTGTATCCAGGGCTCTCTTTTTTTGGTAGCAGGAACTCCTTTGCATATTAGGCTACACTCCCCTGATGTAGCCAATCCTCCAAGAGCTTAAAGGCCTTCTTCTTACAGGGCCTACTGTATGCTCTTGGAGGACTGGTTACATCAGGGGTGTGTGGCCTAATATGCAAATGAGTTCCTGCTACAAAAAAAGCCCTGGACTTGTATTGCAGGACCAATCTGCACTTCATGGCTCGGGGAAATGGCATTGCGGTGGATGAGGCTGAAGCACCTCCTCTCCTGAGGAATTCTAGCAGGAGCTCCTTTGCATATTAGGCCTCACACCCCTGATGTAGCCAATCCTCCAAGAACTTACAAAACAGAGCCGTGTAAGCTCTTGGAGGATTGGCTACATCAGGGAGGTGTGGCCTAATATGCAAGGGAGCTCCTGCTAGAATTCCACCCCTGTGCAGCAGGCCCAATCCATATTCTGCAGTTTGGCTTGCAGTGATCTACTATTTGTGTGGCTCTCAAACAAATGGGAAACAACACTGCAGTGTAATGTGCTGGGGATAGTTTTAAAAAAGCAAACATGTCTTTCAATAGTAGAGTACTGGACAGATTCAAACAAGCCCATGCTTGACTAACACAAATCAGAGAGGCTCCTCCTGTATTAAGCACCAAACAAAGGCTGCTTTCACACACATTGGATAATGCACTTTCGATGCATTTTAGGAACCGTTTGCAAGTAGATTTTCCAGTTTTACTTGCAAATGATTGCAAAAGTGCATCATCCAATACGTCTGAAGGCCGCCAAGCAAAGAACAAAGACCGATCTCAGACTTCTGTGCAAATTTTCCATTTCCCTCAAGAAAAAGAATGAATTTTAAAAAGCTGTCTTTACACACTTTATGAAGCCAGAGTGGAAGGTGTCCGGAACCACCCCACGAAAGCTGCCTCTGTTGCACTGCTGCCCAGCAGTAAGAGTCTACGTAAGCTCCTTGGCGCCAGGAAAATGAACTTGGTGAAAAGCAGCTCATTTGGGTCCCTAGGAAAGAAAACAGAAGATGCCCCTGTGAAAGGTCAGCATAAGGCATACAGGTCAGCATAAGGCATTCAGGAAAACAGCATAAGGCATACAGGTCAGTATAAGGCATACAGGAAAACATCTTTTCAATTGAAAAGATTACTCAAGTGAAAGTACCATTGAAGCCTGAAGTAATTTTAATAGATCTTATAAAGAGATCCCAAAGTGGTAGAGCATCTGCTTGGGAAGCAGAAGGTCCCAGGTTCAATCCCCGGCATCTCCAAAAAAGGGTCCAGGCAAATAGGTGTGAAAAACCTCAGCTTGAGACCCTGGAGAGCCGCTGCCAGTCTGAGAAGACAATACTGACTTTGATGGACCAAGGGTCTGATTCAGTATAAGGCAGCTTCATATGTTCATATGAAAGAAATAATTTCTTTATTAATCACCACTGCTTGACTAGTGCTAACCTCACATTGGAAATCAGAACATCTACCGAATAGGGACTTGTGGTATCAAGAATTGTGGGATTATTTCATAATATATAAAATGACAGCTAAGCAAGAAGGGGATTATACAAGTAATCAATATCAGAAATTCTTAGATTTATGGTATCTGATACTCACTTATCTGACTGAATGAGTTATCCTGCCAGAAAATGAAAGTTATAGAGATTTTTAAAATATTTTTAAATGTTTAGAATATTCACATTGAGAGGAGATGGAAATAGGTCTTATTACGTAAATTCCCAGTTCCCTGAGATAACTATATGAGATGCGTTTGCTTGAAAGAAACTGATCTGTCAGAAGGATAAAAATTTAGCTGTAAATATAGTATTATAGGATAGATTATAGTTTTAAATATGCGTTGTTTTTTGTTGATTTTTCACTATCCTTGTTGTTATCTGTACATAGTGCTTTTTTAAACAATTTGGTAAATAAAATTTAAAAAACAACAGCCTAGAGGTGGAAGACATGGAATGAAACTATGTGGAAACCCTTTCCCCAGCCCATGGTTTGCGTGTGCATGCATGACCAAATGTGCACAGAAAGCTGCTTTGCTCCTCTGCTATTTAAAAAATTATAACCCCACAATAGAGAGAGTCAGCATGCAAAGACGAGCTCAGCCTAGTTTTGTTTAGTGACCTCATAATTTTCTGCAAGCAAGCAAGTTCAGCATTGTTAGCTGGGGCTAAGGTTAACTACGGTTCTTCTTAAAATCCAAGATCTGAATGAAAGCCCACTTCAAGGAACAGTTTGCTTGGGCAGAAACTCAAACTCTTGGAGTGGTTCCAAGTTATTGTGCCGGCCCTAATTCTTTTTGCTAATTTGGCTGTGTTTGGTACCTTAATGGTGCCACCCAGGGGTGGAATTCTAGCAGGAGCTCCTTTGCATATTAGGCCACACACCCCTGATGTAGCCAATCCTTCAAGAGTTTACAAGGCTCTTTTTTGTAAGCTCTTGGAGGACTGGCTACATCAGGGGGGGTGCAGCCTAATATGGAAAGGAGCTCCTGCTGGAATTCCACCCCTGGTGTAGGCTTCCCAACCCTCCCACCCTGGCAGGGGACCCCTGGATTTGCAGCCTTTTCCCCTGCTCTCCAAAAATTTGGAAGCGGGAGGAGGAGGGGGGAAACGGTGCCAAGGAGCGTGGCGAGCCGCGAGTCCCGGTCCTTCTGAGCTCATCTCGGAGGAGCAACCTCTAAATAGATCCAAGTGGGCAGCCCTGCTAGTCTGAATCCTACTTTGTTCCTCCAGCCTTGGATCGCTCCTACATTGTAGGATGCATTCGCGAGGGACCAGGCAGGCCAGACTCTCTTTTGGTTGCACTCGTTTCCCCCCCACCACGTGATCGGGCTGGGCGCAGCGCAGGTGCGTTGCAGGGCTGAGTAGCAGCAGGCGCTGAAATTCAAATATGAAGGGCGGTTGATAGCCACTCTTGCCTCAGAGGGACGCAGCGAAGGGAGAGTGAGCGCCGTAGCGGTGCCTGTTGCAGGCATGGACCCTTTCACTGAGGTAAACAGCTGCTCACTGATGGGCCGCTTCTGTTTGTGGAGAGGGAGCTTTGTACGGGTGGGAGGGATGCTAACGGAGGGAAGCCTTTGCGTGTGTGGGGTGAGGAGGAAGGTTCCTTTGTGTGGTGGTGGTGGCGGCAGCGACAACCAGCTCGCCTTCAGGGCTCGTTTTTTTATGTTGGGGAATAACTTGAATTTCACCAGATAAAACGCCCTCACTCCCAGGATTACTTCAAGCTGGGAAAATGGTGGGGAGGGGGCCTGAAACCAATTCTCCATGCACACCATGGTCTTGATCAACGTTCCCTCTAAGCTGCAGAGGCTTGTGAGCAAAAATTCTTCTTTGTGAGCTACTGGTATGAAAGTTGTGAGTAGGGTTGCCAATCCCCAGGTGGGGGCAGGAGATCTGGGGGGGCTGTTTTTTGGGGTAGAGGCACCAAATTTTCAGTATAGTATCTAGTGCCTCTCCCCAAAATACCCCCTAAGTTTCAAAAAGATTGGACCAGGGGGTCCAATTCTACGAGCCCCAAAAGAAGGTGCCCCATCCTTCATTATTTCCTATGGAAGGAAGGAATTGAAAAAGTGTGCTGTCCCTTTTAATGTGATGGCCAGAATTCCCTTTGGAGTTCAATTATGCTTGTCACAGCATTGATCTTGGCCCCACCCCTAATGTCTCCTGGCTCCACCCCCAAAGTCCCCAGAATTGGACTTGGCAACCCTACCCTGGTGCCACCAATGTGCTCTCTCACATGAAAACAGGTACACTATTTTTCCTTTTTATTTATATAAAAGGAACACTGGGGGTGCAACTCTCCTCCATATACTTGTCTCCATCCCTTCACTGCACAGTGTTTTCAGAAGAACCGCTGCAGGCTGCACCAGCATAAATCCAGAACTGTTTAGGCATGAGAAATATCACATTTTGGAACAAACACTAATGGCACTAAATCATAGACCGCTCTGTAAATTGCATTAAATGTCTGAAATCTGGCGAACAACAACATTTTTGGGATGATCCTTCAGTGTGAAATCAAGAAGCTTTAGGGGCTCTGTTCACAGTCAGCCTTTACGTGAGTCACGGTTGTCATATAATTCAAAGGGCTGTTGTTATATCATGGAGATGAGATCTTACTGGACACAGGGCTTCTTCATGAAAACAGTGACTGATTATCTGAGTTATGGGATGGGGAGGGGTGTAAAATAGACCAAGCTCAGTTGGCAGAGATCCCAGTAACTCTCTTCTTCTGTCAGATGTGTGGGGGATGGGGACTTGCAGAAAAGTTCTGTTATTGTTTAGGCCAGGGTTTCTCAAACTTTTCCCCTCCGTGACCCAGTTATTTTTACAATGCTCCTTCCTGGCCCACTAAAATTTGGGGGTGGAGCCGGGAGACAGGAAAGGATGTCTCCCCACCTGGCGGGGATACTGCAAAGGCAGACGATCTGCCTCCCTCCCATTTAAACACCTGGCAGGAAGATGGCAAAGGGAGGGGGGGAAGCCCGGAGGGAGGGGAGCTCCATTTGCCATCTCTCTGCCTGACGGGGAGATGGCAAAGGCAGGTGATCTCCCTGCCCCCCCCCCATTTAAACACCCCGCCGGGCTTTTAAAGGGAGGGGAGAAGCCCAGACTGGCGGACGTCTGGGCTTCTCCCCAGAAGTCTCCCTGTCTGGCAAGGAGACAGCAAAGGCAGGTGATCTGCCTCCCCTCCCCATTTAAACACCCCAGTGGGTGTTTAAATGGGGAGGGAAATCCAGGAATTTTCATCACAGAGACGAAAACCCAGAAGCCTTCTTGTTATATCAACAGTGTATGCATTTTCAAGACGAGACCTGGTGGTAGGACACTCATCACCATTTTAGATTTATACAATCATTCATTTCAGTTTTAAAATGCTATAGGCTTTTGCTCCTCAATTCCTAAGTTGGTTTGTCCCTGACACATTGAGTCAATCCAGATGAAACAAGTACGTGGTTTATTCTAAATAGGGTTGGCTCAGACAATTAGGTTTCAGTTCTGGCTCAAATCCTGGATTGGCTTGACAAAATGCTGGCTTTACCACCTTTGTTCTTTCCTTTGCTCCCTCTTGTAGAGACAGAACTGGAATCCTCAGCCTGCTTAGTGAGCAGGATGGCACCAAGGAGGATGCTTGCAATTAATTTATGGTGGCCCTTTGTTAGGGAAACTGCTCTCAAAATGAGATTGGGGAATTAGATTGAGAGACAGTTAGCCCCAAAAAGGAATCTTTGTTATCAATTGTATACCAGGCTCAACCGTTCAGAGAGTCAATGCTCAATAAGAGACTCTAATTTAGTAAAAATCAATTGTAATTTATTTAGAATAATATTTCTTTCATACAAGGTAAAAATACAAAACACTCACACATTCACACAGGTCTAGGAAATATAGATAGATCAATAGGGGAACATATATGGATAAACAGACAGGGTAATATTTACCATCGTAGTCTTCCAGGAAGGTTTCCAATGGCGACTTAAGAGGACAGGGGAAATGGACCCAACACTGTGGCCAGAATTGGGGATGGATCTAGACAGCGGGTAATAGGGGTTGCTGAATAGAAAGCACACATGAGTGGAGTTGGGTCAGAGGTTAAATAGACTCTCTTAGACCCCTTAGGTGCTGGGAGGAGCAGGGGGAGGCTCTATGATGACCAAGGAGGCTGGACATTCCTTACTGACACCTAATTGGATGCCTGCTTTGGCCAATGAACTTCACCTTAGTCCAGTGAACCTGGAAATTTCCAAGCTGCAATGTTGCCTGGGTTGGCCCCAAGGTATTAGACTGGGGTAAGAATGGGAATGACTGGATACTTAAGTTTAAATGGGATTAACTAGGAGGGTGACAATAGGTAATCAAATGCTGGCCTAGGTACCACCCGAGTTAGACAAAAGACTTGATGAAGACAGGAGATGTCCTTCCTCTTTCTCATCTTCTGCTGGGCAAGGTTTATTGTTCTGGTATTGCAGAGCAATTAGGATCAACAGTTGAGCTATTAATCCATTCTTAAAACAGATGGGTTGCTTGCAGGCTCAGGGTGTGTACGTGTGACTTTCCCACTAAGAAGGAATGAGTTCAGCCTGGCAGGGTAAGCTTGGGTCAGGAAAGCAAGATGGATTTCTGCTGTTGTTAGCTTTAGGTCCATGGAGCCAGGCTGGAAACATGGTGGCCTGGCTTCTTCCACTGCAGTGGCCAAGAGCAGCTGGAGCATGCCTGTAGTTCTGGCCAACACTCTTCAGAGACGTAGAATGCAAAGCTGAGGCTTATGGTATCCACATAAGCCAGAAACTGCAAGCAAAGTCCACTTCTTAGAGCAGAGGTGTGAGAGTCAAATCTCCAGGCACCCTGGCAACCATGCTGGTGATCATGATGTTCACATGTATGAAAAGTAGGGGGCTTTTCCTCACAGTTCCCCCCCTCAAGACCTATGTCACCATCTGGTGGCGAGGTCTTGCAATAACACAATGTCCATATCTGTAGTTGACAGGCGGCGAGTCCACGTAGCTTCAATTGTCTACCGGGGTGTACCGTCTATCTAAAAAGGTTGGAGCCACTATTTAAACTACTCAAAAATCAATTTGGAAAAATATTCCAATAGGCCAAAGGTTCCTTCCTTTGAATACTACGATGCAGGGATAACAGGCATTGGCAACGTTGTAGGGCATACAGTATTAAAACACAGGGTTACAATCATTGAAATAAAAGTTGAGTTCATAAAATCATTACTGCCATTTAAACCAGATAAATAACAAGAATTGATCCATAAATCACACACAATCATGACAATAATTGATTAGGAAAACACACAGGTACATTAGAGTTCATGGTTACAAGTGAATCCATATCTTAATCTTGAGTCTTCTTTTCTTCTTCTCCCCCCCTTGATAGGCTTCTTATACTGGGGTTTGAAGAGGATCTTCTTCCATGTACCTATTGGGTATGTGAAAGTCCTAGTGGAGGGTGAACTAAAGAGTCTTCCCACCCCCCCTAGCACCCAGCGAAATCTGTCTTTATTGTTGCTAAAAGGGAGTCTTCCTGTAACCCAGCATGTAATTGGCAATGGTGCTTTTCTGCCTGTATCACCGATGGTCCATAGAGCAACAGTGGGCTTTGAGGAAAGAACCAAAAAGGAACCAAAAACATTCACACATGACAACATGGAGATGATTCTGTACCATTGTAGGGAGCAGTGAAAGCAGATCAAAAATGCATACATTCAACCATGAAGAAAGGAATCTTAAAAAGCTATTAGTGAAGTGTCCTCCTGTCCAGAGTATGGTGACCAGTGAGCTTTTACGTCACAAGCTTACATATGTCATGTTAGGGGCCTGCATTGGGCCAGTTTGCCTATTACACTAAGCATTCAGGACTTTAGGAGGCTTTTTCCTTGTCAAGGAAGGAAAGTAACATACACAATTCAGAAAACATAACCCAAAATATTCTTTGTTGCAACATAAAACTTAAAATAAAACATTGTGCACAATCCAGGAAAATGACCATAGTTTGGGGCGTCCCCCATATGACGAAAATAGTTCCATAAAGAAGAGACAAAAGAAAACCTTTGCTATAGCTTTGGAATATAATGAATTGTCAAAACAATATAAAAACTTCAAAAACAAAAACTGAGGCCTCAATAGAACAATGCTAGCTAGCTTTATATGAGAGGGATCATACCTAAAATGACAGGTGAACTAGAGCAGAGAAATTAAAAACCTGGACATAAGTGAGCTGATCAGGTCCCACTACATCCAGTTTTTCTCTGGGCTAGTTCAGCCAAAACGATCCTGGTATGGGGGTCTCACATGTGAGCATAGATTTCAACAAAAACTTAACAAAACCAGAATTCTGAAAAGCAACATAATGGTTACACATACATAAAACAATTCTTAACAGGACTATCAACAACTCTTAGAACTACTGAGCATGCATTAGACTTGATTTGCAGGTCCAGATTCCCTGCACATCTATATTGAAAGAAAAGATGAGCAAACTTAACAAAACAGTTACAACATCCTAGAAATCAAATTATGGTTAATTCACCTTGACAGACACATTAAACAATTCATAAAAAGAGAAAAGATGTGGCAAGGCATCTGTAGTATCAAGAGAAAAATGCTGGGTTGTTGCAAGGACAAGTCACAAGAAAGACTTGAAGCATGAAAGCATATCCCTTTAAGAAGAAACCTTTTATGGAGTAAAAGGCAAAACTAAGATGATGGCACAATGCTCCAGGTTTAAGGCTTGTGCCAGAGAACGATTTTCCTCTGTGCATACACAGAGTGCAAAGAATGTGTTGCTGGAAGGCAACATGCTGTCAGAAATACCAAGTAGACCAACATTTGAACATGATACAACAAGACTTAAATTGGGGAGCCTTGATAGGCTCAGCCAACTGGTTATAGATGCAAAAATAACACAAAGGACATTTAGTGGCAAGAAGAAAATCATGATCAGAAATGAACCCTGAGGAATCTACATTAAGAATCTAACAGATTATTGCTCATTTCCTTGAGAACATGGAAAATAGAAAAGGGTCTTCCCTCAGAAAAAGTCTAGTTCTAACAAGATATAGGTGGAGGCAGAACCATTCATTGGTCATTATATTACTTAAGACCAAACAAAGATACTGAGCCCACAAGTTGGGGCCTTTTAAGAACATGTGGATACCTCTTTCCACAGGCAGACTGGATTAAACTAAAATTAAAACTCAAGCTTCACCAAATAGCTAAAAGGGAAGATTGATGATGCAAATGGCATTCAGAGAGAAAATGAAGATATCAATAGTTGAAGTACATTTGAGGAATCCAAATTTCTAATGGAGACCAAAAACCTTCAGGAATTCTGTCAAAACAAGAGTATTAATTCTTGAGGCTTGAGAGAGAAAAAGCACAGGGAGAGGGTAATTTTACCCCAAGGGAGTGTACAGATGTCCTGTACTTCTTGTAGGAACCAAAATTTGTGAGATAAAATTTTCTTAGCTCTAATGTTTAGCAAAGGGCCTATAGATTGCACAGCACTTTCCTTTTACTACAAAGCACTGGGAATGCCCAATAGACTTTGAGGAGCAATTTCCTAAAAGTGTTTCCCTTAAAATTAAAAGCTACAAAACCTAAGTATAGGAGAGATTGGTACCAGTCACTAGAAAAAATATTTTAAGACCTAAAAGGTACAGCAAAAATAAATAACAGAAAGAAAGCTTCTAATCTAAGAGAACTCTTAGTATTAGGGCAGTTTACAGGCAGAGGATTTTCTCTAGCAGAGAAGGATTGGCTGTAAGTAGAGCTGTGGGATGCCAGCTCCAGGCTGGAGATTCCTGAAATTTTGGATTAAATTTGAAAATCACAAGGCATGCAGTCTGTTTCCTTGGACACTTATTTCCTCCAGAGGCACTAGCCTCACCGTACTGGGGGAAAGGCTATGATTTTGGGAGAGAGACCTCCAGGTCTCACCTGGAGACTGGCAACCTTACAAAAAACAAAGCAGTATGCACATCTTCCATCCAGGTATTTCTCTGGCTGGGAAGAGGCTGTCTCTGTGAGAGACTGCAATATAAAAAAAGTTTGGTAATGAAAAACTTTTGAAATTATATCTTTTTAGACCCAAAATCAGAAGATGAAAATTCAAAATAGCACAAAAAAAAATACCTCAACTGTATTTCCACCCCCCCTAGATGAAGAAGGCGGGGAGGGTTTTAACAGACAAACCAAAATTCCTTCCCTCTTGGATAGTGAGGGCTTAGCTTTAACAAAAGGCTAAAACAGACACAATGGATTTGGCCAGTACTCTTATCTGACCCTGATAAGTTTTTACAAAGAAAGGTGGAGGAGGAAAATAATGAGCTTTCTGCCTGGGTGGGGCTCAAAATTGTAACTCTTTTCCCAGTTTCCTTAACTCAAGCTGAATTTGGCTGATTTTATTTCAAGAGGGTCTGCATGAGATTTGCCAATCAGTACTACATTAGTTGTTGCTGCTCCTGCAGCTGGAGGTTCTCCTTTCTGTACTTTCAAATTTAAATGACAGACTTGCCCATTTGAGGTTAGCTGTCTTGTGTTGCTGTGACCTTTGAGAAGGAGAGGCAACACCTCTTATAAGACAATGAGGCTCTCTCTCTCAAAGACACTGAGTTGCTTGTGCCTTAAGGAGACCTGAGATAGACAAAAATTTAATTTCTCAGGGCAATGCATTTAAAACTCCATTCCTTTGCCTTAGTTACTTATCAAATCTTTACTGCTACAGATTTCCATTGAGCAAGAGGGAGAACAATTAGCATTTCTTCCTGATGGCAGGAGTGCTGAGCATTTGCAATACTTTAGCCAGCTCTATTTGGACTAATCTGCAGGCACTCTGTACAAGCTCAGAGGCTATACCATTTAACATTCATAGAACTGAGGAAATAAATATTTTTTTTTTACTTTATAAGCAAGAGAGAGAAAGATGAACTTGGGAGTTTCACAGATTTTCATTCAGCCAATTTGAAAGTTAAAACAGTTTCTTACATCTTGCTCTGAAAGCTTTGAATTAACAAAAAAAACTAGTTCAGTCTCTCTTTCTCAGGTACTTGATGCTGGCATTTTTAAAGGGTTAGACTAAATACATACTACATCAAGCTCCCATTACCCTGCAGAGAAACTAACTGCAGGCTGGAACCCTTGCTGGGATTCCAGGAGATCTCCAGGCCTCACCTGGAGAAATGGCCTGGTCTAATTGTAGTCCAAGTCATTGCTTGTATGTTTTCTTATTTAGTCAAGGGAAAGGGTGCCCTTGTTACCTTTAAACCTAAATAAGGCCAGATCTCTCTGTTTTAAGAGACATTCAAGTCTAGATGTTAGATTTTCCTTTGGGTGGGGGGAGGTTCAGAGACAAAGGAACCTTGCCTGCCCATGTGGGACTACCATTCTCTGAAGTTCCACAGAATTCTGGCTTTCAAATTCCCCAAATGGGATGAGCTAAAGACAGAAAATTTCTGGCGTAAAGGGCTGAGGCTTGCTCAGGTAGGAGTGTCTGGAGCAAGTCCTTGCAAAAAGGAATACCTTGTGCCATGATTGTGGAACTCTGCATAGGCTCAGAGACCACATTTCCTTCATGATTCTGGGGTAAGAGAACTGAAATAGGGACTGTTTTCTCATTTTCATGGGGGAAAGAAGTCTGGGGCTGCACAGCTGGGTTTGCCCCGCCATATTTCCTTTTATCCTGCACTTCCAGAATTTCCAGTCTCCTCTCTGTGGCCCTGCAAGACTCCAGGACATGTTGCAGGAGACTGGCAGTTTCCTTTTCTTTACTAGCTTCTAACTTTTGCTGAAGTTCCTGATTTTTCTCAGCAAGCTTTTGGATTTCTAAATCCTTTTCATGAGTAGGATTTGTAAGTTTCCCTACCCTTTCCTTATTAGGGAAATTTTCCAAAGCAGTAGCTTTGGGGAAGCTACCTCCATTTTCTGCAAACCCTGGGGCTTTGGGAACCATGTGCCCTGGTGGCTTCATGGCTTCTGAAAGTGCAGCAAGTAGCACATGTGTGGGCTGCTTATCAAACTGCCTCATGTCTGCTCCAGTGGCTCTAAGCTGGGACCAAGCTGCCATTCTGACTTTGTCTCGAGGGGTCCGCTGAGGCCAGGGTTGCCCAGAGGCTGACTGTGTCTGCCTAGGAGCATAAGCCTGCTTGTGAAGGGGAACCTTTGGGGCAAGCTGGGGATGGCAAGAAGAGCTGGAACCAAGGCCATTGTTTTGGAACTTCCAGTTCTGGCTCTCTTTTCCATGCCCACCCTGCTCTTGATTATATTGTGCCTGAGTGAGCTGTGTTTCTAAAACAGCAACTCTTTGTTCAGAGACTTGGGCATGCTTTAAAGCATTCTCCAGTCTCCATTTGACCTCATGGAGAGAGTGGGTTAAATTTGCTATCTCCTTCTCATGCGCACTTAATCTAGCTGTGTAGTCTTCATGAACTATTTCCCTTTTTGCATAGTCAGCTTTCATTCTACTCTCTCTTTCCATAAAATTGCCAACTCTGTCAAGATTAGCCTCTAGATCTTTCCAGGTGGTGTTTACCAGGGCTGTTATGCCATAGCACCTCAAGGTGGGTATATTGAGACCTCTGATCACATCGGATATGAAATTTTGATTCTCATAATCTGGTTCCCCATTGTCTTTGGGTGATACTACCTTAGCTGCTTCTGCTAGGAATTTCTTCCTTATTAGATAGCTCACTGGACGCTCATCATGACCTTGTAAGGTCTGATGGTAGAGATCTTTTATATCCTCTCCATCCCAGGTGGCAAATAGTACCTCAGCCATCCATTCTAAGATGGTGGCATTAGACAGGTTCAGGCGATACATTACATTTCTTACTTTGTCTAGTTCAGGGCCTGAGGCGCATAATCTCAGCACATGGTTTAATTCAGTTAAGGAGGCTTCTTTGTAGTGAATTCTAGCGCTGGCCATCCACAACACTGAGGTGTCTATGTTATAGGGGCCAAGGAAGCTGGCAGCCATTTTAATGTCCTCTGCTCCCCAAGATCTGGTTTCCTTCACTACTTTTACAGATTCAGCTCCATTCTGTTTTCTGGCTGTGGTCTTTTTAGTGACCACAGGACGGACTGGGGCTGACCTGCTTTTATTTCCTTCTACCACCTCTTCATCCTCGCTTTCCTCGTCCGAAAAAGCATAAAGGGTGGATGGAGAGACCGTCGCTATAAGAGCGTTTTTACGGTCTAGCTTTTGATGCAGCAAGGCAATCTCCTTTTTACATGCCTCATGATTGGCTGCTTCTCTGTTTTTTCGGATCTTTTCTGTAACAATTTCAACGGCATGTTGCAACTTACTATTTCTGTCTTTTGTTTGTTCCAGCTCTTTGTCCAATGCTTTTAACTGCACTTGGGCCTTTTTCAGAGCGGACATGGTGTCTTGATGCACTAAGTTTAAGGTGTGTTTCTCTGCCTTAATCTGCTCTATGGTTCGACTTGCATGTTGCCAGTCGAGGTCCAAGCTATTGTTCTCCGCCACCAGTCTATTTATCTCTGCGGCATGTTTTCTATGCAATTCTGCTTTTTCAGCCTCATGGGTCTGGAGTATGAGTTCCTTTTCCGCTGTATGCTTCCGGAACTCATCCTCCAGCACCTCTGCATGTCTCTTAAGGCTTGCCTCCAATTCTTTTCCCTTCTTTTCTGTCTGCACCTCTTTTTGTGTAAGCTGTTCCTTGAGTTGTTTAATCAAGGTAGTGCTATCCCGTAGGGCTTCAAACAAACCCCATGTCGCAAAAAGGTCTCTTTTGCCCGAACTTATTGTTTTGTTGCTACAGTTCTCCTCAAATATATCTCTAAAGGACTGAAGGGGATCAGAGCCTTGGTTAAAGATTCCCTTGTTCCAGGGGTTGTCCCCTTTCTTTATTAACCATTTTTCCAACTTGGGGACTTCTTCCTTTTTGGCAAAGATTTCCATAGCTTACAATTTAGTTCCTTTCAAAGTTCTAACTTTACTTGCAGGGCTGGTTTTCCTGCACTGTTAGGTGCCTAACCACAGGCCACCAAAATTAACTGATGCAGGGGCTTTCCCTGGCACTTTTCCTGCTTATTGGGGAGTAAAGAACTTGCAGGACACCTCTGTGTGCCTCACAAGTAAAGGAGGGAGTTGCAGGACCTTCCTTAGTTCTCTGCAACACTAACAAATGTTTGTGGCATGGGCTTATGGCCTTGCACACATTGTTGAGCTCCTCAGGAGGGGCTTTTCTCTAGCCTCTGCCTCCAAACAAATCAAAAGTTTTAAAAGTCTCAGAGCCTGAGCTTTTCCTCTGTTGGCCCTAAGCAAAAGGGAAATTTTTCGGCTGGGAAGATTGCCTATCTCCTCAGACCCGGGACAAATTTTTAACCCTAAAGGAGAGCTTCTTGCTCCTTCCACTAAATTCTCTTAAAGGCACAGCCAAGTGTAAGAACTAGCAGCATATTTCCAGATGCTTTCTGGCTCCTATGTGCTATTTTACACCTGGGCTGGCAACTTTACTTATGTTCCCCTTTTTTTGTTTTGCCTACTGCCAATCTCTGATTGCGCTTCGGCTTGGGTTTAGGGGGCAGTGAGCCAATCCTATGATTGCGTCTCGGCCAGAAAAGGGAGCCACGAGCCGACCCAACGATCGCGTCTCGGGCGAAATTTTAGGCAACGAGCCGACCCAACGATCGCGTCTCGGCCAGAAAAGGGAGCCACGAGCCGACCCAACGATCGCGTCTCGGGCGAAAGGGAGCCACGAGCCGACCCAACGGTCGCGTCTTCGGGCGAAAGGGAGCCACGAGCCGACCCAACGATCGCGTCTCGGGCGAAAGGGAGCCACGAGCCGACCCAACGGTCGCGTCTTCGGGCAAACAAAATAAAAAGTTGCCCAGCAGTCAGATTGCAGCGGTCCTACGACCCACCTGCCTTCTTGACTGTCGGGTGCCTTAGACTAGCCTTGGCCTAGACTCGTGTAAGGACTTGGGTGTGTGTGTGCAAGTGTCTGAGTGTGTATGTAGTGTGTGTGCACTACGCTCTAAAGAAAAGGGAGAAGGGAAGGGTGCTCTATCCAGATCTTAACAGCTCTGACCTATCCTGACATTCCCTCCCACGATAGACGCGTTTAGAAAGGCCTCGGGACGGCGGCCAGGCTTCACGGGACTTCCCCCTTGCGTTCTATCGGGCTCAGTCCTCTTTCGAGGGGTCTGGCCTCCTAGGGGCGGCTGAGAAGTCCAACGCTGAATGATAGAAATGGGAGTAGCCCAACCCACAATTATATAGAGATGCTCGCTAGAGCCGTTCACACAGAACTCATTCACTCAATCACTCACACAATAGCCTCGCTAGCAAGACTTTCTGAACGGTGCAACCTTACGTCTGCCTGTATGAAGACACGCGTGTGTTCACACAAACAGGATAATGCCCGCATTCTCCACCAATTTCTCTCTGCAGAGTCTTCCTTGGTGGTCACCCATCCAAGTACCGGCTCGTCTTAGCTTCCAAGACCAGACATGATTGGGTGACACCATACTATCCCACATCCCAGTTTGCATTCATACGTTCCATGAAGCCATAGTCAAACTGTGTGTGTGTGTAAAGTGCAGCCAAGTTGTTTCTGACTTAAGGTGACTCTATGAACTAATTAAAAAGCCAGTTCGGTGTAGTGGTTAAGTATGCAGACTCTTATCTTGGAGAACCGGGTTTGATTCCCCACTCCTCCTCTTGCAGCTGCTGGAATGGCTTTAGGTCAGCCACAAGTTGTCTCAGAACTGTTCTTCTGCTCAAGAGCAGTTTCTGTCAGAGTTCTCTGAGCCCTACCTACCTCACAGGGTGTCTGATGTGGGGAGGGGAAGGGAAAGGAGATTGTAACCCACTCTGAGACCCCTTCAGGTTGTAAAGGGAGCGGTACAAATCCAATCTCCTCCTCTTTTTCTCTTTATTTGGGCTTCTGTTACATCTTCCTAAACTGACAGCTCTGGATATCTATTGCCTGTTATGAGCCTTGGGTAAAGCACATTGAAACTGACTCTAAAGGAGCTTCGAAATAGGAGGACCCTGGGAATCTGGCTACTGTGATTGTGATTTATGTATTTACTAATTGTTTATTGTAGAAGTTAGAAGATGCATCACTTTATATAACATATTACACATTTTGTATTGCTTTTCGGTGTTTCTGTTTCCATTTTCTCCAGGGGAGCTGATCTCCGCCAGCTAGAGATCAGCTGTAAAAGCAGGAGATCTGCTTTTACAGCTGATCACTGGATGTTGGCAGCCCTAAGACTCAGTTTAGTCATTTTAGCTTCTAGAGAGAGTTCAGGCTTGTTCTGACTAAGGGGGAACGTGATAACAGGTTTATAAAATTATGCCTGGGGTGGAGAGAGTTGACAAATAGAACCTTCTCTCTTTCTCCCAAAATACTAGAACTAAAGGGCATCCGATGAAGCGGATGGGCAGTAGGATGGACAAAAGGAAATACTATCTTACACAAAGAGTGACTGAAATGTGGAATTTGCCGCCAGAGGATGTAGTGATGGCCACAGGAATAAGCAGCTTTAAAAGAGGATTAGATAGATTCATGGAGGATAAGTCTATCAGTGGCTAATAGCCATGGTGACTGAGGGGAAGAAGCTGCACATTCAGAAGCAGTAATCCTCTGAATCCCTGAGCCAGAAGGCAATGTCGGCAAAGGCCTCAGCCTCTGTGCCCTGCTGTTGGCTGTCCAGAGGAACTATTTGGCCATTGTATGAGACAGGATGCTGGACTAGATGAACCACCGGTCTGATCCAGCAGGGCTCTTCTTATGATCTAGAACCCACTTATTTGTCTTTTTGATGGTCCATGGTATCAATAAAACTCTCCTTCAACATTACAATAGATTTTATTATTCAGACTAATTGTGGTGAATAACTTCAAGCCACGGTCATGGATATTAGTTTGATGTATCCTAAATAGTTACAATTAATGGAATGGCTTGTGTTTGGCAATTATACTAAGCACAGTTTAATGAAAATCTAGTTTTGCATGATGGGAATGTTCTTTTCATTCTGAACCTGATAAAGCAGATAAAAGCTGCAAATGAGCCTTAAACGGTGATTAGACCAGAACAATTTTTGTTACCTTAACAGCTCTACACATGTAATTGAGTGTGCTGCAAATTAAAAAAGGGCAACCAACTTTAGTACAGCCCTAGAAACGATTATCTCTCAAAACGGGCTGCATCCATACAACCATCTGGTATTAACTGCCATGCCAAATGCAGGGCATTTGCACTGGCAACCAAATGTCCATATGGGAGCTTTCTGTGTGCTTTCCTCCATTGACTGACATTATCCCTTGTATTCCCCCCCCCCCATTATGTAAACCAGAGGGCTCATTTTGCGCCATCTTGTACAGAACGCATACTCACACACTTGGACTGTGTTCTTCCTCCAAAGATGGCAAGCAAAGCAAATTTTCAGGAGCACCTTAAAGAGTAACCAAATTTATGGCAGGGGATGAGATTTCGTGAATCACTGCTCACTTCTTCAGGCATCTGAAATATTTTGAATATCCTGCCACAAATCTGGTTAGTCTTTAAGGTGCTCCTGGTCTCGTTCCTACTGCCAGGGCTTTTTTTGAGCAGGAACAGTTCCGGCTGGCTTGGTGTCAGAGCCTGTGGCCTAATATGTAAATTAGTTCCTGTTGGGGTCGGTAAAATGAGTACCCAGCTTGCTGAGGGGAAAGTGTAGATGACTTTGGAAGGCAATGGCAAACCACCCTGTAAAAAGTCTGCCGTGAAAATGTTGTGAAAGCAACGTCACCCCAGAGTTGGAAACGACTGGTGCTTGCACAGGGGACCTTTCCTTTCCAGGCTTTTTCTACAAAAAAGTCCTATGTGAAACAATAGTGCAATCAGAGGGTGTGGCTTAATATGCAAATGAGTTCCTGCTGGGCTTTTTCTACCAAAAAGGTCCTACCTACTGCTACAGACAGATTAACAACTGCTACCTGTCTTGATCAAAGGAAGTCTGAGAAACATGCTCAGAATGGAGGGGGGGGGGACTTGGAAGTGGATGATGAGAGAGAGAGAGTTCCAATTCAGGAACAAACACAGAGGAATCACCCACAGTTGACCAAGCAAGCTGCTATTTTGTTTTTGTATTTTTCTGTATTGGTGTGTGATTGTGTGAGCATGCATGCCTGGAAGACAAGGAGACCTTTGCCTCCTATTTCTGGTTTTCCAAGAAGTTCTCCCATCCAAGTCCTTGCCAGGGTCAGTCCTGCTTAGCTTCCAAGATTTGACAAGATCAGGCTTGCCTGGGTTATCCAGGTCAGCGACAAGCAAGCTGCTATTTACAAGCTGGCTATGAAGTCCATAAGCCTGTGTCAGAGCTGGAGGAAGAATTCAAAAGACAGCTGCAGCAATATTATTCAGTGCTCTCTCTGCAGATTTTGCAGCTAAGTATAAATCAGAAAGTGAAACTTCCAAGAGACAGACATTGTTAGGCAGAGGCTGAAAGGGAAAGAGAATGAGTGTGGCCCATTGAGCAGATCTGGTGGAGAAATCAGTAAAGAAAAGGTCACTGTCAGTAGAGTTGGAAAAGCAGTGGAAGTGATGTGAAACAAAGATTTTTGCTTGGTGTCTCATGGAATCTGGAATATTGGCCTCACCCCATGCTAAATATAAACTCCGGCAGCTGTGAGGCTTCATCATTCCTGATTCTTGGAAAGTCCCACTACCAATTCTCAGCGGAGTAAAAAAGATCTGCGAAAAGAATTGCCTAACAAGACGGGAACATCCAAAAGAAAAGTGTATGGAACTGGAGGAAAGGAAAGTCCTCTGGTATTTTCCCCATACAGTTCGTGGTCCTTTTTCAGAGCTGGTTAGAAAACAGGAGCACAGCTGTCTTTTTTGCTGTGGAGGCACTTGGCTTCCTCTAATGTGGATATAGACTCGCCTTGAAATAAACACTACTGTACACAGGTATGTTTTGAACCTTGTTGGTCTTCTATGAATGTATTGTAAAGATTGGGTTCCAGTGATAAATAAGCCTCCAGAATGAAGAAAGATGGATGAAACATATTGATATCTAGAACAGACGTCTTTGAAAGACGTGTTTATTTCCAAAAGCAGTAGCCTGCTTTTGGCTGGGAAATATCCAGAGATTTTTGTGGGTGGAGCCTGAGAAGGGGCAGATTTGGGGAAGAAAGAGACTTTATGGGGTAGAATGCCACAGAGTCTATGTTCCCAAGTGGCCATTTTCTCCAAGTAAGCTGCTTTTTGTCACCTGGAGATGAGTTGTAATAGTGGGAAATCTCCAGGGACTATCTGAAGGTTGCAAAACTATCGGATCTTAGCATACAGCTGTGTAAATAAAAAACTGCTAAGAGACACCATAAATTTTAAACAACCGTTCAGTGTAATGTAGAGGTCAGTGGTGTTCTGACCAAGCTTGCACATAGAACTTCGAATAAACAAGAGCATGTAGCAAAAAGATATTCACAGAAGACAGTTCAAAAACAGTCTTTCCAATCACAAAGGAGTAACAATATTCCAGTATTTAGTTCATAGAACTAAAGGAAGCCCTTCCAAAGACGTCTGTTCTAGATATCAATATGTTTCATCCATCTTTCTTCATTCTGGAGGCTTATTTATCACTGGAACCCAATCTTTACAATGCATTCATAGAAGACCAACAAGGTTCAAAACATACCTGTTAGATTTCCAGCAGCACTAACTGTACAGAAACATGAGTGGTCATAAATTTTACTGGAGTCATATGATCTAGGGTTTTTTAAAAAATATAAAAGAACTCATTAAGATTTAGAAAGGGGTGGTAGCAGACAAAAGTACTGATAGACTGGGGAGGAGAGCTGAGTTTAAGCCCAACTCAGCAGTAACACTTAGCAAGCAACCAAGAGCCTGTTTTTCAGCCTGTAATCTCTGACCTATCCTAAATCAAAACCCTACATTTAGCCAGAACACAAGACCAACTTTTAACATAAACATATGTTGACAGGGTTGTCAGCAGGCCTGGAGAAAAAAAATTCTGTGCCTTTAATAGAGGCTTAAAAGATTAGATCCAGCCTAGTTTTGTCACTCAACCTTGCTCAATTCCTTTTCTTGTTACAACCCTTATCCTGCACAACTTCTGTACATGCATGTTCCAGCACTGTCTTTTCTGGGAATCAAAAGGATCCTCCCCTCATCTTTTTTCACCAGCAGAAAAGTTGGTTGGATCCATTCCAATGTATTGAAAGAGGCAGCTGAAGCTTTTAATGGCATGGAGCATAAAATAACGTCACTTAAGAGGGCATTTTTCCCCCTCCAGGCCTTTGACAAGTCTATACATTTACTCTGTATATCAGTCTTTTACTCATTTTGTCTCTCGCTTCTTGAAAACAAAACTGAAAATGGTGCTGATGTTTTTTTGGTGCTGGGTTTTTTTGTAGCGGGAACTACTCTGCATATTAGGCCACACCCCTCTTCTGTAGCCAATCCTCTAAGAGCTTACAGGGCTCTTCTTGCAGGGCCTACTGTAAGTTCTTGAAGGATTAGCTACATCAGGGGTGTGTGGCCTAATATGCAAAGGAGCTCCTGCTACAAAAAAAGCTGTGGGATGATGCCTTTGGTGACTGTTTGACATTAGCATCATAACTGCCTACATGGAGCACAACCACCTAACCTACCTTACAAGGTTGTTATGAAAGCAACCCTCCTTGCCCCATGCATGCTGCCCTGAACTTATTGGAAGAAGAAGGGGGAGAAGAAGAAGTGAAGAATAAAGCAAAAACTAGCAGGCTAACAATTGCCAACATTTTTGTGACTCACTTTAGGGTGGTGTTCTAAATATCTGGTCTTTCCTGGGGATTTCAC
Organism: Heteronotia binoei; assembly: GCF_032191835.1. NCBI lineage: Eukaryota > Metazoa > Chordata > Lepidosauria > Squamata > Gekkonidae > Heteronotia > Heteronotia binoei. The sequence goes on from NC_083225.1 coordinate 175,838,295, forward strand.
TCCAGAGATAAGACAGAGAAATAACAAGGATTAAGACTGGGGAAGGGAAAGAAACAAAGGCTGAAATCCTATACACTCAGGTGGTAATCAGCCCTTCCGAATAAAATGGATGTTACTTTTGCATAAACATTCATAACTTACATGGTTCCAGTATAAGCCTAAAGAGACTTACGCACTTCTAACAGTATAAATCTTTTCTTTTCCACTTTGGTGTAGTGGTTAAGTATGCGAACTCTTATCTGGGAGAACCGGGTTTGATTCCCCACTCCTCCACTTTCACCTGCTAGCATGGCCTTGGGTCAGCCATAGTTCTGGCAGAGGATGTCCTTGAAAGGGCAGCTGCTGTGAGAGTCCTCTCAGCCCTACCCACTTCACAGGGTGTCTGTTGTGGGGGAGGAAGGTAAAGGAGATTGTGAGCCGCTCTGAGACCCTTGAGTGGAGGGTGGAATATAAATCCAATGTCGTCTTCTTCTTTCATTAAGAACATAAGAGAAGCCATGTTAGATCAGGCCAATGGCCCATCCAGTCCAACACTCTGTGTCACACAGTGGCAAAAATTTTATATATATATATATACACACACACACATACATACATACACACACACACACACTGTGGCTAATAGCCACTGATGGACCTCTGCTTCATTTGCCTGCCAGCAAAATAAACTGTTATGCTATACTTCATATAGGAAGGTGTACCTCTTTTTTCTTGTGTATATGATCTTTGCGTAGGAAATAAATGTTGCAAGTGAACAAGGCGTCCTTTTATCAGCTTTGCCCTCAAGAATGTTTCTGTTGCGAACAGATCATCAAAGCAAACTGATTCAAAGAGAGCATGTTACATGCTAACATTTTCTTTGTGGACTTTGAAACTAAGTACTTTATTTAGATTTTATCTTGCCTTTCCCCGCCTAAAAAGGCAGCCAGCTTACAAAGAATGCTTCCATAAAAAGCGTATAAAGAGTTTGAGGGAAAAATCAAAGTGTGTGTGTGTGTGGGGGGGGGATCTCAAGGGAGGAAATCAGAAAAAATATGGGATAATTGAACAAGTTATCAAACACAGGTTATGTGAGCAGCTGATGAAACTGACTGATAGCAAGACAAAGGAGCTCCCGAAAGTTTACTTTACTGTCAAATCGTGGGCTACAGCCTAATCTTAAACAAAATAAAGCATCTGTAGACTTTAACCCACTTTTCAGAGCAATCCAATCATTCATTTGATTGGTGAGTACAGATAAGATGACCTTTACATTCTCTTATAAATCACAAATTGTTACAGTGATCTATTTTAAATCCTTAGGCAAAACCAAGGCATTCCTGTTTTGCATGCAGAAGGTCCAAAGTCCAGTCCCTGGAATCTCCAATTAAGAGGATCTCCACTGGCATGACTCACTATGGTATGACTCACTATAATCCAGTGGTGGCTGAACTTACTTAATGTAAGAGCCACATACAGTAAACATCAGATGTTTGAAAGCCACAAGATGGCTGGATGGAAGGAAGGAAGGAGGAGGAAGGAAGGAAAATATATGGGGAGAAAGAAGCAGCAAGAAAACAACTTTAAATACATTTTCAAAGCCATGACTGGCTTGACTTGATTTAAAGAGAAATGCCTTCTCCAAGCTGGCCAATGGGATGGTGGGGGCTTCAAGAGCCATACAATGGCTGATAACAGATGGGCATTTTGGGGCAGTTGGGAGGCATCCCAAATCTGAAGCCTCCACATACTCCCCTGCACGCCGTCCCCATCCCGTCCATGGGGCAACATGGGCATGTTCAGGCAGCCATTGCACACCGTTCCTGTCCCTGTACATTTTCAGTAATCATATGCATGCACATGTGTGCTCATGCGCACCGAACAGTTTTAATTTAAAACACTGATGCAACTTGGGGCGGCTTGTCCATTTCACACTGCCAAGACACCTTGCTTGCGCCCTTCTGTTTCCAGACACCAAGGAGGCGACTGGATTGCAGCTCAAAAATTTGCTACCACTTTGGAAGTGGTAGCTTTTTTAGTCACACTGTGGACACCGGAGGACGGGGTGAGTACGGGACAAGGACGGGCAGCAGATGTTTGTTTGTGGAGGGATTTTTTGGGTCGATTTCAGAGGTGCCGAAAGTGCCGGTCTGTTAGCAGCCAATATGTGTGAAAGAGCCATGTGTGGCTCCCGAGCCACGGTTTGGCCACCCCTGGTAAAATCATGTGTATTTTGATTTCCTTATAAGACGACAGGAGTCTGGAAAAATACAACAATGCTAGGAAAAGTTGAAGGCAGCAGGACAAGAGGGAAGACCCAATGTGAGGTGGACTGACTTAGTCGAGGAATCCATGGCCCTCAGTTTGCAAGACCTGAGCAAGGTTAACAATAGGATATTTTGGAGCACACTAATTCATAGGGCCACCGTAAGTCATAAGGGATTTGACAGCACTTAGCACACACACATCCTGATTTCCTGCCAAACAGTAATGATAGCCAGTCTTTCAACATTGCAGGCCTGTAGCCAGTGTTCCCTCTACGGTGAGTTAGCGTGAGCTAGCTCACAGATTTTTAGCCTCTGGCTCACGCATTTTTGTCTTACGTCAGGAAGGATGACCCCGGAGCACACTAATTTATGCAGTAGCTCATAACTTTAATGCCAGTAGCTCACGAGAATTTTTGCTCACAAGACTCTGCAGCTTAGAGGGAACACTGCTTGTAGCTACAAGAGGGAAATCAAGTGCAACTTTTCAAATATCTGAAGCACTGTAACGTGTGGTATAATTCTGTCTTCTTTTACATGGTTCTTAAAGGTTTAAGAGTGCCAAAATGGCAAGGTGGCCCTGCCTCTTTTACAGACATCCAGGGCTTTTTATGTAGAAAAGACCCAGCAGGAACTCATTTGCATATTAGGTCACACCCCCTGACATCAGCATTGTTTCACACAGGGCTTTTTTGTAGAAAAAGCCCAGCAGGAACTTATTTGCATAATAGGCCACACCCTTTGACACCAAGCCAACTGGAACTGTGTTCCTGTGTGTTCCTGCTCAAAAAAAGCCCTGCAAACATCCATTTTCTACTCCCTGTACACTAATTGGAATGTGAAGACACCTGAGATCTGCAGTTACTTTACTAAAGTCCTGCTCATTTTGCCCTGCTGTTTAAGGTGAGACATTTTGACAGGGACGAGGCCTTCTCATCTACAGGGCTCAGACTGCATTTCCCTGCTACTGAAGACTCACTTTGCCCTCCCACTTCACTATCTTGAACCATTTTCTACTTCATTGTAGCAGGCATCTGAGAGTTTTTATCTTGAATATCTCTGGTTGTTGCTTTGTTTATTCCAGCTACCGTATTTTAGTAGCTTTCTTTAGTTACTGGATTTCAATGTTTCTAATGTTTTTTGTTTTGCTTTATATTTTCATATTTTATGGGTTACCTGAAATACTATCTAAAATTGCAAAACAAGCAGTACAAAAATGCTTTAAATAAATTAAAAAATGGAGGATCTAGGATGAATTGTATTTAAATATTGCAAAAATTGAGTTCAGACTGGATTTGCAATTTCCTAATGATGGGTGGAAAGTCAAAAGTGGGTCACAGCAGTCTAGACAATGCATTACTGAGGAAATGTGCAAATAATGAGAATAATAACTAATACGATTTATCTTAAAGTGGTAAGAATAACTTCTAGGTTAGGGAGAAGGACCAAAATCAGGACCCCGAACAAAAAACCTTTTTGTTTTCCTTTTGCGTTCAAGCTAAAACTCAGACTTCTAAAAAGTTGTTTGAAACATACACACATGTGTGTGTTATGTTGCAAAAGAATAAAAAAAATCTTCTGGTACTCTAAAATGCATTGTGACGAAAGCAATCAAGATGATGAAGTAGAATAAATAAAAACTTACGGCATAACAAATCTTTTTGGGTGCCAAATAGGGTGCCATAAGACAACTTTTTGTTTTAAAAGCATAAATAATACTTTGGGGAAATAATAATATTTTATTTATATCCCGCCCTCCCAGCTGCAGCAGGCTCAAGGCAGCTCACAACATATAATAATACATAATTACAATATAAAACATTATCAATACAATATACAATTCATTAATTACCTTAAAACCAATATAATTAAAACCATCAAAATTAAAAACTAACATTTACAGGTGCTATGTTCTAGATATTCTCCTCTTGTAACGTATGATGGCCGTATGTAGTAGACTAAAATCCACCTTAAGAGAAGGCCAGTTGGAAAAGGGTAGTCTTGCAGGCTCTACGGAATTGAGCAAGATTCCGCAGGGCCCGCACTTCATCCAGTAGTTGGTTCCACCAGTGAGGAGCTACGATTGAAAAGGCCCTTTCTCGCGTATTCTTCACTTTCGCCTCCTTTGGCCTGGGGATTGTCACAAGATTTTGTGCATCTGATCTCAGAGACGGTCCCTAAGGTAGTCATGTACAATCAGTAGTTTCTTTCGCCCTAGCTGACATCATTCTTAGTGAGAGAATACAGCTTCTTGGAACTCAAATTGCAAAGAAGGGCAGCAGTTCTGTTGAGTCATGGCTCACTGAGAGCGACAGTCCATTTTCAGATGCAATTAAGAAAGCTTCAAGCAGATGATTAAAAGGTAAGAAGAGGGGAGAGACAGAAAGGAAAACAACCCCAGATCTACTTCAACAGGTTTTTAGTTCTATGTGTATATGACCAAAGTAATTGGTTTAGTAAATGACCTGGGAGCATTGGATGCAGTAAAATCATTAAAGTAAGTCCAGATAATGGCCAAGAGAGCAAAATTAGTCATACCGTGCAAGTTACATTTAAATTCCTTGGCTTTGACTAATTTTTGCCCTTTCCCCCCCAGCAGTCAGATCCCAAACTGCTTTTCAACAGCATGTCAATTTGCTTTTCTGTTCTGTTGCATCATTACTTGTCTTTGCCTATATTGATGAGAACAAAGCCAGCATATGAATGGTGCCAGTTCGCCCTGATGCATTATACATCTCTTCACAGCTCTTAAAGACTTTCTGTTCTACCAAACAGATAGATTCGAGTCCAGAAGCACCTTAGAGAGCGAGGCTTTCAATGCTGTTTATTATTTAGAATTCTCTGATGAAAAAGTTAACTTCCCCAAAGACAAAACCATGAAACAGCTGAATTCTGGCAGGGCATTTATCAGTAACCCATTCAAGAAATGAAGCCCTCCTGCCCCATTTGAAGTGACAACAAAGAATAACTATGAGCATGTATAGAGTGCTGCTCTCCTTGCGGTATTGAGAAATCCCAGCCAAACATTGGTTTCCAGTATACCTCTCGAAGAGTGATGCACTCAGTGGAGAAAAATCTACTGGTGATCCCTGAAAAATATCTGGGTGTCCTCAACCAGACTCAGGGCTTTCTCAGCCCTGGCTCCGACCTGGTGGAACTCAGTGCCTAACAACATCCATGCCCTGTGGGACTTAGGCCTATAAGACAGAGATGTTCCGCCAGGCATATGTCTGACGTCTTCGCTTAGCGAGGCCCACCTTTCTTTCTCTTCCCCTTGAGGTAAGGATAAATCTGGTTTTTTAGACACCATCAGGAATGGTTATCGTGCCTGTTATTGTTTTTTGTGTTTTAACAATTTATTGATAACCTATGGTTACAATATTTAGTTATCTCTTTTCTATACTAACCCATATGATATTTCAACCCCCCCTCCCTCCAATACTTGACTTCCCCGAAGTTATACATTTAAGTTCAATTATAAAGGTACCGCTAACCAATCAAAGTTCAATACTTTTCTTTTCTCATTGATACTAAAAAATTGTCCAATGTCTTTTTACGTTCCACTCTTTCTCCATATATCCTTTAAATTTCTTCCACTCATTTTTGAATATATCTAAGTCATAGTCTCTTAAAGTTTTAGTTAATTTGTCCATCTCACTCCACGTCTGTTTTTATTGTTTTTTTACTTGTTTTAAATGCACTGATGACTGTATTTCTTTTAATGTTGTGCACTGTTTTGAACCCCAAGTATGGGGAAGGGTGGTTTAGAAGTTGAATAGATAGACAGACAGACAGACAGACAGACAGAGACAGAGCCCATTGGTAAAACAGCGGGCAGGGACTTCAATTCCAGTACCTTTTTTGTTTAAAGGACCCTCCTAATACACCTTCCTTCACTCACTAATGACTTCAGTGACTTCTTCAGTCTGCAATTCACACAGGCATGTTCCCCTCTTCACCATGCAACAAGTGAACCCACCAAGAGGTACACAGCTTTGCAACACGACGAAGCCAGTTCACACAATTCACCCTCCACACGCGCGTGGAGAAAAGCCAAGGAAAGAAGCGCACACAACAGGTGAATCGGAAGTGTGACGCCCTGCCAAAGGGCGCGTCCTGGGCTGGATCTACACAAGAGGCAGGCAGGATGACACGGTAGAATCTCCAGCCACAGCCTGCAGAATGGTCTCTACCACCTCAGACTGACAGTATGGGAGGGAACAACCTTTTCGAAGCTGCCTTGCCTATGTTGTTAAAGGAATCTGCCCACAAGCAATTACCACAGCAACAGGACGATGGGGCTAGTACCACCTCGTCTGCTGCTTTTACTTACACGCAGGGGACGCGCATGCGATTTTTGCAAAATGGCACCTCCCCCCCCCACCTGCAGTGGTACAGTCCCCCCAGGGCTTGGCCATTTAGCCGGAGCCGGGTTGGTTTCCACCATGCAAAGCCGGCCGCGGGGGAGGCGCGTTTTTTGCCCATTCGCGGGTTACCTATCGAGATCTCCTGGGCGAAGGCGAGCGAGATAAGCAGGAGAGGCAGCCCGACGGCGATGCAGGTCACCAGCTTGTCGACGGCCAGCTCCAGCCGCAGCCCCTTGTACTTGCCCTCCGACGGCTCCTTCAGCAAGAAGTCCGAGAAGACGTACTCGGTGGCGATGTGCGCGATGGCCATGTTGGCGCGCGGCTGAGGCCCCTAGCCGAGAGCGCCCCTCGAGCCTGAACGCCCCACGCCGCCTCAGGAAGCCGCTGGCCATGCAGCCGCCGCTCCCCCTGCAGCCGCCGCCTCCTCAGCCTTCCTCCGCGAGCGCCGCGGGGTCGTCGCCGCTGCGCCCGGGGGATGGCACGGGGCGCGCACAGCCTCCCCTTTGTTTGGCGCCCTCTCCCCTTCGCCGAGGAGGAGAGGGAACCGCTCTCTCCCCCCCCCCCGCCTCCTCCTCCTTCCCCCGCCTTCGCTAAGAGGCGGGAACTTGCTGAAAGAGGCTTGGGGAGACTCCCGCGTTGAGAAGAAGCCCGGGCGGCTGCGCTACAGAGAAGCCAGGGCCATGTGGTGTGGCGCCAGCCGTGCACTCTCGGCGAGCTTCCTCGCGGAGCGCGCGTGTTTCCCAAAGCCTCAGCCTTATTGCGGGGCTTTCCCCGTTTTGACGTGCTGAATTCACACTTGATTCATTGTGTAATGCAGTGCACTGCACGCCAAGCCTGGGCACACGCCCCCCCCCCTCCCCGTTCTCAATAAGCATACCCAGTCCCTCACTTCTCTCTCGGGGAGGGTGGGTTGTGATCAGTGCAGTGTTCTTTCTAACCAGAGTAGGTGTGAGGTAGCTCGCAGCTTTTTAGCCTCCAGCTCACACATTCTTGTCTTCGCTCAGGAAGGATGACCCCAGAGCACAGTAATTTATACAGTACCTCACAACTTTAATGCCAGTAGTTCACAAAGTAGAATTTTTGCTCACAAGACTCAGCAGCTTAGAGGGAATGTTGGTTGGGACCAGTGTTCCCTCTAACCTGAGTTGGTGAGAGGCAGCTCACATTTTTTTAGTTTCCAGCTCACACATTTTTGTCTTGGCTCGGGAAAAAATGGCCCCAGAGCAAGCTAATTGATGCAGTAGCTCACAACTGTAATGCCGGTAGCTCACAGAGCAGAAGTTTTGCTCAAAAGACTCTGCAGCTTAGAGGGCACATTGGTGCTCCCTCTAATCTGTGGAGTCTTGTGAGCCAAAATTCTGCTTTGTGAGCTACTCATGTTAAAGTTGTGAGTGGGCAATTTGGCTACTGCACAAATTAGTTTGCTCTGGGGCCATTCTAACTGAGCTAAGACAAAAATGTGTGAGCTGGAGGCTAAAAAAAATGTGAGCTAGCTCACCCTGACTCAGCTTAGAGGGAACATTGGTTGTGACTGGTGAAATCGCATCTCAAACTAATTGTTGTTAGTTTAAGGGGCCACAAAACTTCAGTTTTATAGTGGTAACAGATCAAGATGGGTAGCCGTCTGTATACTTTGTTGGTCTGTCTGTAGCAGTAGAAAACAGCAAGAGTCCAGCAGCACCTTAAAGACTAACAAAATGTGTTGGGTATCTGTGTTTGTAGAAGTTGGAGTCCTCCTGTAACACCTTAAAGACTAACATTTGTGGCAGGATAGGAGTTTTTGTAAGTCACTGCTCACTTCTTGTGGTAATAACCGTTTCCCATCTTTTTTCTCTCTTTCCCTGCAAAATAATTCTATGCTAGTCCCTAACAGCAGGATAAAAGAGAGGTCTGGTGTCCTTTAGGAATACATTCTTTCATAGTCTTTAAGATGCCTGCAATTTCCTGTTTTATTATTTCCAGCCTGAGGAACAAGAGACCTCCGTTTCTGCCTTGTAAAAAGAGCTGAGGGAAGGATTTGTAGATTAATCTCTGCAGGGAAAAGAGGATGGGAAGGACCAGTCAGACACTTTAAAGAGCTGCTGCTTGTCAGGGTTGGGGAATGGTCTTGGATCAGTGTAGGTCTTCTCCCTATGTGCCTGGCTGTGTTCCCTCTGAGTGTGAGCTAGCTCACAGATTTTTAACCTCTGGGTCACACATTTTTGTCATAACTCAGGAAGTCTGGCCCCAGTACAAATTATTTTCTGCAGCAGCCAAATTGTTCGCTGACAACTTTATTGTGAGTAGCTCACAAACTAGAATTTTGCTCACAAGACTCCACAGCTTAGAGGGAGCACTGGTGCTTGGCATATACATTTGGTTTTTAAAATGGCCACCTCCTGCTTTTCTGTCACTCACATGATATTTATTTTAAATGCATATATTTAAAAATATTTAAGAAAATTACAACTTGGATGATTAAGTAATCAAGAAGATAAAGTTTTCTGTAACAAAAGGGGGTGGTGGAAAGAAAATATCATATTCAAATTCAGCTATTCTCTCTCAAACTTATTAATAGCATGTCCATCATTGTACTGGCAATCTACAAAATTTCAAACCAATTCAAAACACCTTCTATAAAAGACTAACACTGTTAGTCCGTCTATGCCTCCTGATTCCAGTAGTCATAGAAGGGTTTCCATCCACAAGGAAAATTAACAAAAGAGTCAACAAGTTCCAAATGCATCAAAACAGTCAATCACAAAACAGAAATGGCACAGCCAAATCTGCCCAAACTAGTTTACCATCCACTGAACACCTTTTGGAATAAAAAGATTTGCATGCCTTCTTGAATGCAGAAAGTGAAGGCACCCTCCACTGGGGTAAGCCACTCCAAAGGACTGATTGTCCCATCCCAAAGACCCGTGACCTGATTGTTGCTGGACTTACAGTGCTCTGAGATAGGGCACCACCAGGACAAGTGTGTCCGAAGAGTGCAAGTCATCACATGGACATAAATATGTCTAATTGGAAGGACTGGGGCCAGTGTCTCAAGCTGAAGTGACTCCAGTGATTGAAAAGCTCTTTAATGTTTTTCCTCACAGCAGTTAAGTAGATCCATGGTTTGCAAAAGATGCTAAGTGACTGATGCTGTTTGCAGTCAGACCTCCCACAGAGCAATTCAGCGGTTAAAGAGACATAAACACTTGTCTTTAATGCCCCCCTAAAGTGATATCAAAATAGATGCCAGCTAGGTAAGAGCCTGGGAAAGTATTTTGGAAGGTGAGTCTGAGCAGCTGACTGGCTAAAGTGTCCTCCACACCCTGGAGAGATGCATAACTACAGTGGGTCTCCCAAGACCTACTGATGCACATCTGGATGAATCCCATTCCTCTGCTTACACTTCCTCTGCTTACACTTCCTCTGCTTACACTTACCTTAAGTGAAAATTCAGCAACACTTAATTCTGTTCACCAAAACTAGTAGCTTTTTCCATTCGGTACTTACAGGGTCATCAAGCCCCATTCACACCAATAGTCTGCCTCAGGGAAACCCATCAAGTTTCTCCCAAATCATTGTCTACCTCCAACCCCCCAACCCCCCACATCAAGTTATTGTTTTGGGGGCAAATATATCAGCTTGCCCAAGGGAGCATTTTGTCCTATATCTGGAGTCCCTAGGCACCAGTGCTGTGTGTGTTCCTGGTACCAACAGTATGTACCCCCACTTCGTGGGTTTCTTCTCCTTGTGAAATGCTGGCGATTTTGCTGATGCTTCTGTGGACCTCTACAAGATCCTTTTCCCCTCAACTATCCCCACTTCTCCCAGTTTTTCTCTTAGCGACCTTTCATGTTTTAAGTGTATTTGTTTTGCCCTCTTATTTCTCTTTTAATAAAAAGCCTTTCCAGTTGAACATCTCCCTGGTTTGAGAGTTCTCTTAAAGGGGAAAAATCCTGGTATACATTGGTGGAGATTGCAGTTACCTGCCTTGTACTCCGTTTCCTCATATTAATTCCCCCAATTAAGTAGGATGCCGCCTCTTTGGGTAACATCACAGGTCCCCCCTCCCCAATGCTTTTATTCATTTGTAAATATTGTTTTGAAGAAGCATAATGTTTTTAAACAACAGAGGGAAAGATCAATTTATTTTCTGCATTTGATTCTGATCATACAGCCATATAATGCCAAGAAGTGCTTAAATAATTCAGCTTTAGTCATTACAAGCCATATTTACAATGTACAAGCTTTCTGTATACACTCATAAATAATCTGATATGGACCTAGTGGTTAATATAGGGAAAGAAACCTGTGCTTAGAATGCCTGTGGTTGCCCTGCTGTTGTGAATTTTATGATTAAATAATCTGTTTTTGAATGCAAGATCATTACTCTTCATTCTGGCTGTGCAGCTGTATTGACATTTTGATAACATGCACTGAACCTAGGAAAAGTATGCTTTTTTCTGTTGCACAAATCACAATCAGAGAGAATGGAAAGGTAAGTGTGACTGACTGGAATTTAAATACGTTCAGCAATGTGCGGAGCTAGTGCGTGTATCAGTTCAAATTATTATACTCACCTAAAGTAAATAATGGTCTGAAGAGGAAGTCCACAATTCAGTCAAGCACGTGTAAGTATCTTGATTTCAGTGGACTGAAACACATAAGGCAGGAATCCAGGCTCTTCTGAATGCTCTCTTGCCCCTGAAGCATTGAGGGCCCTCTAGGGCTGGGACAGGATGCAGAATGAAGAGCTACGTCAAGAATGCAAAACAGAGAAGTGATTTCTGTATTTGCATGGAGCTGTTTGCAGCCTGGCCAAATACACCATTCTGTAATCCCTGGTATTTCAATGCTGTACTCCAGGGGTGTCAAACATGTGGCCCGGGGGCTGAATTGGGCCCTTTGTAAGGTAAAGGTAAGGTAAAATTTTATTTGTATCCCGCCCTCCCCCGCTGAAGCAGGCTCAGGGCTCCTATCAGGCCCCCGAGCAACTGGCTGTCATCTTTCTCCCTCTCTCTTGCTTCTTTCTGCATCACAGCTTGCTTTGTCAGGCTTGCTCAATTGCATAGGAGCTACAGAGCAAAGTCTCTATTTTTTTTTCATTGGCTGAGACTCCTCATTTGGGGAGGAAGGAGGGGAGAGAGAGCTTGCTTTGCCAGGCTCTATCAATTGCACAGCAGAGCCAAGCCTCTCTTCCTTCTACTGGCTGAGGCTCCTCCCCCTCCTGGCCCCCTGGGGAAGGAAGGAAAGAGCCAGAGCTTCCTTTGCCCAATTCCCTGGATCCCATGGGAGAGATACAAAGAAAACACCTTTAAGACCAACAAGTGCTGTTTTAAGCATGTTTTTAAAAAAAGATCTTTTGTGTTTGTCCGTGTCCTTTATAAAGTTTATCTTTCTGCTACCTAATCTTAAATAGGTACACATATGCCCCAGCCTCACATGGCTCAGCCCAATAAGGTCTCATTTATGTCAGAGCTGGTCCTCATAACACATGAGTTCGAAACCCCTGCGGTACTCTGCTTGACTAATATGCGAAGTATTTTGTCGTTAAGTACTGTGGTGAAAGAAAGTATTTGAAACGAATCCTGTTCTGCTTATACCTGTGAATTTGATATCTCTCCATTCTGTCTGGTAATCCTGTGTTAACTAGAAAGCTTGCCTATTGCTTACCCTCTGAAGGCTATCCTTTTGGTTCAGTATGGCAGTGCAGCAGCTGCAGCCAGAATTAAACCTCTTGCAGCACAGTCTTCAGCATGGGTGGAAGAAAGTTCTGACATGTCACAGCCAGGGTTTGCCATTGCTTTCCCCAAATATCTACACCGCCCCCCCCCCCCCCCCAGCAAGCTGGGTACTCATTTTACCCACCTCGGAAGGATGGAAGGCTGAGTCAACCTTGAGCCGGCTACGTGAACCCAGCTTCCGCCGGGAACAAACTCAGGTCATGAACAGAGAGCTCGGACTGCAGTACTGCAGCTTTACCACTCTGCGCTGCTGGGCAGCTTCTGTGGGACTTACTCCCAAGTAAATGTGTTTGAGATTGGGCCCTGAAACCCTAGCGTGTTTCACTCTAACTAGCGGGAGCTTAAAAGGTGCTTAAATTTAGACAGAATCACCTCTGCGGTAAAAAAAAGGCCTCCCGAAGCTTTTACACCCCCTCCAGTCTTAAGATAATACGTTGCCCATTTTGGGTCGGCTACGTATTAATAATTTCTCTATGAAGCGACCTGAAATCATAGTTCTCTACAGCGTTCATCTGTATAGTAATTTCACCATTTACAACAAGCTTGCCAAAATTGCACTAATGTACAAAATGGGATAAAGTACTTGTCAGAAATTTTTAAAAAGGCTCTTCTGATTGGAAATGGATCCCCTGAAAGCTTTTGCCCAGCATGAAGCGAGACAGAGCAGTGTTTCTCCTGCTAAAGCACACGGCAGCCCTGCTGCTAAAAGAGCCCCTTGAGGTTTTGAACATACCGGAGAGAAAATAAAAAAACAGTATGACAGAGACATTCTGACCCTTGGCAAAATGCCTGCACGTCTTTAATCTTCTCGAGTCTCTTTTCAGACAGCGTTGTAAAGCCAGTACCAAAGGGATATTGCGGGGTTAGAAAAGGTGCAGAAAAGGGCAACCAGAACGATTGGGGCTGGGACACTTAATTGCAAGGGAAAGGTTAAAGAGTTTGGGGTTTCTCAATTTAGAAGGAAAGAAAGCTAAGAGAGGCCAAGATCTGCATTATGTGCTTTCAAACCGCTTCTAAGTTATGGCGACCCTATGAACAAATTATCCCCCAAGTGTCCTGCTATTGACAGCTTTGTTTAGGTCTTGCAAATTGAAGGCCATTGGCTTCCTTTATTGAGTCAGACCATCTCACATTAGGTTTTCCTCTTTCCCCACTGCCTTCCACTTTTTCTAGCATTGTTGTCTTTTCCAGGGACGGAAGGCACCAATGCTCCCTCTATGCTGTGGAGTCTTGTGAGCAAAAATTCTGCTTTGTGAGCTACTGGCATTAAAGTTGTGAGCGAGCGATTTGGCTACTGCATAAATGAGTTTGCTCTGGGGTCATTTTTTCTGAGCAAAGACCAAAAGGTGTGAGCTGGAGGCTAAAAAACAGTGAGCTAGCTCACACTAACTCAGCTTAGAAGGAACACTGGAAAGCACCGTGGTATAGCAGGGCCAGTTTCAAAATGGTTGGGGGACCCCTGGTTTGGTTATTTTAGTTTCTAGGGAGAATTCAGGCTTTGTTTAGTATATAACCCACTTATTTGTCTTTTTGGTGGACCATCTTATCTGTAAAACTCTCCTCCAACCAGTGTTTCCTCTAAGCTGCAGAGTCTTGTGAAAAATTCTACTTTGTGAGCTACTGGCATTAAAGTTGTGAGCTACTGCATAAACTATTGTGCTCTGGGGCCATTTTTCCTGAGCTAAGACAAAAATGTGTGAGCTGGAGGCTAAAAAAATCTGTGAACTAGTTCACACTAACAGAGCTTAGAGGAAGCGCTGCTTCCAACATTACCATTCAAATGAATTGATTTTCCTCTTGTCAGCTTTCTTCATTGTCCAACTTATACCCATACATGGTATGAATTATCTTGACTTTGGTCTGCAGAAACTCATCCTTACACTTTACGATCTTTTCCAGTTCCTTTATGGCTGTCTTCCCAAGTGTCACTCTCCTTCTGATTTATTGGTTGCAGTCTCCATTTTGGTTGTTGATGGAGGCAAGGAATGGAAAATCTTTTTTAACAATTTCAGTTTCTTCATTGTCAGCCTTAAAGTTGTATAATTCTGTAGTAGTCATTTCTTTGGTCTTCTTGATGTTCAGCTGTAGTCCTGGTTTGGTACCTTCTGCTTTAACTTTCATTAGAGCTAATGTTAAGATTTGCAAATTGACAGTGCATCAACTATAGTGAAGGTGAAGTAAGAACATCAGAGAAGCCATGTTGGATCAGGCCAATGGCCCATCCAGTCCAATACTCTGTATCACACAGTGGCCAAAAAACCCAGGTGCCCTCAGCAGGTCCATCAGTGGGGCTAGGAAACTAGAAGCCCTACCATTGTGCCCCTCCTCCAAGCACCAAGAGTACAGAGCATCACTGTCCCAGACAGAGTGTTCCAACAATATGCTGTGGCTAATAGCCACTGATGGACCTCTCTGCTCCATATGTTTATCCAGTCCCTTCTTGAAGCTGTCTATGAAGTACTGTTTATTTATTGGTTAGTTTGAGGATGCTAATTTGCATCTCTGAGCATTCTTTTTTTTCCCCAGTTGTGAGCTAATTGTCCTTCTTCTGTTACATGCTGTACCATGCAGTAAATTAGTTATCACTCTGTAAAATAGCTCTCCAGTAAAGCTTAATTTGTCATTTTACACAAAGTGTTGAGTGAATTGTATAATATGCTTCTGCGAATATAAGAATAATCTAACAGCTAGGGGTTTATAAAATTATGTACGGTATGGAGAAATTTTTCCTCTCCTTATCAAAGGACTAGAACTCTGGGTGCCCTGATAAAGTTGACGTGCTGTAGATTCAGGACAGACAAAAGGAAATACTTGCCAGAATGCATAATTAATGTATGGAATTCCATTTCACAGTATTTAGGGATGGTTGCTAACCTGAGTGGCTTTAAAAGGAGGATTAATCAGTGGCTGTTAGCCATATAATTATGGCTAACTGAAACCCCCATGTTCCTTTGAATGCCAGTTCCTGGGCAGGGAAAACAACTTCCACAAACAGCATTGTGTTCATAGAATGCTGTACTAATTGTTTATCCAGCAGGGTTCTTCTTGTTCTTCAACAGTGTTTGTCAGAGTAGATTCTGGAATGGGTGTATTCACCATTGACAATAACAACTTTCTGGCAGTACCCTCAAAATTATGCGAAAACTGTCTGTCTCTCACCCTATTATTACTCTTGATGGCCTGATTCTACCACTCCTACACCTTCACCTATGGAAATCAAGAATACACAGGAGTTCAGCAGCACTTTTTACCAAATAAGATTTGATTTCAGCATAAGATCTGGGGGACTAGATCCCAGTTTGTCAGTGATGCATGTCATATTTGCCAAGTAAGGATTGTCCGCATTCATCTAATGAAGGAGACAATTGTCTACAAAACATGACAACCCTCCATGTTTGAATGAACTCTTGCTAATCTTTAAGGTACCACTAGGCTCCTGTGGTACTTTTGCTGTAACAGATTAAGAATTTTTTTAAAAAAAAATACACTGTAACGATCAAATTTGATGAAAGGGGGGAAATCGTGGACAACCAGTAATTGTGCTGAAGAAGAAGGCAACGCCACCAAGTCACACTCATGATGACTCCATCCATGAGGTGATCCTGGTGAAAGACAAGCAGAGGTGGTTTGCCATTGCTTGCCTCTGCATAGCAACCCCAGCTGTGATGGACTCAGGCCCTTAGCCTGAGTAGCTGAGAAACAGGTTTGCAGCGATTGGCTGGAACGTTGTCTGAGCAACGGAAAAGTATCCTTTTGAGGTTTGCTCAGCAAAAAATCACCTCAGGATTTTTAGTCTAAGCCAGGGTGTCTTCGAGAGAGGTCTTCAGTATACCAGTCTGAAGTGAAGACAGTGGGCTTAAGCCAGGCTGTTGTAAAATCAACTGGATGAGGGCCTGAGAGCAGCCAAAGTGGCTGGGCTCCTTGTGGGAGACAGAGCTGAGTGGACTCTGTCTGGAAGAGGGAGTTTTCAAGCGGTTTGAAACTCTGAGGGAGATTTTGCCAGTGCATCAGGCAATCTTCAAGTGCAAACAAGATCACACAAATACCGGTACACACTGAGGGGAGAACTGGATTCTGGTGGTCAGCAGGGTTGCCCAAGACTCAGACCAGAAGACTAGCTGTGGGGGCTGAGACGCATCGGAATTGAGGGATGCGAGTCCTGGAAGATAGCTAGTGTGAAAGGGTCTGTGAGGGAGAATACTGACACCAGTCAGGAGTTCTCTGTATGTGTGTGGGAGAGTGATTGAAGTTTGTTATTTATATGATTTGGCACTGCCTAAGTTAGGGTAAAACATCTGAAGAAACAGCATTCTGAGTGCCCAGAAGGCAGAGACAGCCTGTGTGAAGTAGAGTCTAGTGGAACTCTGAAACCTGCCTGGTTTATTATTTATTTTAAGGATCTTCTGCCAAAGTTGTGTTATATTTTACCTCAGCCTGAAAAGTCTCTACTCTCTGTAATTATTTTATTCTGCCAACCAGCTGCCAACTGATTTGCCTTTTAATATTGAACAGTTATAATCAATATTATTTCATTCCCCTCCTTGCCTTTTGTTACCTAATAAATATTTTGTGTTTGTTAACATTAAAACCGTCTGGTGTCAATTATTAAGAGTTCTGACAGGATTTCTGGGAGTGATACTGAGGGACTGAGGGAAGGTGACCAGGGAGAAATTTAAAGTGGTCGCCTCCCGAGTAAAGCCTCTGACCGGGTTCCCCACACCAGCCTTTCTTGGCGGTCTCCCATCCCAGGTACTCACCATGGCTGACCCTGCTGAATTCCTAAGCTCTGGTAAAGATGAGCTATGTGACTTGCTAACTTTTGTGTAAACCAGCATACAATTCCTCCATTTTGGGGATGACATTTGTATCCTCTCCCTTTGAATAATAGAATCACAGAGCTGGAAGGGACTTCCAGGGTCATCTAGTCCAACCTCCCCTGCACAATGCAGGAAATTCA
Source organism: Heteronotia binoei (assembly GCF_032191835.1). Taxonomy (NCBI): domain Eukaryota; kingdom Metazoa; phylum Chordata; class Lepidosauria; order Squamata; family Gekkonidae; genus Heteronotia; species Heteronotia binoei. The sequence goes on from NC_083225.1 coordinate 175,855,582, forward strand.
CAAATACCTTGTTTAGAGAAACCCGAAGTAGCCATCATGAAGTCCTAATTTATCTTTGGAATGGGCCTATATGATATGAGGCTACAACCTCAACACACTTACTATGGAGTAAGCTCAACTGAGTTCTATGGGACATCTACTTAGGACTACATTACAAGAGGATGACTTTCCCAAGCCTGCTTAGTGAATTATTTATTAAAAACATTTCTGTTCTGTCTTATCTTCTCATACTCAAGGCACAATTATGAGTCAACAAGGATTCTGGTCCAACTTTAATTTTCTAACCAAGCCACCACCTCTTCCCATTGCATTTCCACTTAAATAAATGTGACTTGATTCAAGCTTAAAGAGAAAGAGGTGGTTTTTATGCTAGACAAACAGTGTTGTAATACTGAATCAACCTCTAGAGGGATCAAAACATGTGGAAAAAGAAAGACAAACAAACCCAAAGCAACAGGAACACAAAGGAAGGAAAATGAGAGTGTAGAAAAAGCTCGTTCTCTTCCATGTGTGAATCAAGTCTGTGAGCAGGGCTTTTTTTGTAGCAGGAGCTCCTTTGCATATAAGGCCACCCCACCCCAATGTAGCCAATCCTTCAAGAGCTTACAGGGCCCTTAGTACAGGGCCTACTGTAAGCTCAGGAGGATTGGCTACATCAGGGGTGTGTGGCCTAATATGCAAATGATTCCTGCTACAAAAAAACCCCTGTCTGCGAGACAAAACAAGTGTTCTTTACATTACCTGATTTAGATATGGCTGTACTGAACTGCAAATTTATATCTTAAGAGAAGCTCAAGATTGTACATTACATAAGATTGCAAGGACAGAATTTCTGGCACTTGGCTATGCTAGGCTTCTGGATGCAGTTCAACCTCTACTCCAAAAGGAGACCATATACACTGTTCCTTTCATTCACAAAATTCTAGAACAACCATTCAGCTCTGGATGGAAACAAAGTTCAGACTACAAGTGATTACGTGTATATATATATATAGGCAAATTAGTAGTAGGCACCTTGGAGAATGGGGATGAATTTGCAAAGTTAGAAGGGCTGCTTAAATAATGGAACAGGCAGGAGAAGAAAGGCTAAACCACTACCTCCCCCTCCCCCTGCAACTTGGCCCTGATCATTAAGGCTGTCATGTGGGATTACTCATTTAAAACATCATAATCATTAACAACAACAAAACCCTGAGTGATTCTAATCACACAATTCTCATGTGAGGTGTGCAGTCCGGTCCTAGAGCAGCTGCAATTAATCGAGAAACCTGAGCCCCGACTCAAGATAAGGAAGTGTGGGATGGGGAACATGTTTTTTCTCTGTCCTCAGTTACTATCTCTGACTTTAATCCCAAAGCATTTATTTGTAAGATGGAAACTATAGCAATTCCCATTGTCTGGCCATTTGAACTAGAGTAAAAACAATCTCGCATTTGCTATTTGTTTAGGCCCCCTTCACAGGTGATGCTATTTCATTTTATTTTATGTACTTCGTTTCAGCGCTACTTTTCTCCCTAATGGGGACCCAAAGTGGCTTACAAAACTCTTCCCTCCTCCACTTCACAACAACCCTGTGAGGTAAGTTAGGCTCACAGACAGTGACTGGCTCAAGATTGTCCAGTATGCTTCCATGGCAGAGTGGGAATTCGAACCTGAGTCTCCCAAGACCCTAGTCTTACACTCTATTGACAATACAACACTGGTTTTACTAGGATTTGGCAGTACCTGAGCTATTGTAGATTTCCCTCCACTTCATTGAGTTCGCAATACTGTGTACAGCAAATGTCTATTTTATGTAGCTCTTGCAAACAGGGAAACCCCCAAATCAAGCTTTTGGGCCATTTACTGATAGATTTGCTTGCATAGATGTCTGATTTGGGGTTATTACCTGGGCAACAAAATTAAATGCCTTGTGGCAATTAACTTCCAGTTGTTGTGAAGCTGCCTGGAAAATATGTTCTTTAAATTAAATGTGGAGCCACAAAAGGCCCAATTCAGATCCATTTAGCTCCAGTTATGCTGCATCTTAGTCCTAAATAGGATTGCAAAGGTCAGGTCTTCTTAAATCTGGCTCAGTGAAACTGGCATCTCAGCAATAATTCTTGAAAGTATCTCATTACAGCAGCAGCTTAGGTCTTTTTACCTGTAAACATTATCATTTTGGCTCACTGCAAGGTGTACCATCAATTTAGCAGACACACTGAACAAAGTCCTCTGTACAGTCAAAACACCTGATTAGAAAGATTCCATTGGGAGATCACAGTTCTGGCCAATTTCTTTATATGGTGTCCTCTTTTTCTGGCAAGCAATAAAGACCATAAGGACTAGGACAGTAACCAGAAGAACAAGTCCGGTGAAGAAAAGAGCTTTGAGGACCAGGTTTACTTCTTGTAGGTCCAGAGGTTTCCCCAAGAAATCTATTCTTTCTCCACCGTTATCTGTTGAATGAGAGAGGCTTGTGAGAGAAGTCGTTCCAGAAAAACAAAAACACAGAGCTGTTTCACACATTACAAGTTTTTAGACGCTTGAAAATGTACTGAACAAAGGTAAAAGAATCCTGCATCTGCAAACATATGCTCTGTACTCACATTTTCACAAGAAAACTATGACTGGCAGTGACTCTGTTTAACCAGGTTTGCCCCAGAATTAGGCTTGTCAGCTCTAGATTGGGAAATACTTGGAGATTTTGGGGATGGAGCCTGAGGATGGTGTGGCTAGGGGAGAGGGAAAGGGAAAGGGAGTCCCCCGTGCAAGCACCAGTCGTTTCCGACTCTGGGGTGACGTTCCTTTCACAGCGTTTTCACGGCAGACTTTTTACGGGGTGCTTTGCCATTGCCTTCCCCAGTCATCAACACTTCCCCCCCAGCAAGCTGGATCCTCGTTTTATTGACCCTCAGAAGGATGGAAGGCTGAGTCAACCTCGAGCCGGCTACCTGAAAACTCAGCTTCTGCTGGGATTGAACTCAGATCGTGAGCAGATTTTAGGACTGCAGTACTGCAGCTTTAACACTCTGCGTCATGGGGCTCTTCAGGGGAGGGGTACCAATGGGGTATAATGTCATAGAGTCTGCCTTCCAAAGCATCCATTTTCTCCATGTGAACTGATCTCTGTCGCCTGGAGCTCAGTTGCCATCCCAGGAGACCTTCCACCACCACTTGGAGGTTTGCAACACTACCCATATATCATACCTTTAAGCCATACATCATACCTTTAGCAGTAGTTCCACCACTGACAGTGACTAAATCATATCTTGTGGTTGTGTTCACATGATCTGAGAAAAAAGAGAAGGCATTTAGTGTGTTACTAATACATGGAATTTTAACACTCTGCTCGGGACAAATTTAAGCAGAAATCTTCATTAAGTCAATATAGATCTGTGACAAACATCCCCCAAGAGTAGCTTTCAATTCAAACCCTCTAGATTTAAAACAATTTAGTTTGATGACGCTTTGCATAATTTCCCAGTGATGAATGAAAGTTCTACCCTGTACTGAAAAAAATTCCAAATTCTGGACACCTGCATTCTGCATATATTTGCAAGTATTGCGACATGCTAGCATGACGACAACATTGGATTTATATTCCACCCTTCTCAGAGTGGCTCACAATCTCCTTTATCTTCCTCCCCCACAACAAACACCCTGTGAGATGGGTGGGGCTGAGAGAGCTCTCCCAGAAGCTGCCCTTTCAAGGACAACCTCAGCCAGAGCTGTGGCTGACCCAAGGCCATTCCAGCAGGTGCAAGTGAAGGAGTGGGTAATCAAACCCGGTTCTCCCAGATAAAAAAGTCTGCACACTTAACCACCACACCAAACTGGCTCTCACATGAGCTGTCTTGAAGTAGTGGGTTACACCCAGCCAGATCGCCTTGACATTTGATTCATATAGCCATGAGGCTCAGATATTAGAACTTTTCCTTTAAGGATAGTGCAGATTATTGGACGAGACCTGTCAGATGCTATCTCCAGATTCCTGTTCTGTCTTCACAAAAGAGACTCCGCTCTCTAATTTTACTACATCTTTAATTTGCTACATCTTACTTTTCATCATTGTAGAATTAATTCACAGCATGAAGAAGAGTTATTGAGTTATCCTAAGAAAAGGATCACTCCCATGCAGGGGTGGAATTCTAGCAGGAGCTCCTTTTCATATTAGGCCACCCCCCCCCCCCGATGTAGCCAATCCTCCAAGAGCTTACAAAAAAGAACCTTGTGAGTTCTTGGAGGATTGGCTACATCAGGGGGTGTGGCCTAATATGCAAAGGAGCTCCTGCTAGAGTTCCACCCCTGCTCCCATGAATAATCTCACAGATCACAGTATTTATCTTGAGAGCTCAAAGCACCATAAGAAAACTCAAGAGAATTCCTAACAGAAGCTAGGCTGTGTTGCTGACCAGGGTCAAGTTCTCACAGCCTTCCCTTTAGGAAACAGAAAGCCATCTTAATTTTCCTGAAGCTTAGCCTTGTTTCGAAGTCATGAGCAGCTTGACTAAGCGAAGTGCTAATTGACTTTAATGACCCAACTTTTCCTTTTCTGCTATAGTGCTTTTTTGGACAATGGCCAGAGAGAGATGTCGGCGGGTGCAGAATGAGGAATGCATTCTCTCTCGTTCTCAAGCGACCTAATCACCAGTCCTTTTCCCCTCCTATGTAATTTATGCATTTGTGACATCATTTTTAAAAGGCTTTCAAGCTGGAAGTTCAAGTGCAACGAATACTGAAAATTGTTGGCCGCCTTCAGTAGCTGTGATTTATGTGCATTATGGTATAAACATTAGGCTTTATGGCCTACCAAGCGACATGTAAAAGGGCTTACATAATTGTTTACCGAGCTTCTGATACCAACCATTTTCTGAATTGTAATTGGCGGCACTCTTCCTCGCTTGTTTGTCCTAAAGCCTTAATTTGTAGAGTGAGGGCCTAATTAGATGAGATGGTTAAGAGTTCCGTGATTGCATCTTTTTGATTTGGAATTTCAAGGAAGTGGGAGGGGACGGGGAATCTGAATTGGAACAGCATTTCTGTGGGAGTCAGTTCATCATTTCCATCCTTGATGTACAACCCTTTCCCTTCATATAAACTGCAAGCATATAAAGTTGCCTTATGCCAGGGGTGGCCAACGGTAGCTCTCCAGATGCTTTTTTGCCTACAACTCCCATCAGCCCCAGCCATTGGCCATGCAGGCTGGGGCTGATGGGAGTTGTAGGCAAAAAACATCTGGAGAGCTACCGTTGGCCACCTCTGCCTTATGCAGAATAAGACCATGGTCTATCAAGGTCAGTACCGTCTACTCAGACTGGCAGTGGCTGTCCAGAGACTAAGGCAGGGGTCTTTCACATTGTCTCCTATCCAGTCCCTTTAACTGAAGGTGCAGGTATTTGAACGGGACACCTTCTGCATGCAAAGCAGATGTTCTTGCACTGCTCCACTGCCCCTTTACTCTCTCAGGGTGCTTTCACACACACTGAATAAAGCACTTTCAATCCACTTTCTATGCCCTTTCCAACCGGATTTCACTGTGTGAACTGGCAAAACCCAGTTGGAAAGGGCCCTGAAATTGGATTGAAAGTGCATTATTTAGTATGTATGATCACAGTCCCAGTTGCTATTTACACAGGCAGGGTAAAACAACAAACAACTAATGCTGGTGTGTGTGTGTGTGTGGAATTCACATTAGGAAAAGTGTGCCACAGTAAGGTGTGAGAACCTTCCCTTCCCCGGCGTCAATGGGTGGGGGCACAACTGAGTTTAAGAAAAATAAAAAAGGGTAATGTGTTTGTCTTACCTAATTTAGCCCCCTGAGACTGAATTTTCTGTCCTCTAAGGAGCCCAGCTGCATGAACCAGTGATTTGAGGTGTGTCTGCCAACTGAAACTGATTTATAGCAGCAGCAGCAGAAGAAGAGATTGGATTTATATCTCGCCCTTCACTCGGAATCTCAGAGCGGCTTCCAATCTCCTTCCCTTCCTCTCCTCCTAACAGACACCCTGTGAGGTAGGTGGGGCTGAGCGAGCTCTTTTGAGAACTGCTCTTGAGAGAACAGCTCTGAGAGAACTTGTGACTGACCCAATGTCACACCAGCGGGTGCATGTTGAGGAATGGGGAATCAAACCCAGTTCTCCCTGATTAGAGTCCATGTACTTAATCACTACATCAAACTGGCTCTTGGGATTCATACAGAGATTCAGTAGCAAGCCTCCTCTGAAAGCAGATAATCCTGCTGAGATGTGTGTGTGGGTCTTAGGAACACTGAATGATCCAAGCATATCTAATGGAGAGGCAAGGCAGAATTATGCCTAGTAGAAGCAGAACTGGAAGGAGAGAAGGCCAAAATGGTACATCGAATGCAGATGCCTTGGGGAAAGCTCTGTGGAAGAGGGACTCAGAAATACATTGTACTAATTATTGTACTAATTAATTGTACTAATGATTATTTATAATGGCACACTAGCTGTTCTCTCGCTGGTGTATCCAGTCACGTAGCTGGGGAACGACTAGCTTATTCAAAAGGTAACGCACCAGGATTTCACACAATTCTGAGTCAAGCAGAACAGTATCACTCAAACACAGTAATTTTTTTTGCGCTGGCGGGGGAGGAAGTCTGCTGTATGAAAACTGTTCGATCTTTGCTTTTTATGCAAATGAATAGCAACGGAGATATATGGAGAAAAGGCCATACATCCTTCACAAGAAAATTTAAAAAGAAAAGAAACAAAAGCTTCTTTTGTAATCTGCCTTGTGTCTCAGTGAGAAAGGTGGACTGTATTCTTTAAATGTACAGATTACAGAGAGTAAGTCAGTACAATTAATAGAATGGGACAGGGCTTTTTTTTTTTTTTGAGCAGGAATGCAGTTCTGGCTGGCTTGGCATCAGGGGTGTGGCCTAATATGCAAATCAGTTCCAGCTGGGCTTTTTCTACAAAAAAAGTCTTGGGGCGGGACATTCAGTGAACAGTGCAATAGCATTTGGACTACAGGAATCTGAAAATGAGCAGAAATCGAGAACAGAGCTGAACCAAAGCATAAGCTATTAAACATGACATATTAAATCAGGGCTATTTTTGTAGCAGGAACTCCTTTGCATATCAGGCCACCCCATCCCCCTGTAGCCAATCCTTCTGGAGCTTACAGTAGTACTGAGAGCCCTATAAGCTCTTGGAGGATTGGCTACATCAGTGGGGTGTAGCCTAATATGCAAAGAAATTCCTGCCACAAAAAAGCCCTGTATTAAATAATATAGAAACTACATATTTGGGGCATACTTACAGTGATAAACAGCATACAGTAGTATAGGCACACTCCCTATCCCAATGCAACTTCCTGAACAGCTACATTACAGTACTGTCCCATTACCTGTGCAAAAAAGCCCTCTTGACTAATTCTGTTCTGCATCATTTGCCAAAAGCTAGGACAGTGGGAACCTTCTCACTCCTCAGGCAGGCTATTCCATAAGGAGGGGGCCACAACTGAGAAGGCACTTGTATGGGCAGTTAGTGATTTTGCTCGTTTGCAGAAAGTAACAGAATGGTTAGGTGTCACTACATGCAATGGAACAATCGTGCTCATTAGTTGTTGTAGATTTTCCGGGCTGTATGGCCATGGTCTTGGCATTGTGAGACCTGACGTTTCACCGGCAACTGTGACTGGCATCCTCAGTCAGTTGCTGGCGAAATGTCAGGTCTCACAATGCCAAGACCATGGCCATACAGCCCAGAAAATCTTACAACTACTAATGAACTCCGGCCATGAAAGCCTTTGTCAATATAGAATCTTGCTCCAGAGTTTGTGGCATTTGTATGGTACAGTTCCTGCAGTCCCATGGACACCACCTTAAAGTCACTCCACAAGACGGAGGCTGTCACTGTGTAAGCAGTGGCTAACTAGGCGACTAAGGCAATTTTCAACAAACTGTTCCAGACATCCAAAATGTTTTGTGGAGAGAACAGCTGAACACTCCTTCAACTTTACCATTACAAAAAAACCCCGTCTTTGGTCTGGTTGTCTTTTTGTGCAAAATTTGCATCACCATCTGCCTGCTATGCTGATTCCGGCCCTGTGGTTTCTCTAATATGTGTGCCTACCATCTGTTATCCCAGAACAGCCTTTTCTAATATCGTTACCAGAGCTGATGATAGTGTAGGTTGTCTCCATCCCAGCGTGGACGTGATCGTGCACGTGGCAGTGTAAAAGCCATGTCCCAGGGTTAAAGGCAAAAAGTTCCACAGTCTGAAAGGTCCCTGGGAACAGGTCATACACATCTCCTCTGTGTTCGTGCTCAGTCTGCAGTGAAAGATAAAGAGCACTGTCAAGGCAGGTTCTACTGCCAGCTAGACAAAGGCAAGACAGTAGAAAGTGGACATAGTTTTAGAAGGCTCAACAATTTTGTCCTTTTAAAAAATGACATATTTCTGCAACTGCTCTGCTGTCAGATTATAGCACTGACCATTCATTCCAAAGCACCCAGGAAAAAGGAAGGAAAGGTTCCCTGTGCAAGCACCAGTCGTTTCCGACTCTGGGGTGACGCTGCTTTCACGTTTTCATGGCAGATTTTTTACAGGGTGGTTTGCCGTTGCCTTACCCAGTCATCTACGCTTTCCCCCCAGCAAGCTGGGTACTCATTTTATCGACCTCGGAAAGATGGAAGGCTGAGTCAACCTTGAGCTGGCTACCTGAAAACCCAGCTTCCACCGGGAATCGAACTCAGGTCGTGAGCAGAGCTTAGGACTGCAGTACTGCAGCTTTAACACTCTCCGCCAGGACCAGACTGCAAAGTGAAAAATGGCGTGCGGGCAAGACAAGCTGAATGGCCCCTATGTATGTGATGCTCTTTGGACACTGAGACTACTATATAAATCATTAATAAAACCAGCATCCCTACAAGAACTCGCACTTCCTACAGAATTATTCCTCTTTGGGCAAATTGGATCTATTTGAGAGAGCCAGTTTGTTGTAGTGGTCAAGTGTGTGGACTCTTATCTGGGAGGATCAGGTTTGATTCCCCACTCCTCCACTTACAGCTGCTGGAATGGCCTTGGGTTAGCCATAGCTCTCGCAGGAGTTGCTGTGAAAGGGCAGCTGCTGTGAGAGCCCTCTCAGCCCCACTCACCTCACAGGTTGCCTGTTGCAGTAGAGAGAGGTAAAGGAGATGGTAAGCCACTCTGAGATTCGGAGTGAAGGGCAGGATATTCTTCTTCTTGTGATACTTTTTTTTTTTTTGCCATCAAGTTGCAGCTGATTTATGGCAACCCCATGGGGTTTTCAAAGCAAAGGATGCTGAAAAGACATCTGCCATTGCCTGCTTCTGTATAGTGAGCTTGGTAGCCTTTTGTTTTCTCCCATCGAAATACTGACCAGGGTGGACCCTGCTTGGCTACTGAGATCTAATGAGACCAGGTTAGGATGCAAAACTTAGAGTGGTAAGCTGCAGTCCAAGTCTGCTCACAACCTGAGTTTGATCCCACCAGAAGCTGGGTTCAGGTAGCCAGCTCAAGGCTGACTCCGCCTTCCATCCTTCCGAGGTCGGTGAAATGAGTACCCAGCTTGCTGGGGGGAAAGTGTAGATGACTGGGGAAGGCAATGGCAAACCACCCCATAAAAGGTCTGCCATGAAAATGATGTGAACGCGACGTCACCATTAGAAGTTTGGCTACAAAAAAAGCCCCAACTGGCCTCACTCTCTTTCAAAAAACAAACACTTGGCATCAGGAGGAGGAGGATTTATACCCCACCCTTCACTCGGAGTGGCTTACATTCTCCTTCCCTTCCTCTCCCCAAAACAGACACCCTGTGATGTAGGTGGGGCTGAGAGAGCTCTGAGAGAACTGTGACTGGCTCAAGGTCACCCAGCAGCCTTTGTGTCTTTATGTGGAGGAGTGAGAAATCAAGCCCGGTTCTCCAGATTAGAGTCCATGGCTCTAAATCACTACACCACAGCTGAAAAGGTGTCATCAGGAGTCGTGGGGCCCACAGGCACAAAGTCGGGGACTCCTGCACTACAATGTTGGTTTCTGTTGTCACAGGATCAGTGACAAAGCCAGAGGAAAGTTTCCTTTCCTTCCTGGGAGGATGCTGTGCTGCAGAGCCCTGCAGCTCCAGGTATCGATTTTGTCCAAGAGGCATAGCTTCTTCTTGCCTGGTCGACAATGAGACTATGGCCCAGTTGCAAAGCACAGATATGATGCGCAGAGCACAGATATGATGTTCAGTCTTCTCTAGCTCAAATATTTTGAGTGCTTGTTTCTTCCTACACTTGGCCAATAGCAAGACCAAAGGAAACTGCAGACCCTGTTTTAGTGTTCTGGCGATGTTTATTTATAATGGCATTTTTTAGTGATACCAACCTTGAAGAGGAAGGTCTCTCCATGGAAATGGACCGTATGAAGGTCAATTTCATTTCCCATCCCAATTAAATACCAGTTTGTGCTTTCCCTTTCTTTCATGGTTAACCCAGGAAGGTTGAAAAAGATCTTTCCGTTGATTGCTGGAAGTAATTACAGAAAGAGAGAGAGAGAGATGTGCAATATCAAATTAACAGGTTCATCAAAATGTCTTTACAAAAATCCCACAACAGTTGGAATGCTTTCTCTTACTACAATGTTTAATTTCAAAACTCATTACTAGGAACAACAGCTTAATTACTGATACACTGATGAAGTGCTTGTTTGGGCCTGCGTATTTTGGCAGGGAAAGTAGGGTATAAGTTACAGAAACGAAGGGGTGTAAAAGATACTCTCCTGAGCTTGAATATTCTTTCACAAGAAGAAAAAACAATCCTAGCACATAGAAAAATACCATATTAGGGTATGGATTAGACTAGGGCGGCATCAGCAAACAAGCCTATGAGGGGGTATAAGATCAGCAGGACTTTTTTTTTGCAAGAGGAACTCCTTTGTATACTAGGCCACACCCCCGATGAAGCCAATCCTCTTGGAGCTTACAGTAGGCCCTATACTAAGAGCCCTGTAAGCTCTTGAAGGATTGGCTACATCAGGGGTGTGTGGCCTAATATGTAAAGGAGTTCCTGCTACAAAAAAAGCCCTGGAGATCAGAATCCACATATACTGGTTTCTGCACTTCTTGCTGCTGCATTAAGAACCAAAAGGTTAAGGAATATAAGGGCCCAATCGTTCTGTGTCTAAAACTGAAGCATAAATATTATCAAAAATGCAAAAATATAAATGTATTTATTACAAATTCAGTAAAAACAAAGATAGGCCCAAGTAATAGCCTCAATTCAGAATAAAATCAAACATTAATCACAAAGATAGACCATTATTGATCCTGACCAAACACGTTTTGGCCAATTAGCCTTCTTCAGTGGTCAAACAATTTTGTTACAGAATGGCTCCAGGCAGGGGTGGAATTCTAGCAGAAGCTTCGTTGCCTATTAGGCCACACACCCCTGATGTAGCCAGTCCTCCAAGAGCTTACAAAAAAGAGCCTTGTGAGCTCTTGGAGGATTGGGTACATCAGGGGGTGTGTGGCCTAATATGCAAAGAAGCTGCTGCTAGAATTCCACCCCTGGCTCCAGGCATTACAATAAATATAGTCATTTCTTAAACTTAGACCGATAACTTGCTGCCATGGTCAAGTACACTTCCCTTGAATAATGGTTCAATTGTGTACCTTTCTTTCCTGGTCAAATTTTTTTTTTTTAACATGCAACCTGGAGCCAATAGTAAAATAATAGGGCCACCCAGGGGTCGTTTTGTAGAAAAATAGGTGGTGGAGCTTACCCAGGGATTGTTATGCAGCTGCACCTACTATTCAATGGACAAGGTGGGAAGGAGGAGGTGGAACTCTCAGAAAGGTTCAGGAGCTGTGCTCCTGTGAGCTCCCGCTGAACCTGAGGCCTGGGGCCACCTTTCTGTTCCTTCCTCTTTTTCCTCTGATGCGCCTGCACAAAAACACAGATGAACGGCAATTGTGCCAGATGGCCCCGATGCCCCTACCCTGTGATGCTACAGCATTTCTTGGCAGGCAAAGGGGAAAAAGCCCTTTAAACAGCTAAAGAGGAAAGGGAATGCAGAATGCAGCTCTTCCATTTTGAAAGTGGAGCTTAGCTCTGCCCACTTCCTCTGAGGCGGCTATAGGGGAGTGTCCAGCTCGACTGCTCCACCCATAGCTGTCTTGCAGTTTCTGCTTCTGAGAAGTGAGAAAATGAGACAGCCAGAATGGTGTAGTGGCTAAGAGTGGCAGACACTAATCAGGAGAACTGGCTTTGATTCTCCACTCCTCCACATGCAGCCAGCTGGATGACCTTGGGCCAGTCACAGTTTATCTCACAGAATTCTCTCAACCCCACCCGCCTCACAAAGTACCTGTTGTGGGGAGGGGAACAGAAGGCAATTGCAAGTCACTTTGAGAACCATTAAGGTAGAGAAAAGTGTGGTATAAAAACCAATTCTTCTCCTCCTCCTCTTTCAGTTTGGTGTAGTGGTTAAGTGTGCAGACTCTTATCTGGGAGAACTGGGTTTGATTCCCCACCCCTTCACTTGCACCTGCTGGAATGGCCCTGGGTCAGCCATAGCTCTCATAGGAGTTGTCCTTGAAAGGGCAGCTTCTGTGAGAGCTCTCTCAGCCCCACCTACCTCACAGGGTGTCTGTTGTGGGGGAGGAAGATAAAGGAGATTGTGACCACTGTGAGACTCTGAGATTCAGTGTATAGGGTGGGATATAAATCCAATATCATCTTGTTCCTCTTCATTTTCTCCAGAGTGAAGAAAGGAGAAAAGAAAATAGGAGCCAGATACGCTATGATGTCATCTGGACACCTCTCTTTTCTATGTGGGTGGGTTTAGGGCATCATGTGAATGTAGAAGTGGTCTAGGACATTTCTGTTTGAGGTGTAGCTAAGTGTGGAGATTTTGATTATTTTAGACTTGGGTAGTAGCATTCAGGATGGAAGGCTGTGGTGCTGGAGAAGAATTTTGAGAGTCTCTTGGACTGCAAGAAGATCAAATCAGTCAGCCCTAAGGGAAATCAACCCTGACTGTTCCCTGGAAGGTCAGATACTGAAGCTGAAGCTCAAATACTTTGGCCACCAAATGAGAAGGGAGCACTCACTGGAGAAGATCCTGATGCTGGGAAAGACAGAAGGCAAAAGAAGAAGGGGATGGCAAAAGATGAGATGGCCGGACAGCATTACTGATGTAACTAACACGAATTTGAGCAGACAGGAGGATGGTGGAAAATAGGAGGGCCTGGCGTCACAAAGAGTTGGAGTCGACTGTGTGACTGAACAACAACAACAAAGCAGCATTCAGATATTCACTCTCCCTGCATGGCTGACTGAAGCAGTACAGTACCAAGGGGGCTGTCATGTGATTATCCTGAATGCACAGATTCATTTTTGATTGGTGAAAGCTGCCCCATAATTGGAAATCTGTTGCGATGGGAGGAGAAACACAACACTTCACCAAACGATGGTTTAAAAAATAACCCTTCTGCTCCCTCTAGTGAACAACATACCATGCATCTGGTTTCCTTCCACGAAATCATCGGTGTGATTGAATTCCATTGGATTCTTGTGTAGATATTTCCCAATATTATCTTCCAAGTACCAGGACTCATTTTCATCAAAGACCATGAACAGAAGAGCAAACTCACGATCTATGTCTGTCCTTAAACCCTCTGCATTTAACACTCCCTTTCTGCAAATTATAAGCGGCCCAATTAAACCACTGCTCACGTCCTGGAATGAAAAAGAAAAATGGGAAACAGGAGTGAATATTGTATATATTCTTCTATTGCACTGCACTGTTAAAAATGACCAGTATATCTCTTTTAGCAATAACAGGAATGCTGGTTTACACACAACCTTGACCGAAATGTCAAACTGCAAAAACAAAGAAGGGGACAGATAAACTTATCTCATGAACTCTGGTTCAGACAACCACACATGCTCAGATTTCTCCTGTGTGCAGAAGGGACTCCATTTCACTGAAAGATCAGCACTTGCTCTTCAATGTGTAAAGGTAGTCCCCTGTGCAAGCACCAGAGTCGTTTCCAACTCTGGGATGACGTCACATCACGACTTTTTCATGTCAAGACTTTTTACAGGGTGGTTTGCTATTGCCTTCCCCAGTCATCTACCCTTTCCCCCCAGCAAGTTGGGTACTCATTTTACCAACCTTGGAAGGATGAAAGGCTGAGTCAACCTTGAGCCGGCTATCTGAACCCAGCTTCCGCTGGGATCGAAATCAGGTTGTGAGCAGAGAGCTTGGACTGCAGTACTGCAGCTTAACCACTCTGTGCTATGGGGCTCCCTTTAATGTGTATGTACAGTAATATCCACTCTAACAAACTGGGGATACTATCAGAGCTCCTGCACACAGAACATGAATTAGTGCAATGCACACTTTTTTTAGGACACATTTTAGGACAATGTCCCACTGTGCGGAGCATGAGGCATAATAAAATGTGTATGATTGTGGCACGGAAAGCTAAAAGTTGCAATTGGAAGATCTATAATGAACCACACCTGAGAACAAAGGACAGCATTTTGAGAGAGGCAGATCTGATGTTTGAGTGTGATGGAAAGGTCATAGTGGTGGATGTATCAATCTGCTTTGACTATCACAAACATGGCTTAAGAAAGGCTGCTGAGGAGAAAGTTACTTACTATTTTGTCCTCTTTATGGGGTTTCCAGTAGGAGCCAGAGGAAAATAGGTGGACGAAAATGATTGGTTTACTATTGTCTTCTCTTACCCCCCCCCCCCCCACACAACAGACATCCTGTGAGGTAGGTGGGGCTGAGAGAGCTCTTCAAGCTTTTGAGAGAACAGTTCTGAGAGAACTGTGACTGGCCCAAGGTCACCTAGCAGGCTTCATGTGGAGGAGCAGGGAACTGAACCCGGTTATCCAGATTCTCCAGTGGTTATGACCCTGCCGGTTCTCCAGTGGTTATGAGTCTGCCACTCATAACCACTGCACCACCACACTGACTCATACTTAGGTTAAAAACTGCCAAGGTCTTCCATTTTTATCCTGCCCGTGCTCTTAGGTGCCATGGCAGTGTACATGCCTCTTCTATTCTCTGTTTAATCCTGATAGCAACCCTGCAAGGTAGGCTGGGAGAGAATGTCTGGCCTAGGGTTACCTGGTGGGCTTTATGACAGAGTGAGGCCTTGGCCCTTGACCTCAAGTCCAGCATCCTGACCACTACACCACACCAGTTTTGCTCTTGAAGACCGTTCATTCACAGTGCGAAGTCCTAAGCAAACTTCCACTCTGCTAAGCCTTCAGTGGATTTAGAAGGGGTATATCTCTGTTTACTATTACAGTGCAAGTCACAAATCGGAAAACATGCTCTCTAGAACAGATTGTGTAAAAGAAATAATTTAACTGTGAATGAGTGGGCTCTAGGTCTTGGATTTTGGCCTTCCTAATTGAAAAGTATCAAGAATATTCAGGCCCAGCTGACTCCTGAATGTCCTTGAATGCCATTTAAACAGATCTTTTCCTTGAAAGGAATGCTGAAGCTCAGGCTTTGAGGAGTCAGCAAGAAAAATGTTGATGAAGATTCCATGTGTGCTTTCCCCTATCTACTGAGTGCTCATCCTGTCCTTGGTGCAATACTGCTCCAATCTGTTCAAGACAGTCATAACTCATTTATGGCTTTTCTGACATATTCCGCTGTCACCTTTGTAGAATAAGACTCCCAGGCCTTGAACCTTTTCCTCAGGGAAGCAGTTGTCAACCAACTTGTAATTGGGCATTATTAAAAGTCTTCTCAATAAAGTTATAAAATAAGCCAGGGGTGTCGAACTCATTTGTTATGAGGGCCTGATCTAACATAAATGAGACTTTGTCGGACCGGGCCAACAAAGGACACAGACAAACACAATTATAGATTTGGTATCTCTCCCGTGTGATCGAGGGAACTGGGCAAAGGAAGCTCTGGCTCTTTCCCTCCTTCCCCAGGGAATGAGGAAGGGGAGGAGCCTCATCCAATAGAAGAAAGAGAGGCTTGGCTCAGCAGCTCTACTGTGCGACTGAGAGAGTCTGGCAAAGCAAGCACTCCCTCCTTCCCTGCCTCCCCAAGGGAGGAGCCGAAGCCAATGGAGAAAACAGAGGCTTTGTTCTGTAGCTCCTGTGTGATTGAGCAAGCCTGGCAAAGCAAGCTGTGACATAGAAGGAAGCAAGAGAGAGGGAGAAGAAAGCAGACTTGCTTGTGGGCCTGACAGGAACCCTCCAGGGGCCTGATTCGGCCCCTGGACTGCACGTTTGACACCCCTGAAATAAGCAGTCAAAGTCCTCCCCCAGTTTTCTCATTTACCTTTACAAAATGTGCCGTTGAATAGTAAACCCAAGTGATACAATCAGGGTCGGTGACACCAGGGCCTGATCTTTCCGGAACATTCCATCGGTATATGCTTATTTCTCCTGAGGTGGGTACATGTTTAAGACAAAGTGGAAACAAAATTTGGTCCAAAGTTCAGTTTAGTAAATCTGTGATTCACATGGGCAAATTTACAGAGCAAACTCAAAAGTGCCATCTTTCATTCAAAAGGACATGGAAGTTTCTAGCCCTTATGGAATGGAGGCGGGAATGTTAAAGAAATGGATATCAGCACACAGGCCAAAGATAGCAAATTTAATTCTTTTCAATATGCTTCAGATCTGTCAGACAATGATGATGATTAAAATTTAAAAACACATTTCAGATTAAGAATTCTACAAAGTCAAGAATCTCAAACACTGCAAAAGAAAGAGCAAGGGGGATACACCTCTGCAAACCTACACGTTTCTTTGATCGGAGAAAGATCATAGGCATAGAGCTAACGCTAACACTTAAGATCTGCAAGAGGCAGATCCATTTAAAAGGGAAAGAAACATGGTATGAATTGTTGATTAGCAATACTGGCAAGGCAATTTAGTTACTGACTGAGAGGGACTGCTCTAGCACGAGCAAAATATCATCCCACAAAACCAATCTCCACTGGAAAGAATTCAGAGCTTACATTTCTTCAGAGAAGACTGCAATAAGTGGTCTGATTATGAAACTGATATGCAAATTACCTAAATTGCACGTAATTAAATTACAATTGCCAGTCTATTAAACCCACTGTGGTTGATTAGCACTGCTTGGCCTTTGACTAAATCAAAGCATACTTCCACTGTTATTTTCGCATATTTGCATACCACCAGAGGGCTGCTCTTGGCCACATTTTTATTCCCTTCTTCTTTCAGGGAGCTTGAAGCAATTCCTCTCTCCCTATTTCATTCTCACATCAGCCCTGTGAGGTCTGGTGGGCTGAGAGAGAAGGACTTGACGAAGGTCACCGCCAACAATGCGGTTGTAAGGAGAATTACACCTCTGCCTATTGACTTCAGTGGACTTAGAAGGGGACAGCTTTGCCTAGGATCACACTGCTAATGAACATCACGGCTGAGAGAGCCAGTTTGGTGTAGTGGTTAAGTGTGTGGACTCTTATCTGGGAGAACCGGGTTTGATTCCCCACTCCTCCACTTGCAACTGCTGGAATGGCCTTGGGTCAGCCACAGCTCTGGCCGAGGTTGTCCTTGAAAGGGCAGCTGCTGTGAGAGCTCTCTCAGCCCCACTCACCTCACAGGGTGTCTGTTGTGGGGGAAGATAAAGGAAATAAAGGTATTCATTGGTTGGTCCATTGATGGATGAAGGTATCCATTGGTTGGTCGATCTGTCTGTTTATCAACTGTTCATTCTGTCCAATGTGATTGTCCAGCATCTCAGCTGGAGGTTTTCCCATCCCCTGATCCTTTTCACAGGCGATGCTGAGGACTGAACCTGGGACCTTCTACATGCAAAGCAGGTGCTCTGCCTCCTAGTCCCAGCCCCCACCCTAGTTCAGTGATAGCTTTCATAGTTTTGCCTCAGACACAAAAACAAGGTTTATGACTCATTTGGCAAGCTGCAATCAGCACAGGTCTGACACCCAGCACATCCCTCAAGAGCTATACTCCCTCTAAGCTGTGGAGTCTTGTGAGCAAAAATTCTACTTCGTGAGCTATTGGCATTAACGCTGTGAACTACAGCATGGATTGTTTTGCTCTAGGGCCATTTTTCCTGAGCTAAGACAAAAATGTGTGAGCCAGAGGTTAAAAAACTAAGAGCTAGCACACGCTAACACAGCTTAGAGGGAACACTGCTCAGGAGCGGCACATAGTTCAGGAAACTTAAATATAAGGCTGACAGCTGTCTTTTCTTACGTGATAATATAGAGTCCCCGCCACACACACACGCCCTTACCTGGCATAGTAACACCGGCTTCTTTACCACCTGCTGCTTCTTCTACTCCGTGAGCTGCTATCGAGTAAGGCCGGCTTGCTTTATTCTTAAACACAATCAGTATCGAGTCGCCAACTTCTGCATGGATCAAGGGCCCTGAGTGAAAAAAACAAAAATACGATGAGTTACGGAAGGCAGTGGTGTCAAAAAGACCAGAAACAAATGGAAATAATTTCATCTCAAAGTCCCATAAGAAACAACTGCGCATGTAGGGACTAGTTCACAGTATCAGCATTGCTGTCAGATGGCCATCTAGCTTCTGTCTGAAAACCTCCAAAGAAGGCACCACCAACTCTAATAAAATGAAATTGTCTATTAGTCTGCAATCCAGTAGAACAGAAAATGTTGAAGCCAATCAAGAGAACTGCTTTGAAATTTCCGCAGTCTTAGACAGAGGCTCTTACAGCCACCTCTTGAAGAAGAAGATTGCAGATTAATACCCCGCCTTTCTCTCTGAATCAGACTCAGAGCGGCTTACAATCTCCTATATCTTCTCCCCCCACAACAGACACCCTGTGAGGTAGGTGGGGCTAAACGGGCTCTCACAGCACCTGCCCTTTCAAAGACAACTCCTGTGATAGCTATGGCTGACCCAAGGCCATTCCAGCAGCTGTAAGTGGAGGAGTGGGGAATCAAACCCAGTTCTCCCAGATAAGAGCCCGCACACTTAACCACTATACCAAACTGGCTCTCAATAGCTACAGGGGCTAATGCAAGTTACCAGGAAGTACATCTCTGCAACCTCCACTCACATGCAATGAACATATGAAGCTGCCTTATACTGAATCAGACCCTCGGTTTTTATGTTTTTATTGTATAATTTTAATCATATTTAAACCGATTTCTGTTAGCTTTTACTGTTGTAAGCCGCCCTGAGCCCACCTCGGTGGGGTAGGGCGGGATATAAATCGAATAAAATAAATAAATAAATAAATAAATAAATCAAAGTCAGTACTGTCTACTCAGACTGGCAGCGGCTCTCCAGGGTCTCAAGCTGAGGTTTTTCACGCCTACTTGCCTGGACCCTTTTTAATTGCAGATGCCAGGGATTGAACCTGGGACCTTCTGCTTACCAAGCAGATGCTCTGCCACTAATCCACTGTCATGTGTTAGGAGAACAGGTTGCTCTTATTACTTCCCAAAATGTTCTGATGCCCTCTGCAGAGAAGCTGTACAAAATGCCTCCCTCAATGGGAAATCGCTTGACGTATTCTTAATGCGATGTTTAGAATCATTCACTGGTTCATGTGCACATTTCCCCGCTCTTTCGACAATGCTGCAGGCCCAGCGTAAAGGAGATTCTACAGTGTTCTTGCGCCATCTCCTGGTGGGAAGCTTGATTTGCTCTTGGGCCTTGCTCTTGAAAAGAGGGTCATCTGGATCTGAGCTCAGCACAGGCAAACACCCCAGGCACACTAAACCTCTTTGTTTGGCACAAACACCTAAGCACACAAAGCACTGGCAGCACTGTTGACACCAATGGTGCAGGAGAAGGCACGGCTTATGTCCATTATTGTCTCCCAGAAAAGTGTAGGCACCAGCTGAGCCCAAAGCAAATCCCTGAATTATAGAAGACAAAATTGGATTTATATTCCACCCTCCACTGAGTCTCAGATCAGCTTACAATCTCCTGTATCTTCTTCCCCTACAACACACACCCTGTGAGGTGTGTGGGGCTGAGAGGGCTCTCACAGCAGTTGCCCTTTCAAGGACAACTCCTGTGAGAACTATGGCTGACCCAAGGCCATTCCAGCAGCTTCAAGTGAAGGAGTGAGGAATCAGACCCGGTTCTCCCAGATAAGAGTCTGCACAGTTAACCACCACACCAAGCTGGCTCTATGTCAAGCAACTTCCCATCGAGGGAGACATTTTGTACAGCTTCCCTGCAGAGAGCATCAGAACATTTTGGGAATTACTGGCAGCACAGCTGGCGTTTGGCTTGCACTGAGCGTGGCTGGTCAAGTACAACCTTCTTATCTCATTTTGTTTGCTGGGATGTCGCATTTTGGGGCAGCGGGTCAAAAACGTTGGCTACCTCCAACCTAGACAGAAGGGCTGATGGACCTTCCTTCAATTTGTATCTAATGTGAGCTTTGAGAGCCAGTTTGGTGTAGTGGTTAAGTGCGCGGACTTTTATCTGGGAGAACAGGGTTTGATTCCCCCACTCCTCCACTTGAAGCTGCTGGAATGGCCTTGGGTTAGCCAAAGCTCTTGTAGTTGTCCTTGAAAGGGCAGCTGTTGTGAGAGCCCTCTCAGCCCCACCCACCTCACAGGGTGTCTGTTGCGGGGGAGGAAGGTAAAGGAGATCGTGAGACTCTGATTCAGAGAGAAGGGTGGGGTATAAATCTGCAGTCTTCTTCATGAAAGCTTACACCCTGGAAAATTCTGTTAGTCTTTAGGGGGCTCTCAGACTTGAAGTTTGTTCTACGACTGCAGACTAACATAGCTTCCCACAGGAAACTCTCTTCGTGGAAGGCACAGTATGAAACTTACAAAAAACACCACATAGGTACAAACTGATATTTAGCACCCATCCCACCTTCTGCTCTGAATATAAAGTCTGATGGTGTTGGAGTGAGTGACTCAGCATGACTGGACATTGGGGGGCACTCCATCACTCTACGTGTGCATAGGTGCAGTGCCGGCCCAAGGGCACATGGTGCCCCAGGCAAGCTCCCCCACCGCCGTCCCCCCTGTCCCAGATAAGTTCCCCCTCGCCCCCTCTGCAGCACTGCAATGCAGCGCCGCGCTCCGTCGCCCCCCCTCCATCACCCCCCATCAGAGTGTGATGTGCCTCAGCACCACACCCGCCTCCTCCCTTCCCGTTCCGTTCCTTCCACTCCACCTTCCCCTTCCCCCCTCCCCCAGCATGAGTAGGGTGTGCCGCTCCTTGGCTCCACCAGCTGTAACACAGCATGCATCTTATCCTTCAAAGAACGCACTGGAGGATGCTTGTCCCCTCTCCTTTCTGGAACCGGAAGGGAGGGGGAGCCAAGTCTCCTCCAGTGTGTTCTTCGAAGAAGGATAAGATGCATGCTGCATCGCAGCCAGTGGGGCCGAGGCACAGCACATTCTGATTACGCTGGGTGAGTGGGGGGAGGCAGAGCAGAAGCGACCAGGTGCACGCTTCAGCAGCACATATACTAAAATTGGAACGATACAGAGAAGATTAGCATAGAGCAGAAGGGACCAGAAGGGAAGGGATGGAGCAGGTGGCGGCAGGGGGTGAGGCAGGCAAACTAGGTGCTTGCCTAGAGCACCAGGAGGAGAGAGGGAGCTCAATTCGGATCCCCCTCCTCTTGGTGCCCTAGGCAAGCACCTGGTTTGCCTAATAGGCGAGCCGGCCCTGCATAAGTGTTATGTACTTGAATGGGATGCCTCTCTGTCCACCTGGGAGCTGCCCTCTGATCCCTCCTCTCTCTCTTTGTGTTCTCACTCACTGCACATGGCCTTCCATGGAGACACACATCTCTGCAGGTCTCTCCGTAGATTCTAGGTTCTCATACTCACACGCATGATGCTAGACAAGCTGGCCATTTGTGCCAGGGAAAGAACTCTTCAGATTAGGTTTCTCTCTCTGCTTTTGATTGCAACCCAAATCCGAAAATGTATTGAATAAACGAAAGTTTACCTTTTTTGCAATATACTTCTTGGAAGATTTATTTACTGCACTCAGTATCGTAATTACTGCACTCAGTTCCTGCCTTACAGTGGCCAGGGCTGGCCCTAGACTGTCTGCCAGCCTAGGCAAGGCTAACTTCCGGCACCCTTCCCCTACACTGCTAACATCACCAAGTCACATGGGGGCACCCCCGGAAGGCCTAGTTTGCCTAGTGGCAGGGCCGGCCCTGACAGTGGCCCAGCCCACTTTCTGAAAAGCTTGGCAGGTGCTGACAGGAGTACTAGTAGGCACCTAGGTGTCCACAAGCACCATATTGGGTAATGTTGCTCTAGAAAGCTGCTGGTGGTCAGAATAATTCCTAGGCAACTACTAGGGTGGCCAGACCGTCCCGGGAGCCCGGGAATGTCCCGGTTCTGGCCCCTATTCCCGCCTCCCGGGCTGGCTATACCGGGACCATTTAGAGGTCCCGGTTTAGCCAGCCCCGGAGGCGGTGGGCCGCGGGCGCCAGCGGGGAAGGCGGCGAGTGAGGGAGGGAGCGCGCGGGGCCGGCAGCGGTGGCGGAGGCCTCTCCGCGGCCTCGGCTGGTCGCTGGAAGCCAGGGACCAGCGGAGGCCGCGGAGAGGCCGCGGAGCAGCCGGCGCTGGTCCCGGAAGGCCTTCCAGAGCCTCTGGAAGGCCTTCCGGGACCACCGCCGACCAGCGAAGGCCTCTCCGCGGCCTCCGCTGGTCCCTGGAGGCCCTCCAGAGTCTCTCCAGAGCCTCCAGGGACCAGCGGAGGCCGCGGAGAGGCCGCGGAGCAGCCGGCGCTGGTCCCGGAAGGCCTTTCAGAGCCTCTGGAAGGCCTTCCGGGACCAGCGCCGACCAGCGAAGGCCTCTCCGCGGCCTCCGCTGGTCGCTGGGGGCCTTCCAGAGTCTCTGGAGGGCCCCCAGTGACCAGCGGAGGCCGCGGAGCAGCCGGCAATGGTCCCGGAAGGCCTTCCAGAGCCTCTGGAAGGCCTTCTGGGACCACCGCCGACGAGCGAAGGCCTCTCCGCGACCTCCGCTGGTCCCTGGAGGCCGCGGAGCAGCCTGTCGGTCACTTCCGGGTTCCTGTCCTGCATCTCGACCTGTGTTATTAGTGACAGGCTGCTTCGGCGTGCCGCTGCGCCGGCCCCCTGGGTCCCACAACGATGGGACCGATGCCACAGGGACGGGCTCGAAACACTCTATAACCCCTCAAAAGAACAGCAGTCTAGCTCGCTTCCCCCGAGCCCTGCCGCCATAAGCCTCAAGGGGGCTCATTTTGCGGCATCTCCCGGCGGGAGGGTGGCACCCGCACGGGACACATATCAAATGGAAGAGGGGGCGCAGGGCTATCAGAAACAGCCGGCGGAGGGAGTCGGGAGACCACCCCACTGGGGGATCCACACCCCGAAAGTGATGAAGGTGGCGCAGATAGAGCCAACAGAGCAAACAGGACAAAATAAATAGGCTGCATTATGCAGCACAGTTGAGAAAGTGCCTTATCCCATATACTGATGAAGTATATACAGGATTTCAGAACAAAATTGTTTCCGGCGGTGATATTTGGGGGATTTTTGGGGATGTCACAGGAAGTGCTGTTAAGTCACTTCCTGTTTCCGGCAGTGTCATTTGGGGGAAATGATGTCACAGGAAGTGATGTCACTTCCCATTTCCGGCAGGTGATGCGGGGAAATGATGTCACAGGAGGTGATGTCACTTCCTGTTTCCTGTGGTGGCACGACGTCACCGGAAGTGACGTCACCGGAAGTGACGCCACTTCCTGTTTCCGGTGGCGCGCGCACCCCTACCTTCCCCCCCCCCCCAACGTGTCCCTGGCTGGCCTTCAGACATTATGGTCACCCTAGCAACTACACATAAGAATCTCTGCATACCCTTGTGTGGAACAAATTATTGGTATTCAAAGCCTACTGATTTAGGATTGCACTGTGCAGAGTGTTTGTTCATTTGGAGTAGAGGCAATCTACAGTGACTAGCTCTTCTATCTCTCTCCCCCACTGCTTTATGTTTTCAGTCTCCTACAATGTTTGGTGGCTCATCCGAGTTTCTCACCGAGAATTTGCAGATGTAGCTCCCTTGCAGTCCTCTTTTTAGGCTCCATAAAATATCCATTCTTGTAGGCTCTGTAAACTGCCTTCTTATACTTTGAACCTATGCGATCTTCACCTTGGCTCACAAACACATGTCCATAACTAGAAAAAAAGAAAGAAAAAATCCAGATCTTAAGAGGAACACAAAAAACGGGATCCTTGAAAGGAACAAACATCAGATAGCTTGATGGGCAGGGGGGGGGGGGGCGGGGAGGGAAGGAAAGGAAAGAGTCAGAACTTCCTTTGCCCAGTTCCCTCAATCCCACCGGAAAGATAGAAAGAACACACCTTTTTTTTAAAAAAAAGAAAGCACCTCTGTGTCCTTTATAAAGTTTATATCTCCGCTTCCTGGTGTTACATTTTCTGACATACATGGCCTGGCCCAACAAGGTCTCATTTATGTCAGATCCAGCCCTCATAAGAAATGAGTTTGACACCCCGATTGAATATATATATATATAGGAATGGTCATGGTTATTCAGGTGATGAGGGCTGACACACTTTACAAATTCTGGGGTTTAGTCTTGGCACGCAAACAAGGTTCTGGAACACAGCTTTGGGAAGTCTATTTCAAACTGAGCCAACCACTCTTCCTCCTGCCCACCCACCCACCCCCCAAATGCTGCAAGACATTTAATAGGACTTTGCAGTCCTCAGTAGAGGGTTTCAAGGATTACTGGGGGCTTCCAGAAGAAGCTAAAGAAGCTCTACTACTTGTGGTTTATAGCAGGGGTGTCAAACATGCAGCCCAGGAGCCAAATCAGGCCCGGAGGGCTCCTATCAGGTCCCAAGTTGATATCCAGAAAGACACCCCTGTACAGATTCCCAAGCCATGCACCCCTGGAATGTGATATTGCAATGTAACCTTAGAATATTAATATGACACAGCAATGCCCATTTGAATTGGAATGGTCTTTCTTGCACATAAGAGAGACAAATCCAGTTCCTTCTAGGCCCCAGGCAGGCTGGAATGATGTCAAGTCCGGTTTACAGACTGGGCAAACTTGGTGGCTGTGCTGAAAGGCTAAAGAGCATCAATCTTTCTGCTCCTGGAAATGAAGAATTCCAGGCCCAGAGAGGGACATGTAGTAGGCAGAGCTGTAAAAGTTCCTTCACTTCTTTTGGCAAACAATATAAGGGTGACCAGGACCCCTGCAATGCAAACAAATGGTTTGTGTGTGTGTGTGTGTGTGTGTGTGTGTGCTGTAAACTGGTCTCACATTTCTGCCAGGGAATCTGACTTTTAACAAAATTTCTATTTTTCTTTATTATTGTTAAGGCTATCAAAGTCAACCAATCTCCTGAACACTTGATGGATGCCTATCCATGTTTGACATTAAGGGAGAAATCTATCACTTTTGGGGAGCTTCAAAGGAATCAGTTTGGAAAAGCAGGGCCATAAAAGGTCATTTGGCCAGTGTAATTAAAATTCCTCTATTGGGGGTATGGGTCTATGACACAATGATCTCTGATTGGATATTCAACATATGACACTCTGATTTTCCATTGGTGTGACACTCTGCTTCCTCATTGGGTAACTGAATCGCTTGATGTGACGTAATTTACCCTAAAAAACAGGCAATCTTACCTGTCAGGATTAGATTTCTCCATCCACTCCTCCCTCCATCCCCCCCCCCACTTCTTCTCAAGAGAAATCTCCCTCCAGAGGCCTTGTGTTTCCTCTGACTGAGCCTACTCTGCAAGATCTAGGTATTGTATCACCTCTCCCCCATCCATACTTATTCAGCTAACCACTGTATTCCTCTTGTATGCTCGACATTGTTTGATTGGGATGTAACTATTTGAAAATAAATACCTAAAATAAAATCCATTATTAACCAAAGGATTTTCAGTGGTCTACGTAAACACTGACAGAGATCCTTGCTCACCCCACCTCTCGTAGACTCACAATTTTGAGCTAAGAAATATTAATATTCCCCAATAAAAATGTTAGTTGAAGCGTAACAAAGCAACTGGCTGTCATCTGCTTCCTTCTCCCTATCTCTTGCTTCCTTATGCATCACAGCTTGCTTTGCCAGGCTTGCTCAACTCACAGGAACTATAGAGCAAAGTCTCTATTGTCTCCATTGTCTGAGGCTCCTCCTTTGGAAAAGGAGTGGGGGAAGGAAGACCTTGCTTCAAAGTAAGCTCTGACTCTTTCCTTCTTTCCCCAGGGGACCAAGAAGGGGAGGAGCCTTAGCCAACAGAAGGAAGAAAGGCTCAGCTCAGTAGCTCTGCTGTGCAACTGAGAGAGCCTGGATTATACGGGAGAAAAACAAAGAAAGCATCTTTAAGACCAATAAGTGGTAATGCTTTAAGTGTTTAAAAACATCTTTGTTTGTGTCCTTTATAAAGTTTATATCTCAGCTAGCTGGCATTGCATTTTATGACACACATGGCCCAGCCCGACAAGGTCTCATTTATGTCAGATCTGTCCCTCATAACAAATGAGTTTGACACCCCTGGTTTATAGCATCCAACACTGTTTGTGGTATAGAGACATGGGTGGCTCCTGGTGGGTGGGAAAGCAGCATGGTAGAGCCTGATCTTGTAAGGTCTCAGCAGGGCCAATACTTGGAGGGGAAGGCTCTGCAAGGGAAGGCCATATTAAACCACCTCTGCTTCATACTTGCTTTGAAAGCTGCAATCGCCTTAAATCGACTGTGGCTAGAAAGCACATACATACACACTTATGGCTTCTGATGCCTCTTTCTTTGAGGCTTTATTGTGGCACACAGATATCCTTCTTTAAGTTGCTTTTCAAACAACTTCTTATTCCACTGGATTTTTAGAAGTGAAATGCTCATTGCCTTTGTGTGCAGCCATCTTAGCATTAGGACTATAGAGAAGGGGGCGCTTTGGAATCTCAAAGCACGCCCTTGAATCAAACTTTTGATACCTTTCCTCTTGGCTTGCGGAATTCCCCTTCTCTGCCCAAGTCTTGTTAGGAGCGTAATCCCATTCTTCTTCTTCTGCAGCAATGTAATGTGTTCTGACGGTTCCATACCATTTCCTGTCTTCAGATGCCTTGCGGCAAGCTTTAACTTTATACAGATGCTTCATCCCACCGATAAAGTGGTCAAATGTTCTGCAATCCACTCGGAAAGTCCCTGAAAGGAAATGGTGACATTTATCAAGGAGAGAAGACGACAAGGAAGGTGAAGATGAGGAGGAGGAGGAGGAAGAGATTGGATTTATACCCTGCCCTTCGCTCAGAGTCTCAGAACAACTTACAATCTCCTTTCCCTTCCCCTCCCTACAACAGATGCCCTGTGAGGTAGGTGGGGATGAGAGAGCTCTGACAGAAACTGCTCTTAAGCAGAACAGCTCTGAGAGAACTTGTGGCTGACCCAAGACTATTCCAGCAGCTGCAAGTGGAGGAGTGAGGAATCAAACCTGGTTCTCCCAGATTAGAGTTTGAACCCTTAACCACTACACCAAACTAGACAGAACACTATTTTAATAATAAGGTATTGGTTTCTTGTGTCCTGCGATTATGGAGTGTTTTAATTGGCTATTTTATTGCAAACCCCTTTGGGAAGGTTGGGAGGTCTTGAGGCCACAGCAGTATATAGATATAATAAGGAAAATTTAGCTTCTCAAACCTACCTACTCGGTCTGGGTGCATCAGCGCTGTCATCGATGTATGTGGGAACAAGGCAAGGGTATCCCTGTTTCTGCCACCCAAGTGAATGGTGTTCCCTTGGAAATAAACACCATGCATGTTTGTCACGCTGCCCAGTCCAATCATATGCCAAGAAACCATGTCATTCTTGCACATAGTGAGGCCAGGCAAGTTACCAAAGAGGTACCCGTTGACAGCTGAAAGGGGAAAAGGAATTTGGATGTGAAGGGTCTTAAGAACATAAGAGAAGCCATGTTGGATCAGGCCAATGGCCCATCCAGTCCAACACTCTGTCACACAGTGGCAAAAAATTTTATATATACACACACACTGTGGCTAATAGCCACTGATGGACCTCTGCTCCATATTTTTTATCTAAACCCCTCTTGAAGGTGGCTATGCTTGTGGCCGCCACCACCTCCTGTGGCAGTGAAGTCTTCTGCACTTGCAAACGTGAATGGCCCTGCAAAACACATGCAGAACAGGACACACACACCCTCGCCCCCTCAAAGCAACAGCAACATACAAACAAGGAAAATGAGAAAGAGGAGAAGCCCCCAATATAAAATGCTGCTTGTGCTAGAGTGCAAGTGGATACACAAGAAAAAGACAGTAAGATGAGTAACATCGAGACTGTGGCACCAAACTAATGTGTTGGTTTTTAAATTTGATGGTTTTAATTAGATGGTTTTAATGTAATAATACATATAATTGAACTGTAATATATAGTAATTGTTATGCAACCAGTGTACTTTTGTATTATTGTAATGTTTGCATTTTATATTATGTTACGTAAGCCGCCCTGAGCCTGCTTCAGCGGGGAGGGCGGGATATAAATTAAATATTATTATTATTATTACAGTAGTTCCTTGCATTAAGTCACCCTTATTGTATCCCCAGTTGTTTGCATTAGATGACGCAGAACTAATTTCCAGGGCACTATAATATATAGGGAAGAAAGCACTAGGTGTTGCATAACAGCTTGTACCTTCTTCTAGCCTGCTGATTCCCCCTGCAAACACCTGGCCTCTGTATTACCACTACAACAGAACACTGGGTTGGAAACATTTCACTCTGCTCTAATTTCTCCTCCAGGATGAAAACTTCTACTGTAAATGCCCTCTCCATTTCTCCCCACATACAGTGCATTTTGTTGGATTCCTTGAAACTCTCATCTTCCTTATCAACTTTAGATGGATCGCCAGTAAATGCACCAATGTTTCTGTCAATATAGTGGCTCATATTCTCATCGAAGACTGTAAATAGCAGATAGAATTCTTTGTCCACTCCTTTCTGTAGACAAAAAATAAATAAATATACCGTTCAGTTCAGGTCTATATTTGCATAGTACACAACTTCATTATATGTTCTCAGTCATAATGCATAGACCAGCCATTGTTTCTGGCATGCATATGGCATCTTGAATACATGGACAACTCCTTACTGTAGACAAAAAGAGGAAGATATTGGATTTATACCCCGCCGTTCACTTTGAATCTCAGAGCACCTTACACTCTCCTTTATCTTCCTCCCCCACAACAAACACCCTGTGAGGTAGGTGGGGCTGAGAGAGCTCTCCCAGAAGCTGCCCTTCCAAGTACAACTCTGTGAGAGCTATGGCTGACCCACAGGCAGCTGTAGGTGGAATAGTAGGGAATCAAACCCAGTTCCCCCAGATAAGAGTCCACGTCCTTAATCACTATGCCAAACTGGCTTTCAGGCAGTCAACATACCCTTCAGTTCAAGTCTAGATTTGCACAGCACACAACTTCATTATATGTTCTCAATCACAATGCATAAACCAGCCATTGTTTCTGAAATGCATATGATATTGAATACGTGGACCTATCACCACCTGTTTTCCATCAGGTTCCAGAGTACCCTTCTTACAGATGAGTAAAGGCCCCACAAGACCAGACTGGGTGTCCATCACTGGATCAGTTGCTGAATAATATAGGTAAGTGAGACATGATGGGTCGCTGTCCGTTGGGCCAACGCTTTCAGGAACACTCCACTTGTACTCAAAGATTTCACCGGGTTCAACACGGGCTCCCGGCTTCTGATGCCCTTAAAGCAAAACGAAAGATGAAAAAGCACTTTCTAAAGTTGGTATTACCAGGGCTTTTTTTGTAGCAGGAGCTCCTTTGCATATTAGGCCACACACCCCTGATGTAACCAATCCTCCAAGAGCTTACAGGGCTGCTATTACAGGGCCTACTGTAAGCTCCAGGCAGGAACTGCCAAGATATTTTCAAGGCAAAAGATTTTCAGAAATGGTTGCCATTGAATAACAGCCCTGGACTTCCTTGTTGGTCTCCCATCCAAATAGTAACCAGGGCCAACCTTGCTCGGCTACCAGAATTTGACAAGATCAGCCTAGCCTGGGCCATCCAAGTCAGGGCAACTGGTCCTCCACAGCAGTGGCCCCCAACCTTTTTGGCACCAGGGACTGGTTTCATGGAAGACCATTTTTAAATGGGGGGGGGGAGCCTGGGGCTTTTTCTGCCACCTCCCTGTTAGGTGGCCAGGCAACAGAAGGCCAATCTGCCTCCCCCTCCCATTTAAAGATCCCCGCCAATAATCTGAGTGAGGCTGTGCTGCCTCTTCCATCTGCTTGGCTCCTGGGCAGGTGGGGGTGGTGCAGCATCTCTTCCTCGCTCCACGGCCCGGTTGCTAGCAGGCCATGGCCCAGTACTGGTCCATGGCCCGGTGGTTGGGGACCCCTGCTCTACAGGATCTCTCCCCCTAAAAAAGTGGGGTTTTTTGCAGTGGGGAATACAATTCTGCAAGTGGAAACCTAACTGTGGCTTGATTATGGCACTTTCATCATCAAATAGTGTTGCAACTTACCATCCAGATAAGGGGCTCCTTCTGATGACTTGTTGAAGGCCACGCCGTGTGGCATCATGCTGAAGTTCCTGTCTGCCTTGTTGGCAAAAGTAACCAAAATTGTATCTCCAACTTCAGCTTTGATCACTGGGCCTGGAAAACAGGAGACAGGAAATGCCAAATTAAAACAACAACATTTCCTACCGTTCCAGTGAAGAATTATTCATAAGTTTACAAGAGGGTTTTTTTAATAGCAGGAGCGCCTTTGCATATTAGGCCACACCCTCTTGATGTAGCCAATCTTCCTGGAGTGTACAGGGTTCTTAGTACAGGGCCAACTGTAAGCTCCAGGGGGATTGGCTACATCAGGAGTGTGTGGCCTAATATGCAAAGGAGTTCCTGTTACCAAAAAAAGCCCTGGTTTTCAAGCAGTTTACAAAATGCAAAAAAAAAAATCAACTGAATTGAATAACATCCCTTTAAATCCAGTGACAACCTGTTAAAACAGATGACTGTAATAAAACTCTAGACATCGTAAATGCATAGGGTTGCCATCTCCAGATTAGGAAATGCTTGGAAATTTGGGGTTAGAGCTGTGGAGGACAGGATTTGGGGAGGGGAAGGGACCTCTACCAAGAATGATGCCATATGGTCCAACCTCCAAAGAAACCATTTTCTCCAGGAGAGCATTTTGCCAGCAACATTCAGAAGGTTTTTGCATCTGTTTGTTCAGGAATGGCTTACTCCTTAATCAAAGAGGGGAAGGGACCTCTACCAAGTATGATGCCATATGGTCCAACCTCCAAAGAAACCATTTTCTCCAGGAGAGCATTTTGCCAGCAACATTCAGAAGGTTTTTGCATCTGGTTGTTCAGGAATGGCTTACTCCTTAATCAAAAAGTGGTATCGAGAGCATTTTGCCATTAACATCCAGAAGGCTTTTGCATCTGGTTAGAAAAGAAGTTCAGGAATGGCTTGCTCCTAATATAAATATAAGGCAGAGAGCGTACAGTCAGCAATATCCAGAAGGCTTTTGCGTCTGGAAATAAGAGGTTTGGAACTGGCTTGCTCCGAATAGAACGTGTCTGTGTGGCAGAATTTGCCATTTTAGTATCTACTGTTATTTTGTAATTTTAGATTTTATATATTTTAAATAGGTTTTTTACTGCTGATTATTTTTGTGATGTAACCCGCCCTGAGCCTGTTCTATGGAAAGGGCAGGCTAAAAATCGAATTAAATAAATAAACAAATAAATGTAAACACTTAAGAGGTATTGAGAGGATGAGAAATTTTGAAGAAGGTTGCAGAGAGAATTTTGCCAACCAAACTCAGAAGGCTTTGCATCTGCTTAGAGATGAGGTTAAGGCCTAGCTTGCTCCCAATATTAACAATGAGTTGTAACAAGAGGCTGATAACTTTGAAGAAAATAGGAATACTCCTGAGGATGACTTTTGACAAAATGAGTCTACATCCAGGTGCTCATTGGATGGACTTTTCTTCATAATGTTGTAAAGCTATACTTCTTTATAATGTGTACAAAAGATTTATATGACTTTTCAAATGTACTAAATATTGTTAGCCAGTATATCACAATGTTTGTGTTTTCTGTGTTTGCTACATTGAAAACCCAGAAGAAGAAAAAGATGTCTTCACTGCCCATACTGAAAGCATCAGCAGAACACATCCGCTAGAATCTCTCAGGAGAAAGAGCCCTAAAAGAGAAACTGTTTGCCACAGATTATTTATTTATTTAGAAAGTGTACACCTCGCCTTTCTGACCCAACAAGGTGGCTAACAATTTAAAAGATACATGATAAAATCACATTATAAAACTGTTATAATAAAAAGATACATTATAACAAAAACATACATTATTAAAACAGCTTTAAAAACATGCTTAAAAAATGAGCACTCGTTGGTCTTAAAGGCGCTTTCTTTTATCTCTCCCATGTGATCTAAGGAACTGACCCAAGGAAGCTCTGGCTCTTTCCTTCTTTCCCCAGGGGGCCAAAAGGGTGAGGAGCCTCAGCCAATAGAAGGAAGAGAAGCTTGGCTCAGTAGCTCTGCTGTGCAATTGAGAGAAACTGGCAAAGCAAGCTATTCCTCCCCGCCTTCCTCCCAAGGCAGAAGACTCAGCCATTCTGTGGAAATGGTGTGTCTGAAACCTTTAGCATAGGAAAACTAAAACCTTGAAATTATAAACCATACCAAGTATGCCGAGATGGGTGGCAGATTCAGGTTGCTCCTTTCTTCTGGCGAACTTTCTATCCGTGTACAGGACGTAGTGAACTTTCCAATAGCGACCTCCTATTCGGTCATCTCCTTGTCTAAAGAAAGGTGCTGAATCGCTGTGAGGGCATAAAGCATTCAAGCTAGTTAAAAGAGTTGGCTGTGAACCTTTTCGAGCAGTCTCAAGCAGTTTAGAAGTGAATTTGTATACAGAGGAATAAGGCTGAAGCTAACGTAGTATGGTGTAATGGTCAAGAGTGTCAGACTACTATCAAGCATGCCCCAGTTCAACTCCCGGCTTGCGCCATGAAAGCTTGCTGGGTGACCTTGGGCTAATCACACTCTCTGCCTAACCTCCCTGACAGGGTTATTGTGAGGACAAAATGGAGGTCAGCTGTAATTCCAGGGAGCCCCAGGACCCACCTGGAGACTGGCATCCTTAGCAGGTGTGAGAGGCAGGGAGATAATATTAAAAATTGGGAGAATTTCCCCCCCCCCTGTTTTTTCCCTAAGGTCTTAAAAAAAAAAAAACTTTAGCTGGGAAAATTGGGGGAAACACTGAAAAGAAACTCCCGTGAGATATTTTCTCTTTGAGAATGAGTAAAATGCTCTGGCGCTAGGGATGCCAGCCTCCTGGTGGGACCTGTGGATCCCTGCAATTACAGCTGATCAGACTACAGAGATCAGTTCCCCTGGAGAAAATGGAGGCTTTGAAGGGTGGACTCGATGGCACTGTATTCCACTGAGAGCCCTGTCCTCTTGTCAGGATGGTATCCTGCCATGAATTCTGGCTTTCCTGGTATTAGAGAATGTCAAGATTATTTCCGTTGCTCATTAATGATACTGCATAGTACATTGTGTGTAGTTGTATTTCTCCATGCCATATTCATACCCTTATATTCACATCCATTATATTCATACCATGTAATCCTAACTTTATTTTACATAACCTGCTTATAGCTATCATGTAACCTTAGCTAGCAAAATCAGTGTAACAAAGGGAGTGTTGGGGGGAGGGAGGAGTGATGGTCTCCGTCTTATCTGGTTTCCTAGGAGATGAGCTGAGGACGCACTAACAAATGCTGTTACCCCTTCATAAATAACCTTGGACTTAAACAGGGGTGGCCAAAGGGAAGGAAGGAAGGAAGGAAAATAGATGGGCGAGTGAGGGAGAGGTGGAAAGAAAGCAACTTTAACATTAAATGCATTCTCCAAGACACCAGCAGGCTTGGCTTGGAGAAGTGATGTAAAGAGACAAATTCCTTCTCTAAGCCAGCCGACAGGACAGTGAGGGCTTTGAGAGCTACACCGTATGTGTGAAAGAGCCACATGTGGCTTCTGAGCCACAGTTTGGCCACCCCTGGACTTAAACATAAATAACTTAAAGCTTGGGAGCCTTTTAAAAAGTGTCCAGCCTGTAAAATTCAGGCAAGCAAGTTGCAACTGTTAGATGCCTCTATAAATACTTCTTTAGTTTCGTTTTTGTCAGTTCTGGCAAGGTAACACCTTGCTGAGTGACTGCCTCTGATCTTTCAATGAAGGTTTTTCTGCCTTCGCATGAGAAGCCTACTTGATCAATATTGAGCAAAACCTCACACCTCCCCAGGCCTCCATCTCCAAATCTCAGGAATTTCCCAGCCTGGATCTGGCAAACTTTCCTCCCATTCCCTGCTGGCGGACACGTGGGGGGACCTAGCAACCCTATCCCAAAAGGAAGGGGTTTTTATATCCAAAATGCAGAGCTCTTTTTGAGCAGGAACGCACAGAAGAAGACTGCAGATTTATACCCTGCCCTTCTCTCTGAATCAGAGACTCAGAGCGGTTTATAATCTCCTATATCTTCTCCCCCCACAACAGACACCCTGTGAGGTGGGCAGGGCTGAGAGGGCTCTCACAGCAGCTGCCCTTTCAAGGGCGACTCCTGTGATAGCTATGGCTGACCCAAGGCCATTCCAGCAGGTGCAGTTGGAGGAGTGGGGAATCAAACCCGGTTCTCCCAGATAAGAGTCTGCTCATTTAACCATTACACCAAACTGGCTCTCAGGAATGCAATTCTGACTGGCTTGTTGTCAGAAAGTATGGCCTAATATGCAAAATTTCTGTTCTACTTCTTCCCTTCTGGTCTTGAAATCCCAACCCACTTTTGAGTTGCACCCCACAATTTGAGAACTACCGGCTGAACTACTACAAGCCACATATTTAGGAGATGGCTTAATATGATATACAGCACCAGGTACCTCAGCTTTTACTTTAAAATATACTTTAAGAAAGAAGCCAAATACTTACCTGTCTGTAGCGTTTAAAGGTTGCCCAGTGAACTGGTCGATCCCATCAGGCCCATAATCCCACAGAATCATTTCAGCAGCGATGAAGTATCTTCTCTCCTGACCTTTCGGTAAAGGCTTGGATGCATTTTGGTCACATGCCTTGACATTGTATAATCCCATTATACCCCCTGCAGAGCACAAAAGGAAGGGGTTTTAAAACGGGTGTTTCATGACGACGACTTTATAAGATTTTTATCCTACCTTTCCCCCACTCCCATGCAATTCAGGGCAGCATGTCATGACCATTTCCTCCCACCACTTTATTCTTTGCAAGAACCTTGTGAAGAGGGTTAAACAGAAAAGACAATGACCGGTCTGACATCACCAAAGGGTTTCACAGTGGTGTGGGGATTCAAACCCCCAGGCTCAGATCCCGTGATGTCTCATCGAAAATGACTGGTGGTCATCCTGACCTGAATAGCCCAGGCAAGCCTGATCTTGTCAGATCTCAGAACCTAAGCAGGGCCGATCCTGGCAAGTACTTGGATGGGAAACTTCCTTGAAATACCAGGACTGGGAGGCAGAGGCAGGGCCCGCACTTCTTCTGGGAGCTGGTTCCATAAGTGTGGAGCTGCAATGGAGAAGGCCCGTGTGCGAGTGTTCTTTAATTTTGCCTCCTTCGGCCCGGGGATAGTCAGTTGGTTCTTCCCCACTGACCTCAGTGCTCTCTGGGGTTCATATGGGGAGAGACAGTCCTTCAGGTAGGCAAAAAAAGCCCTGCGTGGACCAATGGTGATGTCAGGGGTGTGGCCTAATATGCAAATGAGTTCCTGCTGGGGGGGGTTCTACAAAAAAGCCCTGACCCCAGGAATACACTTTCTTGGGGTTGAAAATGGCTGCTGAGGGGAGTGGAAGCTCCTTGCATGGACATGGAAGGTTGCTGCGTGACCTTGGGCCAGGCACACATTCCCAGCTCAACCCACCTCACTAGATTGTTGTGAGAATAAAATGGTTCAGAGGAGAACAGTGTAAGTTCAGTCCCCATTGGGGAGAAAGGCAGGCTATAAATGAGTAAGTACATAAATATTTCCCCATATGAGCCTCAGAGAGCACTCCGATCAAGTTCACAAAATCTCCTCATGATCCCTGGGCCAAAAGAAACTCAGCTGACCTCCACTAGAGCCAGAGCCTTTTCAGTGACAGCCCCTGCCCCGTGGAACACCCTCCCCGAAAACAACAGGGCCTTGCGGGACTTGCCACAATTCTACAAGGCCTGCAAGACAGAATTGTTTAGGTTGGCATTTAACATCTAATGGGGAGGCGACCACTACTTCACCATCCCACAGCACTGGTATTTGATCCCACCCCAACATAAATGTAGAGCGCTAAATAACACCTAACATTATTACATGTAGTGCTCAATAAGAACAAACCACGCCATCTTGGACTTTAGGGAATGAAACTGAAACGGAAGGATTGTTTTAAACTGTACAAAATTGTATGAAATGTTTTAATGATCTTATTGTAATTTTATTTTTTTAACTGTTGTTAGCCGCCCTGAGCCCGTCGGGGGAGCGTGGGATACAAATGTAATAAAATAAAAATAAATTAAAGATAACGGCAATGGAATATAAATGACATGCCTGCTGGAGATGGTTTCTACATAGGCAGTGGGGAAAATGGTGTGAAAAAAGTGCCCATAGGAGCACTCAGTGGGGAAAATGGAACGAATGTGGGTGGGATATTTGCAGGGCAGGAAAATATGCCCTGTTCCTTCCAGATGATGCAATAACATGCTTGCACAGCATTATAGCTGAAGATTAAAATAAGCTTGGGAACCAGCATTTGATTTACAACAAAGCACTCTGGGCCAGAGAAAGTGGATAATGTTTATCAAGTGAGTGGCAAATGCTTGGTGTTACAAAATTGGAAAGATAACAATATGCACACTCCCTATACATCAATGAACAGAGAACCTAACTTCCCTTTCCACATATTAACTGGTTTACCAATGATAGCACTTGATGGGCTCATAGCATGCAACATGAGACAGCTGAAAGGGAGACACTGGTTTCAGATAACTGATGACTGAAACTGTGCTCCTCTGCATATTAGGCCATGCCCCCCTGATGTAGCTAATCCTCTTGGAGCTTACAATAGGCCCTGTACTAAGAGCCCTATAAGCTCTTGAAGGATTGGCTACATCAGGGGGGCGTGGCCTAATATGCAGAGGAGCTCCTGCTAGAAAAAGAGCCCTGGCACGTACAATACAAAAACAACCATACAATACAAATCATAGCTGTTACTTCATTGTAATACAGAGCCTTCAGCTTACTGATAGTGCCATACTTTGTATGTGTTCAGCAACTTGGCAGGTTAAAACCCACTTCCCAACATTCTCCACCATCATTTCTGCTGTAACAAAGGTGGCTGGAAACAGGCTGATGACATCTGCTCGGTGTCCTTGATTAATGAAGGTGTGGCCAAAGAACTGAGCGGAGTGAATGTCAATCTCGTTCCCCATCCCAATCATATACCAGGATATCCGTTCGCCGGCACACATCTCCAGACCAGGGAGATTTCCAAAAAAATAGCCATTAATTGCTTTAAATGCAAAATAGAAGAGAATAAGTTAGAAAACAGGTACATTCACTTTAAAACAGCAAACATCTTCTTGCCCAAACAAACAAATTTGTTTTCAAAAATGGCGCCCTGTGAGCAATCTCACTTTGGGCGTTTTCGCACTGACCTTTTACTGGCGCGACCACCCTCCTCACGCCGGCGGATCTGCAGGGATTTCGCACCAGAAGCGCCGGCGCAGCCAAAACAGCCGGCTACTTCCGTCGCGAAACCCGCTCAAACGTTTTCCTGCTTCTTGGCGGTTTCCGTTTGAGCTGGTTTCGCGACGGAAGTTGCCGGCTCTTTTGGCTGCGCCGGCGCTTCTGGTGCGAAATCCCTGCAGATCCGCCGGCGTGAGGAGGGTGGTCGCGCCAGTAAAAGGTCAGTGCGAAATCAGCCTTTGAGTGTTTGTTAAAACAAGATCCTCCAAAGTAAAACAGCCAACTTGGCTTCTCCTTTTGGCATGAAAGAAGCAGCCCAGTTATTTTCCCCAGGAATACTGTCGATCAATGTGTCTCTCAATCATCGTCCCATTTTCATAGCAAGGGGACAGATGTTGTCTGTGCATATATGGCAAGCAAATCCAGATCAACTTCAGTTCTGTATCAAGTGGGGGAGGTGGTAGCAGATAACTGAAAGGACAGAACTGGTAGGGAAGGAGTAGCTTGTGCTTTTCAGGTTCAAAGTACTTCCAAATCAGCCCTTTTCCCCTCATGATGAAGATTATTTTTTATTTTGCACCCCACTGGGGTAAGTAGGGTTGCCCGTGCCCTATTTTTGCTGCTGCTAAAAGCAGCACCAGGAGAATTTTTTTAAAAAAAAGAATAAGGTCTCATCTACTTACAAAAAGTTCTCACCACAGAGTTCCTGGAGAGTCCTATACCTACTCCCACCCACCCACCCCAAATTTTTAATGACTGAACTGTTGTCACAGCCAAACTACTCCTTCGCCACTCCCCTTTTGTTTTTGTTTCTTTTAAGGCCCTACAATATCGATATAACAATATACCATTGTAAGGCTAGGTGAAAGCAGGTTCTCTGAATTCCCAGGTTTCCTTTTGTAAAAAGTAACTCTCAAGTTCTGTCCCTCGTGGTGGTATTGTCTTTTCCCTTATATCTCTGCAAAGAAAAAGGCTGGAGGCTTACCTTTTTTTAAAAAAAAAAGAAAGCTGGGAATTCAGACAAACTGCTTAAACCCATCCGTACAACGGTATATCGCTATATCAATTTTTGAAGGCCTTTTATTTTTAAAAGGAAAGTGTTGTGATACCACCAATAATACCAACACACTCCCTTGAAAATTCTAAGGCACGTGTGGAAGAAAATAGACTGACTTCACAACTGTGAAAATGCAGAGGAAGGGAAGATGTCTGGAAGAACCCTGCCTACATCACATCCAAGGTTTATGGCTCAACTGCCAAGAAAATCTGAGGTAAGCCAAGCATAAAAAAAAAAATCTCTATTTCCTTATTCAAACTTTTAAAATGACTTTCAAAAGCTGGTTTGGTGAGGAGAGATTTTAAGTTTGTACCTCAAATTCTGACTGGAAGGGAATAAAATTCCCTAGGCTGCAGAAGGATCTAGATAACTGTTAGTCTATCTTGGAGTCAATGTCTGCTAGTCTATCCTGGAGTCAAAGATGTTGGTATCTCAGGTAAGCTAGCCAGGATGTTCTGTCCTAAACCCATTCCTAGTAGAGGAATGTCAAAAGCCAGCTGTAAATACAGAATTAGCTAGCAAGAGAACTTTTCATATTTTTTTCTGGTTAGTCTACTTAATGATTGTTTTCAGTTACTTGTGCTTTCTGGGTTTTATGCATAGTTATTTCAAGTTCATTTTACTCACAATCTTTGTGTGTGAACTGACTGCTTAGTAATGCTCCTGTGTTAAGCCAGCTTGCTCTGATTTAGGATGACCAAAGGCTTCGGTGTACTGAATAAGGACAGCTCTGATGGGTGCAGATGGAGAGGAAGAGAAATGGGGAGAAGACAGCCCCCCCCATTTCCGCCTTACACGCATGCACACACCCCAAATACTTTATGTTTAAGATTGCCAGGAGAAAGCATAACAAAGGAGGGATTTCTCTTGATGGTTTCTGCTAGTGTAAGGGACTTGCTAGCAGGAAGGAGGGAAAAGGGAAAGGATTTTAAAACACAACCAGAAGTCTTAAAGCACACTTGCTTTTGGAGAAATCTAACGCAGTAAAAGGCAGAACCAAACCTGGATAGCACAGGCTAGCCTGATCTTGTCAGATCTCAGAAGCTAAGCAGGATTGGTCCTGGTCAGTATTTGGATGGGAGACCACCAAGGAAGTCCAGGGTCACTACGCAGGCGCAGTCAATGACAAACCATCCCTGAACATCTCTTGCCTTGAAGACCCTGCAGGGCTGCCTTAAGTTGGCTGAGACTTGACAGCAAAAGGGGGTGGGGGAAGACAGAACATTTTTAGGAGCTATGACTAAGAAGACCAAGAGGGGCACTGGTGTCAACTCATGGCTGGAAGAATGGTGAAGGAAGAAAGCCCAGTTTGGTGTAGTGGTTAAGTGCATGGACTCTTATCTGGGAGAACCGGGTTTGATTCCCCACTCCTCCACTTGCAGCCGCTGGAATGGCCTTGGGTTAGCCATAGCTCTGAGTTGTCCTTGAAAGGGCAGCTACTGGGAGAGCTATCTCAGCCCCACCTACCTCACAGGGTATCTGTTGTGGGGGCGAGGGGGTGGTAAAGGAGACTGTGACCGCTCTGAGACTCCGAGATTTGGAGTACAGGACGGGATATAAATCCAATATCTTCTTCATCATCATCTTTTCCAGCTTGGGAGGAAGGACAAGGGAAATCCTTGCCACACTTCCAAATGGAAGTGGCCACAAAATTCCAAGAAAGAGAAGCTATCCCAGTTCTGGAGATGAAGTAGGAGGCATGTACAGAATACCCAGAAAGCTCAGATGTGAAGGTAGCAGAAGCTTCACATTCAGAGGAGAAAGAGGTACAGCAGTGGCAGCAGTCAGCACTCAGATAGGGACAATATGGTTTTGGGGAGGGATGTTGGCTCAGTGGAAGAGCATCTGCTTGGTAAGCAGAAGGTTCCAGGTTCAATCCCCGACATCTCCAACTAAAAAGGGTCCAGGCAAATAGGCGTGAAAAACCTCAGTTTGAGACCCTGGAGAGCCACTGCCAGTCTCAGAAGACAGTAATGACTTTGGTGGACCAAGGGTCTGATTCAGTATAAGGCAGCTTCATATGTTCATATGTACAAATGTGGCAAAGAATGCAGCTTTACTACAGATTGTTTGGAGAAAATGGCGACTCAGAACCCCTACACACCAGGAGGGAAGCACTCTATTTCTCTTTGAGTAGAACCAGACTGTGTCGTCTTAATGACTAGGTAGCATCTTGTCTAAGCTGGGAGCTTCTCTCTGACTCTTCTTTTTCTTCCTGTGTCTCTTGTGGTTTTTCTCTCCTAGTAGTCTCACAACAGGTAAGAGGCTTCTGCCAATCTCTCCTGTGATTCCCTGCCAGGGACATACCTAAGCATGCATTCATCCATAGGGAAATATAGTCTTTATGTTAGGCATCTTTCTGCTACAAAATAGATGGGAATCTACTCCAATTAAAGTTTTATCTTTTCTGCAATCTACTAACCTAAAGTGAGTTTGCTGCGCATGATTCCATGCTTTCCTGACTGTGCAACTTTGCTACACTACGGCTGACTGGCACTTTGGGCCGACTCAGAGACGCCTCTGAAGTTGGCCCAAAAAATATGTTCAGACGGCAACATCTGCTGGCCATCCTACTCCCGTCCTCCAGGCACCCAAGACCAGCTCAAAAAGCTACCACTTCCAATGTGGTAGCAAATTTGAGTCAGCTGTCAGTCACCTCCCCACTGTCTGGACGGGGAAGGGAGTGAGGTGACTTGGCAGTGTGGAACTGCCAAGCTGCCCCAAGCTGTTCCTGGGTGGTTGTTGTTTTTAAGAAACAATTCAGAGCGCTGGAGTGCTCATGCATCAGTGCTTGCCCTGAGGGGGAAAAAAAGGAATCCAGCTTCTGGGTCGCCTTCCCGTGTGGAGGTGCCCAGCCGCCTCACGGACGGGATGCAGGCGAGTGTGTGGAGGCTCCAGGACGGCTCTTTTTGAGCCGACCCAATTCGGGACACCTCCAAGCCACCCCAGAATGCCCATCTGTTCTCAGCCTAACAAATATATCCAATATGGATGCAGCTTTACCATGAAAGACAGAGGAAGGGATGTGATGCGGAGGGATGTGATGGGGAGGGATGGTGGCTCAGTGGTAGAGCATCTGCTTGGGAAGCAGAAGGTCCCTGGTTCAATCCCTGGCATCTCCAAAAAAAAAAGGGGTCCAGGCAAATAGGTGTGAAAAACCTCAGCTTGAGACCCTGGAGAGCCGCTGCCAGTCTGAGTAGACAATACTGACTTTGATGGACCAAAGGTCTGATTCAGTATAAGGCAGCTCCATATATGTTCATATGATGTGGAGAACTTTCATTTACAAAAAAAGAGAATGCACAGGCAACTTTGTGAAGTGAAGCATGTGTGAGGGAGCTTGTTTCACTTTCAAGGACTCCAAAAATGGACCAAAAACACTTTCCAGTTTCTCATGAAGGTGCAGATGTTTATCTACTTTGAGAGACAGCATATTTTGAGGAAAATGTTTGAGCAGAGTGTTTTTAAATGAAAGACTTCAGTTGTGCATTTAATCTCCCGGGGGGGGGGGTGCGGGAGACAGAACAGGATGAACTGCATTGACGGCTTTGAAGAGAACACATATGAAGAAGCTCTGGAACTGGTTTGTCAGCTGGAATATTCCAATTTAAGCATCACAAAAACAGGTCCCCATATCTCTCCTGGCAAACCATAGGGCAATATTAACTTACAGTACATTTTATATTAAATTAAACATTCCAGTTTAAGCATCACAAAAACAGGTCCCCATATTTCTCCTGGCAAATCATAGGGCAAAAGACAAAGGAAACAACCTTTGACCCTACCCAAGTCACCACACTACAGAAATTAAAAATCACAGACTCCTCATAACGTTGAAGTCACCCAGACAACAGAGGAGAAACAGTTTAAAAGTCAAGAAACAACATACCACTCCGTCTTGACCTTGCCCAATTAAGATTACCACCCATGTGTTCCACTAATGCTTGCGTTTTTTGCCCAATGCGGCAATGTTCGTTCAGCCCCTTTAAGCAGAAATCCTCTGTTCCTGAAGTTTCCTATCACCCTGATGGGTACACAACTGTACCCTACTGTCATATATATTCATGTAGTATGCATCTGGTTCAGTTCACAGTTCGCATTTTGCTTTTGTAATGCATTGTGCAACAGTCCTTCCAATAAAATGCTTAATTTATATCACCAACACTCTGAAGTTTGGGTCTTCCAACTGACAACTGTGTACCTAAGAAGGTGATAGCAACCTGCAGAAACAGAGCCTCTCTGCTTCAGAGGACAGAACTAACATGCTTTGGTTTCTCCAAGATCTATGCACAGCTAAAGCCAGGAGGGCTATATGCCCACTCTGATGCCAGTCTCCTCTTGACACTGTCTGTGCTTGCAGCCACCACCACTTCCTGCAGCAGTGAATTCCACGTGTTAGTTATTCTTTGGGTGAAGATGTACTTCCTTTTAACTGTTCTAAGCCTACTTCTTGTTAATTTCATTTGAGCGCCCACAAGCTCTCGTACTGTGAGAAAGGGAGAAAAGTACTTCTTTCTATATCTTCTCTGTCCCATGCATAATTTTGTAAATCTCTGCCATGTCACCCCTCATGTCACTAGCCTTTTTAACCAGGGCTTTTTTTTTGTAGCAGGAACTCCTTTGCATATTAGGCCACACACCCCTGATGTAGCCAATCCTCCAAGAGCTTACAGAGCTCTTATTACAGGACCTCGTGTAAGCTCTTGGAGGACTGCCTATACCATGGGTGTGTGGCCTACAAAAAAAGCCCTGTTTTTAACATATCTTCATAGGGAAGGTGTTCCATCCCCTTAATCATTTTAGTTGCCATTTTCTGTGTGTGGCTTGGGTTTTGGGCACTGCAGAACATCAGAGACATTCAGCCAAATTCCTGATAGGAAATGACTTGGGGTTGGGGGGAAAAGATTCTGCCCCCCCTCCATGTGGGTTGATCACACACTCCCAGAAAGCAGCGGCACACCCACCCACCCCACAACCAGTGTTCCCTCCAAAATGAGTTAGTGTGAACTAGCTCACTGTGTTTTTTAGCCTCCAGTTCACACATTTTTGTCTCAGCTCAGGAAAAATTGCCCTGGAGCAAACTAATTTATGCAGTGGCTCACAACTTGAATGCCAGTAACTCACAAAGTAGAATTTTTGCTCACAAGACTCTACAGCTTAGAGGCAGCATTGCTCACAACCTGGTCTTGATACCACTGGCAAGAGAAAAGGAAGGAGAAGATTCTCTTAATGGTAGCAACTTCTAGAAGAAGAAGAATTGCAGAATTATACCCCGCCCTTCTCCCTGAATCAGAGCGGCTTACAATCTCCTATGTCTTCTCCCCCCACAACAGACACCCTGTGAGGTGGGTGGGGCTGGAGAGGGCTCTCACAGCAGCTGCCCTTTCAAGGACAACCTCTGCCAGAGCTATGGCTGACCCAAGGCCATCCTAGCAGCTGCAAGTGGAGGAATGGGGAATCAAACCCGGTTCTCCCAGA
Organism: Heteronotia binoei; assembly: GCF_032191835.1. Classification (NCBI taxonomy): domain Eukaryota; kingdom Metazoa; phylum Chordata; class Lepidosauria; order Squamata; family Gekkonidae; genus Heteronotia; species Heteronotia binoei. The sequence goes on from NC_083225.1 coordinate 175,899,852, forward strand.
TAAGAGTCTGCGCACTTAACCACTACACCAAACTGGCTCTAGCAAAATCAGGGACTCCCTAGCTGGTGGGGAGGGTAAAGTAACAGATTTTTCATATGCAGCCAGTCCCATTAGACTCTGGGCTATCCTAGGCCCAAGGGGGCTGAGGAACAAATGGGTAGTTGCGACACATACACGTGTGCGTCCAACCAACCCTGTGCGTTAAGGCACATACACATTCTCAATCATATGGATTTGGCAATACAAGGAAGACTGGGGTTGCTGTGCAAAGGCAGGCAACAGCAAACCATCTCTGAATGTCTCTTGGCTTGAAAACCCTGCAGAGTTCAACATAGGTCAGCTGCAACTTGAGGGCACCACCAAGCTATTTGCTCCTAGGACAAGCATCAAAGAAAGAGGCAGAGTGTGAAATGGAAGGTGCCTATTTTTTGCAGGGCCTGATTTTCAAGCTGCCTGCACGTTTTCCAAATGGATACGCTGACTCAGCCCTGCTTTATGTTTCTTCAGTTGTCAAGTTAATAAAGAAAGTAAGCCATGCCTGTTGGGCAAACCAGAAGTCACACCTTGGAGTAGCTGCCATTGTAAAACAAGAAATCTGCCCACTGACTCACTGTGCATCTTATTGCTGTCCTGGAAATCTTTATCCTCTTTATCAACAGTGCTGGGCTCTAAGCAGAAGGTGTTTATATTTTCATCCAAGTACCAGCTGAGATTTTCATCTACGATGCTGAACATCACAGTAAATCCTTTAGGCATACTGGCCACCGGCATAGAAACATTGTCTAATGAACCTTTAAGAAGTAAAAAAAGGCAGAATTTAGAAATTTGATTTTCTGACTTGGATCCATTTTGTGAAAAACTTCCTAAACAGGCTCCCTGTAGAAAAGTGTGTGGTTTGACTGTCTTAAGAATATAAGAACCCTGTTGGATCAGACCAGAGCTCCATCTAGTTCAACATCCTGTCTCACACAGTGGCCAACCAATTCTTCTGGACAGCCAACAACCGGGAAAACTGAGGCCTTCTCCTTTTTAAATTAAAATAGATCCACAAAGAATAACACTATTGCCACAGTCCAGATATAGACTGAAAAGGAAGAAGAACAAATTTCTAATCCATGCAGAGAGATCTAATAACAAACAATAGATAACATACACCCTATACCAGGGGTGGCCAACGGTAGCTCTCCAGATGTTTTTTGCCTACAACTCCCATCAGCCCTAGCCAGCATGGCCAATGGCTGGGGCTGATGGGAGTTGTAGGCAAAAAAAACATCTGGAGAGCTATCTTTGGCCTCCCCTGCCCTATACCATCTATCAAGTAGGTCCAAGAACATGAAATCCCAATTCTTAGAACCTTAACCAGCTAATATGCTAGAGATCTATGGGAAGGACTCCTTTATCGGGGATAAGAGTCAAGACTGATGGCCATAGCTCCAAGTTATCTACATGAGTCATGATACCAGGGACTAAAAAAACCCAGATTGTCCATTATTCTATTCATTAGAAATTGATCCCATAGCTCAGCATACCATAGATTTAAAGAGGATGGGGACAGTCAATTCCAGGCACTAGGTAAAATCAATCAAGCAGCCGCTAATAGATTAGATAGATTGGATGTGCACTGGATGCATACATCTGCCCAATGATCTAATAGCAAAAAGTCAGGAGAGTAGGCTAATTCTTTGGACAGGATGTCACAGATTTGGGAGTGAACTTGTTTCCAAAATTTTTGTATAATTGGACATTCCCACCATAAGTGATATGCTGTGCTTATGTTGCCACATTTTTTCCAACAGTAAGGGCCACAGATCTTTGATAGTAAATATAATTTATGTAGCGTAATGTACCAGTGCAACAACAACTTAAAACTGAGACCCTCTTCTGATGTTGTCTCGTGGAACTGGGATTCAGAGGCTAACTATCTGTGAACATGGAGATTCCCTTTAGTAAGGGATGGAATTCTAGCAGGAGCTCCTTTGCATATTAGGCCACACCCTCCTGATGTAGCCAATCCTCCAAGAGCTAACAAAGCTCTTTTTTGTAAGCTCTTGGAAGATTGGCTACATCAGGGGGTGTGGCTTAATATGAAAAGGAGCTCCTGCTAGTGTTCCACCCCTGCCTTTAGTTACCTGCTTGAAAGAAACAGCAAGGATGGCATATGCCAAGATCAAACCACATCAAGAGACAAAGCTTTCTGAGCTTTCAGTTCTGTACCTTTCTTGCAAACCAGCAGCGGTCCAATCAACCCGGAGCTGATATCTTTTGGAGTATCAATGTGTGAATGGTAAATCCAAGTCAGGCACTGGGGGTCTGCCGCCGTAGGGGCAAAGTCATCGGTCACAGGCCATGTATACGTATAATTGCCACCGGGAAGCACAAAATCATCGGCTTTACTTTTGCCCCCTGTGCCATCAGGGTAAAGGGCTCCTGTTAGAACAGGGAAGAAACTTGGTTAAAAAAATTAAATGTATTAAAAAGCATATTGCACATTTTTTAAAAAAAATTGTGAAAAAAAAAGAATCAACGTGAAAAAGGAAAGAAACAGCAAACAAGTGTTATCTGATGTCTATCAGATAACATAATCAGTCCAGAGGAGCCAGTTTGATGTAGTGGTTAAGTGCACGGACTCTTATCTGGGAGAACCAGTTTTGATTCCCCACTCCTCCACTTACAGCTGCTGGAATGGCCTTGGGTTAGCCATAGCTATCGCAGGAGTTGTCCTTGAAAGCACAGCTGCTGTGAGAGCCCTCTCGGCCCCACTCACCTCACAGGGTGTCTGTTGTGGGAGGAGAAGATATAGGAGATGGTAAGCCGCTCTGAGTCTCAGATTCAGAGATAAAAGCAGGGTATAAATCTGCAGTCTTCTTCTGAGAAAATGTGCAGAAATGTCATGTGCAAGGGGAAATGCTCTTGCTTGGGAGGAGCCATTCAGACACCAGCACTGTTTTTTTTAAAAAAAACCCTAAACATCATTGCATTGCCGGACCAGACTGAGACTTATATAGTCCAGGATTTTTTAAATTGTGTCTTGAAAAACCTTGGACCTCCTTGGGAGCTAATCAGGAGTTCCTTATGAGGGCCTAACTATATGATACATTGGTCCTGGGTCCGTCCTTGGTCCTGCCAAACAGATGTGCATCGAGTGTTCCTCATTTCCTAGGCAGACAAGGGCCCAACTCAGATCAGAAGAAGAGCTTGGATGTATACCCTGCCCTTCACTATCAGAAGGAGTCTCAGAGCAGCTTACAATCTCCTTCCCCTCCTCACAAAAGGCACCCTGTGAGGTAGGTGGAGCTGAGAGAGCTCTGACAGAAACTGAAGAAGAAGAAGATGAAGGAGGAGGAGGAGAAGTAGTAGTTGATGATATTGGATTTATATCCCATCCTATACTATGAATCTCAGAATCTCAGAGTGGTCACAATCTCCTTTACCTTCCCCGTCCCCCACAACAGACACCCTACCCTATGAGGTAGGTGGGGCTGAGAGAGCTCTTACAACAGCTGCCCTTTCAAGGACAACTCCTACGAGAGCTATGGTTGACCCAAAGCCATTCCAGCAGCTGCAAGTGGAGGAGTGGGGAATTAAACCCGATTCTCCCAGAAAAGAATCCGCACACTTAACCACTACACCAAACTGGCTCTTGAGAGGAACAGCTCTGTGAGCTTGTGACTGACTCAAGGTCACATCAGCAGGTGCATGTGAAGGAGTGGGGAATCAAACCTGGTTTTCCCAGATAAGAGTCCACACACTTAACCACTACACCAAGCTGGGAACAGGTATTTGAGTACAACACACAGGAAATGGTTGTTTAAGTGTCTGGTCTTCATGATAGTGATTCTTGGGCCATGAGCAAAAATCCAGGCTGGGCCCCCAGAATCACTGCCACCTCAGGCTGGGGCCGCAGAATCACTGCCACCTCAGGCTGGGGCCTCAGAATCACTGCCACCTCAGGCTGGGGCCGCAGAATCACTGTCAGGGCCAGAATGTAAGGACCCCCTTCAGCCGAGACCCCTTAGTACGGGTCCCCTCTTATTTTGGACTTAGTTGTTTTAATAAGCATGCCCTTTTAGAGCCTACGTACCACAGGAGCTGAAACTTGGGGAGTCTCATAAAGGCACCTGGGTACAGCCATGACATTATAAAATCCCAGGAAAGAAGAGGAAGGGTGTGCTGGAATTACAAGCTAATTAGATGCACTATCCCCCAGCTCAGGGTAATACGATTCTCAAGATCAAAAGATTTTTCAACACTGCAGAAATCACCCAATATCCTGACACATCCCAAAGGTGCCTGCCCAGCCCAAGAAAGTTTTTATTTTATTAAGAAATGCTCAGTTCATCTTTTTGTTTGGTTTTACTTAAGGACACTCAAGTCATTAATTTGAGCATATATGAGCATATGAAGCTGCCTTATACTGAATCAGACCCCCGGTCCATCAAAGTCAGTATTGTCTACTCAGACTGGCAGTGGCTCTCCAGGGTCTCAAGCTGAGGTTTTTCACGCCTACTTGCCTGGACCCTTTTTAGTTGGAGATGCTGGGGATTGAACCTGGGACCTTCTGCTTATCAAGCCGATGCTCTACCACTGAGCCACAGTTCCTCCCTAATTTGTACTCCATCCTGTTTCATGAACTATTTTGCCTCACCCAGACTGTTGTGTCCGTGCAAATCTGGCTCACTTCAACCTAATTAAAGTATGTTCATCCCAGGAGACCATCCACACCAAATCCCGAGCCACACACAAATGTGGGTACAGCCTTCCTGCCCTACATAAAATCTGTCACCGACCGCATTGGCAAAATTCTCAAACGCCATAATGTTGACACAGTCTTCAAGCCCACACAACAGATCCGCCACATGCTGCGCTCGGCCAAAGATATGAGAGATCCACTTTCAACCCCTGGAGTCTACAAGATACCCTGCTCCTGTGGTGCAGTCTACATTGGCACTACCCAACGCAGTATCAACACCCGTCTCACCGAACACAAGATACACTGTTGCTTGTTTCAGCCAGAAAAATCAGCTGTAGCTGAACATGCACTTCAAGAAGGAGACCACGTCATCCACTTTGAAAGAACTGAAGTCCTTTCTACGGTCTCACATTATCATACTCGCCTGAACAGAGAAGCTATTGAGATTTACAAACACCAGCACAATTTTAACAGAAAGGAAGAAGGCATTTTCATCCACCAATCTTGGTACCCAGCTCTGCAAAACACCCTACAGACTATAAATTGCAGAAAGTCTCAGAACAACCAGCAAATTCCACAGAACAATCAGCACAGTCAACAACCATCTTCCTTTGTCGGAGCGGGAGTAGCAGAGTGAGGGAGATGACTTGCCCGACACAGGGCTTCAGGAAAGAAAATCAGGCAGACGCGTGCAACTAGTGCCAAAAGGTGTATTAACATATATACACGACAAGTGCTCTCTTGTGCAGTCTATACAATATCACCTCCACGGACAAAGTGCTTCGCCTAACCACCATCTCACAGGGAGAGACCTGTGTGATGCACACACAGATCATATATAGTCCAAGCGGCCAATCCTGGCCGTGCTGACTCAGCAGATTGCATCACTTGGCTTCTGCCGGCTCAAGCCGGTCTGCTGATCAGGTCACTGTGACCTAGCCTGGCAGCTAGATCACCAGCTGTCATACTGTAGCTGTCAGACTGGGTTTATGTAGATTCTTGCTCCAACACACCTCCTAATCTATTTGAACCCAGTGCACCAAAACACTTTACACAGTTTACATACATGTCCACCAGCGACATTACAGTTCATATTTACGTAGCTCGGAACCCTTTCCGGAATTCGTTCAGGGACTCATCATGATTGTAAAACACATCATCGTGTTCCTGTTCAGCCAGCTCTTTCAGACGCTTGGCTTCAGCCTCCTTCTCCCTTGCCTCGCACTCTGCCACCCAGGCTTTCCATTTCTTAGCCTTTTCTTTTAACATTTCCTCAAATCCGGGTGGGTCTGGATTGACAGTCAGAGTGACATAGGGACACTTGTACCTAGCGGGACGTTGGCCTTTGGTGGACCTGGCAGACACCCGTGGCCCTGTGCTTGGACCGGCTTTGTCTTCTTCGGGTTGCTCTGTTCCCACCTCCTGGGCTGGTTGCTCTGCCCCTGTAATTGGGTGTTGAACCCCCTGACTCTCACACTTTACCTCCAGGTCCTGCATTTGAGGCTCTGCCTCCTGACTCTGCTCGTCAGGCTCTGTGCCAGCATTCGGCTCACCTTCTCCAGCCCCACTGGGTGCCACCTCCTGGGCTGGAGTTCTGGGCTGCGCTCCAACATCGTTATCGCTACTTGGCAGCAGGACAAATTGTTTCTGCAAGGAGTGCAACCTTGGCCAGCTGCTTTCTTCATTGAACTGGGCACTCTTACTAAGTGTTATCTTGCTTTGGCTATTGCAGAAACGATAACACCTGGCCCTTGGCTTGTAGCCCAGAAAAATTAGGCTCTCTGCCCGGACATCCCCCTCCCCGCTACTCGTGGAGTGGATGCCAACCCGAGCCCGTGACCCAAAGACTTTTAAAGAACTCAAATCTGGGGTCTTGTTCAACAGTAACCTGTAAGGCACATTTTTCACAGTATTACACCAAACCCTATTTTGCAAAAAAACAGCTGCATGTATGGTTTCTGCCCAATAGGTCATTGGCAGTTGTGCATCCTCTAACATGCAATACATCACATTCTGCAATACAGCCCCATGCCCATTTTCTCGGGGCGTTGCCGGGTTCGTCAGACGGTGGGCAATGCCCTTGTTCTCCAGCCAACGTTTCATCTGGTTAGATAAGAATTCCCCCCCTCTGTCGGTTTGTACAGCCAGGAGATTAACCCCTAATTGTCTCTCCACTGCTTTGACCCACTTGGTGAATGTCTTATACACCTCAGACTTATGCACCATGGTGAAAACCCACGCGTACCTCGTGTGGTCGTCGGTGGCCACCAAGCAGTATCTCCTCCCCGACAGACTCTTTGGCAATGGGCCAATAACGTCTAAATGGACTAGTTCCAGGGCTCGTGTGCTTTCCCTTGAGCTTTCTTTAGCGACAGCACACGCCTTGCTTTTGGTCTTCTTGCAGACCTGGCAATCCAAGTAACATTTGCAAGGATTTACTTTCAAACTAGGCACAAGCTCCAGGGTTTTCTTTAACGCCCTAAATCCGCAGTGCCCAAGTCTCCTATGGAGCAAATGTATACAATTATTGTGCACAGGCTCATTCGACACCTGAGCCACCTGGGCACAATCACTCTGGACCACATACAGTTTACCTTCCCTCTTTCCTGTCACAAGCAACTTTCCCCCACCTCCCAGGATTTTGCAGCAGGTTTTCTCAAATCTCACCTGGTATCCCTGGTCAAACAGTGTGCTAACACTCAACAGGTTAGACTGCAGTGAGGGTACATACAACACATTTTGCAACATACATTTCAGTGCAGGAAATTCCACATTGCCTGAGCAAACAGAATTGGCAGTGGTCCCATCAGCCAATCTCACATACTTATGCTCAGGACTGTCAATGTTTTTCAACAACTCCTTCTCGCAGCAGAGATGGCTCGTTGCCCCGGAGTCTAAAATCCAAGCAGACCCTGTGCTCTCTACTGCAGACGTGACCAGCCGGGTTGCTTCCTCACACGGGCTGGCGGTCCTCCGCTCTCGCCGCACACGCCCCCGCCTCTTCTCCCTCTCAGGGCAAGCTCGGAGCAGGTGCTGCGACGACCCGCATCCATAGCAGCGACGGACTGCAAACGCAGTCGGCTCCACTTCCTCCACCTTCGGACGCCTGCCAGCAGCAAAAGCTGGCTCATTCTTGGCTGTCTTCCCGGACACACCGATAACAGCACGCTGCCCGGCCGACACCCCCGGACAGCTCACGGCCGCAATTCTCTCTTGGAAGTCAAGCAGGTGGGCACAGACGTATTCCATGGTCAGGGTCGCTACGTCCACCGTCTCCAGAGAAGTTATCAGGGGAGTGTACTCAGGTGGCAACGACGACAGCAAAATGTACACTCTGTCGTCTGGAGCTACAGTCTTGCCTCTTGCCTCCAGCTCAACGAAACAGTCCGTTAGCCGTTTGATGTGATCTTTCACACACCCTCCAGCCGGCATAACGGTGCGGAACATCCTCCTTGTCAAGGCCATGAGGGAGCCAGCAGTGGTGCTAACATGCACCGCACTCAACGCGTCCCAGGCAGCCTTGGGAGTGTCCTTCCCTCGCACATAAACCAGCTGGTCATCTCCTATAGATAGCACTATGTTGGCCAGTGCCTTATCCGATAACACAGTCTCGGCAGGAGATAAGTCAGCAGGGGGGTTACTCACGAACAGCCATTGCCCTTCACGCTTGAGGTAGTGTTGCATTCTCAGGCTCCACACCGCGTAGTTGGCTGAGGTGAGCTTCTCAACGGCTACTCCAAGCTGTTGCTGAGCCATCGTGCCGACTCCTCCTCACAGCTGGCTGCCGACGTCCCTCTGGCTCTCAAACAGAGAACGGTGGTGCTTCTGTGTCCTTCACCGGCGTTCCTCGCCTCCGGCTCTTTCCAAACTCACAGTCAGCTCAACTCTCAACTCTCTCCTCCGCGCAGCGGAAGCGTGCTGGGCCCATAACCCTGTCGGAGCGGGAGTAGCAGAGTGAGGGAGATGACTTGCCCGACACAGGGCTTCAGGAAAGAAAATCAGGCAGACGCGTGCAACTAGTGCCAAAAGGTGTATTAACATATATACACGACAAGTGCTCTCTTGTGCAGTCTATACAATATCACCTCCACGGACAAAGTGCTTCGCCTAACCACCATCTCACAGGGAGAGACCTGTGTGATGCACACACAGATCATATATAGTCCAAGCGGCCAATCCTGGCCGTGCTGACTCAGCAGATTGCATCACTTGGCTTCTGCCGGCTCAAGCCGGTCTGCTGATCAGGTCACTGTGACCTAGCCTGGCAGCTAGATCACCAGCTGTCATACTGTAGCTGTCAGACTGGGTTTATGTAGATTCTTGCTCCAACATCCTTATCTTCAAACCCCTTCCAACCTTCCCAGCAATTAACACAGAACAATGGTCACATTCAACAGCCAGTTTCCTTATCACTACCCTTCCAGGAAGCCCCACCAAACAATGGGCACATCCACAAAACAATTGCCCTTTCATCACACCCCCTCCAGCCTACAAATAGCAGCTCTCCAGCAGCCCTGGCCCCACTCAATGCACAGCAGCCAAGAAGGTCTGAGTGCCTGCTCCGGCTGCAACGCCACTGAGGATGTTCTCCGCAGCTGAGAACGAAACGTCTGGAAGGAAAACTTTATCCAGTAGAACACGACACTTGATCCCGAAAGATTCTACAAACCCTAATGATGTTAATCACGTTGTCTCCCCCAGGTTCCTTGGGCCCATGCAGATTTGGGCTCCCAATTGCCTAATCAAAGTATTTTCCCCACTTCTCCCCCTCCCCAAAGTCTGACAGCAGGTAATTTTAAACCAGCCAGTGAGATTCAAACTTTTTGTCTCAACTCAATCCATAGCCAGGACAGCCAAACCCCACCTACTGTGAGGATCTTCATAAAAGAAGGACCTCGTGCCCTAGCATATTGACCCTCAAATCCTCAGTTCAGATCTCTGCTGGTCAGAACCCTGGTTTCCTTCTAAGAACTTTTGCTACACCTTGCAGGCTTTTCCTCTCCTTTTCCTCCTCAAATTCCGCTCCTTGGACCTCAATTGGATCTGCCTTGGATCACTTCAGACCTCAAATTCCCAAAACTGTATGTCCCTTCCCTCAAACTTCCCAATTTCCTTCATTCTATCTTTTAGAAAGTGTAGATGACTGGGGAAGGCAATGGCAAACCACCCCATAAAAAGTCTGCCATGAAAACATTGTGATGCGACGTCATCCCAGAGTTGGAAACGACTGGTGCTTGCACGGGGGACTACCTTTACCTTTTATAAGTGTGCTTTCTTCTTTGGTGTATGCACATGTGGGATGACGTAGGGAATTAGTTCTCAGGTGCCAAGTATAGATTCTTTACATTTGTATTCCTTTTTCCTTTATTTTGTTCACAACAAAGTTATTCATTTGTATTTATAATTATTCTCTCTCACTGTCTTTCTTCACAATTGTATTTTGGGGTATCTCTGCTGAGATCCACCACGGCACTCAAGGTCCTGCAATTATTCCTTTCTGGAACCCTTTGTAAAACTAATTTCCCTTTCTCTGGGTCCAGTCTGGGTAACAAGCAGGGCTTTTTTGTAGCAGGAACTCATTTGCACATTAGGCTACACACCCCTGATGTAGCCAATTCTCCTGGAGCTTACAGTAGGCCCTGTAAGGAGAGCCCTGTAAGCTCTTGGAGGATTGGCTACATAAGAGGAGTGTGGGCTAATATGCAAAGGAAGAAGAAGAAGAAGATATTGGATTTATATCCCGCCCTCCACTCCGAAGAGTCTCAGAGCGGCTCACAATCTCCTTTACCTTCCTCCCCCACAACAGACACCCTGTGAGGTGGGTGGGGCTGGAGAGGGCTCTCATAGCAGCTGCCCTTTCAAGGACAACCTCTGCCAGAGCTATGGCTGACCCAAGGCCATGCCAGCAGGTGCAAGTGGAGGAGTGGGGAATCAAACCTGGTTCTCCCAGATAAGAGTCCACACACTTAACCACTACACCAAACTGGCTCTCCTGCTACAAAAAAGGAGTTCCTGCTACAAAAAAGAATCAAGCAAGAGGTGGCTCTCACTTGTCAGCCCCGGAGAAAGTGGGTGCTTGCAGCAGTAGGAGCCTGCCTGTTCTTCTTGTTTCCCCCCCTTCCACTGGAGGGGCAGGGGTTTGGGGGCAGTTAGGCTCCCCTACCCTAGGGCCTAGGATGGCTGCCCTGTATGCCCCTTGGCTAAGACAGCCCTGTACCTAGTAAATCAAGTTCTATGTGGGAACATCTGCTAGACAGAATGCAAGGATGTGTCGCTGTATTTAACAGAGTTGACAGTTTATAGCACATGCTGGGAAAGTGAAACTGATCTGCTAAGCTAGATCATCTAAATGACAGGAGGTGGCTGGGTGCCAGGATTGCATCAGCCCAGAAGCACAGTCAGCATGACTCAGCACGATGCTGATTGGTTACTTGATGTATAAATGTACAAAGACACTTTGCTATGTGTGGGTTATGGAAGTTGGAGAGCAGCAGAGCATACTGCCGGTTTGGAGAGTGATAGGTGTAAATAAACTGTATATAGTGGTTTTACAACTACTGTGTGCAACCTTCATTCTTGCGTCACTAAATACCAGCTCTAGGCGCATCAACAGGATGGACTCAGGAACAATATATCATTCAGTTAAGCCCAGACTGCAGACTGGTAATGGAGGAAAGCTTTCCTGAAAGACTGCCTGCCCACCATTTGTGATCTTCCCATAAAACACACAGTATCTTCCCATAGTCTTTGCATAAAACACACACTGAGGAGTAGTGTTAGATAAAGACACACTCTCCATTTACAGGGGTTAACTATAAGGCCTAACTGGCCCTTCTAGTCCTCTGTAAATTAGTGTGCACCTGACAGCATGACCCAGAATCCTTTGCAACCTGCAAAACTTCTGTGGCAGATTTACAAGCCTTCCTCAGCAGATTAGTGGATGTGAAACCCATTCCCTGAAGTTAGGAAATTAGAAAGTCACAGATTTAACTGATGGACAAAGAGACTTGCTCGAGATCACCTGAGGAGCCTCACAGCTGAACACACACTTGAGCACAGGTCTCCTCCGGTCATGTCTAAATGCTATCCAGTGGCTCTCAAGAGTAAGGGACAATAAAGATATTTTTGTTTTACCTTCAGAATCTTTCTTATAAAAGGTTCCATGTGGATGCACAGAATAAGGCCGGGAAGCAAAGTTCTTCATATGAACGATGAATGTATCTCTTTCCTCAGCTCTCAGCACAGGTCCAAGAAAACCAAGCCAAGATGGTTTGGCGATTTCCTGAGAGTAGGTCTTGTCTGTGAATTGTCTGAAAATGGCCTTTTTGTAAACACGGCCTATCCTGTTAGCTCCTCTTTTCACAAATGGAATGGCTTCTCTGGAAAGAAAAGGGAGGGTTAGGTTAAGGCAATATTTTAGTCAATCAGAACTTCTGGGTGTGATGATTTGAGTTCAAATTCTCCTCCAGCTTTGACAGATAGAGTCATTTGGGCTCTCCCAACTTGAATGGAAACAAACTGAAAAATCATTTTTATCCATTAATTTTGTGTAGGTCTTCACATGATGAAGTCTATATTAGCAGCAAACTTGATGCTATTGACAGAGAACGCCACAGATTCACACCAAACCACAAGGGAACACCCCTGCATCACTGGGTAATGGCCAGTTGAGTCACATGCATTACATGACATCCTTTGTAGAGCCTCCTCACTTCCACATTTGGCAGGAAAATGGTGACTGTACTAATATTATGTTGTGTATCAGCGTCAGCTACATGTCTCTGGAAAATACAGGGAAGAGATGTGGAATGACTGAACCTTTTACTGGCCACAACGGTGGATTCACCTGAAATTCTTTTCTTACTTTTTTCATACTACCTTGTCATATGATCAGTGTTGTTGCAAAACATCATACTCTAATTGATCACATCAGTGATAGAGACTTTAGGCCCCAGGTTCAGTCTTCAGTATTGCCAGTAAAAAGGATCAGATGTGAAAGATCTCTAACTGAGATCCTGGAGGAGAAGAAGAAGAAATTGGATTTATACCCCTCCCGCCACTCTGAATCTCAGAGAGAGTGACTCACAATCTCCTTTATCTTCCTTCCCAACAACAGACACCCTTGTGAGGTAGGTGGGGCTGAGAGAGCTCTGACAGAAGTTGCCCTTTCAAAGACAGCTGTACGAGAGCTATGGCTGACCCAAAGCCATTCCAGCAGCTGCAAGTGGAGGAGTGAAGAATCAAACCCGGTTCTCCCAGATATGACTCCATGCACTTAACCACTACACCAAACTGGCTCTCGCTGCTGCCAGTCAGCCAGGGAACTGGTATTGATCACCTGGAGACTGAATATAACAGCAGGAGATCTACAGCGGCCACCTGGAAGTTGGCAACCGTACCACAGTGTGATAGAAATAAACATTGCCTACTAGGAGAATAAACAAACGTCGCCTATCAGAGGGAAGAACAAAGCCATGACCGCATACATACATTGTGAAAGCAGAGTAAACATTCCAGCTTGTTACCGTTTTCCCATTCCGGCAGCTTACCTTGCTTCACTCCAATGACCACAGAAGTGGCAGACTAACATCAGGCCAAGAGCTGCCAACAGAGGTCTGATTTTGCACACTACTGCTTTGGAATCCTAAGAATTTGTTCTGCTCAACACTGCGTTTGATCTCAACCAGTGAAAACCAGCAGCAAGTAACTTAAATGCTAATAAACAACACTTTAAAACCCAATGAAGATTAAGAGATTCAGCTTTCCAGCCTGTTCAGTCCAAGGCCACAGAAACCACTGAAGAAGAAGAAGAAGAAGATATTGGATTTATATCCCGCCCTCCACTCCAAAGAGTCTCAGAGCGGCTCACAATCTCCTTTACCTTCCTCCCCCACAACAGACACCCTGTGAGGTGGGTGGGGCTGGAGAGGGCTCTCACAGAAGAAGAAGTTATTGGATTTATATCCCACCCTCCACTCCGAAGAGTCTCAGAGCGGCTCACAATCTCCTTTACCTTCCTCCCTCACAACAGACACCCTGTGAGGTAGATGAAGATATTGGATTTATATCCCGCCCTCCACTCCGAAGAGTCTCAGAGCGGCTCACAATCTCCTTTACCTTCCTCCTCCACAACAGACACCCTGTGAGGTAGATGAAGATATTGGATTTATATCCCGCCCTCCTCTCCAAAGAGTCTCAGAGCGGCTCACAATCTCCTTTACCTTCCTCCCCCACAACAAACACCCTGTGAGGTGGGTGGGGCTGGAGAGGGCTCTCCCAGCAGCTGCCCTTTCAAGGACAACCTCTGCCAGAGCTATGGCTGACCCAAGGCCATTCCAGCAGGTGCAAGTGGAGGAGTGGGGAATCAAACCCGGTTCTCCCAGATAAGAGTCTGCACACTTAACCACTACACCAAACTGGCTTTCCTGAATCTGAACCTACATGAATCTGAACCTACATAGGCAATCTGAACCTACATAGGCAATATTATTGAAGAATGCCATATTTCATAAGTGTGGCAGCCTCTTAAACTCAATTTTTTCCTTTTCAGATATCTACGAGGACAGAAAAATATAAAGGGCCGTGGCTCAGTGGTAGAGCATGTCTGCATGCTGAAAATTCCTGATTTAATCCCCAGCAACTCCAGTTAAAAGGACCAGGCAGGAGGTGATGTGAAAGACCTCTACCTGAGCCCTTGGAGAGCCACTGCCAGTCTGAGCAGGCAATACTGACTGTGTTGGACCAGTAGTCTGATTCAGTTCAAGGCAGCTTCATATCTGTTCGTAATTATTTCAATGTTCTCTTTTTAAAAAGTTTCCAAGAACAGATGCAATGCAGAACATATGCTGATTTTGACAGCTGCCACTACCTGGATCTGGGCGTACAATTAATGATTTATCCAACAATACTACTTCTCTCTGTCTTTTACAATCAACGTCTTCAACAGTAAAATCTTATTGATTTCAGCGGTCTTCAAACTGGAGTAGCTACCTGGAAGAAAACTTTTATGCTTTCTCTCAAGGTCATTTTGACCATTTTCCAAGCACACAAGTATGAATGAAGAAATCATATAAAACTAAATGTGTATTATTCATTTATTTGCTTCATACCCTGCCTTTATACCCAGTTGGGAACTGATGTGGCTTTCATTATTCCCCTCTCCTCCGTTTTATCTTCACAAAAACTAGGTAAGATATGTTATGTCGAGAGTATGTGGGACCAGCCCAAGGTCACACAGCAAGCCTACATGGGAGAGTAGGGGATTCAAACCCAGGTCCCCTAGATTTAGACTTAGTCAGCCAACCCCAAGTGCCCACTCTTTTTATACACAGCAGCCTTTTATTGCAAATACACAGAAGTGTGCATGCACACAAGAATTTACACCCAGTATTAAGCTTTGTTGGTCTTAAAGGTGCCACTAGACTCAAATTTTGTTGAGAGGAGGGAGAGAGTACATTAAGTGTTTACTTGAATTTTATAACTTGATCCTAAATATGGCTAACCCTAACATATATGAACATATGAAGCTGCCTTATACTGAATCAGACCCTCAGCCCATCAAAGTCAGTATTGTCTACTCAGACTGGCAGTGGCTCTCCAGGGTCTCAAGCTGAAGTTTTACAGGCCTATTTGCCTGGACCCGTTTTAGTTGGAGATGCCAGGGACTGAACCTGGGACCTTCTGCTTACCAAGCGGATGCTCTACCACTGAGCTACCATCCCTCCCCTAAAAATAAATGAATCCCACTGAGTTCAGTGGGACTTGACCTCCTGGTAGGTCTGTTTAGGAATGAATAGCCTCCATGTCACTGTGGAACAGTAAGACAATATTGGACGTCACTGGGGGCTGGATGCCCTCTGACTGCTGGGGATATTATCCCATACATTTGGTTTCTATTACCTCTATCTAGGACATGGCCTAAAATTAATCCCCACTTTCGTTAATATGACTATCACATTTTTTTCTTCTCTCTCTGCCTTACGAGGGGTCATAGTGTACTGATTAAGCACTGTGGCAAAATCAGATTAAACGTTACCAATGGAAAGCAGTTGGTTGTTATACTACTGTATCTTTTGGTATATCTTTTCTACACCCAACAACACCATGTTGTAATCCAATTAAGTCTGGAAGGCATCCTGTACTCCTCCTTATGACTCACTCAAACCTGAGGTATTTCTCTGTAAAAAAGACAAGCTATAAATAAATATCCTGAAGTATCATTTTTTACCCTCTCCCTTCTCGTTCACCTTCAGTACACACACATCTCTGATGAAGAGTTCTGGGTAACTCAAAAGCTTGCTTGTCATTGCAACTGGTGGCAATATTTATTTATTTAATTAATTAATTCAATTTATATCCCACCCTCCCCACAAAAGCAGGCTCAGAGCAGCTTACATGTCCATGAAAATGCATGGAATATAAAATTACATTAAGATGTAAAAACAAAGAAATCAAACCATTTCAAGTGCTATAATGATCTTTGCATTTTTCTATTCTATTGTTCCAATGGGTGTTCTGTAGAAAGACCGATCTTATGAAATAATGCGTCATGAATACATGCAGTGCCAGGTGAGCATACACACAAGAACTTATACCCAGAATTAAACTTTGTTGGTCTTGAATTGGCCACTGGGTTGACCCAATGCTAGGGTTGCCAATCCCCAGGTCGGGGCAGGGGATCCCCCGGTTTGGAGGCCCTCCCCCCGCTTCAGGGTAATCAGAAAGCGGGGGGAGGGGAGGGAAATGTCTTCTGGATACTCATGATTCCCTATGGAGACTTATTCCCATAGAAAATAATGGAGAATTTATCCATGGGTATCTGGGGCTCTGGGGGCCCTGTTTTTTGAGGTGGAGGCACCAAATTTTCTGTATAGTATCCGGTTGCACTCCCCAAAATACTCCCTAAGTTTCAAAAAGATTGGACTAGGGGGTCCAATTCTTTGAGCCCCCAAAGAAGGTGCCCCTATCCTTCATTATTTCCTATGGAAGGAAGGCATTTAAAATATGTACGGTCCCTTGAAATGTGATGGACAGAACTCCCTTTGGAGTTCAATTATGCTTGTCACGACCTTGCTCCTGGCTCCACCCCAATGTCTCCTGGCTCCACCCCCAAAGTCCCCAGATATTTCTTGAATTGGACTTGGCAGCCCTACGGCCAATGCCCAGCACTTGAAATAACCAAAATTCCACATTACTTTTTTTTTTTAATCGACATGCAATCTCATCCATTTTAAACATATCTGTTTCATGGCTGAGGCGGCTCTCGGAGAAGTTAGGAAGCAAAAACACACACCCAATCTAATCTGGAAGCCACAAACAAGTACTTCTTGTTGCAAAGCTGATGTTTACAGCAAAACCTCCAAGCAACCCAGGCGGAGGCGCCAGCAAAGTCCAACTTCGACTTACTCATCTTCTGTCAGGTTTTTCCCCTTAATCAGATTCTCCCCGGTCGGCGCATAATCCCAGTACTCCTCCACGATGCCGAGGTAGAAAATCCTGTCGGCGGCTTCCCCTAGAACTAGAAGCCACACCGCGCAAGCGAGAACTTGCTTCACGGACGGCATTTGCAGGCATTCCTCAGGGCGCCGCGCCAACAAGCGTGCGCAGCTCACCTCTGCATGCTCGACTGCTTTCCCAGATCAGAGGAGGAGGACTAGATACAGCCAAGCCCCGCCTCCGCCATTCATCAATTTGGGGAAGCCCCAAAACTTGGAGCAAACAAAGAAAAGCCCGAGGGAGGGAGGGGTTGCGATGGCAACGAGGCCTCCTGCTAGGCTTGGAGAGACGCTGGAGAACTGGCATGTTTGTCCCTCTGGTTAGGCCAGTGAAGAAAGCCTGGTTTTGTTTTATAACTGAGGATGCTTTTCTTGGCCTTCTGGAATGCCTGGTGGTAAACATGCTCGCATTTATTGTGTGTGTGCAGATAACATGCCCAAGTAGAGATGCCAGGTCTCTGTTGGAAAATACCTGGAGACTTTGGGAGGTGGATCTGGGAGATGGTGAAGTTTGGGGAGGGGAAAGGTGTCAGCATGGTACAGTGCCATAAAGTCCACCCTTCAAAGCAGCCATTTTCTCCAGGGGAGCTGATCTCTGCCAGCTGGAGTTCGGTTGTAAAAGCAGGAGATCCCCAGGCCCCATCTGGAGGTTGGCAACCTTGTGCCCGAGCTCAGATTGATCACATCATACGTTCATTCATCGACTGATGAAAACAGTAGGTATAAAATACCCTTCCCAGCAATTTACAGTAGAATGAAATTTCAATGGTAAAACACAGGTTTTTCTTTAATACAAACCTCAAAACAAAGTAAGAACATCAACATTCAGTAATCTAGTCAGGCCTGAGAGGTTTGCCAGGTCTGGGATGGAAAATACCTGGAGACTTTGGGGGTGGATCTGGGAGATAGTGAAGTTTGGGGAGGGGAAAGGCCTCAGAATGGTACAATGCCATAAAGTCCACCCTTCAAAGCAGCCCTTTTCTCCAGGGGAGTTGATCTCTGCCAGCTGGAGGCTGGCAACCCTAGGGCCTGGCTCTAATACAACTGTCATGTTAGGGTTGCCAGTCTCCAAGTGGGGTGGTTGGAGATCTACTGGAATTACCACTGATCTTCAAGTTACAGAGATCTGTTCCCCTGGAGAAAAGGGCTGCATTGGAGGGTAGATTCCATAGCACTGTACCCTCCACTTAGGTCCCTCCACTCCCCAAGCTCCACCCTCAAAATCTCCAGAGCTGGCAATCCTATCAATGAAAAGATGCCACAATGTGCAGGGCCTTTTTGGTGATGGTGCCAAGATAGTGTATCTGGTGTGAAAGAAGGATCAAGTAGCAGTCTAAACAGGGTGTCAACCTCATTTGGTGTGAGGGTCGGATCTGACATAAATGAGACCTTATTAGACTGGGCCATGTGTCTCATAAAATGTAATGCCAGGTAGCAGAGATATAAACTATCTAAAGGACACAGACACAGTTTAAAGATCTTTTAAAAAAACACCTTAAAATAAAACATGATTAAAACATTAGCACTCGTTGGTCTTAAAGGTGTTTTCTTTGTATCTCTGCTATGGGATCCAGGGAACTAGGCAAAGGAAGCTCTGGCTCTTTTCTTCCTTCCCCTGGGGACCAGGAGGGGGAGGAGCCTCAGTCAAGAGAGGCATGGCTCAGTAGCTCTGCTGTGCGATTGAGAGAGCTTGGCAAAAGAAGCTCTGTCTCGCTCCCTTCCTCCCCAAGGAAGGATCCTCAGCCAATGGAGAAAATAGAGGCTTTGCTCCATAGCTCCTGAGCAATTGAGCAAGCCTGGCAAAGCAAGCTCTCCCTCCCCCCCCCTTCCACCCCAAGGGAGGAGCCTCAGCCAATGGAGAAAATAGAGGCTTTACTCTGTAGCTTGTGTGCGATTGAGCAAGCCTGGCAAAGCAAAGTATAATGCAGAAGGAAGCAAACAACAGCCTGTTGCTCGGGGGCCTGGTAAGAGCCCTTCGGAGGCCTGATTCGGCCCTCAGGCCACATGTTTAACACCCCTGGTCTAAAACCTAGTCACCACATCTCCCTCAATTCATTGTCAGTTAACCAAGCCAAAACCCTACCAATAAAAAGCTAATTTGACTATCCCCCTTACAGGTATCGTCAGACTCCAGGTGGGGCCTGGGGTTCTTCCAGAATAAAAACTGATATCAGTTCTCTTGCAGGAAATAGCAATTTCAGTGGACAGGTTCTATGATAAACCATATAGGGTTGCCAGCTGCAAGTTGGGAAATTCCTGGAGATTTGGGGGCAGAGCCTGGGGGAGGCAGGGTTTGGGGAGCAGACAGTTATCAGGCAGATATAATGCCATAGAATTCCACACGCCAAAGCAGCTTGTTGTTGTTGCTGTAATTCTGGGTAATGATTTCCAGGCCCTGGCTGGAGGATGGCAAGGATACATAGACAGAGCACATCTCCTCCCTGCTTTCTCCTCCTCCCCAAATCCCACCATCCATAAACCCCATCCCCAAATCTCCAGGAAGGTCCAAAAGGAACTGGCAACCTTACCTTGCCACCAATACTCCCTTCAAGCTGTGGGGTATTGTGCACAAAAATTCTACTTTGTGAGCTACTGGCATGAAAGTTGTGACTTGTGAGCTGCCACATAAATGAGTTTGCTCTGGAGCCATTTTTCCTGAGCTAAGACAAAAATGTTTGAGCTGGAGGCTTAAAAACTGTGAGCTAGCTCACACTAACTCAGCTTGGAGGGAACACTGCTTTCCACTTTTGGCTTTGGAAATTCCTGGGGATTTGGGAACAATACCTGGGAGGGGTGGAGACTGGGGGGTGAAGGGAGCTCAGCAAAGATGCAATGCAGCCGGCAGGTGGGACTGGGGATCCTCTGTAATTATAGCTCATTTCCGGGTTACAAAGATCAGTTCCCCTGAAGAAAATCGATGCGTTGGAGGGTGGACTCTATGAGATTGTGACCGAATGAGGTCCCTGTCCTCTTCAGGATCCATCCCCAAATCCCCAGGAGTTTCCCAACCTGGATAAGAACATAAGAGAAGCCATGTTGGATCAGGCCAATGGCCCATTCAGTCCAACACTCTGTGTCACACAGTGGCCAAAAAAATTATATATATATATATATATATATATATATATATATATATATCTGGCATCCCTATTCCCCCCCTCCCCATTAGTTGTAATTTTGGGAGATCTCCAGGCCCCACCTGGAGGTTGGCTACCCTACTTAGGGTTACCAATCCCCAGTTGGGGAAAGGGGATTCCCCAGTGTGGAGGCCCTCTCCCCACTTCAGGGTCATCAGAAAGCAGGGGGGGAGGGTTTAAATGTCTGCTGGACTCTCCATTACAGAGCATCACTGCCCCAGATAGAGAGTTCCAACAATACCCTGGGGCTAATAGCCATTGATGGACCTCTGCTCCATATGCTTATCCAATCCCCTCTTGAAGCTATCTATGCTTGCAGCTGCCTCCACCTCCTGTGGCAGTTAATCCCATATGTTAATCATCCTTTGGGTGAAGAAGTATTTTCTTCTATCCATTCTAACCTGACTGCTCAGCACTTTGAGTGCCCATGAGTTCTTGTATTGTGAGAAAGGGAGAAAAGAAGAGATTTCCCAAAGGAGTCGCAGGGCAGTTTACAATCTCCTTTCCCTTCACCTCCTCACAACATACACCCTGTGAGGTAGGTGGAGCTGAGAGAGTTCTGACAGAAACTGCTCTTGAGAGGAACAGCTCTGCAAGAACTTATGACTGACTCAAGGTCACATCAGCAGGTGCATGTGGAGGAGTGGGCAATCAAACCCGGTTCTCCCAGATAAGAGTCTGCACACTTAACCACTACACCAAGCTGGCTCTCATTCAGAGTTCTGGTAGCATGATGGAGCCAAGAGAAGGGGAGAGTGGAGAGAAGTAGAGCTGATTCTGGAGAGGGGCTGGGGGGAATGGAATTTCCCTCCCCCCAAAGTCTTTGGTCCCCCTCTTGCACTTATTTGATGCTTACATCCCACCATCAGAGGCTGCCAACCTCTGGCTACGGCTTGGTGATCTCTCAGAATCACAACTGAACCACTCGGCAGGGAGGGCGGGGTATAAATAAAAATTTACTTACTTACTTACAACTGATCTCCAGGCTACAGTGACCAGTTCCCCTGGAGAAAATGGCTGCTTTGTAAGGTGGACTCTATGGCATTATACTCCTCGGAGGTCCTTCCCTCTCCTCCCTGAACCCCACCCTCTGCAAGCACCACCCTCAAACCTCAGGAGGAATTTCCAACCCAGAGCTGGTAAACCTACTCCTGCCTCCCCAATGGGGAAGAGAGTTACCATGTGCCTGGCAAGGTGGGAACATGCACCCCCAGCAAGCCATCCCACTGGCACTCCAGCAGCTAGTGGGGGTGGGGAAGCTGTTGGCAATGGCATGACATCACTTTCAGGTGAAACCAGAAGTGACACTACACCTCCCTAGGAATCAAAAACTCTGTAGTTTTACATGCACACCCATTTCCTGCTGGTTGCCAGGCCTGGCAAAGCACCTTGCACACCCATTTCCTGCTGGTTGCCATGCCTGGCAAAGCAGCTTGCAACATAGGTCTCCTCTCTTCCATTGTATCCTCACAACTACCACACTGTGAGGCAGTGTTCCCTCTAAGCTGAGTTAGCTTGAGCTAGCTCACAGATTTTTTAGCCTCCAGCTCACACATTATTGTCTTAGCTCAGGAAGGATGACCCCCCGAGGACGGGGGGTGGGGGTAGCGAGCCCCGGGAAGCGTCGGAAAGGCCCGCGGGGGTCGCTGGAGGCCCTCCAGCGACCCCCGCGGGCCTTTCCGACGCCCTCCCGGGGGGAGGAGGACGGGGGGTGGGGGGTAGCGAGCCCCGGGAAGCGTCGGAAAGGCCCGCGGGGGTCGCTGGAGGCCCTCCAGCGACCCCCGCGGGCCTTTCCGACGCCCTCCCGGGGGGAAGAGGACGGGGGGTGGGGGTTGCGAGCCCCGGGAAGCGTCGGAAAGGCCCGCGGGGGTCGCTGGAGGCCCTCCAGCGACCCCCGCGGGCCTTTCCGACGCTCTCCCGGGGGGAGGAGGACGGGGGGTGGGGGTTGCGAGCCCCGGGAAGCGTCGGAAAGGCCCGCGGGGGTCGCTGGAGGCCCTCCAGCGACCCCCGCGGGCCTTTCCGACGCCCTCCCGGGCCTCCGCCGCCACCGCCCGGCCCCGTGCGCGGGCGGGGAAGGCGGCGAGTGAGGGAGGGAGCGTCCCTGCGCGTGCGCAGGGCGATCTGCGCACGCGCAGGGTCGCTCCCTCCCTCACTCGCCGCCTTCCCCGCCCGGGCGCGCGGCCCCCGGCTCTCTGGCTGGCTAAACCGGGACCTCAAAATGGTCCCGGTATACCCAGCCCGGGAGCCGGGAATTGGGGGCCAGATCCGGGAAAGTCCCGGGAGACCGGGACGGTCTGGCCACCCTACCCCCAGAGCACACTAATGTATGCAGCAGCTGCTCACAACGTTAATACCAGTAGCTCCACAAAGTAGAATTTTTGCTCACAAGAGCCAGCAGCTTAGAGGGAACGTTGCTGTGAGGTACTTTATGCTGAGAGCAATACTCCCTCTATGCTGTGGAGTCTTATGTGCAGAAATCCTACTTCGTGTGCTACTGCATAAAGTTTTGCCCTGGAACCATTTTTCCTGAGCTAAGACAAAAATGTGTGAACCAGAGGCTAACCCCCCCCCCCTTTGTGCTAGTTCACACAAAGTCACCTTAGAGGGAACACTGTCTGAGAGTGACAGGCCGAAGGTCAAATAGGGATGCCGGCCTCCAGGTGGGACTTGAGGGTCCCCTGAAACTATAGGCCATCTATAGAGGTCAGGTCCCCTGGAGAAAATGGATGCTTCGGAGGGCTCCAAGGCATTGTACCCCATATAGGTCCCTGTCCTCCCCAGTTTCTATTTCCAAATAGGGTTTCCAGCTGGCTTGTGTTGGAAAATACCTGGGGACATTGGGTGGGGCGGATCCGGGAGAGGGCTGGGTTTGGGGAGGGGCCTCAGCATAGTGCAATGCTATACAGTCCACCCTTTAATGCAACCGTTTTCTCCTGGGGAACTGAGCTCTGCCAGCTGGAGATTAGTTGTAAAAGTAGGAGATTTCCAGGCCCCACCTGGAAGCTGGCAACCCTAACAGGAGTTTCTCAACCTGGATTTGGAAACCCTACTCCTCATCAACCGCTGGTGGTCAGGGGAGACCTGGCAACTCTAGTAGGGTCCCCTCACAGTCACAGAGGAGGAATTGGGGGGCATTCATGAACATCATGTGCAATACTCCCTCTTGTGGAGTCTTATATGAAGCTGCCCTCTACTGAATCAGACCCTCTTTGGTCCATCAAAGTCAGTCTTGTCTACTCAGACTGGCAGCAGCTCTCCAGGGTCTCAAGCTGAGGTTTTTCACACCTACTTCCCTGGACCCTTTTTAGTTGGAGATGCCGGGGATTGAACCTGGGACCTTCTGCTTACCAAGCAGATGCTCTACCACTGAGCCACCATCCCTCCCTGAATTTTGTGAGCAAAAATTCTACTTTGTGAGCGACTGCCATTAAAGTTGTGAGCTACTGCATAAATTAGCTTGCTCTGGGGCTATTTTTCCTGAGCTAAAACACAAATGTGTGAGCCGGAAGCTAAAAAGCTGTGAGCAAACTTTCATTTTTATTCTTTCCTTCATTCATGGAGCTCAAGGGGAACATATATTCATACAGAATCTCGAGTTAAAAATTCAAATTATGCACAAGACTGTAGTCATCATTGGGCTCCAGAGAATGGTTAAATATCAACCTTTTTTGTCTGTGTGGGCAATAAACCCCAATGTTCACGTAATCTCTTTTCTCAGACCATAATCTTTGTCGGTGGGTTTAGCGCTGTATCAGCAATAATCACCTTGCACTTCATTTAAATGCCTGAGCCTTCATTTTGCTTTTGCTTTCCCCTAAGTTAATTGGTACTTATTGCCTCATAAAATGTGCACGTATATTCATTAAGCAGTAATTACCCTGACAATGAGCATAGCACAAATAATGTTTGCTGCATTTTATGATGATTGGAGGGATTCAGAAAACAACTCAACGAAAAGCTTTGCCCTTTCAAGTTAAGACAGAATTTGTTTATGTACTTCACACTACAGGCTGTTTGCGGCAGTTGACAGGAAGACTGAAGACTGGAACATGGGGAGGGCCTATCGGTGCGTGTGTGTGCAGAGGGTGGAATAGAGAACTGTACAAGAGTATACTCCGGAAAGAAAGTGAGCCACACACCAGCACCTAGTATAAAAGTAGTGTATTTACAAACTGTATACAGTACAACTAGTGCAGTGAAAATCATAAATCTGAGTGACAAAGTGCTCCACCAGGATCCAACTCTTGACTGAGAGAAATACAGACTGGCATTGCAATCCTTATATATACAAGTCAGCCAATCACGGCAGTCCATATAGTTGCTGACTTCAGCAGGTACTTTCCTTTAGTCACAGTCCAGCCAGATCTGGCTTGCTGACAAGGTTAATCTGACCTGACCTGTCAGATAGATCCACCTGCTTCTTCCTTGCTCCTGTCATGCTTTGGAAGGAGGACTCAATACATCAACAGGGCCGTGACCTCACATATGCCTTTATGCCTTTTCTAGTGAAAACCCAGGCGACATAGGGTAGAACCATAGAGGTTCTGGTGATTCCTAGAGCTATCCTCTGGTACTTCCAGGTTTCCACCAGAAGTGACATAAAGGCTCACACAGTGCCACCAGTTTTCTTGTTTTTTTCTTGTCACTGCTTGGAGCAGCAAGAGGCAACAGAACCTGGGGCCAGGGGATCTCCTAATCAACGATGAGGTTGGCCTGCAAAGATATATCAGGAGGTATCTTTGAAGAGAACTGGCTGCTAGCAAGAGCCAAACTCCTGCGTTGAGCAGTGGATCTACCCTTGCAGAACTTCCGCTTCTTTCTATTATGGCAAGTTGCTGAGGGCTGACATACAACAACCTTCTACTTATTTGAGTCAATGCTACTTTTTTTATCAGCATCTGGAAACAGAAAGGCCATTCATCTTAGAATTTCAGTTGGTTCCACACACCTTTGGAGAGTGGGGGTGAAGTGACCATGTTTTGCAGGTAACAAATTAGTTCACTTGGTAAATATTTTAAAGTCCCCCCCCCCCCAAGTTGAGTACTTTTTGAGAGGGACATGGGGAGGGCCGTGACTGTATTTCATGGCTAGGTCCCTTGGCTGGGGAGTCTTTCTGATTCTGCTTCCTCATTTTTAAATTTTTTTTTGGCACTGTGTCCTACTGCACAGTGTAAATCATAAGTTAAGTAAAATCTATACTTTAATAAACCTGTCCTCGTTCCATTACTGTTTCTTACCAGAGTTACCAGCCTCCAGGTTGGCGCCTGGAGATCTCGCGCTTTGACAATTGATCTCCAGCTGGCAGAGATCAGCTCCCCTGGAGAAAATGGCTGCCTTGAAGGGTGGACTCTATGGCATTGTACCCTGCTGAGGCCCCTCCTCTCTCCTCGCCAAACCCCGCCCTCTCCCAACTCCACCCCCAAAGTCGCCAGGTATTTCCCAACACCAGCCTGGCAATCCTATTATTACCTAATGAACACATATTATTCTGTTAAAGGCATCAGGAAGCCAAGGGATTTGTTTTGTTCTGATATATGGCTTGGTTGAGGGTTGGGGAGGGGCAGTTGGAGTCTTTGTCAGGGGCCCATAGCAGTTCTCAGCAGCCCTGAGAAGCCACATTAGAAAAGAACAAGAGCAAAATATATTCAGATCAGGAAACATCTGGGGACTTTGGGGGGTGGGGCCAGGAGACTTTGGGGTGGGGCCAGGAGAATTTGAGGGTGGAACCAGGAGACTTTCCCTTTCCCTAAACAAACAAACAGCAGTGCAGTTTCCCTGAATACAGTCTTCATGTCCTCAATCTCTTTTTTTGCTGACCCTGGCAGCTGCACTTTCACTAAATCAAAGTGAAATTTGTCATATCCTGAAGAGCTTTGAGAATCCTGGGGGGGGGGGGACATTTTGAGTGGGTGGAGCAGAATTTCTACACCCCCCCCCCCACCACCACTGTGATTCCTCATAGGCCTCCAGCTTCTTATTATCTTAAAAGGACTTTCAGAATGTGAAGATTTTCAAAATACCGGTCAGTTCCTTTCACAGTTCGTTTATTCAAGGTGAAAATTTGTATTTTTCCAGCACCCACACACAGTTCTTTTCACATGTTCCACTATTTGTTTTCCTTGCCCTGGGTGACTATAATTTCCCCTTTTCCATGTTGTTCATGCAGAGGTTTTTTGTTTTTTTTAAACTTTCTGTGCTCCGTAGCCTTCACCTTTGAGAAGTTCCCACAGGTGACAACAAGAAGACAGGACAGCTCCTTCTCTCTCCTGTTAAGTGTCATTCATTGTTTCTCCTCTTTCCTATCAAGTATATTTGTTCCTCAATAAACCTTTATTGACTCTTTAATCAGATTGTGCACCTTTGCTGTGCTAATTACTCTGCTAACGGAAAGAAGGTGAGGAAAGTTGCTCTGCAACTTTGATGTCAAAGGAGATTCAAAGGTGGTTTGCTATTCCCTGCCTCTGAGAGCTAACCTTGTGGGGCAGGATGGTCTCCCTTCCAAATACTGGCCCTGCTTATCTTCCGAGATCATACAAAGACATAAAAAACAACAATGAAAAAAAAATACCCTGAATGCCTGTAGACTAACCCGGTGATGTTTTGTTCTGGGGAACCCTGCAGTTTCTTGGAAGTATAAAGTGAAAGATACACACATGTACTTTTGAGGTGAAACTGGTTTGAAAGGAATATTGATTGTACTACATAGTTTCAAAAACCTATTAAAAATTCAATAAAGAAGAAGAAGAAGAAGAAGAAGAAGAGGAGGAGGAGATTGGATTTATACTCCACCCTTCGCTAGCCAAAGGAGTCTCAGAGCAGTTTACAATCTCTTTTTCCTTCCCCTCTCCACAATAGACACCCTGTGAAGTAGGTGGGGCTGAGAGAGCTCTCCCAGACCAGCTCTTGAGCAGAACAGCCTTGAGAGAACTTGTGGCTGACCCAAGATCACATCAGCAGATGCATGTGGAGGAGTGGGGAATCAAACCCAGTTCTTCCAGATAAGAGTCCGTGCACTTAACCACTACACCAAACTGGCACAAAGGTAACAGCGGGTCTGCAAAAATATCTGTATGCACAACGGGAAGCAAAATATATGTCAAGTGACTTTTAACTCTCTTAAAAAATGTTTCAGGTCTGTATAAGAATAAAAGAGGGGCCGGGGATTTGACAGGGACCCTGTATGCTCTCCCAAGGTCCTTGGAGAAAAGGCAAGATAAATATTCACAGACAGATAACTATGTACTGGGCCTCCTTTCAGATTCAGCAGACAGATCAATATAAAAATTGTTACCTAAAGGTGTGGTGTCTGAACACTGCTTGGCAAAACAGATGCTAGTCTTCAGTGTACAACTGTGATGACTAAACATTACCTCATGTCAATAAAGTAACCACCAGAATGGGATCTGCCTGTCCCCAATAAAGTATTTTATTTCCTGAGTAAATAAGGCATATGACTGCTACATTTAAAAAGCAAGACGAGTGAGCCTGCACGTATAAACCAGTTTCTAATATGACTAGGGGAAAAATCATGGCCTTTTTTGTTTGTTTGTTTTAGCTAAGTCGTTCAGGCATAGCCTCATGTTGCTGTCATGCCAGTGGTTTTCAAACTGTGTTCCTAAGCATTTTGGAATCTTTCAAAGTTTAGACGATATGTTTCTTTATTTAATATATTGTTATGGACTCTGCACTTCCCTGAACAGTGAGACATTCCAGAGCTATATTACTAGTACAGGGATGCCAACTGCCTGGAGAAAAAAGTATCCTGTCCCTTTAATAGAGGCTTAATAGAATGTTATTTACCTCCATGCTCATTTCCCCACTGTAGTGTACTGGGAGCTTCAAGCAAAGACCCTTTGTTGGAGAGGCTCCTTGCAGCTGCATTCAGATTGGCCGCCCTTGCTGAGCCAGCCAATCAGGTAATATCCATTTGAATGAAGCCTATTATTTGAGAGGCTCCTTGAAGCTACACTCAGAGCGGCTGCCCTTGCTGAGCCAGCCAGTTAGCTAATATCCATTTGAATGAAGCCCATGCAAATGAGGGTTCAGAGCAGTGTTCCCTCTAAGCTGAGTTCATGTGAGCTAGCTCACAGTTTTTTAGCCCCTGGCTCACACATTTTTGTCTTAGCTCAGGGAAAATGGCCCCAGAGCAAGCTAATTTATGCAGTAGCTCACAACTTTAATGCCAGTAGCTCACAAAGTAGAATGTTTGCTCACAAGAGGCTGCCAGTTATATTGCCAAGATATTGCCAGATGGGACCCTGATTAAGACCGGGGCTATGGTGTGCAAGGAGAGAATGTCCCCATCTATATTAATTTGTCAAAAACAATCCCTTCTGTTAAAAAAAAATACAGAAGACATGCACCCTATCTTTGTCTGTGTTGTGTACTCACTATTTGCCTGAAGGGCAACAAATTTTAAAAGCAGTGTTATCTAGATCATTTGCCTTTGGTGGAGAGAGAGAGAGCATTGTAAATGTATGGCCTTTTTTTGCAGCTTGCTGGGGGGAAAGTGTAGATGACTGGGGAAGGCAATGGCAAACCACCCTGTAAAAAGTCTGCCGTGAAAATTTTGTGAAAGTAATGTCACCCCAGAGTCGGAAATGACTGGTGCTTGCGCAGGGGACCTTTCCTTCCTTTTTCCTTTATTTATATAGGGAGGAGAGTATAAGTGCAAACAAAGGGGTACTCCTACAGAGATCCACTACCCACCCTCAGATCCCAAAAGAGAAAGATTCCAAGTGCACCCGCAAGTACCATCAGCCAATTCACAGCCTTCTTTCTCTGTCTCTTTCAAACCCAAAAACTCAAAAATGTGCAGTGTTTTTTCACTCACACGCCCACACCATCCTGCAACCTCTGATGGACAACCCTACAAGGGGATTTGTAGCACCCACTACAACAGCTAGCACCCACTGAACCAATCAGCAGTAGGGTTGCCAAGCCCAATTCAAAGAATATCTGAGTACTTCGGGGGTGGGGCCAGGAGACTTTGGGGGTGGGGCCAGGAGCAAGGTTGTGCCAAGCATAATTGAACTCAAAGGGGGATTCTGGCCATCATATTTAAAGGGACTGTACACCTTTTAAATCTCTTCCCTCCATTGGAAATAATGAAGGATAGGGGCACCTTCTTTTGGGGCTCGTAGAATTGGATCCCCTGGC
This sequence comes from Heteronotia binoei, assembly GCF_032191835.1. Lineage (NCBI taxonomy): Eukaryota > Metazoa > Chordata > Lepidosauria > Squamata > Gekkonidae > Heteronotia > Heteronotia binoei. The sequence goes on from NC_083225.1 coordinate 175,929,332, forward strand.
CCAATCTTTTTGAAACTTGGAGGGTATTTTTGGAAGAGGCACTGGATGCTCTCTCAAAAAACAGCCCTCCCCCTAGAGCTTCAGATCCCAGTGGATCAATTCTCCATAATACCCTATGGGAATTGGTCTCCATAGGGAATAATGGAATGCCCAGCAGACATTTCCCTCCCCCCACCACACACTTGAAGAAAAAGAAAAAGCATAGATTTACACCCCGCCATTCTCTCTGAATCAGAGTCTCGGAATGGCTTACAATCTCCTTTACCTTCCTCCTCCCCACAGCATACACCCTATGAGGTAGGTGAGGCTGAGAGAGCTCTCCCAGAAGCTGCCCTTTCAAGGACAACTCCTTCGAGAGCTATGGCTGACCCAAGGCCATTCCAGCAGCTGCTGGTGGTGGAATGGGGAATCAAACCTGGTTCTCCCATATAAGAGTCTGCACACTTAACTAGCTCTGGTGACCCTGAAGCGGGGGTGGGCCTCCAAACCAGGATTGGCAACCCTAACCAGCAGTCAACCATTCCAGCTCATTAACCCAACAAAAGAGTAGCTATGTAGCACTGGGAACATGGACACACAAAAAGTCACCTCTTCAGACCATTGGTCTACTCAGTCTGGCAGCAGCTTGCCAGAGTCTGTCAGGGTTTGAATCTGGGACCTTCTGCATGCCAAACAGATGTTCTACCACTGAGCTACAGTTCTTCCTCATTTCTAGCACCAGTTAGTTTTCCCTTTCAGTAAAAAGGTAAAGGTAGTCCCTTGTGCAAGCACCAGTCGTTTCCAACTCTGGGGTGACATTGCTTTCACAGCGTTTTCATGGCAGACATTTTACGGGGTAGTTTGCCATTGCCTTCTCCAGTCATCTACGCCTTCCCCCCCAGCAAGCTGGGTACTCATTTTACTGACCTCGGAAGGATGGAAGGCTGAGTCAACTTGAGCCGGTTACCTGAAACCAGCTTCTGCCGGGATCGAACTCAGGTTGTGAGCAGAGAGTTCAGACTGCAGTGCTGCAGCTTTACCACTCTGTGCCATGGGGCTCCATTTCAGTGTTCTATATCTATTTTTTGCCAGTAAAACCACCCACTGCTGTTGGTGGAGGGAGGGCATACCCAAGATGCCCTTTCCCTTTAAAAGAACACCAGGAAGACCTCCCACTGTTGCCCCAGTGAAAGCGATGCGAAGAAGGTAAAGGCTAAAAATTGGCCAGTGTGGCCACTAACTAACTAGTTGTAGAATGTTTAGGTTTGCAGAGGTCTATTTGATGCAACCAGAATAATAACAAAGAGTGTGTGTTTAAACAAGAGAGAGAGGGAGGGCGAGAGAGAGAGAGAGAGAAATGGCACACTGCTGGTTTTTTTCTTAATGCTAGGCATCAGAATTCAGAAGGCAACATAATCTTCAATAGGAGCGCAATCTAATAAAATTCTTTGCCTGTGTGGAGGCAGAACAGCAGTGACAACAACTCCCTTTTTTTGTCTGTTCTTGTCCACTCTACATTCTACAGTGGACTAAGGTAGCCTAAAACACTGGCCAGATTAAAGGAACTGCAAGTTCTAAGGCAGAGTTAATCAATATAACTAGAAGCCATCGATCCCTGGAATACAGTGATGTTTTTGTTGTTTTAAAAATCAATAGTGCATGTTGAACTCATGCAAACACAGAGTTGGTTCTTTTCAATTACACTTTAAAGCACTTTTCTCCTTTAGCAGAGTGGCAGGGAGTATCTTCTGTTTTGTTTTTTAACCATTGCTTGTATGCTTATACAGCACAACAAATACCTTAATCCTGAAAGTGTGAAGAGTTTCAACCAAAGCCCAGGATTTGTCTTGTGGCTTGGAGCAGACTTGACATCTTCTGGCTTGACCGGTTCTCTTACCTGATCAAGGTAAGAGAGTCTCTTTTGTACTTATTAGACAGTGTTAAACAGAAGGAGGACAATGGCTTAGTCCAGGGGTAGCCAGACTTGCTTAATGTTAGAGCCCCATAGAATAAACATCAGATGCTTGAGAGCTGCAAGATATGAGTGTCAGAGGAAGGAAGGAAGGAAGGAAGGAAGGAAGGAAGGAAGGAAGGAAGGAAGGAAGGAAGGAAGGAAGGAAGGAAGGAAGGAAGGAAGGAAGGAAGGAAGGAAGGAAGGAAGGAAGGAAGGAAGGAAGGAAGATGAATAGATGGGGAGGGAGAGGTGGAAAGGAAGTAACTTAAACTGTAAATGCATTTTCCAAGCTGCCAGCTGGCTTAGTTTGGAGAAGTAATTTAAAGAGATAGATCCAAGTGGGCAGCGGTGTTGGTCTGAAGCAGTTGAACAAAGCAGGAGTCAAGTTTCACCTTTAAGACCAACCAAGTTTTATTCAGAACGTAAGCTTTTGTGTGCTCTCTAATCCCCTCATCTGATGAAGTGTGCTTTGAGAGCACAGGAAAGCTTACGTTCTGAATAAAATTTGGTTGGTCTTCAAGATGCACTTGACTCCTGCTTTGATTTAAAGAGAGTCATCAGAAAGCAGAGGGAGGGGGAGGGAAATGTCTGCTGGGCACTCTATTATTCCATATGGAGACCGATTCCCATAGGGCAGAGGCGTCAAACTCATTTGTTATGAGGGCCAGATCTGACATAAATGAGACCTTGTTTGGCCAAGCCATGTTGGGCTGGGTCATGCGTATACCTATTTAAGATTAGGTAGCAAAGCTTTATAAAGGACACAAACACACAATTAAAGATTTCAAAAAATAAAAAAGCATGCTTAAAACATTAGCACTGATTGGTCTTAAAGTGCTTTCTTTGTATTTCTCCCATGGGACCCAGGGAACTGGGCAATGAAAGCTCTGGCTCTTTTCTTCCTTTCCCAGGGGACCAGGAGGGGGTGGAGCCTCAGCCAATAGAAGGAAGAGAGGCTTGGCTCAGTAAATCTGCTGTGCTATTGAGAGAGCCTGTCAAAGCAAGCTCTGCCTCCCTCCCGTCCACCTCAAGGGAGGAGCCTCAGCCAATGGAGAAAATAGAGGTTTTGCTCTGTAGCTCCTGTGCAACTGAGCAAGCTTTGCAAAGCAAGCTGTTATGCAGAAGGAAGCAAGAGAGAGGGAGAAGGAAGTAAATGACAGCCAGTTGCTTGGGGGCCTGATAGGAGACCGAGGGCCTGATTCAGCCCCCAGAACACATGTTTGACACCCCTGCCATAGGGTATAATGAAAAAATGATCTGCAGGTATCTGGGGCACTTTAAGGCCTGCTTTTAGCAGTAGAGGCACCAAATTTTCAGCATAGCACCTGGTGCCTCTCCTCAAAACACTCTCCATTCAAAAGATTGGACTGGTCCAATTCTATGAGCCCCAAAAGAAGGTGCCCCTATCCTTCATCATTTCCAATGCAGGGAAGGCATTTAAAAAGTATGTGCAGTCCCTTTAAATGTGATGGCCAGAACTCTGTTTTGAGTTCAATTATGCTTGTCACAATCTTGCTCCTGGCTCCACCCCTAATGTCTTCTGGCTCCACCCCCAAAGTCTCCTGGCTCCATCCCCAGGTATTTTTTGTATTGGACCTGGCAACCCTATGCTTAAGTGTTCCATTTAGGAGCAAGCTACTCCTGAACCTCTTCTCTAACCAGATGCATCCTGCCGTAGTTCCAATGATTCTTTCTGCACCAGCTGTACTTTCTCTCCTCCATCCCTGATTCTTTTATAACTATATTCCTCCCTTTCATTAGCAGTGATATTTCAAAGTGTTTACAACACAGCGGCAGGAGAACAGAAATCTCAACTGAATGACAGGAAATCAATGTGCCCTCTGGGGGCCCATTGACCAGTGGAACATTTTTTAAAAAATCAATAACACAGAATGGCACATAGCCTCGGCACTTGACAAATGGCAGTCATTTAGGGGGTAGTTCCTCATTCTCTGGTTTAATGGAATCCCCAGCTTCAGAGGGCTTCGGTGCCATTCTAAGGCTGGTACAAGGCAAGAGAGCAAACCGGTGAAGTCATTCCAAGTGGAAGGTCTTTTCCAGTTGGAGATCTTACCATCTGGGATAAATTTGTTGCTTTGGTCAGGAACGAAGGTAAGCATCACTATTAGCCTTAGATCTAGTTTGGTGTAGTGGTTAAGTGCGTGGACTCTTATCTGGGAGAACCGGATTTGATTCCCCACTCCTCCACTTGCAGCAGCTGGAATGGCCTTGGGTCAGCCATAGCTCTGGCAGAGGTTGTCCTTGAAAGGGCAGCTGCTGTGAGAGCCCTCTCAGCCCCACCCACCTCATAGAGTGTCTGTTGTGGGGGGAGAAGATATAGGAGATTGTAAGCTGCTCTGAGTCTCTGCTTCAGAGAGAAGGGTGGGGTATAAATTCTTCTTCTACATCAGGGTCTCAAATGGTCATTTTGCTGCATGGATGGCTAAGGATTTAAGCTGGTCGTCTTATTACCCAGACTAGCTGCTAGATGGATTTCTGTCTTTGTTGGTATTTAACTAATTCTTTTAAAAATGGGGTCGGAAAGTGCTGTCAAGTCACAGCCAAGTTATGGCTACCCCATATGGTTTTCATAAGAGATGGTTTGCCATTGCCCGTCTCTGTGTCGCAACCCTGGACTTCCTTGTTGGTCTCCCATCCAAGTATTATCCAGGGCTGACTCTGCTTAGCTTCTGAGATCTGACAAGGTTGTGCTTGCCTTATTTGTCTGTCTGTCTGTTTGCATATGTAAGGTGCTAGCCAATTTGTTTTTTTTTGGACTGAGGGTTGTATGTAAGTATGTGTAATTTATTTGGGCATGAACATGTGTATGTATTACAGGGCCTGTAAAACAGAGCTCTTTCGCCAGGCTTCCAGCTGAGGCAGTGGACGGCACTCGTTACCGGGCTCCCCCCTTCATTCCATCCCAGTGCTGTAAGATCTGCTGGACCTGGACAGTAGGCCATGTCTGTGAGGCAGAACTTGCCATTTTAGTCTATTGTCACTCTGCAATTTTAGATTTTTATATATTTTAAATTGGTCTTTTATTGTTTTTTACTGTTGATTATTTTTATGATGTAACCCACCCTGAGCCTGTTTTACGGGAAGGGCGGGCTAAAAATCGAATTAAATAAATAAATAAATAAAAATACATAAATTATATATCCTATAGGGTTGGCTGGCCCCTTTGTTTTATGGCGACCTGTAGGGTTTTCAAGGCAAGAGATGTTCAGAGGTGGTTTGCCATTCCTGCCTCTGCATAGCAACCCTGGTATTCCTTGGCGATTTCCCATCCAAATACTAGCCAGGGTTAGTATTTGCTTATCACCTGAGATATGACAAGATCAGGCTATCCTGGGCTATCTTGGGCAGGGAGCTTCGGCATCGTTTAAACGAGCAGGTTCGTGTGGACTGGTAAGGTCCTAACTGAGGGGGGAGCTATGAAGCCAGCAGTACAGCTGGCCAAGTTTGGAGCTAGGGAGTGAACTCATCCAGATTTTGATTTGGCACTTACTGGAGGCAACTCACACTAGAGTTAGACTTGGTCTTTGAAAAGAAATAAGGGAAAACGTGCAAATTTTGTCTGAATACATTTAAAAGGTAAAATTAAATAGATTTTTTGAAGGAAAAAAAAAAGAAATGAGCAGGAAATCTTGGAGCATCTATTGATGAAGAGAGTTTGCGTGAGCTAACTGCATCTCTGAACAATGTTAAAAAAACCAAAATGTTTTTAAAGATCCAAAATGATAAAAGGAGCACCTGTAGCTTTAAGAAACAGACCTCAGTGGCTGTTGCTAGGCAACCACAACATTCTAGATTCAGCTTTTATCAGTAAAAGGCAGGGGGTGGGAGCAGGGCCCTTTCCAGGACCTGTTTTGGCCTCTGAGTGAGGACTCATCAGGGCGAGGCCTAGCAGCAACTTATCAGGCTACCTACTACTTCCTGATTTATATGACAGAGATCAGTTCCCATGGAGAAAATGGCTGCTTTAGAGAGTGGACTCTGTGGCTGTGGCATTATACTCTGCTAAGGGAACTGCTCCCTGTCATCTGGTGAACAGTTATATTTCTGGGGGATCTCCAGACCCCACCTGGAGGCTGGCAACCCTTGTTCTCCTGGAGGAAATGGCTGCTTTGGAGAGTACGTTCTGTGGCAGGAGTGTCAAACTTATTTGTTATGAGGGCCAGATCTTACGTAAATAAGACCTTGTCAGGCCAGGCCACGTGTGTCACAAAATGTAATGCTACGTAGTGGAAATATAAACTTTATAAAGGACACAGACAAACACAATTAATTAAAAAAAAACAAACCTTAAAACATAATTAAAACATTAGCACTTGTTGGTCTTAAAGGTGTTTTCTTTGTATCTCTCCCATGGAATCCAGGGAACTGGGCAATGGAAGCTCTGGCTCTTTCTTTCCTTCCCCAGGAGACCAGGAGGGGGAGGAGCCTCAGCCAATAGAAGAAAGAGAGGCTTGGCTCAGTAGCACTTCTGCACAATTGAGAGAGTCTGGCAAAGCAAGCTCTCCCTCCCTCTCTTCCTCCCCAAGGGAGGAGCTCAGCCAATGGAGGAAACAGGTTTTGCTCTGTAGCTCCTGTGCAAATGAGCAAGCCTGGCAAAGCAAGCTGTGATGGAGAAGGAAGCAAGAGAGAGGGAGAAGGAAGCAGATGACAGCCAGTTGCTTGAGGGGCTGATTTGGCCCACGGGCCACATGTCTGACACCCCTGTTCTATGACATTATACCCTTCTGTGGTCCCTCCCCTTCTCAAATCCTACTCCCCCGGCCCTACCCCCAAAGGGGGGTGGGGACAGGCAAAGGAGAGCTTCAGAGGAGATACCATTATTTTTTGCCAAAGATGTTGCATCTAGGCCTCTCATGTCCTGCAAATTGCTTGCACTGTTTTCTCCTTGGTAAACTGAACGCCTTGTGCTTGGAGCATATGAGGCCATTACTTAAACCACTGCAAGGTCAGCCACCCACATAATCATAAGTAGGATGTTTAATGAGGATCTGTGGAAATTACCAGACTAGCCATTAAAGATGAGAAGTGTTCTTCAAATGGAGTTTGTGGATTTAAACAAACAAACAAACAAAAGTTGTATAAGAACGTGCAATTCCTACCGAAGTAGCTTGTGCTGAAGAAGAAGAGAAGAGATTGGATTTATACCCCACCTTTCACTACTTGGAGGAGTCTCAGAGCGGCTTGCAATCTCCCTTCCTCTCCCCAAAACAGACACCCTTTGAGGTGGGGCTGAGAGAGTTCTGACAGAAACCGCTCTTGAGAGGAACAGCTGTGCGAGAACTTGTGACTGACTCAAGGTCACATCGGCAGGTGCGTGTGGAGAAGTGGGGAATCAAACCCAGTTCTCCCAGATAAGAGTCTGTGTACTTAACCACTGCGTCAAACTATGCTATGCTGAACATATGAAGCTGCCTTGTACTGGATCAGGCTATTTATTGTTTATTTATTTATTTGACTTGTATTCTGCCCTCCCTGCCAAAGTAGGCTCAGGGTGGCTCACATTAGGAGATCATAAGACCAATATTAGTAGACAAAAGTTAAAAATGCATCATAAATACATATAAAACATATAAAACAATTACATAAAACAATGGTAGGTGCTATTTGATCTCGCAATAAAATATATTGATGTATTGATTATGGCGGACACTACCAACTACATCGATGTTAAAATTTTATTATTCAAGTACTTCTGCTGGATGTCCTATTAGAAAAGGTGGATTAATTTCTCTTTTCCTGTTGTTATCGATTTTAATTTGAGAATGCCTGGTGGAAGAGCTCCGTTTTACACTGGTCCATCAAGGTCAGTATTGTCTACTCTGATGGGCAGTGGCTCTCCAGGGTCTCAGGCAGAAAAATAAGAAAACAGAACTGGAAGGGATCTCAAGGGTCATCTAGTGCAACCCCCGAATTCACAGCTACCCTCCCCCTCCAATGATTCCTGTTCTATGCCAAAAGGAAGACATAAAACCTCCAGGATCCCCAATCTGATCTGGCCTGGTCTTTCCTATCACCTCCTACTTACTCCTTTAACTGGACACAGTAGGTATTGAACCTGGGACCTTCTGCATGCCAAACAGATGCTCTGTCCTTGAGTCATGGTCCCTCCATATTGGTCTGTCAAAATCAGTGCTGGCTGCACTGACTGGCAGCAGCTCTCTGGAGTCACCGACTACCTGGTCTCTTTTTAACTGGGGACGCTAGAAGTTTCAGTCTGCAAATCAGATGCTCGACCACTGTGCCACAGCCCCTCTTCCAAGATGAAACTGCCTTAAACCAAGTCAGAGCACTGGTCTGTCAAGGTCAGTACTGTCTCCTCTGACTGGCTGTGGCTCTCCAACGTTGCAGGACAGTATTTCACATCATTAACTACTCGATCCTTTTAACTGGAGATGTTGGGGATTGAACCTTCTGCAAGCAAAGCAGATGCTACACCTTTCCTTCCTTCCTCCTTGCCTGCCTGCTCTCAAACATCTGACGTTCAAGTCTTGCGGCTCTCAAACATCTGATGTTTATTCAACATGGCTCTTACGTTAAGCAAGTTTGGCCACCTCTGCTCTACAGGAGAGAGAAGTGAGGGAGTCTTGGGGGTTATTCTTTTTGGCAATGGCCACAGAATCTTTGCAGGATTCTAGCTTCAAATTACTTGTGCCATGCGAGGGTCTCCTGGTGTGTGCTTTTTAACCTTAAAAAGACACTGGGCTGGATCCAGACATATGGTAAATTTTCTGCTAACAGAAAGGGAGGAGAAGATGCTGTGAGCCAATCAGAGTCCCCACAGGAGAGGAAAAGTGGAATACAAATGAAGGAAAATACACAGGGGTTTTTTTGAGCAGGAACACGCAGGAATGCAGTTCCAGCTATCTTGGTGTCCGAGGGTGTGACCTAATATGCAAATGAGTTGCTGCTGGGCTTTTCCCACAAAAAAGCCCTGTGTGAAACAATGGTGAGGTCAGGGGGTGTGGCCTAATATGCAAATGAATCCCTGCTGGGTTTTCTCTACAACCCCTCCCCTAAAATTCATAAACAAAAAACTCCAATGGTAGAAAGGTACTGTCAATCATCATGCAAAGAGCATTTCTGCCAACAGATGGTGCTCTAGGAATTTCTCAGAGCTAACTTACTTTTAAACATTTCATTTTCCAAGATGTTTTCCCCCTGAACACAAAGCAAATAGGTTAGGTTCTAATATAATGTTTGTTAATTAAAAACAACAACAACTAAGCAAATAGGAATCCCAAGATGATGCAAGCTATCTGCCCAGGTCAGAAGATGAAAAGACCTGAGGTTTGATTTATGGTTACCAACCTTCAGGTGGTGGCCAGAGATCTTCTGCTATCACAATTGATCTCCTGGGGACAGTGAGAAAATGGCCACTTTGGAAAGCAGGCTCTTTGGATTGCTAGCTCCGCTGAAAACCCTCCCTTCCTCAAACCCTGCCCTCCTCAGGCTCCACCCCACCAAATCTGCAGGTATTTCCCAAGCTGGAGCTGGCAACTGTATATTCTCAGCCCAGGGATGCCAGCCTCCAGGTGGGACCTGGGGATTCCATGGAATTTCAGCTCATCTTGACAACAGAGATCTGTTCCCCTGGAGAAAATAGATGCTTTGCAGGTTGGACTCCATGGTATTGTGCCCTATTGAGGTCTCTGTCCTCCCCAGACTCCACACGCAAATCTCCAGGAGTTTCCAAGTGCAGATCTGGCAACCCTACCCCACTAGGGATGGAATTCTAGCAGCAGCTTCTTTGCATATTAGGCCACACCTCCCTGATGTAGCCGATCCCCCAAGAGCTTACAAAAAAGAGCCCTGTAAGCTCTTGGAGGATTGGCTACATCATGGGGTGTGGCCTAATATGCAAAGGAGCTCCTACTAGAATTGCACCCCTGCAACTCCCCATCCCCGACCAATGGTCAGGGGGAACCTGGCAATTCTAGCACCTACAACAGCAAAGGTAAGGGTTGCAAGCACCTTGGGTAGCAATAGTCTGGCCCTTCTTCTGTCTGCACCAATTGCAGAAGAGAGACTATAGAGTTAAGAGTCCAAGGCTATTTTACCAGTCTGAATGGACCAAGTACAGCTTTCAAAAATAGTCTATAACAGCCATGTAGGATGGACATTGATATACTTTAAAGGGGTAGCCATAATGGTTTTCAGTGGAACAGGTGAATTTGAGTCCAGTAGCATCTTCAAGACCAGCAAGAGAGGAGAAGGAGGAGGAGATGATTGGATTTATACCCTGCCCTTCACTCAGAAGAATTGCAGATTTATACCCCCGCCCTTCTCCCTGAATCAGCGACTCAGAGTGGCTTACAATCTCCTTTATCTTCTTTCCCCTGTGAGGTGGGTGGGGCTGAGAGGGCTCTCACAGCAGCTGCCCTTTCAAGGACAACCTCTGCCAGAGCTATGGCTGACCCAAGGCCATTGCAGCAGCTGCAAGTGGAGGAGTGGGGAATCAAACCCGGTTCTCCCAGATAAGAGTCTGCTGTGAGGAAAAGCCCCCTACTTTTCATGCATGTGGACATCGTGATCGCCAGTGTGGTTGCCAGGGTGCCTGGAGATTTGACTCTCACACATCTGCTCTAAGAAGTGGACTTTGCTTACAGTTTTCTAAGGCTTATGTGGCAGCTTTGCATTCTACATCTCTGAAGGGTGTGAGCCAGAACTACAGACATGCTCCAGCTGCTCCTTGTGTGCCCAGTCTTGGCCACTGCAGTGGAAGAAGCCACCATGTTTCCAGCCTGGCTCCATGGACCTAGAGCTAACAACAGCAGAATCCAGCTTGCTTTCCTGACCCAAGCTTACCCTGCCAGGCTGAACTCATTCCTTCTTAGTGGGAAAGTCACACGTACACACCCTGAGCCTGCAAGCAACCCATCTGTTTTAAGAATGGATTAATAGCTCCACTGTTGATCCTAATTGCTCAGCAATACCAGAACAATAAATCTTGCCCAGCAGAAGATGAGAAAGAGGAAGGACATCTCCTGTCTTCATCAAGTCTTTTGTCTAACCCGGGTGGTACCTAGGCCAGCATTTGATTACCTATTGTCACCCTCCTAGTTAATCCCATTTAAACTTAAGTATCCAGCCATTCCCATTCTTACTCCAGTCTAAGTACCCTGGGGCCAACACAAGCAGCATTGCAGCTTGGAAATTTCCAGGTTCACTGGACTAAGGTGAAGTTCATTGGCCAAAGCAGGCATCCAATTAGGTGTCAGTAAGGAATGTCCAGCCTTCTTGAACCTCCCATCTCTCCTCCCTTGGACCTCCCAGTCCCTAAGGGTCTGAGGAAGCCTATTTAACCTCTGACCCAACTCCACTCATGTGTGCTTCTATTCAGCAACCCACCTTCCGCTGTCTAGATCCATCCCCAATTCTGGCCACAGTTTTGGGTCCATTTCCCCTGTCCTCTCATGTCGCCATTGGAACCTTCCTGGAAGAACTACGATGGTAAATATCGCCCTGTATGTCTACCCTGATATGTGTCCCTATCAATCTATCTATTTTTCCTAGACCTGTATGAATGTGTGAATGTTTTGTATTTTTATCTTGTATGCAAGAAATATTATTCTAAATAAATTACAATTGATTTTTACTAAATTAGAGTCTCTTATTGAGCATTGACTCTCTGAACGGTTGAGCCTGGTATACAATTGATAACAAAGATTCCTATTGGGCTAGCTGTCTCTCAGTCTAATTCCCCAACTTTATTTTGAGAGCAGTTTCCCTAACACACTTAACCACTACACCAAACTGGCTCTCTCATCAGTGTCTCAGAGTGACTTACACTCTTCATCCCTTCCTCTCCCCACAACTGTGAGGAAGGTGGGGCTGAAAGAGCTCTGAGAGAATTTCTCTTGAGAGAACAGCTCTGCGAGAACTGTGATTGGTCCAAGGTGTCTCAGCATGCTGAAAATTTGGTGCCTCTACCTCAAAAAACAGGGCCTCCCCAGATTCCCATGGCTCAATTATCCATTATACCCTATGGGAATTGGTCTCCATTGGGAATAACGGAGTGCCCAGCAGACATTTCCCTTCCCCTTCCCTGCTTTCTGATGACCCCGAAATGGGGAGAGGGCCTCCATACCAGGGGATTATTTCCAGTGGAGGAAAGGCATTTAAAAGGTGAGCAGTCCCTTTAAATTCCCCAGATATTTCTTGAATCGGACCTGGCAAGCTTAGAATGTGAAGCTGTACAGTCCACCCTTCAAAGCTGCCGTTTCTTCCAGGGGAACTGATCTCTGCACTTTGGAGATCAGTTGTAATTCCAGGAGAACAGAGCATCTGGAGGCTGGCAACCCTATTTGTGCTTCATTCCCAGTAGAAAGCCATTAGATGGTCCTGTGAGCTAGAGACTTTTCAACAGGGATGCCAAGAGTGTGGGACACCTTGGAGGACCATTTCATGCTTTCTCTGAGGGGGTTTCCGCATCAGGGCCCATGCTCTAAAAGTGATTCTTGCTCCTAGTAAAGGCATCTGCTGCTGTTATGCATTTTCTTCTTGTCTAACAGTAATTTTGTTGGGGGAGAGGGGGAGGCTGGTATGTTTTGCGGTTGTTTGATGTTTAATGGATTTTTGTGGTACATGTATTATCTTTCATCCAGTGGTTTGCTTTAAAGCTTTCTGTTAGCTGCCTAGTATAAAGCTAAAAGGGATAAAAATATTGTAACTGCAATAAGATACTGCTCACATTTGCAGAAAAGCTTTGTGTTACTCATACATAGTCCTTTCCCAATTTTTTTCAAAAAGGCATTCACCAGTTTCTGAAGCCCTATGTTTGCTTTTAGGCTATACACTCAGTTCATGTTTTCTCTTGTTTTTATTCCCCATTTACTTTCCAGGGGGTGATACATGATGTCTACAGGCAAATGCTCCAGATGTATTGGGATTTCCTTGTTCTCTCTCTCTATCTGTGCGATTGTCTCTAATCTTCTCCTCTACTTCCCTAACGGACAAGTGCTAGAAGCTGACAGGATCACTGACTTGGTCTGGTTTTTCCATGGCATTCTGGGAGCTGGAATACTGGTAAGACAAGATTTCCCTGGTCGCTGTATGTCAGTGGTTCCCAACAGAGCATCTGAGAGCAGTAAGGTACTCACTAATGTATTTCCTGGTACTCACCTGCTTTTCCCCAAGAATCCCTTTCTTGAAGTAAAGGGCCAGTTCTGTCTTTCCTTTCCTATTGGAGAAGGAGATGCTTCAGAAGACCTGAGAGGCATCACCTTTGGGTCTACAGGAAGCACACATCCCTACATAGCTGCCTCCATCATAAGAGGATGCTTAGCTTAGAATCTTCAAGAGTTTGCGATTGTCCACCATAGCATCCACTTGGTGATTAATCCTGGCTTGAGTGGGAGCCATTTTGTGGTGGTGGCAACTACCCTTTATCAAAATTCCCGAACTGCCCTCTGACTCAACAAACTTGGAACTTATACGGCAAGTGTTTTGGTATTTCTGTGAAGCTGTTTCAAGAATGCCTCTCAAATGGTATTCAGGGCTGGCCCTACCAATAGGCAAACTAGGTGACTGCCTAGGGTGCCAGCCTTCTGGGGGCACCTAATTGGGTGCTCCCGCTGTGACTTGGTGATGTTATCAGTGCAGAGGGGGTGCCAGAAGTTAACCTTGCCTAGGGTGCCAGACAGTCTAGGGCCAGCGCTTATGGTATTCTCATAACTCCACAGCACCTGATACCAAAACAGAACAGAACAGAAACCTATCATCTCTTGTAAATTCCCCTTGGCCAAGGACAGAATAACTATTAATCCTAGAATCATAAAGTTAGAAGGGATCTCCACAGTCATCAACCCTTTGCACAACGCAGGAAAGCCACAAATATCTTACCCCACACACATACAACCCAGTGACCCCTGTTCCATGCTCAGAAGATGGCAAAAACCCTCCAGGATTCCTGGCCAAACTGGCCTGGAGAAAAATTGCTGCCTGAATCCAAAGTAGTGATCACCATTTCCCTGGGTGTGTAAGAAAGGGCCACAAGAACTAAGCACTGATGCAACCCTTCCTGCCCTCCTTCTCACGATCTGTCTAAGTTCACAGAATCAGCATTGTTGTCAGATGGCCATCTAGCCTATGTTTAAAAATCTCCAAAGAAGGAGAGCCCGCCACCTCCTCAGGAAGCGTGTTTCCCTGAGGAACTGCTCTGTCAGGAAGCTGAAAACACTTTTGATTGGAGACTGAACTTGAGACCCATGGGGAGGGACTGTGGTAGAGCATTTGTTTGGCAGGCAAAAGGTCCCAGCGTCTCCAGTTAAAAAGGAGCAGGCAGCAGGTGATGTGAAAGACTTCTACCTGAGTCCCTGGAGAGCCTGACTAGACAGCACAGACCCTGATGGACCAATGGTCTGATTCAGTATAAGCAAGGGTGGAATTCTAGCAGGAGCTCCTTTGCATATTAGGCCACACACCCTTGATTAGCCAATCCTCCAGGCTCCTACAAAACAGAACCTTGTAAGCTCTTGGAGGATTGGCTACATCAAGGGTGTGTGTCCTAATATGCAAAGGAGCTCCTGCTAGAATTCCACCCCTGAGTATAAGACGGTTTCATATGCCCATCTTTGTATTCATTCATTTTTGTTTGTTTGGCTTTTAATAAACAACTCATAAATATTTTACTTCGGCCTTTTAAGGGGCAAAAGCTAATAAACTTGGAATTCTACAGAGAAAATGTATCATTATTATATATGTCACTTTGGAAGGAAATAGCTGCAACAAAGAAAAAGATGTAAGCAAAAGAGGCGTGCCTCTATGCTCTTTTTCAGAACAGGACATTTTGTGTAAAGATCTAAATAAAAACAGCCTAAGGTCAGTGACATGCGTCATACTTGTACACAAAGAACAGTGAGAGAGGAGGAGCACCTATTGATCTTCTAAACCGGGCACTAGGCATCCTGTTCTACCAACTATTCCATCAATCGGCCTCCCTTGTTGTGACATCATGCTTTATAGCCTTCTTGTGGTGCTGAATCTGATTATTAACACCATCACTTCTTTTTGGAGCAAAAATGGTTGTACTTTGTGAAATGTGCACTTTCCGCCAATGATGCCCTTTATTCTGCTTTACTCTTCTACTGTTTTGGTTTTATTGTATTGTTTTAAATTTGAATTGTAGGTTTTTATTGTCCAATGTATGTTATGGTCTGCCCTGAGCCCGTTATGGGAAAGGGCGGAATATAAGGCTACTAAATAAATAAATAAAATAGTTAACTGACCTACAAAATAGCATTGTGATGAAAGGGTGTGCTTCTCCTCCAAAACAAATTATGAGCATTTGCACCGGCAGTTTCTCTTTACATCTCTGCCTCACAATTTGTAGTCCTAAACTCTGCTCATGACCTGAATTCAATCCCAGCGGAAGCTGGGTTCAGGTAGCCGGCTCCAGGTTGACTCAGCCTTCCATCCTTCCGAGGTCAGTAAAATGAGTACCCAGCTTGCTGGGGGGAAAGTGTAGATGACTGGGGAAGGCAATGGCAAACCACCCCATAAAAAAAGTCTGGCGTGAAAATCTTGTGAAAGCAACGTCACCCCAGAGCTGGAAACGACTGGTGCTTGCACAGGGGACTACCTTTACCTTTTTTTTTTTAAGGGTTGGCTGTAGATATACATGGGGATACTCTAGCATTTCACAAAAAGTCTATGGTAACCATAGAGTTTATGCAAAATAGTTGAGTAGAATAGTACGTATGTTGGCACACTAGATCCCACTTCCAGTTCCTCTGGGGGCTGCTGATTGCAGCCTGGCAACCCTACCCTAATTTTGGGAAGTCCCATTTTATTCAATGGGATTTACTCCCACTGAAGTGTTCTTAAATTGCAACCTTTATTTTTGTGATAAATAGTTGGTGTCTAATTTTAATCAAGAGAAAAACTGGTGTCTGAAAATCAAAGGCACATTTTTTTTCAAAAGATCCTTTTGGGTCTAGGGTGACTCTGCAAGAAGGAATGCATGAGAAAAGATTCAAGTGATCTTTTCTTCTAACAATGAATACTGTTTTTTAAATGAGGTAATTGTGGGGTTTTTGGTAATACGTGAACTTTCTGAAAAATGTTCATCTATCAGTTCAAGATTTTAAATAGATAGTTAATGAACGAAACCTTCTTCAAATGTAAAGAGTCCAGTAGCACCTTTAAGACTAACAAATTTTATTGTAGCACAAATTTTTGAGAAACACAGCTCTCTTCATCAGATTGCATCTAACAAAGAGAGCTGTGATTCTTGGAAGCTTATGCTACAATACGATTTGTTAGTCTTAAAGACGCTACTAGACTCTTTACTATTTTGCAACAACAGACTAACATGGTTAACTCCTCTGGATCTATTCCTCAAATGTGAATGATGAAGAAGCTCAGTGATAGCATATAAAACACATATAAAGAACATAAGAGAACATAAGAACATAAGAGAAGCCATGTTGGATCAGGCCAATTGCCCATCCAGTCCAACACTCTCTTTCACACAGTGGCCAAAAAACCCAGGTGCCATCAGGAGGTCCATCAGTGGAACCAGGACACCAGAAGCCCTCCCGCTGTTGCCCCCCCGCCAAGCACCAAGAATACAGAGCATCACTGCCCCAGACAGAGAGTTCCAACAATACGCAGTGGCTAATAGGGAAGAACCTGCTGACTATTCCCGGGCCAAAAGAAGTAAAGCTATAGAGTACCCGCACTCGGGCTTTCTCTGCTGTGGCTCCACGCCTATGGAACCAGCTTCCGGAGGATATGCGGGCCCTGCGGGACTTTGAACAGTTCCGCAGGGCCTGCAAGACCATCCTTTTCCAAATGGCCTTCACCAACCAAAAGAAAGACTGCTGAGCAAGCTTACCATCTGTATAATAGCACCAACATATTAGTTAATTTTATTGTTTTTAGAATTTTAATAGAGTTTTAATTAAATTGTTGTATTGTATTTTATTGTTAAATATTGTACAATGTACATTATTGACTTGTGTTGTTAGCCGCCCTGAGCCTGCCTCAGCGGGGAGGGCGGGATACAAATAAAAATTGATTGATTGATTGATTGATTGATTGACTGATGGACCTCTGCTCCATATGTTTCTCCATTCAATAAAGTACTGTGTTTTTAAAAAATAAAAATAAAGGGGAAATGGCTCAGTCCATCAGCCTTAACTCGTGCTTCTAATTTCTGGGTCAATCAGGAAGTTGAATGGCAAGCTCCCATCCTGAATACACTGAGTGAATCTCAAGAACATCTCCTCTTCATTACCATGGCTTTCTGACAGAGCTCCATTTTAACCACAACTGGCAAAAGATCACCAGCACTTCAAAACAAGAAAATAGAAAACGAGGCATGTCCATTCCGGCTGGCAAATGCCCTTGGAATAAGGATAGACAAGAAAGCAAATGGATATTGTGTAGGAGGAATCCCAGGAATGGTTTCATATGTGGCAGGTACCAATTTATTTGGAACTGGGTTGACATTAGAATGGTCACCCCAAGGTGGGCAGAAGGCAGAAGGACCTGGTTAGGGTTACCAGGTCCTACTATGGATCCGGTGGGGAGCTCCCAGGTCCTTTCAGAGGTCTTCTTCCCAGAAGAAGATGAAGAAGAAGATATTGGATTTATATCCCGCCCTCCACTCCGAAGAGTCTCAGAGCGGCTCACAATCTCCTTTACCTTCCTCCCCCACAACAAACACCCTGTGAGGTGGGTGGGGCTGGAGAGGACTCTCACAGCAGCTGCCCTTTCAAGGACAACCTCTGCCAGAGCTATGGCTGACCCAAGGCCATGCTAGCAGGTGCAAGTGGAGGAGTGGGGAATCAAACCCGGTTCTCCCAGATAAGAGTTCGCACACTTAACCACTACACCAAACTGGCTCTACACCAAACTGGCATCACAAGGTGTCACTCTAGGTTTCAGGCAAAACTCTATGGTTTTGAACCTAAATTCACTATAGAGTTTTGCCCAAAACCTAGAGCATAGCCATGAAACATTGGCAGGTGACATCATTGCATTGTGCTTCAGGGCAAATGTGGGTAGGGCTCCCCCCCACACACACACACTGGCCAGGTGGCCAGCAGTGGGGAGGAGTCCACTAACGTGGAGAAAACCTCACCCAGAGGGGGGTGTCTGGCAATCATAACAGACTATTCCGTTTCTGATTGGTCACAGAGCAGCTGGTTGGATTCTTGTGAAAGATTCTGAATTGGGAGGAACCTGGGCCTGATCCAGCTAATATGACAGAGATCTCCTGGGATTACAACTGATCTCTAGATGATAGATAGCTGCTTTGGAAGGTGGACTGTATAACATTATACCCTACTGAACCCCCCCCCCCCTTCCCTCCTAAACACCATCTTCTCAGGCTCCATCCACCAAATATCCAGGTATTTCCCAACCTGGAGCTGTTATGAATCAGGCAGGCTGTCTGGATCCTTATTTTTTTTTAAAAAAACAGTAGATGTACTTTTGGCATTCATCCTTTTCCCAGAAAGTATTTAAAAGCAGTTACAAAACTGTCCTGGGAATTGGCCTAAGTAGAAGTGTTGACAATGTTACAGGCACTAGACAATAAGTACCTGTCATAATTTATTATTTTTTTCTCATTCCGTCTGAACTGCTACAAAATCCTGCGGAACTAGTTGCTCTAGAACTTATCGCCTGGAGAACACAGGAGCACCAATCCTACCTTCATTTCCCTTGCTTGAATATTACAACTGTGCTCATTCTGAAGTCACTTCCTTTGTCATGTTCCAACTTCCTGTTTCTGGTTGGGAGAGAAAGATTTCCCCAGGGGTAACTGTTACCTTAATAAAGAAGAAGCATGACAGCAGCTGAGAAAATAGCATTGGGTTCACTCCTAACTTCATTGAGTGCATTTGTAGGAACCCCCCTCCCCAGCTTTGGATCAAATTGCTAAAAAGTGAGGAACAAATGTACACACAAACTTTTCTTCTCTTTTTCAGATACTCTTGCCAGCATTTATGATGCTGGGTGCTGGTGGAGAAGGCTGTTGCGGTAACAGATGCGGAGTAAGCAGCTTCACTCCTTTACCAGGGGAATCAGTTCTTAAATTGTAGGTGGGGGTAAGATATGCAACGCAGGGCTTTTTTTTGTAGCAGGAACTCTTTTGCATATTAGGCCACACACCCCTGATGTAGCCAATCCTCCTGGAGCTTACAGTAGGCCCTGTACTAAGAGGCCTGTAAGCTCTTGGAGGATTAGCTACAGCTCTTGGAGGATTAGCTACATTGGGTGGGGGGGTGTAGCCTAATATGCAAAGGCAGTGCCAATCAGAGGCAGGCTGATGTAGCCAGTCCTCCAAGAGCTTACAAAAAAGAGCCTTGTAAGCCTGCAGTGAGCCCTTGCATTCAAGCCTACTGGGAGTGTGACAAGTATGACAACTGCACAGATTGGGAATGCCTGCTGCCCATGGCCGGTTCATGTGTACCAAAGGTCTGTGCATGTGCAAAGTATTAATGTTTCCCTGTTCAGTCAACATAGCAGTTGTACACATTGGAGGAATCTATGTGTGGTTGCTAGTCTCCTGGTCTGCCAGGATGTAATGTCTGAAAAGGGCATTTGACACTTGTCTAGAGCCACCTCTCCGAACAGTAAACCAGCCCAGAGGCTGCTTGGATTCCTCTCCAGAGGTTAGGGTTGCCAACCTCAGGGTCATGGGTGGAGGTCTCCTGCTATTACAACTAATCTCCAAGTGACAGAGGTCAGTTCACCTGGAGAAAATGGCTGCTTTGGAAGATGGACTCTATGGCATTCCTTCCCCCCCCCCCCAAATGCTGCCCTTCTCAACTCCACTTGGGGAGGGACGGTGGCTCAGTGGTAGAGCATCTGCTTGGTAAGCAGAAGGTCCCAGGCTCAGTACTTCGCATCTCCAACTAAGAAGGCCCAGGCAAATAGGCATGAAAAACCTCAGCTTGAGGCCCTGGAGAGCCGCTGCCAGTCTGAGTAGACAATACTGACTTTGATGGACCCAGGGTCTGATTCAGTATAAAGCAGTTTCATATGTTCATATATGTTCATATGTTCCACCCTTCAAATTGCCAGGCATTTCCCAACCCAGAGCCCTACCAGAGATGTTTTTTCAATGTTTTTTTTTCAACAAGTCCTTATCAGTTCCGCTTTATAGATCCCTGAGTAGCCCCAAGCAACCTGTTGGGTATAATTCTTTTGCCTTCAATGTTCTGAGAAACAGAACCCCAGCTTCTGTTTTGTAAATGACATGCAGTTTCCGGAGAGGATTGTTTGGAGCCAAGAAGTAGCAGGTGGTGGTGCTGGTGCTGGTGCTGGAGGAAAGCTTAACTCTTTCCCACCATATCTGTGCTCCAGATCCCTCCCTCCCCCATCACTTCTTTCTTTCCAGATTCCTAATAAGGCTAAGAGACTGGCCTTTTCCCCCCTTCTAGATGCTGCTTCCTGTCCTCTTTGCTGTGTTGGGAGCCTCCGGCAGTGTGTACTGCGTGATCATCTCGTCCTTGGGGTTGATTAATGGTCCTCTTTGTGATATTGGCGACGAGGTATACATTTACCCTTTCAGGAACAACACCTTCATGTGAGTAGAACTGAGGCCTACTATGTAGCCTGTGCTCAGGTAGACTCCATAGGCAGAAAGGCTATAGTTGCCAGGTTGGCCAACCAATAGGGAAGGGCCATGGCTGAGTGGAAGAGCATGTGGTTGGCATGCAGAAGGTCCCAGGTTCAATCCCAACTTCTCCAGTCTGATGGTAAGTGAAAGACCTCTACCTAAGACCTTGGAGAGCTGCTGACAGTCTGTCTAGAGATGATAGTGACTTGGATGGATCAGTGCTCTGATTCAATATAAGGCAATTTCATATGTTCATGGGTTCCACCTTTCCCCAGCTTTTTGGCTGTCCAGGTGTGCAAGGAGTGAATGAGGAAAGTGATGGAATGTTTTGGTGGCAAGGGAACAAAGTGGAAGGAATCTCACCTGTGGGACATGCTAAATCTCTGCACTGGTCAGCGTAAAGCAACTTGCATCAATCTTCAGGAGTTCTGGGACAAAAGGGCACAATCTGCAAGATTATCAAACTGTCCAAAGTTCTCTTTAGAATTAGAAAATTTCAGAGTTAACTGTTGGCCCTGCAGATTCTTTCAAAGAGGGCAGAGATCTTTCCTTGCCTACAAGAGCTTGCAGATTCAAGTGTTTCACCCAATGCATCCTTGTTGACACTTGTTGCAGAATCCAGGGCTTTATTTTTTTAGCAGGAATGCACAGGAACGTAGTTCCAGCTGCCTTGGCAATCAGGGTGTGTGGTCTAATATGCAAATGAGTTCCTGCTAGGCATTTTCTACAAAAAACCCAGTGCAAAACAATGGTGGTCAGAGGTGTGATCTAATATGCAAATGAGTTTCTACTGGGCTTTTTCTAAAAAAAAAAAAGCCCTGGCAGTATCTAAACCTTGAGTTGTGTCTCTCTCCTTGTTCATGGTGTCCTGTGCGAACCTTTTTATCTTTTTTCAAGTGTAATCTTGGAAGATACAAGTATAGTTTTCCTTTTGTCATGGATATGAATGCTTCCTTTATTGGATGGTATTAAACAAATTTGGATGATTTAGTACTTTGTGCTGGCATATGTAGCAACAGTACTCATTAAGCTCCTTGATAAATACATTAAATAAACTATAGGCTTCTGTGAGCTCCAAGTATACACCTTCAAAGAAAGTGTTGTTTTCCTGTATGAATCAGTGCTCTGGGCCTACCTTGTTCCATTCTGGAAGCATACTCCAAACAGACTCATGAAGAAATGTCCAAAATCCAGTGGGTGATGGATTTTTAAAAACGAAGTGTTCTAATCAAACCCAGAGGGAAGGAGGCATGGTATAGCCCTATCTTGTCAGATCTCAGAAACTAAGTAGGCTCAGTACTTGGATGACAAACCACCACGACAGACTCTGCAGAGGAAAGTAATGAGAAATCACCAACTCCAATGAAATCTATATATTCTGAACAAAGGAGAATCCAGGACATTGATTTACAAGTAATAAAAGCTGGAGCAGAGGGGACTTGTTCCCCCCATTTCCTGGGTCTTGCCTTCCCACAAACTCTATGGCTCAGTACTTTTCAAGCTTAACAATACCTTCTCAATGCAGAGCATTTATGCTGGCCAGACTGAACATATTTCCTTCGGCTGTGGTTACAGGCAGATACAAGGGTATCCCCTATGAGGAAAGACTCTGCAGAAGTCTCTGTAAAGAATCTGACTCTGTTCAGCATATCCTCTTAAACTGCCTGCTGTTTACTCAGCTACATTCACATTTGATTAGTTCTCTTTTTCAACTCTCTAAGACTGCGACCGATAGAGGCATTGAGTTCTTGCTAGTGGAAAGAAAAGAGGGAAGAGGAAAGGGCGGGAAGAGTGAGTGAGAGAAATAAGGTGTATCTGTGATTCCTCTTTAGATAGTTAAACTTTTTACTATAACCTTTTTAATTATTGTAATATTTGAGATTGCTGTTCCAAACTTTTATCACATTGTCCTATCATTATTACTACACCTAATGTTCCAAATTGTTGTACTTTGATGGTTTCTCCTTGTTGGCATATAGGCTGATTTGTACTGCTACTTTTAAAAAAAATTGTTATGCCAATAAAGGTTTTTTGGAATTGGAGAAATCACCTCTGTGTCTTGAAAGCCCTTTGCTCGGGTCACCACAAATGGGTGGCAGCTTGATGGCATTTAAGCATATGCATAATGAAACCCAGTTTAACTTTCTCCCTTTTGTAGGGATAACTATTTGTTTAACCAGACCACATGGAGCATTTGCAAAAAGCCGGAAAACATCATCCTTTGGAACGTGGTCCTGTTTTCCCTCCTCTTGGCGATTGGGATGCTCGAAGCCATCCTTTGCTTCATCCAAGTCATCAATGGGCTTCTCGGGTTCACGTGTGGTTCCTGCGTCAGGAAAAGAAAGGTCAGTACCTGTTAGGACATAGGTGGATGGGTGTGATCGCCTCAACGAAGATGTGAAACAGCCCCGATGAAGATCAGGGATGGGGTTGCCAGGTCTCCCTGGCCACTGGTAGAGGTTGTAGGGTAGGGTTGCCAGGTTGGGAAACTCCTGGAAATTTGGGGATATGTTATGGACTCTGACCAGAGTTCCATAGGTTCTTAGAAGTTCCAAACAAACAATATGAGAGATCTGGGTTTACTCACAAGAAGATCTTTACTAAAGCATCAAAATTACAGCAAATGTAGGCTTAGCTTCGGCCTTGGGTGTACACACACAGAGTGAAATGTAGCCAGATATCGAGGCCACAGGAATGACTAAAACTACCTTATAGCCTAAACGCTGGCTGTGAGTAAAATTATCATGAAGAAGAAGTAAAATTATCTGTGAGTAAAATTATCATGAAGAAGACCGCAGATTTATACCCTGCCCTTCTGTCTGAATCAGAGTGGCTCACAGTGGCTCACAGTCTCCTATGTCTTCTCTCCCCACAACAGACACCCTGTGAGGTGGGTGGGGCTGAGAGGGCTCTCACAGCAGTTGCCCTTTCAAGGACAACTCCTGCGAGAGCGATGGCTGACCCAAGGCCATGTCAGCAGGTGCAAGTGGAGGAGTGGGGAATCAAACCCGGTTCTCCCAGATAAGAGTCCGCACACTTAACCACTACGCCAAACTGGCTCTCCCAGTTAAGCTATCCCAAAGATTTGGATGAACCAAGCGGACTTGCATCTTGCCTCCAATGGGGAGAAGAAACAACTAAGGCTTTGAAGAAATGCTCTACTAACAAACATGAAAGAGAGAGAGTTCTTTTGAGAGCAGCTAACACTATCCTCTCACAAGACTCAGGGCAACTAAGCACCAGTACATAACAAAGAAGGAGTCACCCAAGTCATACAGGATGGAGCCTGGGGAGGTTAGGGACCTCAGTGGGGTACAATGCCATAGAGTCCACCCTCCAAAGCATCCATTTTTCCCAGTGGGACTGATTTCTGTAGTTTGTTGATGAGGCATGATTCCGGGGATCCTCAAGTCCCACCTGGAAGTTGGCATCCCTAATGTGGAATAAGTAATGGAGTGAGGGAACATTTAAACCTTTCCTTCCATGCCTCCTCCTTAATTTAAATAGTCCCCGATCTCTTTCCCCTAGTGGAGCTCAATGTAGTTTATATTTAAATCATGGTAGACACATGAGTGGAAAGGGTTAAATACTCTTTTTCACAAAGACTCCCCCTAAATCGTCAAAAGCAGCGGTTTGGGCTGATAGTTAGCTTTTTAAAAAGCTGATAGTTATAGTTGGGCTGATCGTTATCTTTTTAAAAAGCAACAACAAAAGCAAAAAACATCTCAAAACAACAATCATAACCAAAAAAATGCGGGTGATCCAGAGTTCCCTCTAAAATGAATTAGTGTGAGACAGCTCACACATTTTTAGCTCAGGAAAAATGGCCGCAGAGGAAACTAATTTATGCAGTAGCTCACAACTTTAACGTCAGTAGCTCACAACGCAGACTCTGCAGTTTAGAGTGATCGTCCATCCTTTTTCCCAGCACTATAATCCAGATTAGGGTTACCAATCTCAAGGCAGGCCTTGAGTTCTCCTGGAATGAAAACCTATCTCCAGACTACATAGATAAATTCCCCTGGAGGAAATGGTTGTTTCAAAGAGTCGACTCTAAGGCATCAAATCCCCACTGAGCTCCCTCCCTTACTCAAATTTGCCACTCCCCACCTTCTGCCCCTCCCAATCTTCAGCAACTTCCCAAAACAGAATTGAGATCTGGTTTTACCCCCAGATCAGGGGTGGAATTCCAGCAGGAGCTCCTTTGCATATTAGGTTACACACCCCTGATGCAGACAATCTTCCAAGACTGAAATCACACATGCTAAATAATGCAGTTTCAATCCACTTTCAGTGAACTTTCCAACTGGATTTTGCCAGTTCACACAATAAAACCCAGTTGGAAAGTGCAATAAAAGTGGATTGAAACTGCATTATTTAGCATGTGTGATCACAGCCCAAGAGAGGCTCTTGGAAGATTGGCTGCATCAGGGGTGTATGCAAAGGAGCTCCTGCTAGAATTCCACCCCTGCCCCATATCCCTGTTTTCCTCCTCCCTCTCCACATGGATTTAGGACTAAACACCACATTTGGAGCTCTAATTGCCAAACTCCAGCATCATGTTAAGTTTGATTTTTCAGTGGGTTCTGTAATCTGACTTGAGTCTCAAAGAGAAAGGTGGACTATAAAAGAAGGAAACTAATAAACAAATAGGGTTAACTCGTTTTATTCTCACAATAACTTTCATCCACCAGGCTTTTGCCTGAGGACAGCAATGGTTGCTGAGCTGGCATCTCTCCCCTCCCCTCCTTGAGGAGGATCCCCTTGCCTCCCCGGTGCAGTGTCCGGAAAGCAGGAATAGTAGCACTTTAACAGGATGCCATCAGGGTTTTTAGTTCTGCTGGAATGGCCTTGGGTCAGCCATAGCTCTGGCAGAGATTGTCCTTGAAAGGGCAGTGCTGTGAGAGCTCTCTCAGCCCCACCCACCTCACAGGGTGTCTGTGGTGGGGGAGGAAGGTAAAGGAGATTGTGAGCCGCTCTGAGACTCTTCGGAGTGGAGGGCGGGATATAAATCCAATATCTTCATCTACCTCACAGGGTGTCTGTTGTGGGGGAGGAAGGTAAAGGAGATTGTGAGCCGCTCTGAGACTCTTCGGAGTGGAGGGCGGGATGTAAATCCAATATCTTCATCTACCTCACAGGGTGTCTGTTGTGGGGGAGGAAGGTAAAGGAGATTGTGAGCCGCTCTGAGACTCTTCGGAGTGGAGGGCGGGATATAAATCCAATATCTTCATCCACCTCACAGGGCGTCTGTTGTGGGGGAAGAAGGTAAAGGAGATTGTGTGCCGCTCTGAGACTCTCCGGAGTAGAGGGCGGGATATAAATCCAATATCTTCATCTACCTCACAGGGTGTCTGTTGTGGGGGAAGAAGGTAAAGGAGATTGTGAGCCGCTCTGAGACTCTTCGGAGTGGAGGGCGGGATATAAATCCAATATCTTCTTCATCTTCTTCTTCATTGGTTGTATTGATTGATTTATGTATTTTAATCACCATTGTACATCGCCAAGAGTCTGGCTTCAGCCAGGATGAGGCTTCATCAAGCCTAATAAATCATCATCATCAGGGCTTTTTTGTGGCAGGAACTCCTTTGCATATTAGGCCACACCCCGTGATGTAGCCAGTCCTCCAAGAGCTTACAATAGGCCCTGTAAGCCCTTGGAGAATTGGCTAGATCATGAGGGTGTGACCTAAAATGCAAAGGAGTTCCTGCCACAAAAAAGCCCTGATCGTTGTCGTCATCACCATCAGTCATCATCATCATAATCATCTCAAATTTTCAATGCCTACACATTTCTGGAAATGTTGGCCATTTTTTGACAGCCTAGATATCAACAGTTCCAGAAATTAGCTGTGCTGGTCTGCAGAGCAGCTAGATTCGAGTCATGTAGCAGCTTAGAGACCTACAAAAAACCACCGCCTTGTTGGTTTTTAAGGTGCCACTGGCCTCCAATCTAGATTTCAACCATTAGCTTTTGAGATACATCATGCTGATTTCAGTTATCACTATTTTTCTGCTGCAAAAATTTTCTCTACGAAAACATAAACCAACAGATATTCATTTTATTATGCTATTTACATGATTAAGATAAGATTTATGCGATCTGAAGAGAAACCAGATAACTTGTCCCTCCCTCTTGTTCGTTTTCAGACTGATGTTGCAGGAATGTGACCAGCCTACACAGGAGAAAAGCAATATCCTGCCCATTCATGTCCTGTCAGGTTGTGTGTGTTTTCTGTACATGGATAGGAACAAAGATTCATTAGGTGCTCAGAACTACAAAATAATCCATATATATATATATATATATATATATATATATATATATATATATATATATAAAGAGAATCAAAATATAGTTGTTATGTGTGATTTATCTAGGGCCCCCCCCCAAAAAATTATATACTATATATCTAATCTTTGCAATTAAGCAAAGAAAAGATGTGGGGGGGGGGGATTCTTTGCTATCAAGCAAAAAAAAAAGAAGAAACAGCTTTAAACTCAGGATTGTCCAAGCAAACTGAGCAGCAGCTGGTCCATAATGAACAAAAGAAATGCCCCTGGTCAGCATGTTAATTCACTGCTGCAAGATGTGGTGATGGGCTGTTAGTTTAAAGGTTTCTTTATAAAAAGGGTTAGACAAAGTCATAGAGGAATGTAATGGGGGGCATCTTCTTTTTTCCCCATGTTCAGTCTCTGGCGTCTCCAGGCAAAAGGATCAGGCGATAGAAAGACCTCTGGTCTTGAGAGACCAATGGTCTGACCTAGTATTAAGCTACCTGTCAACTCTGGTCATCTCCTTCAGTTGTCTCTGCCATGTGAATCTAGATGGTTGATAACCCAAGCAAGAGCCTTCTTAGCTGTGGTGTCAACATGTTAGAACTCCTTCACATAAGAAGAGCCCTGCTGGGTCAGACCAGTGGCCATCTAGTCCAGCACCCTGTCTCACACAGTGTCTAGCCAGTTCCTGTGGAGGACCAACAACAGGGCAGATAGACCAAGGCTTTCCCTTCATGTGGTCTCCTGTCACTGGGATTGAGAGGTTAACTGCTGCTGAATGTCAAGGTTCCCCTCAGTCACCATGGCTAGTAGCCATTGATAGACCTATTCTCCATGAATCTAATGCCCTTTTAAGGCTATAAGAACATAAAAACATAAGAGAAGCCATGTTGGATGAGGCCAATGGTCCATCCAGTCCAACACTCTGTGTCACACAGTGGCCAAAAAAGCCAGGTGCCATCAGGAGGTCCATCAGTGGGGCCAGGACACTAGAAGCCCTCCCACTGTTGCCCCTCCCAAGCACCAAGAACACAGAACATCACTTGCACCTGACAGAGAGTTCCAACAATATGCTGTGGCTAATAGCCACGGATGGACCTCTGCTCCATATGTTTATCAAATCCCCTCTTGAAGCTGGCTATGCTATTTCTGTGGCCATCACTACATCCTCTGGCATTGAATTCAACTTTTTAATCATTCTCTGTGTAAAGAAGTATTTCTTGTTGTCCTTCCTGAATCT
Organism: Heteronotia binoei; assembly: GCF_032191835.1. Lineage (NCBI taxonomy): Eukaryota > Metazoa > Chordata > Lepidosauria > Squamata > Gekkonidae > Heteronotia > Heteronotia binoei. The sequence goes on from NC_083225.1 coordinate 175,957,378, forward strand.
ACTGCTCCTCAATGTTATTGAATCTTCCCAGGAAGAGTTGTCTATCTCCCTCTATTGTTGTCTTCTACTATCAGGTGAAGACTTTTCTCACCTGGCATACCCCCCAGTAGCAGTTATTGTCCCTCCTCCCTGGTTGTGATGTTTGGGTTTTATGTGTTTACATTCTTTTATTGAATTATTTGAAATTGTATTTTAAATGCTGTTTTCATGTTCAGATCTTTCAGTGTTTTCATATTTACTATCTTGGGAATCCTATTTGGATGGGGAAATTACATCAAATGTTTTAAATAAAAATGAAAGGAATAAATAGTATGAGTCTCACATGTTTGGGTGAGTGGTCTAATCCACACTTGTCAGCCATGAAAATTAAAAGGAACATTCATCTCCAGAGGAAGTCTCCAGTAAAAAAGGATCAGGGAGTGGGTAACACGAAAGACCTCTGCCTCAGAATCTGAAGGGTTGCTGCCAGTCTGAGCAGGCAATACTGTTGTTGAGGGGCTAATAGTCAGATAGTCCATGTAAGGATGCTTCCCCTATCAGCATCCTGGAGGCCTAGAGATGCTCTCAAAATCCCTTCATGATAGGACAACGTCCACCCGGAATGGTTCCAGAGGAGGGCGATGAAGATGGTGAGGGGTCTGGAGACCAAGTCCTATAAAGAAAGGTTGAAGGAGCTGGACATGTTTTGGCTGGAGAGGAGGTGACTGGGAGGTGATATGATCACCATCTTCAAGTACTTGAAGGGCTGTCATATAGATGATGGTGTAGAATTGTTTTATGTGGCCCCAGAAGGTCAGACCAGAACAAACAGGTTGAAATGAAATCAAAATAGTTTCCGTCTCAACATTAGGAAGAACTTCCTGACAATTAGGTTCCTAAGTAGAACAGGATTTCTTGGGAGGTGGTGGGCTCTCCTTCCCTGGAGGTTTTTAAACAGAGGCTAGATGGCCATCTGACAGCAATGCTGATTCTGTGAATTTAGGGGGAGGTATTTGTGAAGTTCCTGCATTGTGCAGGGGATTGGACTAGATGACCCTGGGGGTCCCTTCCAATTCTATGATTCTATTGTCAGAGGTTTACTTGTAGTTGTTTTTACTAATTTAACTATCGGTTCAAAGTTAGAGGCTCAATATGTTTAGTCATGTTGGACAGGCAGAAATCCAGCGGAAAATAACTTTGAATGGCAGTGAAGTAAGGGAAGGGATGCCAATAGTGCGGAAGGTTGGGTGGGCATGTGTGACTACACAGATGACCACTCAAAAATAATAAGTTACAGGTATGTGGCTCTCTATGACCTGTGTCATGAATATCACTGCTCTAACCACTGCCTCACATTTATATATAAAATCTCTTCACATCTGCTTGAAAGTGTTTGACATAACCCTATTCTCGTAGAGTTGGATGGGAAAATAAGGTTGCCAATCTCCAGTTGGGATCAGAGGATCCCCTAGCGTTGCCAAGTTCCCCACGGCCTCCGCGTGGCATGATGACATCACTCACAAGTTTTCCCAGAAATTCCTCCCAAATTGCTAGAGCAGGGGTGTCAAACATGCAGTTCAGGGGCCGAATCAGGCCCCTGGAGGGCTCCTATCAGGCCCCCAAGCAACTGGCTGTCATCAGGCTCCTCCCTTGGGGAGGAAGGGGGGGGGAATAGCTTGCTTTGCCAGGCTCTCTCAATAACACAGCAGAGCTACTGAGCCAAACCTCTCTCCTTTCTATTGGCTGAGACTCCCCTCGCAGTCCCCTGGAGAAGGAAGGAAAGAGCCAGAGCTTCCTTTGCCCAGTTCCCTGGATCCCATGGGAGAAATACAAAGAAAGCACTTTTAAGACCAATGAGTGCTAATGTTTTAAGCATGTTCTAAGGTGTTTTTTAAAAAATATTTAATTGTGTTAGTCTGTGTTCTTTATAAAATTTATATCTCTGCTACCTAATCTTAAATAGGTACACACATGGCCCGGCCCAACATGGCTTGGCCCAACCCGACATGGCCCGGCCCAACAAGGTCTCATTTATGTCAGATCTGGCCCTCATAACAAATGAGTTTGACACCCCTGTGCTAGAGCATCTGGGAAAACCAGATGCTGGCACACGACATTGCAGGTGCGATGATGTCACTTACATCATACCAGCAACATTGGGAGGGGATCCCCCTGCTGGCCCACTGTGGATTGGTGGGTTGGCGACCTCCAGAGTGGGAGAACCCCCTGGGAGCTTGGCACCCCACCTGGGAGCTAGGCACCCCAAGATCCCATGATTTGGAGACCTTCTCCCCACTTCGGGGTTATCAGAAAATGGGGGTTATCAGAAAGTGTCTGTTGGGTCCTCCATTATATCCTGTGGAGAAGTTTGCAGTGCCCAGCCATTTCATGTTTTCCTAGGCTCATAGCATTTTATATTTTTAGTTTCTGCTGTGATCCTTGTGCTTTTTCTTGATGTTTTACTTTAAGAATTCTGTTGCCAGATCCCACTATACCCCCACCTTTCCATTTTAAACAAAACATTGCAAGAGTTTTAAGCATGTTATAAAGTTTATATCTCTGCTACCTGGTATTACATTTTATGACATGCATGGCTCAGTCCCACAAAATCCCATTTGTGTCAGATCCTGCCCTCGTGGTAAATGAGTTCAACACCCCTGCTCTTGGCTGATCCTGCATTGAACAGGGGGTTGGGCTAGATGGCCTATATTGTTCCTTCTAACTCTTATCATTCTGTGATTCTTTGTATAAATCATGCTCCGGGATCTAGGAGACCAATGTGCTGTGATTGCCCCCTTTTTCCTTTTTGATATTGGATTTATACCCCGCCTCCACTCTGAATCTCAGAGTTTCAGTGCGGCTCACAATCTCCTTTATCTTCCTCCCTCACAACGGACAGCCTGTGAGGTGGGTGGGGCTGAGAGGGCTTTGACAGCAGCTGCCCTTTCAAGGACAACTCCTATGAGAGTGTGGGGAATCAAACCCGGTTCTCCCAGATAAGAATCCGCACACTTAACCACTACATCAAACTGGCATACAAATTCCTGTTTCCTTTCTCAAAGAGGATTGCACTGACTGTGCCTGAGTTTTTTTCTGAATCTGTATCTCATGCATGCAGGCCGACTGCTGTGGTAGTTGTGGCGCCCTTCGGTACAAGCCAAAATGAGAGCAGTGTTTTTCTGGCAAAGGTTAGCTGCCATAAATGCAAAGTGAAGACTCCAGTGGGGCTTCTTATGCTGCGGGTTTTATTCTTTAATGAGGCATATATTTAATCAATTTTTAGAGTGCATTTGTATCTGCCTTTTGCCTGTGTTTCAAGCCACAATGGACATTTATACACAGATGAAGTAAGTCAAGTGCAGCCACCCTTCAGAAGGGCACGCAGTCCTTAGTGGAGTGTAACACAAAGAGAGTTGGGAACTCCTCAAAGGGGGACTTGACAGGAAGAATTCTCCACAGGTGGGTGACATTCCCAAGACATCTGATATGCTTTAGCTATGTTTAAAAACCCAGCCTGGGAACAGTTGTTACATGCCGGTTGCCATGTACAGATTGGTAGTAAGACGAAGGTACTACAAATCCGATGGTACGGTTGCCAGTCTCCAGGTCATGTGGAAAAACACTGAACACCTTTCTATGCAAACACAAAATATAACAGATATCTTTGTTTACTAGCAAATCCTAATTGTAGTGTTTTCAATGATGTACATAATATGCATTAATCAGGAGATCATACAATAAAATATCCATTCACAGCACACACTATTCCTACTGTTCTCTGATCAATGTCCGAAAGAATTATATATAATAATGAAAGTCCAACAACTGGAGAACTGGTCCAAAATCATTTTGGGTCCAATAGCCCTTCTTCCAGGGACCATTTTCTCAAATGATGAAGTAAGTAGTGTCAAAAATCAATTGCTACATTTCAGTATGTCTCATTTCTCTGAAAAACATATATAAAAAATATTTCATCCTGACTGGACAACCTAATAAAGTATAATACAGTACAACAGGCTGTTTACTCACCCTTGCTTTCTCAAATATGTTTACTAATCATCATGGAACGTTTCTGTAAATTACCTTCATGTTAAACGTTCAAGTTATCATGCATTTGGATAGGGCTAAAACTCCTGAAGGCTAATCTTACTCACCTGCCCAAGAATTACCACTAATAGGTGTAAGGAAAACAAGAAGCCTTAGAAACATGCTGGTGAGTGCAGACATGAAACAGCAGGGGGGACAAAGAAATCAACTTAAAAGGCACTATCCTTGAGGATCCTGTTCCGTGTGCGAATTAGCATGGCGTACTGATGAATTGATATTGCCAAATTTTAGAAAGAAATTATCTTCACGGACCACATTTGGGACCAAACAGATAATTTACCTAATAAAATGTGGATGTTCCAAGCTTTATGTAGGTTCATCTGTTAGAACAGTACGTGCTTGTGTTTGTGAACATAGGTCCCGCCTTAAAGCTCAAAAGGCTTATGTTCCTCTCAGTCAGCACTTTATGGACACACGCCACTTACCTAATTACTTTAAATTTTTGGTTTTGGAAAAATTTGAGGCTTGCCCATATGTCCAGGTGGATATCCAAAAGCATTTATTACATCATGAGTGTTACTGGATCTATAATCTTCAAACTATATATAAATCCAATAAATAAAATAAACGATGATCCTGTTTGGCTTAAATCAGGCAATGGAACTTTCAGCATTCTTATGATTTCTTAAGTTGTTTTTGTAAATGAAAAAAAATATGTAAACTGTTTCTGTAAATGTATAAAATGTATAAATGCTAGCGTTTTGTTATATTTAGGTTAAAATAGTAATGCCCCTTTAAGAAGTAATTAGACCACCAGGTGTGTTACGTGTCACTATAGAATAAATGTAGTAGTGACTGCATAGCGTGTTTGGAGAAGCATATATCAGCAATAAAATGAGGGAACGTTAGTCCCAGAACGGGATAGGACTGGTGCTTCCATTAATATGTTATTTTGTATAGGAGCTTGGGTGAGTATGGCTTTTGTCATAGATGTTTTTGGCTGTACAAAGGAGTTTTTGTGTTCTTTACAGTTGGATCTTTTTTAAAAGCTGGAAGTCATGAGATGCTGAAATATTAATCTTTGACTGATGAAGTTTGGATGAACTGAAACCGGTCCCGCTTTTTCCTTCTTTGGACTTACAACTTATTCGGCGAAGAAGGCTTGTTTGCCAATCATTTCCGCTTGGATCATTAATTATTATGGCACCTTAAGAGGGAAGCTTATTTGGCAACTGAGAACTTGTTGGTTTACAGCGAACGTATAGTTCTGTCAAATGGCAAATATAGAAAGGACAGAATAAAATACTACATACATGAATTGCATTTTATTACATACGTCATATCTTGGTGAAGATATAATATTTGACTTCCAAGCATTGGGTTTTTTTACCTATTTCTTTCTAACCAGCATCTCCACACAGCAAAGCAGAGTGTCACGCATTTACTGGCCTTTTCCCACAAGAGTGCACCTTCCACGATACTCCTATATTCTCTGAAGAAAAAACTTCCTTCATCTCCTGCTCTCAAAGCATAGTGAACTATAGCTGCCACTGTGCCTATCTGCAGAGGCCTGGCTTGTGTGACATCACAACTAAATAGCTAGTGTAGAAAGCGCCAAAGTTGCCAGGTTGTCCAACCAGAAAGAGTATCCATGACTCAGTGATGGCTTGCAGAAGGTCTCAGGTTCAATCTCTGGCAACTCCAGATAGAAGTGAAAGACTTCTACCTGAGAGCCACTTTGGTGTAGTGGTTAAGTATGTGGACTCTTATCTGGGAGAACCATGGTTTGATTTCCCACTCCTCCATTTGCAGCTGCTGGTATGGCCTTGGGTCAGCCATAGCTCTCGCAGAGCTGTCCTTGAAAGGGCAGCTTCTGGAAGAGCTCTCTCAACCCCACTCACCTCACAGTATGTATGTTGTGGGGGAGGAAGGTAAAGGAGATTGTGACCGCTCTGAGACTCAGAGTATAGGGTGGGATATAAATCCGATATCATCTTCTTCTTCTTCTTCTTCTTCTTCTTCTTCTTCTTCTTCTTCTTCTTCTTCTTCTTCTTCTTCTTCTTCTTCTTCTTCTTCTTCTTCTTCTTCTTCTTCTTCTTCTTCTTCTTCTTCTTCTTCTTCTTCTTCTTCTTCTTCTTCTTCTTCTTCTTCTTCTTCTTCTTCTTCTTCTTCTTCTTCTTCTTCTTCCTCCTCCTCCTCCTCCTCCTCCTCCTCCTCCTTTTCCTCCTCCTAAGACCTTGGAGAGCAGCCACCAGTCCATCTAGAGATGCTACTGGTTTTGATGGATCAATGGTCTGATTCAGCACAAGGCAATTTCATATATTCGTGGGTTCTATTCTTCTTCCACCGTTTTTGGCTGTTCCTTCTGCTGGAGCAAGTGGGAGTCCAGGTGTGCAGGGACTGGGAGCAAATGAAGAAAAAGAAGACTGCAGATTTATACCCCGCCCTTCTCTCTGAATCAGAGACTCAGAGCAGCTTACAAACTCCTATATCTTCTCCCCCCACAACAGACACCCTGTGAGGTGGGTGGGGCTGAGAGGGCTCTCACAGCAGCTGCCCTTTCAAGGACAACCTCTGCCAGAGCTAGGGCTAACCGAAGGCCATTCCAGCAGCTGCAAGTGGAGGAGGGGGGAATCAAACCCGGTTCTCCCAGATAAGAGTCTGCACACTTAACCACTACACCAAAGTCTAGGTGGGGAGGGAGCAAAATTGGAAGGAATCCCACCAATGGTACATGCTAAATCTCTGCCCTGGTAGGAATGAAGCAACTTGCATCAATCTTCAGCAGTTCTGGGAGAAATGGGAATAACTTGCAAGACTATCAAACCGTGCGAAGTTCTCTTTACAGTTAGGAAATGACAGAGTTAACAGAGTTGGCCCTGCAGATTCTTCCAAAGAGAGCAGAAACCTTTCCCTGCCTATGGAGGCTTGCAGATTTAGATGTTTCCCCAAATGCATCCTTGTTGACACTTTTTGCAGTATCTAAACCTTGACTTGTGACTCCCCCCAAGTTCATGGTGTCCTGAGTGAACCTTTTATCTTTTTGCAAGTATAAGCTTGGAAGATATAAGTCTAGTTTCCCTGTCGTGGTGGATAGGAACGCTTCCTTCATTGAATGGTATAAAACAAAGGAAGGGTTGGGATGATTTAGTACTATTATCTTTAACACTGACAAGTTACAACAGAGGAGAGAATCAACGAATCCCCCCCCACTCTGAGAACTCAGCTTTAGGAGCAAGGGAAAGGTTGGGCTGAGCAGCTGTTAGGACTGGTGTAACTTGCATTGTACAAACCATTACTTTCCAAACTGTGTGCTGGAATACATTGCCACAGTCGGGGCTTTTTATGTAGAAAAGGCCCAGCAGGAAACTCATTTGCATATTAGGTCACACCCCCTGACATCACCATTGTTTCACGTGGCTTTTTTGTAGAAAAAGCCCAGCAGGAAATCATTTGCATAATAGGCCACACCCCTTGACATCAAGCTAACTGGAAGTGTGTTCCTGCTCAAGAAAGGCCCTGGCCACAGTCAGTGTTCCCTCTAAGCTGAGTTAGCGTGAGCCAGCTCACAGATTTTTAGCCTCCAGCTCACACATTTTTGTCTTAGCTCAGGAAGGATGACCCCGGAGCACAATAATTTATGCAGCAGCACACAAATTTAATGCCAGTAGCTCACAAAGTAGAATTTTTGCTCAAAAGACTCTGCAGCTTAGAGGGAACATTGGCCACAGTACTCATTATACTCCATAAGAAATAAATACATTAAATAAAAGACTTCTGTAAGCTCCAGATACACACATTCAAAGAAAGTGTTGCTTTTCTGTATGAGTCAATTCTCTTTGCCAGTTTGGTGTAGTGGTTAAGTGTGCGGACTCTTATCTGGGAGAACCGGGTTTGATTCCCCACTCCTCCACTTGTACCTGCTAGCATAACCTTGGGTCAGCCATAGCTCAGGCAGAGATTGTCCTTGAAAGGGCAGCTGCTGTGAGATCCTCTCCAGCCCCACCCACCTCACAGGGTGTCTGTTGTGGGGGAGGAAGGTAAAGGAGATTGTGAGCCGCTCTGAGACTCTTCGGAGTGGAGGGCGGGATATAAATCCAATATCTTCATCTACCTCACAGGGTGTCTGTTGTGGGGGAGGAAGGTAAAGGAGATTGTGAGCCGCTCTGAGACTCTTCGGAGTGGAGGGCGGGATATAAATCCAATATCTTCATCTTCCTCACAGGGTGTCTGTTGTGGGGGAGGAAGGTAAAGGAGATTGTGAGCCGCTCTGAGACGCTTCGGAGTGGAGGGCGGAATATAAATCCAATATCTTCATCTACCTCACAGGGTGTCTGTTGTGGGAGGGGAAGGTAAAGGAGATTGTGAGCCACTCTGAGACTCTTCGGAGTGGAGGGCAGGATATGAATCCAATCTCTTCATCTATCTCACAGGGTGTCTGTTGTGGGGGAGGAAGGTAAAGGAGATTGTGAGCCGCTCTGAGACTCTTCGGAGTGGAGGGCGGGATATAAATCCAATATCTTCATCTACCTCACAGGGTGTCTGTTGTGGGGGAGGAAGGTAAAGGAGATTGTGAGCCGCTCTGAGACTCTTCGGAGTGGAGGGCGGGATATAAATCCAATATCTTCATCTTCCTCACAGGGTGTCTGTTGTGGGGGAGGAAGGGAAAGGAGATTGTGAGCCGCTCTGAGACTCTTCGGAGTGGAGGGCGGGATATAAATCCAATATCTTCATCTTCCTCACAGGGTGTCTGTTGTGGGGGAAGAAGATAAAGGAGATTGTGAGCCGCTCTGAGACTCTTCGGAATGGAGGGCGGAATATAAATCCAATATCTTCTTCTTGTTGTTGTTCCATTCTGGAAGGACACTCCAAACAGACTCATGAAGAAATGTCCAAAATTCAATGGATGATGGATTTTGGGGGGTATTTTTGTGTGTGTGCGCACGCGTTCATGTGAGTGTGTGTGTGCATCTGGAAGTCATGGCAATCTCTGGTGACTGACCCCCTACTGAGGGCTTGGAAGGTATTCAGAGAGGTGGCTAAATAAAGCCTGCCCCTACCTCCTGACTTCTGGCATTCCAAGGAGGTCTCCCATTCAAGTACTTGCCAGAGTTGACCCTGCTTAGCTTCCGAGATTTGATGAGCACACGAAAGTTTACATTCTCAATAAAAGTTTGTTGGTCTTAAAGGTGCTACTGGACTCCAACTTTGTGTTAATATGCTTTTATTTAATTATTTTAAATATTATTTTAAATGATGTTTCAGTGCTCAAGTCTTTCAGTGCTTTCACGTTTACCATCTTGGGAACCCTATTTGGGTGGGAAAGTGGCATAAAATGTTTTAAATAAAAATAAAAGGAATAAATAGTGTAAGTATCATGTGTTTTTGTGACACTAATCGACACTTATCAGCCATGTAAATGAAAAGGAACATTTATCTGCAGAGGAAGTTTCCAGTTAAAAGGATCAGGGAGTGGGTAACACAAAAGACCTCTCTGCCTCAGAATCTGAAGAGCTTCTGTCAGTCTGAGTAGATAATACTGATGCTGAGAGGGGCTAATGGTCAGACAGATTCCATGCGAGGCAGCTTCATCTGTCAGCAACCGGGAGGCCAAGAGATGTTCCCAAAGTCCCCTCACGAACATCATCCTTCAGAAGGGAATCAAATCAAAACAGGCCTGTTAAACTGGGAATTTTTAAATGCTAGGGGGACAAAAGAGGGCACCTACAGCCTGAATACAGTTATGCCAGCAAAAATGTATTAAATATTATTTTATTTATAACATTTTTGAAAGGAGTTTGTCAGTTATTCCGGAGTCCTTCAATGGTCACAATGCTGGAAGGCAGGAAAAGTCTTTGTTAGTGAAAAAGTAGGTGGAATGCTGCTTTTATTCTTTCTGTCATTGCTGACGTTTAAAAGAAATAAAGGTAAGCTTAAAATTCAGGTGGGGTTGATTCCTCAGAAGAGTAACCAACTCTCATATGGGCCACTTTGGTAAAAATCTGACAAACAAACAATGTGGTGGTGGAAAATGCTATCAAACTTGCAGCCCACTTACGGCAACCCTATTAGTTTCTCAAGGCAAGAGACAAACAGAGATGGCTTCTCGTCACCTGCCTTGGTGTAGCCACCTTCAACTTGCTTGGTGGTCTCCCACGCAGCACAGGTCTTTCTCCTGCTGCCCAGGTCACAAGAGAGAAATAAGAACGTAAATAAGAGCCCTGCTAGATTTGGCCAGAGGTCAATCAGGTCCAGCGACCTGTTTCATCCAGTAGCCAACCAGTTGCCCTTGAAGACCAGCAGACACATGAGGCTCACAGACTTCTTCTCAGAAGTAGAATTGATTAAACCAGAACATAAATGCTTTTTTTCTTGCTTCCGTTCCCTGTACTTGTTTTTTTTTTTTGACCATTCACTGTTTATGAAAATCTGAGACTATGGAAAGAATGTTTTGACTGGCTTGTGAGGAACAAAATCTCCCATGCCTGCTCTTCAAGGGCATCGTTGATTTGCTTATGGGTTCCAGCCCGCCCGTCCCATTTCAGTGCTGAGGTAAAGTAGTGACTTCCTTGCATTGATTTCTTCTGCACAAACACGGACCTCTGCTTGCCGACAGGTGACCTGTAACCGTTGGTGATGCCAGGAACTAGCTCTCCTTTCTGAGATCTGAAGAAAATGGCTTTGAATATAGGTGGCTTAGTTGGTCTCATTGTATTTTATCTAATAACGCTGGCGACTGGCATTTGGGCCTCCCGGAAAAGCAAAAAGGAGACAAGAGAGAACCCCAGTGAAGTGGCTATTGTGGGCAACAGAAATATGAACTTTTGGGTTGGATTGTTCACCGCAACTGGTAAGTGTGAATCTTTCCTAAAGAGTACAGGTTTGCAAGGAAGCCCTCCTGAAGTCAGGCTATCCATGTCCAATAGGGACCTGCAAATTTCCGGATTACATAGACCAGTTTCCGTAGAGAAAATGGCTGTTTTGGAGTGGATTTGTGGTGTTATACCACTCTGAGATCCCTACCCTTCCCCAAACTCCACCCTCACCAGATCTCCAGGAATTTTTTAAACTGGAGCTGACAACCCTAAGTGATCAAAAGCTTTGGAGAAGAAGAAGAGTTGGTTTTATACCCCGCCCTTCACTACCCAAAGGAGTCTTGGGAGTGGCTTACAATCACCTTTCCTGCCTCTTCCCACAACAGACACCTTGTGAGGTAGGTGAGGCTGAGAGAGCTCTGAGAGAACTGAGACTGACCCAGGGTCATTCGACAGGCTTCATGTGGAAGAGTGGGTAATCAAACCCAGTTCTCCAGATTAGAGTCTGCTGCTCTTAACCGCTACACCAAACTCGGAGCACCTTCCTTATGAGGAATGACTGGATTACGAATAGCATTTTGACATGGAGAGCCAGTGTGGTATAGTGGTGAAGGTCAGTGGACTGTACTCTGCAGAGCCAGGTTTGATTCCCCACTTCTCCACATGAAGCCTGCTGAGTAACCTTGGACCAGTCACAGTTCTCTCAGGACTCTTTCAGCCCCACCTACCTAAGGTGCCTGTGCTGGGGAAAGGAAGGGAAAGGTGATGGTTAAATCACTTTGAGACTCTTTCCAGTAGAGAAAGGAGAAGTATAAAAATCCTAGTCTTCTACTGCTACTCTTCTTCATAGTGGCGGAAGGGTGGGGGGGACAGAGCATCAAGAAAATCACACAATGATCACAAATAATCATATCTTTTATCGAATAAAAGATAATAATATGAAATTATCAGAATTTACAAGAAAACAGTCAATTGCAATACAACCAATGTCAATTCTGTAATGATCTGGGTTCTTATGGCTCTGGAAACTGCAACAGAAGTATCAGACCCTGGACACAATCTAGCTGGAGAAAGCACAGGGAAAAGGTAAGCATACAGCCGAAGAACTGGATTATGCTCAGTTGTTGTTGTTGTTTAGTAATAATATTATGCACAATCACAGCAAAGTTAAGTACATAACTTCTAAATTGCTTTCCATGTGAAAAGAGCACTCAGCTGTTGCCTATTTATATCTCACTCCTATTTCTACTGCTTTCTTTTAGCAACATGGGTAGGAGGAGCTTATATCAACGGAACAGCCGAAATTGTCTACCTTCCCTCCAGAGGATTAATGTGGCTTCAAGCACCCACAGGGTTCGCTTTGGCCCTTCTGATTGGTAAAGGTCATTTAAAAAAAAAAAAAAAGCTTGAATGTTTAATAACTTATTTGTTTAAAATATGATGGGCTGCCCCCTGCCAGTGGACAAGGTTTTAATTGCAATTAAGATCGTTTTAATTTTGTAAGAATAATTAACATTTTTTAAAGTCTTGAAAATTCCAAGTGACACCACACGACAGATTCAGGTTGGTAGCCTCAAGTCATGATAGAGTATCACACATACCTTTGTTCCGCCTACCTATGATCCAGTGCCTGAGGCTGAACTCTGAGAAGGTCTAAAGCCTGCAATAAGTTCTAAACCAGCAGGGCTTTTCTGGTAGAAAAAGCCCAGTAGGAACTCATTTACATATCAGGCCACCCCCTGACATCACCATTGTTTTGCACAGGGCTTTCTGTAGCAGAAGTCCAGCAGGAACTCATTTGCATATTAAGCCACAACCCTGCCACCAAGCCAGCTGGAACTGCATTCCTGTGTGTTCCTTCTCAAAAAAAAGCCCTGTAAGCCAGTTTAACTCATTCAATATGATTGTGAACTTTTCTATGGTATATCGAACAGTCCACAAGTGTTCAGTGCAGATAAAGAAGATGTGGGGGCAGACAAAAAACTCCCCAGGATGAATCTGTACTTATATCTGACAAAGGAAGCTTTGACTCATAAAAACTGATAACCCACCAAATCTTGGTCTCTGCTACTGGATTGGAATCTACCTGTTCTATTGCAGACCAGCATAGCTGCCCACCTGAAATTAACACAGTCTAACATAGTCCAGTCCAGGGGTGGCTAAACTGCAGCACATGAGACTCTTTCACACATATTGTATGGCTCTTGAAGCCCCCACTGCTCCATCAGCCAGCTTTGAAAAGGCATTTCTCTCTTTAAATCAGTTCTCCAAGGCAAACCAGAAAGCAGCTAGGAGAAGGTATTTAAACGTAAAGTTGCTTTCTTTTCTCCTCTCCTCCCTCTTCTCTCCCCCATCTATCTTCCTTCCTTCCTTCCTTCCTTCCTTCCTTCCTTCCTTCCTTCCTTCCTTCCTTCCTTCCTTCCTTCCTTCCTTCCTTCCTTCCTTCCTTCCTTCCTTCCTTCCTCACCTGACATTCATGTCCTGCAGTTCTCAAAATCTGACATTTAGTCTATGTGACTCTTATGTTAAGCAAGTTTGGCCACCCCTGGTCCAATCTCTTCTACCACTCTGCCCTTTCACTCTCTTGCATGTATGAACAAGCACCCTTCCTTCCCATCTTCAGGCATCAGAACAAGATATGGCTATTTCAGCAAACCTGTGACCTAGTTTGATTTTTCTTTGATTTGTTCCTGTTTTTATTGTGTTGCTGTTTTGTCATTCATTATACTTGTTTTTACCTTGGATTGCTCATTTCATTTGGTATCATTATGGTTACCATGAATCACCATGTTGAGATGGAAAAGGAGGGGAAAAAACTTCCACAAAATAGACTATCAGAGGGTAGTCATGTTGTTGCAGGAGATCAGTTAGATTTGAGACCAGCGGCACCTTAGTGACCAAACAAGAGTTTTGAGGTATAAACTTTTGAGAGCCAAAACTCCCTTAGCTTTCAAAAGATTTTTATCCCCCCAGGCACCCAGTCATTCCTGAACTATCAACGTGGTGCCATATTTATTTATTTTAGTATACTTCTATTCCGCCCATTCCCCGTAGGGCTCAGGGCAGAGCACAACACATAAAAACAATAAAAAAGCAGTAAAACATTTTATAAACAGACAGCTCAACAGTACTCAGAAAATTTCCAATCATCGCAATATTGCCCAGCCTGGCCATCTTATATCATGACAAGATATTATCCCATAAAGATGGCAGATATTATTCCATTTTATAGCACAGATGACAATACCGAAAGGGGAGGCCAACCAGATCAAGAAATAGATGCCTGCAGCCTCAACCAGCCAGCTTCGGCAGGGAGGGCGGGATATAAATCAAACAAAATAAATAAAATAAAAGCCTGGCGGAACAGCTCCGTTTTACAGGCTCTACGGAAGGTTAATAAGCCAGGTAGGGCCCGGATCTCAGTAGGAAGCTGATTCCACCAGGTCAGGGCCAGGGTTTTTTTAGTTGAGGCAAGGCGGGCATCTCTTGGGCCGGGGATGGCCAACAGATGTTGGGAGGCAGAATGTAATGACCTCCCAGGCATATATGGAACATTGATGGCACAGCAATGGTTGCAAAATAGCTCTGGCTGCAAGATAGCTCATTTCATAAAAGATAATACATGCCAAAATGATTTGATTGCTTTTATACAGGTGGGCTCTTTTTTGTCAATCCAATGAGATCCAAGAAATATTTGACAATGATGGACCCGATCCAGGAAGCTTATGGGAACATGATGGGAAGTCTCTTGTTTATTCCATCCTTAATAGCAGATGTGTTCTGGTTTGCTGCTGTTCTTGCATCCTTAGGTAGCTATATATCTCTTGTCTTGTGGGATGAACGGGTAAGAACTAAGTCATGGTTGATTTAGGTGATTTGTGATCAGATTTCCAATGTGTTTTCCCCCTACTGGTGTTAATTGCAGCTAGGGAGTATTTAGATCAGGGAAATTGCATTGAGAGCCAGTTTGGTGTAGTGGTTAAGAGCAGCAGACTCTAATCGGGAGAATTGGGTTTGATGCCCCACTCTTCCACATGCAGTCAACTGGGGAACCTGGGGCCAGTTACAGTTCTCTCAGAGCTCTCTCAGCCCCATCTACCTCACAGGGTGTCTGTTTTGGGGAGAGAAAGGGAAGGAGATTGTAAGCCATTCTGAGGCTTCTCCTCCTTCTCCTCCTCCTCCCTGTTCACAGGTTTAGACCTAAGCATAGCCAATACTACAATAATCTTTGTAGGCCTTGGTTTCATGTGTCTCCACCTTCTGAGGTTAGATAGATGTCCTTAACTTGTCCCTCTCTTGAACCAGCTCCATAAAATCTTTGCTGGAAAGCTTCCCTCCTCACTATGGGCCTTCCCTTGAACCTAAAGCTCTCCGAGTCCTGATTCACAAGAGAGCAGAATCCCAAACCTCACAGCACCAGGGATCAGGACAAAATCTCATCTCTGGTCTAGCTGATTCCCAGTTCCACAACCTGCAATACAAGCACGGGAATCTAAGAAGTGAAACGGACTGTTTCAAATTATTAAGAAAAAGCTAGCCCTAGATCATGCTGAAAACCAATGGGTTAGTTGGATTAGTTAGAAAATGTGTCATAAAAACTGCACAGCATAAATTTGTTCAACATTGTCCTTTCCCTAGGAGCCACCATGAAAGTCATTTTGGATATCCAAGGGTACTTAGCTATCATTATCTCTGCATGCACGGTCGTTCTCTACACTTTGCTGGGAGGCCTGTACTCTGTTGCATATACTGATGTAATACAGCTCATCTTTATCATGGCTAGTCTGGTAAGTTCTGATATTCTCATGTTTGTACTTACTTGAAGAGAGGGAAGGCAGCGTGGTGTAGCCTGATCTCATCCGATCGTGTAAATTAAGCAGAGTAGCTACATGGAAAGCTGGGAACATCATAAGTTGGCTGCAATTGATAGCACTTTACACACATGCACTTACTTGAAACATAAGTGAAAATGAATAGGAGTTTTCTAGAGCCTTAAAGGCTAACACAATTTTACTTCGGATTAAGCTTTGTTGGATCCTCTTCTTCAGGTGAGTGGATCTTCACAATGGAGACATTTGGTGTAGGAGTTTTGGGGGAAAATCCAGCAGGGTCAAGAGGCCATGAAATGGAGGACATAAAGGATGAAATCCAGTTATGTCAAATCCAGGTTTAATTAAGGAAAATATAGAGATCATTCAATAGTCATGTCAATTAACACCTACAATAAGTGAGAAATCCCAAGTATTGCTAAAGCAGTTAACGGTTCTAGAGGGCAATTGTATACAGTTTTACACTCTTCTAAACCCATTCATTTCAATGGATTTGAACATATGAAGCTGCCTTATACTGAATCAGACCCTTGGTCCATCAAAGTCAGTATTGTCTACTCAGACTGGCAGCGGCTCTCCAGGGTCTCAAGCTCAGGTTTTTCACACCTATTTGCCTGGACCCTTTTTTAGTGGAGATGCTGGGGACTGAACCTGGGATCTTCTGCTTACCAAGCAGATGCTCTACCACTGAGCCACCGTCCCTCCCCATTTAGAATGGTACAGCTCTGTTTAGGACTGCATTAATAAGGAGTAAGAAAACCTAAATCCCCATTCAGTCCTGGATGAGAGACAGTGTAGAAAATCTGGATGAATCCCAGATAGGGTTACAAGCAATCTGGAGGGGGTGGGAATATCTTGACCCTTTAACAGAAGCTTCATGTGTGGAATTGGGCACTTGAAACATTTCATAGTGTGGAGGTAATTAACATCTCATTAAGCCTCTGTTAAAGGGGTAGGACATTTTCTCACTCCTAGTTTTTTGCAACCCTAATTTCAATTCAGTGTTTTCAAGATGGAAATCTCTCTTTGAAGTTCTTTAGTTGGGACCTTCTGCATACAAAATATTCTCTACAATGAAGTTATGTTCCTTCCCATTCACAGTTCTCTGTTGTATAAATCTATGCACTGACAACTTATTCCAACTTATTTAGCTAATAATGAAGGATAGGGTACTTTCTTTTGGGGCTTATAGAATTGGACCCACTGGTCCAATCTTTTTTGAAACTTGGAGGGTATTTTGGGGAGAGGCACTGGATGCTGCACTGAAAATTTGGTGCCTCCATCTCAAAAACAGCCCCCCTCGAACCCCAGATACCCACGGATCAATCCTTAAGGAATAATGGGGTGCCCAGCAGACATCTCCCTCTCCTCCCCCCGCTTTCTGATGACCCTGAAGTGGGGGGAGGGCCTCCAAACTGTGGGATCCCACCTGGGGGTTGGCAACCCTACTTGGAGCCATGACCAAGAAAAGAAGTGAAGCCCAAAGCTGCATCGTGAACAAACATAAAATTCCACTGATAAACATTTGGGTACCATTCATATCAATGCAGGAAGGTGGAATGTTACGGAGGCCAGAAAATCTAGTTGAGAATTGTGAAAAGAAAACCAATGAAATAATTCTGATGTTTCTGTTTTCCTGCAAGTGGATTTGTATCCCGTTTGCCATGACAAACTCTGCAACAGAAAGCATTTCATATACTGTTGCTCACAATGTATTTCAAGAACCTTGGGGTGGAAAAATAGAAGCACGGGATATTGGAAGGTGGCTGGATGACTTCTTATATTTGGTAAGAAACATTTGCCCCAATGATTAGATAGCATATTGGTGCTCATTACCTAGGGTTGTTAACTCCAGGCTGGGAAATTCCTGGAGATTTGGGGTACAGATTTGGGGAGAGAGGGATCTCGCCTCAGCAGGGTACATTGCCATAGAGTCCACCCTCCAAAGCAGCCATTTTATTAAGGGGAACTGATCTCTGCCAGCTGGAGATCAGTTGTAGTTCCAGATCTCCAACCCCCACCTGGAGTTTGGCAGCTCTATCATTTTCTCACTTTCTTGCAGCCAACCCTGTTGTACCAGATACAGGACTCGCTCTTCAAGGATGTGGCCTGTGGTAATTACCTCAGGCAGCAAGTTTGGGAATTCACTAATCTCCTGCCCTGCCTATTCCCCTCTTAACAGCCCACCTGACTGCCACCCCCCTTGCCTGTGATCCAGAAGAGAAAACCCTCCATTCCACCCCCGCCCCCCAGAACTCTTTAAAATCACATAAAACTCCTCCTTGTGAGAGTTCAGCCACCGTTTGTGGTCTCCTTGTTCCAGGCAAGGGCAATCAATATGGTAGGTGAGCTCTCACAAGATAAAGTAGTCTTGTGAGAATTCAAAATATTCCATTGTAAAATAGGCACCCATCTTTCTTCCTACAAGGACACACGCCCCTCCACAAAAAAGGGTGCCTTCCTTCCTTCCGAGGCTGATAGAAGCATAGGGTGATTGGTAAACCTGGCCTTCATAAGAAACCCTCTCATATCTGCTGTTTCTGTTTTTAAAAAATGCTTGGAAAGATCATTTATGCATTTACATTATGTATACAATACTGAATATTGCAATTGGGTTTTTTTTATTATGCTGCTGTGATTTTATTGTGATTTTATTATTTATGTTGTACTCCGCCTTGAGCCCCTATGGGGGAATGGGTGGAATATAAATAAACAAGCAATAATAATAACAATTTCCCAAGACTTCATCTATCTCATCGCTAAATGCTTCTCTTTTAGGTTCTGGGGGCCATTCCATGGCAAACCTACTTCCAGCGAATCCTCTCAGCTTCTTCTGCAAAACAAGCCAGACTCATTTCCTACTTTTCCGGAATAGGATGCTTTCTGCTGGCCATCCCCTCTGTACTCATTGGAGCAGTTGCTGCATCCACAGGTAAACCTAAGAATGCTTGGGAAGAACAGGAGTTTAGGGCACATCTGCTTTCCAACCTAGAAGCGTCTTAAAGATACAGAACTGTGTCTGATGAAGTGGTGAGCAGTGACTCACGAAAGCTACTACCCTGCCACAAATTTGTTAGTCTTTAAGGTGTTACTGGACTCTTGCTCTTTTCTACTGTTGTCAACAGGCTAACAACAGTACATATCAATAAAGGTGACTGGCTGGCTGGCTGGCTAACAACAGCTACCCATCTTGATCTATCGCTGTGAAGTTAGGCTGAGGGAAAGCAATTGTGTCAAGAATACTCAGTAGGTTTCTACGGCAGCAGAAAAGTTTGAATGTGACTCTTCCAAATCATAGTCCAACACCCTAACCACAACATCCTGCTAGGTCTATTGAGAAAGTGGGTTTTGATAAGCAGTACCATGGCCAGCGGGGAGGGGTGGGGTGGGTGGGCTCCCTCTGGGTATCCTACCCCCCCCAGGGAAAGTGTATGCGCAATACATAGCCTCTCCTCTCCCGGTGTAGTGAACGCCGCGTGGTCATTGTCTGGCTATGCCTGGCAGATGGTCACTGCAATGGCCTCTCCTGAATTACTGCATCCGTAGCAACACCTTCTCGCTGGTTCCCCCCCCCCCCCCCGTTTTTCACAGAGTTTGCTACGTCATGGTGCGACCGAATTGTCCGGCGGTATAACCAGATGGGCAGGCTGGGCCCACCAACCTCGCCAGCCTAAGAGAAGAAAAACTCTAACATCAAACCCGGGCAGATAGAGCTCGTTAATGTAACACCTACCACCTGGAGGACTCGCTGCCGGCGTCCCGGCTTACTGGGCCATGGCAGATGACCCCCAGGTGAAAGGGTAGAGCCAGTACCGCGCACACTGCGCTTCACCTAAAAAATTCCTCTGCGCAGGCCTGAAGGGCATATCCACATACACAACCCACAACCTGTCGCATCAACCATCACCAGTGGTCTGACCTAGCCTCAGATCGCAAAGCATGGAGGCACACCATCCACCAGGCTGTCTCTTCCTTTGAGAACGCACGCATAGCTGGTCTTGAGGACAAAAGGAGATTGAGGAAGAATCGCACTGCTACAGCACCAACCCTAAATCAGACTTTTCCCTGCAGCCACTGTGGCCGGACCTGCCTGTCCCGCATTGGTCTTGTCAGCCACCAGCGAGCCTGCAGCAGATGTGGACTATTGCACCCTTCTTAAATCTTCGTTCGCGAAGCCAAGCCGAGAGAGAGACCATGGCCAGCAGGATGAATTTTAAGGGGTGCAAATGTTGGCCTCACATAGGCCACCTCTAATCTGTTCATGGAGATAACAGTGACAGGAGAGACTGTTCAATAACTTCTGTGTTGAAATCCATGCAGAACTTTAATATATTGTTTTTGCTTTCTGTTTTATGAGACTGGAACCAGACTGGCTATGGCCTTCCCACGCCCAATGAGAGAGGAGAGTCAGCTCTCATACTTCCTTTAGTTCTCCAATATCTCTGTCCAACATATGTCTCCATTGGCGGTTTGGGGGCCATTGCCGCTGCCGTGATGTCTTCTGGGGATTCCGCCTTGCTCTCCGCAAGCTCCATGTTTGCTCACAATATTTACAGGAAAATCCTGAGGAAAAAGGTAAATTAGTGAAATGCAGACTGCCAATCCATGTAGACATTACATGGATGTAGGTGTGATGAGACTCCAGGATAACTCAGGAGGGTTTGTCTGTTCCCCTCAGGCCACAAGAAAGGCAGGAATTATTACATCTTCCATGATTACATCTCCCATGTTAATTAATCATGATTAATTAACATGGGAGAAAGCCAGTTATGAAAATGTTCTTCATCTTCAATTCCGAAACTGGGGGCTATGAGAAAAGAGTACCCAAATAAATTAATAAATTATACTAGAATATTTTCTGTGGGGAAATAATTCTACTGTGTCTCTATGTCAGAGGCAAATGGATAATTAAATGACTATAGTATTCTACTGGATCTCTGTCTGAGTCACTGATCTGGCAGTGCTTCAAATGACATAGACCCCAAAGCAGCAGTTTGTCAAAATACAGAGAGTGATGGGTGGACGGTTTGTATACATTCTGAAGGTAAACCTTTTCAAATGGAATAGTGACATGCTTCCAGTTTTATTCAGAAGAAAAGACTGCCTCAGGAATGGGAAACATTTTTCTATTTTTTTTATTTATGTAGAATATTTTTATATCACCTCTTCAGTGTCCTGCTCAAGGAGGCTTATAAATAAAAACTTTAGCTTACAAAACAAGCCATTAGACACAAGCGACATAAGAAATTTCCAAAACCAAGAGCAGACCATTTAAAAACTGAAAGCCACCAATTAAATGGAGTATTCTATTAGCTCCGTATGTGCCTTGATTCCAGTTTAAACTGATAGCCTACTGTCCAGCTTTGTTGAATAGATATTTTAGGGTTCAGCCAGTTGAGATGTTGTCTCTTCCTGTCAGGTTTTAAAATCAAAAATCAAATCACTCTGTGGGGCTCTAATTTGGATCAAAACCACAATATGTCATGGATGGGAGGAGAAAGGGTAAACCTGCACAGTTTCAGCAATTGAAAGTGCCCCACCCCCATCATGTCGTTAACCTTGGAGGGAAAGGCAGGCATCCTTTCTTTGCCTAAAGAAGAAGAGTAGATTTTCATACTCCACTTTTCTCTACCCTAAGGATTCTCAAAGCGGCTTACAATCTCCTTCCCCTCCTCTTTCCACAACAGTCATTTTGTGAGTGGGACTGAGAGAGTTCTGAGAGAACGATGAGTGGTCCAAGGTCACCCCGCAGGCTTCATGTGAAGGACTGGGGAATCAAACCTGATTCTCCAGATTAGAGTTCACTTTTCTTAACCACTGCACCATGTTGGCATTCATGGCTACTAGTAACAACCATGATAGTGATGGTTTCAGTTGGTAAAACCATGTGACATGGATGAGTTGACCCATTCTCCCTCTGGTGACCACAGGCCACAGCCCTATTAAGAATTAGGGGTCTGTACAACTACTTGCAAAAATGCCAAGAAGATGACCTCAGAGGTCTCCCAACTTCTTTTTCACTTAGGGTGCTGAGCCTGCAGAGCTGCTTGACAACACTCATAGAATCATAGAGTTGGAAGGGACCTCTAGGGTTATCTAGTGCAACCCCCTGCACAATGCAGGAAACTCACAAACACTTCTCCCTAAATTCACAGGATCTTCATTGCTGTCAGATGGCCATCTAGCCTCTGTTTAAAAAGCTTCAAGGAAGGGACTCACTCAGTCCCACCTTTTAGACTTAAGCAGGGCCTCCATGATGCTAACATCTAGGGCTTTTTTTGTAGAAAAAGTCCAGCATGAACACATCTGCATATTAGACCACACCCCCTGGTGCCAAACCAGCCGGAACTGCATTCCTGCTCAAAAAAAGTCCTGCTAACATCTAGCTTTGTACACCGTCTTCATGTGGTAAAATACACACACACACACATAGGGTTGCCAGGTCTGTGTTGGAAAATACCTGGAGATTTTTGGGGTGGGGTTTGGGGAGGGGCCTCAGCATGGTACAATGCCATAGAGTCCATCCTCCAAAGCAGCCATTTTCTCCAGAGGAGCTGATCCCTGCCAGCTGGAGATCAGTTGTAAAAAATGAGATCTCCAGGCCCCACCTGGAGGCTGGCATCCTTAATTTTGATGGTTCATTTACATGGCCCAGAATGTTCATTAGCAACAAAGGGAGCAGTGAAAATCTGTGGCAAGTTTTAGGCTGCAACTGAAATTATCCCCAGAACCACAATTCTTCTTAAGTTGTCTTTCTTTTTAATTTCAGGCCACCGAGAAAGATGTATTATGGGTAATGAGAGCTTCCATGGTTGCCTTTGGGGCACTGGCTACAACTCTGGCATTTTATTCCAATTCAATTTTTGATCTCTGGTTCCTTGGGGGTGAGCTGGTATACACCCTTCTTTTCCCTCAGCTGTTTTGCGTCCTCTTTATTCCTAACACCAACGCATACGGCTCAGCTGTTGGATTCTTCTTTGGATTTCTGCTGCGGCTGTTGGCAGGGGAGGCCTTCCTGAAGATCCCCCCACTTATCTGTTACCCAGGATGTTCTCTTGTGGATGGGGTCTATGTTCAGCGGTTCCCCTTTAAGACGGTCACCATGCTCCTCACGCTCTTGACCATCATTTCCGTCTCATATCTGGCAGCCTTTATGTTTAAGAGAAAGCTCCTTCCTCAGAAATGGGATGTTTGTCAGTTAATACAGGAAGACAGTGTGTTTATTTCTTTATCTCAGAGAAAAAAACAGATGGACGTGGAAAAAGATGAAAATGATGAGGTAATGGAGGAGAACAATTGCACTAGTACTTTATAATTCCATCACACTGTGGTCATTGGTGGAGAGAGCCTCCTGATTTCCTCAGATCTTCGTGAAGGGCCCTGATCTTTCTGTTATCCCTTTCTGGAAATCAGCTTGGTGGATATGGGGGTGGGTGGGGACTCTCTGTAGAGGCATCAGCGTTTTACAGCTCCCTCAGGCGGTCTGTCCAACTCCAAATTTGGGCTTTTTTACAGAGAAGTGGGGCTTTTTTTATAGCAGGAATGCAGAAGAATGCAGTTCCAGCTGGGTTGGTGTCAGGGTGTGTGGCCTAATATGCAAATGAGTTCCTGCTGGACTTTTCCTACAAACAAAGTCCTGTGTGAAACAATGGTGACATCAGGGGTGTGACTTAATATGCAAATGAGTTCCTGCTGGGCTTTTTCCGCAAAAAGAGCCCTGCAGAGAAGCACGTGTTGGTCTGAAGCAGCAGAACAAAGTTTGAGTCCAGGGGCACCTTGAAGACCAACAAAGGCTTATTCAAGATACACACACTTCTTCAGATACAATGAAATGGAAGTCATGACAGATAGATAGATAGATAGATAGATAGATAGATAGATAGATAGATAGATAGATAGATAGATAGATAGATAGATAGATAGATAGATAGATAGATAGAGAGATAGAGAGATAGATATAGAGATAGGTAAAGGGTGGGCAGCAAATTAGCATATAGCAGGGTTGGCCAAACTTGCTTAACATAAGAGCCACATAGAATAAACATCAGATGTCTGAGAACTGCAAGGAAGGAAGAAAGGAAGGCAAATTGATGGAGGGTGAAAAGAAAGCAACTTTAACTTTAAATGTATTCTCCAAGTACCTGGCTGGTTGGCAAAGTGATTTAAAGAGACAAAATGGCTGACAGGGTAGCAGGGGCTGCAAGAGCCACACAGCGTGTGTGAAACAGCCACATATGGCTCCCGAGCCACAGTTTGGCCACCCCTGGCATAGGGCATAATCAGGGCTGCTTTTTTTTTTTGTAGAAAAAGCCCAACAGCAGTTTCCCCATGCCTTCTCTAGTACACCTGCCACGGCAGGCACACTGGGGAAGATTGAAGTCATTGGGGAGGCATTTAAAGATGCCTCCCTGTGCCTTCCCCAGCATACCAGCTGGAGCCCTGGCTAGCCCGGTCAGAACTATGCTCCTGGGTGCTCCAGCCCAAAAAAAGCCTTGTGAAGATATTTAACAGATGCAAGGACCATCAAACAGGAATAACAAGCTTAGGTTACCATTTGTTTGGGTTTTCTTCTTGGGGGAAACATAGTGAATGAAATAAATATGACAGAATTGGAAACTGATGAGGAGATATATCCTTAACTGTGGGCTGTGAATGGACTAGTAAATTCCATTTCATTGTATCTGAAAAAGTATGCGTGCACACGAAAGTCTGTACTTTGAACAGACAGGCTGTGTTTGTGTGTGTTTTAAAATAAAATTAAAGATCACTAGAGAGAGGGCCTTCTCGATAGCAAGACTGCTCTCTTCCAATTGACATGGAGCCTATATCGTAGGGAAACTGAAGAAATTCCATTGCCATTGAAAACACATAACATCAAAGAGATTAGCACCAAATTAATTCTGATTGTTTTTAATTACTGAATGTGTAATTTTATAATATGCATTGATTTTAATTGTCTGCTGTGATTTTATACTGTGAGCCGCCCTGAGCCTGCTTCGGCAGGAAGGGCGGGATATAAATAAAATAAAATAAATAAAAAATCTATGATGCAAGGAGGTCAAACTGCATATTGCATTCTCTTCTAACAGATCTGCGCCCCACCCCTGGCTACTTTTTTCAAGACGGATAACAGTATGGGGTGGAGCTCTTTCACCTTTTCTTTCCTTGCCTTTTTCCCTTCAAAAAAGGCACCCTTATAACCTGAAAATGGCCCCTGGGGAGTAGGGTTGCCAATCACCACAGCGTTGTCTACTCTGGATTGGGAAATTCCTGGAGAATTTGGAACTGGACTTTGGGAAGGGTGGGATTTGGGGAGGGAAGGGGCCTCAACAGAGTATAATGCCATAGAGTCCACCCTTCAAAGTAGCCATTTTCTTCCAGAGAACTCATCTCTAAAGAAGAAGAAGGAGTTGATTTTAACCCCACCCTTCACTACCTGAAGGACTCCTGGAGTGGCTTCCCTTCCTCTCCCCACAACAGACTCCCTGTGAGGTAGGCAAGGCTTTTTTTTTGTAGCAGGAACTTCTTTGCATATTAGGCCACACCTCCCTGATGTAACCAATCCTCCAAGAGCTTACAGTAGGCCCTGTACAAAGAGCCCTGTAAGCTCTTGGAGGATTGGCTGCATCAGGGGGTGTGACCTAATATGCAAAGGAGTTCCTGCTACAAAAAAGCCATGGAGGTAGGTGGGTCTGAGAGAATCATGACTGGCTGAAAGTCATCCAGCTGGTTTTTATGTGGAGGAGTGAGGAATCAAACCTGGTTCTCCAGTTAGAGTTCACTGCTCTTAACCACTACATCCAACTGGCTGTATAACCTGGAGATGAGTTGTAATTCTTGGAGATCTGCAGCCACCACCTGGAGGTTGGCAACCCAAGGACCTGGAGATTTCCCAGCATTCCAGTTGCTCTCCAGTCAACAGAGATCAGTATCCCTGGAGAAAGAAGCACTTATGGAGGGACAGATGCCTTTTTTCTGCAGAGCCAGTCTGGCCTTGTATCCCATAGCAGAATCACTGCTTTAGATCATCCTCCCCCCTCCCTTTCACACAATTCTTCTCTGCTTGTGGTACATTTAACTGGCCATATCAATTTCCTTTTTCTAAAAAAAAAGAGTTTAATCAGACACAACCGATCTGGCTGTATTTAACATAGAATAGCTGTAGCGTCTGTCAGTTCAATACAGAGGAGTACACAAAAGAAGCCATTTTGTGTCTGTGTGTATTTACACACATGTGCAGTAGAACTAGGACACCCCCACCCAGAGATTTTACTTCAGGAGTACTGAATATGACACTCAAAACCAAACATAGGCAAAATGGTTAAGCAGGGACAGGACCTAAATATAGAGATTATGAACAGGACTGGCCTTAGACTGTATGGCACTCTAGATAAGGCTAACTTTTGCCCCCCCCCCACCCCCCACTGATAATGTCATGGAGTCATGTGGGGGGTGCCCAATTTGGCGCCCCCAGAAGGTTGGCACCCTAGGCAATCGCCTAGCGTCAGGGCCAGCCCTGGTTATTAATACAGACAATTGGAGTTAGGGTTATTAACTACAGGCTGGGAAATTCCTGGGGATTTGGTGGGCGGAGTCTGGGGAGGGTGGAGTCTGGTGAAGGAGGATGGGCTTAGCTGTGTATAGAGGCCTTCATAAGAAGAGCCCTGCTGGAACAGACCAGTGGTCCATCTAGTCCAGCATCCTGTCTCACACGGTGGCCAACCAGTTCCTCTGGGCATCTGACAACAGGTCATAGTCTGAGGCCTTCGCCTGATGTTGCCTCCTGGCTCTGAGAGTCAGAGACTGACTGCCTCTGAACATGTCAGTTCACCCGGAGCTCCCCTTAAGCCAAGCCCAACAAGTCCAGCCAGTTCCAAAATGCACCCAAGAATGTTCCTCAAAGAGTCCACCGCAACGTACAAAATTTCACGTCAGCAGAAAAGCAGATATGGAAAAGGGTTCCCTGAAGATTGAAAGTTTGAGAATTAGCAGCCAAATCATAAGAAAATTGCCTTTGCCAAAAGGAGAAAGAAAGAAAAAAATCCTGGGCACTACTTTTCAAACCCCTAACACAGTTTACGGCTTTTTGGGCTCCTACTTAGACAAATGTTCCATTTTTTAAAAGTGCTTTTGTTCTATTATTCATGACTTCAGATCTTCCTGCCAGCGCCACTTGAAAAACCACCAGGCAGAGAAGGCAAGAACACTGCAGCCCTAACAGTCGATGGCTTCTTCCACATGCGGATTCCCCCCTTACATGGAAACCCCATAGGAACATCCCGATAATGTCACACTCATCCTGAGCATCACACACAGCCTTCTGGGGCTTTCCCCAAGGAGTAAAAAGCTCTTTTGATTCTATTAAAAGAGCAAACCACAAGGTCTCCGTAGGTGGGACATTTGCTTGGATACTCCACCCATCACCACCATGGGGAATGGAGGAGCTATGTCAAAATGGCGCTGTGCAGCTCACTGCTCCATGTAATTCCCCATTCTTTTAGCCCTTAAGGGACTCTTTTGCATTTTTTCTGCTGAACCAGAGTGGCTTTGCAGGGAAAAGGGAAAACAAAGGGGTGAAGGTTTCTAGAAGAAGATATTGGATTCATACCCCACCCTATACTCTGAGTCTCAGAGCGGCTGACAATCTCCTTTACCTTCCCGTTCCCCCCACAACAGATACCCTATGAGGTAGGTAGGGCTGAGAGAGCTCTCCCAGAAGCTGCCCTTTCAAGGACAGCTCTGCGAGAGCTGTGGCTGACCCAAAGCCATTCCAACAGCTGCAAGTGGAGGAGTGGGGAATCAAACCCCTTCCCTAAATCCTGCATTTCCCAGGTTCCAACCACAAATCTCCAGCAACTTCCCAACCTGGAGAGTGGGCAACCCTAGCTACAGTTGTGGTGGGGATGTGCTTTGCACCTGCCCATAGATGCAGCTGAAGATATGGAAACCACTGGAAACTATGGTCCATATTCAGCAATCTAGTACTTTGTCGCATCAACCATCACCAGTCGCATCAACCATCACCAGTGGTCTGACCTAGCCTCAGATCGCAAAGCATGGAGGCACACCATCCACCAGGCTGTCTCTTCCTTTGAGAACGCACGCATAGCTGGTCTTGAGGACAAAAGGAGACTGAGGAAGAATCGTACTGCTACAGCACCAACCCCAAATCAGACTTTTCCCTGCAGCCACTGTGGCCGGATCTGCCTGTCCCGCATTGGTCTTGTCAGCCACCAGCGAGCCTGCAGCAGACGTGGACTACTGCACCCTTCTTAAATCTTTGTTTGCGAAGTCAAGCCGAGAGAGAGAGAGTACTTTGTATTTAAGTTTTAGAGGCTTCACAAAAACAGAGATTGTGTGTCATGATGAAGCTTGCTTGTGCATGAAACTGCAGATGCTCATCCAGGTTTTTGTTTCATGCGAAAACAATATGAAGCTCAAATTATTTGGTCTGCCTCACTCGGCACCATCTGGTCTGGCTCTCCAGGGTCTCAGGCAGAGAATGTCCTTCCCAGCATCTGTTGCTTCTGAAGACACCAGCAGTTTCATATGTGAGATACCTCTATTCCTGTATACATGTGATACCTGCAGAGGGGTTTTTTTTGAACAGGAAGGCACAGTTCTGGCTGGCTTGGTGTCAGGGGTGTGGCCTAATATGCAAATGAGTTCCTGCTAGGCTTTTTCTAGAACAAAAGCCCTGGATACCTGAGATGTTCTGCATGCTGAGAATGTGCTCTGTCACTGAACCCTGGCCTCTTCTGAACATATTTAATCCAATTCCTGATGAGGAGACTGCAGTAGCTCCTCAAGAAGATGGTAAAGCTCAATGCAAGGTTCTACCACCATCTCCCAGAAGAACCAGAAAGGTAAAACCAGTTTGGTGAGCCAGTGTGGTGTAATGGCTAAGTGTGCGAGCTCTTATCTGGGAGAACCAGGTTTGATTCCCCATTCTTCCACTTGCAGCTGCTGGAATGGCCTTGGGTCAGCCATAGCTCTGGCAGAGTTGTCCTTGAAAGGACAGCTTCTGGGAGAGTTCTCTCAGCCCCACCTACCTCACAGGGTGTCTGTTGTGGGGGAGGAAGATAAAGGAGATTTGTGAGCTGCTCCGAGACACTGAGATTCAGAGTGGAGGGCAGAATATTAATCCAGTATCACCATCATCATCTAGATGCCAAATGTGTGAGGTACTCTCCAGGGATGGAATTCTAACAGGAGCTCCTTTGCATGTTAAGGCCACACACCCCTGATGTAGCCAATCCTCCAAGAGCTTACAAGGCTCTTTTTTGTAAGCTCTTGGAGGATTGGCTACATCAGGGGTGTGTGGCCTAATATGCAAAGGAGCTCCTGCTAGAATTCCACCCCTGTTCCCTGTGTGTGAATATTAGCAAAACAATAAGAAGGGTGATTGGTGTGAGGGAATCCTGTAAAGATGTTCCCAGATAAGAACGTCAGAATTTTTCCTAGTCATAGTGGTTGGCCATATCTGTGGGTGCCCGGTTCATGCACTACAGCACAGGACTCCAGTAGTGCTGAAGAAAAATGGCCCCATGTTCCCACAGCCGACTCTGTAGGACCTGAATATGATGTCTTCAATGATCATCTTCAGCACAGTAGATGGATATGCAGAGTTGTACATCAAGTTGCCAGACTAGATGGACCTTTGATCTGAACCCAGCAGGAATGTGTTTTAAATGTAATGCCTTTGCCAGCAAGTGGCACAGAAGATCCACAGTCAGAACTAATAATAGCATTCAAGAATACAAAAGGTAACAACAATTATTTCCATGCAGTGCGAGCAATCCGTTGAATTCCAGTTTTCTGTGTATTCCCTCACATCTTTTTATAGACTTGATTTGTGATTCATGAAAGAAACCAACATACCTACAATTGCAAGCTTTCAGCCTGTCTTTATTGAAGTGTCTTAGGGCAACCATCCCTTTTAATTTCATGCTTTCCTTCTCTTTCTAGCATAAGGAACTACTTCCTGTTTCTCTTGAGGTCGGCTTCTTCTTTCTCTGCATTCATAATTTAATTGTAAATTATCAGTGTGCGTGTTTGAAAGAGAGGGAGCCAAAACCACTGTCTGCTTTTTCCCAATTATCTTCAATTCATAATTATTTCATAATTGTCCCATGATTATCATAAACAGTAGCATACAAAATGATGAGTGACTGTTGCGGGCGGCTGATAAACTGAGGGAACAGGGATGGCTAATTAGCCACTGAATGTCCTGAAAGAATGGCAAGCTATCTGGCAGTCATTAATGAGTTCAAAAGCAAAGGAACAGAAGGAAAACTGCAGGGATTAATGGAACCCTTGCTAAAGGAAACTTCCAGGGTTAAAGGGATTTATATGGGGAATATTGTGCTACAGCAGGGCGGCCAAACTTGCTTAATACAAGAGCCATTTAAAATAAACTTCAGATGTTTGAGAGCCACAAAACATGAACATCAGATGTTTGAGAGCCACAGGAAGGAAAATTGATGGGGAGGGAGAGGTGGAAAGAAAGCAACTTTAACTTTAAATGTGTTCTCTAAGCCACTGGCTTGCTTGGCTTGGCAAAATGATTTAAAAAGAAAAATACCTTCTCAAAGCCAGTTGACAGGGCACAATACGTGTGAAAGAGCCAGTTTGGCTACCGCTGTGTTGCACTATGAGTCGTTTAGAACTGCCATTTCATTGTCTGAATATGAAAAAGGATACCTCAGCAGGGCAAAAAAAATAAAAATAAAAATCATAGTATAAAATTACGGTATACACTGAATGTCTTGGGACTTACTCCATAGTTACTCTATATAGGATTGTAGCTTTAACAATACATGCATTATCTTCAGAGTGCAGTTTAGCAACAGGATAACTTGCCCTCAGTGGGTTAATTTCTAGAGAAACAGCTCCTCTAAAATAAACAGCCATCAGAAATCTGTTGAATTTCACCCCACTTTTTTCCAAGGAATGTGGGGCACTATATATAGGTTCAGCTACCCTCTCTCCTCCATTTTACCTTCACAGTAGCCCTGAGTGAAGTAAAGTTAGGCTAAGAAAAAGTGGGGTTCACTTGAGGTCATTTCCTGGCTGAATGGGGATTCGAACCCTCACCTCCTAGCTGGCCACTCTGCCCACTACTCCACACTGCTTGTCTGTGGGAGACACTAACAAGCCACCACTGCTAAAATCACACAGCCAGAACTGAAACCTTTTAAAATCAGCTTCTCTGTCCCTCCCATATGCTGTAAAGTTGGCAGTGCGTCTCACTGCCTCTCCCTCTGTTCTCTGTAGTAGTTTCTCCTTTCCCTTTTCCCTCACCTCAGCCAATGACATCCTCAGTCAATATCAGTGGATCTGAGGGAGTGAACTGAAGCTGAAGCCCGGCCTTCTTTCTCACAGTCCGGCGGATTCTCAGGCAAAAAGCAAAAGGAAGGGAACATGTTTGAGGGAATCTGGTTATTATGCTGACCTTCCACAGATATTCATTTCAAAACTCTGGAATCCGTTCAGTTGTGGCTGCTGCCCTGGAATGGAAGGAGGAAAAGGAGAAGACCTGCTTCCCTCCCCATCTCCCTCCCCAGAAGCATCTCATGATGTGCTACTCAGTTGAATGAACACAGACAAGCTTGGGTGTCTTTCTAATGCGGCCTCTTGCCGGTCTACTGCGCATCGGGACCCTCTTCCTCACCATGGGGTGGACTGTCCAGAGTAAGTGTCTTTCTTTCTTCAACCCAGGTCACTGGGGGTCCCTTTCTACATTAACTTTGTGACTCCCCTTCCCCTTGGTTTTGGCGTTGTGGAGGTACCTCTTCTCAGACAGAATTTCTTATGTAGTAGGGAGAGATAGCAATGGGGAGTATGCACCTGTTTGTTTGTTTTTGCCTAAGAGCAACTTTGCTGGATCAGGCTATAGGGCCAGACACCAATTTCCAGCACCATCTAGCCCAGAGGTGGCCAAACTCACTTAACATAAGAGCTGAGCCACATAGTATAAACATCAGATGTTTGAGAGCCACAAGACACGAATGTCAGATGTTTGAGAGCTGCAAGAGAGGAAGGAAGGAAGGCAAATAGATGGGGGAAGGGAGGAGACAGAAGTGGAAAGAAAGCAATTTTAACTGCATTACCCTAGCTGCTGGCTGGGTTGGCTAAGTGAAGTGATATAAAGAGAGAAATGCCTTCTCCAAGCCAGCTTACAAGTTGGTGGGGGCTTCAAGAGCCACACAAGATATGTGAAAGAACCACATGTGGCTCCCGTACCACAATTTGGTCACCCCTGGTCCACCCAAAAACTACTCCCTCTCTAACCAGTGTCCCCGACTGGTATCCATAGATTCCTTCCGAACATGATGTTTTAGTTATATCACAGTGGTTATTATTAGCCATATTAGCTGTGGGCAGCAATGGTTCATTGCTACAGCTTGTTGCAGTGAGTTCCATCTGTTAATTGTTCCATGGGTGAATGAAATATATGTTGTCTGGCCTGAAGTCACTGCTTGTAGGTTGAACTATCTGTCCTCAGTTCTTGTGAGAATGGGAGAAGAAATCTTTCTGTCCACTTTCTCCACACAAATTCTAATTGGTAAGGACTTCTGACATGCATCTTCTCCTTTAAAAACTAGATAGCCCCAAACCATTTCCTTGGAAGGAAAATTCCCCAGCCTCTTTTGATCGTTTTAATGACCCCCCCCCCTGCACTTCATTCGGCTCTGCTTTTGATATGGGCAAACCAGACTAGTGAATTCTGAATGTGGCTTCAGCATCGCTTTCTATGAAAGGCATTATTATGGCAATGGTTTTCATTCCCCCCACCCCTTTTCCCAGATGAGCATATCTTTTCTAAAGGCTGGCAAAAGTGATGCTGGAAGAAACAGTCACAGCTTAAATTTTCCACGCCTCATATTTTCTTCTCTGCTTTAAGCCTTCCACACCCTTTTCATTGTGTTGTGAAGTACAAGCATTTGCCAGGCTGTAAGCCAAACTGGATGCACCATGCACAGTAGGTTGGCAGTTTTATTGTCCAGTGGAGTTGGGCTTGGAATTAAAAACAAACCCCCTCCCCCCAATTCTCTGGCAATTGTTCTCACTGTTTACTGAGATTTTTCAGCACCTGGGAGAAAAATATAACATGTTCCTACAACCAAGACTGGAGTTGGAGTGGAGCACTCACACACACACACACATCCCAGTACAGTGTAGTGTACCTAGACTATTGCACTGGATTTGGAAGGGTTAGGTTTGAATCACCACTCTGTCATGCAACCTCTCTGAGTGTGAGTGACCTTGACTGTCACTTTCTGCCTCTCAGCCTTCCCCTCCTCAAACCTCGCCCTCTCCAAGCTCTACCCCCACCCCAAATCTCCAAGTAATTCTTAGCCTGGAGCAGACAACCAGGGGTTGCCAAACTGTGGTTTCGGAGCCACATGTGGCACTTTCATACATATTGTGTGGCTCTCAAGGCCTCCACCAACCCATTGGCCTGCAGCTTGGAGAATGCATTTAAAGTTAAAGTTTGGCCTAACATGCATAAGAACATAAGAACTTAAGAGAAGCCATGTTGGATCAGGCCAATGGCCCATCCAGTCCAACACTCTGTGTCACACAGTGGCCAAAAGACCCAGGTGCCATCAGGAGGTCCACCAGTGGGGCCAGGACACTAGAAGCCCTCCCACTGTGCCCTCACCAAGCACCAAGAATACAGAGCATCACTGCCCCAGACAGAGAGTTTCATCAATATGCTGTGGCTAATAGCCACTGATGGACCTCTGCTCCATATGTTTATTCAATCCCCTCTTGAAGCTGTCTATGCTAGTAGCTACCGCCACCTCCTATGGCAGTGAATTTCATGTGTTAATCACCCTGTGGGTGAAGAAGTACTTCCTTTTATCCATTCTAACCCGACTGCTCAGCAATTTCATTGAGTGCCCACGAGTTCTCGTATTGTGAGAAAGGGAGAAATGAGTTCCTGCTGGGCTTTTTCTACAAAACTCTGAATATCAGAGATGATTATATATAACCAGGCCGGGGTAGCCTGATCTCATCAGATCTCGGAAGCTAAGCAGGGTCAGTCTTGGCTAGTATTTGGAAGGGTGACCTCCAAGGAATACCAGGGTCGTGACACAGAGGCAAACAATGGCAAATCACCTCTGAAAGATCTCTTGCCTTATACAAACCAAGTCTAGCTCGCCACCTAGTGGTGCATAAAGCCAAAAGAACTAGAACTCCTGGCTGCCAGATAATCTTAAGATCTCCTGGCTGTACTACACACATTACAACAACAACGACGATGATATAACCAAATATAAAAGACAGGATATTTCTCCCCAACGTCCCCTTTGTTACATTGAAAAGGGTTTTTTTTTACTGTCTATAATACCCGATGATATTTTGACATTCTTACAACTTGTCTGACATTCTAACCACTATACTGGCAAACATCAGTTCCCATGAAAGGTTACGTTCTGAATAAAACTAAGTTGGTCTTAAAGGTGCAATCGACTCCTATCTTGTTCTGCTACTTCAGACCAACACGGCTGCCTACATGGATCTATCGGCATGTTTTTTCATTCCTTTGCAGTGCAGCACGCTCAGTATGTGGGAGATCAAGATTCCGCTGGTCCTCTCTCAGAACAATGGCATTCTCTCACTGTTTCATGAGCTGTGAGGTATTCCCGGCCCTGCTATGCTCGTGCCACGATGCCGTGCTGCCCCTGGGAGTGCGCGGAGAGGCGTGGACTGTTTGCTTTCAAGGCAGGGACGAGTCTGTTTGGATTGGGCAGGCTTGGGAGACATGAGATTCATGGACAAGTTTAAACCTGCAATGTATGAAAAGGAGAAGCTGCAGTGTGCAAGAAGAAGCACGGGGTTGATGTTTAAAAAAAATATGTTGTGGATGGCATGCTGGAAGTTTCTGGCCCCTTTGCCATAGAATTGGCCACCACTGGTGGCAACAGGAGACGGAAATATGTGTTATAGGCAGGGCTTTTTTTTTTGAGCAGGAGCTCCTTTGCATATTAGGACACACCCTCTGATGTAGCCAATCCTTCAAGAGCTGACAGGGCTCTTAGTACAGGGCCTACTGTAGGCTCCAGGAGGATTAGCTACATCAGGGGGGTGCAGCCTAATATGCAAAGGAGTTCCTGCTACAAAAAACGCTCTTAGGGTTGTTTAGAAAATTAATGGAATTTGGAGGTGGAGCCTGGGGAGGGCAGGGTTTCAGGAGAGGAGGGACCTCAGCAGGGTATAATAAATACCATAGAGTCCACGAGGGCTTTTTTTTTTTTTGTAGCAGGAACTCCTTTGCATGTTAGGCCACACACCCGATGTAGCCAATCCTCCTGTACTAGGCCCTGTAAGAAGAGCCCTGTAAGCTCTTGGAGGATTGGCTACATCAGGGGTGTGTGGCCTAATATGCAAAGGAGTTCTTGCTACAAAAAAAAAGCGCCCTGGAATCCACCCTCTAAGCAACCGGTTTCTCCAGGGGAGCTGATTTCTGTTGTCTGAAGATCAGGTGTAATTAAGGAAGATTCCAGGTCCCACCTAGAGACTGACAACCCTGTGTCAGGGCAGCAGGTGTCAAGTTCTGTAAGGTTCTCACCATTAAGCTAATGGTGTACAGTTCTCACTAATGGTAATTCAAAGGTTGTTTATTAATGGTATAGGCAACAGGTACCGTGCAAGATCTTTCTTGCTGATACTAAGGGCCTTAGTCTCTCTAGATATAGGTTCAGGTCCAACCATTATACATTCAAAATGCAAAGTGCCAATATCCACCAATTATATCCCCTTCATCCCCCCCCCCTCAGTTCTCACCATCACAGTTCAGCAAAGTGAAAGCATTCAGTCTCTGAGTTAGATAACACCGTTGACCTTGGTACCACAATGCTCATCTTCCCAGGGTAGAAATGGCAAATATAATACGGTATAGACACAACAGGCAAATATGCAATGATAAGCAGCTAAGCGGGACCCACAGAGGTTACATGCAGTCATGCAGCTTCACAGTAAATCACGGTAAGAGTACAGCTAAAAAGTAAATCAGGGCAAGAGGCACTCTTGACAATAGGGTAGGGTTGCCAGGTCTGTGTTGGAAAATACCTGGAGATTTTGGGGGTGGAGCTGGGAGAGGGCGGGGTTTGGGGAGGGGAGGGGCCTCAGCATGATATGACGCCATAGAATCCACCCTTCAAAGCAGCCATTTTCTCCACCCTTCAAAGCAGCCATTTTCTCTGCCTGCTGGAAATCCAGGGTTATTTTTGAGCAGGAACGCAGTTCCAGCTGGCTTGGGGTCAGGAGGTGTGGCCTAATATGCAAATGTGTTCCTGTTGGTCTTTAAAAACACAGGAAAAACCCTGTGCAAAACAATGGTGATGTCAGGGGGTATGGCCTAATACGCAAATGAGTTCCTGCTGGTCTTTTTCTACACCCCCCCCCGTGGAAATCAGTTGTAAAAGCGGGAAATTACCAGGCCCCACCTGGAGGATGGCAACCCTACAGGGCAGGGAAAGGAAAGGATAACGTGCCATAAAGATGTGTGCAGATGTGTGTTTTCTTGAATTTCTGCCCAATATTGTTATGGTTTCTCCTCCTCCTCCTCTTCTTCGAAGCTGTCTGGCTAGCTGAATTCCAAGCAGCTTCTTGATATGATGGGCTATCTGTATAGTTTTGAATCAACTCTATGGATCCAGGGAATTATAAATGCTTCATTTTAGGATGGCAAAATCCCAGCTGACTTAAAGGAGGCAGTGAAGTGGCCCCTCTTCCAGGCTCAGGCTACGTCACTTTAGTTGAAGAAAAAAAAAAATCACCATTTCAGAGGGAAACTGGTAGGACCAGATGGTAATAGTGTTACTGCAGGCTTTTCTGGAGGAGACTGCTTGAAGTCTGGTTTGAGAAACTGAAACAGAAACTGTTTTGGCTACCCCGATGGATACCTTACCTTTTGCCAAGAGAAAGAGTTGGTGGGAGTGAACCTGTTGATTCTCATTAATCTCTTGGTCCTCCTGGTCTACCAATGTAAGACCAGCCCCACTGTATCAGAACCGGTAGCCAGTCAGATGCCCCCAGAAGGTCTACAGGGCCTCTCTCCCACTGTTGCTCCCCAGGAACTGGTTTTGGAGGTACAGTGTCTCTGAACATGGTGGCGACTCCATTCATCCTAGTGTTTAATAGTCAGTGGCCCTCTGGTCTTCCAATAAAGTGAATTAAGGATTTTAAAAAAATAGTCAGTGGTCCTTATTGCATCCTGTGGCAGTGAGTTCCACTTAATTACACATTGTGTGAAGTAGTTCCTTTTGTCCATCTTGAATCTATAGCCCATCAGAGAGCCAGTCTGTTGTAGTGGTTAAGTGCACGGACTCTTATCTGGGAGAACCGGGTTTGATTCCCCACTCCTCCGCTTGCAGCTGCTGGAATGGCCTTGGGTCAGCCATAGGTCTCGCAAGAGTTGTCTTTGAAAGGGCAGCTTCTGGGAGAGCTCTCTCAGCCCCACCTTACCTCACAGGGTGTCTGTTGTGGGGGAGGAAGATAAAGGAGATTGTGAGCCACTCTGAGACTCTGTTTCAGAGAGAAGGGTGGGGTATAAATCTACGTTCTTCTTCATCTTCTGCATCAACTTCACTGGGTGCCACCCAAGTTCCACTATTCTGGGAGAGGGAGAAAAAGTGCTCTCTAGCCAATTTTCCATCCTGTGTTGGCTTTTACATTTTCAAAGGGAGAGCAGGCATGTTTCTCTGTGCTGCATCCTGAAGGTTTTTTGCACTAAGCACAGCCTACTAATTGAATTTGATCCTCTGTTCCACCCTAAACAATCCGCAACTCCAGAGCAGAGTGTCTCATTATATCCAGTAATCTCTCTCTCTCTTTGGTGCATCGTTTCCTCAACAGGGAGAAGAGAACAATCAGCTCAAAGGCTGTTTGCTTCTTGGTTGGTCCTAAAGAAAGGAATTCTGCTGTTCCTCTAAATCTGGGGTTTGTTTCCCGCGCCCCCAACAAACCAATACAAGATGCCTGCAATTTTTAAAAGGGGTGTCTGCTGTTTCTCTTGTAGCTGCCTGCAGTTATTGATTTCTATTTTGCAGCAGTGATTTGCAGCCCTTTTTGCTGGCACAGTGGCATTGCAAGCAGCCTTTTGCTGCTCTCTTCCCATGTATAATGCAGATCCTTTGGCAGCAAATTAGCTGCTCAGACTTGCAAAAACACAGTCGCTAACTTCAGATAGATCTCGTTTCTCTGACTATGGTAAATTGGGTTTTTATTAGGAGACTGCCTTATTTTAAAAGGACTTTTAAAATTATATTTATACACACTAGAAGCACATGTGTATGTGCGTTGAGGGTTGTCAAATTGCTTCCAGCTTATGTTGGGACTCAAATTAATGTCTTCCAAAATGTCCTATCATTAACAGCCTTGCTTGAGTCTTGCAAACTGAGGGCCACGGCATCCTTGATCGAATCAATCCATCTCATTTTTTCCTCTTTTCTTACTGCCTTCAACTTTTCTTAGCATGATTATCCCCAGTGAATCTTGTCTGCACAGAATATTACTGTTGGTAACCTATCTGGAACTGTAAAAAACTGAAACGAAGGATCTTACTGAACTGAAGCTATGGAGCCAGTTTGGTGTAGTGGTTAAGTGCACGAACTCTTATCTGGGAGAGCCGGGTTTGATTCCCCACTCCTCCACTTGCAGATGCTGGAATGGCCTTGGGTCAGCCATAGCTCTCATAGGAATTGTCCTTGAAAGGGCAGCTGCTGTGAGAACCCTCTCAGCCCCACCCACCTCACAGGGTGTCTGTTGTGGGGGAAGGGGATAAAGGAGATTGTAAGCTGCTCTGAGTCTCTGATTCAGAGAGAAGGGCAGGGTATAAATCTGAAATTCTTCTTCTTCTTCTTAGTGAGAAGTGCCTTGTCATGATTGGAGCTTTGAGAAAACCTGGAAGGCGAAAACAGGTTCTGAATTTCTGGATACCTTGTTTAGCTCCTGTACAGTAAAAATAGACATTTTCTGCACGTCTAAGTATCTACATTGACCCAGTTGACGTTCACCTGTTCCCCTTGGCATTCTTAAGGTGGTCCTTTGTTCTATTTGCTTCACAGGAGACCGAACCTGCACCTTCTATGAAATTGACTTAAGAAAAAAGGAAATTGCCTCTGTGGACTTTATACACACACACACATACACATACATATATACATACACACACACACACACAGTTAAGCATTTGGCTTTTCTCCTGCTGATGTTTCATTTGCTATAAATATATTTTGATA
The DNA here is from genome assembly GCF_032191835.1 of Heteronotia binoei. NCBI lineage: Eukaryota > Metazoa > Chordata > Lepidosauria > Squamata > Gekkonidae > Heteronotia > Heteronotia binoei. The sequence goes on from NC_083225.1 coordinate 175,996,303, forward strand.
AGGCCAGTATATTTTTGTGTTAGAGTAACTTTATTTGTGTTAGCTTTCAGAAGCACAACTGAGACTAACTCATTTGGAGGCTGGCAACATTAGACTTGCAAAAAGAAAGATTGCAACCCTAATGAAACTTCTTCTTTTTTTGTTCCAGGAGAAGTTTCATTGCATGTCCCGCAACCCAGTCTAAATGCCACAGTGGCAAAGAATGTCCTGCTGTCAGTTGCTTATACCTGCAAGGGAGTCCCCGTTATCGAGTGGAAGCACACAGCAGCGTGGGGCACGACCAAAATCATTGAGTGGAAACCGGGGACTTACACCAACATCTCCAGCAGTTACAGAGACAGAGTGAAAGTTTATAGCAATGGTTCTCTACAGATTCTGAATGTGGCAATGAGGGATTCGGGCTATTACTTGGTCACAGTAACGGAAGAGTTTGGAAAAACATTCTATGGCACTATTTTACTGAATGTTTATGGTAAGGATGACTTCTTGGGTTACCGACTCTGGGTTGGGAAATTCCTGAGCATATGGGGGTGGAGCCTAGATAGGATCGCCAACCCCCAGATGAGGCCTGGAGACCTTCTGCTTTTACAACTGATCTCCAGCTGGCAGAGATCAGCTCCCCTGGAGAACATGGCTGTTTTGAAGGGTGGACTGGACTCTATGGCATTGTACCATGCTGAGGCTCCTCCCCTCCCCAAACCGCCCTCTTCCAGATCCACCCCCAAAATCTCCAGGTATTTTCCAACACATACTTGGCAACCCTAAGCCTGGGGTGAGTGGAGTTTGTGGAGTGACCTCAGGTGGGCATAATGGTATTGAGTCTACCCTTCAAAACCGCCATTTGCTCCAAGAGTGAACTGAACTCTTAAGTCTAGAGATCAATTGTAATTCTGGGAGATCCCCAAGCCTAACATATATGCACTCACACAAAAAACTTAGCAGAACAAAAAAGAGAGAGGTTCCACCTTCTCTCCCCCCCCTCTTTCCCCGCTGTGCCAATTTTCTGTTTGTGGGGAATTCTTTTTATGTGGTGAAGTTTTCAGTGACTCCCCAGCCCCCCCACAGTGTTCTTACGTGGTATAATCCATTCTGTACCTCTGGATTTTACTGCCTGTATACTCAGGGCCAATGTTCCCTCTAAGCTGTGGAGTCTTGTGAGCAAAAATTCTAATTTTGAGCTATTGGCATTAAAGTTATGAATGAGAGATTTGGCTGCTGAACAGATTTAGTTAGCTAAATTAGTTAGCTCAGCGCTACGACAAAGATGCGTGAGCTAGAGGCTAAAAACTGTGAGCTGGCTCGCACTAACTTAGCTTAGAGGGAACACTGCTCGCCTTAGGGAGAGGAAAGTAATGGGGGAAATTCAGAAAGTCAAAAGACCTTTTCACATGATTACTGAGCTGAACTGATCTTAGCCTGGCCCAGCATCAGCAGTGCTGTCTTTCTCCTCCCTCTGTAGAGATCCGCTATGAAGACTTGCATTTTGTGGTCGTCTTCTTTGCCTTTCTCACCGCTGTGTCTGCTGCTCTCATCTGCCTTATGTGGTTGTGCAATAAATCCTTGCATCTGCTTCAGAAGGAGAGGCATAAAATGACAGGTAAGGACAGCCCATCTTATTTGGTTATTGCTCAGGGTGGCATAGGTCTTCTTCATTTAATCCTCACAGCAATTCAATCAAAGCCACAGCCAGAGACCTAGCAACCTTAGGAAGCTTTGCCTATATAATAATATTTCAAATGCTGAACAGTCTAGTTTCCATCATCCTTCCTTACAAGAACTCTGTGTTGCAGAGCACGGTTTTTTTGGTAGAAAAACCCCAGTAGGAACTTATTTGCATAGTAGGCCACACCCCCTGATATCATCGTTTCAGGCAGGGCTTTTTGTAGAAAAAGCCCAGCAGGGATTTATTTGCATATTAGGCCATACCCCCTGACACCAAGCCAGCCGGAACTGCATTCCTGCTCAAAAAAAGCCCTGACGCAGAGTATTAACAGGCCTCTTACAGAGCTGAGGACTCAGCTGGAGAAATGGCCAACGTGCCAGCCTGCCGGTTAAGATCCGTCTCTCAAGCCCTGCTTTCTTTGCCCCAGTCTTCAGAGGTAGGCGAGTGGTGACTAAAGACAGGGCATTTTTTGTGGTGACACCTTGCCTTTGATATGGCCTCCCGGCTGAGGCTTGCCTGACACCTACTTTACTTTTAGGCACCACACTAAAGCACTTTAAAAAAAAAAAAAAAAACTAGGGTTGCCAGGTCTCCCCCTGGCCACTGGGTTGCCAGCTTCAGGTTGGGAAACTCCTGGAGACTTTGGGGGTAGATACTGGGGAGGGGTGGGACCTCAGTGGAGTACAACGCCATCCATTTTCTCCAGGGCAACTGTTCTCTAAAGCCTGAAGATGAGCTGTAATTCCAGGAGATGCCCAGGCCCCACTTGGAGGCTGGAATCCCTGCTTTTTACACAGGTTTTTAACTGGGGGAGGTTGTGTTGTTAGCCTTTTAATGGCCTGCTCTGTTTCACAGATGATTTTATGCTGCTTGTCTTTTTAATGGGTTGAGTTTCATACTACGGTTTCTAAGGATAAGCTGCCTTGAGCACGACTCTGAAGAGGCGTCAAAGAAATATTCTAAATTGGAAATTAACATGAAATAAGTACGTGATAAAAATACATGGTCCAACTTCTCCTGCATTGTGCTTCTTCACACTCCAGTTTGGACACCCACAGTTGAAATGGCCCTTAAGACAACTCCCATACATTCAAAATTAGGGAAGAGATTCTAGCCAGAATTCATGGGTCAGGAATGAGAAGCCATTGAAGTTAGACGGCTGGTTGGCCCGGAGATGAGTTCCTCTGGGAGCCAATATGGCATCTTGACTTTCTTTCTCTTAGCTCCAGGCCACAGAGGGTGAACTTCAGAGTTCTTTGTGATAGCAGAAGGGACCAAGGCACACGTTGAACGTGCCTTTCTCTTGTTCATCCTTTACTGGTTGTTCTGCTGCTTCCTGCCTACCACTAAACCATTAAAGCAGGGGTGTCAAACAAGCAGCCCAGAGACCAAATCAGGCCCTCGGAGGGCTCCAATCAGGCTCCCTAGCTACTGGCTGTCATCTGCTTCCTTCTCTCTCTCTCTTGCTTCCTTCTGCATACTTTGCAAGGTGTGCTCAATTGCACAGCAGACCTACAGAGCAAAGTGTTTTTTCTCTCCATTGGCTGAAGCTTCTCCCTTCGGGAGGAAGGCAGAGCTTGCTTTGCCAGGCTCTCTCAGTTGCACAGCAGAGCTACTGAGCCAAGCTTCCTTCTATTGGCTGAGACTCCTCCCCTCCTGGTCTCCTGGGAAAGGAGGGAAAGAGCCAGAGCTTCCTTTACCCAATTCCCTGGATCCCATGGGAAAGATACAAAGAAAGCACCTTTAAGACCACCAAGTGCTAATGCTTTAATTTTTTTAAAACAGAATGATAAGAGTTGGAAGGGACCTACAGGATCTAGTCCAGCCACCTGCACAATCTTTAATTGTGTTTGTCCTTTATAAACTTTATATCTCTGTTGTCTAATCTTAAATAGGTACATGCATGGCCCGGCTGAACAAGGTCTCATTTACCGTATGTCAGATCCAGCTCTCATAACAAATGAGTTCAACACCCTTGCATTGAAGGATCCTCTTGAGAAATGTTACCTGCAGATCCTCCCAGAAAGCTGGCCTTGTTTGCACATGCAGGAATCTTTACTGGCAGCTGCAGCCATGTAAAAAATGGGTGTGCTGTCCATTGCACTCCCAGTTCATATGGGGCTACGGTGAGGTTTGTTACCCAAGGATTCTTAGCAGGTGAATGAAGAGGAGGATTCATTCTTGAAAAATGACAGCCTGAATTTCAGAGAATTCAGTCAACTGGAAGCAATTGAAGAAGTCTTTTCTCTTCCTCGACTTTGCTTCCTCAACCTCTTTTGCAAGCCGAGAGGCTGGAAAGATTCTCCAAATGTGCTGAAACAAAGAAACGTCACTATTTACAGTGCTAGCAGGTGTGAGGAAGGAAGGCAGAAATCATTTCTGAGTAGCTGTGCAAACAAGCAAGCCTGTTTTATTTCAAAAATACACGTTAGCTCCCTCCCGTGAAAGTGGAACGTGATAAAACAGTGTAAAAACTAACGTTAACGAAGTACTGAAAACCCAGCCAGCCACTGCATACATTGGTAGTATGCAGCTCTGCCCCGACCTGGATAGCCCAGGAAAGTCAGATCTTGGAAGCTAAGTAGGGTCAACTCTGGCAAGTACTTGAATGGAAAACTCTCCCCATATGAGCGCCCCCACCCCCGGGCCCTGAGGTCAGCTGTACATCTTCTTGTGATCCCTGGTTCTAAGAACACCCGACTGGCTCCAACAAGGTCCAGGGGCTTTTGGTCCGGGCCCACACCTGGGGGAATGAGCTTCCGCTGGAGATCCGGGCCCTGCGGGACTTATCCGAGTTTCGCAGGGCCTGTAAGACGGAGCTCTTCCGCCAGGCTTTTAATTGATCCAGCAGGTGTCCCCTGAAGTCATCGCTTCCCCCAGCACCTTACCATCTAGGTGCTTAAGTTGTGTTGGATGCTATTTTGCTAATTCTGTAATTTTACAGATTTTGTAATTATGATATTGTCTAGTCTGGATGTGGTTTGTTTAATGTTTCCGTAAGGTTTTTAATGTTGTAAGCCGCTCAGAGCCCAATTGCAGGATAGGGCATGGTATAAATCGAAAAATTAAATTAAATTAAACTTCCTTGGAATACTGGCGTCAAGGGCAGGCTTTATTCTGCCTTCTCTCTGAATATCTTCCATGCCGCCAGTAGAGGGCAGTCACCGTGACTTCTAGGTGCACACACACAGATATAAAAATACAAAAACACAGAGACAGACACACTCTGACTCTAAGCCAGCATTTAGTGATTCTAGGTACCTTACTATAATCTCAGTTTAGGATAGTCTCCCCAAGCAACCTGCTTATGTTAATTTTAAAATGTCTCTTTTCCAATTCATCCCTTCCACATATTCTCCTCTTATTTACAGAAAGCGCAACTGAAGAGACTGAACTGCAAATGATAGGATGTTAGCAAAGATCTCCTTGAATGTACAGAAGTCAAATTTTTCTACCTCAGAAGAAAACAATGAAAGTGGGGGAAGGAAGCCAGAGCACAAAACGGGTTTTGTATGCTCTGGATGGGGCGAGATGGAAGATACCTCAGATGAAAGACTGATCCACACAGAGCTTGAAAGTTGCTGCTGTTTCAAAGCCATTATTTAAGGAATGTGCTGAAAGATGGAATACTTTTTAAAGGGTGTTAATACCCAGGGAGGAATGCAGCCTATGTGTTCTCAAGAGGATGTGACTCAGCATTTTGTGACTGCGCACGGGCAGCAGCATTTTAAATGCTACAACTGTCGATTGAAATTTTAAAAATAAATTTACAAAGGCAGTTATGCTTCATGTCAAAGAGGTTCTAAAGATCAGGTGGCTTGTTTGTAGAACTGGTTTTAGTACTGCCTGGGAAAAACACATTGTCACTCATTTAACAATTCCACTCTGGGGCAAAGACAAAAATGAACATCCTGTTTATTTCCCACAGGTGTAAAAAAGTGGGTACAAACTCAATACCCTTCATACAAAATGAGCATACCATTTTTTTACAGAGAAGCAGGAAAACACAGTACAGCAAAGGGTGATTCTTCAACATGTGTTTTGGAGGTACATTAAAAGTCTGCTTTGCCTAAGGCAACTGAAAAGGCCAAAATTACTCCAATTCCATGGATTTGGGCACCCAACTGTATCATGTCTTTTAAACAGGTAGAATCAGATGGAGAGAGGCCACTGAACAAAACTCTAGAGTCTGCCCTCTCAAAGATCGGGAAGTGAATACACCAGTTGAGCTGTGTATCTGACACGTGATAGAAACAGGAAGAAAACACCTAACCATGGAGATTTCTTGAGGCTGACTCAAGTTAATGCATAAATGAAGGCTGAATAAACCGACGGAGAGTAGAAATACTGCCCTAGCCCATTCAAAATTCTAAAAAAGCCACCTGTAAAGCAAAAGCAAGCATCGAGGACAACAGCTGTGTAATACACCATCCTATAAAAAGGAAAATATCCAAGTGAGCAGCCATGTTGGCCTGAAGCAATAGAACAAAGTAGGAGTCAAGCTGCACCTTTAAGACCAACCAAGCTTTATTCAGAATGCAAGCTTTCTGATTGTCTGATGAAGTGTGCTTCTAGCACACAATAAAACTCCGTTGGTTTTAAAGGTGCCATTTGACGCCTACTTTGTTCTACAAAAACGAAAGACAGGCTGTAGGAATGGAAGACAGTGAATGAGAAAAACAACCAGGTATTTATCTATTCTGACCTGTGGAAAGTCTGACTTCTTTAATGAGGTACTTAGGTATGCTCTCACTCACTCGGCCCCCATCCGCATCTGGATTATAGTGCTACATGGACATTACATGACAGTTTGCAAGATGTAATGTGTCACATGAATCTGAGCCCAGGGTGGTATTTTCCTGCAGCCAGTGGGCCAGCTCCTGCAGTCTATAAGCCATTAACCTGAGATGTGTCCCTCAAAGATGATTTTATCAGAAAGCAAATTTTACATAAATATGAATGCCTCTGAAGGCTGTGGAGACAGGAAATACTCAATGCAAAAAGGATCTTGAGTTAGGATCTGTTAATTAGCCATTATGCAATCTTCTGCTGGCCGTGAATGTTACGTACGCCATTCACTCACACTGGTAAAAGAAAAATCCGCCCCCCCCCCAAAAGTATCCAAAATAATAATCCAAAGCAATGTGCTAAATGTCACAAAAGGAAGATTCAGCTGCCAGTTCTGTGTGAAGATTCAGCTGCCGGTTCTGTTTAAGACTAGAAAACTGTACAATGTTTTTACAAGCCGCATTTGAAATTTCCGTCAAAATCTTGGATCCGTATGGTGTGACAGGTTATCGCAGGAACATCATTGTAACTGTCACTTGGCGGGAAAAAATCAAAACACACAAGCAAACTTTTGATACTGAAAGGGTCCTATATACATGGGGATTACTGCCTATTTAAAATCCACATAAGCAGGAAGAGCAAGTAAGAAAATGCAGAACTGCAACATCCCTGCTGCACCTCAATGGTTTCCTTTTGCTAATCTTGTCCCAAAACAAATGTCCTGCTTGGCATATCGTTCACCCTACGAGCAGGGCGTCATAGCGGCCATAAGGAGTTCCATTTTGCACACAAAGTTGCGCCCTTCCATTTTGTTCCACTGAACCTCTTTGAAGGGGCCCCGAAGGTAGTTCCATTTATTGTCCTGCAGCACGTCGCTCTTAGGGAGATCTTTGCATTGGCAGCGTGGAAACTGCACCATAATCTTGCTGCCGCTTTCTGGGCCATTGCGCACTAAGGGAAGCAAGCACACGCAAAATTAAACAGGAGTCCAGCTACACCTCAAAGACCAAATTCTAGCATAAGCCAGAGCTCGCTTCTTCATATACATGGAGAACCCATCCCAAGTAGCTAAACTGATACTCCAAGATGGCCCTGACATGGATAACCCGATCTTGTCAGTAGCTAAGCAGGGTTGACCCTGGACAATATTTGGAAGGGAGACTGCCAAGGAACAAGACGACGATGAAGATTGCAGTTTTATGGAGAAAGCAGAGAAATGGGATGGAGAAAGTAGAGAAAGAAGTACTTTTCTCCCTTTCTCACAATACAAGAACTCGTGGGCATTCGATGAAATTGCTGAGCAGACAGGTTAAAATGGATAAAAGGAAGTACTTCTTCACCCAAAGGGTGATTAACATGTGGAATTCACTGCCATAGGAGGTGGTGGCAGCCACAAGCATGGCCACCTTCAAGAGGGCTTTAGATAAAAATATGGAGCAGAGGTCCATCAGTGGCTATTAGCCACAAATGTGTATGTATGTGTGTGTGTGTGTGTGTGTGTGTGTATATATATATAATAATTATATATAATATAATTATATATATATAATATAATTTTTTTTGGCCACTCTGTGACACAGTATTGGACTGGATGGGCCATTGGCCTGATCCAACATGGCTTCTCTTATGTTCTTATACCCCGCCCTTCTCTCTGAATCAGAGAGGCTTACAATCTCCTATATCTTCTCCTCCCACAACAGGCACCCTATGAGGTAGGTGGGGCTGAGAGGACTCTCACAGCAGCTGCCCTTTCAAGGACATCTCCTGCGATAGCTATGGCTAACCCAAGGCCATTTCCACAGGTGCAAGTGGAGGAGTGCAGAATCAAACTCAGTTCTCCCAGATAAGAGTCCGCACGCTTAACCACTACACTGCACTACACAGGGTTGATATGTAGAAAGAGGAATTGCAAACTGCCTCTGAACATCTCTTGCCTTGAAAACCATGCAGGGTCATTATAAGTCAGCCGTGACTTGACAGCAAAAGGGGGAGGGGAGAAGGAAGACGAAGAAGTTACAAGAAGAGGCCAGTGTAAAACGTGAATCAATGAAAGAATAACTGACCCATGCAGAATGTGTGAGAACCGAGCTAGCTGTTGACTGACAGGAGAGGATTAGCAATCTAATCATGGAGTGAGGGAGTTGTTAAAACGGATTCAAGGCAATCTATTTCCACAACCAACCTGAAATAGCATAGTCTCCATTTGGCGATGCCACAGTGATGGCTGATGCATTCCCGATGCTCTCGACTGGGCCCAGACCCATGTGATTGCTGAAGCTGAGCATGTGCCACCCCATCACTTTGGCCAGTTGCTGAACTGCATGCACCTGATGCTGCGACATCTGCAAGTGTTCATTTTAAAGAGAGAGATTAGCATGCATGCTACGTGAATTTTTTGTCGCTTCCTCTAAATGCCAATATTTATTCTTGTCCTCCCACAAGAAAAGCTACTATTTTATTAAATACCGTTAACATATTGATGACTCTTTTCTAGCTCATGGATGTCTGGAGCAGTTACTGCTCTACTTGGGCTTCTAATTCGGCTTGCACTGAGCCTGGCCCACGTCCTCTATAGCCAGCATGGAGTAATATGCTTAGATTGCTGGACTAAGATCTGGGAGACCCGGATTCGAATCCCCACTCTGTCATGGAAGCTTGCTGGGTGGCCTTGGGCCAGTCACACACACTCAGCCTAATCTACCTCACGGGGTTGTTGTGAGGATAACATGGAAGAAAAGAGAATAACGTAAGCTGCTTTGAGTTTCCACTGCGGAAAAAGCTGAGGTATAAATGAAATAAACAAATACTCAGCAGAATAAGGTGGTAATCAGGGTTCCCTCTAAGCTGAGTTAGCGTGAGCTAGCTCACAGATTTTTGGCCTCCAGCTCACACATTTTTGTCTTAGCTCAGGAAAAATGGCCCCGGAGCACAATTTTATGTGGTAGCTCACAACTTTAATGCCAGTAGTTCACAAAGTAGAATTTTTGCTCACAAGACTCCATGTCTTAGAGGGAACATTGGTGGTAATATTTCTGGAAATTCTGAAGCCATGTGGAAAAAGAATTTCCAAGAAAAAAATCCCTCAAACATTCTGGGGGAAATTGAAATATATGCAACACCAACTTTCCTATCAAACCAAAATATATTTTACTGCTTTAACAACATAACATGCATTGTTTATAACTTAGTATAAAACATACTGCAAATGCAGTTGATTTCTACAAGCAAAAATGCAAACGTATCCAGTGCTTGAGAGAGGAATCAGCTGCTCCCTACACTGCCTTTGCACATGTATCTTAATATGCCAGGAAGGCGAAAACAGAAACTATGTTTGGCTATCAAGTTAAACTTCATAACACTGAAATCATGGAACTCTTTAAAATAATGCACTGTTATGCATGACATTATAGTATATTAACTGCCGTCAAAATTATTCACACCCAAACAAATGTATATTTGAAAATATGTTACATACATCTACAGTTCCAAGTGTTTTTTTTAAAGTGCTCCCCATCATTTCCTAATTTTTCTAGAGGAAAAGTTGGGGGGAAAATCTTTGGAAGAAATTGGAACCTCTCGCTGAAAGTTTCCCATTTTCCCTCATTTAATTGCCTTCATGTCTCTTAATAAGAACCGTCATTGTTTAATGTTGTACACATTTTCATATTATACATTACCAGTAAAACTTTGCCTTAAAAAAAAATTCCATTAATTCCACAGGTGAAAATATTCCATAGGACTCTCTCTGTTTCTAAATTCTCCCCCCCTTGTTTTTTCCCTATTTTTTTCTTCCTGGGCCTTCATACCTAAAACCACCTCAGGTTCAAAGTGGCAGATATTAGTTTTTAATGTTCCCCCAAATTAAAGCCCATCTGCAAACATAAAAAGCAAGGTGAAACGTCCTAGTCTAACCTTTTCCTTCCTATGCTCGTTTCTGGAAATATACCGCACATAAAGAAATCATCTCAGTTTTTACCTGAGACAGGAGGAAATCTTGCAGCTCTTGTTCTTGATGGGACAACGTAATAACTCGTCCATCTCTATGTACTACTCTGATCTGCTCTATGCCGATATTCAGTTGCAGCTGAATGGACCTTTGAAAAACGGTAAGATGGTATTAGCAATAGTGACATTTGAGCAGCAGACGAAGGTAGAGAAGAAATCATGAACGCTCTTGCTGGGCATGGCATGGTGGTGGAGAGTTCTGTCAACTCACAGCTGACTTATGGTGACCCTGTGGGGCTTTCAAGGCAAGAGACCTTCGGAGGTGGTTTGCCATCCTCTGCTTCCGCATCATGACCCTGGTATTCCTTGGTGGTCTCCTATCCAAATACAAGCCAGGGCTGACCTTGCTTCGCTTTTGAGATCTGACAAGTTTAGGCTAGCCTGGGTTATTCAGCTCAGGCCACCTGGAACAGCACAGGCAGTTAAAACACACGTCTTTGGATGCTTCTTTCACCAGGATGCTCCTCTACTCCATTCATAAGTTTGTATGTATTATTTCAAAAACTATGCCTCCAACATACACTGATTAAATCACAAAGGAAAAAAGGTCATTTCTAAGGAGAAGACAACTGCCGATTTATATCCCGCCCTTCTCTCTGAATCAGAGACTCAGAGTGGCTTACAATCTCCTATATCTTCTCCCCCCACAACAGACACCCTGTGAGGTGGGTGGGGCTGAGAGAGCACAGCAGCTGCCCTTTCAAGGACAACTCTTGCAAGAGCTATGGCTAACCCAAGGCTGTTCCAGCAGATGCAAGTGGAGCAGTGGGGAATCAAACCCGGTTCTCCCAGATAAGAGTCTGCGCACTTAACCACTATACCAAACTGACTCTTTGAGAGCACCTAAGACCTATGGTGAAAGTCTCTCACTAGCTTTATCATTCCAAATCATTATCACCATTGCCAATTGCTCCAAAAACTTTAGAGCCAATTTTTTTAAAATTCCTTTGCGATCTTGGATAGTATCTTAGTTTAGTCAAGAATACTATATTCCAGGCATGTCCAATTTCGAACAGTTCGTGATCTATTTTTTCCGGAAGAAATTGCTGGTGATCTACCACCATGAAAATTAAGTTTCAAATTAGATTTTAGCTCACCAAAGTTGGGTTCTACCCCCCCCCCCCCCCCATTTACAATGCACCTTCTGTCATTTACTGGTAAGCAAAATAAGCAAAAACAAAACAGAGAGATGAAGATCCAGAAAGAACTGCAAACAGTTTTTCTTAAATTTTTATTGTTATAACTTTAACTGTCTTAATAACTTTCTTTAACTTTTATTGCGTAATTTGTGTTAAATGCAGGTCAAGTATTGATCCAGGCTGATCTTGCGCAATCTTTAAAATTTCGCTCTTGCTAATTAGTGAGACGTCTGAGCCTGCATTTCATCCACCAGCTTTTTGAAGTTGGGTGAATATTGTGTGAGGGCCAGTCTCAGGGAATCCTGGAGATGTTCATCTGTCATGTTGGAACGCTGTGTACTCTTTGTCATTTTCAGATGGGAAAATGCAGATTAACACAAATAAGTTGAACCGAAATAGGAGTGTATAGCTTCACTGCACCTTCTCAAGTTGGGAAATTTGTCTCTAGGCACTAGCTTCCAAAACAATTCTTGCTCAGCACGGGTCTTGAGAAAAATATCATCTTTTAGGGTTACTATTTCGTTTTCAAGAGATGCCTTGTTCAATGAGTAATTTTTACTGATAGCAGCTGCAGTTTCCTTAATGTCCATATCTGCTTTGAATGGGTATTGACAAGTACTCCACAACTTTTTCAATTCTTTGGAAGTCACAGAATCTTTTTTCGAATTCCTGGATAACAGAGCAGATTTCTGTCACATACTTCTCATTCTGAAAAACAAAATTTGGATATTGTCCCAGATGGTCCTGCATATTAGGAAAATAATCAAAAGTGTTGTTTGCAAGGTCAGTCATCATTAGCTCAAATTTGCTCTTGAAGGATTAAATTTGCTCTTGAAGGATTAAACTGTACTCATAATCTCGCCAATGCATTTGTAGTTCAATGTTCATACCACTTAGTTCACCTGTAAAGTCAGCGAGAAATGCCAGATCACATAACCACTCGTCTTCCAACTCTGCTTTGTCTTCTCCCCTCTCCTTCAAAAACCTTCTTATTTCATTCAGCAAATCACAAAATCTTTGCAGAAATTTGTGCCTACTTAGTCATCTTACATCTGTGTGCAAAATGATTTCCACTACCCCTTCATCAAGAGTAAGATTGAAAAGCCGTCTTTGAAGTGATCTTCCACAAACTGAATTTACAATTTTGAAAGTGATGTCCTTGACAGTCTTTGTATTGAGTCTCTTGCTTGCCAAAACCTGCTGGTGAATGATGTAGTGGTAAGAAAGGAAATCTGGAAAGTCGTCATGCTGTCTATAGAGGCCTATGAAACCGTTAACCTCACCTGTCATTGCTCTTGCTCCATCAGTAGTGATGGAAACAAGTTTATGCAATGGAAGATTACACTTTGTCACAAAAGAATGGAAAGAGCTGAATATTTCCTGACTGGTAGTTCTCCCTTTTAAAGAAATCATTCCAAGTAGTTCTTCTTTAACACTGAAGTCTTCAAAAACCATCTGGATAAAGACTAGTAACTGGGCTATGTCTCTTATGTCTGTAGATTCATCCAGTTGGAGTGAGAAAGCAACACAAACTGAAACATCCTCCAACAATTGTTCAGTTGTGTCTCCACACATCTTTTCTATTCGCCACACAACGGTGTTTCTTGACAATTGTACATCTTGAACAGCAGCTATGATCTCTTTCTTATTCTTAAATCCTTCAAAAAGATTGTCTGCTGCTTCAAGAAAACAATCTTTTACAAATTCTCCTTCATTGAAAGGTTTGCATTTCTTTGCAATCAGGTTGCTGACCTTGAAGGATGCCATGGTTTTGCTCTTCTTTGGAACACTCATCTTCATTATACTGGGGTGGCTGGGGTGTTAAGTTAACACTGGCTGAATCTGGTCTAAAACTGTCACTGTCCCAAAGTATTAAAGATCAACAGGAACTGAAGACCTCTGGATGATGCCAAAACCACACATGCAGTTCTAAAAGTAAAAATAAGAATTCATCATACTGGCACCAATAATCAAATAAACCACACCAAACAATCATCAAAAAAACCCAAACACCTGTCCAGCAAACCATGAGACCAAGTGGGGCTGGTGATCTACCTCTGACCCCTCCGCGATCTACTGGTAGATCACGATCTACTTGTTGGACATACCTGCTATATTCCCTACACAGTGAAGCCATTAATTTACTGATGAAGGCCCTACCTTTTTCCAACTGACTGTTTTTAAAAGGCTAAAAACAAACCACATATTCTTTTATGCAGCCCGGCACAACAAGCTTCGGCTCAAATGGTATATTGATGGTTCAACATCACCTTTATGAACAATTGATTGCCAAAAATCATGTCAATTTTTCCCCCCTAGGATATGCACATCTCCAGCGCCTAACTAGTACATTCCCAACATGATTGCTAATTTACATGGGGTGAAATATTTCAGCACAGTGATCCTTAAAGCAGAGAAAAGGTAAAGCATGACTTAAAATTCCTGATCAGGAAACAAATATCGCAATGGATATGATTTAGCACAGGATGGCCAAACTTGCTTAAAGACCCACATAGAATAAACATCAGATACAGGAGGGAGGGAAGGAAGGAAGGAAAATACATGAGGGAGGAGAGGTGAAAAGGAAGCAACTTTTAACTTTAAATGTGTTCCCCAAGCTGCTGGCTTGACTTGGTGATGTGATTAAAGAAAGAAATGCCTTCTCCAAGCTAGCTGACAGGGTGCTGGGAATTTCAAGAGCCACAGTATGTGCAAAAGAGCCACGTTCTCCCAAGCTGCAGTTTAGCAAATGAGCACACTAACCATTACTGGAAGAGCCTGTGCCCTTTCTCTGCATTCTTATTTTCATAAAGGCATCTGGACTTTCTATATTCCCGGGAAGTGCTATAGCAGGGAAACATCAACTAGCTAACCCAGAAACGCACACAGTCTTTACTCTGCAGAAGGGACATGGCAAGCAAACGGATTTTCCCTTCTCCACACTCACTTGCATATCTGCTCATAACCCTGGGAGGTGATCAGGACTTTGACGCTTGATTCATAGACGTCATTGATGTTGGACCAGTGGGCCTGGATCTGAGGATCCTCAATACGACTGGCGAGACTGTCAATGGTCCGGGCAGTTCTGAAACGAAGGAATCCCCAAACCTCACGATCAGTTCCCCACATCCCCAGCAACACAGAAATTAATAGGCTATGCCTGATATGATTATTGACATCCAATACAAATGCCTGCGATGCAAGCAGCTATTGATACCATTTAAGACAAACGGGTATCGAAGCAGATGACCTATGGGTAATTGCACATGAAGGTTATACTGGAAACTGATACTCTGATATGCATTCCCAAGGAGAGCATTAAGCATCTATTATTCACCATATCGATTAGCCGCTTCTGCGCAGCACATGACAAAACAAGAAACGCAGGAAAGATTTATGAAGCATCTCCAGCGGATAAGGGCAGCCATTAGTAACCACACAACAAAGTGGAAATTTCAGTTTCAAAGAAACAGCATCCAAGCTTCTCTCACTGTGACCAGCATGCCACAAATGTTTGTGCCAGACAAATATATGTTTAATTGTTTTATGATTCTGGATTTTTCTCTACGAATTTCAGGACTCCCAATGTATTTAAAATGGCCCATCAGACACATTCTGTCCTTCACTGTGATCCATTTCCAAAGTTTTAAACCAGATACTTCCTTTCAGTTCCTGATGCAGTGTCCCCCAGTACTCAAAGCCATCAGTGGTATCACCCACCAACAAGGCTCTCCAAATGCAAAAGCCGCCCTGAGCCACTTGTGGGAAGGGCGGGATACAAATCATAAATAAATAAAAATAAATAAAATAAATAAATAAAAGCTGGTCGCAATCCACCATTTGAGAATAGCTGTGTTTTGCATAAGGAACCTCAGTTCATATGATCATATGAAGCTGCCTTCTACTGAATCAGACCCTCGGTCCATCAAAGTCAGTGTTGTCTACTCAGACTGGCAAGTGGCTCTCCAGGGTTACAAGCTGAGGTGTTTCACACCTATTTGCCTGGACCCTTTTTAGTCGGAGACGCTGGGGATTGAACCTGGACCCTTAGATGCTCTACCACTGAGCCACCATCCCTCCCAAAAAATTCAGCATTCCTTATAACAAACACACTGGCAGAAACCAATGTTGTCTAGTTTAAGAGGAAGGCAATGCATAGGTCACCATTATGGCTCCTGTTTTGATAGCAATGAGCAGCTTTCTACACTACTAGAACGCTGAAGAAGTGAAGCATCCCCTATGTTTATTTTACACAGCAGAAATGTCCCTAAGGTACCTGCGTCTCAGAAATATGTGCTTCGCCTGTTTTATAATCTTCTCCAGTAGCCCTTCGCTGGGTTGCAAGGAGCTGATTTCATTTTTGTCAAAGGCCTGAGGCCCTGCCAGTCTCATCCTCTTAAGGCCAAAGGGGGCACTGGCTGGGTGAGGCATCATGTTGGAGCTCAAGGTCTGCTTGTGAAACTGCAAGAGAAGGCAGAGGTTTCTGAGCAACCCACCGCAGGTTAGCAGGGTGGGGGTGGTCAGACGGGCTAACATTTGATGGCGCAAACATTTCTGCTGGCATAGAATAGGTACAATCAGGGCAAATACCCCAAAGTAATCACTACAATAAAAACACTCTCCGTTTCACAGTTTTTCAGGAAGGTCTAATGGAAACCTCACTGAAAAGAACCAAGGCTGAGTAGCTTTTGACAGAGTGCACCTATTAACTTTTTGTCTAGTGGGTCGGTATTGTCCCAGTAAACCATACAGTCTTAACTTTAAAAGATCTGTCTATATAAATCATAAATTCTGGGGTCAGACGCTAAGTTAAATACAGCCTGATTACAAGCACCCTTCAAAAGTCATGAGAGAAAACATCTATGGAAAAATGTAAGGTTTTCCTCACCCTGCCTTTGGTCAGGTGTCCTTGCTGCCCATTGGCTCCGAACACCCCCTAGGTGAATCCAAGTGAGATGGATGCATTTTAAAGGTGCCTGAAGTGCCTCCCCCCCTCCAACTCCTGCCGAGCAATTTCAGTTGCCCTCAATACAGCTTCTGGAAAACGTACTGATCAGTAACTCCCACAATGATCAAGTCCTCTCTTTTGCACCTCCCTGCAATGTTTCAGGAGGACTGTTGATGCTTTTAGAGCCTCGCTTCCAAAAACATTTAGTGGATAATTTCCTTTTACACCCTTGTTATTACTATTAGGCAAAACCACATTCATTCTTAAAGAACTGCTAATGTGCCTCCAGGAATGTGGGACATCACACCCCCTCCCCCAATGTTCCCTCTAAGCTCAGTTAGTGTGAGGCAGCTCACAGTTTTTTAGCCTCCAGCTCACACATTTTTGCCTTAGCTCAAGAAGGATGGCCCCAGAGCAAACTAATTTATGCAATGGCCAAATGACTTGCTCACAACTTGAATGCCAGTAGCTCAACGAGGTAGAATTTTTGCTCACAAGACTCCATAGCTTAGAGGGAGTATTACACAGATGAGTTTTTCTCCAGATTTGTAACTTTCTCAGAAAACAGAAGGTTCTGAAGGGCAAGCATTCAACTAGGAGAAAGTGCATTACCTCCCTGATCAGCTGGTGCAAATTATGTTCAAGGACATAGAGGTGATCCTCTGGACTTTGCTTCTCAGAAGCAGATTTTTGGGATTTCTTGTCATTTGAAGAGTGACACAAGGAAATAGACAGCTGTAAGCCTACACAAAGAAATGGGAAATGAAATCAACATTGCTTAGGTTTATTTATTTATCTATTTCATATCCTGCTCCCTCTCTCCCATTAAAAACAATACAAAAGAAACAATAAATAAACTTTACAATATAAAACAATCAAAAATCTATCCACTATCAAGCAGGGTAGGATGTGTGCATGATGAAGACACAGCTGAAGCATACTAGCTCTCTAGTGGATAACAAACGCTCAAAGGTAGCCCTGCAGGTCCTGTGGAACTTAAGGAGATCCTGCAAGGCACACACGTCTTTGGGCAGCTGGTTCCACAGGGTGGGGGCCACTACTGAGAAGGCCCTTGCCCTTGTTGACACAAGAAGAAGATTGCAGATTTATACCCCGCCCTTCTCCTGGATCAGAGACTCAGAGCAGCTTACAATCTCCCATATCTTCTCCCCCCACAACAGACACCCTGTGAGGTGGGTGGGGTTGAGAGGGCTCCTACAGCAGCTGCCCTTTCAAGGACAACTCCTGCGATAGCTATGCCTCACCCAAGGCCATTCCAGCAGCTGTAAGTGGAGCAGTGGGGATACAAAGCTTAGTTTGTGGACCAGGGAACACGCCGGCGTTGTTGACAATGCAGTAAGCATAAATTTATTTTATTATTTTGCTCTGTGTATCCTACATGCATCTACTGAATTCTTTGGGGGAAAAAAGAACATTTGTCCCCCCAAAACATGCAATGACCAGCAGCTTGGTTTCCGCCTGTCAAAGCAAATGGCTTGCCAGATCCTTTGTTTTAAATCTCCTTCGAATTCTTACCTGGGAATGGTTGGGAAATGATCTGGTTCTTCACTACAATGTGCGGAATTTGAGATTTAATCTGCACAGCTTCTCGAGAGAGCTGGGCAAAGATTTCTTTACATAACAGGACATTCTGTGCAGTTTCAAGTTTGGTTTGCCAATGAGGAGCTCCTGAAGGGGGAAAAAATGTATTAGAAGTGGAAACTGGGAAGTAACTGCTGCTGTCAAGAATTCATAGAACATCCACGGCCACATAACCAGGGCTAATTATGGGCAAGAAATAAAGGTGCCCAAATCAGGGAAGCTTCAATGTCAGCATCGTATGTGAGGGAACTTGCAAGTCCATGGATAAACCAGGCTTGTTTACAGCCTGAAGAAGCCAGAATTTGTTCATGAAGCCTGAATACCACCCACTTGGCTGAGACGAAATGTGAAAGTCATCTGTAATAAACTATTCCATAGAATTTCCATTAAATAAGGGCTGCTTAAAATTGTCAACAGGGAAAATCAGAGCAGTTCTGCTCTTACAACATTAACGTGCCAAAACTGCTGGAGCCCTTCTGTCTCACAAATATATACAGGGTAACGTATTGTATTTGGAAAACATCACAGATTGCCTTGGGTTTTAATATTGTGGTTTTTTATTGCAAGCTGCCTCAAGCAGGTCTCTGAAGAAGTGGTGTATAAATACTCTAAATAAATGATTATTAGAACTAGGACTGAAATATCTTCTTTTGTTCTCTTTCATAAAGAAGTATCCAGTTCTCACATTTATAGACAAAACGTAACTGTACCTGGCTTTGACTTTGGAAGATGTCTTTTAAACAAGTTTACTGTTCCAAGATCCCCTATATCTGGAGCTTGTTTTTGAATAGACACCTGTATTGAAAGAAAGAACTTTGAATTACTGTGTACTCAATGAAAACAATAATGAAAAGCGCATAACGTGTACAAACCTTGATGTAGGCTGATCCTTCTAAATCACTGGGGATCTGGACATCCAAAGGACAGTAGTCATCAGGGATCTTTTTATCCAGATCAATGTCTGTGTTTTTAATTACTTCAAATGTGCCATGATGTGGAAAGAGAGACCCTAATGGAAAAGGTTGCAGCAGACAAGTTCTTGAAGTCATACAAACTACATCCATGTGAAAGATTAAAGCATTTTTTAATATTTGAAGAAGAAAATACTTTTAAAAATATTTGCGATGGTTTATTTCAAAAAGCCAAACTAGGACCAAATGTAATACAGTAAACCTTAATTTCTAGCTAAATGGTTTTACATAAAACTGTAATATGTGCAATAGATTTAGCTTTTATGTCTGCAAAAATTTCTGTATTTTACACATTAGTATTTTCACTGAAGGAGTAGCTTGAATAACTACAGAAGTACGATGTATAGCACTCTTTTTACAATATGGTTCAGTAATAAGAACCAGGGGTGAAATTCTAGCAGGAGCTCCTTTGCCTATTAGGCCACATACTCCT
Organism: Heteronotia binoei; assembly: GCF_032191835.1. Taxonomy (NCBI): domain Eukaryota; kingdom Metazoa; phylum Chordata; class Lepidosauria; order Squamata; family Gekkonidae; genus Heteronotia; species Heteronotia binoei. The sequence continues at coordinate 176,015,852 of NC_083225.1, forward strand.
GATGTAGCCAGTCCTCCAAGAGCTTACAAGGCTCTTTTTTGTAAGGTCTTGGAGGATTGGCTACATCAGGGGTGTGTGGCCAAATATGCAAAGGAGTTCCTGCTAGAATTCCACCCCTGCTTAGAACTCACACGGTGCTTGAATGTTCTAAGTGTACACTGTTGATATAGTATACAACCACTCAGTAAAGCAGATCAGTATTATTATCTGCAGATTGCAAATTAGAAGCTGACAAACTGTGGTGGTGATATGAACCGAGGATTTCTTGTCTTCACATCACTGCCTCCTAGCTAGTAAATTAAACGTAAAATTTCCGCTAGGAGTGGACTGTGTCAATGGCAGGGCGGCAACTGGTGCCTGCTACCTAGGCAGGGCCATAGCCAGCAGCGCAACACTGGGGGTGGTTCCCCCTATAGAATCCACAGTACCTGCACTCAATCTTCCCTTTCAGTGAAGGAGAAGATTGGGTGGGGGTACTGCAGATTCTATCGGGGGAACCATCCCAGTGCCCCTTGCTGGCTACGGCCGTGTACCTAGGCTGTCACTGCCAGCATCCTCTTTTCTCTTCCCTCTGTGTATTTTTGAACAACCGAAAAGCAGGAGACACAAAGAGCTAAGCTTGCCTGGACAGGAGGTGGGGGATGGGTGTCAGTTCAAATGCAGACCAAGTTTCATACCTGCACTTTTGTAGCTCAAGTCTCCAAGGATTTTATCTCCCACCTTCCTCAACTTCCAATGCTGTCTCAGCCTTAGCAATTCAGAGTTGAAGTCTCTCTGCCGCTTATTTTCCTGGTTCTCTGCGACTGACTTAGACAGCCTCTCAGCACCTTTCAGAAGGATTTGGGCTGCTCCAGCTAATGATTTCTTCTTGGAAATCAACTGCAGAACTTGAGGATTCTACAAATCAAGAGACAACTCAGAAATGAAATATGTTTAAAATGCAATTTTGCTTTTGTTACACCATACTGAGCGCTCAAGTATTACAGAAAGGTGATTTGTGTCTGAGTAAGTTATCGCTGGAATCCATTCCCAAATTGTAAGGGGTCAGTAATTTGTGGCTCCTTGTGTCAGAGCAGGCATAACCAAGTTCTCAGGGCCATGAATCTGAACTAATTCAGAGATTATCCAATTGTCTTCTCAACAAGAAGAGTGAACAAAGTTCGAGTCCAGTGGCTTATGCCCAGAATTAAACTGTGTTGGTCTTAAAGGTGCCACTGGATTCAAACTTTGCTCTGTTGCTCCAGACCAACATGACTACCCACCTGAATCTGTCTTATTGATAGAGATACTCTCTCTCTAGAATCTAGAACTAAGATGCAGTTTCCACAAGAGTATAATACTAATTGGATGAACAGGATCATGGCAGAAAGTTTAAAAGGCTGCAGTGTCACATTCACAGTTTTCAGAAGCATTAACACAGCATGGCCACAGCCTGTCCTCAAAATCAGGCTGCATTACAAGACATGTGGTTAGACAGAGCGACAAGCTACATGCTGCTTTGCCAGAAGAAACCAATGCACGCCTTTCTCAGCAGGGTAACCCCGCTGATACCAAAAAGACTAGCCTATCGTAAAGGAGCAAAGGATTGTGGCCCACACCCCTGATGTGTGCAAGTGCTGAACTGCTTTAGGTAATCAATTGACAATTGAATTTTAACAATCTGTTGCTCCTTAATTTCTGTGCGGTCGTATAAACTTACTATGCACCAATGACAGCAACAGTAACTATACTAGATTGGAGACTATCCAGGAGGTTGGATCCTACCAGCTTTGTTGCCAGGATAAGCATACTTGACTGTATTCTTAATCAGTTTCTTGGGGAGGGGGAAGGACTTTAAATATTCTATTTGTCTTGGTTGCAAAGTCCGCTTTCATAATTATGAGCGTAAAAAGTTTTTTTTTAAAAAAAACCCCAACTGTCACATTTGCTGCAAATGAAAAAATACCAGATAAAGCTTAAGAACATAAGAACATAAGAGAAGCCATGTTGGATCAGGCCAACAGCCCATCAAGTCCAACACTCTGTGTCACACAGTGGCAAAAAAATTTATATACACACATACACTGTGGCTAATAGCCACCGATGGACCTGTGCTCCATATTTCTATCTAAACCCCTCTTGAAGGTGGCCATATTTGTGGCCGCCACCACCTCCTGTGGCAGTGAATTCCACATGTTAATCACCCTTTGGGTGAAGAAGTACTTCCTTTTATCCGTTTTAACCTGTCTGCTCAGCAATTTCATCGAATGCCCACGAGTTCTTGTATTGTGAGAAAGGGAGAAAAGTACTTCTTTCTCTACTTTCTCCATCCCATGCATTATCTTGTAAACCTCTATCATGTCACCCCGCAGTTGACGTTTCTCCAAGCTAAAGAGTCCCAAGCGTTTCAACCTTTCTTCATAGGGAAAGTGCTCCAGCCCTTTAATCATTCTAGTTGCCCTTCTCTGGACTTTCTCCAATGCTATAATATCCTTTTTGAGGTGCGGCGACCAGAACTGCACACAGTACTCCAAATGAGACCGCACCATCAATTTATACAGGGGCATTATGATACTGGCTGATTTGTTTTCAATTCCCTTCCTAATAATTCCCAGCATGGCGTTGGCCTTTTTTATTGCAAACGCACACTGTCTTGACATTTTCAGTGAGTTATCTACCATGACCCCAAGATCTCTCTCTTGGTCAGTCTCTGCCAGTTCACACCCCATCAACTTGTATTTGTAGCTGGGATTCTTGGCCCCAATGTGCATTACTTTGCACTTGGCCACATTGAACCGCATCTGCCACGTTGACGCCCACTCACCCAGCCTCAACAGATCCCTTTGGAGTTCCTCACAATCTTCTCTGGTTCTCACCACCCTGAACAATTTAGTGTCATCCGCAAACTTGGCCACTTCACTGCTCACTCCCAACTCTAAATCATTTAGGAACAAGTTAAAGAGCATGGGACCCAGTACCGAGCCCTGCGGCACCCCACTGCTTACCGTCCTCCACTGCGAAGACTGCCCATTTATACTCACTCTCTGCTTCCTATTACTCAGCCAGGTTTTGATCCACAAGAGGACCTGTCCTTTTCCTCCTTTCCTTGGTAAAGGATTTACTGCTGGGGCACTCCTTGCAAAAAGGAAGTAATTAACAGACTCTAAGCAGCAAAAAGTGTCTGGGAAGTTATGTTTTAAGGGGAGAAGCAGGAATTAGCTGACCTGGGCCAATTCCAATAAACATATGAACAGAATCTTGTTGTTTGGGGTAAACATTTCCAGACATTTAAAGGTAAGTCTAGTGCTGTGTTAAGTGCTGCATGGACCCGTTGTTTCAATTCCATTTGTTGGGTCATCAACAGTTCAGAAAGGTCATTGTATGGAACCTACATAAATCACTTCCTACTTGAAATAAGAAGGACAGAACAGTCTGGTGGTTTCATTATTTCCAACAGTTATTTGAAGAGAGGAAGCCAAGAGAGGGCACTGTACCTGCTTCTGAGGTACTGACTCTTGCACAACTGGATCCAGAGTCATAAACTTTTTATCTTTGACGATGCTGAGGACATCATAGAGCACGCACATCTCAGTCAAGGCACTTCTCAAGTTATTCCTCACTGAATCCCAAGGCCAGAGAGATGGCTGAAACTTTACCAAACCTAAGGAACGCAAAAAAAAAACAGAGAGAAAGAAATACAGTGAAGACTGCACAGATCACATTATTGGAGCAGAATTCTCCTTTTCCACCAAGTACAAAAGAAGGAATGTTGGATGATGTGACATTTCACTCCTTGCTCCATTTGCTTTAGTGTGACTTTAGTAGATGGGGAATCTACTCCTTGAACACCATTACCTGAATGTGTGTGTCACATTACATAAGTCCATACATGCTACAGTGAATATGTATCCCCCTCATGTATGCATGATTTTTCTTATGTGTGCTGTTACATTTAACTCACATGATTTAAACCCCCAAGTTAGGTACTAGATCCTGATTTTATTTTTAAAGTGAATCTTTTTGGTTGGCTCTTATAATTCAGTGTACCATAGCTAACTTGAGCATTTTACCTGGTACTTTTGCCTCCAACTTGGTACCAGGTATTTTGCTTTGAATCATGTTGGGAAAGTAGGAAAATCCCACACAACTGAACATATACACAAAGCTACCATATATATGGGTCACAGCACTGGTCCTTTGTCACTATTGTCTTCTCTGACTGGCAGCAGCTCTTCAAGATGTTAGGCAGAGGTGTTTCTACTAACCTTTTTTTACTGGGGATGCCGGGTTTGCTGGGACCTTTTGCATTCCAAGCAGATAGTGTTCCAGAGAGCCAAAGCCCTTTCCTTAGACGATGAACATGTGAAACTGCCTTCCCTCAGACTATTTTTTATTTTATTATTAACAACAACAACAATTTCATTTCTACACCATCCATAACCCAAGCTCTCTGGGCAGTTTACAACAAATATAAGATAATAAAATACAACAGATAAAAACAGTAAACATTACAAAAATAAAGAACAGACTAGACCAAAGTGAAAGTATTTTATCTTATTAGCTTTGTTTTGATACTGTTTTATTATTTTTATTATTGTTAGTTTTAATTGTTATTTATTTATGTCTGTAAATCTACCCTGAGCCCTTTCATGGGAAAGGGTAGAATATAAATCTACTAAACAAATCAATAAATAAAAAACACCTGGCTAAACGTATTGGACCCCTGAATAACCAGGGAGGTCTTTAAAGGCCGCTGCAAAGAAAACTGTCTTAACCTGGCACTGAAAAGATGGCAAATTGGCACCAGGCTGGCTGCGGCAGGGAGGCTGTTCCAAAGATGGGGGGGGGGGGCCACCACCAAAAAAGCCCTTCTTCAAGTTGCCACCCCTATGAACATATGAAGCTGCCTTATACTGAATCAGACCCTCGGTCCATCAAAGTCAGTATTGTCTACTCAGACTGGCAGCGGCTCTCCTGGGTCTCAAGCTAAGGTTTTTCACACCTATTTGCCTGGACCCTTTTAGTTGGAGATGCCGGGGATTGAACCTGGGACCTTCTGCTTACCAAGTAGATGCTCTACCCCTGAGCCTCTTGAGGAGTTGGCACCCAGATGAAGGCCCCAGAGGCTGAGTGTAGTCTCCAGGCACTTTGAATCCAGTGACACCTTTAAAATACACAAAGTTTTACTCCTGATATAAGCTTTTGTGAGCATGCACACTTCTTCTTCTGCATATGAAAGCTTATACCAGGAACAGAACTTTGTGGATCAGAAAGGTGCCCCTGGACTCAAACTTTGTTCTGCTGCTTCAGACCAACACTGCTTCCCACCTGAGACTATGGCCAATTCTGCACAAGACATTTAATCCTGGTTCAGTCCTGTCCCCAGACTGACATTCTACACTTGAATCATGAAATCATAGAAACCAATGCTATGAGTTTATGACTCCAGTGTAGAAAATCAGTTTGGGGACAGAATTGAACCTGGTTTAAAGGTCTAGTGCGGAATTGCTCTGTCTCTTCCAGGACCAGCATTGCCTGCTCTGACTGGCAGCAGCTCCCCAGGTTCTCTCAGGAGGAGGTAGGGTTGCCAATCCCCAGGTGCGAGCAGGGGATCTCCCGGTTTGGAGGCCCTCCCCCCACCAGGGTCATCAGAAAGCGGGGAGGGAAGGAAATGGCTGCTTGGCACTTCATTATTCCCTATGGAGACCGATTCCCATAGGGAATAATGGAGATTTGATTTGTAGGTATCTGGGGCTCTGGAGGAGCTGTTTTTTGAGGTAGAGGCACCAAATTTTCAGCATAGCATCATGCCCCCCCCCCCCCAAAAAAAATCCCTCAGGGTTCAAAAAGCCTGTTGTTAGGTAGAGATGTTTCCAGGGAGTCCAATTTTACGAGCCCCAAAACAAGGTGCCCCTATCCTTACTTCCTATGGAAGGAAGGCATTTAAAAGGTGTGCAGTAACTTTAAATGTGATGACCAGAGCTCCCTTTAGAGTTCAATTATGCTTGTCACAACATGCATGCTCCTGGCCCCGCCCCATGTCTCCTGGCCCCGCCCCCAAAGTCTCCTGGCTCCGCCCCAAAGTCTCCTGGCTCCGCCCCCAAAATCCCCAGATATTTCTGGAATTGGACGTCCACCACTGAGCCTCCCACCCGCTGCCCTCACCTTCCTCCTCGTCGTCATTCTCGGCGGCGGCCCCAGGCCACTCTCGCCCCCCGCCGCCACCGCCGGGGCTGGGCTCGTCCTCTTCGGAGCCGGAGCTGCCCTGGCTGAAGTCGATGCGCTGCGCCAGGCGGGCCAGGTTCTGCGACATGGAGAGCGGCTGCAGGTAGGTCTCGCTCCCGTCCAGCCCCACCTCCTGCACATGCTTCTCGCACGCCGACTCGATGCTGATCCGCACCGACGGAACCCCCGACATGGTCGTCGCCGCCTCAGGGAGTCGCGCTCCCTCAACGAAACGGTGAGGAAAAACTGGCAGGCCTTCACTGAGCATGCGCGCGGGGACTACGGCGTCCCCAAAGGGAGACGCGCATCCTCCGCCTCTCAGGGCGGTGCGTGCTCGGGTCTTTCCGGAGAAGTTCCGGACGCAGGGCTCGGCGAGCTAGAGCGGCACGAGGGAAGCCTGGGAAGAGCGTCCCCTGGTGGCAGCCGAGAATACGACATTAGTGTTCGGGTCTTTTCGGAAGAGCTCGGGATACAAAAGGGGGCGGGGATAGAACTGCAAAGGGGAACTCCCCCCCCTCCAGGCAAATTGCAAGTGACGTAACGTGCTCGTGCACGTGAAAGCTTTTATTCAGAGTTAAGGTTTGCTGATCTCAAAGGTACCCCGATACTCGGACTTTGTTTTAAAGCAGAGCTGCAGGGTTTTCAAGGCAAGAGACGACCAAGTTTGCCTTTGTCTGCCTCTGCCTAGCAACCCTGGAATTCCTTGGTGGCCTCCCATCCAAATATTGAGCAGGACCAACGCTGCTTAACTTACGAGATTTTGTGCTTTCCAGGCCTGGGCAGGAAACCCCTAGAATAAAAAAGTAAAGGTAGTCAGTCCCCTGTGCAAACAGCAGTCGTTTTCGACTCTGGGGTGACGTGCATCACGACATTTTCACTGCAGACTTTTTTACGGGGTCGTTTGCCATTGCCTTCCCCAGTCCTCTACACTCCCCCCCCCCCCCGCCGCAAGCTGAGTACTCATTTGACCAAGTTCATAAGGATGGAAGGCTGAGTCAACCATGAGCCCACTACCTGAACCCAGCTTCCACCAGGATTGAACTCAGGTCGTGAGCAGACAGCTTGGACTGCAGTACTGCGGTTTTACCACTCTGCACCACGGGGCTGTAACCCCTAGAATAGGGGTGGCCAAACTTGTTTAACATAAGAACCACACAGAATAAACATCAGATGTTTGAGAGCTGCAAGGAAAATAGTTGGGAGGGAGAGGTGGAAAGAAAGCAACTTTAACTTTAAATGCATTCTCCAAGCTGCCAGCTGACTTTACTTGGAAAAGTGATTTAAAGAGACAAACCGCTTCTCCAAGTGAGCCAGTGGGGGCTTCAAGAGCCACACAATATGTGTGAAAGAGCCACATGTGAATCCCAAGCCACCGCTTGGCCACCCAACCTAGAACGTTGCTTTTGTGCATTCCAGCTGCGATTAGCTCTACAGTTTTCAGCAGTTGCTGAGTTTTTTGGCATGCCAGGCCACCTGCATTTGTTTTCCATGCCCACCCCTCCCCCAAGTTGCAAGTGCTGGATGCTAAAGAGAAAAGAAAAGGGGCTGCAACCTGTGCAGCCCAAGTTGAACTTTATCAGGGGTGTCAAACATGCTGCCTAGAGGTGGAATCAGGCATCCGGAGGGCTCCTATCAGGCCTGTGAGCAAGTTTGCTTTCTTCTGTTATCAGAGACTGTTAAATAAAATACTGCAAGAGTGCTAATCTTTTAAACATGTTTTATTTAAAGGGTTTTAAAAAAAAAAACTTTGTGTTTGTCTGTGCCCTTTATAAAATTTGTCTCCACTATCTGGCCTTACGTTTATGATACACATGGCCCAGCCCAACAAGATCTCATTTATGTCAGTCTGGCCCTCATAACAAATGAGTTCGACACCCCTGGTTTACTTGAAAGTTAGACCCATTGTGCATAGGGCTGACCAGCCCACAGATAACAGTGCATGAGATGCTGGCTTAATTTGGTGACAGCGACAAGTTCTGCCTCCACAGGGCAGGAATGCAGTCTCTGAAAGGGGAAAAAAATATCCCAAGTGCTTGTCTAAAAGACTGCTTAGCGAGGTGACTGAAGTATAATGTACCTATTTCAACTTAGAAATTCTCTTTTTCATAGGTGACCAGTACCCATCTCTCTCAATAATTTTTTTTTTCATATGCGTAATTCTCCCTTTTCCATTTTATCCTCTCAACAACCTTTTGAGGTAAGTTCGGCTGAAAGAATACGACTAAGTCAGTCACCCTGCAAGAACCTATGTCAAGAGTGGGGATTCAATCCCAGGTCAACAAGATCCCATAGAACAAGGTTGAACATATGAAACTGCCTTATACTGAATCAGACCCCCGGTCCATCAAAGTCAGTATTGTCTACTCAGACTGGCAGTGGCTCTCCAGATTCTCAAACTGAGGTTTTTCACACCTATTACCTGGACCCTTTTCAGTTGGAGATGCCAGGGATTGAACCTGGGACCTTCTGCTTACCAAGCAGATGCTCTACCACTGAGCCACTAAGGTTGTTGTTTTAATGCCGTGTACGCATGTGTGGAATTCTCATTGTTTATTGTATTACAGCTGTCCTGTTCCTTGAGTCTCAGTGAGAAAGGCAGACTATAATTTTTTTTTTTTAATGACTGGCCCAGTCGCAGACGACAACATTGGCTTTGTATCCCGCCCTCCACTCTGAATCTCAGAGTGGCTCACAATCTCTTTTACCTTCCTTCTCCATGACAGACACCCTATGAGGTGGGTGGGGCTGAGAGAGCTCTCACAAAAGCTGCCCTTTCAAGGACAGCTCTGTGAAAGCCATAGCTGACCCAAGGCCATTCCAGCAGCTGCAAGCGGAGAAGTGAGGAACCAAACCCGGTTCTCCCAGATAAGAGTCTGCACACTTATTTAACCACCACCAAACTGGTGAAGTACAACAATAATCTGACACTCTTAACCATTACATGGTTCCGCTTTGTCATACTGAAAATCTTGCTGCAAAGAATATATCTGGCAAGCAATATCAAAATCCAGAGCACTTCAGTTTTGACTTTGGACAGTGACAAATTCTCCCTTCTCCAACAACCCTCAATAGTCTTGAGGCTCAGAGTATACTGAGGCTGAGAGTATTAAGGCTCAGAGCTCTGTCTCCCAAAATGGCGGTTAAAGGGCTTTCAACCCATAATGTAAAGAATAAGCACAGAATCTTCTGTCTCATTTCTTTGTACACTGTTTCTTTGGTATTGAGTCTTGCTTTATACTGGCGCGTTTGTTAGGTTGTAGAAGATACGATCCCATGTGTACAATTGGGTTTAAATGTGATGACTGTGGCTACTGCTGAATCTGCAGGTTATCTGAGATAGCTTTGAAAGGGTGAAACAAAGTAGGATAGGAACAGAACCCCTTAGTTTCAAACCATCTTTATTTTGATAATCAGACTGTTGAACTGTTGCATTATTGCTAGAAAAAACCCTCATGGTTGCAAAAAAAAAAAGTGTTAACTGATGTTCTTGTTACATTTATTTTTGCTTCCTGCCCTTGGTCTTTCACCCGTAACACAAATGTAACAGAATGGCAGCTACTAAACAACAAGTTTTGCCTCTATCGACACAAGAAAAACAAGATGACACAGGTACATAGTGAATACAAGGCACATTTGAGTCCTCTAAGCAGAGCAACAGCTCTGTCATATCTGGAAAAACACTGGCGACAGGTGTAATGACTACAGAAACAAGGATGTCATATCCTCCTTTTTGGCTTTGTGTTTTTTCTCCCCCTTTAATCAAACTAGGACTGAGGAGCATCCAATGAAGTTAATGGATAACAGACTGACTACACAACTGAAAGGCAGTGTTTTCACTCAGTGAGTAATTAAACTGTGGATTTTCACTGCCAGTGAGCGTAACATTGACTTTACAAGGCAGATATGTGGAAGATAGGTCCATCATGGCTGCTAGCCTCAAGGGTCGAAATATCACTTCTTCAACAATGCATTAGCATTGTACATTACACAAACATAATACATACAAATGTTGAACACTGTTATGTGTAGAACGCTCTATTAGTCACAGTAATGAAAGGGAACTTCCACATTTAAGAGGCAGTAAACCTCTCAAACCCAGTGCTAGGTGGCAGTATCAGGAAATGGCCTTGGTCTCTATGCCCTGTTTATTGACCCTCCAGAGAGTCAGTGTGGTGTAGTGGTTAGTGTTAGGATTTGGGAGACACAAGTTCGAATCTCCACTCTGCCATGGAAGCTTGCTGGTGACTTTGGGCCAGTCTCAGCCTAACCTACCTCACAGGAACCAAGTTTGAGTCCAGTGGCATCTTTAAGACCAACAAAGCTTTATTCTGAGTAGAAGTTTCCATGCGCATGCCCACTTCTTCAAGGTGCCACAGGACTCAAACTTTATTCTGCTGCGTCAGACCAACATGGTTTCTCCCTGAATTACCTCCCAAGGTTTATTGTGAAGATAAAATTAAGGAGAATGACAAACTGCTTTGGATTTCCACTAGGGAGAAAGGAGAGGTTAAATTAAACATTTTTTAAAAAAAGAAAACATGTTGGCCACTGTGAAACAGGATACTGTTGGTCTGTTCCAGAAGGGCTCTTTGGGATATTATTGGTGTGGATGAGGAGACAACAGGGCTTTTTTTTGTAGCAGGAACTCCTTTGCATATTAGGCCCCACCCCCCTGATGTAGCCAATCCTCCTGGAGCTTACAGTGGACCCTGTACTAAGAGGCCTGTAAGCTCCTGGAGGATTGGCTACATTAAGGGTGTGTGGCCTAATATGCAAATGAGTTCCTGCTGCAAAAAAAAGCACTGGGAGGCAATATCAGCTGTCTGGACATGGACGGGGGGCAGGTAGAATTGCCAGCTTTGGGTTTGGAAACCGCTGGAGACTTTGGAGTGGGGTTTGGGGAGGGGAGGGACCTCAGAAGGGTATAATGCCACATCCATCCTCCAAATAAGCCATTTTCTGCAGGGGAACTGATCTCTGTAATCTGGAGATAACATGTAATTCCAGAAGATCTTCAGCCCCCACCTTGAGGTTGGCAACCCAGAGACAGTACTTCTTGTCTGTCATTCAGAGTGGCCTGCTACTAAAGGAGTTGTTAGAATGGAAAGGGACAGAAGCTTAATATATGGCTCATTTAATGATTTGGCTTCTGATTTCTTGCATCAGATTCATTTCAGGTGTGTTTCCAATCAAGACAATCCATATAAAATGCCTTTTTTAAAAAATGAATAAAGATAAGTGCTCTGTTGCTGCGGTGCTTCAATTAGAGTTTTGTGACCGTGATTTCACTTAAAAGCAAACAGCCAGCAACATGCTTGGTTTCTCACTTCTTGGTTAGGATGCCTTCCCTCTCCAAGCGAACCTGATGCTGATTTAATCTCGCCCCACCATGTGTGTTTCCTTGGGTCGGTCAATTCGAAAGAGGTACTCAGCAGGTGTGAAATAGCCCAGATACTCGACAGTCTCTGGTGTGGTATCTGTATGGTAGTGTCCCCCATCGCCGTGGTGACTAAAGCAGTGGGTATGCTCCAAGCGTAGGTCGAAGCCCTGGGAAATAAAGAAGAAAGAAAGAAGGGAGAAGGAGGAGAAGATATTGGATTTCTATCCCACCCTATACTCTGAATCTCAGAGTCTCAAAGTGGTCACAGTTGCCTTTACCTTCCCCCCCCCCTCCCCACAACGGACACCCTGTGAAGTAGGTGGGACTGAGAGAGCTCTTACAGCAACTGCCCTTTCAAGGACAACTCCGAGAGCTATGGCTAACGCAAGTCCATTCCAGCAGCTGCAAGTGGAGGAGTGGGGAATCAAACCCTGTTCTCCCTATGATTAAAATGTTGAATTCGCTGCTGGGGATATAGTGATGGCCACAGGCATAGATGGCTCTAAAAAGGGATTTGTTTTTGCCCTTCTAGTTCCTCTTAGTATTTTTACTTCAGTGTCGACTGTTGCATATTTAATGGTTACTGTACCACAATGTGTTTACTTCACTGTATCTCTTTGTTTTATGGTTTTCCGTGTTACTCTATTGGTTTATATGTTGTGGGGGAAAATAAATAAACGGGGATCAGACTCAGGGAGAATAGGCCTATCTGTGACTACCAGCCATGGTGACTGAAGGGAACCTCCACGTTCAGAGGCACTAAACCCCTGAATCCTTGTGCCAGGAGGCAACAGGAAGGCCCCAGCCTCTATGCCCTGTTGTTGGTCATCCAGAGGAACTGATTGGCTGTGTGAGAGAGGATTAGATGGACTACTGGTCTGATCCAGCAGGACTCTTCTTATGTTCTTATGAAGGCCCCAGCCCCTATGCCCTGTTGTTGGTCATCCAGAGGAACTGATTGGCCACTGTGTGAGACAGGATGCTAGACTACATGGACCACTGGTCTGATCCAAAGGACTCTTATTATGTTCTTATGAAGGCCTTGGCCCCTATGCCCTGTTGTTGGTCATCCAGAGGAACTGGTTGGTCACTGTGTGAGACAGGATGCTGGACTACATGGACCACTGGTCTGATCCAGCAGGACTCTTCTTTATGTTCTTATGAAGGCCTCAGCCCCTATGCCCTGTTGTTGGCTATCCAGAGGAACTGGTTGGCCACTGTGTGAGACAGGATGCTGGACTATATGGACCACTGGTCTGATCCTGTAGGCCTCTTATTAAGTTCTTCTTAATATAAGTTAGTGGCTTGGATCCTGTACCTCTTTCCTCTACTTGTGCAGTGCTGCCCTCAGTTGTGGAGGTAATCCTTCATGACAAGACATATTCCTTCTGGTGCTAGATGTTTGCTATTCACTCAAGACCAGCATCTTGTACTATAACTGCTATGCCAGCTCTTGAAGTCTCAACACCCCCCTCCAAATTCTTATCAGTGATACAACACCTGCTTTTCATGGTTTAGTCCTGGGCATCTTTTCATGGTCCCAGATTCAGTCTTGGGCATCTTTTCATGGTCCCAGGTACAGTCCTGGGCATCTTCAGTTAAAAGTCTGGAACCACAGGAGTTGGACAAGGCCCTTCTTTAACTGAGAACCTTAAAAGGCCGAGTGCCAGTCAGATTTGAAAATACTGAGCTAGAAGGACCAGTGAGCCAACTTGGGAAAAGGTAGCTTCATAAGTTCAAACATCACCAAACCAACCTATCAGGAAAAATCCCCATTCCCCCACCAACCAATTGACTTACTGGATCTCTGGAAACCAACACTGGTTGACAGATAAGTGGAGCCTTCATTTCAAAAAACTTGAGCCAGTTGTTCACATCATCATCCGTGTTTAAAGGACAGGTGGAGAATTCTGGCTGTAAAGAAACATTATTGAATTTGAGAGGAATGGATCCTTGGTACTTTCTTCTCTGCCATGCCAAATTCAGTCATGCTGAAGTTCCTCTTGAGCTAAAAAAACTGTCCCTTTCATTGGTGCAGCCTTGCCTTAGATATAACTGCCTCTCCCATGTTAATACATCAGGTTTGATGGTACAGGGCAAACGGAGATGCATCAAATTCCCTCAACAACTTTGTACTAAAGAACAGGTACCACGGTTGAATAGAATGGTACCTTAAGCACTCACTGGCCCCAACAAGACAGAATAGGGTTGCCAGCCTCCAGGTGTGTGGGTTCGGGGGCTGGAGATGTAACAGAATTGCAACATATCTCCAGACTACACAAATCCCCTCTCCCCTCTGTCCAGCAATGTTGGATCAGACTAGTGGTCTATCTAGTCCAGCACCCTCCAGTTTGGTGTAGTGGTTAAGTGTGCGGACTCTTAACTGGGAGAACCGGGTTTGATTCTCCACTCCTCCACTTGCAGCTGCTGGAATGGCCTTGGGTTAGCCATAGCTATCGCAGGAGTTGTCCTTGAAAGGGCAGCTTCTGGGAGAGCTCTCTCAGCCCCACCACCTCATAGGGTGTCTGTTGTGGGGGGAGAAGATATAGGAGATGGTAAGTTGCTCTGAGAATCTGATTCAGAGAGAAGGGCGGGGTATAAATCTGCAGTCTTCTTATTTAAAACATTTATTCCACTTCTCCTGGAGAAAATGGCTGCTTTGTAAAGTGGACTGCATGGCATTATACACTACCAAGGTCCCTCCCTCCTTACACCCCCCTCTCCCAGGTTCCACCCTCAAATCTCCAGGTATTTCCAAAGCAGGAGGTGGCACCCCCAAGACAGAAGTTGACCACAACTGCTTTACATCCAGCTTGTCCCTCCAAAAGTTCAAATTACACAGTAAGCAAAACTCTAGCTGTTCTATGCTTTTTTTTCCAGTGCAGAAATGTAGACCTTGTTGAGTCTATCATGTGATTCCCTGGAGCATTGTGTTCGGTTTTGGGCACCACATTTTAAGAAGGATATAGACAAGCTGGAACGGGTCCAGAGGTGGGCGACGAAGATGGTGAGGGGACTGGAGACCAAGTCCTATGAAGAAAGGTTGAAGGAGCTGGGCATGTTTAGCCTGGAGAGGAGGCGGCTGAGAGGTGATATGATCACCATCTTCAAATGCTTGAAGAGCTGTTATACAGAGGATGGTGTGGAATTGTTTTCTGTAGCCCCAGAATGTTGGACCAGAACCAGTGGGTTGAAATTAAATCAGAAGAGTTTCTGGCTCAACATTAGGAAGAACTTCCTGACCATTCGAGCGGTTCCTCAGTGGAACCGGCTTCCTCGGGAGGTGGTGGGCTCTCCTTCCTTGGAGGTTTTTCAACAGAGGCTAGATGGCCATCTGACAGCAATGAGGATCCTGTGAATTTAGGGGGAGGTATTTGTGAGTTTCCTGCATTGTGCAGGGGAGTGGACTAGATGACCCTGGAGGTCCCTTCCAACTCTATGATTCCCCTGTGCTCCCAAAGGATCAATATTTTTGATCAGAACTTGACACATAGCACACATCACCCCAAGAACACAACACAACTTACCATAACATGAATTTTCGCTTTCCCCTTCTGTATCACAAAAGTGCCTCCCATCCCCACGGGCTTGTCTCCGTAATGTTTTTCTAAAGCTTTCCTGATGCAGGATATGAAGTTCTGCTCCCCGGTTCTTCTGTTTGCTTTTACTTCAATGACCTTATTTTTTTTAAAATGCAAATTTTAGCTTATGGCAGGAACATGACATCCAAAATCAGAATTTATTATTCATCTTTTTTAAAAATGCAGTAGGAACTTTGCCAGAGCCAGTTTGGTGTAGCAGTTAAGTGCATGGACTCTTATCTGGGAGAACTGGGTTTGATTCCCCACTCCTCCACCTGCAGCTGCTGGAATGGCCTTGGGTCAGCCATAGCTTTCCCAAAGGTTGTCCTTGAAAGGGCAGCTTCTGTGACAGCTCTTTGCAGCCCCACCCACCTCATAGGGTGTCTGTTGTGAGGGAGGAAGGAGACTGTGAGCTGCTCTGAGATTCGGAGTGGATGGCGGGATATAAATCCAATATCTTCTTCATCTTCTTTTTCTTGAAGCACACCCATCTGCCCCCCAAAGAAATGGAGCCCCTCCTGTCCTCCAAGCAGAACAACAAGGGCAGAGCTTGGGTGGTGGCAGATAGAGATCTCCCACAATTACAGCTGCTCTCCAGGCAGCAGAGGCCAGTTCCCCTGGGAAAAATGGCTGCTTTGAAGGGTGGAATTTATAGCATTATACCTTTCCTTGCCCATCCTATCCTTGATAGGCTCCACCCTTGGATTTCCAAAACCTGGAGCTGGCAACCTTCGTAGGTGAGAGAGGCAGTACAGCAAGTCCTTTCTCATACACCATGTTCCTCTCCTCATTCTGATAAGCCAGCTATAGATACAGAACTATTATTTAACCTTAGAGTCCCACATACCTTGCCTGGAAGGCCTTCACTGGCATACAAGTTGGCCAGCAGGCCAAATTCACAGTCGTGATATTTGGTGCTGTACTTCTCCAGCAGGTACCCACCATCTTTGGGATCAATCCTGGCAATGTAACTTCCATTTATAGCCGGTTCGTTCTCCTTTTGGACTCGAACAACAGGCATCAACTGGAGACAGAGAAAAGAGACATGTGTGAATAAACCTTCAAGCAGCTTCACTGAGCAGTAAAATGAAACAAACACTCCACATCCCAACAACCATTATCTTAGTTTTCGGTCCAGTGGAGATGCCTTTTATTTAAAATGTTTTTATGCCACCTTTCCACAAGGCAGCAAACAAACCATTAAACAATTAAAATGCCATTGCAATTAAAAAATTCAATTAAAAACTCATGAACAACACTAGAAGGAGAATCAGTAACCATTACTGAGCCCGCTTCGGCGGGGAGGGTGGGATATAAATGGAATTAAATAAAAATAATAAATAAATTACTAGGGATTGGGCAGATAAAACACAAAAGCCTTCAACTGCTGGTGAAAGAGGGTGATTGAGGGAAACATACAAATCTCCCTGGGGAGGGAATTCCCAAGTTTTGGTACCATGACTGAGCAGGCTCTTTCTTGGGTTTACTTATTTACTTCACTTGTCCCTAGTTGGGACCAAAAGTGGCTTAAAGCATTCTCCTCTCCTCCATTTTATTCTTACAACAATCCTGTGAGGTAAGTTAGGCTGAGAGACTGTGACTGGCCCAAGGTCACCAGTAAGTTTTTAATCTGTAAAAATGAATGTTGTCAGCTGCCCTGAGTCCGCTTGCGGAGAGGGCGGGATAGAAATTTAAAGTAATAAATAAGCTTCTATGGCACATGCAAATTTGAACCCAAGTCTCCAAGATACTAGTCTAACACTCTTAAGTACTACACCATCTTCAGTCTTGATGCCACTCGTCTAGCCTCAAGATGGCAGAAGCTTCCATAGTAGGGTCTCCAAGGCTGACCTTGGTCTTCCAGATCCTAGTTCAATCTTGTATCCACTTCGCCATGCCAGCAATTCATGTTGGTGTCAACATATCCCTTAACTGTCATTAAGGCTGGAGTAGGAAATCTGCTCCAGTAGAAAGAATGGGCTGTGGGCTTGGGAAAATTAATACTATAACCTGTTCCTCATCATGAATTGAACTTATTAGAAGAAAACTGCAGATTTATACCCCACCCTTCTCTCTGAATCAGAGATTGAGCAGTTTACAATCTCCTATATCTTCTCCCCCCACAACAGACACCATGTGAGGTGGGTGGAGCTGAGAGAGCTCTCCCAGAAGATGCCCATTCAAAGACAACTCCTGCAATAGCTATGGCTAACTCAAGGCCATTCCAGCACCTGTAAGTGGAGGAGTGGAGAATCAACCCGGTTCTCCCAGAAAAGAGTCCGCACACTTAACCACTACACCAAACTGGCACCACTAGCAGATTTTTAAAAAAACAATATTATTCAGGTGATAAGTCTTTTTTAAGAACTCACGAGTGACAAGATCTAATATTAATCACCAGTTTCCAGAGGCATTTCACTAGGCCTTGTTGCATGAGAGCACATTCAAAAAGGAAAGCCAGCCCTGGGAATTGGTCAAAGTATCTCTTTGGGATTTTTACCTTGTCAAAAATTAAAATATACACTGGATCTAATAAGGGAAGTACCTGCAATATTGGAATACTGAGGCACCTGAAAGGCCAGATAGTCACAGGGTTTCCTCAGAGGGTAAGCATTGTTGGGCCCGGTAGCCTTGGGAGAACTTGTCATTGTATATTAGCAGTGATAGCAGCCTGCTCTTTCTCTCAGAATACATGAACACATGGACCTCATACTGAATAAAACCCACGGTCCATCAAAGTCAGTGTTGTCTACTCAGACTGGCAGCAGCTCTCCAGGGTCTTAGGCAGTGGTCTTTCACATCACATACTGTCTAATCTTTAAACCGAAGATACTGGGGACTGAACCTGAGACCTTCTACATGCCAAGCAGATGCTCTACTACCGAGTCACAGCTTTGGGCCTCTCTTCTAGGGACCGGGTCCCTCCACTCCCTCCTCCTTTGCTTGGCATGCATACCATCTCCACAGGAATAAGCCATGACTCTTTTTCTGCCAGATAAGAACTTAAGAGAAGCCATGTTGAATCAGGCCAATGGCCCATCCACTCCAACGCTCCGTGTCACACAGTGGCCAAAAAACTCCAAGCGCCATCAGGAGGTCCATCAGTAGAGCCAGAACTACTAGAACTACTGCTCAGCAATTTCAATGAATGTCCACGAGTTCTTGTATTGTGAGAAAGGGAGAAAAGTACTTCTTTCTCTGCGTTCTGTATCCCATGCATAATCTTGTAAACCTCTATCATGTCACCCCTCATAATCCAGGTGCTAGGAAATTGTTCAACCTGAAGGCCACATCTGGGCTTTCATCTACTTTTGAGGTCTCTGAGTCAGACACCAGGTCCTCCTGTTTCTGGTGCTGACTTGGGAGTCCTGAGAAGAGGTGCTTTGTTCTCTCCCTCTGTTGCTCTTAATGGTGCCTGGACCCTGAACTTTTTAACAGTGTTTCAGGAGCATGGGCTCACCAGCTTGGTGTCATACAGATATTATGAAGCCTGAGAGTTGCTTACCTCAGCATTGCCTCCAATAATTCCAGATGAAGCAGCTCCGGCTCCCAGGAAAAAAGCTCCGGGGAGCTGAATTTCTTTTGCTACGACATTCAAGTCATAAACCTAAATAAAGAAGATGTGTTCAGTTATCACTGACATCGTGTTTTTGAGAATTCACATTAAATAAAGGGATCCGCCAACATGATTTTGCTTAAGGACCCTCGTCATCGTGTAAACTGACAGAAATAGCGTCAGGAACATCATTGTTACTGTCAGATTAAGTTAATTGTGAACTGAATTGTTTTTAAACAATGTTATTTTAAAGCCTGTATATTTATTCTATTGTATATCTATGGATGTTGTTAGCCGCCCTGAGCCTGCTTCGGCGGGGAGGGCGGGATGTAAATAAAATTTTATTATTATTATTATTATGGGATACAGTCTCAAGGCATACAACATGTGAAAGATAAGCAGATCCAGACAAGAGATAGACCTGGATAGGAGACTGCTGTTCTGACTTCCATTTTATCCAGGACATCAGTTGTCACCTGCTCTTCCCTAAAACAAAGAGGGTCCTCAAAACACCAATAAAACAAAATAACAGAGAGTCAAATCAACACACAGCTTATGCTCCTGATGTAAAACACAAGCTGCCAATTACTCAAAGCCTTTCCTAAGGACTGTGGTCTGAAAGGCCTTCATAAAATCTGATGAAGGCTTCCGAGCTCTGTTGGCAAACCATTCCTTCAGGGTGGGTTACTTCCAGGGTTGGAATTGTAGCAGGAGCTCCTTTGCATATTAGGCCACACACCCCGGACGTAGCCAATCCCCCAAGAGCTTACAGAAAAAGAACCTTGTAAGCTCCTGGGAGGATTGGCTACAGTAGGGGGTGTGGCCTAATATGCAAAGGAGCTCCTGCTACAATTCCACCCCTGATTACTACTGAGAAGATCTGAGAGCAGCAAACACCATTCTAAACTCTCTGATGCACTGTGCCAGGTAACTGCTGATCAGAGGAGCGTCACTGGCACAAGGGTTTGTACGATGGAAGAAAGAGGAAGAAGCCATGATCATAAACCGATACTGGCTGTATCCTAAGCTAAGGTGTGCTGTCAAGTTGCAGTTGAAACATGGCAACCCTGTGAAGTTTCATCGTGTGAAGGCAAGAGATGAGCAGAGATGGCTTGCCCTTGCCTTCCTCTGCATAGCAGCTCCAGCCTTCCTTGGTAGTCTCCCATCCGAGTACTGATCCTGCTTCGCATCCAAGCTCTGATAAGATCAAGGCAGTCCGGGATGCCATGCCATGTATGCTGCCATTCCAATAAGCAAAGTCCTCTTCCAGTCTAAGGAGTCATCCTCCAACCTAAGTGGCCCTTCCTCCAACAGGAGAGAAGATGACTGCAGACTTATACCCCGCCCTTCTCTCTGAATCAGTCTCAGAGCAGCTTACAACCTCCTATATCTTCTCCCCTCACAACAGACACCCTGTGAGGTGGGTGGGGCTGAGAGAGCTCTCCCAGAAGCTGCCCTTTCAAGGACAACTCCTGCGATAGCTCTGGCTGACCCAAGGCCATTCCAGCAGTTGCAAGTGGAGGAGTGGGGAATCAAACCCGGTTCTCCCAGATAAGAGTCCGCTCACTTAACCACTACACCGATGATATCTAGTTACCATTCACCTTATCTTTTTGCACGAGAGGCAGAAGGTATGGAACGCCTCCAACGTCGGCAATTCGAGGCTTGCCACAAATGCCTGTAGGAATAAAATATACGCATTTTATAAATATAAAACTTATATTCTTCAAAATGTATATACTAAATACAAAAGAACTGAATATGGAGGCTCAAACGCACAAAGCTGCTTTGGACCGAGCCAAACCATCAGTCTCTCCAGGTCAGTCCCTTCTGATTGGCAGCAGCCCTCCGGCATCAGAGGAAGAAGTCTTTCACATCACCTACGACCTAATCCTTTTACCTGGAGGTTGCTCATTTTGTAGCAAGAACTCCTTTGCATATTAGGCCACACACCCCTGATGTAGCCAATCCTCCTGGAGCTTACAGGGCTCTTAGTACAGGGCCTACTGTAAGCTCCAGGAGTAAAGCGATACCATCACTTCACGTGATCTGGACACTATACTTCTGTTGATACAGCCCAAAAATTGCATTTTGCAATCCCGGAGCACTCTGCTGCTAAACAGTTTTACAGAAGCAAAGCCTTTCAAAGTGTTTAGTTCAAGTCCTCTAACTGGATGCGGGAGGGACTCTCACCTTACACCTCCATTTTATCCTCCCCATACTGTGAGGAAAATTTGGATGAAAGAGAGTGGCTGGCCTAAAATCACCCAACTAGCTCCTACAGCAGAGGGAGGCTTTGAAGCTGGGTCTCCCAAATTCTAGTCCAACCTCTAACCACTATACCATACTGCCTCTCATATAAGTTGTCTACCTAGTAATAGGGTATCTTTTTTTTTTTTAAATGAAGACCATGGTAATTGCAAATTGCCCCAGAAGTTGGTTAAATAAGAATTTGGGGTTTTAAAAAACACTTAAAATTAAATAATGAGCCCGCTTCGGTGGGGTAGGGCGGGATATAAATCAAATGAAATAAAAAAATAAAATAAATAAAATAAAATAATTGTTGCCATTTATTTATTTAATTTTATGGGATGTTTGCAACACAGAATGTGCCAACGGTACAGTACCTTTCACAGGAAAGCTGAAGGGTTTTTGAGTTAGATCGGGACAGTCTACCACGGACACCTGAACATCTGCATAGTTTTCCTTCAGTCCACTCTGCAAAACTAGAAGAATTTAACAGTGTTTTTAAAAATATCTGAACGCCCTATCTGGAATCAAACTGCCGAGAATCAGACCGCATATTATATTCCTTTTCGTGGTAATTCCAAGGGCCTTAGAAGTCACCAAACAAGAAACAGCACCTTCATGGGTAGAACCAATTTGAAAATGGCATCTTGGTATAAAAATTACAGCATTTCTGGGCACATCTGCAGTGCTTGGGTGGGGAAACCTCTCA
Organism: Heteronotia binoei; assembly: GCF_032191835.1. NCBI lineage: Eukaryota > Metazoa > Chordata > Lepidosauria > Squamata > Gekkonidae > Heteronotia > Heteronotia binoei. The sequence goes on from NC_083225.1 coordinate 176,037,532, forward strand.
TCTGTTTTCCAAATCAACTGCCCCACCCACCTATTATAGTGCAGGGGATAAACAGTTACTTCTCAGTCTTCCCGGGGGGGGGGGGGGAAGCTTTGATGCACAGATAAAAAGTCAACAGCCCACTCCTTCCTAATCTAGAGTAAAGGTGTGTGTGTGAAGGAGGAGGAGAAGCGTATAGGCAAAAATGTTGACGCAATTACTGTTGCATCCAGGGCAAAGGTGCATATATAGGCTGCATAGAAGGTGAGAGAAGCTGCTATGGAAGTGTTAAAGGGAAGGATACAAAAGTCATCTTAAAAGCCCAGGAAAAAGACCAGAGAGCTACCCATAATTAATTGGAGAGTGACCGGTTACTCCCAAGTGATCTTCTGCTCCCCCTCCTCTAAGGGTCTTTTGAAGCTTTAGGACTTACAGGGCCAGAAGATGACAGACCAACCATCCACTCCTCTCTTAGTGGTAGGTTAACAAGATGGCCAGAGACTCCCTGACTGGGGCAAGGGGAGATCGCTTGCAAAGATGGACCCTGCAGAGGTGACTTTTGGCTGTTTCTCTTCTCTTTCTCATTTACAAACACACACAAAACCATCCATGTTGGTCTGCAGGAGCAGAACAAAATTTGAGTCCAGTGGCACCTTTAAGACCAGCAAAGTTTTATTCTGGGTATAAATGTTAGTGTGCGCTGGTAAGGCCAGCTCAAGGGGTGTGTCTGCCTCAAACAATGGACACCTTTTCCCTAGCTTATGAAAAAACGAAGCCCCCTTGGCCCATTAAGGTCAGTCTGGTCCATTCAGACTGGGTCTCAGACAGAGTCTTCCATCACTTCCTACTTGATATTTTCCCCTGGAGAAACCAGGGATTGAACCCAGACCATGCCAAGCAGATGCCCTGAATGCAGCTGGCAGTGATGCAGGCCCAGAAGGAAAGCCAGCCATTGGTGCACCTCACTGTGTAGGGTGTGGCCTGAAGACTTTCTTTTATTACAATTGTCCTCCAGAGAACATTAAGAACATCAGAGAAGCCATGTTGGATCAGGGCAATGGCCCATCCAGTCCAACACTCTGTCAGAACTTGAAGAACTTCAAACGAGGCCCATGACTCTGGTTAAAGTCTAAGCATTTATTGAGAACAGTACAGGTAGAAGGCAAGTTGATTCTGATGACGAGCTCAGCAGCAGTTACATTCTTTAAGTTATTCTAGTTGCAATAACAAACTGGTTCCCACCCCTCAAGAGGCCCTGCTTGGTTTCCAAGGCTTCTTATCGATGAGAGAGGAGAGGGGGAGGCAGCTTCAAAGGTTACTGGCAGATGTTTCCCAAGGACTCCCCGTCACCCTCCAGTTGGCTTGGAATGCGAAGCATTTGTGCACACTACTAGATACAAGGCTAGCTATTTCCTAACAGTTACAATATAGATTCAGCTAAGCTAAGCAGGCATTACAATCATAGAGTTCAATAATTACAAGTTCTGACACACTCTGTGTCACACAGTGGCCAAAAAACCCAGCTGCCATCAGGAGGTCCACCAGTGGGGCCAGGACACTAGAAGTCCTCACGCTGTTGCCCCTCCCTAGCACCAAGAATACAGAGCATCACTGCCCCAGACAGAGTTCCGACAGAGGTCAGTTTCTCTGGGGGGGAAATGGTTGCTTTGGAGGGTCAACTCTATGGCATCCTACCTTGCTGAGGTCTCTCCCCCCCCCCAAACCCTGCCTTTCCCAGGCTTCACCCCCCCCACACACACAAATCTCCAGGTATTTCCCAACACTGAGCTAGCAACTTCATCACTGTGTCATCTGAAGCAGTTTTCTGGGTGGCTTGGCTGGAAAGCTGTGATCCCTAGGCTTGTCTGCTGTTTCCCGCTTGTTTTTTTAATGCTCTTTTCCATAATGGCCTAGCCTGATTTTATCAGGTCTCAGAAGCTAAGCAGGGCTGATGCAGAGGCAATGGCAAACCGCCTCTGAACATCTCTCTCTCTTGCCTTGAAAACCCTACGGAGTCACCATAAGACAGCAGTGGCTTGACCACAACAAAAAGTTAAGAGAAGGGTTGTGTGTGTTAAAAAGTTATTTACCCCAGGCACCAAATAGGCCAGGTATACCACTGCCTCTCTAAATTTCCTGCAGTATTAAAAGATCGTAGTTACTCACCCTCAACAATTTCTTCCAGGCTTGGCATGTGCAAAGCAAACTTCTCAACTCTGGCCATTTTTACTTGAATCTGCGAACTGAATAGCAGATCTACAAAGAGATCAGAGTACACCAAAGAACGGGTTATGGGTCTGTTAATGAACACATTGGTTTAGGGATTAAACAGAAGGCCACATGGCTTTTTACCATGGACTGGTTCAGAATCCCCTTTAGTTACCCAAGGATGTGTGCCCACTTTTCCCTTTGTCTCCTTTGAATCCTTTGTAGGGAACCAATATTGTGTCGTGCGGTCAGATTTTAAGTGCCAAGGATCTGGGATTAAATCCTTACTCTGAATGAAAGTAGCTGGGTGAGTCTGGTCTAGTAATGCCTCCCCTTATCACAGGATGGTTGCAAGAATAAAAGGCAGAAGGGGACCTCTGTGCCCATCACCACCTTTTCCCTTGCGGGGGAGGGGAGGAGAAGAGGAGGTGGTGATTGGATTTATACACCATCCTTCACTCAGTCTCAGAGCAGTTTACAATCACCTTCCCTTCCTCTCCCCACAACAGACACCCTGTGTGATGAGTCAAGCGGAGAGAGTTTTTTTTGAGAACCGTGACTCACCAAGGGTCACCCAGCTGGCTGCATTTGAAAGAGCGGAGAATCAAACCCAGTTCTCCAGTTTAGAGTCCAGCGCTCTTAACCACTATGCCAAACTGACTCTCAATAATGTTCCGAACCCCAATTTTGCTTACGTCTCTGAAAGCCTATGGCAGAATAAAAACAAACTTTTTAGCCTTTGAGAGGAATCACTTAGTTTTTTCCTGCAACAAATGTGCCTCTGGCTAGATTGTTCAACAGCTACATAATGCACCACTCAACTACTTTGGGTGACCATACTGAGGACTCAAGATGCACAAAGGGCTTTAAGGCTGCACTCCTACAAAGGGCTGCCTTAACGCATGGGCCTGATGGGCACTTGCCCATGGGCCCCACAAGCATAGGGGCCCCATACCAATCTGTGTATGATGCAGTACTAATACCAGGTATTGATAGTTTGTGAATATATGAATGAATAAGCTTTTTATTTGTGCAAGCTGAAAAAATGTTGAATGTAGTCTTGTAGACCTATACAAAGATCCTGGCATGGGACTAAGTGCTAGACTCTCCCTGCATTGTACAGAAAAATAATTTCCGACAATTTGAAATCTGTATTCCCGAATGTTGAAATTGCACTCAGAGTGTTCATGTGCATGATGGTGACCAACTGTACAGGAACATATCCTCTAAAAAGGAGGACATTTGGTAACCTTGTTATCATCAGCAAAAAAGCTGCAACCAGCATTCCCTCTCAGTTAGCTCAGTTTTTTTAGCCTCCAGCTAACACATTTTTGTCTTAGCTCAGAAAAATGGCCCCAGAGCAAACTAATTTATGAAGTACCTCCCAACTTTAATGCCAGTAGCCCATGAACCAGAATTTTTGCTCAAAAGTCTCCATAGATTAAAGGGAGTACTGGTTGCAGCCACTAATTCTGCAAACAGCTAGAGTCAAATCCAGTAGCACCAACAAGATTTTTTTGGGAAAGCTTAAACCCAGGTGGGCAGCCGTGTTGGTCTGAAGCAATAGAACAAAGGTGGAGTCCGGCAGCACCTTTAAGAGCAACGAAGTTTTATTGAGGAAGTAAGCTTTTTGTGTTCTAAAAGCACACTTCATCAGACAATGAAATGGGGTACAGTTAGCAGTGCAACGTATAGCTTGTGGGTAGTGGTTAAGCATGCAAAATAGTACAAAGGTAGAATCAACTGGCAAATTAGTGAAATTAACAAGTTGAAAGAATAATAACTTTAGTCTGGAGAGTATCAATTGCGTGGGAAAACAGCAAAAGGCAATACACATGTCGGAATTGGAGAAGTCCTTAGCAAGTCTGCATACTTCCCAAGGGCTCCCCGCTCCCAGTTCACCACCAACACACTCTTCTCTCAGACTCTTATAATCCAGATGCTTTAAAACGCTGCTTTGGGGGGGACCTCTCTGTTAGGGTTGCCAATTCCCAGGTGGGGGCAGGGGATCCCCTGGTTAGGAGGCCCCCCCTTGTTTCAGGGTCATCAGAAAGCCGAGGGGTGGGGGGAGAGGGAAATTACTGTTGGACATGCCATTATTCCCTATGGAGACCGATTCCCACAGAGTATAATGAAAAATTGATCTGTGGGTATCTGAGGCTCTGGGAGGGGGGCTGTTTTTTGAGGTAGAGACATCAAATTTTCAGCATAGCATCCAGTGCCTCCCCTCAAAACACACTCCAAGTTTCAAGATTGGTGCAGGGGGTCCAATTCTTTGAGCCCTCAAAGTAGATGTCCCTATCCTTCATTATTTCCAGTGGAGGGAAGGCATTTCAAAGGTGTGTGTTCCCTTTAAATGTGATGGCTATAACTCCCTTTGGAGTTCAATTATGCTTGGCACAACCTTGCCCCTCGCTCCACCCTCAAAGTCTCCTGGTTCCACCCCCAAAGTCCCCAGATATTTCTTGATTTGGACTTGGTAACCCTACTCTCTGTACAGCTGATTATGCAATGCAACAGCTCTGAATTTCCTATTTTTCTAACCATCTCGTCCACAAAATGACGCCCAGTACAACCCTCCCCCCCCGCCCCCTGCAAACATATGTTAATCTGTAATAAGCACTACCATCGATTCTCCTAGAGGTTGTTCCTACTGCTCCGGAATGTTATTTTATTTATTTTTATTTTAGTAGATTTATAGTCCGCCCTTCCCCATAATGAGCTCAGGGCGGAACACAAGCACAATAAAACAGTAAAAAATCCAACAATAAAACGATCCCACTAGACCAGTGTTTCTCATTTGCAGGGTCATGACCCGGTACCGGGCCACGGAACCCTCACTACCGGGTCACAAGAAAAGACAAAGCTAGCCCCTCCCTCAGCAAGCTAGCCCCACCCCCAGCAAAGCATGACCTCTGCTCTGCTTCCTTTCTTCCCTCATCTCTCTATTGTGCAGAGAAAACCTAGTCTTGAAGACTGACACAGGAGGCAAAGGCTGCTCTCCATTTGGCTTCCTTCCTTCCTCCGTCTCTCTGTTGTGCAGAGAAAAGCTAGCCTTGAAGACTGACGCAGGCTGCAAAGCCTGAGCTCCATTTGGCTTCCTTCCCCCATCTCTCTGTTGTGCAGAGAGGAGCTGGGCTGCCTCCTTCCTTCTCCCCCGCTCCCAGTGTTTGAGAGAAAAGCTGGCATCCACTGGCACTTTAGACCCATGAAGTGTTCTTCAAGGTATGAGCTTTCCTGTGCCTTGCAGTATGTTCTTTTGGGGAGATTGCCCAGGGAGGCCTGGGCGGCAAAGAAGGGTGTGTGTGTTTTTTCAGCCAGGAGGGGCGGGGAGTGGGCTTTTTTTTTTTAACCAAATGACCCCTGGGCAGAATTGTTGCTGGCTGAGGTCATCTGATGGTGAGGAAGGCTTTTCTTTGCCCCCTCTCCCTTCTTTCTTTCTCTGTAAGTGATGCTCTGTCTATATTCTTGGTGCTGGAAGGGGGGAAGCAACAGTGAGAGGGCTTCTAGTGCCCTGGCCCCACTGGTGGACATTCTGGAAGTGACATCACAGGAAAACGTGGAGTTTTGGTTCAGTGTGCCCCAGAAGTGACATCACTTGGTGCTTGACACCGCAAGAAATGACATAATTCCTGTCTCCCGGCCCCACCCCCCAAAGTCTCCCGGCCCCACCCCCAAAGTCTCCTGGCTCCACCCCCAAATTTTAGTGGGTCACAAAGGAGAAGTGTAAAAATAACTGGGCTACGGGAAAGAAAAGTTTAGGAAACCCTGCATTAGACAATTCCACTCTAAGGTTGCAACCCAGAGTACACTTACGTGGGAGTAAGTCCCGTTGGGCAAACATGCACAGGATCGCACTGCAGGGCTACAACCCTACCTACATTTGTTTCCTGAAACCCTTTTAACTTTTACAGGACTTCAGTAACCCTGCATGAAGCAACAGCTAAGTATCATTAATAATAATGGTATGAATGCAAACGAAATAGCATATTTTTGTCAAGGTAATGCAAACGCAAACTCACTGACCTCTACGGCAATTCCTTCTTCTGCAAGAATAAGTCCTTCGCTAGGTACAAAAACCCAACCCATTCCGTTAGAAGTTGCCTCCCCTCATATTAAGCAATCATGCGATGCCTGGAGAGCGGCCGCCAATCAGAACAATCCGACTTGCCTTTTTCAAGATGGCGCCCGAATCACGTCTATTCCCTTCCTCCCAACAGACCCAAGGAAACCTCAAAGTCTCGCGAGAACGGGAGATATATTTAAACGCCCCACTGGGAGGTTTGCGGCCTTGTTTAATCGCGCGAGAGAGCGGGTAAGGCGTTAGAATAGCGGGGGGCGCGTTGTGGATCCGTTGGCATCCGCCTGGGCGCTGATATGGGCAGGGTGGGGGCTACTGAGGGAAGAATCGGAGGGGGTTCATGTAACTTATAGCCATGATATTAAGAGGGTGGAAAGTTGATGCCACACTTGATCGGTGTTAAGGGCTTAAATGGAACATCAAACCCAAATAAAGAGGGGTTTTTTTGGGGGGAGGGCTGTGCTGGAAGCGAACTTTAATGGTTCCCTACTTAGTCGTTCACTAGGCCAAGGTCTAGGCTAGGGGTTTCGGTACCCCTTTCCACCCGCTGCTTAAAATACTAGGTAAGGTCTTGCTGAACTGCTAGGCAAAGGTCCTGATGCTATTGCTGCAGGAAAAAGGGCCACTATATTAAACGTCAGGCAAAAATGACGTTTTATTTATTTCATTTATAATTTCATTTTATGCACCACCTTTCCCTGAATTTGCATGGATCAGGGTGTTTTAACGACAACAAAAAATACAATCGAATTTGAAACAGTCAAGTTAAAATTAAAGAGCATTAGATGGTGCCAAATAAGGGGAACCCGTGTCAGAGCTCCCTTTTTGTTGTAAGGCAGTGGCAAGAGTGCCCATGACATGTTTCCAGCGTGTGCTTAACAGTGTAGCTTCACGCAGAGTTGTCCCAGTCTAAAGCTGTGGAGCATTTAAATCCATTTATTTAAACTGGAGTAACCTGGATAGGAACTTGCAAGAGTGTGATCTGGATGGCCCCCAGGTTAGCCAGAACTCATAAAGCTAAGCAGGGTCTGCTGTGTGCTTAGCATTTGGGTGGGATTCATGCAGGTAGCCGTGTTGGTCTGAAGCAATAGAACAAAATAAGAGTCAAGTTGCACCTTTAAGACCAACATAGTTTTATTCAGAACATAAGCTTTTGTGTGTTCTAAGCACGCTTCATCAGACGAGGAATCCGGAAACTGATGAAATGCGCTTAGAACACACGAAAGCTTATGTTCTGAATAAAACTAAGTTGGTCTTAAAGGTGAGACTTGACTCCTATTTTGTTCTACTTCAGACCAACATGGCTGCCTGCTTGGATCTATCTGTGTCTGGTGGCATCTTTGAAGACCAATCGAGTTTGATTCTGGGCATAAGCTTTTGTGTGCATTAAGATGGAAGTTTGCATACACACAAAAGCTTATGCCCAGAATTAAACTTGGTTGATCTTCAATCTGCCGCTGGACTCAAACGTGGTTCTTAAAAATGCCCTGCTGGTTTAGTGATTGAAGCAAGTGGCAGGTTGGTGGATGGAGTCGGGGGTAGGCACTGATAGGTCAGAGAGAGTGAAGCTTGTTTGGAGATGCGTCCAGGGTTGGAGCTTTATTTTTGACACGTCAAGAGCAGGGCTTGATTAAGCAGAGGGACAATATGAAAATATTTGCCCTCATCGTATTAGGAAAGGTTGAAGGCAGCAGGAGAAGAGGAAACCACAGCCTTCAGTTTGCAAGACCGGAGGAAAGCTGTCAATGATAGGATGTTTTGGAAGTCATTAGTTCATAGGGTTGCTAGAAGTTGGAAGTGACTTGACAGACCTTAACACACTCATGCTCCCCTCTAGCTGTTTCCACCTCCCTTTGGTTGTGGTGATGGTGACTAATAATTGTGGATTCCTTCCTTTAGCACAACCAAGAAGCTGATCATGGCTGATAGAGAGGAAAGCTCCTTGTCTGAGGACTCTGAAGGATCAAGCACCAGCAGCTCCTCTGAGGGCTTGCTGCAAGCTTGCTCAACTGAAGCTACACCTGATAACCGAGATAAAGAGCCGTGAGTCTATTGTTGACCCCATTTATATATTCCATAAAACCAGGCCTTGAATTCAGCAGGAGCACACAGCTCCTGAGCCTTTCTGAGGGTTCCCCCTCCTCCTCCCCACCTCCCTTGTCCATTGAATAGTAGGTGCAGCTGCATAACAATCCCTGGATTAGGAGAGTGGGCAGCCAGCCAGCCACCAGGGGCTTTGCCATGCCCCCAGCAGCCCTCATGAACCCCTGGAGAAGCCCATGCCACCTTTCTCCACTTCTTATGTGATTTTGAGTGGCGGGTGGCTTGCTGGCCTTGGCTGTGGGCGGGGAGGGGCACCCAAGGAAAACCCCAGATGGGTGAGGCCTGCTTGGGCTGGTGAGGGGAATGGCATATGTTAATGAATTATGCTAATGAGCTCCACCTATTTTTCTACAAAATGATCCCTGCATAAAACTGTATTGAAGTTCCCCATCGCACTAGTCTTCGTGTATATTAAAGATTCTCCAGTATTCAGAAATTTGCAGGTGGACAACCAGTCTCTGGGGAAGAGTAAGCTTTTTTAGTCATTAATACACCCTAGCCATCCAGTCTGTATAATGGATTTTCTGCTATCAGAGTCTCATTTTAATATCCCACCATTCATTATACCTCCTTCCTCTCTCCATCTGGCCCTGTGGTGATGCTCATGCAGAAGTTTTCATTATGTATTTAGGGACCAAAGTTGAACGCTGCTGTTTCTAGGAGAAACTGAAGACTTTTAATATGCCTGTGTAGATCACATTACATTTTTGCACGGTAGATTTTGGCAGTCCATGGTGTCTGTAAAACTCCCCTTCAATGCTGCATTTCAAATAAATCAGCTTTGTTCATTTTCCAGGTTTCACCCGCATTTATAGTAAGGGGAAATACTTTGGTATGAATTATATTGGCCTTGGAAAGGGTTTCTTGTATAAAAATCCCACCAGGAACTCATTTGCATATTAGGCCACACCCCTCGGTGCCAAGCCAGCTGGAACTGCATTCCTGCACGTTCCTGTGGGGGGGAAAGCCCTGGGTCTTGATCACCAGCAGTGCTCACTTTAAGATGTGTTAGAGTGTGAGCTAGCTCACTTTTTTTAACCTCCAGTTCACACATTTTTGTCTTGGCTCAAGAAAAACCATCCCAGAGCAAAGTAATTTATGCAGTAGCTCACAACTTTAATGTCAGTAGCTCACAAAGTAGAATTTTTGCACCCAAGACTCCACAGCTTAGAGGGAGCATTGGTCACCAGTAACACTTTCTTACACTTAGGAAATTTTCTAGACGTGAAAGCTGGGCTATGAAGGAAGTTGACAGGAAGAAAACTGATTCATTTGAAAGGGTGTCAGACCAACAAGTGGGTTCTAGATCAAATCAGGCCTGAATTCTCTCTGTAAGCTAAAACTTTGGGGTCAAGTCACGTGGAAAGAATCACTGTAAAAAACCAGAATGGCAGTTGTAAGGTGACAGGAAAAGAGGAAGACTCAGCGTGAGGTGGAGAGACTCAATCTAGGAAGCCGTGACTCTTAGTTTACAAGACCTGAGCACAGCTGTTGACAGTAGAACATTTTGGAGGACACTGATTCATAGGGTTACCTTGGCTCGACTTGAGGGCACTTGACACACAGAGACACAGACCTTCACTGTGGTTTATAAACATCATCAGTTGTCCTATAACAGAGCAATACAGTAGTAATCTGCAGATGATTCTGTACAGTGGGATTGTATCCAGGAAATAGTTTTTAAAGACTTGATGTGTCCACTTCAGTTACTTCATTCATACCCCGCTTCTCCTTGGATTGCTCTCCCCTTCTCAGTGTTATTCTCGCAGGAGCCCTGTGAGATAGGCTAGGCTGAGTGTGGCTGGCCTCAGGTCTGTAGGAGCTTGTCAAAGTGGGCATTTTTAAAGGCCTCCCTATCATTGGAAATCATAGTTTGCCTTGGGTTGGCCCTGGGAGAGCTAGCCTGCCAGTTAAGGTCTGCCCAAGCACAAGCAGTCAGCAAGAGGAAGCCGTGGGAAATACGTGTATGCATACAGAGCCAAAGGGCTCACGGCTGAAAATTATTGGCAAAAAAAAAAAAAATTAAACATGTAAAGAGTATAATTATTCAAAGATTCCTACATACATAGTAAACATTAAAAAGCAATTTTATCATGCGTTTGTTCCTATGTTTTTCACTTTGACCTGATAAACTCCCGGTACGGCTGCTTTGCGGACTGCTGTTTTGTGGTCTCCCGGATCTCCTGGCTCTGAGATTCAGCGGCTTAGTGCCTTTGAATGTGGCAGTTCCTCTCAAGTCACTATGGCTAGTAGTCATTGATAGACTTATAAAAACATCAGAGAGCCCTGTTGGTTCTCTGGTCCAGCAGCCTGTCTTGCACAGTAGCCTAACTTCTTCTGGAGGGCCAACAACAGGGCAGAGAGGCCAAGGCCTTCCCCTCCTGGCTCTGAGATTCAGAGGCTTAGAGCTTCTATTGAAAAGGTTCCCTTTGTCACCATGGCTAATAGCCACTGATAGACTTATCTTTCATGCATCTTTAAAACTGTTTGTTCCTGTGGTGATCACTACATTCTCTGGCAGCGAATTCCACGTTTGAATCGCTATGTGTAAAGTAGAAATTCCTTTCGTCCATTCTGAACCTACTTCCCATCAGCTTCGTTGGATGCCTTCAAGTTCTAGTACTGGGGTGTCAAACTTATTTGTTATGAGGGCTGTATCTGACATAAATGAGACCTTGTTGGGCCAGGCCATGTCAGGTTGGGCTGAACCATGTCGGGCTGGGCCAGGTGTGTACCTATTTAAGATCAGGTAGCAGAGATATGAACTTTATAAAGGACACAGACAAACACAACTAAATGTTTTATTTTTTTTAAAAAAAGACTTAAAACATGCTTAAGACGTTAGCACTTGTTGGTCTTAAAGGTGCTTTCTCTGTATTTTTCCCACGGGATACAGGGAACTGGGCACTCTGACTCTTTCCTTCCAATAAAAGGGAGAGAGGCTTAGCTCAGTAGCTCTGCTGTGCGATTGAGAGAGCCTGGTAGAACAAGCTCTCCCTCTCTCCCCCCCTTCCTCCCCAAAGGGGGAGCCTTAGCCAGTGAAGAAAATAGAAGCTTTGCTCTGTAGCTCCTGTGCGATTGAGCAAGCCTTGCAAATAAAGCTGTTATGCAGAAGGAAGCAAGAGATAAGGAGAAGGAAGCAGATGACAGCCACTTGCTCAGGGGCCTGATTTGACCCTCAGGCTGCATGTTTGACACCCCTGTTCTAGTATGTTAGGAGAGGGAGAAAAATTTGAAGTGGTTTCAAAGATAAACAATTTGCTTTTGTGGTGTTACAGCTCACCTTCGAGTTCTCGGCCAGCCTCAAGAAAAAAAGTAAGAACCTTGAATTCAGCAAGACTCAGGGGGCGACGTGAGGATCCATCTGCTGCTGTAACGCGTGGAGGTCCTTCTGCTGTATCTTCAGCAAAGTATGGCGGTCAGCCAAAGTTGCCCAAACCTAAACTTGACCTGAAAGCCCTCTTTGACTATCTCGCCAGAAAGAGAGAGCTCAGGAGCAGGAATCGCAGAAGCCCTCAGACAGAAAAGGCCACGAAACGCAAGAGCCCTCAGACAGAAAAGGCCACGAAACGCAAGCGCCCTCAGAGAGAAAAGGCCACAAAACGCAAGAGCCCGGAGCCACGTACGAAGAGACCACGGCTCATGGCCTCAATAGGAAAACGAAGGAAGGGGTACCTTCCGTTTGCTTTTGTGCAGAAACTCTACGGACAGAAACATATTCCCTTGAGAATGGAGTGTTTGTTTGAGGTAAGCTGCAGTTGTGCTTCATTGACTGGCTGGACCAGTATTCCCCAGCATGGTGCCTGCCAGTATCTTTCCTGCTGCCCCGAAAGTGCTTTTAGGAAGTGGGAAGGGCTAGGTGGGGAATTTCCCCCAGCTTCTGATTGGCTATGCAGATTAATAGGGATCTTGATAGATAGATCCAGTTGGCAGCCGTCTTGGTCTGAAGCAGCAGAACAAAGCAGGAGTCAAGCTGCACCTTTAAGACCAACAAAGTTTTATTCAGAATGTAAGCTTTCGTGTCCTCTAAGCACGCTTCATCAGACAATAGTGTGGAATGGCAAGCAGTCCTAAATATAGAGAAAGTGGGCAGTGAGTTAGTATGCAGAGTCATGGAAATGTTTTTTAGCAGATTAAACGAATCACAAGTTAGGGTCTGGTGTTTGTTAGTTAACTGGGCTGAAACAACAACGAAAGGTAACATAAAGCAGATTGATGTCCATGTACTAAACCCATTCGTTATCCTGAGTGTGAAGTGCAATAAATGAGTCTGTTGTAATGTTTTTGTTGTTCAGTCTCTGGGTTAAAATGAGGGCCGAGGTTTCTCAGAGGTTTGATTTAAACGTGTAACACATATCAACGTAATTCTAGTTTGCCGTTAGAAAAAAGAATACATTAAAATATAGTGAAAGATGGGTTAGTATAGTTAATGAGATAAACAGCCAGTTTATTTGAGTATGTCAGTGCAAAGAACATTCTGATACACTATTCTAAAAGAGAAATACATTGGAATACTGTGGATATATAGCTATACCTGGCAAAAGTGGGTTTAGTATATGTAATGAGATTTAAAAAAAACCCAATATCCCTGTTTAGTCCTGGAGAGGTGTTTGTTCCAAGTTTCATAATAAACGAGGCTTCTGCCTGAAATGTCAAGTTGTTACCACAAGAGTTCTGTATAACCTCACTCCCTGACCTTTGAGGTCTTGTGATTCTCTGCCTCCTGTGGCAGCCATATTGTGGCTCTGCTCACTGTCCTGTGTTAGAATTAATAAGGTGACCAGTGGCTCGGAAAGGTTGGGGAGTCCTAGTCTGGGCTGTTTTGCTTATTTCTCTATATAATCAAACTGCATTTGATACCACTGAGGTCCTGACTGTTGGAAGCCTTGATGACTGCAGGCGGGAATGTGTTTGCTTTCAAATGGCTTCCTCCTGGCTTTTGACCCAGCATGACACATTTCTGCTTTTTCTAGCAAGAAGCTTTGCAAGGATTCTTCAAGTACATTGAAAAGCTGAAATTCGAGCACCACCTTGAGAAATCGCTGGCAAAGCTGGATGCCGCAGAGGATCTAGAAAAGGAGACTCTGGAGTCCCGGAGGCACAAATACTTGGATGACGATGGCCCTCTTTCTCCCATCGAAGAGGCAAAGTATGGAATCCCTTGTTTAGAGCACTCCTGTTGGGGGCAGGGATGTTGTACACTTATGTACAAGTTGCAGTTATGTGCAGTACAGATGATTTTTGGAGTATAGTGTTTTGTGTTTGGGGCGGCTGGGTCGTCTTAAATTCAGGGTTGCTTTTCTTTTAAGTAAGTGTGGTAGCCAATCCATTTGGGTGCTTGTGTTTCAGTGGAGACAACATGAATGAAGATTGTGACACAGAAGACATTGGTGCCAGGATTGTGGTAAGCTGTTACTGAATTTAAGTTTGGAGGCTGAAAGCCCATCTGGGCTATATTCTTCGAAACGCTTGCCAACCCTACTTCAGTTGCGCTAGGAGAAAGCCTTAGATGGACCATATAGAATCAGCACTTCAATCAGATCCTAGTTTCTGTGCCTTCTACATAAGAACATAAGAGAAACCATGTTGGAGCAGGCCAGTGGCCCGTCCAGTACACTCTCACACAGTGGCCAAAAAACCCCAGGTGCCATTCTATCTAGCCATTAGCAGAAAATGCAGGCAGAGATGGATTTTCTTCATGTTTCCCCTCCTCTCCACCTTTTTGACTCTCAGGAGGCACTAGTAGGACGGGCCTTCAGCAAGAAGGGAAAACTAAATTGCACAAATTCTGAACCTTTGTATTGCCGTGGCATGGTAAAAACAGTAGGGTTTTATGCTTCAATTTTCTCTACATTAAGAAGTCTCAGAGCAGCTTACAATCACCTTCCCTTCCTCTCTCTGCAATAGGCGCCTTGTGAGGCAGGTAGATGGAGCTGAGAGAGTACTGAGAGAACTGTGACTGATCCAAGGTCACCCAGGAGGCTTCATGTGGAGGACAGGGAATCAAAACCAGGTTTCCAAATTAGTGCACATATTTCAGCAACTTCACCCCAGTTTACCTGGCTATCTGAATTATGCCCTTGTTCTTCTAGTAAACGGATTTTTTTTTAATGACCCGGTCGTGTTGACAGCGTGTCTAAGCTGTGTATACTGAGGTGACAAACCTGCTTGCATTTCAGCAGTCGTGCCAATATGAACTTGTTCAAGGAATATGCATTTCAACACACAAACCTTGGTCTGAAATCAATCCCCCTCCCCCCCAGTACTGTCCTCTTATCCATTGGTTCTCTAAAGAGTACTTCTGTTTTATTAGGGTTTGTAGAATCTTTCGGGATCAAGTGCCGTGTTCTACTGGAGAAAGTTTTCCTTTCAGACGTTTCGTTCTCAGCTGCGGAGAACATCCTCAGTGGCGTTGCAGCCGGAGCAGGCGCTCTGACCTTCTTGGCTGCTGTGCATTGAGTGGGGCCAGGGCTGCTGGAGAGCTGCTATTTCTAGGACACCACTGCAACGCCACTGAGGATGTTCTCCGCAGCTGAGAATGAAACGTCTGGAAGGAGAACTTTCTCCAGTAGAACACGGCACTTGATCCCGAAAGATTCTACAAACCCTAATGATGTTACCAGCCGTGAAAACCTGAAATCTTTGATAGTACTCCTGTTTGTTTTTCTCTTCCGTTCCTTTAGGACAACAGCTGTTTCATATTGAGTAGCAAAATCCCAGAGAAGAAATCCAAAAGGAAGACCAAGTGAGTGGAATCTATTTGGTGTCTGTAAAGGGAGATAGCATTGTATCTTTGTTTGCAGGGGGGCTGCTTTGGCAAGGACGGGTGGAGGAGTATTGGGGAGGGGCTGTGCTTGGCTTTCAGAAGATACCAGGTTCAGTCTCCAGCATCTCCAGACAAAAGCGATCAGGTGCTACGTGGTGTGGAAGTCCTCCGCCTAAAGCCCTGGAGGGCTGCTGCCAGTCTGGGTTCCAATTAAAAATTAATTGTTGTATGGTGTCATGTATGGAACAGCCAGGAGATTCCAGAAGGTGTTGTGTGGCTGCTGAAGCTGTAGCTCTTTCGGCATCATTAGTAGGTATGCTGAGTCTTAGGCTGAGACCGCTGTGACTTGCCTAAGGTCACCCATGTAGCTTCAAGTGGGGAATCGAACCTGCTTCTCCAGATTAGATTCTTCTACTTTTAACCGCTACACCAAGCTGGCTCTCTGGGTACTGACCTTGAAGGACCCAGGGCCTGATTTAGGATAAAATAACTTCATCTGTGTTCGTAGATGAGGACAGTAACTGCTAAGCAGGGAAAGAGAGGCGGGGAGTGGGGTAGAGCCGGTGTAGGGGAACTGGTGCTCACTGCTCTAGCTCAGCACTGTCAGCAGCACCCACTTGCAGGTCTAGTGATTGGGCAGGAAGGGCAAACTCCAAATAAGCGTGTTTTGTAGATGCTAGTCCAGTGCCTCAGCACTGCTGCTCGTCAACCGTATTTGATGTAACATGGTCGGCAGGCATCAAGCTTTTATACTTGTGTCCAGGACTTTTTTGAGCAGGAATGCATTTCCAGCTGGCTTGGCATCGAGGTGTGTGTGTGTGGCTTAATATGCAAATGAGCTCCAGCCGGGCTTTTTCTGCAAAAGCCCTATGTGAAACAATGGTGCCATCAGGGGGTGCGACCTAACATGCAAATGAGTTCCTGCTGGGCTTTTTTCTACAAAACCTCTGCTTGTGCCCGTTCAGCCAAGGCTTCCCCACTAAATAGCAAACCTGCTTAATGACTGATCAAGATCACGCACGTGAAATATGCCTGCTCGGAGACACCATGTCAGTCTCCGCAACTGGCCTCACATTGCGCCTTTCCTGCTTGGTTAAGGTACTTAGGAGGTACACTTCGTACTTCCTACCCAGCTTCCTTCTTTTCAATCACATTGGTGGCTGTAGTAGAGCATGGGTGTCCAGTGTATTGCCCCTGAGCCAGGTGCAGACTTCCTTGGGCACAGCCTGCCTGGAATTCTTAGCCAAAAAAAATTGTTTTTTTTTTTGAGCTGTTCAAACTTAGTTTTGCTACAGTTGTAATTATGGAACTGGGACATTGTGAAGAATTAACTGATAAAAGGAAAATTGTAATTATAGAATAGAATACACACTTTTAGACTTCTTTAATTTTATTAACCTGACAACGTTTCCCACTTGTTTTTAGGGCTTGATTTAGTGCTTTGAAGGGTTGAACTTTCAATGAACTGAATCTTGTGGAGAGCATAAAAAATGAACTCTGTTTGATAATCTTTTCAGAGATGAAGAAATAGCAAAAATGGCTGAGAGCCGCCACCATCAGTGATATAATCCTGGCGTTAGATTTGAGACTTTATCCTGACTGAATACAATCCACAGGGTTTTTTGAGCATCATCTAGTCTGCTAAATAACAGTACTCTCATTGACTTGATTAAGTGGTGACTAAAATCTCGCAGTGTAACTGCCCTTTTGTAGGAATACATTGGATTAAACTGTTCATTGCACTGTTTTTGTATCACAAACAATGTGAAAAGTGTAAAGATTATGGCTATGATACTTTAAAAGTTTTGTTTGTTAAAGCAATCATGCCATAAATATTACTATCAAGAGTTTTATTAGAGTTGGCTTACGTATGTAGTCCTTCCTTGCTTTAATTGATGGCTTTGTTACAGATCCTAATTTTGCATGTTACGGGCGAGCACTCCATGTCATAATCTGCTTTGGGGAGAGAAGCAAGGTCTCATTAAAAGGAGCAAGAAAACTGGAATGTTGTGGTCAAATTATGCAAGTTCTCAGTTGTTCCTTCAACTCTCGTTCAGGTAAATGTTTTGCCCCTGTCGCTTTGTGCTAAAAGCTTCTCCCAGCGAATGGCAAAACTTTTGCTGTCAGCTGCGTTTAAGATTTTATTCCTTGTGTTCGGGGCTAGCCAGTTGTGTGTGAAAAACTCTGTCGAGCCAAGTAACTGTTAAGCAACCACTGTAAATTTCAGTGTTGCACTGCTTTGCAGTGTCTCTGTCTGTCTCTGTATCTATCTACATACAAACATTCATTCATTTCTGGGTATAGGCTCTCCAGCTTAAAGCAGCAGTGTGGCTCAATCGGTCCAGCTTCTGCACAGCAGTTCATGTGATGATTGTTCTGTTCAACTGCTGAGTGATTCAGAAATGAACTAAACCTAACATTCTGACCTGAACTGAGTGCACTGTAACAGTATCGTCTCCGGCATCAGTTTGGGGTATATGAAAGCCAACCCTAAGGATAATGGGTCACCAGCTTTGTTGAGCCCTTGCGAATGTTGAGAATAGGTAGCCGCCACAAAGTGGTTTCTTATTGGAGGAGCCCCTCAGCGAGCCATAAAATGGCTGCCACAGAGATGAGGGCCAGTTGCAGAATGCTTGGAGGTTGCGAGCCAAGTATCCTTGAATGGAGGCAGCTTTTTTGAGTAGATGTACCGTGCAGGCACAAAGATGATTCCTCCAGGGCTGTTCTAAAGCACATCCTGTTCTTGTAAGACAAAAGACAGGATTGGTTCTTGCGCTTTGAGGGACAAGAAATGGGCTCCAGGAAGTGTGTTGACAGGTACCTTGGAAAGTAAAGGCGACATATTGGGGATCGCCCTCTTAAGTCTGCAGAAGCCGACTGTTAAAACACAGTGCAGGCATCTAAGCACCTGTGTACTCAAAGAGCCTTTATAGATATTCCAGCTAATGCAGAATATATAGTTGACATCCTGTGTTGCTTTTCAGTTTCACAGCTACTAATGACACAGCATCTGAACCATTTTGGAGCAGCGCCCTAATACAAAAGGATTCAACTGCATATTCATTGGTCCTATGTTCCGTCGAAGAGTTCAAAGAAATCGATTGTATGGTCTGGTTCCAGATCTTCTCCTTGCTTTGGATCGGCTCACATTCAATTTGCAGCCACTGGCTTTTGGGGTTCTCTTTTTCTCCCCACAATTGGAGTTAACTTGGAGAGAGGATGTTTGAACTCTCAACATTGTGAAATTGAAAACTGCCTGCTAGGATGGTAGCCCTGCTTAGCCGTAAGCATATGGGTCTGGTCTGGTGATACCGTGTCTTCAGACCTCAACTGATACCTGCGGTGGCATGGGAAGGCCGGAAGAGACTTCTTTTGAACTCAGACCAAACTTTGGGAGTCAGGTGCATCTCTGGAGAGCTACAGAGTTCTCCTGCTTGGGCTTCTTGTCCCCCACTACTTGCCTTAGGATTCTTTCCAAACTTTGCTACCCAGCCAGGCCCTACATTCATTTTGCACAAAGAGAGCGCTTTAAGAATGAGACCTGCATGCTTACAGAAAGCCAGCTTGAACGGAAATAAAGAAGGCTTCTTGAAACGCCCTACTATGCCGTGGGATGTGGCCACTGTTTCTGTACGGACCATCTTTTTCACCGTGCCTTTGTTCCTTCTTTGTGGAAGGGAGGCTGAGTTGACTGATGACCGTCATGTAAGTTGGTTACATTTTAAGGAATTAAGTTGCTAGCTTTATCTAGCACGCCAGTTGTTTGTTGAGATATATGAAGCGGTTTAGGCTGAGGGGGTGTGACTGGCCAAAGGGTCAGCCAGCAAACTGCCATGGCTGAGTGGGGAAGTGAACCAAAGTTTTCTATTTCAGTTCCAACACTAACCACGACATGTGTCACCTTCAACGTTGCTTCAGATATTAATGCACCTTCAGTTACTCGTACAAAGGTGTCTTTTGAGGGAGAAATGTAGTTTTTTTGTGAGTAGTTTTTTTAACCAAGAAATCACAAGGGGGAGGTTTGAGCCAGTTTGGTGTAGTGGTTAAGTATGCCAACTCTTATCTGGGAGAACCGGGTTTGATTCCCCACTCCTCCACTTACACCTGCCGGAGCTATTGCAGGAGTTGTCCTTTAAAGGGCAGCTTCTGGGAGAGCTCTCTCAGCCCAACCGACCTCACAGGGTGTCTGTTGTGGGGGAGAAGATAGAGGAGATTGTAAGCCGCTCTGAGTCTCTGATTCAGAGAGAAGGGCGGGGTATAAATCTGCAGTCGTCTTCTTAGCAGGTTTGTTAAATAACTCTAGTGTTCCTGTAGTGGAGTTTTCACCAGGCAGTTAAACAGGAGCTTAAACAGCTTGACTTGCCATCTGAAGTTGGTGGAGGTGATGTCAGTTTATCTCACGGCCATGAAAATGCTGCCTGTAGACCTTAGAGGGAAACAGCACAAAGCCCAGACGGATGCCTGCTAAGGCAAGGGCGTTTTCCAGAACACAGATCTCTCAACTTTGGGGTGTCCGGGGCAAGGTCTGATGCTGAATACTTTGTTCCTGTGTATGCTCTTTGAAAAGGCTTCATGGTTCCTCGAGTGTGAATTTGCATAAGGAAGACTTCAAGCGTTTGTAAGCACAGCTTCAGGATTTGGCTAGTCCCATAGACAAAAATCCTTGGAGCAAAGTGCTGAGACTGAACCCTTCCTTTGCAACCCACAGCTGATTTTCGTATTGGTTGTGTTACTTACAGGAAGGAACATTGCACTCATTTGGGCAGAGCCATAAGCAGCTTGTGAAAACCCTGGCAACGTTCACAACAGCTTGGGTAGGGGTTTTGTGAAATTGCATGAGGCTTGCGGCAGAACACCCTAAGCTAGGTTGTTTTTTGATGCCACCCGTTTTTCCCACCACTGTCCCTCCCAGATTGTGTGCCATATATCAGGCCCTTAAGGTAAGGGTAGTCCCCTGTGCAAGCACCAGTCGTTTCCGACTCTGGGGTGACGTCACATCGTTACGTTTTCACAGCAGACTTTTTACGGTGTGCTTTGCCATTGCCTTCCCCAGTCATCTACACTTTCCCCCCAGCAAGCTGGGTACTCATTTTACCGACCTCGGAAGAATGGAAGGCTGAGTCAACCTTGAGCTGGCTACCTGAACCCAGCTTCCGCTGGGATTGGACTCATGTCGTGAGCAGAGGGCTCGGACTGCAGTACTGCAGCTTTACCGCTCTGCGCCATGGGGCTCCTAGAGCTTTGTTCTCCCCCACCCCCCACCCCAAAAGGCCTCTGGCTGTTGGACAGTTTCAGGTGGGTATCCACATTGGTCTGCAGTAGATGAGCAAGACTGGAGGCCAGTAGCACAACACCTTAGAGACGTCCAAAATGTTCATAGTATATGATTTTGAGAGCAAGGGCTGCCTTCGTCAGATTCAACAAAGAGCTTTGAGTCGCCGAAGCTTCCACTTGGGAATCTTGCGGGTCTGTAAGGTCCTGGCTCTATGTGGCAATGAGATAATAGAGATTTTTAGCCTGGTTACATTAGTATGTACGATGGCTTTTTGTGATGGTAACTGGATGCCATGCTCACATTTTACAAAAAAATCTCTTAAGCTGTAAGATGAAGGGTCTTTATTTCCAAAATTTGTTCTTGCTTTTAGCATTCCTTTTGAAAGGAGGTCTTCTGACTCGTTCCAGGGAAGGAAGAGGTAAGTTACGTATTTCTTCTTGAGATCTTTTTTTTATTGAGGGGGAAACATGTGGCTAATAGGCACTGCATGGTATCTACATCCAGCAGCATGCTCCTGGTGGCATGTTCAAAAAGCAGTGCGATAGCAACTCAGCATGTGGCATCGTTGGTTTCAAGCTGCTGTGCTTGTTCAACCTGGTATTTTTGCTGAAACAAGCGAGATCTGCCACTCAGAAGGTGGCGAAAGGCGAAGTGACTGGATGCCAGTGTCACCTTTGCTTCTGTGGAAGGCCTTTGAATTGCTCCAAAGACCCAAAGTGCATTCAGGCAGGAAACAGCATCTTGGGAAGGAATTGTCCCAGTATTTTATAACCACTATTGTGCTCAGAATTTTTGTGTGTGTGCCAGTTGGGTGTCCCCCCCCCCTTGTGCTTGACAATAATTTGTTTTTATTTATTTAAAACATTTCTGGGCTGCCTTTCCTTGCAGTTAGTGTCCCCAGTTGTGTACCTTAAGATTCCCATGAGTGACATTTATTTTAAACAGTCTTTAGTTCTAGAAGGCAGTATGAGTAGGTAGTCTGGTGCAGTCATGCACACCGGTGTGACTCCTGATGCCCAAAATAAAGTGCCAGAAACAATCACTGTGATCTATGGCTGCTATGTTTTATAATTAAAGTACATACGGTCCTTACATAATGCTTTGCCAACAAGTATTACAGCAGAAGGTTTTGTTCCTGATTAAGAAAAGGCTGACTTCCTATGTAAATGTTGAGTTGTGAATAAGAGGTATGTCTAAGTAACACAGCATGAGGTCCTTTATCATACTAAGATTCCATTCAGTTATATGATGGTCCCTCGTGCTATAATTATTATGGTTAATTCTAAGGAAATAACCACAGGCAAAGAGCAACTACAAAATGGGCTTCCATCTAGATGCTCGTCATTTACTACAACTGATTACAGGGACTTGTCTCAGAATTCTGTTTGCTCACAGGATCTGCAGGGGTGGGGGGGGGAACGTGCTGTGGTCTTGAGCTCACAATAGCACAATTACAGCTCACAATAGCACACTTCTCTTTTTCCAGGGATTCCTGATGAGGCAGTTTCCACACACCACAACAGTCTTTGGAGGCAACACGGATGAAATTAACCTCCCTGAATTCCCTTCAGCATGCGTAAGGAGCAGCAGGGAAAGATAACTTTAGAATTGGAGAGCTGTCTGCCTCATTTTGGTATCCCAAGGACAGGCACCACTCTCTTGGTGTCTGGACTTAGCAGTGAGGCTACAGGAAACACAGGTTTAGCTTCCATCATTGTGAGATAAATTCCATTGGTGACAATGAGGCCTGTAATACCTGCCAAAGAAAGTGAACAAGAAGTGACAGGTTTGTATTCCAGGATGACCTTTTCATGGGCCGGAGCTTCCTTTGGCAAAGCCTGCGAAAAGTTTATGCTGTAATAAACCCCTGTCAGTTACACATTGTTATCTAGCAGTGTGGTCAGCACTAGGCAGTCTTTGCTGTTTTGAAAGTTATAATTAAATCATCTACAGTTTTCTGTGTGTGCTAAGGTTGGCGCATCAGGACCTTCCTGTGCCTTTTTTTAAATATAAAGAGTGAAGCCTATAAGGGAAGCACATGGCATGTTTTCTTTACAATATCAGTTATTCCAGTAAAATCTCTTAGATTTTGAATTTGCTCGGCTATAGCATTTAAAACGAACAGGATTAGGAAAACAAGTCAGATTTTTAGTTCAGGTAAGTGTGGCCTTGAGGTCACAAACATTGGCAACTCTTAAATTGTGTTTTATCACCTTTGTGTGTTGATTTTATTTTTTACTTTTTATTTAGCAAGTGTATTCAGGGCACTGGGGAGTTTCCTGGGAAAGTCACGTTGCTGTCCATCTGTGTTAGATTTGAGAAGCGAATTGAACAGCATTTTAATTCAGGTGCAGCATAAGGGTGCCTGATGTAACAAACAGGGAAGAGATCAAAAGTCATTGAGTCTTCTCCCTGAAGGAAGGTTCATTATGTTTAGATGCCCGCAAATTGTTCTCTGCCCAGCGATGAGGAGAAGACCATAGTTAGAAGTTTTGACACTGCTGATGCCTGACTTGACGAGATAGTTTCAGGTGAGCAGCTGTGGGTATCTGAAGCAGTAGAACAACTTTGAGTCCAATGGCACATGAAAGCTAGCTTGATTAAACCTTTGTTGGTCTTAAAGGTGCCGCTGGACTCAAAATTAATTCTACTGAAGTTCAGATGTTACTGTTCCTGGCAATTGACCATGAAGGGGGAGGGACGGTGGCTCAGTGGTAGAGCATCTGCTTGGTAAGCAGAAGGTCCCAGGTTCAGTCCCTGGCATCTCCCAACTAAAAAGGATCCAGGCAAGTAGGCGTGAAAAACCTCAGCTTGAGACTCTGGAGAGCCACTGCCAGTCTGCGTAGACAGTACTGACTTTGATGGACTGAGGGTCTGATTCAGTATAAGGCAGCTTCATATGTTCATATATGTTCACCAGTGACTTTAGGGGAGGGACGGTGGCTCAGTGGTAGAGCATCTGCTTGGTAAGCAGTAGGTCCCAGGTTCAGTCCCTGGCATCTCCAACTAAAAAGGGTCCAGGCAAATAGGCGTGGAAAACCTCAGCTTGTATATAAATCATAATGAATTCTGTTTCTGTTTTTTTTTTTTAAGGAACCCAGGTTGCTCATCTGCCTCCTAAATTGGTAAGAAACAGGTTATCACTGCTTAAAGTGTTAAAAGGAGAAACTTTGGGAGTTAGTAATGCCCCAGTTAGATAAAACAGCACTCTGTAGTGAAAGCCCTATTCGTTGCCATGTGAGGGGTTCGGTACATATTTGTCTTGTGTCTGAATGGCTCACACCCACTATTTGTATAAAAGAAAGGAAGAAATGGCCTCTGTGACCAGCGCAAGAGTGAAGAATTGTTATGATGATTGGCCAAGGATGTTCAACTGCTCTGAACACAATGAATGAGAAATCGCCATTCTGAACAATCAGTCTGAACAGCCTGCCAGCCAGCAAAGGAAAAAATACCCTCCTTGCGTTGCCTAGCAGGCCTGTTGCAGATCAATTGATTTGTCACATGTCCCTCCTCCACCTGTGCAAAGATGTGGTGTCCTTTTGGACTGATCTGTTAACATACCTAGAAGTAGAGGTCTGTCACCAAGCCAGGTGCTTTTAAAGCAAGGTTTCAGCGACTGGTTCTCCAAGGCAGGACTGAGCACACTGAGCAGATCACAGTGCAGATGCGTCTTTTGCAGTCTTCTTAGCTTTGTGAAAGCAACATCACCCCAGAGTCGGAAACAACTAGTGCTTGCACAGGGGACCTTTCCTTTCCTAGCTTTGGGAGAGCAGGGGGTCATTTGAGCTCATCCAGGGAGAGGCTGGGGCTCAGTGGCAGAGCATCTGCTTTGCATGTGGAAGGTTAAAACTTCGGCACCTCAAGAAGGATCAGATAGGGGATGATGGACCTCCTAATGGAGAGCCACTGTTAGAGTGGCCACGCTTGACCTTGGTTAGACCCCCTTGATAAATGAACGGCCTGACTCCATGTTTAAACAGCTTCATAAAGCATGTTTTCTTGCAGCGGTAAACTAATGATTGTCTTATTTCAGGAAGGATGCATGGCTGAAATGGGATGAAATTAAACCAGGATGATCACAAAGGTATGAAAATGTTCCTTCTAAAGTGAGTCATTCCCCTCCCCTTTCTGCAGACTGTAGTCCTCCTTAAGAACAGTTGCGTACAGTCAAAACTCTTGGGTGCCAGCATCTGACTGTAAACCAACCGTTCCTCTGTGAGAGATCTGGGCAACAGGATTTATGTATTTCTGGTTTACATGTATACATATTGCAAGTTTGCTAACACAAATGCTTAGAATTGGTGTCTTGTGTAGCCAAGTGAATAGGATCCTGTTGGGTTTGGGCTTTCTAATATCTTAGTCCCAGGGAACAGGAAAGAGGGGTAATGATTGAGGCCTATCCCGATAGGGCCTTGCCGTAGGCTTTTATCGTTGGAAATGCCTCGCAGAGCAAGCTTGTGGTTTCGCTTTACCCACAGAACTATGTGTTAGCTCTGTGGGATAAAACTACAAGACAAAACTTTAAATAGTATGGCCTTCTAGGAATGGGTATTAAAAATGTGTTTTTCTGTAGACCTGGATGCTGCTGCGATTCCCAGCTGTGTAGCTGAAAGCAGTAATCTCCAAAAGGTAAATCTTGGCTTAACCTTTAAGAAATCTGTTGGGTGTGATGCACCACTCTACACAAGAACGCAGAAGGCGTGTTCTTGGATCGTGTTGTAAGGATAATTTGCCAGCTCTGGTAGCATGTCATGAAGGTTCTTTTGAAGCAGCTTTTTAAAAAAACCTGTCCCATGCCACACGGGCTGCAGCCTAGAGAATAGTACCTCTAATCAGCTTTGTAGCTTGGCAAAATTTTCGCAGGACGTTTTCTCTTGTTTGATGATGGGAAGATGAATATGTATATAACTAATAGCTACCAATAGCCCCCACCTGCAAATACCTAAATCCATGGGTTGGGGACATACTGATGTGCAATGGATTTTTCTGCAAACTTGGGAGGCTCTCCAGGGTGATTAACACCCAAAGGGTGATTAACACATGGAACTCACTGTCACAGGAGGTGGTGGCGGCTACAAACATAGACAGCTTCAAGAGGGGATTGGATAAGCATATAGAGCAGAGGTCCATCAGTGGCTACTAGCTACAGCTTATTGTTGGAACTCTCTTTCTGGGGCAGTGACGCTCTGTATTCTTGGTTTAAGGCAGGAGTGGCCAAACTTGCTTAACATAAAAGCCATATAGAATAAACATCAGGTGTTTGAGAGCCACAAGACAAGGAAGGAAGGCAGCTGTAAATGCATTCTCCAAACTGGCTGACAGGGCAGTGGAGGCTTTGAGAGCCACACAGTATGTGTGAAAGCCACGTGGCTCCCGAGCCACAGTTTGGCCACCCCTGGTTTAAGGGAACTGGTGTTATAGGAACAGCAAGGTGGGCCCAGCAGCCTCTGCAGATTGCCTGTTGGACTGGATGGGCTTGATCCAGCATGGCTTCTCTTATGTTCTTACAACATAGGAAATTCACAAATACCTCCCCCCTCCACACATGCAGTGACTCCCTACTCCATGTCCAAAAGATGACAAAAAACCTCCAGGATCCCGGGCCAAACTGGCCTGGAGAAAGATTGCTGCCTGACCCCAGATTGGCAAGCAGCATTTTGCTGGACATGTAAGAAAGGGGCATGAGAACTAAGGACTTCTTGGCCTCCTTCTCATGATCTGCCTAAGATCACAGAATCAGTATTACTGTCAGATGGCAATCTAGCCTCTTCTTAAAAACATCCAAGGAAGGAGAGCCTCCCCTCCCATTCTCCTGATCCTCCAGATTCTTTCATATCAGTGCTGGTGACCGCTGACCACAGCAATCTGCAGAATATGTTGGGCCCACCTTGCTGTTCCTACAACACCAGTTCCCTTAAACCAGGGGTAGCCACATGTGGCTCTTTCACACATACCGTGTGGCTCTCAAAGCCCCCACTGCCCTGTCAGCCAGCTTGGAGACGGCATTTGTCTCTTTAAAACACTTTGCCAAGCCAGCTGGAGCTTGGAGAATGCATTTAACATTTCCTTCCTTCCTTGTCTTGTGGCTCTGAAACATCTGACATTCTATGTGGCTCTTACGTTAAGCAAGTTTGGCCACCACTGCCTTAAACCAAGGCTCATGTTGCATTGCACCTGGCCGCTTACCAAGGCTGCTATGAAATGCCGTTTGTGGTATGCTGTGGACGCGGCCGCAAAGCAACTCCTCCAGGTTTTTCACCTGCTGCTATGGCAGCATCGAACCTGTTGGAAACAACCCAGCCTAGCAACTGGTGATGGCAAAATCTTATCTATGGTCGCTGTCAAGGCTTGTGAGATTTTTTTTTTGCATGTTACACACCAGGGTCTTTGGCTCCTGGCGATGGCTTTTGTGTGGGCTTCAGAAACTGCCACTGGCACACCGTCGGGCCCTTTTCTTGCTGTGTGTATGTCTGAATGTTGACTTTCTAGCGCTGCTCCCTGTTCAGCGTGTGCCGATGCTGTTTTTCAGAATTGACGGACGTCATCACTGCTAGAATATCCGCTGTATTGTCTTAAGGAGGCACTGGTGGAACGAGCAGGAAATGCCAGCCACAGCTTAGGCCTCAAGGTAAGGATTTGCAGGCTTAAGACCACTTGGGGGAAGGTCACTTCAAAGAGGGCCGCATGGCGCTGACACAAACGGCTCTTGACGCGATGACCTTAAATAGAAATCCTCTGCAGGATATCAGGGGCACTCAGTGTGCTCTCTTGATCTATGCCAGAGGAGACACATTTCATTTTTTTTTTAATTTAATAAATTGTATTGAATCATAACCAGGTCTTAAATTCAGCAGGAGCACACAGGAGCACAGCTCCTGAACCTTTCTGAGGGTCCCCCCTCCTCCTCCCCACCTACCTACCTTCTCCATTGAATGGTAGGTGCAGCTGCATAACAGTCCCTGGATTAGGAGGGCATCCAGCCATCAGGAGCTTTGCCACACCCCCAGCAGCCCTCATTAACCCCTGGAGAAGCCTGCACCACCCTTTCTCCACTTCTTATGTGATTCTGGGCTGCAAATGGCTTTCTGGCCTTTTGACTATAGGGGATGGCTAAGGAGAGCCCCAGGTGAGTGAGGCCTGCTTGGGCTGGCTGGATCTCTAGCCAGCCCAAGCAGACCTGACTCGCCCGGGGCTCTCCTTTTTTGCATCAGGTTGCTTTTGGCTGGTGGGGGGGGTACATATGCTAATGAGCACCACCATCTATTTTTCTACATTAACCAACCAGCAGCAGAGATGCCAGAAATCAAAATAAAAACAGTTTATACAAAGTGCCATACATTTGCAGATCTTTCGTTTCCCTAGACAACAAGTCAACGATTTAGTATATAAAGAGCAGTTAACTGTTAGCTAGAAGTATCCCACATCACAAAGTTTATGATCTCATACAAACAAGGAAGAATAAATGTCCTAGCAATATGTATTTGGGTAAGAGATGACTCAAGAAGTGCTGGATCCGTCCGAAGAGTCTGAAATCTTGTCCATTGCATAAATCTCCCCTAGTTTTGCATACCAAAACTTGATATGCAGAGGTTCAGACTTTTTCCAGTTCATGGCTATCACCATTTTGGCTGCTACCAATAAAATAGAAATAAGAGACTTCCCTCACTTCCACATCAAAGTATCTAACCACAGGTCCAATTCTTGTTTTAATGGTACCTCTTGCAACTAGCGATGGTTTTGATGTGTGACAATAACAACCCAAAAATATTTAATGACCTTGCAGTGCCACCAACAATGAATAAAGCTCGCTTCCATTCCACGTCCTTTCCAGCTATGAGTATGGCGTGATGAGCTATCACATTTCAAACCTGGATTACTTCGATCGCTACTTTGTTGTAAGCACGGAAAGTAGTGGAAGAGCTTAAAAAAAACTTCCTGAGCCGCTCGTGAAGCCAGAGGGAGTATGAGCTATGGGGCAGTGTTTGTTTTTTGAATTGTTGCGAGATCTCACTCTCGTGTGGGAAGGGGGAGGATGGCTTTCAGAAGGTAAATCAAGAACACAATCCATGCCTTTCATAACCAACCAAATGACAACATGAACCTCGAAGGAGAGATCTGGGAAAGTCAAAATCTTTTTTTTTTTTAACAAAAGTTATGTGGATTGGGTTCTTGATTTCTAGACTTTACTGTTGGACTGGTTTTTAATATATTATTACTAAGGTAGAGGTCTTCAGTTATTCTAGGTACAGGACCCACTTTTATTCTCCCCCTCCTCCCCCACATACCCCTGGGAGTCATATGAGTCTGTGTATGCAAAAAGGAGGGACCACAGTTGTGACCTCATTGGTAGGAAAGGACGTCCTCTGAATTGCCTGCAATAGCGATTTGCCCTCCAGAATGACTCTTGACTTTGTCTTCTGTGGTGCCTCTCAAAGAGGTAGGTGGTACCTCTTGCTTGTATGGCCCAGAAGCGGCAAAAAACTGGGTCTGTACAGTGAGGGCTTCTCATACAGATGCCTGTATCAGGAAAGAAATCAAAACTGAACGGCTTAATTTGCTTTCACGTCTTCTGCGTTTAGGTTTCTGACTTTCTATGAAAAAGCTGGAAGAAGTTGGAATGGGCCCTGATTCCTCTCCTGTGCCCAATTGCATGCAGGACACCTGCAGAGTGAACGTATTTGGAGAACCTGACATTTCATGGATGGACAGATTTTTCTGATGTCTCAAGACAGGTTCTCTGTTAGCAGAAAGGCACACCAAGGAGGGACGCGAGATCTCCTGTCTTACATGAGATATTATGGAAAGGCTATTAAAACTAGAATTGGTCGTCTTGAAAGGCCAGGTTCAGTTTGGGAGTGGCATTTATGACACAACAGCCACCTTAGAAAACCAGCGGGCTGCAGTGGTGGTCCAGAATCTTCAAGTAGTGTCAGCTGCATCTGTTCCTGCATCACTCTGATCAAGCCAGTATTCCATACCTGTTACATCTGGTCCCCTTGAGTACTGCCTGGCCTGTCCTGCTCTCCGTAGCCATGAGTCTCTTTAATGTCCCAAGTAAGCGAGTGTTCTCCCACCTAGGAGACATTCTTAGCCCCCAGCGCTCATGCCTGGCCCTTGAGGAGTCAGTCTTCAAGGTCAACCTCCTCTCTAGACCTTGGGGAGTAAAGATCTAGGGAACCCCCCCCCCACACACACACTGAGTCATCTAGCAGTGCAGCCCATGCCCTTGGGTGGGCCAGCTCTCCACAACTCAATGGGGGGGGGGCTGCTGCTGTACCACATCATAAACTGGTTTGGTAACCAAGGAGGTTTGTGTGGTGGCACAAACCTGCACAACCTTTCATTTCCGTAGTCCTAAATTGTGATTTTTAAATTTGTTTTGTATGATTATGTTTTTATGTACTATTTTATGTATTTTATTTATATTGTAAACTGCCTTGAGCTCTGTAAGAAAGGCTGTTAATGTTTCAAATAAATGTTGCATGACTTACTTGCTCACGTAATGAAACTTTTATGTGTTCATAACTAATACGGTCCCGGAGGCGCACACTGGATTGTGGGGTGCCTCAGGGAGCAGTGCTCTCCCCGATGTTGTTCAACATCTATATGTGCCCCCTCGCCCAGATTGCCCGGCGGTTTGGGCTGGGTTGCCATCAATATGCAGATGACACCCAGCTCTATCTACTAATGGACGACTGGCCCGACCCCGCTCCAGGGAATCTCGACCGGGCCTTGCAGGCTGCTGCAACATGGCTCAGGCTGAGTGGGCTGAAGCTGAACCCAGCGAAGACAGAGGTCCTTTGCGTGGGTCGCGGCGCTCTGGGAAGGGAAATAGCTCTCCCGGCCTTCGATGGTGCGCTATTGAAAGCAGCGCACCAGGTAAAGAGCCTGGGTGTTTTACTGGAGCCTTCATTATCGATGAAGGCCCAGATAGCAGCCACCGCCAAGTCAGCATTCTTCCATCTGAAGCGGGCAAGGCAGTTGGCCCCTTTCCTTGAGCGCCGGGACCTCGCAACAGTGATCCACGCAACGGTCACCTCAAGACTAGACTACTGTAACGCCCTCTACTTGGGGCTACCTCTGTGCCGGACTCGGAGACTGCAGCTAGTGCAGAACGCGGTGGCCAGGCTGTTGTTGGGACTCCCAAAACGGGAACATATACGGCCGCGGCTACGTGAACTGCACTGGCTGCCGATTATATACCGGGTCCAGTACAAAGTGTTGGTCATTACCTTTAAAGCCTTATATGGCCGAGGACCTGCCTACCTGAGGGACCGTCTTTCCCCATATGAACCCCAGAGAGCACTGAGGTCAGCCGGGAAAAACCTAATGACCATCCCTGGGCCGAAGGAGATTAAATACCAGAATAGTAGAGCACGGGCATTTTTAATCGCAGCCCCTACCCTATGGAACCGACTCCCCGAGGAGGTGCGGGCCCTGCGGAACCTTGATCAGTTCCGCAGGGCCTGCAAGACCACCCTTTTTAAACTTGCACACTTCGACTGCTAAGAAGATCGGTAATTAAAGATCCGCCAATGCGGTTTGAAGACCTATACCGCTGAATAACTGTACTTATTGGACTGGTTTTAATGTTAAGTTTAATGTTTTATATTGTTAAATCTAAAGGTTTTTATAAGATGTTGTTAGCTGCCCTCAGCCTGCCGAGGTGGGGAGGGCGGGATATAAATAAAATTTATTATTATTAATACTCCCTCTGAGCTGTGGAGCCTTGTGAACAAAAATTCTACTTCATGAGCTACTGGCAGTAAAGTTGTGAGCGAGCGATTTGGCTACTGCATAAATGAGTTTGCTCTCAGACCATCCTTCCTGAGCTGAGACAAATGTGTGAGCTGGAGGCTAAAGAACTATGAAGTAGCTCACAGTTACTCTGAACTAGTTTGCCCAAAGTCACCCAGCAGGTGCATGTGGAGGGATTGGGGAAATTAAACCTGGGTCTCCCAGATTAGAGTCCCTACTCTTAACTACTACACCAAACTGGCTCTAACCCTCATTAGAATTTGGATAAGAGACCATCATGCAGAAGTAGGCAATTGCAACCCCCCCTCTGAACATCTCTTCCTTTGAAAACCCTACAGGCTCAGTAAGTCAGCTGCAACTTGATGGCACTTTCCATGGCTCTGTGTTAATCAGAAGTAAAACTAGAGTTTCAGGGAAGTAACTGGCATAATTTGGAAACAGTTAATTGAGATTCTAGTGTATTTAATCTAGTTGACTCAAGCCAAGCAAATTCCAAATGTTAATTTTATTAAAACAAGGTAAAAATCATGTGCTACATTAAACTATATACAGTCTGGTTAAAAAGCCATAATTGAAGCAAACCAATCAACAAATCAGTCTGTACTGATGATCTGCTTAAACTGCCCCATTATGCAAAGGCAATTTAAATTCTAAGTATCAAAAGCTGGCAATTAATATGTACATAATTAAATTACTGCAAAGTTGACCTCTTCCTTTAACCCTGTACTGAACTTCCATTTTCAAGATTGTCTACTTCAACGTGTTTTTTTGGCTCGAAGTATTTCCAGTGTTTTCTGCAGAGAAACAGAGGAAGGATTAGATCCATTCCATACGTAGATGCTGGTAGGAAGATTAAATTATGTTGCACCAAAAGCCAAAAAATGTGGCACATTTATGTGTACTGTGAATAGGCGCCGCAAAATAAAAAGGTTGAGTAGCAAACGTACTTCAAATGTACAGATTAGACAAAATTAGGATATTCCCTGGCGGAAGCTGGGTTTTCAGGTAGCCAGCTCGAGGCTGACTCAGCCTTCCATCCTTCTGAGGTCAGTAAAATGAGTACCCAGCTTGCTGGGGGGAAAGTGTTGATGACTGGGGAAGGCAATGGCAAACCACCCCGTGAAAAAGTGCCATGAAAACATTGTGAGAGCAACGTCACCCCAGAGTTGGAAACAACTGGTGCTTGCACAGGGGAACTTTCCTTTCCCCAAATTAGCAGGCAAATTTCTGAAAAGCAAGTATGACCACAGGAGCTTTGACTCTTGAAATGCCATACCCCCCAGATCTTTCTCTCTCAGGTGCTACTGGAATCGAATCTAGCTGTTCTGCAGACCAACATGGCTGCCCTCTGAAACAGGATTTATCCAATCACCTAGAAAGTGAAAGTGTTCTCCGTGCTGAAATGTGAGAGGCTGGCCTTGAAGAAGAAAATGTCAAAACAGGAGCCAGCACCCTGTATTCAACATCTCCCTTCAGCAACAACTCTTTGCTGATTGCTATGAAGATTTGCTACATTTCTCAGGAAATTGCTGCTAAGATGGATTTTTAAACTGCCAGTTTATTGTGTAATTGTGATAGGTAAATCTCTGATATGTAATTCCTCCGACTCCTCATTTAGTATTTAATGTTCAGTTCACGACACTGTAACACATCTTTATAATAATGATGATATTGGATTTATATCCCTCCACTCAATCTCCTTTATCTTCCTACCCTACAACAGACACCCTGTGAGGTGGGTGGGGCTGAGAGAGCTCTGACAAAAGCTACCCTTTCAAGGACAGCTGTAAGAGAGCTATGGCTGACCCAAGGCCATTCCAGCAGCTGCATGTGGAGGGGTGGGGAATTAAACCTGGTTTTCCCAGATAAGAGTACACACTTAACCACTACACCAAACTGGCTCTAATGATGTAAATAATTTGGACGTTACTCTGGAGCTGTGTGCTTCGCACTTTTGTTGGATTATAGTGTGGCTCAGCTACTCTTGTATCCACAAGCTTGCTCTCACACACTGCTCTTTAAAGCAAATGCCTCAGCCATGAACCTTTGCTTGACGTTCAGGGAGACAAATTACATTCAAGGCCTCAACTGGGGGGTGGGGGCTGCAAAGCTGTCTGTTGCCAGCGGCTTACCTTCTGAAATTCCTTTGCCTTCTCCCGGTTTTTGGCATAAATTTCTCGTCTCTCTCTCTCTTCCTTGCGGATTTTCACTTCGTTTAGATTATTATACAATCTGCCAAGGAGGTGAAGAAGTGTTTATGTTAACCAGAGAACTGGCCAAAAACAAAAAACCCCATCTCTTTGTGCTGGGTGACTGGCAGCAACAGAACAGCAGATGTGATTTGATATCTAAAGTAGCAAACCTGGATGAGACCGAAACTATTTTTACAAACTGCAGCCTATCCCTCTTGGGGAAAAAAATGTCAGTTCAGGGGGGGAAACAATTCATAAAAGCACTGTGTCAGTTCAATTTCTGTCCTGCACAGGGTCACACACTACCTTGAAGTACGCTGATGCATTTCCATTTCTGCCGTCTTCCTGTCCTCCACAGAGCACACTTTGACTTCCACCACTTTCTTCAAATGACTCGCAGCTGCTCCTTGAATTCAATCACAATACAACAAAACACAACCAGGCCATGAGACTAGTTTCAGTGGGTGCTAGGATGCAGCAGAATCTTCCCATATGCATTTCGCCCTATCCAACTGTAAATGCAAGGAAAGGGTTTGGATCCTGTGGTTGGAGGGGGTGATGATGAAAAGGGTATTTCTGTGGGTGAGGGGCATTCTTCCCTTTCCCCACCGCAACCCCCCATTCTGACCCATGTGATCAATCAGTAGCCTCTGAATGCATTGCTGTGGAAGCAGGCAAAAAAAAAGCCCCTACACTATGAACCCTGCACTGCTGGCAGATCTAAGAGGGTTCAAGCCACACCCAGAAGATTCTACCTGGGCTACTGTTTACCCACGAGGCCTTCTGTGAAGCAGCAGCTGGTTTCTGTTCCACCAAATACTTGCATTACATGGCAACCAACTACATTCTATCAACCACACTTTTAACTCACACATCCAACTGATACTTTGTGACACGCAAATTCTTCCAAATGATTTCTCACTTAGTATTTAACATAGCTTGGGGTGGTGTTCCACGTTCTCTCCCTCCCTCCCTTTGTGGAACCTGGTGAGTTAGGTTACCCTGAGAGAGGGACTGGCTCCAGATCACCCCATGAGCTTCAGGGGCTGAGCAGAAATCTAAATCCAGACCCTGCTCTAACCGCTATACACAACATCAGTGCTCTGTTCATATTTGGATTTTAGCCTTAATAAGCCCCTGGGGCTCAGGGTGAACCATCCTTTTATAAAGCAGCTCTAAGCATTTCAGGGGCAGAAAAGTTACATCCATTTCTTTTGTCCTCCATTGGAAAGTCCCAGCTTACTCAGTGAATAGACTGTTTGCTAATGAAAATTACCAGAGGGAGGCAAGTTCTCTTTTGGTTTGTGACATTTTGTTGGTTTCTGTGGGGGGGCCTTCAGCGGAGGCTTTGCAGAACACTGCTCTCTGCTTTTAATTTTCTCTAGCCTTTTAGATGATCCCTCAATGAATTTTTTCTTCCGTTTCAGAAACAATTCTTGTAAGCTGCCGGGGGCAGATGGAAACTCTAAAAGCATTGCTGGAAGGGGAGAGAAAGAGCGATTTATAGGTTTTTTTTTTTAAACTTGATACAACTTTTAGTAAAGACACAAAAACAGCTTTACTGTGATCACCAATCCTCAATAAAACCAACACACAGTAATTAGAACAAACTAATTAAACTGTAATCTAACTTGAAGGTTCCCTTGGCAACAGTAACTCGCGCACAGTACGTAACCTTTTGCACACATAAAATAATAGAGCGAAAATGACAAGTGTTTTTATCAGCCAGAGGGCTTCTGAACTGGCAATACAGCAAATGGGTTGAAACTCAAGGGATGGATTTGCATGCAAATACTGAAACCGGGCAAGGCTGATGGGAGAGAAGCAAAGAAAAGGAGCCCCTGTTCTGCTACTTCATCCTGCAGACACGGAAAGAGAAGCAGAGTTACAGGCCAGGGGCTGAAATTAGTTTGGCAGGTTCTGAACAAATACAAAAAGTTCCACAAAATGTGTAATTTGTAAATAAACATACGGAGCAGAGGTCCATCAGTGGCTATTAGCTGCAGCGTATTGTTGGAATTCTCTGTCTGGGGCAGCGATGCTCTGTATTCTGGGCGCTTTGGGGGGGGGGGGGCACAGTGGGAGGGCATCTAATGTCCTGATAGCACCTGGGTTTTTTGGCCACTGTGACACAGAGTGTTGGACTGGATGGGCCATTAGCCTGATCCAACATGGCTTCTCTTATGTGACAGTGTGGGACTGGATGGGCCATTAGCCTGATCCAACATGGCTTCTCTTACGTTCTTAAATGCGATTTGTAAAGAAAACCATGAGATGGTGAGCAGCAACGGCTCTTAAGATGACTGTACTGGAGTGATTCTTAATGGGGACCACATAATCTTGGGAGGAGGAATCCAGAACTTTTGGAATTTTAGACAGCCCCTTATCCCTAGCTTAGTCCAAGCTTGTCAGCAAGGTGGCCACAATTAGTATTTGAATGGGAGACCACCAAGAAAGATGGGGGTGCTGTGCAGACGAAGGCAATGGCAAGCCACTTCTGCTCATCTTCTGGCTGGAATGCCTTGCAGATGTGGTCACAATAACTGGTTTTGACTCAATGACATGTTTTATCCCCACTTGCAATGGCTTCTGACTGCCAGCAGAGGAGAGCTTTACGCCGTTCATCTCACTTGGAAGATAAACAATTCCAGATTTCTCCCCCATGCCTTTGAAAAGCTACACGCAGCAAGAAGAGAACCAAAGGGGAAACCCCCCTCTCCACACCTGGGGGTAAAAAGGACAACAAAGTACTTCCACATGATACTATTTCCACTTGGTGACCTTCCAGAAAGATAGCAAAAGAGGGCTCACTCTTAAGAGCAAGACAGACAAGGGAGGACAGGTTTGCCAGAAAGTGTCATTCAAGCTCAAATTAAAATTGGCACTTTTTTGCATACTATCGGCATGAATCCTAAATAACCATATACAAGAAGAGTTGACTTGTCTGCAACGTATGTTTTCACGTCCTAGGTTTTTTCTTTTACTCAAGGCGTGACAGACATTTGATAACATTACGTTCTTGGAAGGCACTGTATGGATGAAAGGTTAGCAACCAGCGCTATAATGCAATTTCGTTTTGAAGAGTGCTATTATGTCCAGTGTAATACAATTCAACTGACAGGAGAAAACCAAATGCTTTCACAAATCCACTAAGAACATAAGAGAAGCCATGTTGGATCAGGCCAATGGCCCATCCAATCCAATACTCTGTGTCACATAGGGGCCAAAAATTTATTTATTTTTTTATACACACACATATATATACACACAATGTGGCTAATAGCCACTGATGGACCTCTGCTCCATATTTTTATCTAAACCCCTCTTGAAGGTGGCTATGCTTGTGGCCGCCACCACCTCCTGTGGCAGTGAATTCCACATGTTAATCACCCTTTGGGTGAAGAAGTACCTCCTTTTATCCGTTCTAACCCGACTGATCTATTTGGAATTACAGTACTGTACACGAATACCCTCCTCTAAGCTGTGGAGTCTTGTGAGCAAAAAATTTAACTTTGCGAGCTACTGACATTAAAGTTGTGAGTTACTACATAACTTAGTTCGCTCTGGGGCCATTTGTCCTGAGCTAAAACAAAACTGTAAGTCAGAAGCCAAAAAAGCTGTGAGCTAGCTCACATTAACTCAGCTTAGAGGGAACACTGCTGCCGACCTCTTGACTTAGGATTTTGTCCTGCAGTACCTTTCTGTAAGGCTGACCAAGCGGGGCATCCAACTGCCTGGCTTGTCATGAAGATGGAGGCTAATCTTCCTCCGTTTCAGAACACAGCGGGCATGCCATTTAGATTCTGCTATCAATTAGTGAATTGTACCCAACACTGGGTGTTTCAAACTAATAAGGCCAAAAGGAGGTTTGTTCAAAATGGGGATTCACATGAAAGCCCACAGTGATCTCAATTTGTACGTTATTTACTGACTTCATTATGATGCATGGAATGACTATTTTTGATAGCCAATATGATTACATTTTCAGTCGTGACAGATTCAGTGGGCAGCATTACAAAGTTTAAAGTTCAGTGCTGTCTTTAAGACCAGTAAATGTAATTCTGGGTACAGATTTCCGTGTGCGCACACACACTTCTTCAGATATCTGAAGAACTGTGCATGCACATGAAGGCTCGTATCCAGAATTAAATCTGTTGGTCTTCAAGGTGCCCATGGGCTCAGTTTTTGTTCTACTTTCAGTTGTTATAAGCATTTTTCCTTCTGTGTGGCTTTCTGGCATGTGTCTGACAAAAAGAAAATTTTATTGACAGACACGCATATACAAGTGCAAGAGATCCAGAGACGGATAAAAATGGCTTTTTAGAAGCCACCAAATAACGTCAAATACAAATGTGGCTTTCTGTACAAGACATTGCATGTAATCACAAAGATCCGGAGAGATCAAAGCAAGATCTCCGTTATTTTGTCTCAGCCGAATGGATTTGGAAGTTGCTATGAGAAGCTTCAGTATTGGTGAGATGGATTCTACAACTTCATTCCACTGACTGGCAGCTGTGTTCCTCTATCAAGGAAAGAACCTTCCAGGCTGGATGGAAGCACCGCCTTGAGTGGGACAGAGCCGTTGGATCCAACCCATTCTGCCTTATCTCTTGGGGTTTACTCTGAATTTACTGCATACTTACTTTCTGGCTTTTGGTTTTGATAGCAATCCTCTTTGGGACTTCGACCAGGACACTCACGTTGAGTGGAAATAGAGTCGTTCACTTCTGCATTTAAAGGTAAAAACTCTCCACTCTGTTAAAAGAATAATTGGCTCAAATAAACAGTGTGATGTCTGGATAATCTGCAGTTGACACAGCCTAGGAGAAAGAATTTAGGGGCCACTAAAAAACTATTCTGCCGCTAATAACAGATGGAAAATAAGTGATGTCGTTAAAGAGAAAAGCCCTTCAGTGGAATGCACTGGAACCCAGGATTAAAAAAGTGTGGCTAGAAGCTCATTCGTTCGATTTTAATATGGTCAACGACCAGCACAAATCAGAAAGAATTTACAAAAGCTAAAAAAACAAAGCTAAGATACATACAAAATATTCAAATACTGCAGTATGAACAGCAGCAAACAAGGTATATAAAATAGCAATTAAAATTTGGCTTCGGAACATAATAAAGCATTGCGAATTTCACATGCAATTGCAAAAAACCTTGCACAAGGACCTGTAATCTGTGGGTTCACTCCCATAAGAAGCTTCCTAGTGATCTCCAAATTAGAAAGACTGAAATGGCCCTGACATCTACTTGTTAAGGGACTAATTAACCCTGCCTGTATCTCCTGGTAAAAGCGGCATGAGAGAAGAACATGTTCAACAGTTTCGATGGCCCCTGCTCCACAAGGACAGACCCTCTCATTCATAGGGATCTTTCTATATCTCCCCTCTAAAACTGCTGAGGGGAGTGCATGCCATCTGGCTAGAGAAAATGCTCTACGAAGAATGGGGGGTTCCAGGGATGAGAGATATGCTGCTGGTGCTACAATGTATCTAGAATTATCTGGTGCCAAAAAATTTGGCACTTCCCTGAGATCACATTGCTGTTCGGTATCAAGCACCCTTCGTCTGGTGATGGTTTTTGCCTGGTCTAAGCCTACATTGAGGAGAGAGTGTGGGGGAAGACCTAGGCCAGAGGTGGCCAACGGTAGCTCTCCAGATGGTTTTTTTTGCCTACAACTCCCATCAGCCTCAGCCAGCATGGCCAATGGCTAGGGCTGATGGGAGTTGTAGGCAAAAAACATCTGGAGAGCTACCGTTGGCCACCCCTGACCTAGGCTCATCAATTTATTGTAGACTGCTATTAACCAAGAAGATCGAAAGCCATCCTGAAGGACTAATGATGGCAATCCTTGAGGGCAATAATTTAGCATAAGCCAATAATTTATAGATGCTAGGGTTGCCCTGGCTTCTATTTTAATCAAGCCAAATTCCAAGCGTAAGCTTGCACTGGAAACACATCTGGGGAGTCATAAAAGCATCATAAACTTTGACTGCACTAAATCCAGGGGAGCAAAGCAAGAGGATGATGGGCCTAATATTGTTCCATATAAAAGCTGAGCTAGGGTTTTAGCCTGGTATAGCTTAAGTGCAGCGGGAACAAATTGCCTCCACTAGTTTGGAAAAATGTTAATATGACCTGGGCTGATTTTGGGCTGACTGCAGCCACATGCTCGCGGTGGGCATTCCTTGAACCTGATGACTGTAATACCACTCAGAGATATTTAAACCTCTCTACCTGCTCAATTCTGTGCCCCTTGCTAAACCAGACCCTCTTTTTAGTTCTCTTCCCAAAAGACATTATTTTTGGTTTTTTGGTAATTAATTAACAGCTGATTCTCATCACAGAAGAGACTAAATGCCTGAAGTGCTCTTCTGAGCCCCACAGGTGTTCTAGAGAGGAGTACTGTGTCATCAGCATATAAGAGCGCAGGGACCTTTCTATTAGTTAAAGTGGGGGGGGGGGTGACAGGAAGTGTTTAGGCTACTAATCATATAATTGATATAAAAGATAAATAATAAAGGTGCCAGGACAAATCCTTGCTTCACCCCTTTTGCTATTGGAATCGAGTTAGTAAGGCGCCCATTCCTATTGCATCCGACTCTAATAGATGTGTTAACGTATAACGCTCGCTTTAAATGAAGAAGCCTTTGGTCGATAGCAGTAGTTTCTAACTTCTCCCAAAGTTTTTTCTTAAATATGGAGTTGAAGGCTGTCTTTAGATCAATGAACACGGCGTGCAAAAAAACAGTAGAGCTGGCTGCATATTTATCTATCAGATGTTGCATTATCAAGCTTTGCCCCAAAATAGATCGACCCTCTCTGAATCCAGCCTGCTCATCAGCCAGTAAATTATTGTGCTCTAGCCAAGATTTAAATTCATCTAAGAGATGGCGTGCATACAGTTTTCCTGCTATACTAAGCAGATTGATAGGTCTGTAGTTGGCTGGTTCATCCCTCCTCCCTTTCTTGAAGAATGGAACTATTATTGCCTGTCTCCATTCCTATGGGACGTGCCCTGTGGAGTCAATATATATGAATAGTGAGGCCAAAAGAGGGGCCCACCATTCAATATTATTTTTTTAAGAGTTTAGGTGGGATGCTGTCAATTCCAGGAGCTTTTCCTCTCTTAAGTCGGTTGATCAATGACTTGATTTAATCCACACAAACGGGGCCATTCTGGGAGGTTAGAAGGCCACTGTACAGAAGATTCAGAAGGGCCCTCGTTATATAGCTTCCGAAAGTATGTCTCCCAACTGTCAGCTGTAATTAAGGAATCTATGGGGGAGAAATCCTTATATGAAAATTTTGAGGTCAGTTTCCAAAAGATGGAGGAATTTTTGTCTTTTGCTGCTTGTATTAATTGATCCCGTGTTGCCTTTATGTCGGCTTTCTTCTTTTGTGTCACTATCATTTTATAAGTTCTCTTTTTATCCACCAGTGAGAGGTGTAGTGCTGATGTATCAGCTAGAGGAGCAATTTTAAAGGCCTTATATGCTGAGAGAAGAGCCTTTTTAGCCTCCAGACAGTCTTTACCAAACCACCTCATTGAATGCCTTCGTAATTTGTTCGGTCGTGGACCAGCTTCATTGGTCAATAAAGGCTAGAAGCTTCTCTTCAAACATGAACAGCACCGTAAGAAAAGTGGAAAGGCCCAAACAACAGCACTGTACATTGTTTTCTAGCAGCCTGACTGCACTGTGCACAGCATTCAATAATCCCCGCGCCAGAGATCCCCAGAAACTGTAGCGCATACTGGTGTCACTATACTAGACATCGCACAGCAGTGTTTCTCAAACAGTAGGAAGTGAGTACAGAACACTCAGAAGAGAGGACAGAATGTGTAAAGGAGAGAGACTCCCCTGAGCTGCCTAGAAGGGCTGAATATAACAGCAAGAAAGATACTACACACACGTTA
Organism: Heteronotia binoei; assembly: GCF_032191835.1. Taxonomy (NCBI): domain Eukaryota; kingdom Metazoa; phylum Chordata; class Lepidosauria; order Squamata; family Gekkonidae; genus Heteronotia; species Heteronotia binoei. Next base: position 176,078,821 of record NC_083225.1, read on the forward strand.
AAATCTAGTTTACTAGATATTGAACAATAAAAAAATGGTTTCACAGTCGATGGCTTCAATTTTCCAGAGCCTGCTAAGCTAACTAGAGGATTCTTGTATCTGAAAATGCCCCGTTTGAAAAAGTGTACCTCTGGACAGCTTTCAGAATGATTCCTACGTGACAGGCGTCCTGTTTCTTCTGTTCCGCTTCCTCTTTGTTTAAGAAGTTCCAAGTCTGAGCTGGCAATGCTGACATCATTGGAGCTGATTAGAGTCAAGTCAGGCTCCTCCATGATGCCCCTCCCCATCTGCCTCTCCTGGAAAACAAAAATGCATTTGAAATGTCCACCGCACGACACCCCGCTCGATCAGTGGGGACCTCTGCCCCCACCTTCACTGGGTCGCAGCAAGGGGAGGAAAAGCAAGTGAGGGTCTGCAAATGCCCTGGGAAGGCTTGGTGCAGGCAGCTGGGTGGCTGGGATGGAGGCTTGGCTGCTAACTCTGGCCATTGCAGAAGGGAGGTGAAAGCTCCCCTGGGCCTGGTTTGAGCATTCTGTTCTCAACTGGCGGGATGTGTGGCCACCTGACCCTGCTGACCAACCTGAGATGCTGCTGGGCCAGAAGAGAGAAGGCAGCTTGGGAGAAGCAAAGGGAGTGATGGACAGCAAGGAGGCAGGAGAGGGCAAAAGAACAAAAGACAGAGGCAGGAGAGGGCAAAAGGAAGGGAGGTAATGAGGGGGGGAGACCTGGGCAAGAAAATGGAAGGCTACTTGCTACCATTCCGTAGGGCCTGTAAGATGGAGCTGTTCCACCAGGCTTTCGATTGAGACAAGTGAACGTCCTTTATTTTCACTGTGCACACCATCTTTATCCTCCCCCACAACAATGCACCATCTGAATTATTATATTTGGCCCGATAACTATATTGTGCTCTGCAATATGAGCCCGCCCTGCCCTTCGCTATATTTACTGAGTTGCGTTGTTTAATTGCATTTTATTAATTCATTGCTGTATTTTAACTGGTTTTATTATGCTGTAATCTGCCCTGAGCCCACTTGGGAAAGGGCGGAATACAAATCGAAGGGAAAGGGAAAGGCCCTGGCAGAGAGGAAGGATGGACAGGGAAAGAAAAGAAAAGGAAGGCAGATGCCAGGACAGTCCTCCTGCGAGAGGCAGTGATAGCCCTGATAGGGATGTGTCTGCTAACAGTGCCACTTCCCTCCAGATGGCAGAAAAACCTCCTGCACCAGCGGAAGGATCCTTATGCTATAGGAAAGGGTCGCCATGAGCAGAACTGCATCACATGGGCACATGAAGCTGCCTTTTTAGACCTCGGGTCCATCAAAGTCAGTATTGTCTACTCAGGCTGGCAGAAGGCCTCAAGGGTCACAGGCAGAGGATCTGTCACATCATCTACTGTCTGGTCTTTTTAACTTCAAGGACTGAATCTGGGACCTTCAGCATGCAAAGCAGATGCCCTGCACTGAGCCACGCCCCTTCTTAAGATCCAACCCAAAGCTTTGCGGCGGCTATAGACATCTTGTACTTCTTGATTCAATTTGTTCCAGAGACTCCACGCTAATTTATATCCCTTAAAAAAAAAAAACACCTGAAAGGAAACACAAAACCACACCAAACAATTCTTCAGGAAAAGTGCACAAGTCATGTAAGTAGACCGTCTCACAAATCCTTCTCCACCACAGCTGGAACAAAGGCAGTTTTTAAGCTTCATAGCAAAGCCCTTTGTTGCCCCTCTGTGATCCCGAGTCTAGTTCAATGCCCTGCTGGCCATCAATACACCAAAGAAAAGCAAAATTTGGAAAAAAGATTCAGAAGATGAAAGGTTTCTAAAGGTAACTCTAGAGGGGGAACAAATTGCTTTCTTATGTGCCACCCTTTGTTCTTGGTTCACTCACCCAGACTGGTATGTCGCTCTGCGATAAACAGGAATCAAAGCTTTTAACATGAGTGGCACTTGAGGACGACCTCTGAAGTGTATCTAGCAAACAGCCACTTTGGTGCACAGAATTTTGTACAGGACGGACGGAGACTTCAGAACTTGCTTCTTGAGCCGAATTCAGCAGAGTCTCAGTTTGTAGAGAACTATGTTCTCTGACGGGATATGAAACACCTTGAAAGTGATTCATTTTTCTGTCTTCATTCATAATTACAGTTTCTGGTACTGCCTCGTGCTTTGGGTCAGTTGAGGCCATGGGCAGTTCAGCAAAACACAGGTCCTTTTCTCTGGATACCACATCCTCTTTTACAGAAAGTGTCATCCCCAGAGCAGTTTTCTGTAAACCGTTATCAGGAATGAGCTGATAAAATGAGCCACAATCTTCTACGGGACTCAGGGCTGCGCTACGGAAGCTTTCAACGGGGGAAAGGGGATTGATCCTCTCCTCCCCTCCTTCCATTGCCTCACGGTCAGGTGAGATATACATATTCTCCATAGATCTGCTCATTTGCTCAAACGTTGCATGTTCAGACGAAGTGATGAAGTCCATGGATTTGTCAGCACTGTGGCTAGGCTCGCTTGAACTTTTCACGAGCAGAGATTCAAAAAAGCCTTCGACATCTGGTTGAAACACTGAAGCATCCATTTTTATGCTAGAAAGTTCTGGTCAGAGCAATTGTGCAAAAGAAAAGACAGCGTTTATCTCTAATTTCACTATCAAACCTTTTAAATTTTTTTTAAATTTAAGAACATGGAGATTGATTAGTAGGATAGATTGTTTCCAAATTGCCAGGTGCTAAGTCATGGAAAATATACTTATGCCTCCAGGAGAGCCCACATAGAGCTAGCTAGCTGGCCCTGTTGCCAAAAACCCATTCTGACTGCATAAGGTCCATTTAGCACTCTTGTTATCTTTACAGTCAGAATTGCTAGGGGGGAAATTACTATATTTTCATTGAAGGCAGAAAACTACCCATCACGTAAACCTCTTGAGCTTGAATTGATAACATTAAGATCAGCAAGGCAGGTTCTTAAGTAGAGAACCGCATACCTGCTACTGTAGGGACAGGATCTTTATTAAACAACCACAGCAGAATTTCTTCCTACAAAACTCAGCAGTTCTAAGGATTTACCTTCAGTTTGCTTTTCTGTCTCCTCGTCAGCCTCTTTTGTTTGCAGAGTATTGCTTTGTTTTTCTACAGCGAGAAGAGAAAGGCTGATACTACGTTCTTCTGAGCTGGAAACTGGTAATTCATGACTCCTGGATAAATCTGAACTCTTGGGATTTAAAAAAAATGTGAAAAACATTAGAGGTGTTATCCTGAAAATGCTAGTCAAGACATTGTACCCTTGTTGCCCATGAACACTTCTGTAAGATTCCATGGTTTATCTGAGCGTTTGGAAATGCCAGCAGTACATGCTTGACTCAAAAAGAAACTGAGATTGTATCACTAGCAGTCCCAAAACCATGCTTGTGTCTGACGAAGCCTTGTGGGAAACAGCCTGTTTGCCGGTCTGCTGTTGTGCCTGAGTTTCCAACTTTGGGACATTTGGAACACACAGGTCCATCCATCATAAAGGAATTTAAACCAAGCTGGACCACACTCCAGAGAGCAAGAAAAAATTGAGTGGTTGCTCTTTAAATCAAGAAGGAACTTGCATCCACTTTGCGGAGTGTCATTTTTCTCAGATTGTATCAGCTCAGGTCAGCATTGTATATTTTGCAACTGTATGTGCATGTAAATTTGTAAAATTTGTATTTTAGTCATATATTGTTCTCATTTATACAGAATTTTTTGCAGTAGCTGGTCGTGAGCCTTGTGCTTTTCTATTTCCACTTCTGTAAGATGTGAGAACAAACTTCACACATTTGTTTCCATCTGTTTTGTAGAGAACCTCACATGAATACATTCTTTTGTAGAGAACCTCACATGAGTGCATTAGAACTGCGTTTACAAGGAAATAATAGATCCTTGTTCTACACGAGTTTATCACCTTAACACTGTATGCACAAAGAAATAATTTCCATAGCTTCTGAAGTACCTTGCTGAGGCTCTTGCTCCCATGAGAGAACCCATGTTCAGAAAGAGGTAAAAAGTCATCAAAGTCTGGACTGGGCTGCAAAGGCTGAAAAAGTTCCGCAGGAGAGTTTCTCTCAGTATTTGAAACATCAACTCCAACGGTTAGATCTAAAAAAAATAATAAGATATTAACAAAGCATTTTAAAATACTTAAGGGATTAGGGGGATAAATTTCACAGTTTGGCAACAGTATAAAATCTCCCTTGGAAAGGACAAGGCCAAAAACCCTCTTAGTACTCTGGATAGTTGCCAAGGAGAGTCAGCGTGGTGTAGCAGCTAGAGACAGACCAGGATCTGGGAGGTTTGATTCCTGACTCTGCCATGGAAGCTTACTGTGTGACCTCGGGCCAGTCACACACTCTCAGCCTAACCTACCTCCCTGGATTGCTATGAGAGAAAAAGGGAGGAGAGGAGAACAACGCCAGCCACTTTGGATCCCCCAGTTGGGAGAAAGGCAGGGTAAACTCTCTAAAATGGTCCTCCCAGAAAAGGTCAGCAGTAGGGAGGAAGTTTTTTCTACTCATTTCTACTAAGTCGCTTTCCCAAAACCTACCAGGGAGTTTTAGTGATCTTCAAGCTGCCTGTGGTTAGTGGCCAGTCGGGCTCCCAGGAGTCCCCTCTCAAAGGCCAAAGCAGCCTTGGGAAGGGCTTGTCGCGCCTTTTACTGACCCAAACTTGTAGGTTGGAAAAACTGTGGGTTATCTAGAAATTGCCACTCTAAAATAATTTTAGTAGGTTTAATTAAGAACTTGAAGAGGCAAAGTGGCCAAAAATGAAAAAGTTAGTTTTAAAAGCTCAATAAAAGTTTTAAAAAAGCATGGCTTTGTTAATTTAGATAACGTAAACCAGGGGTGTCAAACATGCAGTTCGAGGGCTGAATCAGGCCCCTAAGCAACTGGCTGTTCTCTGCTTCCTTCTCCCTCTCTCTTGCTTCCTTCTGCATAACAGTTTGCTTTGCAATGCTTGTTCCACTGCACAGGAGCTATAGAGCAAAACCTCTATTTTCTCCATTGGCTGAGGCTTCTCCTTTGGGGAGGAAGGGGGAGGAATGGCTTGCTTTGCTAGGCTTTCTCAATTGCACAGTTGAGCTATTGAACCAAGCCTCTCTTTCTTCTATTGGCTGAGGCTCCCCCTCCCAGTCCCCTGGGGTATGGAAGGAAAGAGCCAGCGCTTCCTTTGTCCAGTTCCCTGGATCCCATGGAAGAAATACAAAGAAAGCATCTTTAAGACCAATAAATGCTAATGTTTTAAGCATGTTTTAAGTTTTTTAAAACATATATTTGTGTTTGTCTGTGTTCTTTATAAAATTTGTATTCTGCTACCTAACCTTAAATAGGTACACACATGGCCTGGCCCAACAAGGTCTCATTTATGTCAGATTTGGCCCTCATAACTAATGAGTTCGACACCCCTGAGTTGTAAACTATAGTGAGCATATAAGCTGCAGTGTTTCATTTCTGACATTTAAAGGATCAGTTTTCTTTTAACAGTATAATAGGCCCATCAATCTAGGAATTTGATTTTCCAGCTGCCAGCAGAAAACAGCTGGCTACTAAGTCAAGCTACAATATGAGGATGCCTGGTCTTCCAGTAAAACCCTCATTCAGTTCAACAAGCCTGGATAGAAAGTTTTTAGAGGCCTAAATATCCAATATTTCACTAATACAGCTATAAAACTGCTAGCCCACATATAGTCTAAAGCTGGACAATTATTTGGGGCTGAGGACCACATTGGGAGGTCTGCCTGCTTTTGAGGGCTCCGAGATGATGTCAGCTCTTCCTATTCCCAAGATCCCATGCGCTGCATGTAGCCTGCAGCCCGTAATTTACCACCTCGAGCCCACAGTATGGAGTCATAACAGTAAATTAGTCCCTTTATTTCACTTTTTTCCACCACATCAAGCACAAGTCTAGTACTTGGCAACCTGAGCCCACTGTTTACTTCAGCACCATGACCCAATGTGGTGCGGTGGTTAGAGCATCAGACTAAAATGTGGGAGACTCAAGTAGGAATTCCCTCTTCAGCCATGGAAGCTTGCTGGGTAACCTTGGGCCAGCCGCATACTCTCATCATGGCCCAACCTACTTCACTTGGTTGCTGTGAGGATCAAAGGGAAGAAAGGAGAACGTTGTGACCAATACTCCCTCTAAGCTCTGGAGTCTTGTGAGCAAAAATTCTACTTTGTGAGCTAGTGGCATTAAAGCTGTGAGCTACTGGATAACTTAGTTGGACCTGGGGCCATCCTTCCTGAGCTGAGACAAAAATATGAGAGCTGGAGGCTACAAAACTGTGAACCAGCTCACACTAACTCACCTTAGAGGGAACACTGGTTGTGACCAGTGTTCCCTCTAAGCTGAGTTAGTGTGAGCTCGCTCACAGTTTTCTAGCTTCTGGCTCACACATTTTTGCCTGAGCTCCAGAAAAATGGTCCCAGAGCACAATAATTTGTGCAGTAGCTCACAACTTTAATGCCAGTAGCTCACAAAGTAGAATTTTTGCTCACAAGACCTGCAACTTAGAGGGAACATTGGTTGTGAACCACTTCAGGCCTTGTTGTTCCTTTGCCAATATAACCGCAAAGAATGTTGAAGCAGCTGCTTCTATTCTCCCCAGCCAGCATCTGATGCCAGGGGGATGAGATCAGTATTTCCCAACTTCTAGCTGCTGAACACAGCAAACGTACAAGATAAGAAAACAGTTTTAAAAACATGGACGTTTCTCCCTCTGAGTCGTATTGTTCAGCGCATTCTGAAAACATTACCATGAGAAGATAAGTTGCTTAGAGACTGGCTCAAACTTCTTGTATATTTGTTTATGATCTGCTGGATTCTACTGTCTGAGTGAAGACTTTCTCCAAAAGGAAAATGTGAATCTGGAGCTTCAGTGGCAGCATCCTGCTTATACAGTGAAAAAGCTGAAGAGCTCCAAGTGGTGTCTGCCTTCTCTTCCGCAGGAGAGCTAAGACACCCAAGCTGTTTTCTAGGTGAAGACAACCCTGAAAAATACACCACAAGCAACCTGGTTCAGTCAGCTCAGCATAAGGAAGTTAATATGCTTCCGATCGCAAACCCAGAAGGTTGAGGAACTGAAGCATCAGATTTTCATCGCATTAAAGATACAGAAGAACCACATCACCGTTCAAATTATACTTTTGACTCACGGGAAAATGTACCTGTGCTAGCAAAGCTTCGGTCCAGCTTTTCGTTGCTTACAATGCTGGCAGCAGAAATAGTAGACGAAGACAAATAGCTACAAGCTGCCCCTTGCGCTGGAGTCTGTGGACTTGATGGCCGCGCTCCGGGGGACCTTGCTGTATTAAGCGCTACCTAGGGCAGAAATACATTTTTAAAAAAGTGCTGTTATTCATCTGTCTGCCATGAATGGAAGCGTAGCTGAAGTTTACAACACTTCATTCTGAGCTCAGCTCAAGTGTAGACGCCTCCATGGGTCTGACCGTCAGTAGATGTGTTTGAGTCATCACAGCTCAGCACAGACTCCCTCCAATACACACACACACACACACACACACACACAAAGCCCCCCCCTCAAATTACTCAGTCACTACATACCTCACTAACACACCACATGCTCATTCAGGCTTGTATTGCTTCCCAGAATGGTATTCTAGATCATGCACCTTATATAGATCTGCTGATCTTTTTTTGGTGCTCAGATTTGGCTAATTCTCATCACAGAGCCTCTTGAATCAGGGGATCTCAGAAGAATCAGCAAAGCAATACAAAGGGCCAGTTTGCAGTATTCTGTCACCCCTAGCAGACAATACACATTCATCATGTACTGGACTCGGACTCGCAAGGACAACAAATGAATCTGCCAATGCCTCTAGTGTCAACCCCACCCCCATAAGAACATAAGAGAAGCCATGTTGGATCAAGCCAATGCCCCATCCAGTCCAACACTCTGTGTCACACAGTGGCCAAAAAACCCCAGGTGCCATCAGGAGGTCCATCAGTGGGGCCAGGGTACTAGAAGCCCTCCCACTGTGCCCACCCCCAAGCACCAAGAATACAGAGCATCACTGCCCCAGACAGAGAGTTCCAACAATACGTTGTGGCCAATAGCCACTGAGGGGCCTCTGCTCCATATGTTGATCCAATCCCCTCTTGAAGCTGTATATGCTTGTAGCTTCCGCCACCTCCTGCAGCAGTGAATTCCCCATTTTACCTGGTGCTATTAACTCATGCTGTGTTGCTGCTGCCGGAAGCTTTTGAAAACCAAAAGAAAATACAACCATACTTCAGCGGAAAATGCATGGGGGGGGGGGGGAAATGAAGGTTAAAGCCATTCAGTCCTCATCACACACCATACAGCAGTAGAAAGGATGAACAGCTTCCACAATTATGGGTGAATTTTAAATTACTGTCTCAAATCGACTGCATTTAAAGAACACACGAATCAGAAAACAAAGGAAGCAGGTCTAGTTTCTTTTTAAATGCAGAGAAACACGTTAAATCTCAGCGTGACTAACCGTATTATTTTGTCTAAATGATGAATTGGGATACAGAGCTAGTCGCTTTCCAATATCAGCAGCGTAACGTAGGAAACCTTGATCCGTGAAAGAATGTTCTCTCGGGTGAACTGGGGGTCAATTTTTAAGAAAAAAAGAGAATAAAGCAGATTTACTCAGGGCAGGACACAATCATTGGTAAGCCATTATTTACCCAAGCTTGAGGGTCAGCAAGTTTCTACAGTAAGCTTTAATTGCATAGATTCTTGCTCATATTTACTTCCCCATATTGTATGGTACCAGGCAGGATGAAATAAGCCTCGTGGGGCAGTACCGTGACCCTCCCCCCCCCATGACAGTATACTTTAAAACATCAGGGGCTCAAGCAGGATGTTTCCCTCCACCTGTTTTCGCTACATTTTTCCAGTTGATATTCAGCTGTCCTCAGCATTCCACATTTCTGCAAACCAGTGCTCACTTCACGTAGGGCCATTTGTTCTTTCCTTTTTAATTCACCAGCTAAAATTTTTCTTCATACCTGGGTAGTCCCCCTAACATGGAGAAATCCCTACCCTGTCTGTGAATGGCCCCATTTTGCTGCCACACTTTTACCTAGCAAAACTTGTCTTGCTGCTAGAAGTGATACAGACGGTGTTGGTCGCCTTGGTGGACGATCTCCAGAGGCATCTGGATCGAGGCGGGTCGGCGCTGCTGATCCTTCTTGATCTGTCAGCACGGCCAGGGGCCAGCATGCCTTCGGGCCTGGCTCTTCCTATATGAGCCCCGTAGGTCCTTACGATCAGCGACCCAACAACTTTTGGTAATACCCAGCCCCAGAGACATCCATTTGGCCTTGATGAGGGTCAAGGCCTTTTCAGCCCTGGCCCCTGCCTGGTGGAATGAGCTCCCTCTGGAGATCCGGGCCCTGCGGGATCTGCTTCAATTCCGCAGGGCCTGTAAAACAGAGCTTTTTCGCCAGGCTTTCAGCTGAGGCAGTGGATGTCACTTGTTACTCACCTCCCCCCCCCCCCCCCCTCATTCCATCCCAGCGCTACAAGATCTGCTGGACCTGGACAAAAGGTCATGTCTGCAAGGCGGAATCTGCCATCTTAATCTTTGTAATTTTAGATTTTATGTATTTTAAATTGATCTTTTACAGTTTTTACCGTTGACTGTTTTTATTATGTAACCTGCCCTGAGCCTTGACTCACTCTGCAACCTGAATAGCATCCATACAACATACAAGAGTATGGAGAGTGGGGTTGTTGGTGGCTGGCTTACAGTTGTAGAAGTCTTCCTTTGGAGCCTGTGTGTTTTCCAGAAGCAGCCGTGCAGAATTTGATAGCCATGAATAAGCAGCTCTGGAGGGTTTTTAAGAATAATGGTTTGGATCCTAACTCCTTTTTCACCTGCACAAATCACTTTTCTGCTCATGCAAGAGAGGGGAAAGTGATGTTTGCTGATTCTCCCCTCCCAACTGCAAACCCCTAATGTCAAGGTCCACCGAGTCCCAGGGGCTGCATTTCAGGAGGCAGTGGAAGTAAAATTACACTCTGCAAACACTGCTGCGCTGATGGCACAGCCTGTTTACCTATTCCAAAGGTATCCCCACCTGGGTCACACAAGTTACTTGCATCTGTCAACCATTTATCATGCCATGATTGACTCAAATGGCTGCTGAGACTTTCACTAGAACTTTCGCCTTTGGCATCCGCTGTAATTCTTAAGAGATCGATTTCTTCATGGAGGGATTCATCTGGGTGATCACGAGACTGAAGCCTGCCAGCCTGCAATGTGAAGAAAGTGTCTCCAGGAAGAGATTCTCTGTAACCTGAAATTGTCACAGATGGTACTCAAAGTAAGTACATATTTAAAAAGCAAAACCAATCTAAGTATTTTTCTTTAGAAGGTATTTTGTTTTAGAAAGTTCATTTTCTTAGAATTTTTTTTAAATCCTCTTTTTAAAAAAGTAACCTCATTTCTCAGCTCCTGAATTCTGTCAGGTTTTGTAGTGTTACCACATTTTGTGATGCTTCTCTCTGTTTTAGGAATCATTTAAAATCAGGACATTAGCTTTTTATTATTTATTTCAGAAATTATTTCTAGACAACCAGTAATGTTAGCATTCCACAAGTGCTGGTGTTTGTAATACTCACATTTGGTGCTAAATCATAGTATCTTTTTGCACAAACTAAGAATATGTAAAACCAATCTTTCCCTGGTTTTAAGTTCTGCTCCTTCCCCATTTCTGGGATATTTTTAGTCAGCAATGAATTTGGCCAATGGAACAATATTTGAGGGGGGGGGGAGTGGAGTGGCTTTGATAGCCCAAATTTTGCCCTGCCATCCCAAGCCTGGCCTTTCTGTCCAGTCAGAAACTGGCTCTTACTCACACTAATCAGAATATCAGTTTTGCACAAGGCATTCAAAAGTACAGGAGAGGGAAGATGATGAGAAAAGAAGATGAGCACAGTTGCTATGTAAACCAGGTCACGAGGCCAAGATGACAGCCTAGGAAAGATCAATCATGCTAGTACAAAACTGGGTGTATGAGGCAACAGACTCTATTCAGCAGGCAAATGAGGGCAGGACAGGAAAACCAAAGAAAACTGTGCACAAGGCCAGACTTTCCAACCATTACTTTAAAATAACATGACCCTGCAATGAAACTATCTCACTGGCTTAGGAACTGTAGACGGTTTAGAGATCTTCTGGCTCAGTGTCAGTTAGCAAACAAGAGGAGGGCAAAGTCACCCAGAAGAGAAAGAAACCCATTTACCTGTACCAGAAAGCCTGCTGCTCCTTGGTGTGTCAAGCTCCTGTATAGTGCTAAGTTCATGCTGTTCCAAATCAAGGCCTAGCTTGACTTTTGCCAAAGGTGGTTTTGAAGGTCGCCATTTTGGTTCTCTTTCCCACGTACTTTGAAATGGGTCTGCAAAGTAAGCATAGGGTTCAGGCCACCTGGAACCGCAGCAGTGCAACAGCAAGGAGACCCAAGATATGAATCAGGAAATCCTCGGTTCAAGTCTTGCCTCTGCCTTAGGCAAGCCATTCTCTCGGTCTAAACCCCGACCTGTAAATATGGAAATATGTGATGCCCCGTAAAGATCAATGACAGAGATCCAAACACCCATTTCAGGCTTCCCAAAAGCTTAAGGGTTCCTGGGAGGATCTTTGACTTTTTCTTTGAACATCAAACCCCCCTGTTTTATCACAACCTGCTTTGAAAGTACCCTTGGGTTTCAGAAGTAGCTGTCTGTTTATTTTGAATACCTATTAGCTGCCTTTCTCCCCTACAGAACTTAAACGGGGCTTACAATGCAAGTAAAACAATGGTAAAAACACAATAAAAACAATAATAAATACAACAATCATAAAAACACACAAAGGGTCACAATTTAAGAACTCTAATTAGGAGTGCCAAAAAATAAAAACCAAAGCATTCAAATGCAGCCCCTAAATGTGCAGATTTAAGCGTATGATTCTTTGGATTCCAACCCGTTCATGTGAAGTAGAATTAGCAGGTCAGATTCCACAGATCTGCTCCACCAAGAGACAGAACTTTCCTCCAACACAAGAAAGGTTTCTGATGACTTAAAAGGTTACACAGAGCCCCCTTCATCTACCGAAACCTCTTTGGGTGGAGAAAAACATCATGCATAACAGAACAGACCCAATCTGTTGTGTTCTTGCTTAATATTCTAGGAATCTTCCATCGTTAGTGTGAAAGGAAGGAGGAAACCCCACTCCATCCAACTACATGAGAAAGCATGCCAGCGTTCATGATGTCAGGATGGGCCTTACCAATCTGCTGTGACGAACCCGTGCTTGAAAACACAAACTCCTCTTCGGTGGGGCTGCTTGTAGGGCCACACTCGGTCTCCTCTTGGTCATCAAAGTTTGCTTCTTTAGCGAGTGTTGCCAACAGTCTGAAGCTGCGAGGCTCTGGGGCCTGCGGAGTCGCCTCTCCATATGTGCTGGACTGCCCTGCCTACAAAGTTGGATTATTAGTGACTGATAAAAACCATGGGCGGAGGAGGTATTCTAACAGCATAAGTCATATATATACAGGAAAATAAAAGAAAGGTTATAAACAGGATTAGAGCTGCCTTGCTCCTACAAGTCCTACAGTTTCCTGTGCCTGATATGGGTTTCTCAGACACAGAGTCCTCCCCAGCTCTACAGATGCTACTAAGGTACCTCCCTATAGGCAAAAGGGTATGTTCACTATACTGCATTCCCCACAAGGATTTCAAGGATGACGGCAAAGTTCCTAGAGCACGTTTTGAATAACTAGCCCAGGATAAAAGGCTATGATTGAAATAGGTTTGTAAAACTGTTGCTTATAAGCATGCTCTGAAGAAAAGGGACATTTTGGACAGGGTAACAGTTGTGGGAAAGGGAGGGGAATTTCAGAGACCTGGAAATTGGGAGCAGCTGGACAAATGGCAAGAGCTGGTGTATGAAATGTTTCAGAATGAGCAAGATACTTTTTGAAGCAGTGTTTTAAAATAAGCATTATAGCTCTGCTGCAATTCTCCAAGGGGAAAAAAAGATACAATAGTACATTCATGACAACAGCGTTGCCACTGCCTGAGAGTCCATATAGGACTTTGGGTTGGGCAAAGTATTTTCCAGTGCATAACATCTTCATGCATTTTGTCAGGCCTGTCCAGTCTACAGCTCCCACAACCCAGCAGGCAGAGACTGACCAAGAGAGAGATCTTGGGGTCATGGTAGATAACTCGAGACAGTATGCAACTGCAATAAAAAAGGTCAATGCTGTGCTGGGAATTATTAGGAAGGGAACTGAAGACAAATCAACCAGTATCATAATGCCCCTGTATAAATCGATGGTGCAGCCTGGTTTGGAATACTGTGTACAATTCTGGTCACCTCACCTCAAAAAAGATATAACATTGGGAAAAGGGCAACTAGAATGATAAAAGGGTTGGAACACTTTCCCTATGAAGAAAGGTTAAAACGCTTGGGGCTCTTTAGCTTGGAGAAATGTCAACTGAGGGGTGACATGATAGAGGTTTACAAGATTATGCATGGGATAGAGAAGGTAGAGAAAGAAGTACTTTTCTCCCTTTCTCACAATACCAGAACTCATGGACATTCAATGAAATTGCTAAGCAGTCAGGTTAGAAGTGATAAAAGGAAGTATTTCTTCACCCAAAGGGGGCACAGTGAGAGGACTTCTAGTGTCCTGGTCCCATTGATGGACCTCCTGATGGCACCTGGGGGTTTTTGGCCACTGTGTGATACAGAGTGTTGGACTGGATGGGCCACTGGCCTGATCCAGCGTGGCTTCTCTTATGTTCTTATATGCATCCTTTTGATCTGTTTCACTAATGGTAGTGCTTTCCCTGGAGGTGAGGAAATGTCTGCTGATGCAACAACCTCTTGTATCTACTCTATTTACTCAAAAGGAAGACGACCTTGAATTTAAGATGACCCCTGTAAAAAAAGGAAAACTTATATACAAAAGCAGATGACCTTGACTTTAAAATTACCCCTCCTAAAAAAAGTAGCATTATGAACCAAGTTTTTTTTTTAACATAGTAATCAATATACAATATAGACTACAAAAGAAATAATTCCTTTCACTTTTTGCATCTCTTTACACTCTAACTGTTCTCAAATAGTATAGGATCATGCAGCTTTAAATATGTGAAGGCAAGAGACTGGCTTTTTATAAAAGCTTTTTGACTTGTCACTACTGTTAAGGCTCCCCTCCCCCAGGAGTCAAACTTCTAGGCCAAGTGAAGACCTCAACTGAATTACAGCTTTCTAAATCAATGGCTTTGCAGCGATATGACTCTCCCTAGGAAAGCACTGTTACCCCCCCACCACCGACACCTTCACAGTGTTTTTTGTGAGCTAGAATGTAACCCTTTTCCAACAGAAGGTGCTGTATCTCCAATCCAGCAGGGACACAAAATTAATCTGCCTTATCATTCCCTATCTAAAACATTCACAAAGTCTTAACAGCTACAAGCTGATGTTGTGCTAAATTGCTGCTCTCACTCTCTCTTTCTCTCCTGGGAGGAAAGAAAAAGCTGAGCTACTTAAAAAAACAAAACCCATCCAACTGTAGCTGGTGTGGAGGCCTGTTCTGAGATGTGGAGGCTTATTCTGAGCCAGAATCATGGATTAGTAGAGGAGCAAACCCACCTACATTTTTCTTACCATTCGCCAGGCAAGAGGGTCCAGTTTCTAAAGCTAGCCAGCTTCCCTCAAAATGCAGAGCAGTAGTTAAGGTGGTATTTCTGCAGCTGCACAGTTCTTTGGTGGCGAATGAACCAGCTCTCCCCGTATATGCAATCAGCCACCTATCACACTCAGGGGATCCATATGCTGAAGTGGAAGACTGCCCCCCACTTTAGACAACAAACAAAAGTAAAAAACGTAATCTTTACGTTAATACAGTCTTTTATCATTCAGCTCATTTGCATCCCATGCTTCCTCCAAAAAGTCAGGGCAACACACATCTGTCTCACCTCAATTGTTTTACCCCTCAAAAAACACTTGTCAGGTGGGCAAGCCTGAGTGTGAGTGGCCTAACGTCACCCTAGCAAGCTTTCATGGTAGACTTTGAACCTGGATCTCCTGAATCTGCACTCAACAATCTAACCACCATACTACATTGCCTCTATCTAGTCTCTCATACCAGCCAAAGTCTCCTGGCATCTAAATAAAGTGCTGCCTTTCATGGGAAGGATCCACACGCCTTCCTGATAAAGTTTCAGATGTCGGTCTGCAGTGGAACACTTAGATTTTAGTCCAGTAGCACCTTAAAGACCAATGAGTTTCAGGGTATACACATTTGAGAGTCAAAACTTCCTTTAAGCTTTGACTCTTGAAAGATTATACCTTAAGAGAGAGAGCCAGTTTGGTGTAGTGGTTAAGTGTGCGGACTCTAATATGGGAGAACCGGGTTTGATTCCCCACTTCTCCACTTGCACCTGCTAGCATGGCCCTGGGGTCAGCCATAGCCCTGGCAGAGGTTGTCCTTGAAAGGGCAGCTGCTGTGAGAGCCCTCTCAGCTCCCCCCCCCCCACCTCACAGGGTGTCTGCTGTGGGGGAGGAAGGTAAAGGAGGTTGTGAGCAGCTCTGAGACTCTTCGGAGTGGAGGGTGGGATATAGATCCAATATCTTCTTCTAAAATTCTCATTGGTCTCTAAGATGCTACTGGACTCAAATCTAACAAGCCATCCAGAAAACAGCCCAGCAGGCCATTAAGACAGTAGGTACATAAGAGAAGCCATGTGGGATCAGGCCAATGGCCCATCCAGTCCAACACTCTCTTTCACACAGTGGCCAAAAAAACCCAGGTGCCATCATGAGGTCCACCAGTGGGACCAGGACACTAGAATCTCCCACTGTTGCCCCCACCCCCAAAATGAGTTTTGACCTGTTGAGTAGCTGTTGTTTGTCTGCAGCAGTAGAAAAGAGCAAGAGCCCAGTAGCATCTTAAAGACTAACAGAAGCTGTAACAGGGTAGGAGCTTTCCTGAGTCACTGCTCACTTCTTCAGATATCTGAAGGATGCCTGCTCCCCGCCACACACATACCTGAAGGAAGACCTTTAAAGCCTCTTGCTGCTGCTCCATCTGTTTCTTCAACTGAGCATGCTTGCGCATGAGCAAGTCCTCCTGCACTCTCTGCCGAGCAAGAAGAGCCTCCCTTTGTTCATCCAGCTGTTCTTGCAGCTCTTTCAAGTGCTCCTGCTGAGCCTCAATGCTCTTGGAGGAAGCCAGCATCCTGTCCCTTAATTCCACTATATCAGAATAACTGGACAAGGAGCCACTTTTGGTTCCTAATTCCTGCGGCCTCCCAGGTTCACTGGCTGTAGGGGGAGGCAAAGGCTGAACAGGAGGGCGGTGAGGCTGGTCAAACGCTGCTCTGTTTGCTGCCAGCATGTGTTTTAAAGAAGCTGGTGACTGAGTCTCTTCTGCGGGAGCTCCACAAGTTTCTGATTTGTAAGGATGGAAGGTTTCTGAAGACCCAGGAGATGTGTCTGTGGGCAAAGCAGGCTGGACCTGCTGCAAAGGCAGAATAGGCTGCATTTTAGCAGAAATATCCTGAGTCTTAAGAATGACTAATCCTGGAATGCCATGGAATTCTAATCCCTGTGTGGCTGGTGTCTCCACTAGATTCGCTTTTTCTGTCTCTTTGTGTGAACCAGAAATCTGGGAGGACTCAAAAGGACTCGGCTGAACCTGGGCATCCATTGTCTGGATGCAATCCCGACTGCCCACATCGAGCCTTTGCTCTGCGTCCTTGTTCTTTGAGGGCTCTTCCAACCTCCGAGGAAGTTCTGAATACCCAACAGCCCGTGCAAAATCTTCCACGGAAGCATTCGTAGATAGCAAATGACCAGCTCTCTGAGAGGCATCAGGTCCTTGTGACAACGACGACGGTGCAGGGACAGAACTTAGGCGTTTAAAGCCTCCAGCAGCAGGACCAAACAATGCCGCGGAAACTGATGCGTATCTTTGTTTTAGCTTGTTCTGATACTCCTGTAATCGTTTCCAGGCTTCATCAATTGACTCTTTGTGCATCCTAAAAGAAATATAAATGTATTTATTTATTTTTAATCAGATTTATATCCCGCCCTCCCCTGACGGGCTCAGGGCGGCTAACAACAAATAAAAACAGCATAAAATATTAAAAAAACAAAATATACAATAAAATCATTTCCATTTTATAGTCATTAAAAGTCCAAGATGCAGGTTGATGTTCTAGTTATTCTGGTATCAGAAGGGATGACAAGCATTTTTTAGTTGCCTAAGTAATATCAAACGGGCAGCCCCCATCGCCTTAATTCTGACAGAGTAGTACCTGTTTTGCACAAGAAGACGCTGCTGGTAGTCACGGATCATTTGTATATGATCATCTTCTCTAGAACTGCTGGCCACTTGTGTTCCTGCGACAGTTTCAAACTAATAAGAAATTAAGTTCAGAAAATTTAGCAGAGACAACACAAGACGTTATTTCCTGCAATAGTCCTGGAGGGCACACTAAGTCTTATTTCAAAGCCTGCAACAGTCACAGAGTACTAGGGTTAACCAGAGGTTGGCTCTCCAGAGTTTCATACCATTTCTGCAAGATGTGGATAACCTTTGCTTCTCTAGTTCAATCACACACACACACACCCCATTGTCTGTCAGGTCATTGTTCTAAAACAATGGCCTACCTGAGACAGTCAGAAAGATTCTCCTGGTATTCAGCAAACTATGGAAAACAAAACTGTGCACGGGGAGGTGTTTGTGAATTTCCTGCACTGTGCAGGAGGATGGACTAGATGACCCTGGAGGTCCCTTCCAACTCTATAGTTTTATGACCTTTTTTATAAAGGCAGCGGGATTACATTATAAGGCAATGGTTCAAGAAGCCTGCTTTAATGTCCTTCCTTCTGCTGTGCTGTATGGGAGGTTTAAAAAAAAATCCATATCCCAACAGGTTTTGTGTTTGTGGTTCAAGGGGTATAGACAGTACTGAACATGTTCTCCTGCATTGTACATTTTACTGTGATATTCATGCCATTTACTTAGATCCTCTTCTTCAAAATCACAAGAGACTCTCTTCCTATTGTTCACTCATAACCCTGAGATTACTGAAATTGTGGCTAAATATCTGTGCTGTGCTCCAAATAGGAGATAAATGTTTCAAATGTTGTGGTAATACATGTTTTCTCCCTTGCTGATTGTGCACATCTATGCTGTTATGCCAAAAAAGGTGGTTGTTGTTGCTGAATAAAGGGAACAAGACTGTGGGCTACACAACACTGCATATATTGTTAATATAAATATATATTACCAGTGGAGACCCTGCAAGGACTTGCATTGGGCATTCATCTCCCCCCTCCCCCAATATTTCCTCTGTTCCTTCCCTGAGATACCCCCGGAACTTCTTCCTTTTCCCTATTTTCTTCTCTCCTTCCCACCCACCAGCCAACCTACCTTTATCTGCTTTCCCTCTTTCCTTCCTCCCTGGGGGCCTCTACCCTGAAAAAATATGGCCCAGCTGCACAGTGCCAGTCATCAGGACAGGCCCATTTGTACAGTGGGGAACCCACATGGACTTGTGGGGAGGTACCACATTTTCTCTTGTATTCCTCTCTTCACACTGTTTTTTCTTTCTCCCTCCAGGCAACCCCTATATCCTCACCTTTCCCTGCTTCCCTCTCTCCTTCTTGCCCACACCAACCAACTTACTTTTTACCTCCCCCCCGCCACCATTTTGCTGTATTTATTATTTAATGTCATTTATACATCATTTTGCTCCACAATGGGGACCTAAAGGAGCTACATCATCATCTCCTCTTCCATTTTATTCTCACAATAACCATGTGCGGAAATTTAGGCTGAGAATTTGTAAGTGGCTCAAGGTTACCCAACAAGTTTCCAACGTGTAGACATCTGGGTCACCCAGATCCTAGCCTGAAACTCTGATCACCACACGTCATTGGCTGACATGGGGTGGTTGTTGTGCCCGTGGCAAGCAGCTAGGCCTGGGTGAATCATGAGAGCGCCCTCAAAGGTCAAAGCTGGAAAGTGCCCTGCAGACTGACTTTTACTGACAGAAACCAAAATTTGAAAGCTAGCAATACTGTTGCAGTTGCCTAGCAACCACAGAGGGTACACAGGCTCTTGAGCAAGAAGCACTGCTTCTATTGTTTTAGAGGGTTTCAAACACTACAAACTTTTTTTTTAAAAAAAGCATTTCAAATTTGTCTGCACACTTGGGGTTTTTCTCAAGTTTGTACAAATATAATGGCTCCAGTTTCTGGATTTAAGTACCCACAGATAGGGCCATGTTGAAAATTAGATTCATTTATGGTATTACTAATATAATTATATGTATAGGTTATATATTCTGTTCTCTATATATATAATTTAGCACTCGCTATCCTGTTTTCAACCCTATAATACCACCTCCTGGTGTACTTAATGTATCAGATCTACTACTTATGCTTCATTTCAAATTTCTGTAATCTTAGGACTGTTACTCCACTTACCAGATGTCTTTTTCTATTAATTGCGCTAACTTGCATCTGTAATCCTGAGCCTCAATGAAAAAGGCAGACTAATAAAAAGGTAATTGCAAAATACCTCTATTCAACCCTCTTTTTAATTTGCTACTCTTCTACCTGTGATTTCCGCTCCAATTTCTCCTAAAAGCGGCTTCCGAGAGAGATCAGTCCTACAGAAGTCACCTTGACACAAGCCGTAAACTCTCTGACATCTATGTCCCTTTTAAAAAGGAAATTGCTCCTTGCACAACTCTCCGGCTGTGAAGAAAAATGGGATATAGCAGACAACTACCAAGAAAGATGAACCTGGATAATGCAGATGTGTCATACCCAAAGCTTCCCAAGGTTAAGGAATGACACAATTCCGGCCACAGAACCTGTATTCCCTCTAAGCCCAAACTCCCCAATCATGCCCGAGCCTCATTTTCCCAGACTTCCTTTCTTACCATGGAGGAAAGAAATAGGAAGTGGAGCAACAGGCTCCACCACAAACTGTTTGGAGGAAACTTCTCTCAAAGGAAGTTTCAACATCAATGGTCAAGACTCTCGAAGGCTACACACTGCTCTCCTGACCTGGTAAGAGTTTGCCTTTCCCTGTTCCTTCTATGTTACCTATGAATAGTAAGACAAGGAAAGGAGAAGAAGATGATAATGAATTTATATCCCGCCCTATACTCTGAGTCTCAGAGAGGTCACAATCTCCTTTCCCTTCCTCCCCCACAACAGACACCCTGTGAGGTAGGTGGGGCTGAGAGAGCTGTCACAGAAGCTGCCTTTTCAAGGACAACCTCTGCCAGAGCTGTGGCCACTCCAAGGCCATTCCAGCAGGTGCAAGTGGAGGAGTGGGGAATCAAACCTGTTTTTCCCAGATAAGAATCCGTACACTTAACCACTACACCAAACTGGCTCTTTGGTGGTTCAGCTTTGGAAGTTCAACTTATGCCCTGCTATGCCAGTCGCCAGCTTTGCCTTTTATTTAGATTAAGCAGGTGAAAATCAACTGCACACATACCCCATTAGTGTTAAAGAACACTATGCATGACACACTCTTTATCAAGATTGGTTCAGAAGAAAACAGGCAAACAAGGGTTGATGTGAAGACTGGAGGCACAGCAACTTTTCTTTCTCGCTTTAAGAGCCAGTCTGGTGTAGTGGTTAAGTGTGCAGACTCTTGTCTGGGAGAACCGGGTTTGATTCCCCACTCCTCCACCTGCACCTCCTGGAATGGCTTTGAGTCAGCCATAGCTCTGGCAGAGGTTGTCCTTGAAAGGGCAGCTGCTGTGAGAGCCCTCTCAGCCCCACCCACCTAACAGGGTGTCTGTTGTGGGGGAGGAAGATAAAGGAGATTGTGAGCCGCTCTGAGACTCTTCGGAGTGGAGGGCGGGATATAAATCCAATATCATCTTCTTAAGAGCAGAGCTTGGGATCACCCTTGGAAACTGACTATTGGCACGTTAAAGACAAAAATGGAAACTTCACTGCAAGTATTACTTTAATCAACGGGTAACTGACTCATTGGAACTCGCTGCTACAAGATGATGGCTACTGGATACAATGAATTCTAAAAAGGGTTGGAAAGATTTATTCAGGAAAGGCCTATTGTTGGCTGGTAGCCAAGGAAGACGAATAGGGCCTCCAGATTCAGAGGCAGAATGTCTCTGATAGCCATATTCAGTCAAGCAAGGGAGGGTTGTTGACTACAGGCCTTGCTTTTGGGCTTCTCTGGGGCACCTGATAGGCCACAGTTGAGCACAGGATGCTAGACCAGATGGGTCATCTGTCCAACCTGACAGGTTTACCAAAGAATTCTAAACCAATCAACCATTGGGGAGCTCTCAATGTAAAAACAACGGCCACTGAGCCCTGGTATGGGAACCCCAAGAGAGGTTTTTGAGCAAGATTTGTTTTTTTAAAATCACATGACAGATTTAGGGATATTTCTGGAGTTTCTCTGCAATATTACTATTTGTGGTCTATTTGCTGTCAAACAGATACGCTTTCTGGCGTTTAAGCATCTTCCCACAGAAGAGAATTATGGATCACTGCACAGATTAGTCAAGCAACTTATTTTTCTCTTTGACACCAGGTTGTTTAATCATGAACGCACAAATTTAACTATTCACACACAAATTGCTGCACTGCGTGATAAACAGAGAAGGAAGAATCCTTGATCATCAACTGAATTATTCTCTGCCTCTCCTCAGCCAATAAATTAGAAAATCCAGCCCAGTAGAGCGGCTGATAATGCTGTTTCACATCCTTTCCAGCATGCTGAATAAACTCTGTCTTCCCATAAAGCAAGGATTGTTTTCTTTTTTTACCTTCAGTTCTGTTTTCTGCTGCTGGTTCATAACAGGGTCCTGGTCATTTGTCTGAATGGCCTGAGACGGTGCTGCTCTTTTCTCCTGCTCCTTCTTAACATCTCCCTCCAGGTCTTGCATTTGGGCCCTCAGCAAGTCAACCTCAAGTTGAATCCTTTGCTCTTCAATGTGCTGAAGCAAGGCCAGCTGCTCTTGCTTTTGGTACTCCAACCACTCCATCTGAATCAAAAAGAACACTTGGTGCAATAAGGACAAGATGAATTCTCCAGTCATCCTACAAACCACAGTCCTGAGGAAGATGCTTGTTACTTCCCCCTGCCAACTGCATCCCCTTGTACACCCAACCCTGAGGGTTGGGGGCAATACTCCCTCAAGGCTGTGGAGTCTTGTGAGCAAAAATTCTACTTCATGCGCTACTGGCATTTAAAGTTGTGAGCTACTGCATCAATTACTTTGCTCTGGGATGATTTTTCTTGAGCTAAGACAAAAATGTGTGAGCCAGAGGCTAAAAAACGTGTGAGCTAGCTCACACCAACTCAGTTTAGAGGGAACACTGGTTGGGGGGGCCACCATGAAAAGCAAAAAGGGGCAGGGCGGGGAGAGGAACGGCAACAAGGAAGCATCAACTCAAATGGGAAGTTGAAGCAAAATTAAGACGACAGATTAATTCTCAAACTAATGTTGAAATGGTGGCCAAGGCTGAAATTGTTAGCCTTAAAATAAAGGCAAATGTTTCAAAGCTGAATTACTTGATATAAACATGTATGACAAAAACTACTGTATCGTTACTACTGATATCACTAGTACTATGCAAACTGTCAAGACTGGAAGGGGGGAAAAAATAAGTATACCTGCTTTTGCCTTTCTACTTCCTTTCCCGTGTTGGTTGGTTGTTCTTGTGAGTGCCTTACACCCACGTTTCCAGCAACAACAGTTTGGTCCAATATTTCTGGCACCACAAAAATGCAAAAAAAAAAAAAAAGTATGTTACTAACATTATGACCAATTACAAAGCAATATTTTCTGTCCACCATAAATTGATTTGAGGTTGAATCATTGAGGCAGTTATGCACATGAGTGGAAGTTTCGAATATGGAAGGAAAAATGGATTTGAAGGATCTCAAAATGAAGAATGTTTCAGATGGGCAACTGTGTCGGACTGCGACAGAAGAGCAACAGCACCTTAAAAGACAAACAAGATTTCCAAGCTGCCCACCTGGAGCTATCTTCACAGAAGATCTTCAGGGTACAGGTTTTCAAGAGGAACAACTGCCTATGTCAGACTAAGCAGGACTGGGGATCCCTAAGGTCAGGTGGAGAAGATGGAGAACAAGGCAGCAGGTATCTTGCATTAATTTGCATGAATTCTGTCCATGGATCTTAAGGAAGCCCACTGAACATTTTTATCTTCTACATCAACCTTAACAGCCACCACAGTTTTTGGTTTTTTTGAGAGAGTGGGAATAGAGCCACTTTCAATTACGACGCTATTCAGCTGATTCCCAGGAAATGTTTGTAAAGGTCAAGCTCCAGGATATTCTCCTTGCCACTGTGACGTATTGGCTATTTGGGAGGCCTGGATTAACCCCCCACACTTCTCAGCCAAACTGACGACTAGCTTTTAGCGTACAAGATCTGTGCACAGAGCAAGCCAGGGCTCCCCCCTGGCTTCTCCCTCCTTTCTCAGCACACTAAGCCCTTGAAATGTTAGAGCGAGGTTGTACAGAGACCCTCATGAATAGCACAGGGTTCTGCAGTGGGAGGGTGAAATAACCTCCACTTCTACCACAGAACCAAAAGGTGTCTGCTGTCTGAAAGCTATAAACGACTCTGTGGGACAAAAAAAAATGGTATAACCTCAGATATTCTGTCCAGAATCCTTTCAAGTAAAAACAAAATACAAGTGTAATATAGTGGTGAAGTGGCTGGGGAATATACAAGCTATAATTGAATACAAAAAGACAGAAGTGAGGATAGTGAGGCTGATGTTCTAGATGGGATCCTTTTTCAATCGTGGATGATACAAGTTTTATATTTACCGCCTCTGTAAAAAGACTGGGGGCACTCCTTGATCCAGACTTTTTTTCTGGGGAAGGAAGCTGGTGCCATCGCTGGGAGTGCCTTAAGAACATAAAAGGAGCCATGTTGGAAGAGGCCAATGGCCCATCCAGTCCAACACTCTGTGTCACACAGTGGCAAAAAAAACTCCAGGCACCATCAGGAGGTCCATCAGTGGGGCCAGGACACTAGAAACCCACCCACTGTGCCCCCCCCAAGCACCAAGAATACAGAGCATCACTACCCCAGTTAGAGAGTTCCATCAATACCCTTTGGCTAATAGCCACTGACAGACTTCTGCTCCATGTTTATCCAATCCCCTCTTAAAGCTGTCTATGCCTGCAGCCGCCACCGCCTCCTGTGGCAGTGAATTCCGTATGTTAATCACCCTTCTTTCAAGTTATATGCTGTCTGGGGAATATACCACCCTTCCCTCCTGGACTCAGCTGACCTGGTCTTATTGATCTTTGCTACTGAAACCTCAAAGAAAAGCTACTGAATATGCTCTATGTAGAGAACTTGGGATGCTTCAACTGGAGCCAAATACTGCAGCTTGTCTTAACCGGTCCCCACAGGTTTGGTCATATAACATTGATTTCTCTAACACCACCACTGCTATAGCAAATAGGTTCACTATCCAGATCTGGCGCCTGAAGGCTGTGTAGGCTCACACCAGTGGCTTGTGCCATTCTGGTGACAATGGAATTTTTAACAGCTGTTTGGTGTAGTGGTCAAGTGTGCAGGTTTGATTGCCCACTCCTCCTCCACATGCAGCCACTGGTGCGACCTTGGGTCAGTCACAAGCTCTCACCAAAGCTGTTCTCTCAAGAGCAGTTTTCTGAGAGCCCTCTCAGCCCCACCTACCTCACAGAGTGTCTGTTGTGCGGAGAAGGAAAAGGAGATAGTAAGCCACTCAGACTCCAAGCGAAGGGCGGGGTATAAATCCAATCTCTTCTCTTCTTCCCCTACCCCATGTCATATCATAAGCCTGCTTGATAAAGCAATTCCCCTTGCCAGAAAGCTTTAGGCTTCCTTGAGAAACTCTATAAACCTGTTCTTCTAACAGGTATGCTCTCCTCTAGCAAAAGGAGTTTTCCATCAGTGGAAGGCATCACCATTCATGGAATGGACCTGACCCCTTTCCATTACAGGATTTGTTTTATGGTTCTTTGGATCCTGCAAGATCATTATGATCATGTTCAATTCCAAGATGCAGGAAGAATCAGACAAAGCACACCTGCTGCTTCAGAAGAAGGATCACGGTTTGGTTCATCCTCAAGTTCTGATTCACACACTCTCCTTTCTCTACTAGAAATCGTTCCTGACTCAATGGTGTCTGTCTCACTAGGAGCTGCCGTCTCATGTCTCGCCGTCCAGTTGTCTTTTTGATTCCTGATCTTGCTTAGCAATTTTTTTAAAGCTAATTGTGGATGAGTCTTGGGTGCCTTTTCTACTTCAGCACCTAAAAGAAAAATCCATAAGAAAACATGTAAGGTATATAAAATATGTTACCTAAGATTATGATTGATTTCATCTAAAATTAAATTCAGCAGTAAAAAACTTTAAAACAGTATAGGGAGCATTTTATGTCTTGGGAGT
The DNA here is from genome assembly GCF_032191835.1 of Heteronotia binoei. Lineage (NCBI taxonomy): Eukaryota > Metazoa > Chordata > Lepidosauria > Squamata > Gekkonidae > Heteronotia > Heteronotia binoei. Next base: position 176,104,328 of record NC_083225.1, read on the forward strand.
TTTACGAACAAAGGGCAAAACGACGATTTTAAACGTCAATAAACATCTGAAATCCCTTAATAAATAAACAAAAGAAATCCCTTAGCACCTGTCACATCAACCATCACCAGTGGTCTGACCTAGCCTCAGATCGCAAAGCACGGAGGCACACCATCCACCAGGCTGTCTCTTCCTTTGAGAACGCACGCATAGCTGGTCTTGAGGACAAAAGGAGATTGAGGAAGAATCGCACTGCTACAGGACCAACCCTAAATCAGACTTTTCCCTGCAGCCGCTGTGGCCGGACCTGCCTGTCCCACATTGGTCTTGTCAGCCACCAGCGAGCCTGCAGCAAACGTGGACTATTGCACCCTTCTTAAATCTTCGTTCGCGAAGCCAAGCCGAGAGAGAGAGAGAGAGAAACATCTGGTGTTTCTGCCTGTGTGAATCCGCCTGCCACAACAGGTTCTGTAAACCTTTCCCCTTTCCAGATGCAACAGGTTAGGTGAACATGTCATTTGCCTGTGCAAATTATCTACTTGAAGAAACTGACATATGATTACAGACATACAAAACTTAGTTATCAAATGACCCATCAATTTTACACTATTTACAAATGCAGATCCGCCATTCTGATATGAGATCAAGATTCCTACCGAAATGTAAAATACGCTCCCAAAAGTGATCATCCTCTCTCACTGATAGGCCTCCCCCTGGATCTGACTCTCCACTGCTCTTCCCACACCACCCACTGAGGTTTGTAAGGTTCATAAGTTAAGCTGAATATCTGCATATGAGTTTAAGTGAGCTGTGCATCAACATTCTTTTAACCCAGGGGTGGAATTCTAGCAGGAGCTCCTTTGCATATTAGGCCACACACCCCTGATATAGCCAATCCTCCAAGAGCTTACAAAAGAGCCTTGTAAGCTCTTGGAGGATTGACTACATCAGAGGTGTGTGGCCTAATATGCAAAGGAGCTCCTGCTAGAATTCCGCCCCTGATAACCTCTACAGAAATATTCCTTGCAAAACTTTCACTGCTGCATAAAGGTGGTTCACAACACTGCTCATGAGTGAACTTCAGCATAAAAGAACCCAGTTTAGAAACTTCTGTTATTACCTGGCTCTGTATCCTGCTCATCCCCCTGTTTCAATGGTGCATCCCCTGGCTCCTGGGAAAGATCCAGTTCATCATCCTGAGAGGGATCAGACAAGGTCGGCAAAGGCTGTGGGTCAAGGTGCAGAATGAGGTCTCCTCTCATTTCTATGCGGAGGAATTAAGTCACATGAAATGGGCATGCTAGAGACTGTGCTGCTGATTCTAAATACCCCAGAGGATACCCAGTTTTTAAAACTGTTTTTATTAGCATAACAAAGTGTTCAGTGGAAAAGCAATATATACTTCAAGATGCTCAATGAAATTACACCCTGGGTACCACTGAGAGGAACTACTAACAATTCATTCTCTTACCTTATTACCGGCAACTACTCTTTTTAGGTCAGAGTTAGTACCTTGCAACAAAAATTTCAATCACCAAGCAAACAAGTGGTTGCCAGAATTCACACTACACACATTTATGACAAAAATTGGAAGTGTCACCCAAACTCTGATTCCAAATTGAAATAGTTCTTACAACTGCATGAACCTAGTCCTCTAGGGAAAACAATTCCAGTAAACTCAACATGCCACCAGCATTGCTTTGTATAGGAAAGCTTTTAAACTGAACAGGGAAACAAACGCACTCAGGTTGTGAGTGGCAATCCACTTCACTCTAGAGTACTACTGGAGTGATCGAAGTCACTGCAACAGGAATATTCTGTAGCAGTTATCATAGGCATAAGATAAATCTCCCCTCTATCACTGTTTCTGCAGGCTTTCCTTTCCTTCTGAAGAAATCCATGCAGGCTCCTAAAAAGGGCCAATAAAGTCAGTGGAAATTGCCAAGAAGCGCTGCTTGGCAGGCTACTTCTCTGACCTTCTCACTATGAATTTAGGCAGATCATGAAAGCGAAGGCAGGGAGGGATGAGTAGTCAGTGCTTAGGTCCAATGGCCCCTGTCTTACACATGTCCAGGGTAATGCCGATTGCCACTTCAGGTCAAATTAGCTCAGAGATCCTAGAGGTTTTGTTGTCTTCCTCTGAACCCAGAGCAGAGGTCACTGTGGGAGTTGGGGAAAAGGTAGCTATCAATTTCCTACATTGTGCAGACTAGATAACCTCTGACGTACCTTCCAGATCTATGTTTCTAAATCACTGTTTTTTGTTTTTTTTTAAAAAAAACACTTTCAGGGAATCAGCTTCACTTCACCTTGTCTGCTGAGCTGTCCCTGAACACTTGCTACATGGAGGTGGGGAGGTGGAGTGCACCACAGAAGTTTTGGTACACTGCCTACTGGCCACACTTGGACTTATTTGGGGCACTGGGCAGGTGTGCAAGATCTCCCACTGCCCTGAATAAACAGCAGTACAGAAGGTGCTCAACACCCTGTCGCTGCTTGCATGCTGCGGCAATATACTGGCTGGTAATTGCAGACTAGCTAACAAAGCTTGCCAGCTGTTATTTTCCTTCTCGCTGGTTAACCTTGACAAGTTTCCAAGCAACCGTAGCTAACCCCCCACCCCTAACACTTTTCTAAGTAAAAAACTTACTCCGCTCTCCGGTATACATGTCTTCAAAAGCACACTCCAGCTCTCTCTGCCATTCTTCCCGCAGTTCCTCGCGTCTGTAGCCCGGTTCAAACAGCTGAGGTGGCATCTGCGCAACTATCTGTCTTCGACGTGCCAGGTCCATATTCTGCATCCGTTCAAGCTCATTCATCAGCTTTTCCCTGTCCTAAAAGGCAGCAGGACCAATCCATTAATCGACTGCCATTCAAAGCCAGGTGTTTTGTTTGACGTAAACCGATCCCACTCTTAGTGCATTATGGGTGCTTAAAGAAGTGTAAGAAAAAGGAATTGTCAAGGGTCCTCAGGACTGCTGCACACGATTTTGATTTATCAAAATAAAAGTTCAACCTACAAGCAACAAATTACTTCAGAATTATATGACAGAAAAAAACAAGACAAATGGCTTAACTATCTAAGAAGATGATATTGGATTTATATCCCACCCTCCACTCTGAATCTCAGAGTGGCTCGTAATCTCCTTTATCTCCTCACCCCCCACAACAGACACCCTGTGAGGTGGGTGGGGCTGAGAGGGCTCTCACAGCAGCTGCCCTTTCAAAGACAACCTCTGCAAGAGCTATGACTGACCCAAGGTCATTCCTGCAGATGGAGGAGTGGGGAGTCCAACCCAGTTCTCCCAGATAAGAGTCCGCGCACTTAACCACTACACCAAACCATATTTTCCAGGACTTGCTATACATGGCACAAACCTTAAAATCCAAAAGTCAGAAGACCACGGTCAGACATTCTCTATGTTGCTAGCAACTGCGGTTGAAGCATGACACAGACCGGACCTTTAGTCCATCAGAAGCCAAGCTAGCTTTTTTCTCCAGGTTTTTAGCTCCATTATATTTTTTTTTGACCAAGCATCAGGTGATGATATAATCTAATCTTGCTGGAAACCTCTAGAAAATACCTCACCATTCCTGACCTCCTCCCTTCCACTTGTGGACTGCAGGCTCTCATGAAAAGCTAATTACAACTTTTTCAGCTCTGGCCTTAAGGGTAAGGCCTATGTAGGCCGAGAGATCAATTAGTAACACCTGCAGAGTCGAATAAGCCTGTTACAACTCACATTAACTCTTGAGGGAGAAAGCCAGGGGTGCTTTACTTCACAGCTGCCATTAAACAAGTTCAGTGGGGCATATTAATTCTGTTTTTTACACACACACTAATAGAGGGCTCTATTAGATTAGCAACAAGATAAAAGAAACATACATTACACAGGGCATGTTCAGTTATCTGTTTTATTACATATAAAATGAGTCTGAATTCTCTTTCAAATAAACAGTTTTAAAGTAACCTGCAGTTCTCTTTAAAAAGGGACATGTGCCATTTTTCAACATGGTTTACAGTCTAAAGATGTTTTATTAGGTCATAGATCTTTATGAAACACTGACTTCAGTTTTGAAGATTTTCCTATATGGTTTTAGAAGACACCGTTTGTTAATTGCTACTTAAAATGAAATATTAATAGCTTCCTTCTTTGCAGCATCAGGTATGTTACAACAACATTAAGTATTCTGGGAAGAGAAGCCCACATTATTCTCCCTTAATAGCTCAGCTTTATAGCTTCTGTTGAATTAGTAAAGTGCCATAAAAATGAATCCCTAATGCAGGACGCGGCAAAATATTTAACATATGCACATTTAAGGAAATTACAGAGCAGTGAGAACAAGCAGTGGACTTGTGGTTTGGCATGAGACCATTCTAAATAAAGCCACTTCTTAATAAAAAAAAGAGAGAGTCTTGCAGCACTTTAAGGGAGAATAAATTTATTGTAGCATGTATGCTCTTCAGGGACTGAATCTGGAACGAACAAGAGGAATGCTCCCTTAAGACAATCCAAATAGAGGAAAAAAACAGCAAAAAAGAAGCCCGGCAGAACAGAATCAAAGTCCCCAAGAATCTCTGCAGTAGAAACTGAAGGTGGCGGGCATTTCTGCAAACCCAGCAGAACCACTGCAATGTGCCCAGCAGAACCGGTGGCAGTGCAAACCCAACAGGACTAAGGCCAAACCAAAGAATCTCTGCAGCAAAAACTGAAGGTGTAGGGGTGGGGGCATGTTTGCAAGCCCAGCAGCACCAGTGCGATCAAAGAGATGCAATTCCAGTTCAAGAGGACTGATGTCTAGCACAGAATCACAGAGCAGAGCAGGGGATTTTTTAAGCTCTGTGCAAAAAAATGGAAAGGGAACCCAATCTGGCAAAAAAAAGGGGGGGGGAGCCTCTTGAAACTGACAAGAGCAGCTGGGAAGCCAATAGAAACCAGAGACACATAGGGGAAAAGAAAAAGAAAACAGTTAAAGGCTGGAAAATTCTGCCCATTCTTTTGTTCTGAAGTTCTTCTCCCCATGGCCTTGGAGTTTTGTAAACAGTTTAACTGAGTGGTTACAGTCTGTCTGGAAGCGTATTCATTCATGAACCACTAGGCACCACACCAAGTTTGTGGACTGTTTTTGACAGGCACCCTACCATGAACATAGCTTTGTGAACCAAGAACCAGCCAAAATTTGTGACAAACTTTACTTTGTGAGCTGTTCTGTGCACATCCTTATTCAAGATTACACTGTGAATGAAGTTGAATCATATATGCATCAGGAAGTTTGGGAAGAATGGAAAGACTGGAACTGGAGATTCCAGAGTGTCACAGGGCACTTAAAAGTTCAAATTGTGTTAATAGTCAGTGACTGCACATCATGCACGCGACAATACCAGAAGAGGCATCTTTGTCTTCTAGCCTGACATAGTTTAATTGCTGTAATACTGCTGGCGCTCCCTTATTTTTTCAGAGAGGCCTCCTGGGAGGAATCTGCTGTGGCTGTCCCAAGATTCTCTGCTGTGTTCACCACTGCAAGGTTCTCCATGACACACAAAACATGGCAGTTCCACCCCATTTTTTTGTGTGCCTTGCAGGACTTGCTCACAGTGCTGCACGTATAGTACATAAGAGAAGCCATGTTGGATCAGGCCAATGGCCCATCCAGTCCAACACTCTGTCACAGCGGCCAAAAAGCCCCCAGGTGCCATCAGGAGGTCCATCAGTGGGGCCATCCTAAGCAATACCAGTGCAATCAAAGAGATGTAATGCCAGTTCAACAGGACTGATATCTAGCACAGAATAACACTCCAAGCTGGGAGCAAAGCAGGGGATTTTGCAAGCTCTGCGCAAGAAGATGGGAAGGGAACCCAATCTGGCAAAGGGGGGGGGGGGGGGAGAGCGAAAGCCTCTTGAAACTGACAACAGCAGGTGGGAAGCCAATAGAAACTGGAGAAACATAAGGGAAAAGAAAAAGAAGCCATGCTGGATCAGGTCAATGGCCCATCCAGTTCAACACTTTGTCACAGCAGCCAAAAAAACCACAGGTGCTATCTGGAGGTCCACTAGTGGGGCCAGGACATTAGATGCCCTCCCACTGTTGCCCCCCCCCAGCACCAAGAATACAGAGCATCACTTGCCCCAGACAGAGAGTTTCATCAATACCCCACAGCTAATAGCCACTGATGGACCTCTGCTCCATATGTTTATACATGCAGTCAGGCTGGGAAGGAGGGTGTGCAGATGAAGGTAAGGGGCTGGCAACATAAGAACCACAGGAAATGAGATGTTGGACTAAGCAGACCTCAAGTGGGATTCTGCAGAGTTCTCCTTCTGCTCTTAATGAACAACTCCAGGGCTTTTTTTGTAGCAGGAACTCCTTTGCATATTAGTCCACACCCCTCTTACGTAGCCAATCCTTCAAGAGCTTAGAGGGCTCTTATTACAGGGCCTACTGTAAGCTCTTGGAGGACTGGCTACATCAAGGGTGTGTGGCCTAATATGCAAAGGAGTTCCTGCTAAAAAAAAAAAGCCCAGTACAGCACTATTATTTTTTTTGTTTCACATTTCAAATTAAGATCCAACGTTTCCACGCTACTTACTCGTGCCAGGCGAACCATCTTCAAGGCTTGCTTGCCTCTCAGATGAGCCTTCTCCAGTTGTTCTCTCTTTTCCCTTTCTTCTTCACTCTGCAGTCCTTCTTGCCGTTTGGCTTCCTCTTCCGCAAGCAGCCGAGCATCTGGCTGGCAGGGAACGAACAACAGGTTAGCAATTCAAGCTCCGCAGGCCCTCAAAAAACAAGCCGACAACAAGCCATTGAATCAAACAGGCCTGAAGGATTGCTCATGCGAGAAGTGCACCTAAAATACCAGCTGCTCCTGAATTCAACCTGAACCAGATGCTGGAGTTAGAAAAATTTCTTCCTACTACATTAAGTAATCTCTCCTTAATGCACACAAGAGCAGCTGCTATTTTAAAAGACATTAGCTTTGAACAAGCCAAATTACTATATAATTTGCTTGGTTGAGAGCACATTAGTGAAACTCTGATCTCATGTCTTTGCCCACCATAAGCATACACAAGAGAGTAACTGAGGACTGGTGAAGCTGTGCCATAATCAACAGTTTAGGAGTATAAAGCTTTCAGCAGCAGAACGAAATCTGCAAAGAATATGTCGCACTTCTCTTGTGACAGGAATTCATAAATAAATGGACCACAATCTAGAAATATATGCAGGTTCCATGATTACTTACAGAGTCATAGAGTTGGAAGGGGCCTCTAGGCCAACCCCCTGCACAATGCAGGAAACTCACAAATACCTCCCCCTAAATTCACAGGATCTTCATTGCTGTCAGATGGCCATCTAGTCTCTGTTTAAAAACTTCCAAGGAAGGAGAGCCCACCACCTCCCGAGGAAGCCTGTTCCACTGAGGAACCGCTCTAACGGTCAGGAAGTTCTTCCTAATGTTGAGCCGGAAACTCTTCTGATTTAATTTCAACCCATTGGTTCTGGTCCTGCCTTCTGGGGCCACAGAAAACAATTCTGCACCATCCTCTATATATGACAGCCCTTCACCTCGAAGATGGTGATCATATCGCCTCTCAACCGCCACCTCTCCAGGCTATGGAAGACAGGGAACTGGATTCTCACCAAACTTATGCAAATCATTGGTCTTCTGCAGCCGACAGCAGAAACCTAGTAAAAACACTCCCTTCTGGCTATTGCTACTGCAGGAAATACTACACATGCAAATTCAAAAGCAATCACCTGTTCTGTGTCCATTTCTCTATCCACATATGGGTCAAAGAAGTGGTGACGACTAACCGCAAAACTGTCACCACCATAGACCTTCACCGTAGGCATGCTCTTCAGCTCAATATTCTAAAACATACAAAGAACGAACAGCTATTAACAATGGTAAATCTTCTACTGCACACTGTACTGAACAATAAATTGCACAACGCTATACTACACATAGTGCAAGGCTCAGCTAGAGGCAGAATGTCAAAAATGCTCCTACTAAAAATCTAAAAGTACATAGCAACTTGGGTAGCAGAGATATGTTAATAACAAGCATGAAACCAATTTAAGCAAGATGAATTTTATTTCTAGGAGGCAATCCACATTTTCTTTCTACCTGTCAGTCGCATTAACTGATGTATGACAGCACTTTTCTAGCTATTTCTATGAAAATATAGTTGAGTATACCCAGTTACTTAACTGCTATAATCACAAAGCATATTCAAACTATCCATGAATTAGCTCAATATCCCTGACTTACTGGGTGGTTGCAAGATCTCCAAACCAACCCTCAGGGGTGAAGGAAAGCCATACAGGGAGTTGATTACTGGTGTGAGATTTCACCTTAAATGTTGTCTCATAGCTCATACTTTTAGCCACTTTAAAAGCTCATATCTGCTGTATAAACATGTAACCAACTGAGAAGAGTCTTGAATGACAGCTGCTTAAAGGAATTTGGTTAGCGTTATCAGAGCAGAAAGATTTGGGAACTCACTGTTGAGGAGAGTTCAGTGTAGTACTGACTGAACTGGAGCTAAAGCTTGACTAAGAAGAGTTTAGCTCTGACCGTAGAAAATTTCACACTGCCAGGAAAAGGGATAAATCTATTGTGAGAAGTGATTCCCTACCCTATTGTGAGAAGTGATTCTGAAGACTGGCATGATCCCTGATCTGGTGTGTTTGGAAAAGGAATATGAGCACTTGTTAGTGTATCCCTGCCTTCTGAAAATGAGTCAGCTAAACTCAAGAAAGTATACTGGAGTGTTTAGGAAACTTTGAAACCAAAATCTCTCAGCTCAACAATTCTAAAAGCTGTGTGAAAAGCTTTAAAACTCTCAATTGCTGGAAATACATTAACTGGAGTTTGTGCCTATACCAAGTTACCTCAGAGTTCTTACTGAATTACCTCAGACATTTTACCCTTGATTTCACTTGATCTTTCCCCCTCTCTTGAATAAAATATTTTTTAGTTTTCGAATGATCAAAGCCTCTCCTGTGCCATTTTCAGAAGTTTAAGTTAAGAGGGGGATCTTGTCTCTTCCTTTAAGTTCCTGGACTGAACCAGCATTAAAATATGATAAAGTGGCAGGGTGGGAGGGACAGCTATAGACTCGCAGGAAAGACAAAAATAGAGAAAGGGGCTGCTCAATCAGAAGGGAAGAAAAAATGAAGGGGAAAATTTTTGCCTTTGAGTGAGGGAATGGGGTGAGGTTATCATATCATGAAACTGTACTAACAAAACCTTTAAGATTTACATAACAAAGTACACCATAAGGGTAAAAAGCTACCAAGGGCATGTAATATTTCAAAGACAAGGAAGAACATGGCTTGAAATAGAAGTGGCGGGAAGGCAGCCAAATACTGAGACCCTGATCCAACGCAAGTTGCCCATTTTCAGCCCCTCTGTAATTGTTAATTGACTAGTTTGTTCCACTCACTGTGTTAGACTAAATTTTCCAATGGCAGAATGGAACTTCCCTGCCTCCTCTCTCTCACTGCATGAAATGCTACTCCAGATGGTGGGGACCCCGAGGAATTACATGAAGGGTCCTGAAAATGGAAAGGTGCCTGCATCCAGGCTACTGCACCAACACTTTAAATGTGAACAGTACTGCAGGGGGATAGTCCATGAATGTACAGCAGGCAGCACCCATCTTCTTACTGTGATTTCCCTATAATATTGGAACAAGCGATTCTAAATGTTAAGCTAAATAAATGCTGGCACTAATCTCTATTAAAAATATTCCATTCTAATCAGCTAAATCACAGGGACCTTTGAAAGCTTTTAGGGAAAATACTCACTTCAAAAGGATGGGGTGGAGGTGGAGGCAGGCTTGCAATCTTGGCTGCTCTCTCTTTCTCTACTCTTAACGCGTGCTTCCGTGCATTTGCCCTCCTTTGTTTGATGAGAGGCAGCAAGAAATAAAACATTCAAATGGGACTTCGCACAGGGCCAAGTCAAACAGACAGTAAAATTAATTTAAATAAAACATGATCAATATATTTACTTATCTCCCATTTACTGAATTTCAAGTAGAATAAACTTTAGCAGGCGGCACTATATGACTTTTAGCTGGAAAACAAATGTTAAATGATGGATAATGGATAATGGAAAGGAGGCCGTTGCTTTGCATATCTTCAAAAACATCTAGCAAGTTACTGGGCCGCGTTAGGGCATCCTCTGTTTCCTTGCGAAAATGGAAAGCTGTGTCCTTCAGACAAATGTAAAAGAGAAAATACCAGCTGGGAAACAATCCTACACATAAAAACATAGGAGTAAATCCCACTGAGGGCAGTGGGATTTATTTCTGTGTAAAACCTACCTAGGATTGCTAATTTGAGTCCAGTAGAGACTAAGAAGATTTGGAGGGGGTGGTGGTGGTTAGGAATAAGCTGTCATCAGATGCAGTATCTGATTAAAGGAGCTTTGAGTTTCAAAAGTTCACCCCCCCCCCCCCAAATTTTCTTGGTCTCTAAGGTCCTACTGGTCTCAAAACTGAATCTTCTACTGCAGACCAACATGGCTATCCAACCTGAGATTACCTAGGACTGAGCTACACAAATACCACTGTACAAACGCATGCTTCTCACCATTTCCCCTACAGATGCATGGTAACCATGTTTTTTGAAGCTTGGATATCCTCACTGCCACTGAAAATCCTTGGAAGACATGGCTTACATATTATACTCCGATAAAATTAAACAAAATGAGCAGGTTAACAAGAAGCTCATGTTCCTCAACTAATTGTTGTACATTCAGTCTGTAGCTAATGAACTGGGATGGAGACTGAAAATCAATCCTTTGGTCAATACACAGCCTATCCACAATATAATTAAGATGAATATCTAGACTGAAACCACATGTGAAGGAACCAAAACTAACCTATGAAAATTCAGAGAGAATAAATTAATTACTAGTTCATTCCATCTCCACCTACAATCCTTCAGTCTTTCCTGTGGAAAAACTGGGGCACTTCGGGGAGTGCCCCAAAAAAACTTATTTTGGAAATGTTTTACTAACTCAAAAAATGTCTAGCATGAAAATGTTTATGTAATTGTTACAAACTCAATCCCAGTCACCAGGATTTTCCTGCTTCTAATTAAGCTCCAAGAGCAGGTTCAGCCTCAGGGAAGCATGGGAACACAGCAGCAAATAAATCCCCAGAAAGGATGGGGGTTCTCCCTGAAAATGAACCAGTTGATTGGCTTAGGAGAAGCTAGAGCCAAAACAGAGCACCTATCCATTCAAGGGGATGTGACATAACTGACAATATCCTCAGGGAAGAGTTACTGTTACTTTTATGAAGACTATAAGCAAGGGAAGGGTAGTCCCTTGTGGCATAGGCCTACATTAGGCCAACTTGGTTCAAAGTTTATGAAGAACTGTAAGCCATCAACCAAAGGAACTAGCTTAACCAGGCTGAGTTAGCTTGCAGTGTTATTTTAACTCCTTTCTGCATTCTCCTGTATGCTTTCCGCCTACTGTTTGTGCCATAAGCTATATGCATCCTTCCTGTTTATTGACTAAACCTGTTTCATCACGAGATCACTTGGGTGCAAAAAGAATTTGGTTATGAATAGGACAGCTGTCAGTTGAGTCAGGCCACATGCTGAGCCGAATTAGGATGTGTCTATGTATGGCAGAGAGAGAGAGGTAGAAGTTAGCCTGTCAGATTCTGGTTAAGATCTTAAAAGGGGCAAGCCGGTGTCATTTTCTGTTGAATGTTCGACAGAACAAGCAATAGCCAAACAACTTCACAAAGGCTGGGAAGCAGTGACCCTTGCCTCTGGTTTTCCCCTGCTCTTCCCCATGAAACCACTGTAATGGTGATACTATCTACAGCACTAGATAACTAATTCCTATGTGGACTGTAAGACAGATAAAACACATTTTCAAGACGATGATGATATTGGATTTATATCCCGCCCTATATTCTGAATCTCAGAGCAGCTTACAATCTCCTTTATCTGCCTTCCCCACAACAGACACTCTGTGAGGTGGGTGGGCCTGAGAGAGCTCTGACAGAAGCATGGACTCTTATCTGGGAGAATCAGGTTTGATTCCCCATTCCTCCACGTTCAGCTGCTGGAATGGCATTGGGTCAGTCTTGCAGAGCTTGTCCTTGAAAGGGCAGCTTCTGAAAGAGCTCTCTCAGCCCCACCTACCTCACAGGGTGTCTGTTGTGGGGGGGGGGGGAGGTAAAAGAGATTGTAAGCCGCTCTGAGTGTGTGTATGGGGGATATAAATCCAGTATCATCATCATCTTCTTCCTTGGTGGTCTCCCATCCAAGTACTAGTCCCACCTAGCTTCTGAGATTTGATAAGATTAGACCATAAGAGAAGCCATGTTGGATCAGACCAATAATCTATCCAGTTCAACACTCTGTCACACAGTGGCCAAAAAACCAGGCACCATCAAGAGGTTCACCAGTGGGGCCAGGACACCAGAAGTCCTCTCACTGTTGACCCCCCCTCCCCCAAGCACCAAGATTGAGCTATACCAGGGGTGGCCAACGGTAGCTCTCCAGATGTTTTTTTTGCATACAACTCCCATCAGCCCCAGCCACCATGGCCAATGGCTGGGGCTGATGGGAGTTGTAGGCAAAAAACATCTGGAGAGCTACCGTTGGCCACCCCTGAGCTATACCATGCCACCTTTGCTCCCAGACTGAGTTCTTATCGGGAAGCAGATTACTCAGCACAGATGACAGCTGCTGTTCTGAAAACTAGACCCTCTAACAACAGTGTAATCCAATCTACTGGACAGAACTAATGCCCAAGCACCAAACCAGGTCAGCCACAGATGAACCAAGAGGTCTCAGACAACTAACCCAGTTCATCATCTCTGAATTCAGTTACAAATATTGAGCCATATGTTCAGCTCTAAGGACTAATGACTTGCAGCACCTGCCTAAACAGTTATATCCCTCCTAAATCCATTCAAGTCAAAGAGCTTTGAATGGTGTAAAAAAGCTTAAGACTGCACTCTAAGTCCTCATAATGCTCCCAGTATTCTGTACTAATTTACCTGTAGAAGTCCCTTAAGCTACTGGAAGTAATATTTTTTTTCTCAGGATACATAACTCCTGAGATTTGTTAAGTGTGCAGTAATGACAAAAGTCCTTTCCAGTAGTTATAACAAAGCAAATTAATTATATGTACAGTCACGAGAATTACCATGTTTGCTCCTTCTGCAGCTTCTGTTTTTGGTTCTTCTGCTCCTTCAGGGCTTCTTTATGCCTCCTTTCTGCTCTTTGTTTCCTTTCCCTTTGCTTTTCTGCAGCCTCCAGATCAGGTTTCTTCAAAATAAAATAATCTATACTTAGTTGATACAGAGCCAAATTACTTCTAACAGCAACAGATATTTTGGACAGTATGCTTAACAAAGTTATGTTTGTGTGTCCCATAAGAGACTACGTAACCTCACATTCACTTCCCCTTCATTCAGATGCTTTGAGTTGCTGCCAGCACACCAGTCTGGGCACAGTGACCAGATGGCACAAGGACTTTCCACCTAGGCTCACCCTAACTTTGTTGACAATGAAGCCACATCCTTTAGTCTTGCCATACATAGCTCTTTACAGAGTTGAGCAGAATGCAGGGCATCCTGAGGGCCATGTGTGTCCAAAGACACTAGAGATGACCAGATATTTTGGCCATTTCTTGTAAAAGCAGCTAAATGTTTTCTTCTTATAAGGTATAAAATGGCATCGGTACAAGACAAAACTGTTTCACTAAGGCTATAACTAAACTGGTCAATTAAGATGCAAGCCTACTCATTCTATTTGAAAGTTCCCTTGAAATCAGTGTGATTTAATCAAATCAAATGCATTTAGGTATGCAATTTTTTCTTGTTTCATTATTAAGCTGGTTATAACGGGTTGTATTTAACTGCTCTCTTTTAGGTGAGGAGTTTTCTACCCACTTAACAGGAGACGCTGGATCCAACTCTAAGTGTCCAAAACACAGAATACATCAAAATAAATATTTATCACTGAGAGAAATGGAGGAAGACTTATTTTTCCTTATGGGGGTGACATCTTTCCAAATCTCAGCGCTCCAAACCTTCTCCCATCTTCTCTCTTCCAATGGTTCTAACAATTACTTCGTTTAAAAACATAATTAGCAACTTGTGCTTAGTGCAGTAGAAATCCATATTTTATTCACCCTGTTTCTCCAAAGATTTAAAATAGTCATCAGAACTCTTGCAAAATTTTTTAAAAAGCCCACAGCACAGATGAATTTCCTACCATTTTATTATTTTTCCATCCCAAGAGGCATATCATTGCAAGTGGGCTTTTAAGGAAACAGGAAGGATTCGTGCTTAGTAAGTAAGTCTAGGGCCAGTTCTAGACATTTTCCTACAGTCATCTGCCCACTATGAGACACTGGTCTTGTTTTACTGATCAATGAACATTATTCAACATATGCAAACACATACAAGATTAATTTAGAATAGTCTGGCTTTCCAGATGTATACTGATATAGCAAAATATTACTGTTGTTTCCCAGCCTTGTTGGCCATTTCACGCATCACATGTTTCAGTAATCATAGCTTTTAAAATTATGGTTCAGTAATTATCAGACTTGATCCAGACAGTCTCAAACTAGTCATTAGCTTACGTTTTCTTTTGCCTGTCTGTGCCCTTCTCCTATAGCTCTCAGGCTTGCCAGGTAAAGCTTTTCTAAGGTTTTAATCTTCTCCTCTTGTGCTTTCCGCCACTCCGCCTTCAGTTCTTCCGCCAGCTGTTGCAACTGCTCGTCTCTTCGTTGCTTAACATCTTGCCTTATTTGTAAAGCAATATTTCTCTCCTGCTCTCTAACCTAGAAAAAAATTTGTCAAGAGTTTTATATTTCGCAGAAGAGTCTAACCTGCTTGTTAACTGGTGTCCCTACCTAACCCAGAACCTACTGCACACTTGGATTACTAGCAAGCCATTCGCTCCTTAGCGTGTAACTCTGGCACATGCTGAATATAGGCAGGCAGTAAGAAGCTAGGAGGAGGAGGGTGGACAGAGTTAACAGACTGATTTATTTATCACATTCTGATATGTTTGTGATTAGCTACAATAGGTTGAGTAACTGGCACCCTCACAAGTTATTTT
This sequence comes from Heteronotia binoei, assembly GCF_032191835.1. Taxonomy (NCBI): domain Eukaryota; kingdom Metazoa; phylum Chordata; class Lepidosauria; order Squamata; family Gekkonidae; genus Heteronotia; species Heteronotia binoei. The sequence continues at coordinate 176,119,421 of NC_083225.1, forward strand.
TCCATCCCAAGAGGGATGTCAATGCAAGAAGACTTTTAAGGTAACAGGAAGGGTTTGTGCTCAGTAAGTCTAGAGCCAGTTCTAGACATTTTCCTACAGGCTGCAGACCTGGCCTCCACAGTCCAGAGATAGTTTTACTGCCTATTTTTCCCCCCAGCACTCAGCAGCTGAATGGTGGTACACTAGACCAATGTTCCCTCTAAGCTGCAGAGTCTTGTGAGCAAAAATTCTACTTTGAGAGCTACTGGTATTAAAGTTGTGAGCTACTGCATAAATTAGTTTGCTCTGGGGACCTCCTTCCTGAGCTAAAACAAAACAGTGTGAGCTGGAGGCTAAAAATCTGTGAGCTAGCTCACGCTAACTCAGCTTAGTGGGAAAACTACATTAGACCGGGGTGGCCAACGGTAGCACTCCAGATGTTTTTTTGCCTACAACTCCCATCAGTCCCAGCCATTAGTCATGCTAGCTGGGGCTGATGGGAGTTGTAGGAAAAAAACATCTGGAGAGCTACCGTTGGCCACCCCTGCATTAGACCATTAAGGACCTTTACATTTTAAAGGATCATTATCTCCTATGTAGTTCACCTGGCCTGCAGAAGCCAGCTCCAGCGGAAATAATACCCCTTTAAAGTTTAAAGAGCTAATGGTACACCAATCTGCTGGGGGCCCTTCATTTTTCTCCCTGACCTATTTTAATTCCAAAGTGAAGAGTCAGGAAGGATGCAACTAGTTTTAATAAAATATCACAAGTATTGTTTCTGTTATTTCCATAATGATAATACTACTAAATTTTCATTAACCCAAGGTAAGGAGCCTCAACCAATATTTTGTTAAAAATCCTGCTTGTTTTCATCCCCAAAGTCGTCTCATTTGAATTGCCTAACACAGCAGCATTGTCCACAATGAAAACATACCTGCTGCAGCCTTAATTTTCTTCTTCTTTCATATTCTTCTTTCAAAAGCAAAGCTTCTTCATTGGGACTCAGTCTTAACCTTCCAACTTTGGCCACCTTCCTTTTCATCTTCAAAAATAATTATGCTGTATTCAGAAGGTAAAAGACAACAGAGTTTAATATATATCTAAGTGGGAAAAAAGTTAACAAGTGTCTTTAACACAGTGCACTGAGATAAGACTAAATTGATGCTCCCTAACCTCAGCTTACAGTGTTGAAGAGAAAAAAAAAGTCACTTTGAGGTGATTCTTCATAAATAACTATTATCTCCCAAAACATAATTCTCTCTTGCTTTGATGCAAAAAATACCCTTTTTACTTCCCCAAGGAACTAAAACTCCGTGGCATGGGGGGGTGGGGGCATGAATTAACGATTAACTGACTCTAACCCAGGCAACAGGTTGCCATGGCGCCTAGAATTTTCACTAATGACTTTATTATAGTCTCTCTTGGGGATCCTCAGAAGTACAAAGCTTATTTATTATTTCATATCAAAATGTTTTGTTGTAGGACATAAATATTCATGTCCATTAAGTTCTTATCAATATGTGTTTATATTTTAACCTTACATCACTCAGTGGTATTTTTATTTATTTATTTATTTATTTGGGATTTATATCCCGCCCTTCCCACGGATGGCTCAGGGCGGCTTTTTACTAGATGAATTCCTTTATTAGCCAGTTGCTTTCTATACAATATTCAATTAAATGCAGCTTTTTAAAGAACTTGTCTTATTTTGTTAAATAATGTTAGAAAAAGCAGTCCATTTCAAAATTAGAAAGTGAAACAACATCAATACACACATGCATTGCTGAAATCTATAAAACTCATTTTGCAGTAAGCATGCTTTGGGTTAAAACATTGATTTTATTGTTAAACAGGAACCCATTCTAGACCCATCCTATTTTCAATGGCACACGGCATAAAAATGTAGTCAGAACAGCAGTAGGCATGAATGTTAGCAACAGCGTTCCCTCTAAGCTGAGTCAGCGTGAGCTATTTCACAGATTTTTAGCCTCCAGCTCACACATTTTTGTCATAGCTCGGGAAAGATGACCCCAGAGCACAATAATTTATGCAGTAGCTCACAACTTTAATGCCAGTAACTCACAAAATATAATTTTTGCTCATAAGACTTTGCAACTTAGAGGGAACACTGATTAGCAACCCGATTCATACCATGCTAGTTTACTTTCACAAAACTTCTACTTACTGTGTTTGTGCACCAACATTAGCTACCATGAATTCTGTGTAATGCAGGAATATACAATGACTAGAAGGCATTTCCTTCAGTGACAGTACATTGCTGAATGCTAGTGCTTAGAGGCAACATCAGACCTTGGCAACTATGTTTGTTGGCCCTCCATCCATGGTAACTGGCTGGTTCTGTGCATGCAAAAAAGATACAATACTACATGTGACCACTGGTCTGACAAAACAGGGCACCGTTTAAGTTCTTACAGTTAGGCACACCACAGGACAAAATGGAAAAATCCCAAAGCGACTGAATGCACAGACTCCAGCTGCAAGACTGCCTTTCTGTACTATCCCCATGTGAAGAACTCCCAACAAGTCCAAAACTAAGGGAGAAAGGCTGTATATCAACCTACTTCTTGCTGCTCTACATCCCCCACTTTTGAGGTTTTTACATAACGAAATATTCCTTGTGCTGCTCCCCCCTTTGCAAGTTCGTTCCAAGAACTCTAATAACAAATTTAGGGTTGCCAAGTCCAATTCAAGACATATCTGGGGACTTTGGGGGTGGAGCCAGGAGCAAGGGTGTGACAAGCATAACTGAACTGCAAAGGGAATTCTGGCCATCACATTTAAAGGGACCGCACACCTTTTTTTAAAAAATGCTTTCCTTCCATAGGAAATAATGGATAGGGGAACTTTCTTTTGAGGCTCAAAGAATTGGACCCGCTGGTTCAATCTTTTTGAAACTTGGAGGGTATTTTGGGGAGAGGCACTGGATGATATATGGAAAATTTGGTGCCTCTACCTCAAAAAACAGCTTTCCTCAGAGCCCTAGATACCCGCTGATCAATTCTCCATTATTTCCTATGGGGATAAGTCTCCATAGGGAATAATGGAGTTCCCAGCAGACATTTTCCTCTCCCCCCCTCCCACTTTCTAATGACCCTGAATCATTATAAAGCGGGATTCCCTGCCCCCACCTAGACTCTCATTAGAGCAGTCCAAGGTAACAGTATGCAGAGACACTACAGGCAAACTCTGGGTGGGTGCTTTAGGCTAGGACCTTTAAAGGTCGAGCAGCTAAAACATGAAATAAAATGCAAATGCTTATGTGCACTTTTGTGCACTGTGCACAAAAATATAAGATTAATATTAAAAACCGCATACATAAAAGACAAATAAAAGCTCAGAACGTAGTATACAGAAACAAATTTGGGATGCATATACACTCACTGCAGAGTATCAATAGTGAAATATAACCACAGAACCAAAGGCGTTTCAGTCCAGCGCAAATACACAGTTAACTCCACAAGGCTTCAGCCCCCTCTCCCTCAGCCCCACCAAAAAAAGAGAGACCGGCCTTATCCTCCCCCTCAGCCGCCATCGCCGCCGCTTCTGACGTCACATCCGCCACTTCAAACCGTCCGCCTCTGCGCGCGCAGCAATCGCCGCTCTCGCGGCCGTGGAACTCTGAAAGAAACAAAAAAGGAGCGGGAAAGCAGGCGGGCTTCAGCGACCGAAGCGCGCCGCGCTTATTTGGGCACTGGCCTGTTCTCCGCTCACCCATTGGAGGAAATGAAGACGACAATACGCATGCGGAAAAGTTTGCCACGCCCCCAAGAAGTGAAAGAGAGCTGGAAGCTCGCAGGAGCAAAATCTCGCCCAGGTCCGGGCAAGGATGAACGGAAAAGGATGTACGCATGCGTAAAAGCTGTCCCCGCTCCCGTTGATAGTAAGAGGGAGGCTAGGGCGCATGCGTACCAGCTAGAGGTTGGTTTTGGTGCGCTTGAAGGGGTTTTTTTTTGTTCTTTCATGGAACGCCGTTTGTAGCTATGACAAAGGTGGAGTTCTTTCTCTCTCTCTTTAAATATATATTTCTGGGAGGTGTGTGGGGCGGTGTATTATGAAATGTGTTTTTGTCAGTGCACAGAACCAGTGTGGAAGTGGGCATTATTTTTTTTCTTATTATTGCAATTGGAAGTGGGCATTCGTATTGTGATTGCTCTGATTCTGAAGCTGGAAGAGACGCCTGTGTTGCAGCGAGGCCTGGCATAGTAGAAGGTTGTTGCTCTTTTTTATTCCATGCAAAAGTTTCTAACCTTCAAGGGAAGTTAAACGGCATAGCTCAGTGGCACCTTTAAAACCAACGAAGTTTTATTTATTATTGAATAAAACCTATAGATGTATTGAATAAAACTTCGTTGTTGTTAAAAGTGCCACTGGACTCGAACTTTGTTCTACCTTAAAACTGTGTCTCACAAACATTTATTGCTGGAATAAATTCTGTTAGTCGTCTCTTTAAGGTACTGCTGAGCTGCATTTTAGTTTTCGTGCCACAGGCTAAGAGTCCCTGGAATCACCTCAAGGAACCCTTCTATTGACGCGGGTGTGTTGAGACCCTCCATGCCTGTATGTTGTATAAAGAATGGGGAAGTGTTCTAGGGTCTAGTGTTAGTTTATTTTGGGTACAGAAAGCTGAACTTCTCAGTTGCCTCGCATAAAATGAAACTGTGCACACACTGAATATTGCACATGACTGGAGATTGTGCACGCACTGAATAATCCAATCCTTCAGGGAAGGCTGCGTTTCTGATTTTCTTGATTTAAGATGCTATGATGAAATATACTATGAGATGTGTTCTCTATAATACAGTTGGAAAGCTATCACTGTAGGGTAACAAAAGTGCTATGAAGTGATATGGTTTTATGCGTGTCTCTTGTAGAAGTGTTGGACTGTGTGCCTATAATAAGGTGAGATCCATCTACAGCATGTGCAAAAGAACTGCCAGCAGGAATCTCTGCATAACCTCTGATAGGTGAGCAAGATGCTGCTTAAGGTTACAGCCCCATTGGGGTGTCATAGTCGTAACTGTAAATGTGTTTACATGGAGTGATCTCCAGGAATGCAAGAACTATGGTGGAAACAGACAACATCTTTGTATCCTTATCCTTCTGCTGCTCCTCATAGCATATATGCAGGGTTGCCACTTTCTGGAAAGTCAGGGAAATGGAAATTGGTCAGGGAAATTGGTCTGAAGTCAGAGAAAGTCAGGGAAATTGTGATTAAAATATATCCAAGCAGTGGATTTTTGACCTGCTGCTGCAAGAGCATGATCTGTTCTTGTGGCAACTGAAATAGAGAAGTAGCAGAATACAAGTAAACCTAAATTATGCCCTTTCCCAGCTCCTTTCCCACACTTTTCTCGGCTCCACCCCTAACAACCATCTTAATGTGTTTGTTGAGCTCTGTCCCTGCATGATTTCCAAGGTCTGCCTGTAGCATTTGCAAAGCAAGGCCATTTTAAACGTTTAGCAAAATATGCAAACTTTGAACATCTAACTGTTTTCATCCCTACCTGCTAGTACTGCATTTAACTTACATATAAAGATAAGCATGTTTTTGGGTCATGCTTGTGTATGGAATGGATGTTTTGTCTCCTGCTAAACCCAGCACAGAGTTTCAAATGAATTTTGCCGCTGTTGGATTTCACAGAGAACTAGTACTTTGTACTCTGCAACATGCAAAGTAAATTTTGTTCCTGCTGGAGTTTACAGAGTACCAGCTCTCTCATCCACTTCCCTGACTTCTTGCATGCATAAAGGTTGCAAGTGAGGGTTGTCTGCTTCCCTAGATTGCAGAAACTCCACCTCCTTTCTTGCTGCTGACCTGCTCATTACACTCTCTGGAGCCTGAAAGTGAAACTTTGCCTGCTTTGGAAAGTTCCTACTTGTTAGCATTCAGAGTTTACTTGAATTGAAGTTTGTATCTTGGTGTAATTTTTGGTGCAGTTGCAAAACAGATGTTTCTGCAGTTAATGTTGAAAGAAACTGTTCTTAAATCTCTTACTTGGACATATATTTTTGCAGTTGAGACTTGTGTACTTGTAGTATGGAACATTTTAATAAGCCTTGCATTAATGCAACACAACCTATTCATTTTTTAACTTGTGGTTATGTTTGAATAGTGGTCAGGGAACTTGACAGATGTTGGTCAAGGAAAGTCAGGGAAATGAAAAATAAAAAATTTAGTGGCAACCCTGCATATGTAAAGGGAGACCGGAAGTCTGTTGCCCTTACTTTCTCTAGGGATGCACAGTAGCACTGATCTTCTAAAGAACAGTTTAACAAAATGATAGCTCTTTGTGTAGGGGGATCTCTGTGTTTGAAGACCATAGTTTGCCTGAGAAGCTCAAGTAGGGAGTCATGACAGGGACTTTTCAGTGGCAGCCCCATGGTTATGGAGCAACTTCCCTGAGGAGGTGTGTCTGACCCCCTCACTTTTGATCTTTTAAGAGGCAGCTGAAGACAGTTCTATTTATGATGGCATTTGGTTACTTCTTTGGCCAACTGGCAGTTTTAAATTATTGGTCTTACAGTTTTTATGTATTGTATGTATTTTGTTACGTTTTGTTATTATTTACATTGTTAGCCACCTTGATGTCCTATAAGCTAGAAAGGCAAGTAATGTTTAAAATAAATACATAGCTTTACACTTCGGTCATTTATTCTTTGGTTTCTCTTCATTCTTTCTCTCCCCCACTCTTCAGTCTGAGAATGAACAAACAGAAAAAGATGTATGATGTGCCAATCATAAACGTTGACCAGTTCAGCCCTGACATCGTGGCTGAAACGGCAAATCTGTTTGAGAAGAAGTTCCTGTACACCAAACCACCCAACAACGAATGGCAGCTGCCGGATCCCAACCAGGTGTTCACCTGCGATCACAAGGACTTCAGCTCCCTCGTCGCCCTCAAGGACTCCCTGAACAATGTCAAGAACCTGTTGAGTGACAAGAAGTTGGACCAATGGCACCAACACACCTCCTTCACCAACAAAGCGGGCAAAATCATTGCATCCGTCAAGAAGTCTGCCAATGTAGAGTTGTGTACCCAAGCTTGGTGCAAATTCCATGAGATCCTGGGCAGCTTTCCCTTGCTTCCTAGTGACGCTCTTCAGAATGGGGAACTCAACACTATCCATCTGTGTGAAGCTCCCGGGGCGTTTATAGCCAGCCTCAACCACTACCTCAAGTCTCACCATATCCCTTGCGACTGGAGCTGGGTCGCCAATACGTTGAACCCGTACCATGAAGCCAATGATACTCTCATGATGATTATGGATGACAGGCTTATCGCCAACACTTTGCCCTGGTGGTATTTTGGTCCTGACAACACCGGGGATGTCATGACCCTGAAGCACCTGACAGGGCTGCAACATTTCATAAGCAACATGGCCACCGTTCACCTGGTCACTGCCGACGGGAGCTTTGACTGCCAAGGAAATCCCGGCGAACAAGAAGCGCTCGTGTCCTCCTTACACTACTGTGAAGCGGTCACTGCTCTAATGACTCTTGGCCTTGGGGGCTCCTTTGTCCTGAAGATGTTCACATTGTTCGAGCACTGTTCAGTCAATTTGCTCTTCCTCCTGAACTGCGCGTTTGAAGAGGTCCACGTCTTCAAGCCGGCCACGAGCAAAGCGGGGAATTCGGAAGTGTACGTGGTCTGCCTCCACTATCTCGGCAGAGAGGCTATCCATTCGCTCTTGTCCAAGATGCTGCAAAACTTTGGGACAGCGGTGGTTGAGAAAGCCCTCTTTCCACAGCACTTAATTCCGGAATCTTTCCTTAAGGTACACGAGGAATGCTGTTCTTTCTTTCACAGGCACCAAGTCGAGACCATTTCCGAGAACCTCCGGCTGTTTGAGGGCACGGGGGAGGCGGAGCAGGCGAGGCTGAACCTGTTACGGGACTGTGCCGTGGATTTCTTCTTGAAGAGGTTCCAGATGAAACCCCTTGCCAGAAACAACTGGATTGTGAAGAGGCCTCGCGCTGGCTGCAGCATGAATACCAAGTGGTGCGGACAGAGGAGCAAATATTTTTGCACGTACAATGAAAGGAAGTGGCTGGAATCGCTCTCGTGGGAGGACAAGGTGGCCAAGGGCTGCCTCAATAAATGGGCTGAAGAGCACTCGCTTGCTAACACTGGGAGCAGCTGCATTTTGGAAGGGGAACTGTGTGACCTGGAATGTCACTTATGGTACATCTTGGAGGGCCAGAGGTTGCCTGGAGTGAAATGCTCTCCCTTCTGCGATGGTGAGGTCCTAAAGGCCCTCAACGAAGCACTCGAAAAGTCTTTTGTCAGCAGAGCGAGCCTCGACTCCCTCCTGGGATGGACTCAGCCAGAGTGCCAGTCCTGCGTTGTCACGCAGCCGTCAGTACTGTCTGAATTGTCACACCTTATTGAGTATCCTGAAGAGGCTCTGGAGGATAGCTGCCGTGGCCGAACCAAGTGTTTGGTCGCGGGCTTTCCAGCTCTTTGTGATGCCAACAGTCAGCGCTGCTTGGAAGTTAAACTTCTCGAGTCGGTGCCTCTCTTGACTTTCAGGTGCTCTCTGCTTCACGATGGAGAGCCAAAATACCAGCAGCAGTTCCTGGAATGCCTTCTGCAGTCGCTTCCCCAGCTTCAGAAGGGAGACGCCCTTGTTCTGCCCATCCTGTCCTGTTTCACTCGCTTCATGGCAGGCTTAGTGTTCATACTGCACCACGGTTTCCAGCGCATCTCCTTTGTTTGTCCCACATCGTCACAGCCTTTAAGGACCAGCGCCGTTCTCTTGTGTGTTGGCTATCAGGGTCTCCCAGACCTGGTTCTCCAGTACCTGCAGCAGGTGAATAAGCTTATGAACTCTCTGCTGGACTCAGACTCTCCACAGCAGATCTTGCAGTTTGTGCCGATGGAAAATGTCCTGAAAGGGTTGCTGCTGGAGTTCCTCTGGGACCTGAACACGGCAATTGCAAAGAGGCAGTTGCATTTGATTATTCAGGCTGAGCTGCAACAAATGATGCCCCTTTAGCTTGTAAGCACCAGACTGAAAACTGTCTTGTCTTTTTCCTTAAAAAAATTATTTTAAACCATAGGAAATATCCCTCCCCATTTTAATATGACTTTAAAATTATTATTATACGTTTGCCATGTCGGTTTACGTTTCTGCTTGCACACACCTTAGTACATTTACTTTGTCGGTTTGCAGTTTTGCTTGCACACACCTTGGTACGTTTACCTTGTTGGTTTGCGTTTCTGCTTGCACACACCTTGGTATGTTTACCTTGCTGGTTTGCAGTTCTGCTTGCACACACCTTGCTTTGGACGCCTTGAGCAGACCACCATTTAGTAATCGCATACACAAACCCTGCTGGTCCCAGGTTTGCATCCCCCTGGCTTCTCTCCCTTCCATAAGAAGCAAGGATGCTTGAATGTCGAGCCTGGTTTCCATGACCTGCGAACACGTGTGTGTCTTCCCCAGGGCTCATTTTTGCATCTACCAACTGGTATCCTAAACTGGGATTAAAGCCTGCTTTAAGAATCCTGCTTTATGCTGGAGTAGGGGGAGAAGCTAGCTTTAATTAACCTGTATCCATTCATTAGGGGTAGCCAGAATTACACAATCATTCCTTCATCACCCTCTGCATGAAGAAGGGAGTAGAGGGAGATGCCAGGGAAATTTTTGTGCTTGTGCACATTAAAAAAAAAAAACTGGATGTAGCCTTTGCAAGCTTATTGTAAGAAAGGGACTTCTCACGCATGAGTCAGTGTAGTAGGTCTACTTCTCAACCCCACCTGGAATCCAGATCAGCATAATCTACAGCTTGTTCTTTATTGGGGAACCCCCCTCCCCATGTCCTACAGAGTCCCTTAATTTTCCCCTTTGGAAGATAAGCACCATGGCAATATTCGGCTTACACGGCCAGTGTCTGCATCTTAAAGTGTTCTTTCGGCTCTTGCTGTTCTGAGTCCTGGTGTGGTTTGCGTAGGTTCTGTCGTGTGGTGGAACACAGCTACACAGAGTGCTTAATGTAGATCAGGCTTTACACGTGAGGAATCTGGCAGCCATTTTCTGCCATCACCTTCATTGCTGTAGGCCTGTAAATCCTTGAGGATACCCCCTAGTTCACATTGACATCTCTCCGCAGTTTGTTGATCATTGTGGAGAGCAGCTGAACAGACCCACGTCCTTAAATTTGCGCTGTCTTTTTATTTGCGCTGAGTATATGCAGTTGATTTTCTGTTGCTTCTTCAGCTTAGCTGCAACAATGCCTAGGAAGATATACTACACGTCTTCAGTGCATCTTATTTTCTTTTGTTAACAGTGCTAACAGCCAACCAGAAGTTGCGTCTTCCATGCCTGTCAGAATAGTTATTGTACTGATAGATTTACAGAAGCTTAGTGATGTAGGCTAGGAATTCAATGCAAAATTAGTAGTGGGAATCTGTTGCAAAGGTGAACAAACATGTATGGTATGTCCAAGTGGCAGGATTTTAAGCTGCTCTTAGAGCTTGGACCAGACTACACTTTTACATGCTGTTCCACTGCCCCCAAATGAAAAGCAGCTAGTAGAAGAAAGGAGTGGGGTGGGGGGGATGCTGGTTTATTTCCTTACTGGCTTTTTTCTTTTCCCAAGAATCGCTTTTTTTTCAAGCTCCAAATGATTTCTAATTCCACCCCCCAATGTTAGGGAGAGGTAGTTTTTTGAGAGAAAAAGCAGCTGGCAGGTCAAGGGTTAAGTATTCCCCATTTCCCCTTCCTTCTCTGTAAACAGCAGGTCAAGGCAGTTCATTTTAAAACGTGCATGGGATTCTGTATCACATGGATACCCAGCAGTGAGGACTTTCTGGTGGCAGAAGTGGCCTTTTTTCTGGAGAATTCTCCTGCTGGGAAGCCAAAAAATAGCCTCAAATTACTTACAGCACCGTGTGGGTCTAGAAGTTCTCCCGCAGGGAACGCAGCTGTGCAGAAGTATATAATTCTCCCCCGCCCTTAGACTGGACTTCCTGGTGAAGGGTGGTCAATCCTGTAGATGTGTGGAAGCAAAGGAGTGTCTGGAACCCTCTCCACCCCTGATTGTTACTGAACAATTGTAAAAAAGGGCACAGGTGGGTGGTGACTTGCAGAGAAGAATGGGTGGGTAGAAAGAGGAGTGCTTAACTCAACCTGCCACTGTTTTCTGCAGCCGCCTCTTTCAGCAATACTTTCACTAACCACAGCTCCTGTAGATGTGCTTTTTGCAGTGGGTGGGGGGGAAGTGGATGGAAGAGGTGGTTGTGGAGGGGAAGTAGTTGCAAAGAAATTTTTCAGGGACAGAATGTCTTTTCTGTTTTATCCCTGCTCCCCTCCCCTTTCATTTTTAGGTTTAATTCCTTTTCACAGGGCAAGCCCAGTGTAACGGGCATGTTCAGGTGTATGAATATTTCCACTGCTGGTTCCAAGTGGATCGATAACTTTCCTTAAATGCTTTGCTTATCTAAAATTCTTTATTTTCCCAGTTTGTAAATTATTTGTTTTCTTATTTTAAATTTTCAGCTATCAAAAAGATGGCTGGTATTTAGGAATTTAGGGCACAAAGCTCAGTGGCTAATCCTTTGAACCGGCCATTTTTGTTTAACCGCTGGAAATTATGAGCATGAAAACTTTGACCTAGTGAAGTTCTAAAACGTCAACTTTTTTTCTACTTTGGAAAATAAAACTATGCTGTGTCACTCTGGTTTATTCTGGTTCTTAACCAACAACACCAGCTTAAATTGCTACAAGATTTGATTAACACACATGGTATCTGCCTTATGCTCAATCAGACCTCTGATCATCAAAGTCAGTACTCTCTGCTCAGACCAGCTCTCCAGGGTCTAATTCAGAGGTCTTTCCCATCACCTACTGCCAGGTTCTGTAACAGAAGATGCCAGAGATTAAACCTGGAACCTTTTCCATGCCAAGCCAATGCCCTACAACTGAGCTACAGTCTGTCCCCTAAGTGGGTGAATATGATATGTAATTTAGGAATGTAAGCATGTCAGGATTATCCTGAGGTTTTCCTTGGGTTTTTTAAAGCAAGCCTGAGAACACAGGTTCAATCTAATGGGAAAGGTTCCTTCTACAGAGTAGGCTGAAATATCTGATGGTGTTGGACAAATAGCCTTAGTGGTTGTCTTCCTTCAGGTAGGTAGATGCTTCAGTTTGGCGTAGTGGTTTGGTGCAGAGATCCAGTCTGGTGTAGTGATTAAGTGTGCTGATCCTAATCTGGGTGAACTGGGTTTGAATCCTCCACATGAAGCTTGATGGGTGACCTTGGGTCAGTCACAGTTCTTGACTTCACTAGATCACTCAGCCCCACCTACCTCAGGGTGTCTGTTGTGGGGACAAGAAGGGAAGGAAATTGTAAACCACTCGGAGTGAAGAGTGGGATATAAATCCAATCTCTTCGGCCTATTTTACCCAGGTGCAGAAGACTCAGAAGGGGCTGCTGTTGAGCTCACCCCTAGACTTGCTTGTATAAAAGGTTTACAACTTTGAGGCTCATGCACTGCTTTTATCCTCACAAGAACTCTGTGAGGGAGGATAGGTTGAGAGGGTGTGACCAGCCCAATGGTTCTGAGTGAGTTTACATGGCAGAGGGTGAGTTCTTCATTTCAGTTGCATAGTGTGGCAGAATGGGCCTGCAGGGCCTATCCTGCCCTGCCTTCCTAACACCTGGAGGGGCTTTTCTTTCTCCAGTAACTACCACCACCACCTGACCTTCGGGTGGCTCCCAGCTTCCTTTCCAAGTTCAGAGGCCTTGCCTCTGTGTGTCTCACTGCCCAGTTCCTGGTTGCCATGGGGACAGTTTACTGTCTTGTGTGCCCTTTGGAGGAACAGCTGCTTGCCAACTGATGGTGTCCCCACAAGCTCCTTTTAAAATAGCATGGTCTATGTGGTACAGAGAACCACCGACCAGCATCAAAATTTATGAAGCGTTTATTAAAAAGAAAATGTTTACAAGCATACCTTTAGCACAGCACCAGGATCCCCTGTCTTCCTCTCTATACTTGCCCTATCAGATGTTAAAATATAGAACAGGCTCCTATAGCTTAGGATGTTACAGATCTCTACCTTGAAGATCTCTCCAGCTCTAGAGGAGCACCTGTCATTGGCAGCCTTCTCAGTGGAGTGCCCTCTCTTGGATGCAGCACCCAAAGGAAAGAGACTTCCTTTCTTCTGCATAGAGTTCCTGTCATATGGCCTGGGACCTGCCTACCTGAAGGACCGTCTCTCCCCACACGTTCCCCAGAGAGCACTGAGGTCGGGAACACAAAACCTCCTCACTATCCCTGGGCCAAAAGAAGCCCGCTTGAAATCCACCAGAGAAAGGGCCTTCTCCGTTATGGCCCCTACACGGTGGAACCAGCTGCCGGAGGAGGTGAGGGCCCTGCGGGACCTTGTTCAGTTCCGCAGGGCCTGTAAGACGACCCTCTTCCGGTTAGCCTACACCTAGCTAAGATGAGAACTCAATGTAGCTTACCAGACATCTGTTTTATATGTAACTGGAATGTTTATTGGTTTTAAGGTTTTAACTGTTTTCAATATTTAATTGCCTATACATTTAAAAGTGTTTAATTTTATGTTGACCAATTTTTGGAAGCCGCCCTGAGCCGCTTGTGGGAAGGGCGGGATATAAATCCTAAATAAATAAATAAAACATCTGTTTCTTCCACCACTGACCCTGGCCGTGCCAGTTAGAGAGGCGCTTCTTGGAGATCTCCAGGAATCACTTCCCTGCAGACTAGTGTTCTATTCCTCCAAATCGCTGTCCCCTGCTTTGGGAACGGGAAGCGCTTACCCAGCTATTATCTATCTTGCTACATTTATTAGTATTTCTATGAAGGTGGACTGAGGTACAATCAAACTGACTTTCCCCCCTTCCTGCCTGTTCTTTACTCAGAAGGGGGGGGGGAAACCTTGTTAAAACGCAAAGTGGTGGTTTTGCGGATTGCATCCCTCTCATGAGAATATGCATTTCTTCACACCTAGTCTTCTCCGTTTCAAAGCCAGTGTATCTGAGCAATGTTCAAGCGTGTCATTGGAAAGAAAAGCTGTGCATAAATGTGCTAGTTTTGGTCTCTGAAGGCTGGCGAGAAGAACTTCAGAAATCAAAAGCACGTGCTTAATTATTTCACGCAGGCCTCCCCGTGTTTCTACAACCAGAACACTCCAATCAACCTTGAGGCATGGGGAAAACTGCATCACAGCCATAAAAGGGATGCTCCCTCAATTATAATAATATGCATAATTATCTGCAATAAATAAGCTAATTAACTTTCAGTCCATTGTGCCGGCAGCTGCTCAGGAGCCTTTCTTAACTATGGTTCTTGGCACTGCATTCTGTTGGGGCTCACGGGCGTCTAAATTTAGAATATGGGGGAGAAACAATTCTGGAACCTACTGAGAGAGGTCATGCAGATGTTTCCCACCTGGGAGAATGTAAACTTCTATTTAGACAGGTGTTCTTTGAAGCAAAGAGATGTTCAGGGGTATCATGCGTCTGCGCAGTGTGTGGTTTTTAGGAAGGGGATGCAGTGAATTTCTCTGCAGCTGATCCGTTCCGCATCTGATTAGTTCTTGTGGCCCTTTTGTACATGTCCAGGGAAATGCTGGTTGCCTCTTTGTGGGTCAAGTAGCAATTTTTCTTCAGGCGATAAAACTAAGGAGTCCAGTAGCACCTTTAAAACCAACAAAGTTTTATTCAGAATGTAAGCTTTCGTATGCATGCATACTTCATCAGACAAAGCTTACAGTCTGAATAAAACTCTGTTGACCTTAAAGATGCTACTGGACTCCTACTTTGTTCTGTTGCTTCAGACCAACATGGCCGCGCACCTGGGTCTTTCTCCAGGTGAGTTGGGCCAAGGATCCTAAAGGGTTTTGAGGTTTGGCATTAAGCATCTTGATGACTTCTCGACAGTAAAGAGGGTTGGAGGCCTTTAGGAGAACTAGAAATAATCTGTTTTGCACAGGCTTGTAGTTTCTAAGCTTTTTTTGTTTTGTTTGTCAGGTCCTGTGAGCTCTGCCCAACAATAATTCAGTCTCTGTCACTGTACTTAGATGTTTGAACAATTGTGTGTGTTGCCCTGTTGGCAGGTGTGGCTTACCCAGAATATAGTCAGTTTGCCTATTAAAACATGTCCACTTGGACACACTTCAGGACTCAATAACAAATGTTTTCGAATGGAATGAAAAATAATAATGTTCCATGTCAGAATTTTAGTCCTTTGTGAGAGTTTCTGAGAGCCTTTCTTGAGCACCAAGCACAGGTGAAGTGGACAGCTTTTAAAATGAATGGCTTTCCAAGTACATTAAGATACAATGGGTTTTGTTTTTTTTTTAGGGCCAAGAGTCTTACAGTCTTTGATGTAGCCATAATATATAGCCATCTGAGTACATCCCCCAAGCCAAACCCAGACTCAAAAATATATTGATCTCCTTTAAAATGCACTACATGTTGTTCCATCACAGACGGGTAATCGTTACAGGGTTTCACGGAGGAAGTGCTTTAATTAGGAGGAGGTGATAGTTATTTGGCACCCGGAGAGAAGGCAGCTCGAGAAAGTTTTATGGGCCGTGTGGGAGGAGAAAAGGAAAACAGGGAAGAGGAGAAAAATGCACTTTCCAGGATTGTGATCATTGCAGTGTATGTGCATTCTGGAATCCATGGATAGCCATGGTGGGTAGATTAGACCTGACTAAACAACTACAGAGTAGCAAGCAGGTTTTTCTGTTTGCGAGAAGTCTTTAGTGTAAATGTTAATCAGGATTTTAAAAGGGCTGTGTGTGTTACTGGGCATGGCAAAAAGCTCAAGTCCTCCTAATCTAGCCTGCACCTCTGATAAAATTTATGGTTTGCTTGCTCCTGTGTGATATTTTTGGCCAAATGAAGGTAATATTACCCTGTTTCTGATCTTGGATTCCCCCCCCCCCTTAGGGATCAATTATGGCAGGGGTCCCCAACCACCAGGCCATGGACCGGTACCAGTCCGTGGCCTGCTGGCAACCGGGCTGCGAAGCAAGGCAGAAGCACCGCACCGGCCCCACCCATCCGGGACCTGGGCAGATGAAAGATGCAGTGCAGGCTTGGGCGGGGTTTTTAAAATGGTAGGGGGAGGCAGATTGCCTTCTGCCACCTGGCTACCTAGTGGGGAAGCAGCAGAAACAGCCCCAGCCTCCCTCCCACTTAAAGACTCCCATGGGGGGCAGGGATGTGGGCAGGGGGGCAGCCTAAGGCAGCAAAAACCACAGTGCTCCCCCCCCCCCCAGTTTGTGGAAAAATTGTCTTCCACAAAACCAATCCCTGGTGCCAAAAAGGTTGGGAGCCACTGAATTATGGTATAGGCATCAATACAGCTGGGCCTGGAGATCTCCTGCTTTTACAACTGATCTGCTTTGAAGGATGGACTCTATGGCATAGTATCATGCTGAGGCCCCTCCCCTAACCCCACCCTCTCCTGGATCCACCCCCAAAGTCTCCAGGTATTTTCCAACCCAGACCTGGCAACCCTATCAGAGGCCAATGGAAACACGGCCAATCACAAAATATTGGGGCATTCCAAGCCAAGAACTCCTCCTGTAATGGGGACAGGTGTTTCTGAAGGGATGCTCTCTGTAGACGCAAAGGTGACACCTAATGAGATCTTCTAAAGCACTCCTGTTTAGAGGAGATACAGGAAAGCCAGGATCCAGTGTTCGCTTTGAGGAAGAGACAATGTTTGGGTTTAGTTTCCAAGGAAAGGGGAAGCTTTTCTCCATGGGAAAGGTTGCCAACCCCAGAATCATAAGAAAGTTTGCATCTATGGCCAAGTTGAGGGCATGTAATTCTAGTATACCTGACCATGATGAGTTCACTGCTTTGTTGGTAGGTCAGCTGGTAGAGAGAAAACCAAAGCTCAAGACACCTTGAATTTTATCCACAAAATTCAAGAAGAAACAGCCCCAGCCTTCCTCATGGTGGCCACTGCAAAACTCCCACGTGCCATGTTGGGGACTGCTGTTTGCAAAGTTCCTGCTCTCTAGCTCCCCCTCTGGAGGCTGCCAACTATTGCTTTTATAAGGTCATCCTCAGCAGAAGAGCTAGAGTATTTCTACATTTGAATTTGTCAAAGCCGGGGGGGTTTTTTCCACCTACCTGCTTTAATTCATCTCGATTTATTATGGTCAAACCCAAGGCACGGATAATAAAAATGATCCTGCATGCTGCATTCATTAATTTGTCAGTTCACCTCCGAGATAATAAAAGAATGCCAATAAACATTGATATATCTGCCAGCGTTTTATTGCTTTTAACAAGCTACTCCTTGATCCTTTAAATTATTTCCTCCAATAGACGAGTTTCCTGCTGTCAGGGCTGATTTCATTGGGAAGCGTATTAATCTAACAGATGTGGACACTTGAGTTAGATACCCTTTTGGCAAGGCAACAAGAGCCCGAATCTTTGTATGCTACAGATCATATTTGGAACATATCCATCCCCACCATGAATCTTATGTGAAGGAATTAGAGAGACTGACAATATCGCTAACGTTTGGAGACTTGGCTAGAAATTGTATAATCCTTTCCCACCTCATTGGTCCATGTGCATTTAGCAAGGTGAAGTGGGGAGGAGAACGAGGATAAGGGAGAAAGGAAGAGGGCTTAGAAGGGCTGCCAAGTCCAGGTTGGGAAATTCCTGGAAATTTTTTTCACAGGTGGAACCTGAGGAGGTCTGGGGAGAGGAGGGGAGCAACTTCAATGTAGGGTTGCCAGGTCCAATTCAAGAAATATCCAGGGACTTTGAGGGTGGAGCCAGGAGACTTTGGGGGTGGAGCCAGGAACCAGGTTGTGCCAAGCATAATTGAACTCCAAAGGGAGCTCTGGCCATCACATTTAAAGGGACAGCACACCTTTTAAATGCTTTCCCTTCACTGGAAATAATGAATGATAGGGGCACATTCTTTTGGGGCTCATAGAATTGGACCCCCTGGTCCAATCTTTTTGAAACTTGGAGAGTCTTTTAGGATAGGATGCTATGCTGCAAATTTGGTGCCTCTACCTCAAAAAACAGTCCCCCCAGAGCCTGTGGATCAATTCTCCATTATATCGGTCTCCATAGGGAATAATAGAGTGTCCAGCAGACATCCCCCCCCCCTTTCTGATGACCCTGAAGCAGAAGGAGGGCCTCCAGACTGGGGGATCCCCTGCCTCTAACTGGGGATTGGCAACCCTACTTCAATAGGGTATAATGCCACAGAGTTCACCTTCTAAAGTGGCCATTTTCTCCAGGGGAACTGATCTGTCTCCTGGAGATTAGTTGTAATCTCCAGCCACCACTAGAGGTTGGCAACCACAGAGCTTAGTGGTGATGGAATGGAAGAAACAGAGAATCTGAGCAGGGAGGGTAGGGAAAGGGAGACAAGTCAGGGAATCATAGGGTTGTGGGTGGAATTTACTGGCAGCAGCAGAAGACCTAGCCCGGTGTGGTGGTGATAGTGACAGTGACATCACTTCTGATGTGCTCTGCAAGTGATGTTATTGCATCACTGGTGACACAGGATGCTCTGGTATTTGGGCAATATTTTTTTTTTTACCACAGAATTGTTGTCCAAATACCAGAGTGTCCTGTGTCACTGGGAGTGGAATGATGTCACTTTTAGTTCATGCTGGAAGTGACATCGCCATGTCACCAGTGACATCACTGCCATGCAGGGCCAGGCCTTTCCCCAACTGCCACTGGTAAAGTCCCCCCAATGGAAAGAACTCGCATGGATGGGTTTAAATTAAGGGTAGGAAGGTACCAGCTGGATATTAGGGAAAACCTTTTTACAATACGAGTTGTTCAACAGTGGAATCAGCTACGAGGGAGGTGGTGAGCTCCCCCTCATTGGCAGTCTTGAAGCAGTGACGGGATGAACAATTGTCAGGGATACTATAGGCCAGGGGTAGCCAACGATAGCTCTCCAGATATTTTTTTTGCCCACAACTCCCATCAGCCCCAGCCATTGGCCATGCTGGCTGGGGCTGATGGAAGTTGTAGGCAAAAAACATCTGGAGAGCTACCATTGGCCACCCCTGCTATAGGCTGATCCTGCATTGAGCAGGGGGTTGGACTGGCTGGTCTGCATGACCCCTTCCAACTCAGTGATTCTCTGATCTTTACGTAAAGCATCTGCCCTTTGGTCCCACTGAAATCTTCACCTGGCGTTCCCTTCCATGGTGGAAAGTGCTGTCAAGTCAGAGCCAATTTATGGTGAACCTCCTGCAGGGTTTTCAAGGGAAGAGATGAACAGAGGTGGTTTGTCATCCCCCGCCTCTGTGTCGCAACCCTGGCACTCCTTGATGGTCTCCCATCTGAATACATAGCACAAGGACACTTCAATAGCCAATGATGAGACTAAGCTCCATGAGGAAAGACTGAGGGACCTGTGAAAGTTCAGTCTGGAGAAGAGGAGGTTGAGGGGGGTGGGGGGGACAAGATGGCTCTCTATAAGTATTTGAAGGGCTGTCACTTAGAGGAGGGCAGGGAGCTGTTCCTGTTGGCAGCAAAGGAGAGGACTTGCAACAGTGGGTTTAAATTAAGGGTGGGAAGGTACCGGCTGGATATTAGGAAAAGCTTTTTTACAGTATTCAACAGTGGAATCAGCTGCATAAGAACATAAGAGAAGCCATGTTGGATCAGGCCAGTGGCCCATTCAGTCCAACACTCTGTGTCACACAGTGGCCAAAAAACCCAGGTCCCATCAGGAGGTCCATCAGTGGGGCCGGGACACTAGAGGCCCCTGCACTGTGCCCCCTCCAAGCACCAAGAATACAGAGCATCACAGCCCCGACAGAGAGATCCATCTATACCCTGTGGCTAATAGCCACTGATGGACCTCTGCTGCATATGTTTATCCAGTCCCCTCTTGAAGCTGGCTATGCTTGTAGCTGCCACCACCTCCTGTGGCAGGGAATTCCATGCGTTAATCACCCTTTGGGTGAAGTACTTCCTTTTATCCATTCTAACCTGACTGCTCAGCAATTTCACTGAGTGCCCACAAGTTCTTGTATTGTGAGAAAGGGAGAAAAGTAGTTCTTTCTCGTGAGCTCCCCCTCAGTGGCAGTCTTTAAGCTGAGGCTGAACAAACACTTGTCAGGGAAGCACCTTAGAGACCAGCAAAAAATTTGGAGGGGTATAAGGTTTCGATAGTCACCTCCCTTCAGCAAACTGTAAGGCTGTATGTTTTATGATGTTTTTGGTCAGTTGATCTTAATACCGCACAACTATCATTTCAAGAATTTGCTGTCCATCAACCTTTGTTTATTTTTTCTGCCCTGAATGTACATCAGTTATACTGGATGCTCTTGAATCCTGTGGGAGATGAAGGGGGGCCTCTATATCCACTCTCTCCATATCATACATAATTTAATCAACCTCTTTCATGAATAAATAATACAAAACTACAGGGCCACAACTCTCCTAAACACCTGGGAGGAGCTCGCTCTTCCTTCAAATCCTTCCCCAAACCTGCTTTTTCATGAGGCCTTTGATTTAATCCTCCCCCTCAGTTGAACCGACCCCTTATTTCTCCTATTCCTTTTCACTCTTTCCCCTACTGTCTATACAGTATTTAGGCTGTAGGGTTAGAACGAGCATTGTTGCTTATTAATTTACTTGTTTTTGTAGCACCTCTCCAGAGTTCAAAATGGTTTAGAAGATAAGCAGCGTAAATAGCAATAAAATCCCAACAATACAACCACACAACATATAATTAAAAAAAAAGAACCAGCATCATCTTGGAAAAAATGAACGCATCTTATTATATGGCTCTGTGAAGCATTATAGATGTTAATGGCACTGTATCCATTACAGAAGATTGCCTGATTATTCTCCGCTTCATTTATTGCTCTCTCCCCTATCATAAGCATCATTTTGGGACAATTATAAGACGTATATACTTTTATTCCTGTGGGGATGGTAAGATTCAGGCTTAATTTTGCTACATTTGCTTTTTGGAGAGGAAGGTAAGAACACCTCTAGGTGCTGGCTGGAGAGTTCCTGGGATTACAACCAGTGTTCCCTCTAATGAGTTACTGTGAGCTAGCTCACAGATTTTTAGCCTCCAGCTCACACATTTTTGTCTTAGCTTGGGAAAAATGGCCCCAGAACAAACTAATTTATCTAATAGCTCACAACTTTAATGGCAGTTGCTCATAAGGTAGAATTTTTGCTCACAAGACTCCACAGCTCAGAGGGAGTATTGATTACAACTGCTCTCCAGGCGACAGAGATCACTTGGAGAAAATGGCTGCTTTGGAAGATGGTCTGTATGACATTATACTCCACTGAAGTCCCTCACCTCCCCAAATCCCGCCTATCAGGCTCAACCCTCAAAATCTCCAGGTATTTTCCAACCTAGACCTGCCAATCTTAACTGTTATGGCTTTATGCCCCATTTTCCAAATTCCTCCCCTTTCCAAATTTCAAGCTCCACTCCCCTCAAATCTCCAGTTGTTTCCCAACCTGGCAGCTGGCAGGGTAATCGCCACCAGGTAGATTTTATGATAGTTCTTTTCAGAGGCTTGGTTTTGGAGGACCAAATGCAAGAGGGACCACCTCTCAGGAGCATGTGACCCCGATAATACAGCAATTAACACTGACTACTGGTCCACTTCTGAGCTCAATTCAAGGTGTTGGTTTTGACCTTTAAAGCTTGGGACTGTCTTCTCCCATATGTTCCTGCTCAGGAATTAGGGTTGCCAGGTCCGACTCAAGAAATACCTGAGGACTTTGGGGGTTGAGCCAGAAGACTCTGGGGGTGGGGCCAGGACAAAGGTGTGACAAGAACAACCAAACTCCAAAGGAAGTTCTAGCAATCACATTTAAATGGATTGCACACCTTTGGAAATAATGGATAGGGGCACCTTCTTTTGGGAGTTCATAGAATTGGACCCCCTGGTCCAATCTTTTTGAAACTTGGGGGTTGTTTTGAGGAGAGGCACTGGGTGATATGCTGAAAATTTGGTGCCTCTACCTCAAAAAACAGACACCCCCCCAGAACTTCATCCACAGATCAATTATCCATTATACCCTGTGGAAATCGGCCTCCATAGGGTATAATGGAATGCCCAGCAGACATCCCCCTCCCTGCCCCACTTTCTGATAACCCTGAAGTGGAGGTAGGACCTCCAAACTCAGGGATTCCCTGCCCTCACCTGGGGATTATAAAACACAACAAAACTGCTTGTGAAATGATTCAACCACTCATTAATTATACCTTATTATTATTACTGAATTTCCAACACCTTATTCATCAAAACAACATTTCTTGCATCCTTTCAAAATAATAATACAATTACATCCGGAGGATTCTGTATACTATTTCTGATTTAAAGAGACAGTCCCAATAATGTCCATTCTATGCATCTAAAATCACATTGCCAACTCCGCTTTCTTCTTGACAGTTGACTGCTGTCTTTTGCAAACTGAAGCGGGCAATCTTCCAAGGTCCACTGGAAAGTGTTGGAAATTCAGTAATAATAAGGTGTCATTAATGAATGGTTGAATCATTTCACAAGCAGTTTTGTTGTGTTTTATAAACCCATCTGCTGTGGTTTCCCATTGTGTTGCCCCACCTGGCGATTGGCAAAGCTATCTTAGTTAGGAAATATCTGGAGATTTGTGTGATGAGCCATGAGGAAAACAGTTGGGGGAGGGGAGGGGAGAGTACACTCCTATAGAGTCCACCCTGTAAAACAGCCATTTTCTTTAGGGGAACTGATCTGTGCTGTCTGAAGATCAGTTGTAACAGCAGGGGACCTCCAGGCTCCACCTGGAGGTTGACAACCCTAGTTCTCATTTGAAGAAAGACTGCTAATACAGGCAGTTGAACTGCCAAGGGTGCCGGCCTTCTGGGGGCATCAGACTGGGTGCCCCCCATATGACTTGATGATGTTATCAGTGGGAGGGGGGGCACCAGAAATTGGCCTTGTCTTGGGTGCCAGATAGTGAATGTGATCCAGAAGAGCACCAACTGCAACAATCTCTGGGTTTTTGTTTTTTTCTTTCCTCCCGCAGACTTTCAAGATTTCCTAGGGGGCACCAATGGGCAGACAAAAAACGTCATTAATGCCTTCATCGGTTCCTGCCTTTTGGCTGTGCTTCTGCCCACCTGCTTAACATCAGCTTTAGCCTTAGGGTTTCCTAGTGCAACGTGATTTCTCACCTGTCTGCAGAAATAATGAGGCAAACGAATGCTGAACAGATCTATTGGAAAGCAGCAAGATACTTTTAGCTGTAATAATATTACCTTTGAGCAATGCAGAGGCAAGACTGCTTATTTCCAGACTCTCCGGCTAGGATGCAGACATGGGGTAGGGATGGGGCGCAAAGTGAGGAATTCCACACAGGTGATCTTGACTTGCTGAGGTAAATCTGAAGTTTCCTGAGGTATTTGCGATGTCTGCTCTGTTCTTCCTCACAGAAGCTCATAATATGAAAGCACACTACAGGGGAGTATAAATGAAAGCCGAAAATGTATTTCAATATGTCCTTACCAAAATCAGGTAAGAGAATTACTCTGAACAAATGGCTTTAAGTGTTCCAGTAACAGGTTTTTTTTACCCTTTCAAACACCCTTTATAATCCATTTTGGTCTTCGGTTGCTAACAAAAAAAATTATATAATTTCAGACACAACTGTTTTAGCAACTGGCTGCTAACAGTTTTTATTTACCTTTCTTTTCCAAGCCATTTGCCTCTGGTTAGCAAAACATGGTCAAGCTGTCCTTGAGGTAATGTTTTCACCTCTTCTTTGAGCGTCTGAATTTCTGTGTGACACAGAGTGTTGGACTGGATGGGCCATTGGCCTGATCTAACATGGCTTCTCTTATGTTTTGTAGTGTGCTGTTTAAAATATCTGGAGCACTTCCAATAGTGTTGCACTTTCACATTGCCCTTTTTTGTTGTGTGACTCAAACTTTTTTTTTTAATGTTCTAAGTTGAGTGCTATAGCACTAGGCTGATATAGTTCTTCAGCGCTACAGCAGTGCCGTTGAGATGCCTTGGTGGCAAAAAAAAAAGGGTGAGGGGAAAAGCGCAGTGCTGTTTGAAATGGCTAGATCGCTTCAAAGGCAGCTTATTAACAAAATGAAATTCACTGGATGAAACAGAGTTGCCAGGTCTGCGTTGGAAAATACTTGGGGACTTTGGGGTGGATCTGAAAGTCTGGGGAGGGGAGGTACCTCAGCGTGGTCCAATGCCATAGAGTCCACCCTTCAAAGGAGCCATCTTCTCCAGGGGAGCTGATCTCTGCCAGCTGGAGATCAGTTGTAACAGCAAATTTCCAGACTCCACCTGGAGGCTGACAACCCTAACCCTAACCCTAGGATGAAACTTCCATCCCTGTATTGCTTCCCACACAACTGGGCCAACAATGGATAACATCTGGTTTAGGATGGTAATGTGAAAGCAGCCCAAGTTTCTTTTACAGAGCCAAGTTTGTACAAGCTAATCCAGGGTAAGGGTTCCCCAACATGGTGCCCTTTCCTGGCACCCCAGCAGGTGAAAGTGAAATATTTTGAACAATAGGTCAATTTAAAAAGGCATTCTGTTAAACAGAGCCTCTGCCTGAAACACTGAAGAGTTACCATTGGTGGTGGAAAGTGTAGTCAAGTCACAACTGACTTATGACGACCCTGTAGGGTTTTCAAGGCAAGAGACATTCAGAGGTGGTTTACCATTGCCTGGTTCCATTTCAAAACCATGGGTGTCTTTGGTGGTCTCCCATCCAAATACTAGCTCACTCCCTGAGATTTTGTGGTTCGTTCTGCCTCTTGCGACAGCCATTTTGTAGCTGCGCCTACTGAGAGCCAGTCTGGTGTAGTGGTTAAGAGTGGCAGACTCTAATCTGGAGAACTGGGTTGATTCCCCATTTCTCCACATGCAGCAAGCTGGGTAACCTCGGGTCAGTCACAGTTCTTGAAAGAGCTGTTTCTCTCAAGAGCAGCTCTCTCAGCTTCACCTACCTCACAGGGTGTCTGTTTTGGGTAGAGGAAGGGAAGGAAATTGTAAGCTGCTCTGAGACTCTGAGTGAAGGGTGGGATATAAATCTAATCTCCTCCTCCTCTATCCAGTGTCCAAATTCTAAAGGTGCTCACAAAGTCAGAAAGTTTGCGGACCCCAGTCCTAACAAAATTGACCCTCACTTTGTTAAGGCCATTATTTTCCTATAATTTTACCACAGCTGAGAAATTGTGGCAAAAGAGAATATTTTTTTTCTGTTCTTAATGAAGTCAAAGCCTGCGAAAACAAAATATGGAAAGCTATAATCCAGTTTTAATGCACTGTTTATTGTACAGAACAAAGCAATAAAGAGCATTATATAACTCTGTAATCCGCCTTGAGTATCAATGGAAAAATTATGTGATAAGTGAAGTAAATACATATAACTATAAAATTCCAGTTGAATAGAAGTGGATAGTTTTCCTCTGTAGATTAAAGAAGAAGCTTTTAGGCATTGCCATTTAGAAAGGAGAAAAATTAGATGTCGTTTGCAGACATATTATTTTGTTTTAAACCCTTCCTTATGCCCCTTCTCTTGGAGCATGAAACACAGTGGGATAGTGGGTGGGCGTGTGCTCATTTATATGTCAATAGCCATAATGCGTTTTTAATTTTATACTTATTCCATAATCCCCATGGTGTGTTTCAGAACAGACATAATGCATGGATGTTTGTTAATAGAACTGAATTTGCAGACCTGATTGAAGAAAATGTTTCTTTTGTGTTGCTACCCACTTGTATCTGTCACCCCAGCTACCCTACAATCCAGTGACCATAGAAAAACTCTATCTTATTAAGGTTTTTTAGTTGACTCTTGAATAGTGTGGCCAGCCTCCAGGTGGTAGCTGGATATCTCCTGGGATTACAACTGATGTCCAGGTAAGACGGATCCGTTCACCTGGAGACAATGGCCATTTTGGAAAGTGGATGCTATGGCATTATATCCCACCAAAGTCCTTCCCAGGCCTGTAGTGGCTCATGAGGCCCACAGGGCTCAGCCTCCTTGTGGATTTTACGGGCCCCCTCCTCAAGCCTTGGGTCCCCCCCTCCCCCTGGGGACCCCTCATTCCAATTGCCTCAGCACATGAAGCAGATAGCGGCACTGGCAAGCTCTCCCCTGAAGCACTCTGAGCAGAGTTGGGTGGGTGGGTGGGCAGATTCCGAAAGCTGGGAGGGTAGGTGGGCAGGCAACCCCACCACCTGCTCCTAGCAGACCTTAGTCCTGCCATGAAGAGCTGGAGGCTCCATGTGCTGCTTTGTTTTCCACCGCCATGAGCCTCAACATTAAGTTCTTGGGTGGGAGGACAGGCCCCTAGACTGTACAGGCTTCAAGGGCAGCTAGAGTCCTTTCGGCATGGGGAGGGAGGGAGGGAGGAGGGCGGCCAGGACATGTCTCGCCCAGCCAGCATGTACAAGCCACACGTGTTTCCTGCTGCTCCAAGTTGGGGAAGGACGCAGGAAAGCAGGGAAATGGGGAGGGAGTGCAGAGATACAAATCAGCCTTCTTTTGAACTTCGGAATTGGAAGTTGATCACAGCAGACTGAGCTCCAGGAAAGGTAGAAGGGGAATCAGCACTTACAAGCAATTTTAAAAAGTTTTATTAGTTTCAGAAAGAGTAAGGGTAGGGGATAGAGGGAATAGAGAGCACAATACATTTTAACCTTATTCTGCATAAAGATATTTTCAAAGAATACAAGCTTACATCTACAATACTTTCTTTACATAAATTGTCCCATATTATTATCTCTATACTAAACATCATCAACATTTTAAAATTTTATACTACAAATCTTTTGGTTAAGTTATCTATTAGTTTTGACAATTCCAGTAAAGGCAATTTTGTAATATAAAATACAGGGAAAAAAGGGAGAAATAAGTTCACACCAGAGAATCTTAAAAGTCTTGAATGTCTAACCAGGCATAAAATTTCATCCAGTATTTTCTTGCTTCTTTCTTTGATCTCCCAGCCAACAGCTGGGATAGAAAGTCCAGCTCTGCTATTTCCAGAATTTTCCCCACCAAGTCCATTTTCGTGGGAATCACTTACAAGCAATTTAAATCACATTGGAAGGGGGAGGGGCGGCCCCCAGCCTCTCCAGCTTCTTGCTCTCACCCCCATGCCCCCCTCCTACGGCCCCCCTGTGGCCTCCTCCCCCTGTGACTCTTAGCTACAGGGTTGGACCTTCCCCTCCCCAAACTGTCCCCTCCTCAATCTCCATCCCCCAAATCTCCAAGGTCTTTCCCAACCTGGAGGTAGCCACCCTACTCTTTAATGAAATAAAGTCAAAGGAGGCCTCATAATGAAGGGGAAGGGTCCTACTTGCAGGTGGTATGTTATGAACTTCCAAGAATCCTGTCCGTGTCCTCAGGGTGGACAAAACCAAAGGTATCTCACACAATTGACCAGGATGCCACCCTGGAACCATCAGATCCTGTCACTGCCAACGTAGAGTTCAAGTCTGAGTAGATCTGAGATATTTTATCTACAACGTGTTCAGCAAAATGGCCACAATGGGGCGGCAAAGCAGCCCACCTCTTCTCGCAGTATTGGCTCCAATAGGCCCCTGCCCAACCAGAACAATTCCAAAGGTGCAGATGCAATGGTAGAGGCAGTGTTGCTCTCTTTGAGCTTTCAGGAGAAGCCTTGCTTGACATGTATGTGGAGGTATAAAAAGATTGTAGTAAGCTTCATTAGATCTCCTGTTGCTCTCCTTGAGCCTTCAGGGGAAGCCAGCTTTGCTTGACTATAAAAAGACTGTGGTAAGCAAGGCCAGCTCGCCCACTAGGCAAACTCCTGGTACCCAAGACAACTGCCTAAATTTGATTCTCTCCCCTCCGCCACTGCTGCCGCCAGACCCTTCCCTTCCACCACACTCCACCTGGCTCCCCCCTCAGAGAAGCTCGCCACGACGAGGCTGGCTTTGAGGCAGCCAGCATCTGCATGTTTTTCAAAGAAAGTGCCGGAGGAGGCTTCACTCCCCCCTCACTTCCGGTTCTGGAAAGGAGGGAGGAGAAGCCTCCTCCAGCGATCTCTTTGAAAAACACGTAGATGCTGGTTGCCTTGAAGCCGGTAGGGCCAGCCTCATTGCACTTCTCTGAGGAAGAGAGAGGGGGCACTGCAAAGGGAGGGTGGGAGGTGGTGGCAGCGGTGGGCAGGTAGCCTGCCTGGGGTGCCATGTGCCCTAGGGCCGGCACTGGTGGTAAGTCTCAAGTTAAAATTGATTTTCATATTGTAGAGGTTTTTGTTTGGTTTTTACCTATCTTTCATGTTCTGCACAGAAACTACATATGTGGTCCCTGTTCCAGGCCGGAATGGTATAGCCGGATCACATGAGACACTTCATGAATTTGCATTTTTGGACGCTTGTGAAGAGACTTTCCCCCCCTGAATGTTTGATTGGTCTCTATTTGAACGTCTAAGCGGTCTTTGTGACACGTTCATCCCCTCTATGTCGGGGTTTGTTTTGGGTCAAGACATTGATTACTCACATTGTGAGTAATGTTTATGAGAGTCACTTTGATATTATATAAAAATACACACTTTTTTGTTGTTAAAATTTCTTTTTCAGTTGTGCAGTAATTACGACTGCAGGCCATTCTTCTTGTTTCTTTTGCGGTCTCCTCGTAGGTTTGGTTGGCAGTGGTAGTGGAGACATGTTGTTTCTTCACCATCACTGCCACAGAGTAAGTTTTAAAATAAGCTCCAGCTTATCTTGTTTTGGGTTACTATCTGTTGGCTGAGAAATTACTGGAGATTTTGGGAGTGGAGCCTGAGAAGGGCAGGGTATGGGAAGGAGAAGGACCTCAGCAAGGTATAATGCTATACAATCCACCCTCCAGAGCAGACATTTTCTCCAGGGGAACTGGTCTCTGTTACTTGGAGATCAATTATAATAGCAGGTATCTCCAGGTGTCCCCTGGAGGTTGGCAACCCTTTACGTTGGAGTCATCCTGAGTCTTTCTAGCTGCCTCCTTTGCTTTTTCATCATCTGCAGTCACTTCATAAACCAAGGGGCTACCTGGTATCATAGACCTGAGAAAGGGCACCTAATTGCAATCACGTTAATTGCCCAGGGAACAGGTTAATCGCCTGGGTAATTTCCTCATTCTAGAGGTCCGCCAGGGCATCAACAGGAGCACATATCAGCAGGAAAATCACATAATACCATCTGAAAACAAGGTTTGTTCCATCAGGCAATGGGGCAGATCACCTTAATTGATTATTCATTCCTGTGAAATCTTGGTATCCTTGTAAACCTAAACCCCAGCCAGTAGTGATCTGTCTATGACAAGGAGATTTTCTTCAGTCTCCCCACCTTCATATTCCCTTCTTCCTGCCCAGAACAAAGCACAAGATCATGAATGTACCCAGGGGTCATTTCGTAGAAAAAGAGGTGGTGGAACTCATTAGCATATGCTGTCCCCCCCCCACCAAACAACCAAAAGCAACCAGATGCAAGAAGGGAGAGCCCTGGGTGAGTGAGGCCTGCTTGGGCTGGCTAGAGATCCAGCCAGCCCAAACAGGCCTCACACATGGGCTCTCCTTGGCCGCTGCCCCTCCACATTCAAAAGGCCGGCAAGCCACCCACTGCCAAAAACCACATAAGAAGTGGAGAAAGTGTGATGCAGGCTTCTCCGGGGGTTAATGAGGGTTGCTGGGAGTGTGGCAAAGTTCCTGGGGGCTGGCTGACTGGCCTGCCGCTCTCCTAATCCAGGGATTGTCATGCAGCTGCACCTACTATTCAATGCACAAGGTAGGTGGCGAGGAGGGGCACTGTCAGAAAGGTTCAGGAGCTATACTCCTGTGAGCTGCTGCTGAATTCAAGGCCTGAGTGTACTCTACACAATGTGTGGGACCAAGACCAGCCCATGGTTGTCACAGAAACCATTAAAATCCTGAGTCACTCCCAACAAGGTAACCTCAGAATGGAAAGACTTGGAGTTCTCAATACCACATCTAAGACCAACCAGCTAAGGCAGAGGGATGACTGGACAGTTTAATGTTGAAAAACTAGTTGTTTTGGCTTGTTATGATGCAATGAGCTTTAATTTGTATGGTACTGTTTTTATATTGCTTATGATCAGAAGTCATTCAGGGAGCCTCCAGGCTGAAAAATAGGATAGAAATCTACAAAATAATACGGTATATCAAAACCCTATTAATTAACATGGCTGCTTTTAAAATTCATTTGGAATGGCAGGAAGACTTTTTGGGGCAGGACACTGGAGAAAAGCTGTCGCATGATGCACAGCTTCACTTCTAGGTGAAAACCAGGATGTGAGGTCACTGTCTAGTAAAGTTGTAGGAATTCCACCAATCTCTATGATTTCTGGTGAACAAGGCCAATGAGATCTAGGGCTGTATCAACAGAAATATAGTGTCCAGATCGTGTAGTGATGATATCCCTTTACTCTGCTTTGATTTCACCTCGAGTATTGTGTTCAGTTTTGGGCACCAGAATTCAAGAAGGACATGCTAGAACATGTTCAGAGGATGGCAATGAAAATGGTGTGTGTTCTGGAGACCAAGTCCTATGAGGAAAGGCTGAAGGAGCTAGGGTGCAGGAGGAGGAAGAGATTGGATTTATACCCCACCCTTCACTACTTGAAGGACTCTCAGTGTGGCTTACAATCTCCTTTCCCTTCCCTTTGCCGCACACCTTGTGAGGTAGGTGGAACTGAGAGAGCTCTGACAGAAACTGCTCTGTGAGAACCTGTGACTGAGTCAAAGTCACATCAGCAGGTGCATGTGGAGAAGTGGGGAATCAAACCTGGTTCTCCCAGATAAGAGTCCATGTACTTAACCACTACATGAAGGAGGAGGAGGTAGATTGGATTTATATTCTGCCTTTCACTCAGAGTTTTAGAGCAGTTTACAATCTCCTTTCCCTTCCTTTCCCCACAACAGACACCCTGTGAGGTAGGTGGGGCTGAGAGAGCGCTGAGAGGACTGCTCTTGAGAGAAGCAGTTCTAAGAGAACTGTGACTGCCCCATGGTCACTCAGCTGGAGCATGTGGAGGAGTGGGGAATCAAACCCAGTTCTCCCAGATTAGAGTCTGCCACTTCTAACCACTATACCAAACTGGCATATTAAACAAGGTGGAGGCCTGGAAAACATAGCTGGGAGTCTGCCTCCTATAAGCGGGCAACTGGCAGGCCTAAATGGAAGTCATAATCCAATTCTGCCTTATGCCAAATTTTTAATGAAAGTTGGATTCTGGTCTAACACATGCCCTTTGCAACTCATAATTCTTACAGAAATGCAGAGACGCTATAATAGACGTTTCCCAAATGACATGCAGGGCGGCAGTAATCCCTCAGTTCAGGTTTTAGTTAAATATAGGACTCCTCTGCTCATTTCCCCCACCCCTGCATTCAAACCTCAATATGGGAGTAGTTCAGACAAAACTGCAGACTTATTACTTGCAAAGTAATAGAAAATCCCTTTCACATCCGATGCCATCTCTGTGTAAGTTCCTCCAGAAAACCAATTATGCAAAACTGATTGCGCGGCGTTCTTGGGGTTGGGAAATTAAATCTGCTTGGACTTCAGCAGAACCTCTGGAGATTGCCGCCTGTTTCTGATATTTCATTTCTCGTGGAAATAGAAGCCAGAGGATGGAAATAGCTCCGTCGCAAAAAATCAAATCGGGGTGAAAAGGATGGGAGATGGAGCGATGGTGGGCAGAATGGTCTGGCGTGTGATTACTCCTAAGTAAGTCCTATGGAGTTCACCTAGTCTTATTCCTGGGTTAGTGTTTGCAAGAGTATACCTTTAGCTAATTTTTTACCTTGCTAGGGCAGACCAGTGGAGGAGTTTACAGTGGTGAACTGAACATGAGTCCGTTACCCTGCTCAAGGCTAATTTCCCACCTAGTGTACACATAGCCAGTTTGGTGTAGTGGTTAAGTGTGCGGATTCTTATCTGGGAGAACCAGGTTTGATTTCCCACTCCTCCACTTGCAGCTGCTGGAATGACCTTGGATCAGCCATAGCTCTTGCAGAGTTGTCCTTGAAAGGGCAGCTTCTGTGAGAGCTCTCTCAGGCCCACCTACCTCACAGGGTGTCTGTTGTGGGGGAAGAAGGTAAAGGAGATTGTAAACTGCACTGAGACTCTGAGATTCAGAGTGAAGGGCAGGGTATAAATCTACGATCTTCTTCATATATTCATAGAACCTCATAGAACCTCTCTTCCTGTATGAACCTCCCCATGTTTTTTAGGGTTGTCAACCTCCATGTAGCACCTAGAGATCGCCTCCTATTACAGCTGATCTCCAAAAAACAGATCACTTCCCCTGGACAAAATGGCTGCTTTGGAGAGTTGTACCCTATGAGGACCTGCCCCTTCCCAAATCCTACCACCCCCAAGGGTTGCCAGGCTCACTGGTTGCACCAGCGGGGGAAGTGGAAGGACTTCCCAAAAGTGTAGGTGGAATGCCGTGACATGCTAACATCACACAAAAGTGATATTATCACATTGGCAACATCACACAGCAATGCACTGCTCTTTGAGGAATGCTCTATGGTACAACCAAAGAGCCCCGTGGCTCAGAGTGTTAAAGCTGCAGTACTGCAGTCCTAAGCTCTGCTCACGACTTGAGTTCGATCCTCAGCAGAAGCTGGGTTTTCAGGTAGCCAGCTCGAGGTTGACTCAGCCTTCCATCCTTCCAAGGTCAATAAAATGAGTACCCAGCTTGCTGAGGGGGTGGGGGGAGCATAGATGACTGGGGAAGGCAATGGCAAACACCCCATCAGAAGTCTGCCGTGAAAACGTTGTGAAAGCAACGTCACCCCAGAGTTGGAAACGACTGGTGCTTGCACAGGCGACCTTTCCTTTCCTTTTCCTATAGTACAACCACCCTTAAACCATCGAGTTTTGGACAAAAAAAAAAACAGAACCAAAACCTAGAACGTCATCATGCAACATTGCCACCATAATGGCATCACTTCTGTGTGATGTCAGCATGTGGCATTTGGAAGCAGGATTCCCCCCCACACACTGGCCAGCAGCAGACAGGAGCCTGAAAAATTGGGGGGTCCCTGGCCCCCAACCAGGGAATGACATCCCTAGCTCCACCCCCCCACACACGCAATCTCCAGGTATTTCCCCAGAGCTGCCAACCCTAATGTCTTTACATATGTGAATAAATGTGCCTTCTGAACCTACGTTCTGGAGCAGAGACTTCTTTGTGGAGGCAGCCATGTAATGGGATAGCCTCCCATGTCCTCTTCTGGATTAAAAAAAAAAAAAAGGTAAAGGTAGCCCCTGTGCAAGCATCAGTCGTTTCTGACTCTGGGGTGATGTCGCATCACGACATTTTGACGGCAGACTTTTTACGGGGTAGTTTGCCATTGCCTCTCCCGGTTATCTACACTTCCCCCCACAGCAAGGTGGGTACTCATTTGACCAACCTCAGAAGGATGGAAGGCTGAGTCAACCTTAAGCCGGCTACCTGAACCCAGCTTCCACCAGGATCGAACTCAGGACGTGAGCAGAGCTTCGACTGCAGTATTGCAGCTTACCACTCTGCGCCACAAGGTTGCAGAACAAAGTACCAAATGCTCCTAGAATGAAAAGGCCCTTTGTAGGGGTGAGAATCTGTCTATGAAGAAAAGGTTGACAGTGCAGGCTGACCGACACACCTAAGGCTTTGAAAACACCCAGAAGCCTTGTTGTTGGGTGTGAACCTGAAGACTGCAGGACAGGGCCAGTGTCACATCCTGGTGTGCAGGCAGGGAACAAGACCCAATCCCAGACAGGGTATGCGTTGAAGAGCAGAGGGAGAACCACCAGGGCACGTCCAAAGCACAGAGTCTGAAGCCAGTCTGAGGTCACAGCCAATCAAAACAGGAACCAATAAAAAAAACAGTGTCCAAAACGCACCAACCGAAAGCAGAGTCATTCGTAGCTGGGCATCCAGAAGCCGAGGATCAGGTTTCAAAGCAAGCTGGGGTGGATGCACCTCGCAAGATGAGATGCATTGCTTCCATAGAGGAATCTGCCCAGAGCAGAGAGCTAAATAGCTTGCCACTGCTGTTTCCAATTAACGAGCAGCCAGGCTCCTGTTAGAACTCAGATCTAAGGGAATGCCTAGCTCTTGCCTCCGCTTCTCGGTACTGGTGGCCCAATCCTGGCGAAGTTTCTCTTGAAGACGAGTCATCCACGGGGGTGAGTCGGGGGGGCTCTGTGCTTGTGGCCGCTCAACTGCAGGGAATGAGGGCGGCAGCGGCCAACTGTCAGTTTCTTCTGAGGGACCGGCTGCTGTGCTGTCGGAGGGCTGAGCTGCTGGTTCTGCTGTGACTGGCAGCTCTCTTTCAGCATTGCCCATGGCAGCCGGCCCCAGACTGCATGACACCCTAGGCAAGGCAAACTTCTGCCCCCCCCCCCCACACCCAGCACTGATAACCAGTGTTCCCTCTAAGCTGAGTTAGTGTGAGTTAACTCACAGCTTTTTAGCCTCCAGCTCACACATTTTTGTCTTAGCTCAGGAAGGATGGCCCCAGAGCAAACTAATTGATGCAGTAGCTCACAACTTTAATGCCAGCAGCTCACAAAGCAGATTTTTTTGCTCACAAGACTCCGCAGCTTAGAGGGAGCATTGCTGATAACATCACCGAGTCATGTGAGAGGCACCCATTTTGGCAACCTCAGAAGACTTGCACCCTAGGCAACCACCTAGTTTGCCTAGTGATGGGACTGGCCCTGGCAGGACATCAAGGTAATTCATATGGTTTAGTTTTAAAACCTGGATACCCAAAAAAATCACAGTTTTTGCTCACAGGCTACCTCTGCACATGGTTCTATATTTCGCTATTCCCCAAACCCCCCTCTCTCTCCTGGATCCACCCCCCAAAGTCTCCAGGTGTTTTCCAACACAGACCTGGCAACCCTACCTCCTACCTTCCTGGCCAGCTCCTGGGGCTTGAACAGAGGTTCCTTCCAAGAAAGGAAGAAGTGAGCAGAGCTTGCCTGATTGGGGAGAACTTGTTTTTGACAAGGGCTGGGATATGGTCGCTTAAGAACATAAGAGAAGCCATGTTGGATCGGGCCAATGGCCCATCCAGTCCAACACTCTGTGTCACACAGTGGCCAAAAAACCCCAAGTGCCATCAGGAGGTCCACTGGTGGGGCCAGGACACCAGAAGCCCTCCCACTGTGCCCTTCCAAGCACCAAGAATACAGAGCATCACTGCCCCAGACAGAGAGTTCCAACGATAAACTTTGGCTAATAGCCATTGATGGACCTCTGCTCCGTGTGCTTATCCAATCCCCTCTTGAAGCTGTCTATAAGAACAATTCACTTGGATTTGGATTCTATGACATTATTGCCCATTAAAGTCCCCCCCCCTCCCCAACCCCCCCCCCTCCTCAGGCTCCGCCCTCAGAATTTCCAGGTACTTCCCAAATGGGGCTGACAACCCTAGGTGGTCTTAAGAAAATGCGTTTAAAAGCAAAGCTGCTGGTCCTCATGAATATTACATGGGTTAGTAAATGAGATTTTGTTATATCTTAAGAACATAAGAGTGGCTTATTAAAGCAGCATTGCAAATTTCCTTTCTTGCGGTTATGATTTTCGATCACATTGCAATGTACATTAAAGACGACTCAGTAGGACAAGTGCTGTGGTGCTGGAGAAGACTCTTGAGAGTCTCTTGGACTTCAAGAAGATCCAATCAGTCAGTCCTAGGAAATCAACCCTGACTGTTCCCTGGAAGGTCAGATGCTGAAGCTGAAGCTCAGATACTTTGGCCACCAAATGAGAAGGGAGCACTCACTGGAGAAGATTCTGATGCTGGGAAAGACAGAAGGCAAAAGAAGAAGGGGACAGCAAAAGATGAGAGGGCTGGACAGCATTACTGATGTAACTAGCATGAATTTGAGCAGATTTCAGAGGATGGTGGAAGACAGGAGGGACTAGCGTGACTTGGTCCATGAGGTTGATGTACTGTACTGAGAACTGATGTAATGTACTGAGAACCGAGACGGTTTGAAGGCAACATAGTTTAATCAGAGTACATCGCACAAGAGAGAGAGCACGCAGGCCGGGCCCCGCTTATATACATCGCCCGGTACAGCCCCCCGCCGCAAATCTTGATGGGCGGGGCCTCAGGCGAGCTCCATCCGGGGACCCCAGGGTCTCCTTTAGTTGCCAACGCCATGAGGTCTGGTAACTTATGTTCAATACATGACAGTCGGACTCGACTGTGTGACTGAACAACAAGTAGGACAGTTGGACTGTAACATTCATGGAGGAGCTGATACATATTTGAGAGCCTTTCTTGTTTGAAGAATGAAGAAAGCTCCTGGGAGTCCAATCGAGTCCCAATTTGCTTTGTGGCAGCAAAGGGAGGGCCAGTTTGCCCTGTAGGTATCATTGCAAAATAACACAAGCGATGGTCCTTTTCAACATGACCTTTCCCTGGTTTTGTTTTTATGCGGATGCAATTTTTTAAAAAATATAAAAGCAGGCTCTTACGAAGCTTTTCACCCAAGCTTGTGGCCGTTCTCCTGCCGCTATGCTAGACAATGTGGCTTTGATTGCTTTTCCTTCCTGCCAGGCTTTCTGACTGTAAAAACACATAATCTCAAACGAAACGACGCATCCAGGACATAAGAAGAGGCATGAGTATATCGGAGGACTGTTAAAAAAAATATAGGGGCAATTAGGGACCAGCGCCTACGAAGGGAATGAATTGAGGGAGGGTGCGCACAAGCTTTGATTAGCACCGCAGGATTTACAAGCGGCTGGAAAATGGTTGCTAAACACACACAAAGATTGGGGCAAGGAGTCTTAAAATAGAAAAGGCTGGAGCTGAATGATGCAGATGGAGAGCGTTTCATTTATATAAAGACCTTAAAGAGCCTATTTCGCCTAATGCAGCACCAAAGTGTCGGGCCCTTTCCATAACAGCCGCCATCAATAGCCGGAGCAACCGACCTGATACCTTTCTCCTTTCTTGCCTTGTCATTAAAATGATTATCATGTGATTTGACCTGCAGTTAATGAAGCCAGAAAGAGCATGGCGGAGCTGGAGGTAAATGCCAGCGTCTAAATGAATGATAAATTAAAACGGTGGTGGTGGGGGGGAAACCTTGACTCCATTTTACGGCTCCAAGAATGGGGACACTTTCGTTAAAATGTATGGAGACCCTCCTTAGTCAGTAGTGTTGCTAAGTCTGTGTGGGAAAATACCTGGAGACTTTGGGGGTGGATCCAGGAGGGGCCTCAGCATGGTACCATCCCATAGAGCAGGGGTCGCCAACCGCTGGGCCGCGGACCAGTCCTGGTCCATGGCCTGTGGGCAACCAGGCCACCGAGTGAGGCAGAGACCTTCACCTAACTCCTTATTTAAAGACCTCCATGGGGGACAGGAATGGGGTGGGGGCAGCCTGGGGCAGCCAAAAACCCAGCACCCCCACCCCACTAGTCCATGGAAAATTGTCTTCCACAAAACCGGTCCCTGGTGCCAAAAAGGTTGGGGGCCACTGCAGAATCCACCCTTCAAAGCAACCTTTTTCTCCAGGGGAACTGATATTTGACAACTGGAAATGTGGGCAGGAAAGGCATCTTGGGGCATATTATGGGAAAGGAGGGGTGATAACTCTGGGCTGGAAAACTCCTGGTAATTTGGGGGCAGAACCTGGGGAGGGTGGAATTTGAGAAGGGAGCTCAGTAGAGATATTATGCTGTACAGTAGGGTACCCCAACGTGATATCCACGGGCACTTTTTTAATTAATCAAATTTATATCCTGCTCTCCCAGCACCCACAGCCACCTTGCCTGGCACCCACAAAGTATTTTTAGAAAGTGGGTATTGTAAAGTGAATTCAGCCAGCTCTGAATCAACCAAGAACACTTTATTGCAAGAAGAAATAGTCACAAACAGCATAGGCACTTCACTCATTATATACACTCTTGCCATGGTTAACCACGCCCCTGTAGCAGGCAACAGTTAGTCCTATTGGCTCAATCCAGAATCTTCATTTGCATAACTTTGGTACAAGTTGTGACAGGCCTAGCATCCTGATTGGCCACTTCTTCCAGGCTTCAGGATCCTGTTTTGCAAGGAGTCCCTGTCTCAGGCTCAGGCAACAAGACCCCAGTACAACACAATATATAACAGTGGGGCAGGACTGGGTGGGACTCTTGCCTTGCAAGGCTCCTGAGTCCTGATCGACCGATAGGGATTTGTTTGGCTGGGTAGATTTTTATCAACACTGCTATGGGAGCAGCTGCCACACCAGAACACAAGGATCTTCGCTGTCTGACTGAAGGTAAGCTGCAGCATCCATTTTGAGGTTGGCTCCACCTTTTGCGGCAGACATTTTGTATTGTGGTAGCCATTTTGCTGTCCTGCCCACCCTGCTGTGTCAGAATTCCAAAGGTGCTCACAGGTTGGAAAAGATTAAGGAGTCCTGCTGGAGTCCACCATCCAAAGCGGCCATTTTCTCCAGGAGGTCCACTCTTTGTATTCTGAAGACCAATCAAAATTCTGGGAAATTGCCAGGCCTCACCTGGAAGTTGGCAACGCTAGGGAGAAATCAAAGCTTGGTACTATAGCACGAGTCTTTTAAATCTCAATGTAAAGGAACAAAGACTGAACTTAGGAAGTCTGTCTTTGCCAAAACCAGAGTAGAACACGGTTGGATCTTCATGGGGCCAAGGAAGTCTGGGAGCGAGATCAATAGCAAATAATCTTTGTTGATGTCTACTGACAGATCTGATTGTCTGCTAGGTTGTGACTTCGATAGATTACTTAAATCATAGGGTAGTTGGAAACCTATTAAAATGTCATATTTACCCCCACACTGAAAGGGCAGCATGGCGCTTCTTGCCATTTTCAGTAATGTCCTCGTTTTTATTAGAGACATGCTCAGATTTTTTTTCTGTTTGGGCGAGCTCCAATTTAGTGTGGGAATATAATTGCCACTTAACATTTATAGAGAGAGAGAGAACCGAACGTACCAGATACCACCCCAGGATCATTGAGCTGGAAAGGGAACAAAACAAGATCCTGTCTCACTTCCTTCCAGTGGAGGGGTTGTGGCTCAGTGGCAAAACACCTGCTTGGAACACAGAAGATCCCAGGGTCAATCCAAGGCATCTCCAGGTAAAAAGATCAGGTCGGAGGTGTTGTAGTAGGTGACAGCAAAGACCATTAGCTGAGACCCTGGAGAGCTGCTGCCAGTCTGAGTAGATAATACTGACCATGATGGACCAATGGTCTGATTCAGTATAAGGCAGCTTCATATGTTCACATGTGTGTTCACGTGTGTGTTCACATGAGAAGAGGTCCTCTTTTTAGTAGAGGGGCTATGGCTCTGTGGAAGAGCATCTGCTTGATGGGCAGAAGGCCCCAGGTACAATCTCTGGCATCTCCACTTACAAGAATCAGGTGGTAAGTGATGTAAAAGACTAGAGGGCGGGATAGAAAACCAGAGTAATAAATAAATAAACAGTCTGAGACTGATTTCGCACACAGCTTACCCCGCGGTCACGTTCCTCTTCTCTACGCAGCGTCCGTCGGATTTCCCACTATCTGCGCTGGAGTTACAGGAAGTGCCATGGCTTTTGCGTAGCAAACGTAAACTGGGTTTTAGCGGTTTATGTTTGCTACGTGAAAGCCGCGACACTTCCTGTAACTCCGGCGCAGATAGTGGTAAATCTGACAGACGCTGCGCAGAGAAGAGGAACGTGACCATGGGGTAAGCTGTGTGCGAAATCGATATGAGTAACGGGGTTTTTTGAGCCGGGACACAAAGGAACGCAATTCCAGCTGGCTTGGTGTCAGGCGGTGCGGTCTAATATGCAAATGAATTCCTGCATTAAGCATTAACACAGAATAAACTTAGGGCAGCTCAAAGACTCTGCTAGATGTTCATCAAAACTCTGTAACAACTGAAACTATAACAACTATGCAAAAGAATGATGACATCAGGGAGTGTGGCCTAATATGCCAATGAGTTCCTGCAGGGCCTTTCCCAGAAAAAGCCCCACGCAAAACAATGGTGATATCAGGGGGTGTGGCCTAATCTGCAAATGAGTTCCTGCTGGGCTTTTTCTACAAAAAAAGCCCTGCTGAGTGGACAACACTGACCTTGATGGACCACAGGTCTGATGGAGGATAAGACAGCTTCACATGCTCCGGATGCAAAGCAAGGCAATTTATGGCTCCTTTTTTACTCAAAAGGTCCAGTGCTCAGGGCAAAGTCTGTGGGCAGAGCTGAGCTGGGCCAGAAAGTAAGTAGGGTTGTTACTGTTTAAATGATGGACAATCTAACCATTTGTCTGTCTAGTGCAGTGTTTCCCAAAGTGGCCGTTATTGCCTCCAGGGGGGCTCTGGAACAATCCAGGAGGGCGGTAGTAGCCTTGGGTACAATTGGGGGGGCGGTGAATAAAAATAAGGGGGTGGTGGAAGCATGAGGAGAGGAGAGGGTGGTAGGTGTCAAAACATCACATTTCTGGGAGGTATCCAGAATTTCTAATTTAGAGAAAAATCCCTATTCACAAAAATAGAGGGTTCTCTTTTGTCTGCTACTTAGTGTAAATTCACCCAATTAGACTACTAATGAGAACCAGAACTCCTTCCACTTAAAATATAAGAAGGATGCAATTTATTTACAAGACAGAATAAAAAAAAAATAGAGATGTACAGACAAACACAAAACACAGAAACTAAAAACCTTACTAGGTATGCTAGCCAATATTTGCTACAGCTAGCAGCTTCTCAAGGTTGCTTGCAATTTCTCTCTCAGCAATACAGTTCAAGTCAGGACAGTGGAAGCACTGAGGCAATTGCACAAACTTCTCTGAAGAGTTCCAACCTGCAGCTTTCTCCTCACAAGGTTTTCTTCAGAGCCTCAAGCTTCTTGCAGTCCTCTGGTTACCAGGTGGTTGCTTCTGTTGATTTTAGTCAACTGCAATGCCCCAGATACAACAGTGTCTTCTGCAGGGGCAGCACATGGGAGTAGGCAGGTTAGGCAACCACCTAGGGCCCACCCTGCCAGCGTCGCTGCTGGGCGTCCCCTTACTTCCCCTTCCCATGTGGCACGATCTCGCCAGCCAACAGGCAAGCCGAGAGCCCCGGATGGCGCTGCTGCTCCGCCACTTTTCTTTTCAAGGCAAATGTTGCCTGTGCTTGTTGGAAGCTTCCAAGGAAGCCTCCAAAAAGAGCCCCATTTTACCAATACCTGCTGCTTTCAGGTTGAAAGCATCTGGATGGCAGCAGCTTCCCATTGCACTAGTCACAGCTGATGAGTGCAATGGGAAGGTGCTGCCTGCCCAGCCGCCTTCAACCCAAAAGCAGTGGGCAGCAGTAAAATGGGGCACTCTTTGGAGGCTTCCTTCGAAGCCTCTGACAAGCACAGACAATGTTTGCCCTGTGAAGAAAAGTGGTGATGCAGCAGCATTTGTGTGTGCTGCCAGGGCTCTCAGCTTGCCTCTGGATGGTGCAATTATGTAATTGCCAGTGTGTGAAGACCCCCCCCCCCCACTTAGGAGTACATGGGGAGGGGCATGCCTAGAATGGTGGAACCCCTAGCCCCTGATCTTTTGCTCCTCTTCTTGAGTTTTGATATTTCACTAATCCACATATCCCTGACCGGCTGTCAAAGTGCTAGAATTGTGCAATCAATCACTGGAACAAAACAACCAATTTAGCTGGGCCCATCTAGATCTTCTCCTGTCAAATACCTGTCAAACTAGATGGCCTCCTGTCAGTTGGAATTGACAGTTCACAGGTGTTTACTATTTTACAAGTGTTTACCCTTAAGAACATGGTCTCTAGGCTTACTTAAGCTGATAGCAACCCACACAAACACTTAGAACTTGGGCATTGTCATTTTCCAGGTAATGATACAGACAAACACTTGCACACATGGTTGATGAAACACTCAATTTCTTGACAGGCGGCTTCTGCGACTTGTGGATGGGGCATCATGGCAATCTAGTCTGCCCTCCCAACCCAATCCTGTAGCTATGACACAATCATTAAAAAACTAAGCAATACCCAACTGGCATTACATCAAAGAAGCCTCTCTCTCTCTCTCTCCATAGTAGTAAAGCCTCTTCAAAGAAATTTCCTTATTCTTTCATGTCATTCTGGAAGCAGTTAAGGGTTTCCTGAATTGCCTGAAGCCAGGAGCCCACTGCTGGCTGGCTGCTGACAGAGTAGTAGTGGAAGCGTCCTTCAGGGCCACTCTGGTCAGACCAGTCTCAGTTGTCGCTCTAATGAAGACAGTCACAAAGACAGCCGGTTCAACAGAGTTGTATTGGGGTTAGGCATATATCTTAGTCAAGTCACAGTCCAAGAATCATTCACTTACAATCAGTCCAGCCAGGCAAAGGTACAGATACACAGTCCAAATAGAATAGTCAAGTCACAGTCCTTTATCATCAATCCAACAGCATGCCACGCTCTATCCGTCTGATCAACTCCACACCAGATAGACATTGGGCTACTGCTTTTATATCTCCCTTAACCAATCACATTGCTCATCGGTTAATGGCATTCACATGATACTCACATGCTTACACTTAAACACCTGTATGCAAGAGTTACACAATCCTTTTAGCAGTTCCGATAAGCCTTAAAGTTATAGGATACTGTCACCTGCTTCATTCATTATGTATCCCATGCTTTGACCTTACTTCCCATGGAGCTGACTGAGATAAACAGAGATAAACAGCTGCTGCTTCAGATACTACTCTAATCTCTGCACTGCTGATGGTAAGTAATGATTTCAAAATTAAAGAAATTGCAAAGGTGGCCTTTTCCCAACTTTTCATGTGGGGATAGTGTTCCCAAGTCTGACTCAAGAAATATCTGGAGATTTTGGGGGTACAGACAGGAGACTTTGGAGTGGAGCTAGGAGCAAGGTTGTGACAAGCACAATTGAACTCTGAAGGGAGTTCTGGCAATCACATTTAAAATGACTGCAAATTGTTTAAATGCCTTCCTTCCATTTGAAACAATGAAGGATAGGGGCTCCTTCTTTGGGGCCTCATAAAAATGGACCCCCTGGTTCGACTGTTTTGAAACTTGATGTTTTGAGTAGCGGCACAGGATGCTATGCTGAACATTTGGTGCATCTACCTCAAAAAACAGCCCTCTCAGAGCCCCAGATAGCCATGGATCAATTCTCCATTATACCCTATTTTTATTTTAATATTATCCTTTGTTATCTCAATTTTCTGTGCGTATATCTTTTCAAGTTGGAGACTGCAGGCTCCCAGTTTGTTGGAACTGAATTTATTTGAAAGAGAAGTGGATGAGCAAGACTGAGAAGTAGGACTTAACTGAACACAACGTTTTGCAAGCCAGAACTAATTGGTGAATTGAACTCAGACTGCCTGTTGCTTTTCCTGTTTACTGCTACATGCATATTTTATCTTCATTGGTTTTGTTGCATTGTTCTGTATGATGGAAGTGATGCATTGTATACTATATTTCAACTGCTGTTACCTGCCTTGAGCCCACTTGCAGGGAGGGTGGAATAATAATTAAAAAGAAATTTCAAAAATTCTCTGTGTATGCAAATGTTACTATGGTTGATTTTATAAAATAATTTTAGAATTTCAAGCTTCAAAGTGTCTTCTTTACAACATCTTTGTTTACCCTGTGTGCAAATATGTCACTGCATCTTTTAGTCCATTTCTTGAAGGTAGATTTCCAGGGGGGCACTGAGTAATTTTTTTTTCTGAAAAGGGGGTGTTAGGCCAAATAAGTTTGGGAACCTCTGGTCAAGTGACACAAACAAAAAGCTTACTGCCACCACAATATAACTGTAGGTATAGAGTGCAAATTGCCTAGGAAACAGGCCAATGATGCCTAATGACCATTATTGTCCATATTACCCTGCAAAGCAATTTCAGTTTTCTGAGTAGGCTTGACACATAAAACACTCATTTTAACAAAATCACTTTGATCTTGTGAGCTTTTTCCTTTTATTACATACTTGCCAGCTCCAGAAAGTGCAACAGGTTGAAGTTTCCTCCATCCCCCCAGAGCTCCCTCAGTACCATAGGAACCATTTCTTTCCCTATCAGAGAAGGAAAACCAGTGTGGTGTGGTGGACAGGGTGAATTCTAGCAGGAGCTCATTTGCATATTAGGCTATGCCCCCGCCCCGATGTAGCCAGTCCTCCTGGAGCTTACAATAGGCCCTGTTCTAAGAGCCCTGTAAACTCTTGGAGGATTGGCTACATCAGGGGTGTGTGGTCTAATATGCAAAGGAGCTTCTGCTAGAATTCCAACCCTGGTGGTGGTTAAGAGCAGTGGACTCTAATCTGGAGAACTGGGTTTGATTCTCCACTCCTCTACACACAGCCAACTGGGTGACCTTGGGTCACTCCAAGCTCTCTCAGCCCCATTTGCCTCACAAGGTGCCTGTTGTGGGGAGAGGAAGGGAAAGGTTATCATAAGCTGCTTTGAGACTCCTTAAGACAGAGAAAAGTGAGGTATAAAACCTATTCTTCTTTTTCTTCTTCTTGGTTTCCTGTTGCTCAGGGACAGACTTCTAAAGCATTAACTCAGCATAACCTTAGAGCTTAGGGCAGGTCAAAGACATAACTAGGAGAAAATGGCTGAAATCAATTTTATGAGCCCCCAAAGAAGGTACCCCTGTCCT
This sequence comes from Heteronotia binoei, assembly GCF_032191835.1. Taxonomy (NCBI): domain Eukaryota; kingdom Metazoa; phylum Chordata; class Lepidosauria; order Squamata; family Gekkonidae; genus Heteronotia; species Heteronotia binoei. The sequence goes on from NC_083225.1 coordinate 176,164,066, forward strand.
TGCTTATTTCCAAAAGGAGGGATGGCATTTAAAATGCATGCTTTCCCTTTAAATGTGATGACTAGAACTTCCTTTGGAGTTCAGTCCTGCTTGTCACAACCTTGCTCTTGGCTCCACCCCCAAAGTCCCCAGATATTTCTTTGTTTTAAAACAATTTTATTTAGTAACATATGGTAACAATATCTATTTCTTGCATCCTTAATAACTTCTTTTTGTCTATCCCATTTATTACTTTCTAACCACCCCTCCCCCCGTTACTTGACCCCCGCTGTTGTTATTTACTTAAAATACTAATATTTAAAGGTACCCTTAACTAATAAAAACAAAGATTAATATTATTCTTCCTTCTAAAACTTAATCATTATCAAAAATTGTCCAATGTCCTTTTATTTTCCACTCTTTTTCTTATATTTCATCCATGTATTTAGCAAATTGTTTCTTATATAATGGTGAGAGAAAAAACCATCCATCCTTTTTTTTCCATAGTACATATAAGCGTGCCAGCCAAATTTATTTCCATGACCTTCCAACACTTAAAAGTTTTTTGTTTAACAGCATCACCCATTCTTTTATCCATACTAAACAAACTGCTTCATGATATACTTTTAAATGTGGTAATTGGAATCCTCCTCTCTCTTTTGCATCTGTTAAAATTTTCATTTTGATCCTTGGTTTTTTCCCAGCCCACACAAACTCTGAAATTTTCCTTTGCCATGTATTAAATTGTTTACTGTCTTTCACAATCGGAATAGTTTGAAACAAATACATTATTCTTGGCAGAATATTCATCTTAATTGCAGCTATTCTGCCAATCAATGATGACTGTTTATTCCATTTTATCATATCTTCATCCATTTTACACCATAGCTTCTCATAATTGTTTTTAAACAAGTCAATATTCTTCATTGTTATCTCCACACCCAAATATTTTACCTTAGAGGTAACTTCACATCCCGTTATCTTCTGCAGTTCCTTTTGTTTGCTTACTTGCATATGTTTACATAGAAGTTTTGATTTTTCTTTATTAATACACAGTCCTGCCAATTCCCCATATTCTTGTATTTTAGCTAACAACAAAGGTGTGACTTGTATGGGATTTTCATTTATAAAAATTATATCATTTGCAAATGCTCTATATTTGTAAGTAAATCCTTTTACTTTTAATCCTCCTATTTCTTTATCTTCTTGGATTTGCATCAGTAAGATTTCAAGAGTCATTATAAACAACAGTGGGGAAAGCAGACAGCCTTGTCTTGTACCTTTGCTAATTATCATGTCTTCTGTAAGATCTGCATTTATACATAGCCTTGCACGTTGTTCAGTATATATTGCTTTTATCATCCTTATAAAGTTTCCCCCCAACTCCATTTTCTCCCTTACAGCAAACATAAAGTCCCAATTTAAATTATCAAATGCTTTCTCTGCATCCGCAAAGAATAATGCTACTTCCTTTTCTGGCTGTCTTTCATAATATTCTACAAGATTTACAACTGATATTGTCTCTTATTTGCCTTTTGGGGAGAAACTCCGCTTGATCTTCCTTTATAAAATTTATCAAATGTTGTTTAAGCCATTCTGCCAAGATTCTTGTATATATTTTATAGTCATTATTTAATAGTGAGAGTGGTCTATAATTTTTTACATTTGTGACATCTCTATCTTCCTTTGGAATCAACGAAATAATAGCTTCCTTCCATGTATTTGGTATTTTCCCTTTTATTCTTATGTTCATCAATTTCTGACGTTTCGGTATTAACTCCTCTTTGAAGGTTTTAAAAAATTTAGCTGTGTATCCATCTGGCCCAGGTGCTTTTCCATTTTCCATTGCATTAATTGCTGCTTCAATTTCTATTTTTTCAATTGGATCATTCAAGACTTTTCCCTATTTTAATCTTTTGTAAATACTCTTCCATCTTTTCTTTCTTTATTTTAACAACCTTAAATAATTTGGCATAATACTTAAAGAATTCTCTTTTTATTCCTTCTTGATCTACCACCTCTCTTCCATCCACCACAATTTTATTAATGATTTTACTTTCTCTCTTTTTCTTCAGTTGCCAGGCCAAATATTTTCCAGGTTTATTTGCTCCCTCGAAAGATTTCTGCTGCAATCTTTTCAGATTCCATTCCAGTTCTTTATTTAACAAATGTCTCATTTGTGTTTGTAATATTGTAATCTTCCTCATAATTTTCTTTTTCCCTGTTTCTCAGTTCCTCTTCTTTTTTCTTTATTCATTTTGAATGTCCAGCATCTGTTTTTCTTTTGCCCTCTTGTCTTTATTATTCAATGTAATCAATATTCCTCTCATTACTGCTTTATAAGCATCCCACACCATCTGAAATTCTATATCTTCTTTATCGTTTATTTGGAAGAAAGCTTTAGTTTAATTTTCTAGAGATGTCACTATTTCTTTATTCTGTAGTAAATCTTCATTCAATCTCCATCGTCTCGACTTTTTAGACAATTTTGTAATCCACATTATTGGGTTATGATCAGCCCATATTTTAGGTAAAATCTCTATTTTCTTTGTTATAAGGTCTAAATCTTTAGTACCCCACAACGTGTCAATTCTGGAAAAAGTTTTATGTCTTGCTGAAAAAAAGGTATAGTCCCGCACTTCAGGATTACATTTTCTCCATATATCCTCCAAGTTTTCTTGTTTGACCAATTAAAAAAAAAAAAACTTTGGCAATTTTCCTTTCTTATTATTTCCCCCCCCCCCCCAGACCTATCCAGTGTGTTCTTAATTGTTCCATTAAAGTCCCCCATTATCAAAACTTGATCACATATGTCAAGTCTGAATATAACTCTGGCTCAACCAAAGAGCATGCTGGGTAGAACCAAAGTAGAACCAAATGCTGCTAGTGCCTCTCTGCTGTTCTCCCCCTCCCTTTCTTAGAAACTCTCCCTGCTTTGAAATGGTGATGTGTGAAAAGTCTTATCTGAACCTTCTCAGCTCAGGCCCCAGGGGAGTTCTAGGAGCCTGGTAAAACATCAAGGCCACTACGCCTAATCAACATGAGAATGTATTAGTAACATCTATGTGTGAATGTCCCCTGCACAATTTCCCTGCCCATAGGAATGCTTTTGAAGTACTCTTTATATGCAATGTATTTACTGTATGGTTTCAGTCTCTTCAAGCCCTGGCTCAGGCCGCAAGCATCTAGTATCAATAAACTAGTTTCTTTGTATCTACATCGACTCGTTATTGAATCTGCAGACGTGACAATATGTCACTTCATCAAATTGTGGTATAATGTCTTTTAAAAAAGCATCCTTTGCTCTATTTGGTGCATACAGTCCCAGTAACAACATTTTTTTTGCATTTAATATTATTTCTACCGCTACAAATCTTCCATCTTTATCTTTAAACACTAGTTTCGGGTCCAATTCTTGTTTAACATAAAAAATCACTCCCCTTTTCTTCTGTTCAGCCAATGAATGAAATTCTAGTCCCAATTGCTTATCCCATAAAATTTGTAATCCTTTTGTTTGATATGTACTTCTTGTAAACAAACTATATTACAATTTTGCTTTTTAATCCAATGAAATGTTGCCTTCCTTTTTTGTGGTGAATTTAGTCCATTTACATTCCAAGATAATAATTTGTAATCCATCATGGTGCAAATTCTTTATGTTCTTCATAAAATCCACGCAGTTCCTGTGTGCTTGTAATTGTAATCCTTTTTCCTTGTAGCTCAAAACTCAAACCTTCAGGTATTATCCATCTATACCTCATTTCATTGTCCCGTAATTTTTCTGTCAATTTCTTATATGCTCTTCTGTCATTTATCACTTGTCTTGGCAACTCCTTCATAATTCTTACTCTGCTGCCTCCCACTATCAATGTCTTTTCAAAGTTTTTATTCATGATTTTTCCCACCATTTCTTTTGTCATATATCTTATAACCACATCTCTTCGTAGATTTTTTTTTTTTTTTGCATATAGTGAGTTCGCTCTATTCATATAGTCATACATGTTTCTAGTCCCTTCAGGATCTTCCTCCAAAAATTCTGCAATTATTTTTATTATATATTCTTTCAAAAAAGTTTCTTAATCCTCAGGTATTCCTCTCAGACGTATCTGGGTCTCCATCAATTTGCAGTCATGAATTGCCACTTTTTCTTGTATTTTTAACAAGGTGGAATCATGTACTTTCACTCTTCCTTCCACCTCTTGCACTTTTTTTGATGTCACCACAGTCTCATTTCTGAGATCCTCTATATCTTTTTTTAGCTCTTCAATATCTTTTGTAATTTCTTTTTTGGAAGCAGTTATCATCTCCTTCATCCCTTTCATTATCCTGGCTTCCATGGCATCTAATTGGTCCTGCATTTTCTCCAGTGAAGCAGTCTTTGCACGGGTTTGCTTATGGTCTGACATGCAAAAACACTGAACATTTTGACCTCACCACATTAAATTTCAACTATCAGATTTAAAAGAGTGAGGCTTGCTCTTTTCAATAAGCCTAATTTTGCTGTTCTCAGAGCCTCCTGGGCTCAGATATTAATTTTTAAAGTTTTTATTTTTTCCAAAATGGTGGTCACGACTTTCTGCCTCACTTTAATTTTTTTTTCCTTTTTCCTCTAGAGGCTTCTAAAATGGTTATTAACAGTAACGTCCAATAGTATTTATCTTATAATCGTCACCTCTGTCGGCTCCCCAATTTTTAATGTCCTGAACACTTTAAAAATTTTATTTAATTTTTAGCCTCCTAGCAATGGCTGCCAATGTTTTTCTATGATATTATAGTCCTAGAGTAGGCTGGCTGCTTCAATGATTTCCCTTTTCCATCCGATACTTCCTGCTTTGCTTGTCACCAAATCCCGTTTTCGCTGGTAGAGAGATCTCACGATACTTGACGTATTTCCTGTGTTGGCTGTGGGTGCTGCAAGTCTATGATGATGGGACTTTTCCTCCAAAACCACAAGTAGACAAAACAATAAATTCCTTTCCATTTTTTAGCACTGTCCTTTAAATTTACAAAGTCCAAATTTCGCCCCTTCTCCCCTTCCAAGCTTTCTAGATTTCAATTTCCCACCTTCTGATTTTATTTTGTTTAACTTTAATTAGTCCCGGAATGAAAGATAGCAATCTGTACCTTTTCTGTAGTTATCCAGATCAACACCGGTCTTGTATAGCTTTAGATGTTCAGCAGTATCAAAGAAGATTAGGATCCTGTCGATCTTAAGTCAAATAAATGACTCTGGAAACTTCTGCAGATGATGAAAATGCAACTCATCTCCGAAGATCCCTCAAAGCCTCAAAGGAGCCTCCCCCCCCCCCCGGGACTCCCTTTTAGCCAAGGTAAATCTCCTCAGTTTCCTGTGCATATCTTGGACTGATCTCTGACTGAGTAAAGTAGGCAGTAGGCATTAGATTGCCTTCCACTACCCCGAACAGAAGTTCCAGCCTGCTCCCCTTCTGAGAAGCAGTTTAGCTCGGCATTTTCCAACCCCGGAAGTCCTAGTCCCCAGATATTTCTTGAGTTGGATTAGCAATCCTAATTTGACAAAAACCTTATGGTTACTTATACTATGGAGTTTTGGCCAGTCCTAGAGTGGGAATGTTGGTGTATTGATGTCACTTAATGGTAGGGCTTTTTTTTTTCAGCAGGAACGCACAGGAACACAGTTCTGGCTGGCTTGGTGTCAGGAGGTGTGGCCTGATACGCAAATGAGTTCCTGCTGAGCCTTTTCTACAAAAAAAACAGCCCTGGTTAAGAGTATTCATCAAAAGTCATTTCCACCCCCTTTCCTCTTCTGCTGTTTGTCAGCCAATAGCTTTCGACCCATGGCAATGTTCTACTCAACTAATTGTTTGTGCAGACAACTTATGGCAACCCCAGCAAGGGGCTTTCAAGGTGAGAAGCAGGGTGGCTTGCCATTGCCTTCCTCTGCAAAGTCTTCCTTGGTGGTCTTCCTTCCAAGCTTCCAAGATCTGATGAGACTGGAATACACGAAGGCACCTTTCCTCCTCTCTCAATTGATTACCAAGGAGGAAATCTGTTCCTACTCTTGTGGTTTTTGCTCCAAAGGACATAAAATCACTGGGAGGGATTGCAGGTCTGAAGACAATTTCCAAAACAAAAAAGTGTGTAACTAACCAGAAAATCGCAAAGCAGCATACAATCTTTTTAAGTTCCTCAGAACTCTTTATTTGATGTCCCCGAACTTGTTGAGCCTGTGAATACCAAAAACAAGGTTGCATGGGCTCTGATTTAATTCATTGGATGCTACTGGAACTGAGAGGTTGGGAAACCAGTTGTGCAGATACGCCTAACAACTAGGGTTGCAGGTCTGTGTTGGGAAATACCAGAGGCTTTGGGGTGGATCCAGGAACGGGAGGGGTTCGGTGAGGGGCCTCAGCATGGTCCAATGCCATAGAGTTCACCCTTCAACCATTTACTCCAGGGGAGCTGATCTCTGCCAGCAGAAGATGAGTTGTAAAAGCGGGAGATCTCCAGGTCCCACCTGGAGGCTAGTAATCTTACAAACAACCCTCAAACTCCATCCTGCCAGAACTCTGCTAGACATTCATCAAAACTATATAGCAACGGGGAGGGGGGGGGAGTACACTCAGCTGCTAATTGGTGGTGGTGGTGGAAAGTGCTATCAAGTCACAGCTGACTTATGGCAACCCTGTAGGATTTTCATGCCAAGAGACATTCAAAGGCGGTTTGCTATTGCCTGCCTCTGCATAGCACCCTCTGGACTTTGTTGATGGTCTCCTACCCAAGTGTTAGGTATTGCATCTCACTGGGTTCTTGTTGCCTGAGCTTGAGACAGGCACTCCTTGCAAACCAGGATCCTGAATCCTGGAAAAACTGGCCAATCAGGATGCTAGGCATGCCACAACTTGTAACAAAGAGATGGAAATGAAGTATTCTGGAGTGAGCCAATAGGAGTAACTGTTGCCTGCTAGGGGGGCATGGTTAACCATGGTCAGAGTGTATGTAATGAGTGAAGTACCTGTGCTTTTTGTGACTGCTTCTTCTTGCAATAAAGTGTTCTTGGTTGATTTAGAACTGGCTGAACTCCCTTTATTTCACCAAGCACTAACCAAGGCTGACCCTGCTTAGCTTCTGAGATCTGATGAAATTGGGCTAGCCTAGGCCATCCAGATAAAGTGATATATTAAGCAATATAGGTGTATGTTTGTTACCAGAGCCGGATTAACAATTAGGCCAAGTAAGCATTGGCCTGTGGCCCCCCACACCTTTAGGGGCCCTGGGCTGCCTTCCTCCCCTTGGTTTCCCCCCTGCTTGCAGCCCTTCCAACCTGCATGCACAGTCAGCAACTGAGCTGTTCTTTGCCCGACTTGCCTGGTACGGCTGCCGGCGTTGTTGCCAAGTTTGCCTCTCTCTGTCTCTCCCCTGCAGCTTAGTAGAAGGGACTTTTAAGAAGGTGCCTGCAGGCTGCAGCGGGGGCCGTGGGCCATGGGCCGGGCGCTCAGACTCTGAGATAATTTGTGAGGGGACCCCCAAGATTTTGACTGCCTAAGGGCCTCCACAGGGTTTAATCCAGCACTGGTTTGTATCAGTCAGCCCTTACAGAAAACGAGGGCAGGGAGAGAAGGCGAGAAAAGAAACAGGAGCCATATTGGTTAGAACTGCATATCCAGAATAAGCAGTTAAAAAAAAAAACCTTAGAGAAATTATAAACATATTCAAGCTTCCATCTAATTACTTTCCTCTTTCATTTCCATTTTGTCTCTTTCCCTTTTAAAAAAAACCCTGTACATGGTTCCCTTTGTTGATATAAATCTGGAGAGCATTTGCATTGATCTTGCTAAAGTAATAAATAAGCGGAGGCCGGTCTTGTTTCATTTCCATAGGCAAATATATCACTTTAAGCAATCGGCTGAAAAATTGTTGCCGAACCAAGTTTGCCTCCTCCTCTAGAGAACGATTTCATGTTGTGAGAAAGGAGGCCGCTTCACAGCTGCGAGCCGTGGAACAACTGGGCCAGCTGGAGGACTTTTGATGCCAGTTCTTTGAGAACCCATTTGCTGCACAGTGAGTGCTATGAACATCCCACCGCGTAATGTAGCCTACAGTCGTTCATAGCAAAGTACAATATCCTAAGGACCTGCATTCAACAATCTACTTAGTGGCTAGTTAAAATTAGGATGTGAAATTCAGATTCCATTATCACTTGTTTGGGGTCTCTGCCTCAGACCCCACCCCATCGCCCTACCTTCCCAGTTTCCTTGCACCTATAACCCCTTCCTTCCCTCCCTCCTTCCTTCCTTCCTTCCTTCCTTCCTTCCTTCCTTCCTTCCTTCCTTCCTTCCTTCCTTCCTTCCTTCCTTCCTTCCCTCCTTCCTTCTTTTCTTCCTTTCGTCCTTCCTTCCCTCCTTCCTTCCTTCCCTCCCTCCTTCCTTCCTTCCCTCCTTCCTTCTTTTCTTCCTTTCATCCTTCCTTCCTTCGCTTCCTCCCTTCCTTCCCTCCTTCCTTCCTTCCTTCCTTCCTTCCTTCCTTCCTTCCTTCCTTCCTTCCTTCCTTCCTTCCTTCCTTCCTTCCTCCCCTCCCTCCCTCCCTCCCTCCCTTCCTTCCTTCCTTCCTTCCTTCCTTCCTTCCTTCCTTCCTTCCTTCCTTCCTTCCTTCCTTCCTTCCCTCCCTCCCTCCCTCCCTCCCTCATCTGATGTTCATGACTTGTGGCTCTCAAACATATGACGTTTATTCTACATGGCAATTATATTAAGGGAGTCTGGCCACCCCTGGGATAAATCAATAAAATATTATCTCAAGCAAGTCCCATAAATATAGTAATCTGGGCACCGAAGGGTTAGATGAAACAGCACTTTTAATAAACCTTTTCAAACTACTCTCTGAGACAGATCAAGATGCTTTTGATGGATTTGGACACAGTCAAAGAGGTATGGCTGTAGCTCTGGATCAGGGAAAGTGCCTAGAATGATGAAGGTCTTGGGTTCTATCCCTGACAGCTGCAAAAGATATAAAGTGGTGCTGAATGCATGGAAACCTCTTTAACCTTTCTTCATAGGGAAGGTCCTTCACCTAAGAGGCAGGGGCCAGGAAAACCTGAACTCCAAAGCGAAACAGTAGCATCAGTCAGTCAATGCATTTCACCACAACCAAGTTCAGAGGGACGTTAACGTGGGAGTCGGCGAAGTAGGTGGGTGCCCTGTCCCCGTTCATGCCGTCCCTTGCCCGGCCCTCTCTGGCTTCAGAGGGAGCCGGGAAGAGGCAAGAAAGAAGGAGGTGGCCTCTTCCCGGCTTCCTTTGAAGTGGGGTAGGGGCAGGTGAGGGGCGGCCACAGGCCATACATTCTTTCTTTGAGAACGGCACACGGCTTGGCACACCCCCGCTCCTTGCTCGCCCCTCTCCTGCTTCAAACGAAGCCAGGAAGAGGCCACCTCCTTCTTTCTTGTGAAGAAAGAGGGAGGCGGCCTCGTTTCCAGGACCCTCTGAAGCCCAGCAACCTCTGCTATATATGTTTATCCAATCCCCTCTTGAAGCTGTCTATGCTTGTAGCTGCCACCATTTCCTGTGGCAATGAATTCCACACGTTCATCACTTTTTGGGTGAAGTTGTACTCCCTTTTATCTGTTCTAAGCCTAAAAAGGTAAAAGGCAAAGGTAGTGCCCTGTGCAAGCACCGAGTCCTTACCAACTCATGGGGATGCGGTCTTTCACGGTCTTCTTTCACATAAAAGAAGGATGCGGTCTCTTCTCACCTCCCTTTGAAGTGGGAGAGGGACAGGCTGAGTGTTCGCAAGATGCGTGCGTGGCCCGATGACATCACTTCTGGTGATGTAACATTAGAAAGGGGCGGGGGCACGGGGTTTGGCCTGGGACGCTAGAACCCCTAGCACTGGGCCTGTTAATGCTCCCCCCACATGCCTCTGTACAGTCCTGAGAGAAAGGGTGGGTGACATGCATCATGGAATTGTGCAGGGAATATAACATTATGCATGGGATAGAGAAGGTAGAGAAAGAAGTACTTTTCTCACTTTCTCAAAATACAAGAACTTATGGGTTCTCAATGAAACTGATGAGCAGTGGGGTAACTGGGGAAGGCAATGGCAAACCACCCCATAAAAAGTGTGCCAAGAAAACGTCACATCGTCACCCCCATGGGTGGGTAACGACTTGGTGCTTGCACAGGGCACTACCTTTGCCTTTTACCTTTTTAGGCTAAGAACAGATAAAAGGGAGTATATCTTCACCCAAAGACTGATGAACGTGTGGAATTCATTGCCACAGGAAATGGTGGCAGCTACAAGCATAGACAGTTTCAAGAGGGGACTGGATAAAAATAAACAGCAAAGGAAGATTTCTGATTTTGTATGGGCCGGAAAGAAACTAAGGATTAAGATGAAGATTTTAATAGATGCCAAAGAGAGAGGTGGTTTTCAGCTCCCGGACTTAAGATTGTATCATGGTGCGGTTTGTTTGACATGGATCAAAGATTGGATAATGCTGTTAGATAAAAAACCTCTATGGTTAGAAGCTCATGGGAATAAATTCGGCTGGCACGCGTATTTGTGTTATGGGAAGAATAAGATGGACGGGTTTTTTTCTCACCACTATATCAGAAATAGTTTATTAAACACTTGGATAAAATATAAGAAATATGGTGACGAGAGAAAACCGCTTTGGATAGTGCCAGCAGAAGTAATAAAAATAACAGCTGAATCTGATGAAGAAAGAGCGATGTCATATAATCAACTGTTCAAGATTCAAGGAGACAAAATTGAATTAAAATCTGCAGAAGAGTTAAATAAGTACGACTGGTTTCAAATGCAACAAATTAAAAGCTAGATGGAAAATGATATTAAATCGGATGGAATTAGACGTGAGCAAACAGAACTGGAAAGGGTCCTTCTTGGAGATAATGAAAAATTAATATCAAAAGTATATAAACTAATATTGAAATGGTCTATAGAAGAAGAAGTAGTAAAGTCTCAAATGGTTAAATGGGCAATTAATGTGAATAGAGAAATACAAATGGATACGTGGGAGCACCTTTGGAAGAATTCGATGAAGATTTCAACCTGTCAGAGTATTAAGGAGAACTGTTTTAAAATGATGTATAGGTGGTATATGACTCCGAAAAAGCTGGCTAGGATGAGTAAAAAGATGTCGGATAGATGTTGGAAATGTAGAAAACACGAAGGTTCTTTCTTTCATATGTGGTGGACTTGTGAAAAAGCGAAAGTGTTTTGGAAGATGATACAACAAGAAATCTCCAAAATTTTGGGTTATGATTTTAAGAAAACTGCAGAGACTTTTTTGCTTGGATTACAATTAGAAAAATTTCCAAAGGAAGACAGGACTTTAATTTGGTATTTGCTCTCAGCTGCTAGGACATTGTATGCGCAGCTGTGGAAACAGGGAAAAATACCAGAGAAATGGGATTGGATTGTGAAAGTTTTATCGTGGAGTGAGATGGACAAATTAACTAAAACTTTAAGAGGCTACGATTTAGATATATTCAAAAAGGAGTGGAAGAAATTTAAAGGATATATGGAGAAAGAGTGGAAAGTAAAAAGACATTGGACAATTTTTTAGTATTAATGAGAAAAGAAAAGTATTGAACTTTGATTGGTTAGTGGTACCTTATAATTGAATTTAAATTTATAACTTCAGGGAAGTCAAATATTGGAGGGGGGGTTGAAATATCATATGGGTTAGTATAGAAAAGAGATAATTAAATATTGTAACCATATGTTATTAATAAATTGTTAAAACACAAGAGGGGACTGGATAAACATATATAGCAGAGGTCCATTGGTGGCTATTAGCTATAAGGTGTAGATGGAACTCTAGGGCTGATTCTGCACTAACCTTGCTCTGCGCTAGGCTTCCGTTTCTCTCCGGAGCAAGCTAGCCATTTCGCACCAGCTGCTCTGCACCGCCATATTGCGCCAGGGCAACCCGCAATTTGCCATGCCGCAGCGTAAACCTGGTTTACACCATGGCATGGCAAATCGCAGGTTGCCCCAGCGCAAAATGATGGTGCAGAGCAGCTGGTGCAAAATCGCTAGCTTGCTCCAGAGAGAAATGGAAGCCTGGCATGGAGCAAGGTTAGTGCGGCATCAGCCTCTGTCTGGGGCAGTTGATGCTTTATATTCTTGGTGCTTGGGGGAGGCAACAGTGGGAGGGCTTCTGGAGTTCTGGCCCCACTGGTAGACCTCCTGATGGCCCCTGTGTGACACAGAGTGTAGGACTGGATGAGCCGTTGGCCTGATCCAACATGGTTTCCCTTATGTTCTTAAACCTCATAGCCAAGTGTTAGAACCAAGTGCCTTTTCTCCCCCTAAAGAACAAACAAACAAGCGAAAGAACCTTGTGGGATTAACTGTCACCCCCCCCCCCCCCCGCCACTGAGCTCTGGGCAGCTGATGAATACTAAGCAGGGAAAGAATGTACAATGGTGATAAGGGACACTTGTAAACTTCTTGTTTGAACATCTGTCACCAGTCAGGTATCGGCCATGATGAATAGTCTAGTGAATCACAATTCCTGTTTCCTTTGGCATGGCGTTGTGTGCACACACATTTCCAAGTTTCCAGGGATATAAAGAGAACTATGCCTAGTGTGCATATCTTGTGTAGGTCATCAGGAGATTCAGCTTTCCTGGTGTGGGACTCAGTTTCTCATGGTTCAGAATACTGAATATTGAAAGCCAGTTTGGTGCAGTGGTTAAGTGCATGACCTCTTAACTGGGAGAACTGGGTTTGATTCCCCACTCCTCCACTTGCAGTTGCTGGAATGGCCTTGGGTCAGTCACAGCTCTCACAGAGCTGTCCTTGAAAGGGCAGTTTCTGGAAGCGCTCTCTCAGCCCCACCTACCTCACAGGGTGTCTGTTGTAGGGGAAGAAGGTAAAGGAGACTGTAAACTGCACTGAGACTCTGAGATTCAAAGTGAAGGGCAGGGTATAAATCCAATATCATCATCATCATCATCTTTTTCTTCTTCCTCCTCACAGGCAGTTCATTTCTGAGTCGCCCGCCACATTCTCTCAAATGCTACTGGACTTGAATCTAGCGGTTTGCAAGACACAATCCAGAGAGTCTGCCCAGTTTGAGAGGAGATGCATATGGTTCAGTGGGCTGTTTATACAATTCACAGCAGTCAAGGACAGACCCATCAAGAATAGAGATCAGTATGCCACAACTTCTATGCACATGCCTGCAGAGCAGCTGGCAGTTCATGAGGTTTTACTGTTGACAACTGTGGCTCGGGGGCAGAGTCTGGGAAGGAGGAAGTTTGGTGATGGGAGAGAGCTCAGTGGAAACATGATGCTGTGGGTTCCACGCAGTGAAGCCGCCATTTCCTCCAGTGGAACTGAACTCTGCATTCTGGGGCTTAATTGTAATCTTGAGAGAATTCCAGACCCCAGATAAAGGCGGGCAGCCCTGTGTGGTTTTGGTGTGATCTAGGGCTTCAATTATGGTTTCATAGAAAATTAGAGGCTAGCAATAAAGAACTTCTGCACATACGCATGCAAAAACGATATTCCCAAGTCTCAGTGTTAACCCTGCCTTATATTTGAAGCCAGGGAGGAATACCTGGGAGACTATGATGCTGTTAATAATGCAGGCTTTTTTTTTTTGAGCAGAAACGCACAGGAATGCAGTTCCAGATGGTTTGGTGTCAGGGGGCATGACCTAAGATGCCCTGTGCAAACCAATGGTGATATTGGGGGGTGTGGCCTAATATGCAAACAGGTTCCTGCTGGGCTTTTTTTTTTTAAACACCCTGCTGTAGCCTGCATATATATCATAGTACAGCCCCGTGGTGCAGAGTGTTAAAGGTGCAGTACTGCAGTCCGTGCTCTCTGCTCATGACCGGAGTTCGATCCCAGCGGAAGCTGGGTTTCAGGTAGATATTGGATTTATATCTCAAGGTTGACTTAGCCTTCCATCCTTCCAAGGCCGGTAAAATAAGTACCCAGCTTGCTGGGGGGAAAGGGTAGATGACTGGGGAAGGCAATGGCAAACCACCCCGTAAAAAGTCTGCCTGAAAACGTCGTGATGCAACATCACCCCAGAGTTGGAAATGACTGGTGCTTGCACAGGGGACTACCTTTACATTTACAGATTAGAGAAGTCCTTTGATTGAAGAAAACTGGTGTAGGAGAGCCAGTTTGGTGTAGTAGTTAAGTGTGTGGACTCTTACCTGGGAGAACCGGGTTTGATTCCCCACTTGCACCTGCTGGAATGGCGTTGGGTTAGCCATAGCTTTCATAGGAGTTGTCCTTGAAAGGGCAACTACTGTAAGACTCTCTTAGCCCCACCCACCTCACAGGGTGTCTGTTGTGTGTGTGGAGGGGGGAAGGTAAAGGAGATTGTGACCGTTCTGAGACTCTGAGATTCAGAGTATAGGGTGGGATATAAATCCAATATCGTCTTCTTTTTCTACTTCTTATATTAGCCTATGTGATTTTTTTTTTGAGAAACAAAGAATTAATTAAATTCCTGATACACTGGTGTATGTTGTGTGTAGGTGTATGTTGAATTGCTGGGCGTGTAGGTGTATGTTGGAATTGCTGGGGAGATACCAGCTGCAACATCCCAACCTTATGGGTTTGTAATATGTTGCAAATGGATCCATTCCCACGGGCCTGATGAGTTCCTTCTTTCAGATCCTTGAACATGATGGGACTTGCATTCAAGCAGAAATGCTTAAAGACAGCAAACCGTTAGCAGATGCCTTTAAGAGTTGGCTTGCTTCTAAAAAAAAAATCACACCGGGGAACCTTGTAGGAGAAAGTTCCCTTTATTTGATGGACGGCAAAAAGCGATGACAAGCACATGCAGCATATTACAACACAAACAGGTTGGCCACCCTTCAACCCCTTTTTCATTCCTAGTGATAGTACTGCACAGCTCATTCAAGTTTCCCATGACAACAGCTTGCACGTCTCCCTTTCTAGCCAGTGGCTGTTCCAGAAAACAATACAAATCCCACCCACCCCTTATCCGAATACAAAGAAAGTCTCATGGCAACAGAACAACAGCGAGAGTTTATAAAAGGTAAAATTAGGTAATGCAGAGAGTAGCGGGGCCCGTTGGAGAAGATAATTGCATTAATGCCAACTCAGAGCAACAACATCTCTCCCGTAAACACAGTCCGCGACGTGAATGAGTGGTTTTTGGTGTGTGAAATGCATGGGCAGTACTCTTCTTTTTTATTGGATGTTTGAGAAGGCAACTTTGACATAAATTTGGACAGAGAAACAAGTCACAGGTATAAAGCTACCCAACCAGACCATTGGTCCATCAAGGTCAGTATTGTCTATTCCAGGGCTGTCAAACTCATTGGTTACGAGGGCCAGATCCAGCCCCGTAGCTAACCAGGAGCCCATGGGGCCTGGCTCCCTGACAGTTTGGGGGGGGCCCCTCACCCCCAGGCTGCCCCTCTCTTCTGTGCAATTTAAATTGGGTGGGAGGGGCACCAAGGAGCAGCCGCTGCCCCTCCCATGCCATTTAAATGGCCCACAAATCAGCTGATTGGTGGGGTCCAAATAGCATTGGATGGGTGGTGGGAACAGTCACCAGCCTCCTGAATTATTTAAATGGCCTCCTCCCCCTGTAGCCCTCCCCCATGGCTCCCTCCCCTTACGGCCCCTAGCTACGGGGCTGGCCAGATCTGACATAAATGAGACCTTGTTGGGCTGGCCCATGCATTTAACAGTTTCTGATGACTGACACCTCTTGCTCTGAATTATTGCATCAAAGTCTGGAGGCGATTTCTCTGCTGTAGCAATCTTGAGTATGTTGTTCAGGAGTGTGGCTGTAAGTTGCAAATCCAATTTTGATTCCTTGACATTCATTACAGAAATGTCATGGTCAGTGCTTTGAGCCTAAGACCCAGGGCAAAACATGAAATGGCTGGGCATTGTGAGCTTTCGGTCATAAGTTGCTTCACATGCTGGTCAGTCAATGGAGAAAATAGAGGCTTTGCTCTGTAGCTCCTGTGCAATTAAGAAAGCCTGGCAAAGGAAGCTGTGATGCGGAAGGAAGCAAGAGAGATAGAAGGAAGCAGATGACAGTGAGTTGTTCATGGGCCTGATAGGAGTTCTCTGAGGATTTGATCTGGCCCTTGGGCTGCACATTTGACACCCCTGGTCTATTCAGACTGGCAGAAGTTCTCTAGGGTCCCTGGCAGAGGTCTTCCATATCACCTACTGGATGTGTGTGAAGTGCCATCAAGTCACAGCTGACTTATGGCAACTCTGTAGGATTGTTAAGGCAAGAGACTAACAGAGGTGGTTTGCCATTGCCAGGGCCGGTATTAGGGTTTTTGTTGCCCTAGGTGAGCCGTCCACTAGCCCACACCCCTCCCAATTAAAAAAACCCAGAGAATTGTAGGATAAATGAAGAAACTTGAAACTATTTACATTTTTAATTTACAGGTTTTTTTGTTTTATTTTTTTAAAATGTGAGATTAAGCAGTAAAAATTGTGAGAACACTACTTGATCCTTTTAGCTGGAGGTGCCAGGGACAAGACCTTACACATGTGAGAAAGACCATAGCTTTACCACTGAGCTACAGCTCCCACCCCATGGCTCTGTTAAAGTAAAGTAGGAAAGATGAATGGCAGCATACAACTTCAAAAGGAGCCAATTTGTAGAAACTGTAATTGGCTCTTCTTCAGCTTTTACAATTGGATAATTTATCCCTGCTGGGCTCCGAGGAGTGCAATATGAAGGCGCTGTCCATTGGGGAAGGCAGGCTCCAAGGAGCACAGATGCTGTGCGTGAGGAGAGGAAGCACCTTGCGGCGCACCCTAGGCTAGGTGGCACCCTAGGCGGCCACCTACTTGACCTACTCCCATGCACTGCATGGCCATTGCTTGTCTCTGCACAGCGACCCTAGAATATCTTGGTGGTCTCCCATCTAAATACTAACCATGGGCAACCCTGTTTAGCTTCTGAGATATGACAAGATCAGGGTAGCCAAGGCAATCCTCGCAGTTTTCTGACCTGAAATTGTCCCAAAAAGCCTCTCTCTGCCCCGCTGGGGAAACCAATTTGGAGCTCAAGTGAAAGCCAATCAGTATGTACCCAGTTTACCCAACGGGGCAAACAGAGGCTCCCTGGTACTGTTTCCAGTCAGGAAAACAAGATTGGGGGAAATTTAGGCCCCTGTCCTCCAAGTGGAATCCTTCCTTGTATATCTTGGAATTGATCATGGCATTTACATCTAGTGTTGCCAGGTTTGTGTTGGAAAATACCTGGAGACTTTAGGGGTGGAGCCAGGAGAGGGGCCTCAGTAGGGTACAATGCCCTAGTCCACCCTTCCAAGCAGCCATGTTCTCCAGGGCAGCTGATCTCTGCCAGCTGGAGATCAGTTGTAAAAGCCAGAGATCTCCAGGCCCCACCTGGAGGCTGGCAGCCCTATATCTGATCACCAGAATCCAGGGAGGTTGTGAGGGAAATGTAAAATGTACCTAGGCCCCTACTCCACTCTTTTCAATGCCTGTTAATGACCCTCAGCCCTTGAGCATAAGTTTCAGGAATTCGTGTCAGTTTTTGACTAATGAAGGCCGCATGAGACGGTCCCATGGATGCGGCCTTCACAAAACACATTTCCCTACTTCTGGTCTCAGTTTGATAAAACTAAATGGAGACCTTGACCAGCAGACAGAACAGGTCACACATTATCACTTCGCTCCAAACCCCCCCCCCCCCTTGTTTCCAAGAAACCATCAAATCTATTTCTTTCATCAAATCTATTTCTTCTCTCTCCCCTTCTGCTCTGGGACCAAGGCTTTCTCTACTGACCATCAGATTTATGCTGGTTGATAAAATGCAAGCAATTCAGCTGAGTACACGGAGAAAGCCAAGAGATTTATGTCTTTAGTCACATTTATTGCCGTTTGACATCAGGCTGGAAAATCCAGTTTGACCCTGCGGAGTGTTTGGTGAGAACAGGCCAGCCCTGGGTCTGTTGATGTCTCATAATTGAGTCTGCCCTGGTGTCACAAGGCCTTGTTGACATAAAATCTATGTAATCTTCTTCACCTGAATGTTAAATTTGCAGCGATAAGGAAAAGGACAGGTCATCATAACAGCTGAACAGAGAGATCTTTCTTCTTCTCAGAGCGGGTTTTGGCTGCAGTTAAAGAAACATCACCAAATAGAGGCACTTTTTATAATAAGGTTGGAAGCTGCTCTTAGAGCAGAGAAATGTGATTTACTGGTTTAATACATTTTCACCCTGTCCGTCCTAAAAGGGGCTCCCGGCCGCATATATCATCCTTCTTGCCTCAATGACATCCTCACAACAACCCTGTGAGGTAGGCTAGGTAGAGAGTATGTTACTGACCCAAGGTCACCCAGTGTCCTTTGTGGCAAAGGTAGAAATTTGAACCCAGGTCTCTTACTCACACACTGTTTTATATAGACCAAAGTTTGAGTCCAGTGGCATCTTTAAGGCCGATACAGTGTTAGCCAAAATGCCCTCAAAACGAGGTTGGGGAATTAGTTAGGTGGGCACCTGGCTCACTAGGAATCTTTTTACCAATGTATACCAGGCTCAACCATCCAGAGGGTATTGCTCAATAAAAAAGGACTCTAATTTAATAAAACCCAATTGTAATTTATTTAGAATAATAGTTCTTCCACACAAGATAAAAATACAAAACAATCACACATTCACACAGGTCTAAGAAACACAGATAGATTGATAGGGGAACATATAAGGATAAACAGACAGGGTAATATTTACCTCTCGCAGACTTCAAGGAAGGCTCTGGTGGCGACAGTTGAGGGAATGGGGGAGGACCCGAAACTGATCAGGAATCGGGGATGGATCTATGCAGCGGAAGGTGGGTTGCTGATAGAAGCACACCTGTGGGTAGCTAGTCCACAGGTTATAAGGCCTCACCTGAGCCCTTAGGGGATGGGAGGCAACGGGGAGGAGGAATGGGAGGCTCTGTGATGACCATGAAGGCTGGACATTAGCAGAGCCAATGGCGAGTCCCGTGGTGACACCCAATTGGGTGTTTGCTTTGACCAATGAACTTCACCTTCGTCCTGGGCAACCTGGAAACTTCCAGGTTGCGACAAGGCCTGGGGCGGCTCCAAGGGTGTCAGTATGGAAATGGCTAGGTACTTGGGATTAAGTGGGCTTATCTGGGAAGGTGACAATAGGGAATCAAATATTGACCTAGGTATCCCCGGTGTGGACAAAAGACTTAGTTGTGACAGGAGATGTTCTTCCTCTTTTCTCATCATCTTCTGAGCAGCAGTCTTTGTTCTGGGTTTCGTTAGACAAAAGGCTTGAGTGGTCTGGCAGGGTATGCTTGGATAAGCTTGATCGCCTTATGCAAAAGCTGAAGCAGATGCTGGAGATGGAATCAGGAAAGCAAGATGGATTCTGGTGGTGTTAGCCTTTGGTTCATGGAAACAGGCTGGAAACATGGTGGCCTGGCTTCTTCCACTGCAGCGGCCAAGACTGGGCACACAAGGAGCAGAGTTCTGGCTAACACGCATCCAGAGGTGTAGAATGCAAAGCTGCCACATAAGCCTTAGAAGCTGTGGGCAAAGTCCACTTCTTAGAGCAAATGTATGAGAGTCAAATCTCCAGGCACCCTGGCAACCATACTGGTGATCACGATGTCCATATGTATGAAAAGTAGGGGGCTTTCCTTACAACCCAAAGGGTGATTAACATGTGGAATTCACTGCCACAGGAGGTGGTGGCGGCCACAAGCATGGCCACCTTCAAGAGGGGTTTAGATAAAAATATGGAGCAGAGGTCCATCAGTGGCTATTAGCCACAGTGTGTGTGCGTGTGTGTGTGTGTGTGTGTATTTTTGGCCACTGTGTGACACAGAGTGTTGGACTGGATGGGCCATTGGCCTGATCCAACATGGCTTCTCTTATGTTCTTATGTTCCTTCCTTCCTTCCTTCCTTCCTTCCTTCCTTCCTTCCTTCCTTCCTTCCTTCCTTCCTTCCTCAAACAACTGATGTTCATGTCTTGTGGCTCTCAAACATCTGAAGTTTATTCTATGCAGCTCTTATGTTAAGCAAGTTTGGCCACCCCAGCTTTAGAAGTTGTGGTATGGCTCTGCAATGTGAAGCAATACTCTGCCTAAGGACTCAAGCATAGCTATATCCCTGGCACTGTTCATATGCAATGACAAACTGTGGTTGGTTGTTGCAGGCTGTGCGCACCCTCCTCTCCTCCACTTATCATCTTCTCGGCAGTCTATTAACAGCAGACTTCAGAGTTCACAGCCAATCAGCAACTTTTTATAATTACAGAGACAAACTACGTCAAAATTCAGACCAAGATATCAACGAAGAGTGAGTCTAAGAATGCCTATTTGCATAACTCAAACTCTACAGCTTAACAGCAAACTCCACAGCTTAACATTAACGATGCAAACACTGGTTGTTGTGTGTCATTTCTTAGGAAGCAGCAAACACAAGTTCTCACAATAAGTCATAAATATATAAAATAATACCTTATGCTCATTGCATTAGTGCACTGGCATAAATCAGAGCATGTTTCCCCCTTTGGTTCCTGGCAACCATTCACCTAAGCGATTTCTCTTTCTGCAAAGCATCTCTCTACAGAAAGCATCTGTCTGTAAAGCGTCTGCCCTTTGGATTTATCGAAATCTTGGCCTGCCGTTCCCTTCCGTGGTGGAAAGTGCTATCAAGTCAGAGCCAGTTTATGGTGAAGGGAAGAGATGAACGGAGGTGGTTTGTCACTGCCTGCCTCTTTGTCACAACCCTGGCATTCCTTGGTGGTCTCCTATCTGAATACTAACTGGGGTGACCCTGCTTAGCTTCCAAGAATTGATGAGATTGGGCTAGCATGGGTCATCAGGTGAGGGGAATATTCCCTTTAAAAAGGTAAAGGTAGGGGGCTTTTTTTGTAGCAGGAACTCCTTTGCGTATTAGGCCACACACCCCTGAGCTTACCGGGCTCTTATTATCAGGCCTACTGTAAGCTCTTGAAGAACTGGTTACATTAGGGGTGTGTGGCCTAATATGCAAAGGAGTTCCTGCTACAAAAAAAAAAAGCCCTGGGTAAAGGCAGTCCCCCATGCAAGCACCGGGTTGTTACTGACCCACAGGGCGACGTCTTCCTTTTACATGGTGGTTACTTTAGCATCCCACCTACCCCTCTGAAGGAACTGAATTTAAATATTTCTTCTTCTTAAAGGAGGCATGTTCAGTTTTGAACAGAGCCACGGGTGGCCAAATCCTGCTCTAGCTCATGTCATAAAAAAATGAATATTTGAATTTAGTCCAATTCCCACTTCTCAACAGACATTCTTACGTTAACAAAACAAAACACTTGCACGTCTGCTTCAAGGGGAAATTACCATGAGCTGCTCATGCATCTGGACCCCACCCATTTCTCCTGCAGGGAAGGCATGAACCAGTTAACTTTACAGGCATGATGATCTTTTGGAACCATACTCTGGTTGCGCACAACTGCCTTTTGATGTACGTTGTCGCACACAGAGCTATTCTGAGTTTGGTGGTTTCGGTACGGAAACAGAAATCCTCAGCTCTCTCTTCTCCTGGTCTTTCACCCACACTAGATCCACTTCTGAAACACTCAGCCGCCTCTTGTCTTGATCTTTGACTCACACTGGATTGTGAACCTGGAAACACCTACATATACCCGTACTATTATTGTTGATTGCAGTAATGTAGATCCCAGTTAGGAACAACCCTGCAGCTTGTAAATGTGCCCCCGGCAACCTGACTTAAAAGAACAGATGTCAGTTCAGGAAGCAGGTTATGAAATATTATAAATATTCACCCAGCATGTTCCCCTCACGCCTAATCCTCCTATACATATCTGAGATTAGGTTTGTTCATTATGACAATGAGTCTCTGAAACCCTCAAACTCGTGTTCTCCCTCCTCTGCTCGTACAGGGAGGGGGCTCAGATATTGTTGGGTTTCCCGATTCCCAAAAAAACGCAGGTTGTTCTCGTCTGAACAGGGTGAAACACCAGACTGTTGTGTTCTCTTGAGCTGCTTCCACACAGGGGGCATGAAAACACACTTCTGCTCACAGCAGCAGCAGCAAGAGGCCCCCATCACGCTTGTGCAAAAGTGCAGATGTGGCAGTGATTGCGCTAGCATCCATTGCCTGGAAACCCCACATTCCTCTTATTTTCTTTCTCTGCTGAGGTGTACAACTGAAAGAAGATGACAAAGAAGAGGAGATTGGATTTATACCCCGCTTTTCACTACTCGAAGGAGTCTCAGAGCAGCTTACAACCTCCTTTCCCTTCCCCTCTCCACAACAGACACCCTCTGTGAGGTAAGTGGGGCTGAGAGAGCTCTAACAGAAACTGCTCTCAGAACAGCTTTGAGAGAACTTGTGGCTGACCGAAAGTCACATCACCAGGTGCATGTGGAAAGGTGGGGAATCAAACCTGATTCTCCCAGATCAGAGTCCACACACTTAATCACTACACCAATCTGAATGGAGAAGTGAAGAAAAAAAGGAGCATAGTTTTTTATACCCCACTTTTCTCTAAGAAGTTTCAAAGTGGTTTATAATTCCCTTCCTTTCCCCCACAACAGACTTCTTGTGAGGTAGGTAGAGCTGAGAGAGCTCTGAGAGAAAAATTGTGAGGTCACCCAGCAGGCAGCATGCGTCTCAGAGTAGCTTACAATTGCCTTCCCTTCTCTCCCCTCAACAGCCACCTTGTAAGGCAGATGGGGCTGAGAGAGTAGCTCACCCAGCAGGCCTCGTGTCTCAAAGCAGCTTATAATCACCATCCCTTCTGCTCCCCACAAGCACCTTGAGAGTTGGTGGGGCTGAGAGAGTTCTGAGACTGGCCCAAGGTCACCCAACAGGCTTCATGGGAAGGACTGGGGAATCAAGCCCAGTTCTCCAGACTGGAGTCTACCTCTCTTACCCATTACACCACACCGGCTGTCTTTAAAAGTCCTTTAAATGCTTTTTGGGGGTTCCATGCTCAGAACTTAATTCCCAAGTGTACAGGGACCAATTCTGGATCAGGACCAGGGGATTCCAGAAATCACTATTGACTCCCTTGAGAAAACTTATGCACCGCCATCAGTACATGTAAATTCCTCTAATGGGCAAAAAGGGGCTCCCCACAACCTAAGGTTTGGGATACTGTGTGGCAGGGGGGACTGGGGCTTAAGTGTTTTTGCACTGTGCTCCAGGGTCCCAATCTGAATTGAGCCTTTGTGCACCTAGAAATTAAGCTCCAAGCACCGAACCCCCAGAGTATAGCCGATTGAAAGTCAGCATGGTGACCACTTGGAAGACACGAGGACTTTGTAACATGAACAGGCCCATGTGGAGACTTCCAAATTTTAAAAATGTTTTCTCTCTCTCTGAAAGTGGCAGGGAGCCAGTTCAATGGCCTGCTAGATTACATGTATACATATGCTAATAACCCTGGTAGGAAACCTACTAAGAAATTTGGTGCCAGCAGTCTCCAGGAGATTCCTGGATATTTCCCAGAATGCCTTCCTGCTTGTTGTAGATTTTCCAGGCTGTGGCTGTGGTCTTGGCATTGAGACCTGACATTTCACCAGCAACTATGACTGGCATCCTCAGAAGCATAATCCAGAAAAGCTGGAGTTCTCTCTGGGTCAAATTGAGATGTTGGTAGGTAGGTAATTTATATCTACTCTGGCAGGTGGGGTAGGGCTGTGTCATTACCTTGTGGGAGCTTCCTGGGCTATGAGGAGCTTACCTGAAGGGGTTCTTTTGTACATGGATTGGTGATTGAAATTCTAATCTTATCTGTAGTGCTGTTGTAAACTGTAGGGCATTTTGTGTTTTTCAAGGCTGGAAGCCATGCCCTATTCATTTTTAAACTTTCTTCCTTCCTGTTGAAATTGTTTTTGTTTGTGGATTTCAATGGCTTTTCTGTGCAATCTAACATGGTCATTGGATGTGTTGTCCAGCATTACATTACTCCTTCCAGGAGGCACCTGTGACCTGGATGGACCGGGTCAAGGGGATGGAGGAAGTGATATAAAATGGGTGGAGACAGGGGGGTTAAGAAAACTTCCTTACAAGGGGAAGGTGGGCCTTTTTTCCCTTGGGATGCTTGGCTGAGGAGGATGCTGTGCTCTGGTCTGCAAGCAGGCAGCCATCTTTTTTTTTGACCATGTGGTCTCCCAGGTAATGGGACGTAGATAAGAACCTTGTAACTTTTAAAGACTATTAGTGCCTGCCCTGTTGTAACATCAATTAGGGAATGGGATTGCATTTATGACCAATTTTCTTTTGAAATCCATTTGCTGATCTAGTCCTGTGCTTAAGGATGCATGCAAATAGTGTGCATGCAAGGAGGGGAGGGACGGTAGCTCAGTGGCAGAGCATCTGCTTGGGAAGCAGAAAGTCCCAGGTTCAATCCCTGGCATCTCCACTAAAAAAAGGTCCAGGCAAATAGACGTGAAAAACCTCAGCTTGAGACCCTGGAGAGCCGCTGCCAGTCTGAGTAGACAATACTGACTTTGATGGACCGAGGGTCTGATTCAGTATAAGGCAGCTTCATATGTTCAAATATTTTCATGTTTATTTATGTTTCAAATATTTTCAATATTTTTTTTTTACTTTGGAGGTTGGTACCACCTAGATCCCCTACCATCTTGGACATGCTAGTGCAAGAGGAGCCCTTGGGTTGGGAGGAAAGCTGTCACTTTGCATGTGGCTATTTCTTCAGGAGAGCCCCAAACTTGTAATTGGTCTCTGTGATGACCAGGTTGGGACATAGGTTGGGAAGGGGAGCTAGCAGCCCTGTCCCTCCTAGCAGGAAACCCTACCCAAAGAGCAGGTGATGGCAGCTAGTTACCCTAGTGCAGGGGTGGCCAAACTTGCTTAATGTAAAAGTCACATAGAATAAATGTCAGATGTTTGAGAGCCACAAGGCAGGCATAAACAAATATTACATGCACACCTTTATTAAAACCCTTTAATACTTTCTTTGTACAGAAAAATAAAATACATGTGTATATATATGCACTTGACAACATGCTAGAAAGAGACTTTGTTAAAAAAAAAAAAGCTGGAAATAACAGTCTCCATAAGAGCAGCATAGGGAAAGGTTAGGGAGTTATCTTTTATTTACATGCATTGGGATTTACCATATCACTGACCACTGTTTGCATCATTATGCATCTCTCTTTGCCTTGACACCAAAGCTGGTAAATACAGCTCCTACAAGAGCTATGAAACTAAGGGGGAACCCTGTGTCACCTCTTTAAATCTGTCCCACCTTCTAGTGGTCCCTTCAGCTCTTGCGCTCTTTCCCTGCTCTAAGTCTCCAGGTGACCTCTATTGTGGAGAACAGCTTGCAAGCCCGCCTATTTCCCCCTCCTTCCCCACTTCACACAGGGCCGAAATACTTGCCTACCTATGGGTCAGTGCTCACAGGCTGACTGAGATCTCACACGTACTTGAGAGTAAGCCTGCATTAAGTTCCTCCTTGACCTCTGGAAGCTGCACAGAATGTGTGAAAAAGATGCACATGGCTCCAGAGCTGCAGTTTGGCCACACGTGCCCTAGCGGGAGGAAGAAGTAATCCCTTCCAGGAGTTGGCAATGCCCAGGAGGAGTGGGCAGAGCAGGGTCTGCAAGTCAAAGCAGGCTTATTCCTTCGCAAGCCCTAATTAAGTTTCTCAGTGGAGCAACTGTACTATAAGGTGTAGCCTGCTTCTGTCTGATTGTATCAGATCTTGGAAGCTAAGCAGGATTAGCCCTGGTTAGTACTTAGATGGGAGACCACCAATGAAGCTCAGAGCTGCTACTGGGAAGGCAGCAATGGCAAACCACCTCTGAATGTCTGTCTTGAAAACCCAAAAAAGTCACTATAAGGTGGCTGAGACTTGATGGAACTTTTATATACGCTCCCAGTCTCCTTCCAAATCGGTGCTCGTGTGTAGAGCTGGGATAGGAGCTTGAAATGTAACCTGCGTCCTGAATTCTCCTACCACATTTTGTCCCAATCTCTCGCTGTCCAATGGAGATTCTAGTCCTGTTCCCACATTACGGTGAACACACATATACGTAACTTGCAGCTTGTGTGCGTATACCTGTTTGTAAGAAAGAGCCAGCATGGGTTCACTTTACAAATGAAACCGGGGACTGGTAACCAGGATAAAGGTAGGGTTTCAATCACACGTTCACCTGCGCATGAGTTGAATGTAGAAGAAGAAGAACGCAGATTTATACCCTGCCCTTCTCTCTGTATCAGAGCCTCAGAGTGGCTCACAATCTCCTTTATCATCTTCTTCCACAACAGACACTCTGTGAGGTAGGTGGGGCTGAGAGAGCTCTCACAAAAAAGCTGCCCTTTCAAGGACAACTCTGCTAGAGCTAAGGCTAACTCAAGGCCATTCCAGCAGCTGCAAGTGGAGGAGTGGGGAATCAAACCCAGTTCTCCCAGATAAGAATCTGCACACTTAACCACCACACCCAACTGTAACATCATAATTACCCAACGCATATATAAGGAAAAATCTAATGTACAGCGCATATGGATTGCACACCCACTCAGTATAACTTGAGAACAAGGCTATTGTTATAAACTCGCAAACAGAATGCAGGGTTAAAACACAGATTTCCCTCAGTTCCTCCTCCTCATACAAGGTTTGAAACATGGGAAGTGACTCAACTGACCACATCCTCCCTTCCCCCTCCTTTTTTCATAACACAGTGATAAATCCCACAAGGTTTGCTGAGATTTGTTCCCTTATATGTTCAGGATGGCATGTTTACTTAGAAGTAAATCACACTGCGGCATGGGGGCTTAGGTCAAAGTAACCGTGTCTAAGATTGCAGCCTGAGACTAAGAAACCTTGAAGTGAACCAGATTTATATAGTGACATTTGTGGATTGCATTCCTTTTTGTCAGAAGGGGGTATTCACAGTTGTGCACACACCCTTATGGATGCAGAAAAATAGTAAAGAGAGCTGCCAAAGGGTTCTCAGTCTCTGTACCACCTAAAAGTCACATAACAGTATCTTTTGCATCCCACTAGTTGTTTACCCCATTCTTTTCCCTTCCCCTCATACCTCATTTAGTTCTATTGTGCTTGTCGCCAGCCAACACAACCAGTATTGCTTAGTGCAGAGGTGGCCAAACTTGCTTAATGTAGGAGTCACACAGAATAAACGTCAGATGTTGGAGAGACATGAACATCAGATGTTTGAGAGCTGCAAGACAGGAAGGGAGGAGAGCTGGAAAGAAAGCAACTTTAACTTTAAATGCATTCTGCAAGCTGCCAGCTGGCTTGCTTGGAGAAGTGACTTAAGGAGATAAATGCCTTCTCCAAGCCAGTTGATGAGGTGGGGGGGGGGACTTTGAAAGCTGTACAATACATGTGAAAGAGCCACACATGGCTCCTGAGCCACAGTTTGGCCACCCCTGGCTTAGTGGCTAGAGTGCTGGACTACAATCCCAGGTTCAAATCCTTACTGTGCCCTGGAAATCTGTAGGGTGACCCTGGGCCAACTGCACCCTCTCAGCCTAACCAACCTCACAGGGTTGTTGTGAAGAGAAAAAGGAAGAGAGGAGAGCAATGAGCTGCCATAAGTCAAAAATCACACAAAGCGGTGGATATCCCAGCCCAGGCAAAGGAAGCTGTGGCTCTTTCCTTCCTCCCCCAGGGGACTGGGGGGAGGAGCCTCAGCCAATAGAAGGGAGAGAGGCTTGGCTCAGTAGGTCTGCTGTGTGATTGAGAGAGCCTGGGAAAACAAGCTCTGCCTCCCCTCCCTCTCGAAGGGAGGAGCCTCAGCCAAAGTAGAAAACAGAGGTTTTGCTCTGTAGCTCCTGTGCAATTGAACAAGCCTTGCAAAGCAAGCTGTGATGCAGAAGGCAGTAAGATTTAGGGAGAAGGAAGCAGATGACAGCCAGTCACTCTGAATCCCATGTTTGACACCCCTGATGGGTCACCAGATGGCCTCTTTTTAGATGACATGTCCTCTTTTTTGATGTCTGTCTTCTTTTGGGCTCCTTAAAAAACGGATGAAAATGCCCTCTTTTGGAGTTGAGAGATTAGGCACATACCTAGTTAGTAGCAAATATCACCGCTTAAATAGTAGGGGTATTTAAAATGAGATTTCTCATAGCTATCACTTGTCTGAAGTAGTCAGGAAATATGTCCTCTTTTTAGTTTTTCAAAACAGGGCAACCTTAGCACAGACGGACACACAGAGACAGCCACAGCACGTGCACCAATTGAAAGTCGCATCTGATCAAACGGTGTCCGAACCCTGAGCCCCAGTAACTCTGCGTCTTTAGGCAACAGGAATCCCGGGCAGGCTGCACCAACAGACTCCAGGACTCATTCTCGCGTGCAAGGAAAGGAGGCGGCCGAGGCCAGCGGTGGCAGAATGGGCCGCGTCCCTTCCAAGTGCAGGTAGAGAATCGAGCCGCCTCTCATTTTGCAATAGTTCCCTATGCGGGAAAAAAAAAAATAATTTGTAAAAGCTCCTGCCAACAGAAGCAGCGCAGCAAATACAGACTGGGGGACAGAAGGATGTTTATCTCTGTTGTGGTTTTCTTTTTAATCTGCAAGGAACGCGTGCCCCCCCCCCCGCCCCAGCTGCGCTCCACTCCCCGCAGTCTCCAGTGGCGCGGTCTATTTCAACACCCCCCCCCCCGTTTTTTGCACGTGTGAACCAGTCCAGAGAAGAAAACGAGCCCCAGCGGCCATCCCCACGTGCGCCCCTCCTCGAGAGTAAATCCCGCCAGCGAGCACTACACCTCGGCTGCAGCAGGGCTACTACTTCCCAAGGGCTTTATTTACCCCGCCGAGGAAACGAGCCATGCCCGAGCGGGGCAGATCCGCCGCGAGCCAAGAGGGGGTCCGCCGCGCCTTTCCAAGCTCCGCGCGCTTTCTCCAGCCGGGGTCCCCCCGGTGCTTCCCGTCTAGCTAAAAATCTCCGCCGGGGCAGCAAATCGCCTTGGGGTTGGCGGGCCGGCCGGGGCCGCGCTGGCTCGCTCGGCAGAGGGCGTTCCGCTTGCGGCGAGAGCGGAGGCGGGAGGAGCCTGCGGAGCTGCGCGCCTCGCCGGGGAGGAGTCGGGGGCTCCAGCCGCCGCCGCTGCTCCTGCCACGTCCGCCGGGGCTGAGAAAGCGGCTGGAGGAGAAGCCCCAGCACGTGGGCGCGCCGGTGAGTGTTTGCGGGGCGCGGCCGGGCTGGGAAGTTGCAGGGGAGCGAGCGGCGCTTTCTGCTCTCGCCGCTGCAAAGGCAGGAACTCCGAGGAGGAGCCCAGATTCCCGGGCTTGCAAGCAGCCAGCTCCCGTCAGGTCGGGACGGCCAATCCGGAGGGAGGCGTTGCAAATTGCAAAAGGGGGCTGCCCGGCAGCGTTTGCAGCAGGGCCTGGGAGCCCTACAGGTTGCAGCAAGGGCGGTTTGCCGACGTGCCGCTCGTGGGGCGTCCCTTGGACTCGGCGCACCGAGCCCGGCTGAGTTCGGGGCGGGCCGAGAAAGGGCGCTGCGTGTTACTCGAGAGCAGCGTTCCCTCGAAGCTGAGTTAGGGTGAGCCTAGCTCACAGATTTGTACCTTCCAGCGCACACCTTTTTGTCTTAGCTCAGGAAGGATCACTCCGGAACACCCTAATATATATGCGGCAGCTCGCAACTTTAATGCCAGCAGCTCGCAAAGTAGCATTTTTGCTCCCAAGACTCACTGCTCGAGAGGAAGAAAGTTGTGCAGGGAGGGCTGGCCGCCTTGGAGCTGGGGAGGGGAGGAGAGGGGTGGCGGGCGGATCTGGCCGGGAAAAGTTGGGAGCCCGGGCTGGCTTGAGGCCCCGTTAGGGTTGCTCGGAAGGAGAAAGGAACTTGTTTTGCCAAGTGGGACGAGGCAAAAAGTCCGAGCTGAAGCGGCGTGGGAACGGGGATCGCGGGACTGGGGGCTCCGGTTGCAGCGCCGATGCGGATCTGGCAGCGGGGCGGCTCCGAATTTGGAGGGCTTGGCAAAGAGCCTGGTTTGGGAAAGGGAGCTCCTCCGCCTCCCCACCCCCACGTCTGCGGCTTGGCCGCCCGACAGCTGCTTCGCTTTGTGTGCCTTCTGGGAAGCGGATCGTGGACGTGCGTTTGCTGAGTACCTTGGAAGTTAGGAGGGGGGGGGGGGTTGGGCAGACTGGAACTTCCTGCGGACTTCGCCAGGACTGCCGAAGCGAGCCCCCTCCCGGAAAACATTTGTACTCCCAACCCTTCCCCGTGCTGAGCTAAGAAAAAGCCCCACTCTTTTCTTCTTTTTCTTTGCGCCGTTGCAACTATTTTTGTGAGCAGGTCATAGAACTTCACTGTATTTTGGTCGCAGAAGGCGGACGGCGTGCAGCAGGAAACCAAGATGCAGGAAACCAAGATTAATTCTCCCCCCAACCACCAGGAGCAGAAATTTTGCCGTGTGTTTACTCGGAAGTAAATCCCATGTTATTCAGTGAGGCTTACTGTTCAGCACAGGCTTCCACTGGAATGATTTTAAAGGGAGGGGGTCGCTTAGACATCGCCCTAGCCTCTTGCCTGACTAGTTGGAAGAGTATGTATTTCTTTAAAGAAGAAAAACCCTAAAAAGATAGGGTTTCATGGGAGGGAAAGTAAATTTAGGGGGATTTCATATTGTGGAGGGGGGGGGGGCAGAGAATGCAAGTTCCTGGAGTTCCAAAACTTCCAGCTCCATGTTTTTAGGACAGCATGTTTGGTGTTTCAGAGAGTGAATCTGAAAAAGTGTCATCTGGACATGGGTCATGAACAACGCAGTGGTAGCTGAGACTCCAAGAGACCATCCAAGGTTCCATCATGCCTCCCAGTATTTGAGGCAGCCCTGCTTGAATCTGGAGTGCAGCTGTTAGTTGAAGAAGAAGATATTGGATTTATATCCCGCCCTCCACTCCGAAGAGTCTCAGAGTGGCTCACAATCTCCTTTACCTTCCTCCCCCACAACAGACACCCTGTGAGGTAGATGAAGATATTGGATTTATATCCCGCTCTCCACTCCGAAGAGTCTCAGAGCGGCTCACAATCTCCTTTACCTTCCTCCCCCACAACAGACACTCTGTGAGGTGGGTGGGGCTGGAGAGGGCGCTCACAGCAGCTGCCCTTTCAAGGACAACCTCTGCCAGAGCTCTGGCTGACCCAAGGCCATTCCAGCAGGTGCAACTGGAGGAGTGGGGGATCAAACCCGGTTCTCCCAGATAAGAGTCCGCACACTTAACCACTACACCAAACTGGCTCTCCACCAGTTAATATTATTGTTACTATTATTAATTTTTGTTGGCGCTGTATCACTTTCCATCGTTATGTAATGAGAAAACTTGTTAGATGCGACCCCAGTAACACCTCTTAGAGACCAGCCAGCTTTTGGGGAGGTGTAAGTGTTTGAGTCCAAGCTTTCCTTCAGCTGTAGCAGGAAGTGGTGGGGGCTACAGCCTTAGACAGCTTCAAGAGGGGATTGGAGAAACCTATGGAGCAGAGGTCCGTCAGTGGCTATTAGCCACAAGGTATAGATGGAACACTATGTCGGGACAGTGATGTTCCGTATTCCTGGTGTTTGAAGGGCAACAGTGGGAGGGCTTCTGGAGTTCTGGCTCCACTGGTGTTGCCTGATTTTTGACCTCTGTTTGACACAGAGAGTTGGACTGGATGGGCCATTGGCCTCATCCAACATGGCTTCTCTTTAGGTTCCTATGTATTCCCAAAATCTTGTTGCACTCTAAGGCACTACGGGACACAAATCTAGCGGTTCTGTTGCAGACTGACACAGCTGCTGTCTATTGGTAGCATCATGAAACTTGGGGTCTTATGAAGAATTTCAGACCAGATGAACACAGATGCAATCAAATTGCCCTTTGCTCACATGTGAGTGGCTTCCAATCCTTGTACAGTAGGTATGGACCCTCAATTCTGACTTTCAATGGCAATGTTCCCATGCTGGCAGTATTGAGTGGCTAAGATTGGGGATGGTTGCATAACAGAACCCTGTAGATCATGTAGCTGTCTTTTGAAAAATCTTGGACATGCCAGCTCTCGGAGATGCTGTCCTCTTTAAATTTAGCCTGGCTCGAAGAAATTTGAGTAGGAGCAGGAAGTTGCTCCCTCTCTCTCTCTCTCTCTCTCTCTC
Source organism: Heteronotia binoei (assembly GCF_032191835.1). Lineage (NCBI taxonomy): Eukaryota > Metazoa > Chordata > Lepidosauria > Squamata > Gekkonidae > Heteronotia > Heteronotia binoei. The sequence continues at coordinate 176,196,148 of NC_083225.1, forward strand.
TCTCTCTCTCTCTCTCTCTCGGCTTGACTTCGCGAACGAAGATTTAAGAAGGGTGCAGTAGTCCATGTCTGCTGCAGGCTTGCTGGTGGCTGACAAGACCAATGCGGGACAGGCAGATCCGGCCACAGGAAGTTGCTAGTCAGCTGCTAAAGGAATTCATGTTCAGGGAACAACTTCTTGTACCTGTGAGCAATAGCCTGACTTTATTCTTTTTTGATATTGGCCAAAAGGGTTGCTTTTACTTGTGTTCATCACATCCAGATTGTTTTTTGGTAATATTTATGCTCCGAGTTCTTCTTTTGAAATGTGATCTTGTTCACAAAATTTATTTTTAATACCTGTTTCGTACTAATTTTTACCTTTTCAGTTGAGAATCTTTGCCATATGTGTCAGTAGGTTGTAGACATGGAAGAAAGCTTTGAAGAAACCTGATGGCGCAGTGGGGTGGAGTGGGGTGAGGGAGGAAGAGACAGAAAGGTTTAGGGGTAGGGCCAGTCCAAGGGATTTGGGCACCCCTCTCCAAGATACTTCTCACCTCTACTGCTGCTGACCAAGTGCCGGCTGTGGGTATCTAGACTTTGGTTGCCCAAATTCTTCTGCTTCTGGTGACTGGAGATTGCTGGTGCCTTTCTCGTTGTGTTGCCCCACGCAGCAGTTCAAGGGGCTTGGCTGGAGAGCTGGCCTTGGGGAGAGGGTGGCCAAAGGATAGGATGGGTAAGAGGCTGAAAAACAAGGGCCTGAGCAAAGAGTGGTGGTGGTGGTGGAAACACTTTGGTGGCCAGCAACCGTTGTATGGCAGCCATTTTGTGGCTGTGCCTTAACAAGGCCCACACAAGCTGAAAAGGGTTGGAGACCACAGTTGTCTACAAATACTGGCCCAGAAATTCCAGAAATTGGAGACCAGTGGTCTGACTCTGCATAAGATGCCTTCATGTGAAAAAGCAGAAACCGAGGGTTTGGCGTAGTGGTTAAGTGAGCGGACTCTTATCTGGGAGAACCGGGTTTGATTCCCCACTCCTCCTCTTGCAACTGCTGGAATGGCCTTGGGTCAGCCATAGCTTTCATAGGAGTTGCCCTTGAAAGAGCAGCTTCTGGGAGAGTTCTCTCAACCCCACCTACCTCACAGGGTGTCTGTTGTGGGTGGGGGGGAGGTAAAGGAGATTGTGACCGCTCTGAGATTTGGAGTGGAGGGCAGGATATAAATCCAATATCTTCTTAATAACATCAGTTAGGCTAATCAGAGTTTGTCTGCACGCTTGGTGCATAAATGCAACCTAGGAGACCACGAAGGACCAGGAACCAGCAAGTGCCCATAGGTAGGCCAAATTTCACACATCAGATTGGGTCCAGGCAAAATTTTCTGCTTGTGGAAGAGGGGTGGTAATTTCCACCAATCCCCTCTTCCTGCTGCAGACCCCTGATTTGTCTTCTGTGATGTGTTGGAGGATCTCCACTCCCTCCCAGGAGTGGCGTTTTCCAGAGATTAGTGGCCTGCTGTGGGAGGGGGAGGCAGGAGTGTTTTGTCCTGTTGACAGAATTGCCTTACTCCAGCAGAAAAGTTTGTCTGGATCTCACCCCTCCGTTTGAGTGACCACTCATATCCTAGGCTTCTTGTGACACTTCTGTTGGTAACTGCATTCCAGAAATTGGAGAACATTTCAGGAGAATCCCTGGTAATTAGCAGTGAAGTAGATAATTGGTAGTGTGTGTTTTTACGACGCTGTTTCTTTTTTTTAGCTATTTGGTGATACAGTTGCATTCTCTGGAAATAGTCCTAAACACTTTAAAGAGATTAAGCCCAATGTTCTATTTTTTTTTTTTTAAAGGAGAAAAGAAATCTTTATTGTTAAGCTTTTTAGGAATTAAGCTTCCTAAAACTCCAGAACAGTCATAATTGAAAAGAAAAATGATTACATGGCTGCTGTTAAAACAGGCTGCCGAAGAATGTTTGGGAGAGCATTAAAATGAGCCCCTCATAATTGGCGTGATAATCCCATTGTGAATGTGAGTTCTACGAATTCACCTGGGTTTCCAGGCACAGTGTTTGGCAGAGTGCTAGAGGACAAGGACGTGAACGGTTTACTAAGCCAAATTTAATTCACACTTTTTCTCCTTTTTGTTTTTTGAGTTGGGAAAAGAAATGGATTGGTCCTTTGTTTTCTTAAATTGCGTTCCTTCATGCTACCACTTTTTTTTTTCCTCAAGGGGAAAGCCCCACTCAACATCATACTTGATATTTATGTCAAAAGCCCATTGTGAAACATCTGATCTGAAGGTGTATGAGATTGTGGATTCTCTAATGCAGTGATCTGTAGCCTTTTCAGATGTGGCACCCACTGAATGTGGGATGCCCCCTGATCTGCAAGTGTGTAACAGGAAGTCATGTGACATCAGAGCCCCATGACAAGAAGAGGGGAAGCCACAGTTTATGACTTCAGTCCTTCCAAGGACAGGATCGTAGGCAGCGGACCAGGAGAACTAGGGATAGGAAGCACATGTCAGTCACCAGGAGCTGTACCATAGTGAGGCACAATCCAGTCATCAGAGCCATAAAGGAATCCTTTCTACTACAGAATAACCTCACCTCTCTGTCTTGTTACTCCCTTTAGTGCAGGGGTCCTCAAACTTTTTAAATAGGGGGCCAGTTCACTGTCCCTCAGACTGTTGGAGGGCTGGACTGCCGTTACTGTACAAGGCCGCGGGCCGTCAGTTCTCCGTCTTCTGCATCTCTCTCCCTTCCCCACACCACACACCCCGGCCTGGGAACTCACCTCACCTCGGTATCATCTCACACTCTGTCTCCGCCACCTCAGCCCAGTGCCGGAAGTGTACGTTGCTAACGCGAGTTTAGGTCGAACGTCACTTCCGGTCTGATTTTGCCATAACCCGGCAGGCCGCATAAATGTCCTCAGCGGGCCGCATCTGGCCCGCGGGCTGTAGTTTGAGGACCCCTGATTTAGTGTGTACACTGTGAAGTGGGAAGCATGGCACCCTTCCTCTTTATAAACACGTCCTGTTAGCCACTCCTTCCAAAAGATAACAAAAAAAAAAGAAGGCTGCTTTATAGGGACTTATACTCAAGCAGGTGGGGTTCCTTTAAGTGCATTTGATGAGTCCATTGGAAGTTGCCGTGGGGACCACCGACTGCAGGGATCAGTGATCTCATGTATGAAATAATGGCCAATTCTCATGTATGAAGTAGTGGCCAATATCAGTTCCATCTGATTTTTGGTTCTCCCACTCTAATCAGCCATCTGGACTGGCATTGATGATGATAATTACTTTGTGAGGTCATGTGTCACTTTCACTCATGGGTTATGACCAAGGTTCCCTCTAAGCTGCAGAGTCTTGTGAGCAAAAATTCTACTTCGTGAGCTACTAACATTAAACTTGTGAGCTACTGGCATTAAAGTTGTGAGCTACTGCATACATTAGTGTGCTCTGGGGTCATCCTTCCTGAGCTAAGACAAAAACGTGTGAGTTGGAGGCTAAAAATCTGTGAGCTAGCTCACGCTAACTCAGCTTAGAGGGAACCCTGGTGCAGATGGCTATCTCTGGTCAACTTGGATTACACAGCAGATCTACCAAACTTGATCAGCACCAAGCCATCCACTGTTTACAGAGGTAGACTTCTCCCCCCACACACACACTGTTTGTGCTTTTGCTGTTCCAGAAGGCAACAAAAACCATCCCCTAGTGGGTAACATGAAGTATAGTGAGGATCAAAAGTAATACATGCCTGCCCTTTGGTTTTAATCCTGATAGTGTTTATTGATTAGTTATAAAATTTGTAGGCCATATTTCCAGAACCTGTTCAGGGTGGCTCACTACTAAAGTCATAAAACAACAATAAAAACAAGTAAAGCTAATAAGAACAGGTCAGTGGAAACATGCCAGGGCATAAAAGCAACATAAAACAGCACTTGGGCTTGGAGCAGGCCATAAAAGACTGAAGGAGGAATGTTTTGGGTGGCACTTAAAGAGGAATAAGGTAGTCTCCTAGCATGCCTCAAGGGGAAGGGCATTTGAAAGGTAGGGTGCCACCACTGAGAAAGTCCTGTCTCTGGTTGCCGCACACCTCACCTCTGCAGGTGGGAACACAGAGATCTGGGCTTGAGAGGAGTATCTTATTGGGGGGGGGGCAGGACAATATGAGGTGGTTCTTCAGGTGTTTACCGCCCTCTGATTTATGGACATCTTGTGGATAGCCTTGAAGGTTTGAGCTCTTGCAGGATGCTCGTTTGTTGCGTTTTGTTAAGGAGTTCAGGACAGAGTGCATGGGTGTTCCTCCTCAAGTTAGCAAGCACACTCTGAGATTTGCAAGACAGAGAGGGTGTGCAGTGCAGTCTGGCTCCTCTGTATTGTATGATCTAATTGTGCTTCTCATTGAGAGTGAGATTTTGTCAGCACGTACTGCATGTTTAGCTGTTATCACATGAGTATGCATCAGGGACTGTGCTGAGAGCCACAGCATCCCAGGACCACAGTTGTTTCTGGCGTCCAGGGGTGGAATTCTAGCAGGAGCTCCTTTGCGTATTAGGCCACACACCCCGATGTAGCCAATCCTCCAAGAGCTTACAAAAAAGAGCCTTGTAAGCTCTTGGAGGATTGGCTACATCAGGGGTGTGTGGCCTAATATGCAAAGGAGCTCCTGCTAGAATTCCACCCCTGCTGATGTCCCTTTGCAAGTCCTTCCCACCTGCTTTTTCCGCCAGCGGTTCCGCTATTCCTCCTGAACTCTCTGATACAGATCACATAAGCAATTTGCATACCTCGAATAGTTTTCATAGCACAGTGTGCCTTTCAATTGTGTGGAACTGAGGAATGACCTAGGGGAATTTAAGTACATTAGCATGCACAGGGAGCAAAATGTTAAAGTTTGCTTAGAGTGCAGTCTTTGCTTTAGTTATGGACAGGTTGCTGTGTAAACAGGTTGATGCGTGATCCGGAGTTGGCCTAGTTTTCTTTTTTGAAGAATTTTGGATCGTGACTGAAAGAAGCGAGTGCAGCTTTTATTTTATTGCACCAGTAATATTTTGACTGCAGTGATCAAGGCTTTTTAAAGATGCTGGCATTCTGTTTTCAGCTAATTTTATATATGTAGCCTAACAAATCTAACCTTGGTTCACATTGAATTATGTATTTCACCTAATGCCTTTAAATACCTTGCCACTAATTGATAAGGACAAGAAAATTCCACTGTGTATAAGGAATTACCTGGGTTGCTTATGTCTCCAACATAACATATTGGTTGGGCCTTACATCTGTGTAGTATGTCCTCAGTTCACTGAATTAATTCCATGTATGCCTCCCCTTCCCCATCCTGGATAGCCCAGGCTAGCCCGATTATGGGATTGGCTGTGACTTGATGGCACTTGCCAGCCACCACTGTACCTCCCGTTTATGTTCTTCCCCATGACACCCCACTGTTTGTTGTTAAAGCCATGAAAATTTACCACACTTGGGTCTCATCATATTAAAACAAGACTCATTAGAAAAGACAGTAATTCTAGGAAGAACTGAAGGCAGTAGAAAAAGAAGAGCAAGTGTGAGATGGATTGACCCAATCATGGAATGGGGAAGGCCATTTTTTTTTTTAGCAGGAATGCAGTTCCAGCTGGCCTGGTGTCAGGGTGTGTGACCTAATATGCAAACGAATATGCAAATAATATGCAAATGAGTTCCTGTGCAAAAACAACGGTGTCATCAGGGTGTGGCCTAATATGCAAATGAATTCATGCTGGGCTTTTTCTACCAAAAAAGCCCTGCATGAAGCAATGGTGTCATTAGGGTGTGGCCTAATATGCGAATGAGTTCATGCTGGACACTTATCTACAAAAAACCACAGCAACACCCTAGTGAGGACAACCATGAAAGAGCTAGAAAAGATTCTTAGGGGTAAGGATGTGTCACTGACAACCAAGATCAAGTTAATTCACACCATAGTATTACCCCATTACTGTGTGTGGTATGAAAGTTGGACAGTGAAAAGAGCTGACAGGAAGAACTTTGAAATGTGGTATTGGAGGAGAGTTTTGCAGAAACTATGGACTGGCAAAGAGACAGATCAGTGGGTTCTAGATCAAATCAAGCCTGAACTTTCCCTACAAGCTAAAGTGACTAAGCGGAGGCTGTCATGCTTTGGTCACTCTACAGCCCCACCCACCTCACAGGGTGTCTGTTGTGGGGGGAGAAGACATGAGAGATTGTAAGCCACTCTGAGTCTCTGATTCAGGGAGAAGGGCAGGGTATAAATCTGCAATTCTTCTTCTACAAGAAAATAAGAATCACTGGAAAAGGCAAGAATGCCAGGGAAAGCTGAAGGCAGCAGGAAAAGAGTAGACTTCAACATGAAATGACCTGACTTTGGAAAGCCATGGCCCTCAGTTTACAAGGCTTAAGGAAGACTGTCGATGAGAGGACGTTTGAAGATCATTAACTAATAGGGTAGAAAGTGACTTGTTGGCACCTAACACAACACGCATGCACCATTAAGAATGAATGCATGCAAATCAGTGTATTAATTTGTATAATGTGTTCTTTTAGCTGGATGATATGCTGTATGAACACTGGATTGTAGGAAGCGGTCTGCTCAGAAGTCTGTTTTATTCATTGGAGCTTACTCCCAGGAAAGTGTCCTAAGGTTTGCTGCCTGAGATTTTGGGTCCTGGTTACCATTTAATGATTGAAGCGTCTAGTATTGACTCGGGGATATAAATGGGCCATCGCAGAATGGAAGCTGCAGCCTTAGGCAGTTATTTATTAGATTTTGAAATTGCAGGTCTTGGAAAGGGTCTAGCAATGATTTACAGCATTAAAAATCTACAAATAAGGTAAAAGCGGCATAAAAACAAATAACAAAATATGAAATGGTAACATTAAAATGTTAAACTATTAAACTATATGGCTAGCACCATACCACTAATAAAAACAACCCAGACGTGTGGATTACCCTCCAAAGGCCAGCCTAAAGCATTTGGCTTTGCAACCGATTCAGAAATTAAGCTAGTCCAGCAGGGCACAAGTGTCGTCTGAGAGTGAATTCCACAGGATAGGGGGCCACAACTGAGAAGGTCCTTCCCCTGGTGACAGTTAACCAAACCATTCTGGGGCCAGCCTACCTGCAAGATAGAACCTTAAATTCTTTACCCAGTGCTTTTTAGTTGCTTCCATTTTTATATATTCAAATTCTGGGAAATGTCAGTGTCTTATTGGATGGCACTAGATCAGATGTGTGCAAGTTCTTATTAGAATATGTGTGTTCTTATTGAAAGGAAAAGAAAAAAAAATCTAGGTCTCATCGTTACATAAAACAAAACAAAAAAAGTGGCTGCAGCGGATGACAGGCACTGTGATTTAGATATTTTTTCACCCTTTACTAAACCATTCTCATAACTTTAGGAAACCCATACATTAGCCTGGTGTCCAGAGAATCAGGATATCTGGATTGTTGAAGGCTGGAACTCGGAAGTGGTGGAAAGAAAGATGTTTTCACCGTATATCAACATGCCAGAAATGAAAAAGCTGGCTTTGTGTATATAAGTTTGCCAGCAATATTTTATGTGCTATATAGAGAGTACATGAGAAGAGCACACTTTGAAATCAGGGTTTCTGGAACTCTTCAGTGACAGGTGCCCTTTACTTTACCACAAGAAATAATTTACTTGTAGTAGCACTTCTGTGGGAAGGCATGCAGCACTCTTGCTTGTAATATGTGCCTTTCACTTGGTTAAAGCAATCCTATTGACGTTTTTGAGACATTAACTATGACTGGATTCCTTTTTATTAAAAATGCTTTTGTTTTGGTCTGTATGAGTATGTGGAGTGGCTTGCTTCCTACCGTAGATAGGGTCAAATGGATGTTGTTACGTGCTCTCTCTGCGCTCTAGCAGTGTGATCTTCTGAGTTAGCGCTGCTGGGTTAAGTTTACTGTGAATGAGGGTTCACTGGAGGCTGATGAGGTGGGGTTTGTAGACCGTCATGGGTGTCAGTGAAAACAAGAAGAATAAGAGGGCCGTAGATTTATACTCCACCCTTCTGTCTGAATCAGAGTCTCAGAGCAGCTCACAATCTCCTTTATCTTCCTCCCCCACAACAGGCACCCAGTGAGGTGGGTGGAGCTCGGAAAGCTCTCCCAGAAGCTGCCATTTCAAGGACAACTTCTGCAAGAGTTATGGCTAACCTAACGCCATTCCAGCAAGTGGAGGAGCGGGGAATGTGGAGGAGCGGGGAATGTGGAGGAGCGGGGAATCAAACCTGGTTCTCCCAGATAAGAGTCCGCACACTTAACCACTACACCAAACTGGTTCAAAGGAGTTGGGGATAAAGCGATGGGAAGAAAATTGTGCTCCAGGCCCTGAGAGCTTATGAAAACTAGATTTGGGGGGTGGGATTTGGAAATTGTGTTCCTCATGGGCCCCCATCTTACTGTTGTTGGGTGCTAAGGTCATTCCTAACAGTTGCTGTAGAAAAGGAGTCATCTTTGTGTTTGAGCCACTGAAAGCCTTTCAGACTCACTTGACAGCTGTACGACTACACCAGCGTTTCTCTCCTCCTCTCTCTATAAAACTTTATGGAACCAGGCATATAGAATGAGCAAGTAAATCCTTAATCTACTGTGTAAATTTTTTAAAACGTTCTAAACGGTGAAGAAATTGGAGAACTTGGCAGAGGGAATGGAGAGGGGTGGTGGTTCCTTGGCGTGTTTTAAGTAAAGGATATAACGGTTGTGTGAGTTTTTGTAGACTGCGGAAGTGTTTAAGGGTTTATGGAGAGACATTCCTGATTAGGAGAATGGTTTTTACATTGATAAAAGCTGTTCCCAGCATTTGACTGGAAATGGTTTTTGAAAAGATACCACAGTGTAGATGCGAGGGCAGGAGAGTGGGCATGATCCTCAGAAGCCAAAAGCCAGTTCAGACTCTCCTCTTAATAGTGTCCTCGAGGAAGATCCTATTCTTTCGTCTGTGCAAGTAGATTGCCACTCATTTTTACTACGGGAACAAGTAAAGCTCTGCACTTCGTAAAACAGTTGGCTGTAAAGGGAAAATTTATTTTTTGGTGAATTTCTTTAGACATAATGGATATCATAGAATCATAGAGTTGGAAGGGACCTCCAGGGTCATCTAGTCCAACCCCCTGCACAATGCAGAAAACTCACAAACACCTCCCCCTAAATTCACAGGATCCTCATTGCTGTCGGATGGGAATCTGTTTAAAAACCTCCAAGGAAGGAGAGCCCACCACCTCCTGAGGAAGCCTGTGTCAAGCATGGTAGAATTCCCCTGGTAATTGATTGTTTTAGGATCCTCCATAAAGCTGGCCTGTGAAATATCATGGAGGACCAAGGTCTATTAACTCTGTTATTCTTTCCCCCTCCCCTTCTTGCTTTATTGCTTGCGAAGTAGAAGTAGAGAGAAACAAAACTAACTTGAGAAAGAGTAATCAACACCTTCCCATACATTCCTGTTAGGGAGTGTGGCACATCTGGGGAAAGCAAGGACCGAGTCCTGATAACGCCATGAGAATGTAGACATTTATGATAGTTTATGTGTGAGAGCGCATCCCTCGCCCCCACCTTTTGGAATCCTTTTGAAGTGCCTTAAAAGTATTGTATCAATGTTTCTTTAGCTTCGCTCTCAAGAATCTGTTACACAGAAAGTATCGGTCTATCGATAAAGGTAGTTTTGTATCAAACCTGACTCATTGAAACAGCATGCTTGACAGCCTGTTCCACTGAGGAACTGCTCTAACGGCCAGGAAGGTCTTCCTAATGTTGAGCCGGAAACTCTTGCTTTAATTTCAACCCATTGGTTCTGGTCCTACCTTCTGGGGCCACAAAAAACAATTCTGCACCATCTTCTATATGACAGCCCTTCAAATACTTGAAGATGGTGATCATATCACCTCCTCTCCAGGCTTAAACATGCCCAGCTCCCTCAACCTTTCTTCATAGGACTTCTTCAATCCCCGACATCTCCAGTTGAAAGGACCAGACCCCTCACCATCTTTGTCGTCCTCCTCTGGACTCTATATCCTTTTAAAAATGTGGTGCCAAAAATTGAACACAATACTCCAGGTGAGGCCTTACCAGAGCAAAGTGATACCATCATTTCATATGATCTGGACACTATACTTCTGTTAATACAGCCCAAAATTTGCATTTGCCTTTTTAGCCACCACATCACACTGTTGACTCATGTTCAGCGTATGGTCCACTAATACCCCTAGATCCTATTCACACATACTACTAAGACAAGTCTCCCCCGTCCTATAACCATACATTGGATTTTTCCTACCTGAATGCTGAACTTTACATTTATCCCTGTTAAAAATTCATTTTATTGGTTTTAGCCCAGTTTTCCAGTCTGTCAAGATCATCCTGTATCCTGTTTCTGTCTTCTACTGTATTTGCAACCCCTCCCAATTCAGTATCATTTGCAAATTTAATAAGCATTCCCTCTATTCCTTCATCCAATTCATTTATAAAGGCATTGAACAAAACAGGTCCCAGGACAGATCCTTGAGGCACTCCACTTGTCACTCCTCTCCAAGAGGACGAGGAACCATTCACAAGCACTCTATCCTACAGGGTAGTGCAAGATGTCTGTGTATGCTAAAAAAGTTCTAATCTCCACTCTGATGTGGAAGCTTGCTTGGTTTCCATCGCTTGAACACATGACGCTGACCTGTACTGAATCCAAACACTGACCTGTCAAGGTTTGTATTGTCTATTCTGACTGGTAGCTGCTCTCTAAGGTTTCCGGTGGAGGTCTTTCACATCACTCAATACCTGATCCTTTCAACTGGAGATGCCGGGGATTGAACCCCGGACCTTCTGCATCCACCATTGGGCCATGGTCCCTCCTCTGCTTCTGGTGGCCAAGCATGGTCTTTAATTTGGCTTCTCCTCTGTTTTACATGCAGGGATTTTCCAGTTCTGTGCTTAGCAACATCATTTAGATCAAGGGTATCGAACTAATTTATTATGAGGGCCAGATCTGACATAAATGAGACCTTGTCAGGCTGGGCCATGTGTGATAAAATGTAATGCTAGGTAATGGAGATATAAACTTTATAAAGAACACAAACACAATTAAAGATTTTTTAAAGAACTTAAAATATGCTTAAAAGATTAGCACTCATGAAATAGTTTGTTTATAGAACAGTATCTGATAACTGACACCTCTTGCCCTGAACGATTGCATCAAAATCTGGAGGCAATGTCTGTGCTGTAGCAGTCTTGAGTATGCTGTTCAGGTGTGTGTCAATTGCAAACCTACTTTTGATTTATTTATTCCGTAACTTATATCCCGCCCTTCCCACAAGTGGCTCAGGGCGGCTTACAACAAACAATAAAACAATAAAATCGGAACAAATTAATACATTTAAAATCAAGCATTTAAAACCTAAAAACCTTAAAATTTTACATTTTACATTAAAACTATACAGTATAATCACAAAAATCTAGAATCTAGATTTATTGACATTCATTACAGAAACCTAATAGTCAGTGCTTTGAACCTAAGATCCAAGGGAAAACATGAAATGACTGAGCATTCCCTCTATTCCTCTATGTCAGCTTTTGTACATAAGTTGCTTCATGTGCTGGTCAGCCAATGGAGAAAATAGAGACTTTGCTCTGTAGCTCTTGTGCAATAGACCAGGCCTAGCAAAGCAAGCTGTGATGCGGAAGGAAGCAAGAGGGAGAGAAGGGAGCAGATGACATTGAGTTGCTCGCGGAAGGAAGCAAGAGGGAGAGAAGGGAGCAGATGACATTGAGTTGCTCGCGGTCCTGTTAAGAGCCCTCCAGGGGACTGATCCAGCCCTTGTGCTGCACATTTGACACCACTGATTTAGATATTATAACTGACAGTTGTTGTCAGTAAAGGCATGGTTCAGGCAAAATGGGCCAGGTTCAAATCTCGACTCTGTTGTGAAAGCTCACTGGGTGATCTTGGGCCAGTCAGTCTCTGCCTCACCTACCTCACATGGTTGCTGTTAAAAAAAATGGAGGAGGGGTGAAAAATGTTATAACCTGAAAGTGGAATACAAGTACGATAGAGTGCTCCTATCCATGGTCTTTGGAATATCAAGTTCTCTGCTATTCTGTTATACCTGCCCCCCACTTGCTAATATTTTAATAGCAGTCACACCAAATTTCAAAACATCATGGAACAAAGTTGGCCAAACTTGCTCAACATAAGAGCCACATAGAATAAATGTCAGATGTTGAAGAGCTACAAGACACAAATATCAGATGTTTGAGAGCCACAAGACAGGAAGGGCAGGCAGGCAAATAGATGGGGAAGGGAGAGAGAAGTAGAAAGCAACTTTAAATGCATTCTCCAAGCCATTGGCTGGCTTGGCTTGGTGAAAGAAACAAATGCCTTCTCCAAGCTGGCTTATGGGGTGGTGGGGGCTTTGAGAGCCACACAACATGTGTGAAAGAGCCATATGTGGCTTTCTGAGCCACAGTTTGGCCACCAATTTGACCAACTCTCTTGTTGGTCTCATAATCCCTGCCAAAAGCCCAGGGTGAGGCAATGCGTTTGGAGGTTCCTTGACTTTCTCCAGGTAGCTGATGGTGCTCCCCTCCCCGTGGTTATTGCTAAAGTCTTGTGGCTCATGTTAGAGCTGGATCTTCTGGATTGGGTAATCTCAAAATCCTTGTTCTCCTCAGCCTAGGAATTCTCAGAATTTGGCTCTCCACAAGCCATCGAGGCACTTAAAAATCTCTCTCAGAACACGTTCTCCCTCTCTGCAAGCCAGAGTGAAATCTAATGGTCTCTGCGTAGGGTGCATTTCAAATTAATCTGCAGCGGCGTTTGGGAGAGTGACGGGGTGTGCTTTAGGTGTTCTTGACTCGCTTCAAGCCCCGAAATAGAACTCTCTTGAGAATACTCAGCGGAACAGTTTCATTATTATTGAATATGGGTCTCTCTGTGTGTGAGAGAGACAGTGAGCACGCGCAGGGCTCTTCAGAATAACAGGATTTCTCTGCCCAAAGTAGATTGCGGACTAAATTGGGGTTGGGAGGGAGAAAAAGAATAAAAAAGCAACTAAGGAGGGAGGGAAAGGCAGGGTGGTCTAAGGTGCTCTTAATATTTTGTGTCATTTCAGCTGGGTCCAGAAGTCCCATGTTAAAATCCTGTCAGAATTAGAACAGCTGTGTGGGATTGAGTCAGTGGTCTATCTAGTCCGATACCATGACCATCTAGACAGCCAGATATAATCCTTTTCCTCTGTATAAGTGAAGGAGGCCTTGAGTTTAAATTGGAGGGAGGGAGCAGCTGTCAGAAGTCTGAAAACAGTTTCAGGGAACGGAAATCCATACTGCTTAACTTCTTGTCGAGTTTGGCTTGGTTTGTTCTTTTGGTCTGCAGTTCCCAGACTGTCTGACTTTCAGCCTCTTAGGAACGTCTTCCAGATGAAAAAGAGCCAAAGGACAAGTAGACATTCAGAGGGCACTGATAGAAAATTGTTTAATTTCTGTTCCGAGGGCTTGCCTCAAAGAATGAGCTTAAGTCGACATTAACCATTTTCTTACAGACTTGTGTCTCTCCATGATAACATATAAATCTGATTTTCGAGTTAAATAACCTTTGGAGTCACGGGTCATAAAATGTCTGAAATCTGTTCCCCTGAGGCAAACTCGCAAGGATTCCTCGCCGGGTGGCAATTCCTGGATTTTGTATATCTACAAAGCTGAATTAAAAATAAAACCCAACAACCAGTAGCAGGCTATGCCAGTCTAAGAACTTGTGGGGAATTCATGGAGACTAGGGCCATCAGTGGCTATTAACTGGTGGCTAAATGGACACCCTGTAAGACTCATGGAGAGGGGGAAATCCCTCCCGCCCCCCTCGGCTGCAGCTCCCCCTCCCACCTGCTTGCAGTGTCACCACCTCGTTTATGTGGGGGTGGTGTCTCTTTGCTCACAGTGTTGCTGCAATAACCCGACTGCCTGCCATTGCTTGGCTCATGCGGTAGTGGTGAGGCTCCTACCCCCCCCTCCCCACACACACCTGCAGCATCGCCATTTGCCTGATTTAAGCTTTGAGGGCCACCCCTCCACAGTCCGCCACTCTCAAAATGACCGTCAAGATCTTTCAGCCTAGCATCATGAGAGGTTCTGTCTGTCTGGAAAATGTTTTTTTTTCTGGAAAATGAGAGCCAGTTTGGTGTAGTGGTTAAGTGTGCGGACTCTTATCTGGGAGAACCAGGTTTGATTCCTCACTCCTCCACTTGAAGCTGCTGGAATGGCCTTGGGTCAGCCATAACTCTCACAGAGTTGTCCTCTCAGTCCCACGCACCTCACAGGGTGTTTGTTATGGGGGAGGAAGGTAAAGGAGATTGTGAACTGCTCTGAGACTCAGAGTGAAGGGTGGGATACAAATCCAATATCATCAAAGTTCCTTTTCATGATTTTCTGCAAACCTGGGGAGGGGGCAGTCGCCTATATATGTAGGAAAATACTCCCTGTTTATACCTGGCCCCATTCTCTCACACGCACGTGCACACACACATAAGTCTGTCTGTCTAGCTCATCTAGCTAGCTCATTTAGCTAGCTAGTTACCTACCTAGCGCTATTTAATCAAATCTAATCTATCCATCCTACACGGGGCCAGATTCAGAATGAGATATATATAATGCTTCCTTCCTCTGGATGGGCATGGCTTGGAAAGTGACAGAGGCAGGAGTCTAAGATGCTGCAGTCGTTGGGAGCTTTGAACATAGAACTGTTGAAAAGAGTGATTCTCAAAACCTCTTGCAAGATGTTCCCTTTAACATCTGAATCTGAAAGCAAGGTCTCCATTCTGTTTGGTATTCTTCTTTGCATGCTTCTTCATATGCATACATATGTTTCCCCCTGGAATTAAACACAAACAAATGGTGACCATATCAACCAAGCTGTTTTTTCAGTTTGGTCCTTGCAGCTGCTAAACACTATTTATTATGCTATTTGCTAATTTGCTGCTCCCTCTCTACCTATATGTATGGGACTGGTGACTTCCATGTTGCTGTATCTGAAGAAGTGTGCATGCACACATAAGCTCATACCCCAAATTAAACTTTATTGGTCTTAAAGGTGCTGGTATGACTCAAACTTTGTTCAGCGGTGTTCAGGACAACACAGCTACCCATGGCCACTAAGTTGTACTCCATTATTTGACCATCTCTTGAGCACTGTCCCTCATCCAATTTCCCCCTCAGTTTCCTCTAATATTCCCTCTTCTTATTGTTTGTCTGCATGTTTTCTGAGATTCCTGTTAAATTCTTTCTTTTTGTCTTGACTGCTGTGACTGCTCAGTTCAGTTGTTTTTTGAATGGGTTAAATCTTGTCCATGCTTGCAGCTCCCAGTTTGGTGAGAGCCAGTTTGGTGTAGTGGTTAAGTGTGTGGACTCTTATCTGGGAGAACCGGTTTGATTCCCCTCTCCTCCACTTGCAATTGCTGGAATGGCCTTGGGTCAGCCATAGCTCTGGCAGAGGTTGTCCTTGAGAGGGCAGCTGCTGTGAGAGCTTTCTCAGCCCCACCCACCTCACAGGGTTTCTGTTGTGGGGGGAGAAGATCTAGGAGATCGTAAGCCGCTCTGAGTCTCTGATTCAGAGAGAAGGGCGGGGTATAAATCTGCAGTCTTCTTCTTCTCCCCCCTCCCCTTCACTTTCCACTTCTTAATTTTGTGTATACTTCGCTTTGCTTTCATCTCCTTGTATTTTGTTCCTCTTCTCTCTCCTGCCCCCCCCCCCCCCCGCAAACTTTCAGCTCTTTATCCATCCTGGGAAGCTGTTCTCGCGGAGGGATCAAGCCCGCCTATATCGATTGCCAGTCCTCCTTTTAGCAAAACTGATTTGCATTTTTGACTCTCATTGTTTCTGGCAGAAGGCTAGTGATTTCTGAAGAAAGCTCTTCCATCTCCCCCCTGGCCTCCCCTTCCACCAAAGGCTTTGCTTAAAATTGTCTCTGTTTGCTCCAAGAATAAAGAGCTCTACCCTGACTTTTTAAAAAAAGAAAAGAAATATTTTTATTTTTGAAAGAAGCCGTTTCTGCCTGAATTAGTGTGCTTGAAGGCTTTCGCACCAGCAACATAAGAATATCATTAACTCACTCCAGGCAGTCCAAGAGAATTCATACGGGGAGGGGGAGACTAGTATATGCATATATGCCCTTTGGACAGTCTCCTCCAGATGGCGGGTCTGGAATTACTTATTGCTGAAGATGAGGGCTCGGGAGAGGCTGCTGTAGTAATAATGTCGCTGCTGATTTTTCCTGATAAGGTCACCTACCCTTTTAACAAGGGCATGGCAATCAGAAATTTCACAGGACAGAGTTTCCCTAATCGCTGGATGTCTGTGCTGAAAGCGACTATACCTGTTGAATTTCTCCTAGTTTATGTGGTGGTAGCACATGAATGGGGACTCTCTAGGTCAGGGGGTTGCCAGACTGTGGCTCTTACATGCATTTTTTTGTGGCTCTCTAAGCCACCCACCATAGGCCAGCTTGGAGAAGGCATTTAGGTTAAAGTTGCTTTCTTGCCTCCCTTCCTTCCTTCCTTCCTCCCTCCCTCCCTCCCTCCCTCCCTCCCTGTCATTCGTGTCTTGTGGCTCTCAAACATCTGACTTTTACTATATGTGGCTCTTATATTAAGCAAGTTTGGCCACCTCTGCTCTAGGGTCTCAGGCAGAGGGGTTTCACATCACCTACCACCTGATCCTTTTAGCTGGAGATGCCAGGGATTGAACCTGGGACCTTCTGCATGCAAAGCAGACGACCTACCACAGAGCCACAGCCCCTCCCCTGAATGCACCGAGGAGTGAGTCCCAAAGAAGAGATGATGATTCTCTTGTTCTTAGGGGACGGAATGCTAAGTTGTGCAGCTGCTGAGAAATACTGTCAGAAATACGTTTCTTCTATGCATTCAGAATTAATCTTTGCCTTGGCTGTTACGGTGTGGTTAGTGGCTCTGTCTCCTGGTTTGTCATGGCATCCAAAAGCAGATGCAAAATTTGATGGTCTTTGTTGGGATGGTTTAATCATGGGTGAACCTCCTCTCTCTATGAGTTTTCTTACAATCCCTAGATATAGATATGTTTTTACACTTGCTAGACTGAATGCTTTCCCAACTGCAGAGCTGAGTGGACGATTTGCTAAAATTTCATATTCTGACTGATTATGGGACTGTGCAGCAGGTTTAATAGACAATAAAAGGTAAAGGTAGTCCACTGTGCAAGCACCAGTCGTTTCCGACTCTGGGGTGATGTTGCTTTCACAACGTTTTCACGGCAGACTTTTTATGGGGTGGTTTGCCATTGCTTTCCCCAGTCATTACACTTCCCCCCGCCCCCCCAGCAAGCTGGGTACTTATTTTACAGACTTCGGAAGGATGGAAGGCTGAGTCAACCTGAGTCGGCTACTTGAACCAGCTTCCGCCAGGATCGAACTCAGGTTGTGAGCAGAGGGCTCCGACTGCAGTACTGCAGCTTTACCACTCTGCACCATGGGGCAGTTACCAATAGAGACAATAGACCATCTTATATTATTTTGCCATTGGTGGATCAATCCTAGATCCTTATGGATTGCTCCTGTTCTCCAAAGGTATCAACTTCTGATGGAACCTTGGGTGATAACCCTATTTTTGGCAGACACGAACCCTGAAGTAACCCGCTTGGCGACAAAATACCTGTCAATAGTGCTTTCCTTAAAATATACCTGAAACCATCCTCATCAATAGAAGAAGAAGATATTGGATTTATATTCCGCCCCCCACTCCGAAGAGTCTCAGAGCGGCTCACAATCTCCTTTACCTTCCTCCCCCACAACAGACACCCTGTGAGGTGGGTGGGGCTGGAGAAGGCTCTCACAGCAAGAAAGAGCTGCCCTTTCAAGGACAACTTCTGCCAGAGCTATGGCTGACCCAAGGCCATGCTAGCAGATGCAAGTGGAGGAGTGGGGAATCAGACCCGGTTCTCCCAGATAAGAGTCCGCACACTTAACCACTACACCAAACCGGCTCTCCAATATTATGCACTATACATTTAGAATAAAATTTTGAATTCTAAGGGGTTTTATGAATTTAATAACAATGCTATGTAATTTTTGATTTTAACTTGATTTTTAAACTGTTGTGGAATTTTGTTTCTGTACGTTTGCCTTTGTTTGCATTTTTATTCAATGCCGTGTTTATTATGCTGAGTTTAAGAGCGTTGGTCAAAGAAGCTAAGAAATAAAGGAAAGAAAAGGAAGCATGGGTGAATCCCAGATATAGGTGGGAAACACTGTTTCTTTTTTAAAAAAAATGGCAAATTGTGAGCCTCATCAATCCCCACCCCGAATGGTTTCATACTCATGTGATGTAACAGACTCTGGTTTCCTTGTGATGACTGAAAGTGGCATATTTGTTTTTTATAGAATATAAGACCACAGTCAAATAATGGAGGTGCCACTGACAATATTGGATTGAACAATTGACTTGCATGCCCAACTGGAGCAGAATGAGACCAACGTCTTCTGGATAGCTTGTTAGAACTAAAGGTAAAGGTAGTCCCCTGTGGCAGCACCAGTCGTTTCCGACTCTTTAAAGTGATTTTCAAATGCTGCGAAGGCCTGATCCACAGCGCAGTGGGTTGAGGTGCTGTTGTTCCCCTGTGTGCCAAACCAAGTGTCGAAATCTCCACCCTGCGCGTGGCCATTTGAAACTGTGCTGGGGGAAATGAGAGAGCCCCCTCCGCAGGCTCAACCCAAATCAGGCCCTCACAGCATTTAAAAATGGGTTTTAGTCTAACATCAATGCTATAAATCCAGATTATTTCTTATCATAAAGGTAACGGTAGTCCCCTGTGCAAGCACCAGTTGTTTCCAACTATGGGGTGACGTTGCTTTCACAACGTTTTCACAGCAGACTTTTTATGGGGTGGTTTGCCATGGCCTTCTGCAATCATCTACACTTTCCCCCCAGCAAGCTGGGTACTCATTTGACCGACCTCGGAAGGATGGAAGGCTGAGTCAACCTGGAGCCGGCTCCTTGAACCCAGCTTCCACCAGGATTGAACTCAGGTCGTGAGCAGAGAGCTCCGACTGCAGTACAGGGTGTGGCCTAATATGCACGTGAGTTCCTGCTGGGCTTTTTCTACAAAAAAAAAAAGGCCTGCCTATGATTACCTGGGTGAAAAGTGCTGTCTGGTCACAGGTGACTTATGGTAACCGTGTAGTGTTTTCACGGCAAGAGATGAGCGGAGGTGGTTTGCAATTGCCTGTCTCTGCATAGAACCCAGGACCCTGCTGAGCTTCAGAGATCTGGCGAAATGGGGTTTTCCTGGGCTATCCTGGACCATTTCATTAGTGTGTGAAAAGTCAAGTTTCTTCTTTAGAGCCAGTGTGGTGTAGTCATCTGAGTATTGGTAACCATTCTTCTATGAAGTTTGCTGGGCGGGTGCCCTTGGGCCAGTTGCTCTCGTCCTTACTTGCTTTGCAGTGTTGCTCTGAAAATAAAACAGGGAAGAGGAGGAGAAGCATATACTCTTTAGAGCAGGGGTGTCAAACTTGTGGCCTGGGGGCTGAATCTGGCCCTCCAAGGGCTCCTATCAGGCCCCTAAGCAACTGGCTGTCATCTACTTCCTTCTCCCTCTCTCTTGCTTCCTTCTGCATAACAGCTTGCTTTGCAAGGCTTGCTCAATAACACAGGAGCTACAGAGCAAAGCCTCTGTTTTCTCCATTGGCTGAGGCTCCTTCCTTGGGGAGGAAGGGAGGAGGGATAGCTTGCTTTGCCAGGCTCTTTCAATTGCACAGCAGAGCTACTGAGCCAAGCCTCTCTTCCTTCTACTGGCCGAGGCTCCTTCCCCTTCTGGCTTCCCGGGGAAAGAAGGAAAGAGCCAGAGCTTCCTTTGCCCAGTTCCCTGGATTGCACAGGAGAGATGCAAAGAAAGCACCTTTAAGACCAATGAGTGCTAATGTTTTAAGCATGTTTTATTTTAAGTTTTTTTTTAAAAAAAATTGTGTTTGTCTGTGTTTTTTATAAACTTTGTATCTCTGCTACCTTATCTTAAATAAGTACACACGTGGCCTGGCCCAACATGGCTTTGCTCAACAAGGTCTCATTTATGTTTGATCTGGCCCTCATAACAAACGAGTTTTGACATCCCTGCTGTAGAGGATGCTTGGGATAAAAAGAAACCATGAGATAGTAACCAGCCTGGTAGCAAGCAAAGCGGCCAGTGCCAGAGAACGCTACTTACCTGAACCGGAGGTGTGGAGTCGAAAGAAAACCCTCTTCAGAATTTAGAAAGACAGAGTACAATTACACACGTTGGATTGTAGGCAGTTGTTGATCAGTAGATCCTTTCCTTATAATCAGTCTGAGTCTCTTGTTTGATTTAGCCAGCGGCAGACTGCAGTCCTAGGCAATCAAACTGCAATCTTGAACTCCATTGTCTGTGCCTCAACATGTCAGGTCTTTGGGGGAATGGAGTGCTAAGTTTAATATCTTCAGGGCAAGTCGTTGAGTGGGGGGTGCAAGTGGGCTTCGTTGAGGCTGGAGAGTAGAAAGGAGTGGCTGTGCTGCATTGATGTATCTTTGCTACAGGAACTGTGGGTGGAAATGCAGAAAGGGGGGGAATTTTCACTGCTCCAAATGTGCTGAAGAGAGGAGGTATCGTGGTTTGAGGGCTGGGCTAGGATCCGGGCCATCCAACTTCAGATCTTCAGTCTGCCATTGAAGCTTGGGGGGTGTCTTTCCTCCTTTGAGTTTCCATTTCTTTTATACCCCCCCCCCCAAAAAAAAACATTACAGAATCTGTTACCCCATCCTCCCTCCCTCCAGAACTGTGTAACTACAGGGTAAATTACAAGTAAGAAGATGATATTGGATTTATATCCTGCCCTATCCTCTGAATCTCAGAATCTCAGAGCAGTCACAATCTCCTTTATCTTCCTCCCCCGCAACAGACACCCTGTGAGGTGGGTGGAGCTGAGAGGACTCTCACAGCAGCTGTCCTTTCAAGGACAACTCTATGAGAGCTATGGCTGACCCAAGGCCATTCCAGCAGGTGCAAGTGGAGGAGTGGGGAATCAAACCCGGTTCTCCCAGATAAGAGTCCGCACACTTAACCATTACACCAAACTGGCCCTCAAGCCTTGTTGGAATGCCTGATGTTTTGCTTCAAGACGAAAGGGGGTGTCCGTCCCTGTGTGAACTGGATTTGGGTTGTTTCAGAGGGTAGCCATGATGGTCTGCAGAAAACAGTTTGATCCAAATCCAGTAGCACCTTAAGAGATGGCAAGAGTTTTAGGATATACCCTTGACGGGGCTGGCCCTGTCAGTAGGCAAACTAGGCAGTTGTCTAGGGCGCTGGCCTTCTGGGAGTGCTGGATTTGGTGCCCCCCCCATGTGACTCAGTGACATGGGCTATCCAGGTCAAGGGAGTTATTTTAAGTTTTGTGCTTTTAATTTTTCACACAATTCATCATTGGTTATCAGTGCGGGGGGAGGGGATACCAGAAGTTAGCCTTACCTAGGATGCCAGATAGTCTAGGGCTGGTCCTGATCCTTCATGGCCTCTTGGTAGTTTCAGGATATATCTTCAGAACATAAGAGAAGCCATGTTGGATCGGGCCAATGGCCCACTTCAGGGTCATCAGAAAGTGGAGGTGGGGGAAAATGTCTGTTGGGCCTTCCATTATTCCCTATGTAGACTGATTCCAATAGGGTATAATGGAGAATTGATGCTCTGGGGGATCTGTTTTTTTGAGCTAGAGGCACCACATTCTCAGCACAATATCCAGTGCCTCTCTTCAAAATCACCTCCAAGTTTCAAAAAGATTGGACCAGGGGGTCTAATTCTATGAGCCCCAAAAGAAGGTGCCCCTATCCTTCATTATTTCTAATGGAGAGTAGGCATTTAAAAGGTGTGTGGTCCCTTTAAATGCGATGGCCAGAACTCCCTTTGGAGTTCAATTATGCTTGTCACAACCTTGCTCCTGGCTCCACCCCCAATGTCTCCTGGTTCTGCCCCCAAAGTCCTCAGATGTTTCTTGAATTGGTCCTGGCAACCCTAGTAGCCACGGAAGGGAACTGTCGTGCCTTTTCTCTTGTGGCCCACATAATTGTGCCTTGTGGCATTATGTCGGTGGCTGTCTGGGACCAGAGTGGATCTGCATTAGGAGGGGAGAATTTCTTCCTGTGCAAAACATGGGAAGGATCCGCTTTGGAGTCCTCAGTGATATTGAACACACGAAGCTCCTTTATACTGAAATCAGATGCTTGGTTCGTCAGTATTGTCTGCTCAGGCTGGCAGGAGCTCTCCAGGGTCTCAGGCAGAAGTCTTTCACATTATCTGCAGCCAGATCTGTTAACTGGAGATGTTGGGGATTGAACCTGGGACTTCCCGCATGCCATGCAGATGCTCTACCCCTGAACCATGGCTGTTCCTCATATTGAGTGTCTATAAAGGTCCTCCTGTACCCAAGCCCTTTAGGAAGCTGTGCCAAGCATTCTCTTGTAGGGGGAGCCTTCAGGGAAACCTTTGAGAGGCTTTAACCGTTTCACAGTTTTGTTTCCCCTGCATTTAAGCGATACCGTCGTTTTTGTAATTGATGTTTTAATTTTTAATTGTGCTTATTCTCATGGTAATTAGAGGGGGAATTGTGTGTTCTGCTCTTTTGAGAAAGCAGGTCATAAATGAAACATGAACGCCGCAGTTCATAATTGGGAGGCTGGCTTTTCTCGGGCAATTCTTCCAAGTTTGTTTCTTGTAGCAGCATCGTTTTTTAAAGTGAGAGCGCCGAGACTGAAGCGCTGGGGTCTCCTGATCTTTGTCTTGTCTTTTAAGAAATGCTTTCTGTCTTGAACTCTGGGAAGGTGTGTCTTTTATTGGGTGTGTTGATTCAGGGTTTTCTCTCCCGTTTGTGACTGTGCATTTTATTCTTGTGCCCTGCATCCAGAACATTACTACACTGAAAATCTGGGTTGTAGTGGCCTCCACTTCAGAGTTCCACTTCCAGCTATTAAAGAAAAAGAAACACCGCTTGAAAGGGACTGGGGGTGGGTGGGGAATATATATATATGAGACAGGTTCATAAAGCGGTATGTGGGGTGGGGATTGCTGTTGCCAATGGGGGCATTACAGCCCAGACCCTGTTCCCCCCCCATTTGCTTACCTTTGGCAGGGCTGCTGGATCATGTGCCTTCCATCCATACCTTTTGCTAGCACAGTTGAAATACCTGTTGGGGGAGAGGGGAGATTGCATTTTTCTCAGAGGCAAAATACTGATATTTCAGTGTTCCAGGGAGACAAGGTAGTTCGAAAAAGACGACTGCAGATTTATACCCCGCCCTTCTCGCTGAATCAGAGACTCAGAACAGCTTACCATCTCTTATATCTTCTCCCCCCACAACAGACACCCTGTGAGGTGGGTGGGGCTGGAGAGAGCTCTCACAGCAGCTGCCCTTTCAAGGACAACTGTGCAGGAGCTATGGCTGACCCAAGGCGATTCCAGCAGCTGCAAGTGGAGGAGTGGGGAATCAAACCCGGTTCTCCCAGATAAGAGTCCGCACACTTAACCACTACACCAAACTGGCACTCATGAAAATAGCTAGCCAAATAACAGGAAAGATTCATTCATTCTCTCTCCCCCCCCCCCCCGCCCCCTGTCTCCAGTCTCCTGGAAGGATGCATGCATGGGCATCTAAAAAATAAGAATGTAGAGATGTGAAAGAACATAAGAGATGCTCTGTTGCACCAGACCTGTGGTCCATCTAATGAGGCTTCCTGGTTTACACCGCAGGCCACCAAGCAGCTGACTTGGAGAGCTGGTGTTTAGAGGTGTACTCCCTCCAGATGTGGTAGTTCCTTTAGTCAATTTAGGTAGTAGCCACTGATGGAATTCTTCTCCACGAACCTGTCTTAATCCCTTTTAAAAGCCATCTGTGTTCACGGCCAGCGTTACATCCCCCGTCAGTGAATTCTACAATTTAATTATTCATTGAGTGAAGAAGTGCTTTCATTTGTCCATCTTGACTCTGTTCCCCCTGCACCCAAGGGAATCACATGTTAGAGAAAGCTCTGAGACAGGGTTGCCAGGTCTGATCTTTGTGCCAGTAGGGGGGATTTGGGGGGGGGGGTGTTCTTGGAGGGGGCAGGGACATCATGTGAAAACACTCTGCTTTTTGGGCAAAACTTTATGGTAAAGTCAACCCAAACCATAAAGTTCTGCAGAGCATCACTGTGCAATGTCCCTGATAGGATGGCATCACTTAGAATCATAGAATCATAGAGTTGGAAGGGACCTCCAGGGATCTAGTCCAATCCCCTGCACAATGCAGGAAACTCACAAATACCTCCCCCTAAATTCACAGGATCCTCATTGCTGTCAGATGGCCATTTGCCTCTGTTTAAAAAACACCAAGGAAGGAGAACCCACCACCTCCTGAGGAAGCCTGTTTCACTGAGGAGCCGCTCTAACGATCAGGAAGTTCTTCCTAATGTTGAGCCGGAAACTCTTTTGCTTTAATTTCAACCCATTGGTTCTTGTCCTACCTTCCGGGGCCACAGAAAACAATTCCACACCATCCTCTATATGGCAGCCCTTCAAGTACTTGAAGATGGTGATCATATCACCTCTCAGCCGCCTCCTCTCCAGGCTAAACTTGACTTCCATATGATGTCATCATGTTGGGGATGTCACTGTTTGGGGTGGGGTTTCTCTTGCCAGCCAGCGGCCCAACATTGGGCAGAAGCCCCCTAAAGTGGGGGGATTCCCCGGCTTGGGGAGTGGGAGCCCTCATTTGAGACGATCTCCTTGTTCACAAACTTCAGGAAATGCACATTCTATCTATGTATAGTGTATGCTTGATGTTTAAAAAATGCATGTGTTGAGTAATTCTGATTTTACAGTCAACACATGTGCAGGAGAATGTGTGATTTAAACTGCACATTTTCCCAGTTAACTGGCCTCTGGTCTTAGTAGATGAGTAAACATCTGTTGGCTCTTTCTTACAAACAGATGTTCATTCATGATGGGGGTTTGCTGTGTGAACAGAGTTCATTTTGTCCGACTGAATATGTTTATAAGGGAACTGGGTCTTATTGAGAAACTTTCTTATCTTTTAAGCATTTCAGTACTTTGCTTCAGTTCCATTTTTTACTTCTGGATAGCTCTACAACCCAAATCCTATTTCATTCTTCATTGAACATCCAGTCTTGTTGATTGTGTTGACTGACTCTGTGAAATCCACCTTGAGTCCCAGTGAGAAAGGCAGACTACAAAGAACGCAAATAAATAAATACAATTAAAATATCTTTTGGGGGTGGTGGTTCAGGCATGTATGAGAATGAGCGGCGAAACTCTGAGGTGGTAGAATGGAGGGCAGCGCTCAGAATGTTGACCATTTCTTCATTTACAAAAGGAAAACCTTTTCACAAAAATAGAATGTTGTCAAAACCCTTTCTCTTTATCTTGCCAAGCTTTCTGTTTGTGGGAAATTATCATCATTAGAGATGCTTTTGAATACGTGATTCTCTGTACCTGCAGACTGAAGCAGGTACAGTTTGGTTCTGCCGCGTCAGCCATTTTACCACCAGTGTGAAGTGGGCCTCAGTGACTTATTGGGCAAATCACTGTCTTCTGGCGGAGAAAGGAGTTATTCATTCCAGCCACACAAGGCTGAGTCGCCGAGTGACACTTGTGCCATAGGCTTCAAATGATTTGATCTCTTCAGAGTGACCCTTTCAACAGTTATCGCTCTTCCCCGTCTGCAAGTCCCTGGTGTGATTTTTCTGGACGTGTCTGCTGAGCCAAAGGCCTTTGTGTCACACAAGGGAGAGAGAGATGATGCTGGTTGTATTAAGAAAAGAAACTTCTGGAAGGAACAATGGGGCAACACATCTTGGGAACTTTGAATGCTCTTTACTATATAAAAAACATTGTTTTCTTCTGGGGTGATGACCCTTAAAATATCAATTGTACGTTAAAAACAAAGTATTCTTCCTGTCTACTAAGTAAAAAGCCTTTGAGTTTAAACTTTCTCTCAGATTGTGTAACATTTATGATGTGTCTCTCCATTTTGACCAAAACCATTTCTTAAAATAAGGCGAATATGTCATGATGGGACAGAGAATAAGATATTCATCCAGTCGTTTACCTCTCTGTTACATTTTTATCCCACAATTTCTTCAAGGAGCTCTTGGGCATTCTCCTTTCCTTCATTTTAATCTTGCAACAACCCTGTGAGATAGTTGGCAGTGATGGCAAAAGGTCATCCAGTGAACTCCATGGCCAAGTAGAGGATCTGAATCTGTGTCTCCTTAGTCCAGCGTTTATTGGCTCTCCAAGGACAGTATGGAAAAGTCCTCTTACCTTGCCTATCAAATCCTTAGGACTGAGTTCAAGAACCTTGTACAGATCCAGTGCTGAGCTATATGGACCAATACTTGGCCTCAGCTGGTATACGGCAGCTTCAAATGTATGTTCAGTGTAGGTAGCCATGTAAGGCAGGGCTTTTTCTGTGGTGGCCCCCTTATGGAATACCCTCCTCCACTGATGCTTGGTTGGTGCTGTGTGGGTTAAGTTTCTGGCAGCGATTAAATACATTCTTTACGCTGGCTGTCTGGATTATTTTTTCCATTGATTGCTTTAAACTTCCTTTTAATATGTGATAATTGTTGTTTATATTGTTTTTAATTGGCTGCTACCTCAGGTGCTGCTGCTGGGGAGAGCAGGATAGAAATCATTGAAGCAAATAAACGATTGCTTTGGAATTACGAGCTCTGAAGCAACCTTGGTACGTGCCACCCTTGAAGATGGCGCGAGCTACAAGTGATTTTTTTAGTCTCTTTTGCAAACATTGGGGTAGAATCATCTAGAGGGAGAAGGACCTTTGCATCTTCTTGTGCCATTTTCCCACTGAAACGCGTCACCCAGGACCACTTTTACCCCCACTGGGGAAGGGGAAGTGTGCGTGTGTGTGCTAAGTGCCATCAGGTCACCTCCAGTTTATGGTGACCCTGTGAATTAATGTCCACCAAAACATCCTGTTGTTTGCTCAAGTCTTGCAAACTGAGGGTCATGGCTTCCTTGATTGAGTACAATAATTGCAAGTTGGGCTTCCTCTTTTGAACATATGAAGCTGCCTTATACTGAATCAGACCCTCGATCCATCAAAGTCAGTATTGTCTTCTCAGACTGGCAGCGGCTCTCCAGGGTCTCAAGCTGAGGTTTTTCACACCTATTTGCCTGCACCCTTTTTTGGAGATGCCGGGGATTGAACCTGGGACCGTCTGCTTCCCAAGCAGATGCTCTACCATTGAGCCACCGTCCCTCCCCTCAACTTTCCCCTCAACTTTCCCTAGCATTTTCCAGTTGATTCTTGTCTTCTCATAATGTGGCCAAAGTACAATAGCCTCCTTAGCTTGTAGGGAGAGTTTGGGCTTGATTTTATCTAGAACCTCCTGATCTGTCTTTTTGGTGGTCCATGGTTTCTGTGAGATTCTCATCCAACACCGCATTCCGAAGGAATCAGTTTTCTTCCTGTCAGCTTTCTTCATTGTCCAACTTTCATGCCATACATAGTGATGGGGAATATCATGGCATGAATTAACTTGATCTTGGTTTCCAGTGACAAATCTTTACACATAATCTTTTCTAGTTCCTTCATGGTTGCCCTCGCTGTTCTCAGCCTCTCAGTTTCTTGGTTGCAGTCTCCTGTTTAGTTGATGATGGAGCCAAATAATAGAAAGTCTTGAACCGTTTTATTGTGGAGGTATTCGTATTTTAATTCCCTGGGTGTCACTTGCTGGCCTTGACCCGAATAGCCTGATCTTGTCACATTTTGGAAGCTAAGCAGGGTTGGCTCTGCTCAGTATTTGGATAGGAGACCACCAGAGAGTACCTGGGTCATGTTGCAGAAGCAGGCAGAGGTAAGCCACCTCTGAACGTCTATTGCAGGGGTGTCAAACTCGCAGTTTGGGGGCCGAATCAGGCCCTCAGAGGACTCCTATCAGGCCCCCAAGCAACTGGCTGTCATCTCTTTCCTTCTCTCTGTATCTTGCTTCCTTCTACATAACAGCTTACTTTGCAAGGCGTGCTCAGTTGCACAGGAGCTACAGAGCAAAACCTCCGTTTTCTCCATTGGCTGAGACTCCTCCCTTGGGGAGGAAGGGGGAAGAATAGCTTGCTTTGCCAGGCTCTCTCAATTGCACAGCAGAGCTACTGAGCAAAACCTCCGTTTTCTCCATTGACTGAGACTCCTCCCTTGGGGAAGAAGGGGGAAGAATAGCTTGCTTTGCCAGGCTCTCTCAATTGCACAGCAGAGCTACTGAGCCAATCCTCTCTTCTTTCTATTGGCTGAGCCCCCCCCCCAGTCCCATGGAGAAGGAAGGAAAGAGCCAGAGCTTCCTTTTCCCAGTTCCCTGGATCCCACAGGAGAAATACAAAGAAAGCATCTTTAAAACCAATGAGTTTAAACGTTTTAAGCATGTTTTAAGTTTTAAAAAATGTATGTGTGTTTGTCTGTGTCCTTTATAAAGTTTATATTTCTGCTACCTAATCTTAAATAGCCTGGCCCAGCATGGCTCAGCCCAACCTAACATGGCCCGGCCCGACAAGGTCTCATTTATGTCAGATCTGGCCCTCATGACAAATGAGTTCGACACCCCTGGTCTATTGCTTTGTAAACTCCACCGGGTTTCTGTAGGTCAGCTGTGACTTGATGGCAAAAACAAGAACAACAAATTACTTGCCGAGAATAAGCTAGGTATCGTCCAAGACTGGCATGCGGTTACAAAGTCAACTGTGTGTGTGTACACAGCTGCACGCCTCCACCTCTCTTCTGTACAAAAGCTGAAATCAGACATTTTGAGGATTGGAGACTTGGATGACATTTGGTGTTTGTTGCCGCGGGTCATACTCCCTCTAAGCTGTGGAGTCCTGTGAGCAAGAGTTCTACCGTATGAGCTACTGGCATTGAAGTTGTGAGTGAGCAGTTTGGCTACTGCATCAATTAGTTTGCTCCGGGGCCATTTTTCCTGAACTAAGAAAAAATGTGTGAATCGGAGGCTAAGAAACTGTGAGTTAGCTCATATTAGTTCAGCTTAGAGGCTACATTGGCTACAGCTGGAAAATCTTCAGAAAGGGGCAATCAGAAATGTAGGAAAAAAATTAGAATGCATTTAAAGCTGCTTTCTTTCCACCTCTCTCCTGTCTTCCTTCCTTCCTTCCTTCCTTCCTTCCTTCCTTCCTTCCTTCCTTCCTTCCTTCCTTCCTTCCTTCCTTCCTTCCTTCCTTCCTTCCTTCCTTCCTTCCTCCCTTCCTTCCTCCCTTCCTTCCTCCCTTCCTTCCTCCCTTCCTCCCCCCCCCCCCGGTGAAAATTCAGACTTGGATCTCATGGATCCTAATCCGACACTCTCACCCCTGCACCACACTAGCTCTTTCTGTATCTTTGTGAATATCCACGTTAAAAGCTAAGCGTATCCCATTTTGACCCTTGAAATGTTTCAGTTTTAGTTCTTTTTACGGCCCTCCTGTTTGTGTATCTTGTGGTTTCCTCCTTTCCTTCCATTTCCTCCTTCCCCACATCTTGTGTGATGGAGAGGAATTTTGATTGCCTCTACGGTGGCTGGTTGTTAAACACTTTCCACTTCCCCACTGTTGGTTTTCAATAAATTATTTGGATTCCAGCCAGTCTCCTTTCATTCAGTTCACATTCTTTCAAAGTGCATTTTGCAGAAGTCTTCGGAGTGTTGTGTGTCTCCCCCGCCCCCCCCCCCTCGTTGGTGCACCCTTCCAGAAACCTGTAGACACTTTAGGCCATATAATGTAGTAACTGGGGATACAGGGAATACTTTTGCCCTTCTCAAAGTACCTGTGAGCTTTTGCTCAAAGGGTGGTCTTCCAGCTTGCCTGATCCCAAGGTTTCCCTCTGTAATCCCAGACTGATTTCCCACTAGTCTTATGCCGCTCTCACTCGCCTCTTCTCTGCGGGGCTTCAGTCGGATTTCACGCTATCTGCCCCGGGGCTACAACTTGCTCCTCCTCTTTCACGCAGCAAACAAGATCCTCTAAAAACCAGTTTTGTTTGCCATGCGAAAAAGGCGAAGCTGGTTGGATAGTGTGAAATCCGATGGAAGCCCCTCTGAGAAGAGCAGCGTGAGAGCGGCATAAGGCTAGTGGGGAATCGGTCCCAGTCTACAAAATAGGAACTCTGCAAGATATAGTCTTCCATGAGTCGTCCTTTCTCTAAAAAGAAATGATAGTTGAGCAATACAAGTCAAGGCCTGGTCCAGTATCTTTAATTACTGATCAGCTGTATCTCTGATATCCCCTTCTGACTCTCTGGATGCTGCTGATGGCATGATCCTTCTTAGATCAAGTAACAGCCTGATTGTGCATTTATGACCCTCCAACTGAGAACATAAGAAAACATAAGAGAAGCCATGTTGGTTCAGGCCAGTGGCCCATCCAGTCCAACACTCTGTGATGCAGTGGTCCAAACCCAGGTGCCAACAGGAGGTCTACCAATGGGGCCAGAACTCCTGAAGCCCTCCCACTGTTCCCCCCCACCCCCAGAACCAAGAATACTGAGCTTCACTACTAATCAGTGGTACGAGAGATTTCAGAGAAGGTTTGCTTTGTGATTGTGGGCATTTTAAGAAGGATATAGAGAAGCTGGAACGTGTCCAAAGGAAGGCAATGAAGACAGTGAGGGGTCTGGAGATTAAGTCCTATGAGGAAAAGTTAAAGGAGCTGTGTATCTTTAGCCTGGAGAGGAGACGACTGAGAGTACTTGAAAGGCTGTCATTTAGAAAAAGACGATTTATACCCCACCCTTCTCTCTGAATCAGAGACTCAGAGTGATTTACAATCTCCTATATATTCTCCCCCCACAACAGACACCCCATGAGGTGGGTGGGGCTGAGAAGGCTCTCCCAGCAGCTGCCCTTTCAAGGACAACCTCTGCCACAGCTATGGCTGACCCAAGGCCATTCCAGCAGCTGCAAGTGCAAAGCTCCCTTCATCAGATTGCAGTGATTTTAGTTTGTCATCAATAAAACCTTTGCTAAAAAGATACAGTACCTCAAGGAATGCAAAAATTTCTTGTGCAGACGTTTGCTGGCTCTGGCATCTTCTGGAACCTCACAAGCCAGACACGCTCGCCTTTTTCTTTTTTTTTTGTCTCCCAGAGCCTGCCTTTCCGCGATACACTGTTTCTGAACATGGAGGTTCCATTTAGTTACCATAGTTAATAGCCATCGATAGTTACCTTTTTCCGTTATAGACCTGCTTTTCAAAAACTATAATCTAATGGCCTTCATCGCATCTTGCAGTAGGAAATTCCATATGTGAACTTCACCTGTGACATTTGGAAGATCAGCTGCTTTGCTTGACAAGCCCCCCCCCCAAACCCCCCTTCACTTTCGTTTTCTTTTACAGTTGATTTCTGAACCTTTTCCTGACATCAGCGGCTGTTGATGCCAAAAAGCACCTTAATTTGGAATGCCAGCATCCCGATTTTTAAAAAATCTCATCAGTATACACCGGGGCTGCTGAAGTCACCGCAGGAGCCCAGAATAAGCCTGTCCTTCTTTTAACCGTCGAAAGAGTCCCCGCGATTAATATTTATACAAAACGCTTTCATGTTTCCACAGTGAAATTGTTTTTCTATCAAAGGCAGCGGTGACTTTTCCCTGTTGAATCAATGGGGGGTTTCGCACGGTGGGGCCGGGGTGGAGTTGACAAAAAAAAAAAAAAAAAATAGAAGGGCTTTCAGCAACTTTGTGTTAAAAGGCAGGCATCAAGCAGCGAGGAAATCAGGGCTTGTCTCTAATTTGGTGTTTCATTTTACAAAATTGCCTACTCGGAGAAAAATAAAGCATTTACATGTATATTAACCAATGTTCGTCAGTCTCTGGAGCGAAGCCAGTTTCTCCCAGGGCCGCACAAGTACTCTGAGTTGAATGAGTAATAATCCGCTGTTGTCACTCCTAATTTATGGAAAGGGTAGGACGAGCAAACGTTTGCCATTTCAAGTCGCTCAGCATCCCGGCTGTTATCAATGCAGTGCTGTGGTTTTCCAGTCGAGAAACAAACATCACCGATAGTTTGGGTTTAGGCTGCAGTCATAAACATGCCCAGAATAGATTCTAATAAGATTCAAGAATAGATACAAAAGATGCATACTGTCTTAACTCAAAAAACTTCTGTCTGGGACACGTGAATTGCTGCTTAAGGGGGGAAAAACATTGCACATAATATATTATTTTTTGAATAAATTGTTTTTATCAAAACACAACACGAAAGCTCTGGGTTTTTTGCTAGCTGTTTTGTTCAGACACCTGCCCGCTTGATGTTTTTCGTTGTGTTATCGTCTGGATGGGATTTGTTTCACTTGTGGAACTTGCTGTGGTGTAGAGCTTTTTTTTTTTGCAGCAGGAACTCCTTTGCATATTAGGTCACACCCCGACGATGTAGCCCAATCCTACAAGAGCTTACAGGGCTGTTATTGCAGAGCCTACTGTAAGCTCCAGAAGGATTGGCTACATCAGGAGCATGTGACCTAATACGCAAAGGAGTTCCTGCTACAAAAAAAGCCCTGCAGGTCGTGGAAGATGGTTACAGCTGCTAGCTTGAATGACTTTAGAAAGTGAGTAGGATTCATTCAGCCCTGAACTGGACGGTGTGGGCTAGTCCAGTCTCCGGATCACGGAAGCTAAGCAGGGTTTGCTCTGCTTAGTACTTGGATGGGAGACCACCAAGCAAGCTTAAGGTTGCTATGCGGAGGCAGGCAATGGCAAACCACCTCTGAATAGGTCTCTCGCCTCGAAAACCCTTTCAGGTTGCTGAAAGTTGGCTGTGACTTGATGGCCAGAAAAACACACACACGAACCTGCCTTTTATTGAATCAGATTATTGGTCTGCCAAGGTCAGTACTGTCTGCTGTGACTGGCACCAGCTCTCCAGGGTCTTGGGTAGAAATGTTTCATTTTACTTGATCCTTTTAACTGGAGATGCCAGGGACCGAACCTGAAACTCGCTGCATGCTAAAGAGATGCACGGCCGCTGCAGGAACCAGGATTTTATTGCATATGTGTATATGTATATGTGCAGGGGTGGAATTCTATGAGGAGCTCCTTTGCCTATTAGGCCACAACCTCTGGATGTAGCCAATCCTCCAAGAGCTTACAAGACTCTTTTTTTGTAAGCTCTTGGAGGATTGGCTACATCAGGGGGTGTGGCCTAATATGCAAAGGCGCTCCTGCTAGAATTATGCCCCTGTATATGTGTACATGTACAGCATGTTGCCCAAAGTTTGCCAGATGAAGTTGTTCAGTTGTGCATTTTCCTGCATGGTGTGTTTACACCCCCCACTCCCATTTATTTCGATAGAATTATAGAGTTGGAAGGGTCCATACAGACCATCTAGTCCAACCCCCTGTTCCATGCAGAAGCAGTCTAAATCATCTCTGACAATCATCCAGCTGCGTTTTGAAGATCTATAGATGTCATTTTTCTTTCCAGTTGGGGGGACCCAAAGCATCTTACGATGTTATTTTCCCTCTGCTGTTTATTATCACAGCAACAAGAAGGAGCAAGAGCAACTGACCCAAGGTCACCCGATGGGTTGCTGTGGCAGAGTGGGGATTTGAACCTGGTATCCCGAATCCTAATCTGACTCACTAAGGGGTCCCCATTTTTGTGAGCCTTTGCGGCACCTTTGGAATTCTGACACCAGGTGCAACCACAAAATAGCCACTGCGAGAGGCGGAGCTACACAAGAGGAGTGATTTTGAAAAAAACACTGCGGACAGTGAGAAGGAGAATAAAACCAACATCATAGTGGTAGCTGCCACTGAAGCGTTATTTTAATTTGCACAGTCAATGAGATCTCCAGTGGCTAATCAGAAGCTCTGCTGGCTGGGAGCCCCACCCACTTTCTAAAAACGCTTAGTGGGAACCAGAAAAGGTATCGATAGGCACCATGGTGCATGTGGACATCATTTTGGGGACCCCTGCTCTAACTGATCTACCACACCAGTTTTTGTGGGAAGAACACCCTGAAGCTACCCTGATTTCCATAAAAAGGTAAAAGTAGTCCCCTACATAGAGACATCATCCTGCCAACAAAAGTCCATATTGTCAAAGTGATGGTATTCCCAGTAGTAATGTATGGCTGTGAGAGTTGGACCATACGGAAGGCCAAGCGCAGAAGAATAGATGCTTTCGAGCTGTAGTGTTGGAGAAGACTCTTGAGAGTCCCTTGGACTGCAAGAAGATTAAATCAGTCAGTCTTACGGGAAATAGACCCTGACTGTTCCCTGGAAGGAACAGCTGAAGCTCAAATACTTTGGCTACCAAATGCGAAGGGAGTACTCACTGGAGAAGACCCTGATGCTGGGAAAGACAGAAGGCAAAAGAAGGGGACGGCAAAAGATGAGAGGGCTGGACAGCGTTACTGATGTAACTGACATGAATTTGAGAGGACTTTGGAGGATGGTAGGAGACAGGAGGGCCAGGTGTGACTTGGTCCATGGGGTTGCAAAGAGTCGGACTCGACTGTGTGACTGAACAACAACAACAACAAAGTCCCCTGGGCGAGCACCGAGTCATTACCAACCCATGGGGTGAGGTCACATCAGGACATTTTATTGGCAGACTTTTTACAGGGTGGTTTGCCATCGCCTTCCCCAGTCAACTCCACTTTACCCCCAGCAAGCTTGGGTACTCATTTTTCCGATCTTGGAAGGATGGAAGACTAAGTCAACCTTGAGCTGGCTACCTGAACCCAGCTACTGCCAGGATTGAACTCTGCTGGGATCTAACTCAGAGCTTGGACTGCAGTTTTGCAGCTTGCCACTCTACACCACAGGGCTCTGAGGAGTCTATTATTGGTTGAAATTGTGCAGCCCTCTCTTGTCTGATGTCCCTTTCATTCCATCTGGACGTTCTATTCCCAGCAACAGATTGCCCAGCAACGACCTAGAAGCTGCAGCTCCTTGCTACAAAGAGGACAGTATCTGGGATGAGTCTCTTGGTTCAAAAGGCAAAGATAGAAGTCAGGATCTTGGGCCCAGGCTGCTTGTAAGTTTGTCTGTCTCTGTCTCTCAAGATGTCCTGCGGTAGAGCAAAGGCTAGAGAGGCTCCTGATGCCTGGTGTCTTTGATGCTGACACTTAACACACGAGGGAACATTTCTCTCTCCAACCTTGTTTGAGCCAGTTCGCAAGGCAGATCTCACCTTCAGTGTTCCAATAAATGTTGAAACAGGGTTATATTTTTGGCACGGCCGTTGAAACAGCCATAATTTAGTGTAGGCTTTTGAAAGCCCATAAGCTAAGAAAGATGTTTCCCGGCCTAAGGTTGGTCTTTGAGGTATCGTAAACGGAAAGCGGCAGAACAGAAAAACCACTTACTGTGGGTGCTTTTTATGAGAGTTGCGTTGGAATGGAAACAAGAAGAAATTACTGTGAGCTTCGAGGTAATTTAAATGTGTTGCTAGAGAAAGCAGAATAGGGAGGGGGAAGGTAAAGGTTAAGAGATCTCGACTTGTTTCACTGCATTTGACCTGGAATGAGATACCAGTGGGGGTGTCCTTCCAAAGTTGTTTCAGAGGAGATGGAAGAAGACGACGGCATTGGATTTATATTCTGCCCTCCACTCAAGAGTCTCAGAGCGGCTCACAATCTCCTTTCCCTTCCTCCCCCACAGCAGACACCCTGTGAGGTGGGTGGGGCTGGAGAGGACTCTCACAGCAGCTGCCCTTTCAAGAACAACCTCTGCCAGAGCTATGGCTGACCCAAGGCCGTTCCAGCAGGTGCAAGTGGAGGAGTGGGGAATCAAACCTGGTTCTCCCAGATAAGAGTCAGCACACTTAACCACTACACCAGACTGGCTCTCATGTTAGTTACAGAAGAAACCTAGACCGGAACTGAGATGTCTGAGGTGATCAAGGTTAATCTTTCGTGTTTTGTGACATTTGCTACCACTTTAATGTTGATTATTCCTTATTGTTGATGACCCTACCTTTATTTATTTATTTATTCCATTTATATCCCACCCTGCCCGCCAAGGCGGGCTTCCTCATAAGCCAACTGTAAACAACAGACGCGAGCGGTTGGCTTATGAGGAAGCTGCAGGAGCAGCGGAATCCAATTAAAACCGGTGTTTGCGCGAGACTCTTGTTTGGCTTTAATTTTCTGAATGTATGAATGTATGCTTACTTTTGAATGCTGTTCATTATATAACATAATATAATATACTTTGTACAAACTATTCAAGAGTGTGTTGTGCACAATATTTTTGATATATTTGTATTCCATATATTGTGCTGCCATTGTTCTTTTGCATTGTTATTTGGTGGTTTTACCATCTGGGGATTGGCAACTCTGGGTAGGATTGTCATTTTGCCGCTGGCGAATAGCCTAATCTTGTCAAGACTTGAGAGCTAAGCAGGGTCTGCCATGGTCAGTAGCTAGATGGGACGACTACCAAGGAGAAGACTAGGGTTGGTGCGCAGAGGAAGGCGATGGCACACCACCTCTGCTATCCCCACACGGTGGAAATTCATGAGTTCAACATGAGTCATCTGGGACTTGAGGGCATACTTTATCTTTAGTATTGATAAATCCTATAAAATCTGCTATAGCGATATCTTGGAGAGCCCGTCATGTTTGGCGTTCAGGCTAGGACTTGGAGGAGGGTGGGTGGGCGGCTGGGTTATTTGTATCTCTGTGTTATTTATATCTGGTCATACTATCCAGGTGGCAGTTATATTCTCGGCTCTGCCAAGAATCTTCCGATTTTTGCCCAGGTGCCAAACCTTTGAGGCCATCCAAAGGGGCAATGTTATTGAACAACAAAATGGCAGGCCTACCAACCAGCCTCGGACCAGCTGTGTGCCCCAGTAAGTCTTTTTCTCTATTGAGAGGGAAAGTTGCCATTCCAGAGCCAGTGGAGTTTTATCTTTCATTGGAAGGATGGGGGGAGAATGAGCTGTAGAGTTTTGTTACAAGCCTCTGTTATTCACATTAGGAGATAATTATGGCAGGAGAGTCTTTCTACCTTCCTTGACTAAGCCAGTCGGTGTACTGTTGCCTCTTTTTTTGGCAAAGATTGTCAGCAAAGGGAGTTGAGTTTACATTTCTGAAGAGGGAAACAAACTGGAGTTTGATCAGCCACGCCCCCCCTCCCGCCCAGTTGTCATTACGTGCTGCCTTAAATAATAGCAAATGAGTGCTCCATTGATCCAGGCAGAGGCGGGAAGATGGTGTGTTATTGGGTGAGTTTGTTCAGGGAAGTGGAACAGGCAAGCAGGTTTGAGCGATGATTAAGAGGACGAGACTTTCCCATCCTCTCTTCTATAATTATGTCGCTCACAGTAAGGGGGAAAGGAAATTCTGAGGTAATGAAGAGAGGGGTGCTTTCCCCCTTTCCTTTTACTTTACCATTGTAAAATGGGGTGAACTGGCTGTGCTATTGTCAGGACCAGTGTCAGGTGTTTTAGGTGCCCTAGGCCAATGCCCCCCCCCCGCCCCCAACTTCCTGCCCTGCTGCCCACATCTGCTCTGAGTCCTGGCCCGCCTGTCAGTTTCCAGTTCTCCTCCTACTCCCCTCCTGTGCGCATGCCCTGCTCCCCCCCCTTGGCTCCAGGCCCTCAAGGGTCGTGGGTGGGTGGCTGAGGCGTGGGGGCAGACCAACAGAGTTTTATTCTGGGTATAAGCTTTCATGTTCATATACACGTCTTCAGATAAGAATGCTGAGTTTTAAACAGAGAAGGCTGCAAGCAAAGAAAGAAGTCTTCATTCCACCCCATCCCTTCCCTAGCTTGTTCTCCTGATCTCATTTCAGAATTCCCCTGCCTGAACTTTTAAGGCAAAGTGGATGATTGCAGATCTATCCGGCTGAGTTTTCTGCTGTTTGGAAGTCTGGGAAACATTAGATTTTAAATACAACAGAAAAAGAACAGAGGCCAAGAATCCCCACTGAATTCCTTTCTCTTCCTGGCCAATTTCAGACTATTGTCAGCAGAGCTAATGGGCTGTCCCTCAGTTCACCCCTTTCCAGTTGATAGGTTCAGGTGGGTAGCCATAGCGGTCTGGAGCTATAGAACAAAGTTTTGAGTCCAGTGGCACCTTTAAGACTAACCAGGGGTCATTTTGTAGAAAAAATTAGGTGGTGGAGCTCATTAGCATAACTCATTAGCATATGCCACATACCCAATGCAAGAAAGGAGAGCCCCGGGCGAGCGAGGCCTGCTTGGGCTGGCTAGAGATCCTGGGCCTCCCTGCCAGTCAAAAGGCCAGCAACTCACCCGCCACCCAAAATCAAATACGAAGTGGAGAAAGAGTGGTGTGGGCTTCTCCAGGGGTTGATAAGGGCTGCTGGGGGCGTGGCAAAGCGCTTAATGACTGACTGTCTGGCAGGCTGCCCACTCTCCTAATCCAGGGATTGTTATGCAGCTGCACCTACTATTCAATGGACAGGGTAGGTGCGGAGGAGGAGGGGGAACCCTCAGAAAGGTTCAGGAGCTGTGCTCCTGTGAGCTCCTGCTGAATTCAAGGCCTGAGTGTACTCTACACAATGTGTGGGACCAAGGTTGTCACAGAAACCATGAAAATTCTGAGTCACTCCCGACAAGGTAACCTCAGAATGGATGTTGAACCCCAGGAAAAGACTTGGAATCCTCAGTACTACATCTAAGACCTGCTGAATCTAAGGCCTGAGACTAAGCGTAATTTCAGGTTTAAGCTCATATGCATACAAACGCCATCAGACAAAAGCTCCTTAAACCCAGAATAAAACTTCATTGGTCTTAAAGGTGCCCCTGGACTCACACTTTCATATGTTGCTTCAGACCAACATGGCTACCCCACCTGCATCTATTCTTTACTTTTGTAAGTCAGCTGGAACTGTTTTGTTTTTTTTGCAGTTTTACTGATATTTTGTGAAGCTGCACTTTGACGCAAACTCTGCTTTCAATAACTTGAGGTTTTTACATTGTGGTTGTACAGAAGAAGAAGAGCAGATTTATACCCCCGCCCTTCTCTCTGAATCAGAGACTCAGAGCGGCTTACAATCTCCTTTATCTTCTCCCCCCACAACAGACACCCTGTGAGGTGGGTGCGGCTGAGAGGGCTCTCACAGCAACTGCCCTTTTGAGGACAACCTCTGTGATAGCTATGGTTAACCCAAGGCCATTCCAGCAGGTGCAAGTGGAGGAGTGGGGAATCAAACCCAGTTCTCCCAGATAAGAGTCCACGCACTTAACCACTACACCAAACTGGCTCTCCCTGTGTCACAGAGTGGTAAGCTGCGGTATTGCAGTCCGAGGTCTGCTCATGACCCGAGTTCGATGCTGGCGGAAGCTGGGTTCAGGTAGGTGGCTCAAGGTTGACTCAGCCTTCTGAGGTCGGTAAAATGAGTACCCAGCTTGCTGGGGGTAAAGTGTAGCTGACTGGGGAAGGCCGTGGCAAACCACCCCTTTAAAAGTCTGCCAAGAAAATGTCCATGGGTTGGTAATGACTCGGTGCTTGCACAGGGAACTACCTTTACCTTTTACACATAATATGAGAGGTGGGCTCAGAACTGATGCCAGGTTTTGGTGGGCCCTGGGCAAAGAATGCCTTGAGGCCCCCCGTCTCTCTCCACCACTGTGCCCCCAACTCCCACTTTCCCGCTTCCACCGCCTGCCGGCATCCTCCCCTCCACCACCCTTGTATCCATCTCCTACCTGCTTGTGCATTTGCCAGCCCTCTCAGTGCTCAGCCAGTCTGGTGTAGTGGTTAAGTGTGCAGACTCTTATCTGGGAGAACTGGGTTTGATTCCCCACCCCTCCACTTGCAGCTGCTGGAATAGCCTTGAGTCAGCCATAGCTCTCACAGGAGTTGTCCTTGAAAGGGCAGCTGTTGTAAGAGCTCTCTCAGCCCTGCCTACCTCACAGGGTGTCTGTTGTGTGTGTCTGTGGGGGGGGGGAAGGCTAAAAGAGATTGTGACCGCTCTAAGATTCAGAGTATAGGGTGGGATATAAATTCAATATCCCTTCCTCCTCCTCCTCTCTTCTCCCTTTCCCAACCGTGCAATTAGGATCCCTGCTGCCAGGAGTTCCACGGTCATATTCACCTCCCATGCACGCTTTCCTCTAGCAATACCGGGCATCCTCTGCAGAGGGCAGTGTGGGTGGCACAAGGGCTCACAAACAAGCAGGTAGGCAGAGGCAGCATTGGGCCCTTCCGGGAGCCCTGGGCCTTAGCAGCCGCCTCATCTCACCAGTATGCTGAAGCCAGCCCTCAGTGGGGAACTCTTTGTACATTCCCCCTCCCAAACCTCCTTGGAGGGAAACTTTGATAGATATTTCTTTCAAACGTTTTTATTATTGCAATTTTTCTTGTTGTCTTTGCGTTGTACCATACGTGTTAGGTTTTATATCCTGCCTCCCCCGTAGTGTGCTCCAGGTGGCTTAACAAATCAAAATTACATGCAAAATTACAAAACCAAATTACATTAAATCAGCACAGTGGAAGAAATGGAGAGCTGTCATCTTCTCCCACCGCTGGTAGAAACGGATTGATCCTGTCGCTGCACAGAGAACTGCAAAAAAGGGAAGCACTCCTGGATGTTGGTGAGAGCAGAGAGGGCAGATGGGGAAAAGGAGTGTGTGGGAAGTCAGTCTCCTGAAGCTGGTAGCAGGATGGCAAATATGTTGGATACCACTTTCATAGAATCATAGAGTTGGAAGGGACCTCCAGGGTCATCTAGTCCAACCCCCTGCACAATGCAGGAAACTCACAAATATCTCCCCCTAAATTCACAGGATCTTCATTGCTGTCAGATGGCCACCTAGCCTCTGTTTAAAAACCTCCAAGGAAGGAGAGCCCACCACCTCCTAAGGAAGCCTGTTTCACTGAGGAATTGCTCTAGTGGTCTAGTTCTTTCTAATGTTGAGCCGGAAACTCTGTTGATTTAATTTCAACCCGTTGGTTCTGGTCCTACCTTCTGAGGCCACAGAAAACAATTCTACACTATCCTCTATATGACAGCCCTTCAAGGACTTGAAGATGGTGATCATATCACCTCTCAGCTGCCTCCTCTCCAGGCTAAACATGCCCAGCTCCTTCAGCCTTTCTTCATAGAACTTGGTCTCCAGACACCTCGCCATCTTCGTCGCCCCTCAGCACTTCGTGTGCCACTGTGTTGGCAGACTGGGCGGTATATAAATCTTGATATAAATAAGGACTTAATACATTATGTATAAACAAGATTTTTAGGGGTATGAGCTTTGTTGGAGGTGCCACTGGACTTAATCTCGATCTTCTACTGCAAGCCAAGATGGCTGCTTTCTGAAACTTGTCTTATAGAAATAGCTCCCTCAATACAGAAAAGAAGAGGTCGTCTTAATACTTCCCTTGATTTGCTACTTTTCTGTGAGTTTGGTGTAAGAACATAAGACC
This sequence comes from Heteronotia binoei, assembly GCF_032191835.1. Classification (NCBI taxonomy): domain Eukaryota; kingdom Metazoa; phylum Chordata; class Lepidosauria; order Squamata; family Gekkonidae; genus Heteronotia; species Heteronotia binoei. The sequence continues at coordinate 176,237,579 of NC_083225.1, forward strand.
ATAACAAGAAGATGATGAAGAAGAAAAAAATACTGGATTTATATCCCACCCTCCACTCTGAATTTCAGAGTCTCAGAGCAGCTCACAATCTCCTTTATCTTCCTCCTCCACAACAGACACCCTGGGAGGTGGGTGGGGCTGAGAGAACTCTTACAGAAACTTCCCTTTCAAGGACAGCTCTGTGAGAGCTATGGCTGATCCAAGGCCATTCCAGCAGCTGCAAATGGAGGAGTGGGGAATCAAACCCAGTTCTCCCAGATAAGAGTCCGCACACTTAACCACTACACAAAACAAAGAACCCTGCTGGATAAGACCAGTGGTCCATGTAGTCCAGCATCTTGTCTCACACAGTGGCCAACCAGTTCCTCTGCAGGGCCAACAATAGGGTGCTGAGGCCTTCCCCTGATGTTGCCCCCTGCCTCTGGGATTCAGAGGCTGACTGCCCCTGAATGTTGAGGTTTCCCTTAGTCACCATGGTTAGTAGCCATCGATAGACATCCTCAGTGAATCTTTCGAATCCCCCTTTAAAGCTGCTTATTCCTGTTGCCCTGGCTACATCCTCTTGACAGCTAATTCCACATTTTAATCACTCTCTGTGCGAAGTGGTATTTCCTTTTGTCTCTTCTGAACCTACTGCCCATTAGTTTCATGTTGTGTAGTTTGGTGTAGTGGTTAAGTGCGCGGACTCTTATCTGGGAGAACCGGGTTTGATTCCCCACTCCTCCACTTGCACCTGCTGAAATGGCCTTGGGTCAGCCATAGCTCTGGCAGAGGTTGTCCTTGAAAGGGCAGCTTCTGGGAGAGCGCTCTCAGCCCCACTTGCCTCACAAGGTAAGGTGTCTGTTGTGGGGAAAAAGATAAAGGAGATTGTAAGTCACTCTGAGAATCTGATTCAGAGAGAAGGGCGGGGTATAAATCTGTGGACTCCTCCTCCTCTCAAATTCTAGTACTCTGGGAGAAGGAGAAAAAATTTTCTTTGTCAACTCCCCCTCCCCCCATGCATAATTTTATAAACCTATATCATGTCCCTCCTTAGTTGTCTTCTTTCTAAACTGAAAAATCCCTGATTCTTCAGCCTTTCCTCAAAGGAAGGCGCTCCAAGTATTTTTTTTTTTTTTAAATAGGGAAACAATAGGCACCCGTTTCTCTGCTTGCCATTTGAAGTGGTACAATCCAAGAGCATCTTGACCATGTGATAAGTAAATCCAGGTCTGGGTAATGCCAGTGGAAGGTAAAATTCTTGGCTGTGGACCACCATGGCTAACCTGGGACTTTCCCTGATAATTTTTATGCTACCTAGATTATATTCTGCTTCAAGTTTGGTAATTAGCAGAGGGAGCTCCGTCGTATAGCAATGGGCAAACTTTAAAGTTTGCATTCATAAATTTATGTAGAATAAAGGGGGGTGAGAGAACCCAGAAGCTCTTTGACAGACGTGTCTCTTTTTATGGATCTTGGCCTGAAATCCTGGGAGTTATTTTCACTGTTCTTCTCTTCTTCCAAAGTTTACCCCCTCTTTGGTTTTGTGATTTTTGGAATTAACAGTCTGTTTCTGCTATGGCCACAGCGCTGGCGAGTTCAGAGCCCAAATGAGATTTTTCCATGCCAGCACTTTAATGACCAATTGAGATCGCAGTCGAAAGCCCTGATGGTTCTTCTACTGCGCTACATTGAGTTTTGCAAAACTATGAAGGAAAATAAGGTTCCTTGCACAGATGCTTATATTGCACTTGGCTATAAAATACCTGTGAAATGATGCAGATTTTGTGTGTGTTTTTGCTGATACAAGAGTTTTATACAGCTACTTTGCCCATCTGAAAACATATTTGAATACCCACTTCCTCTAGTAGCATATTTGGTACTCTTCCTGCTCTCTTAAGACAGGTCCCAGGTCATCCAGGTGTGGACCACAGCCAGTTTGGTGTAGTGGTTAAGTGTGCAGACTTTCATCTGGGAAGAACTTGGTTTGATTCCCCTCTCGTCCACATGTGTAACTGCTGGAATGACCTTGGGTCAGTCATAACTGTCAAGAGGCCATCAGTTGGTTACCTGTACTCACACACCCCACAGATGTTGCGCTGGAGATGCTGTGGGTGGTGGTTTGGCCATAGCCGAGGTGAGATTTTTGAAGTATGTTCGTATCTAAGACCCTTTGCCTTTGATCCTGCTAGCAAGTCCTTGATCCGCAATCTTCTTTGTCGGATGAAGAGATGTGTTTGCAAGAACCCCTGTGCTGAGTATGAAAAGCTATGAGAGGCAGCCTTACCTTAATCTGTCCAGTGCTGGAAGTCTTGCATTTACCATGCTGTACGGCTTAATGATGGGAAACTGTAGCGGAAGTTGATTTGAAGTTCTTCCAATATCTGGTCAAGGGCAGTGAAATTTACTGACCTTCCCACCCTACCCCATGCTGAAATGTTTGGCGACTGAGTGAGAAAAGGCTGTGTTACGTTCACACAAGGAGGAGAATGAAGTTGTAGAATGGACTACACTGCTGCAGGTGGAAGATCCCTTTTTTTATGGAGGGGGAGGGAGGGAGAATATTCCCCCATGTTAAAAATGCTTTACAAAATCATTAACGCTGCACTGGCTTGCCAGCTTGCCATTTCTTCGTGGAAAGGAACCTTTAGAGCTAGAACTTGCACTCTACATTCTGTCACCTCATTCTCTTGCGTGTGTGTACAAGGAGGGTTTTACCACTATCTTCTTCGTGGTCTCTGTGCTTCACACTCATGGGATAGAGCGCCTGCGCCGATCCCTGAATTGGTATCTGAAAAGCCCAGGATTTTTCTGCGCTCGGCACCAATGGGCATGCGCAGGCGTCCCAGTATGCATGCTGCCCTCCGGAGCCTTTCACAAAACGATCCCATGACGGATCAGTGGACACGCCCGCCAAGAAGCGTCGGGATGACTCAGGGACCCGAGCATCCGCCCCGAAGAAGGCCAAGGAGAAGCGGAAGAGGTCCCGCACTCCATCGCCCTTGTGCGACGTTTCGGCACCGACTGCTCCGCCGAGGAAGATCCTGGCGTCCCCGTGCCACAGCCCATCGGCATCGAGAGGCAGTACTCAACAGCCCCGTCTCTCGATGTCTGAGCAGGAGATCAACCTCACCCAGCGATCCTTGTCATCCGGGTTGCGGCGTCGCAGTGGGAGCGGTTCGATCTCAGAAGTGGAGGCTTGAGCGCCGATGGACCCATCTACCCCGATGGAACCCAGAGGCAGACGGGAGCTAGAGCCCTCCATGGCACCATGCCGTTTCCCACCACTACCATCGTGGGAGCAGCGTCAGTGGCCGCCCACCTATCCGTATCCCTACCCTCCTTACCAGTGGTATCCACCGAGGGAGTTTGCAGAGTGGGATCAACAGTCAGAGGCATCCTGCATGTCGAGGCTGTTGCACCATTCCCGAAGGCCATCGGTATCGATCCCTCCGGAAAGGCGCACCACCCCAGCGGCTGAGACTCGTTGGCGACCATCGATGTCGATCCGCTCGCCGATCTGGGAATCGACGCCAATCCTCTCTGAGCACTCCGTACACCGGAAGTCTTCTTCATCGGACTCAGAGAGTGGTACCGACACCCAGGAAGGTGCTTTGGAGCCTTCGCCAGGTTCCCAAACGGCCGAAGATCTTCCTATTTCGCCATCGGAGGATCTGAAGTCCTATGGCAACCTGGTGAAGAGGATGGCAACCTCTTTCTCCCTGCCTGTGATGCAACCACAACCTGTCGTGGATGATAATGTCTTTGATATTATGCAAAGCGACACATCCACAGCAATCGCTTTGCCGGTCACCCAAGTGATTCTGCAGGCAGCCAAGGAGCCCTGGAAGAAACCATCTTCGACTCCGGTGTCATCCAGAAGGCTGGACCATATGTACAGGGTCCAGGAGACGGGGGCTGAGTTCCTTTTCACCCATCCAAAACCGAACTCAGTGGTCATCTCTTCTTCCTCCAAGGCTTGAAAGGTCCACTCATCCCCACCTGACAAGGAGGGGAAAAAGCTGGACAATATGGGAAGAAAGGTCTACTCCGCAGGGGCCCTAGGAGTAAAGGTATCTAACTATGCTGCTTGCATGGCTAGATACCAGTACTCCGTATGGGAACAACTCACCCCTCTCCTCTCTTCCCTGAGAAAGAGGGAAAAAAGGCTGCTGCTAGGAAGGCTGCAGAAAGAAGGCTTTGCTGTGGCCAAGCAACAATTGGCTGCAGCAAAGCACATGGTGGACGTGTCGGCAAAGGTCATCATGTCCGCTGTGTGCATTCGTCGGCACTCCTGGCTACCGTCAACAGCCCTGCAGCAGGACACTAGGGCTTTTGTTGAGGACTTGCCCTTTGAGGGGGATGGCCTTTTTACCACTACCACAGACAGTGCACTGCAGGAAATAGACAAGAGCCTGAAGACCTCCAGGAACCTGGGCGTGCAGGCCACCTCCAGTGCTCCCAAGGCGAAGCAGTGGCACAAACCATGGGCCAAGAAGCCTTACCAAAAGTTCTCGCCCGAACAGCAATGGCAACCTCGCTCCACCCAGCCTGACAGACCATCGTACTCAGGCAGCAACAGGAACCGCTATGGCTCTCAGGCCACTGGCAAATCCAAGGGTGCTCGCCCTCAGAAGCAGGGCCTTTGACTTTCTTGTGGCACACGTCATCGCCCCTACTGGTTCAACAGCTATCCGCCTCCGCCCTTTCCTGCCTGCCTGGGAGTTGATCTCTACAGACAGGTGGGCTTTGTCCATCATACAAGAGGGCTACAAAATAGAGTTTGCTCAGATTCCGAACCAATCCGTGGTGATCACCACGCCCCCTTCCCCACCTCTGCTGGCAGAGGTGAACAACCTCCTACAGAAACAAGCCATAGAGAGAGTTCCGATGGAGGCCAGGACGGGAGGTTTTTACTCTCGCTACTTCCTGGTCCCCAAGAGGGACGGGGGCTTAAGGTCAATTATGGATCTTCGGAATCTGAACAAATTTATTCTGTACCAGAAGTTCAGAATGTCCACGCTGCAAACAATCCTGCCTCTCATCAATCAAGGGGACTGGATGGCGACCCTGGACCTCAAGGATGCCTGCTTCCACATCAGCATCCATCCGGCGTTCAGGCGTTTCCTCCGGTTTGCAGTGGGTTCCCAGCACTTCCAGTTCAAAGCCCTTCCGTTCGGCCTGTCCACTGCCCCTCGGGTGTTTACGAAGATGATGAGCGTGGTGGCTGCCCATCTCTGTCTCCAGAGAGTTGTCGTTTTTCCATACATCGAAGACTGGCTCCTTGTGGCGAAGTCGAGGGAAAGTTTGTCAACGCACATTGCCATCACTCTACGTCTTCTCGACACCTTGGGGTTGCAGGTCAATTTGGAAAAATTTCACCTTACTCCGTCAAGGACAGTGCAGTTCATAGGGGCTTTGCTGGATACGAACTAGCATCGTGCATACCTGCCTCCGCAGAGAGCAAGGGACATTGTCAGTCTGGTACGAGTGCTACAGAGGCGAATGTGGGGCACAGCACAGCAGCTTCAGCGGATGCTGGGGCTGATGGCAGCGACAACAAGCGTGCTACTTTTCGTGAAACTGAGGATGAGAGGCCTATAGTTGTGGTTTCTTTGCCAGTTTCACCCACTCAGAGACTCACCTCGAAAGAGATTCATCATCCCATCCGGGACTCTTCAGACGCTACAGTGGTGGGGGACAGAGAACAACATCTGCCAGGGAGCTCCCTTCCATCTCCCACCTTCTACTGTGACCATCACCACAGATGCTTCCTTGTGGGGTTGGGGGGCCCACATGGAAGGCCTGTGTGGGGGGGGCCAGTGGCCTCCAAAACTGACTCAGTTCCATATAAACTACCTAGAACTGCTGACGGTTCACTTTGCCCTACGCTCTTTCCGCCCCTTAGTGGTGGGGAAGACTGTAGCGCTATTTACGGACAATACCACTGCCCTGTGCTACATCAACAGGCAGGGTGGGACAGTGTCTTGTTGGCACTGTGCACTGGCGATGGATCTCTGGTTGGAGTGTCTCCAATACGACATCTTCATGAAGGCGGCACACCTTCCGGGGGTCCTCAACATTCAGGCAGACTCCCTCAGCAGAGGTGGGGCTTCCCCGCACGAGTGGGAACTGCAGTGGTGTTTTCTAAAGCCTGTATTCCAGCTTTGGGGGTACCTGCAGCTGGATGTCTTCGCCACGGCCGAGAACAAGAAATGCCCCATGTTCTGTTCCAGAGGGGGAGCGGATCCAGCCTCCCTGGGAGATGGGCTCCTGCTTCCTTGGGAGGGCTGGTTCCTCTACATGTTCCCGCCTCTGCTGTTGTTGACGAAGGTGGTCAACAAAATAGCAAGGGAGAGACCATGCTGCATCCTGGTGACTCCCTGGTGGCCTCGCCAGAACTGGTTCTCGATTCTGCTCCAACTGTCGAGGGGGGTCTTCTACCAGTTCCCGGCAGAACCGGACCTTCTGTCAGCTCAGGGCGGGCATGTATTCCATCACAACGTGCCCCATCTGAAGCTGACAGTGTGGTTCATCGACCAGTAGGGTTCTCTGACAGGGTCCAGCACATGAACAGCAGAAAACTGTCCACCCGCGCTTCCTATAACAGGAAGTGGCGGAGATTCACTAAGTTCTTAGTTGACCCTTCAGTCTCACCTAGCCGGGAGGGGTTGTCGGCAGTTTTTGATTTTTTTGTTATCCCTAGTGGATGCGGGCCTGGTTTTCTCCTCCATCAAGGTGTATTTGGCAGCAATGTCTGCCTTCCATGATCAGGTAGAGGGGTACTCTGTTTTCACACACCCTCAGTCCAAGAAGTTTTTGAAGGGGTTGTTTAGACTGCATCCACCATCAAGATCGCCCCCACAGTTGTGGGACTTGACGTTAGTGCTGGACAAACTAACTCGTCGCCCTTTTGAGCCGATGGCCACGTGCTCTTTGCAGCTCCTGTCATGGAAGACTGCATTTTTGGTTGCCATCACATCAGCGCGTCGTGTTGGGGAGCTCACGGCGATGCGTTGTGATTATCCTTATCTTGTTTTTCGAGAGGTTGGGGTTTCCCTGGCTCCGGACATTAGTTTTCTTCTGAAGGTGGTGTCTCAGTTCCACCTCAATTTAGAAGTTTGGTTGCCCACTTTTTACCCTAACCCTTCCTCGGACGAGGAACGTAGGTTGCATGCTTTGGACGTTAAGCGTGCTTTGCTGTTTTATTTGAACCGTTCAAAGAATTTTTGCAAGGACAAGCGGCTTTTTGTTTCGTATGCTGCTCCCCAGCTAGGTTCCAGGATTTCGTCTCAGTGACTCTCAAAATGGCTCACTGAGATGATTAAACTCTGTTATTTGTTGGCAAAGAAGCTGTTACCTGGACCTGTTCGTGGACACTCCACAAGAGTGATGGCCACGTCGCTGGCGTTCCTGAGAGGCGTGTCCCTTACTGATGTCTGCAAGGCTGCCACCTGGTCTTCTCCGCATGCCTTCATGAAGCACTATGCGCTGGACGTGCATGCTCAGCAGAGGACTCGGTTCGGAACGACGGTGTTGCAAGCTGTTTCTTCCGGTTGACCGTCTTCCTGCCTTTAGGTATGTCTTGCTTGCTAGTCTCCCATGAGTGTGAAGCACAGAGACCACGAAGAAGATAGGCAGGTTGCTTACCTGTAACTGTAGATCTTCCAGTGGTCATTTGTGCATTCACACTACCCGCCCTCCTTCCCCACTGCTGGCGGTCTCCCTCCAGTAGCAGCTTCCAGCGGTCAGGAAGGAACTGGCGGGATCCCCGCGCTGGTGCCGGTGAGCATGCGTACTGGGACGCCTGCGCATGCCCATTGGCGTCGAGCGTGGAAAAATCCCGCGCTTTTCAGATACCGATTCGGGGATCGGCGCAGGCGCTCTATCCCATGAGTGTGAATGCACAGATGACCACTCGAAGATCTACAGTTACAGGTAAGCAACCTGTCTTTCCTGCATCCCCTTGTTTCTGATCAGGTATAGAAGGTTGTGCAATTTGGCACAAACTCTCATCTGTCAGTCGACACACGATTACAAGTCGGCCTGTGGTCCTCTTGACTCTGCCCTTATCAAAACATGTTGTGGAAAACAAATGAGGGATGAATCCAGAAGTTGCATGACACTAAGACTCTGATCCCACTTTCAAAGTAAAGTATTGTTTCTTTTCATCCCCCCCCCTCTGTTTTTTATAGCAATCAATACTTGTGATATTTTCAGAGGGTAGCTATGTTGGTCTGCTGCAGAACAGCTAGATTTGAATGTGGTGCCACCTTAGAAAGCAAAAAGATTTCCACGACGTGTGATTTCGAGAGCCCAAAGCTCTTTTCTTCAGATACTTGAGGATTTCTCTTCGACATCCTTATAGATTCCACCCATCTTTCCTACTGCCGTCAGTTGTAAATGGGCTTCAAAATACGTACATTCTTTTTTATCAATTGCAGGTTTTTGTTTCGTTGGTGCTGTGACTGAAACATGAGCAAATAAATGTGCCATTAAGTTCAATGTCCTGTTTTGAAAGGAATCCTGGCAGGCTGCGGCAGACTGAAAAGAGAAAGGTTTGAGCTATCGCACAATCAAGTTGTATCCTAGCCTGCTTATCATTCTACATATTGTAGCTGGATTTAATAATTGTGGTGTGTGTATATAAGATCACAGCACTCTTCCTCTCCCCCCCCCCCACTTATGCCACTGTCTCTAAAACTTGAAACATTCTATGACCCAAAATATTGCCGTTGTAGTGTATAAAAACTGACTTTTAAAACAGGGTGTTTTATTTTTTAGCTGTCTCCACAAATTGTGTGGTGGTATCCGTAGAACAAGGTGTCCTTGTGGGGTTTTAATGCAGCGCATCAAAGAAGATGAAGTCACAGCCAAGTAACAAATTGAGATTGGCGCTTCTTAGAAGCTCATTTACGGGTGCTCTGGCTGAGGCCTTTTGCTGGTTCTGTCATTTCTAAGTGTCTTATTAAGGAGTTCTCAGTAGGCCCGGTCTCCAAGAGAATAACATTTTTTTGCTCATTCAAAGATCCCCCAGAGCCATTTTGCACCTAATAGTTTTTCTGCACCAATATAATTTCTCTTCAGAAAAGGTGTGCATGCCACTGCGCGTGCTGCGTCATATGTACCATGGCTTCTGTTTTTTCCATCTTGGAGCCTTTGTGTGGGCGTGGTGAATAAGAAAACAGGGAAAGGGGATCGGAGGGCTTTCCAGCACAGTAGGGAGCTTGAAGATTGAAAGATGCAGGAAAACCACAGTGGTCTAAAAACAATACTTAATAAAACTCCAAAGGAAATGAGAGCTGCAGAAATATGGGATTGGAAACAGGGTCTGGCAGGTAGGCTGAAAGGAAGACATGCTGCTTGCTTCCTACCAACAGAAAGGTAAGAAGCTTGGCGACACCACAGCCCTCAGCTGTGGTCCTCCTTGTCCAAGTCTCAATCTCAGAGGTCTCCTCTGGAATTCTGACACAAGTTGGTGGGCACAGTCACAAAATGGCTGCCAGAGGAGGACTCAGCCACGTAATGGCTGCCGCAGCTTACCTTCGGTTACACAGCTAAGATCCTTGTGCTGTGGTAGCAGCTATAGGCAGCCAAAATATTGTTGTTTTTAAAAATCTGCACAGCCAATCGAATCTCCAGTGGCCAGTTAGAAGCCTTGTGGCCCCACCCATTTATTTTCAAAACACTGGGCAGGTGCCCGGAAAGGTGGGGGCACCACAATGAGAAGACCTGCTCTACCTGCCAGTTTTTCGTGTTGTGGGTGGACTGCCTGTAAAGGGTAAGGAAGTTCAGAGTGCCTGTCCTCTCCCAGCCTGAAGGACTGGAATGAGGGGCAAAAAGTTGGCATCAGACCATACATCAGCCCAGGTACACAGGAAGCGGCTTTATACTGCATCAGACCCTTCGTCCATCAAGGCCAGTAGTATCTGCTCAGGCTGGCAGCCGCTGTGCAGGGTCTCAGCGGGAGCTCTTCCACATCATCCTTTTATTTGGAGATGCCGGGGATCGAACCTGGGACCTTCTGCATGCCCAGCAGATGCTCTGCCCCTGAGCCACTGGCCCCTCCCCAGGACATGTGTTCAAACACGCGTCCGGAGGGTCTATCAGTACTGCCTTGTTGACAACAGAGTGCAGATTAACTCCTTGAGGGCCTGTTCTATTGAAAGCAGTGCAGCAGGATGTGCATTGAGAGGAACTCCACCACGCACCTTGTGAACATTGTTTTCCCTCATAGTTTCTCCTAGAGTTGCCAGACCCAGGTCAGGAAAATCCTGGAGATTGGGGTGGGGGGGTGGGAACCTGTGGAAGGCAGGCACCTCAGTGGGACACAATGCTCTAGAGCTCTCCCCCCCTCCAAAGCATCCATTTTCTCCAGGGAACTGATCTCCGTAGCCTGGAGATGAGCTGCTATTCCAGGGGATCCCCAGGTCCCACCTGGAGGCTGGCATCCCTCGTTTGCCCTTATGTGTATGTAGTCTGCCACGTTTGGCTTTGTCACGCATAATACCATGCCATGTGTTACAGAAGCAGTATCTATGGAGACCTGTGTACGAAGCAGCCCTGAGGTTTTTTGTTTTGTTATGTCTTAATTACTGTTTGAGCATAATAGTATTTTGATTTCCTCCTTTTTAATTATGGATTTAAAAATAAAATGTTACTACAGCTTGTATTTCATAAATACAAACATTGCTGCCATAGCAAAAGACCCCATGGAAGTCGTTTGCAGTCCCCCAGGTTCATATCCAGCGTGCCACACGCAGTTCCTGTGTGCTCTGAAAATTATTAATGGGTATTGAGTTTTGGAAATTAATATGTATTTTCCTTACAAGGCAAAGCGGCTTCATTGATTCCGTGACAGGTTATAGCTTTAATAGCGGTTTGAGTGGTCTTTCATCCCGCTTGACGATTCTATTTTGGCAACAATTAAGGTATTCACGACTAGGTAACCGGATCAATGTCTTCCACTGAACTTTGCAGGCATCTTAGCAGCACAACCAACAAGGCAGAAAATGACTTGTAAGCCTCTGCTAGTTTTTGAATCTTTTGAAAGGAAAGGTCATACTTATTCCTCAACAAGTATGGTAGTTTCTTTTTGTGCTGCTCTTTTGTCATTGTATGTTGCTGTGACCCCTCCACCTGACCCCATTGGTGTTAAATATCTTCTTCAAAAAGAATTGTTTTTTGTTTGCAGCATGAAGGATTATAGAGAGCGCTGCCGTGCCATGGGTAGATTCAGAGTAGGGCTGGGAAGGCCCAGGTTAAAATCCCCACTCAGGTGAGATGGTTCCATTCAATGTTCCCTCTAAGCTGCAGTCTTGTGAGCAAAAATTCTACTTTGTGAGCTACTGGCATTAAAGTTGTGAGCTACTGCATCAATTAGTGTGCTCTGGGGCCATCCTTCCTGAACTCAAACAAAAATATGTGAGCTGGAGGCTAAAAATCTTTGAGCTAGCTCATGCTAACTCAGCTTAGAGGGAACACCGGTTCCATCCATAAAATGCAAATCACAGGTAATGCAGCCTCAGTTTAACTTTCCACCTCCCAGACTCCATTTTTCCCCCCAGTTAGCATTTTGAAGGGGGAAGTGTGTGTGTTTAAAGGCCACGTTTTGAAAACACTAACCTTTCTGCAAGGGTGCCATTTTTGAAGGTTGCTCAGGCAGTATTGGTTGATTGCCAAGCTCTTTTTTGTCTGTCATGTACCTTTAAGAAGTGCGCGAGTTAAAAAACTTGGCCTAAGATTCACTTTTACGCACGCAGAATTATAAGCTATTAAATTATTCATTGAATGAAGATAATAGGAAAGCCCTGCCCCCCCCCCCCTTTCCAAAGGGGCAGAATTCCCTCAAAAGCCTTGGTTTAAATTAGAACTGCCTCTTCCGGAGCCCAGTCTAAGCTATGGAACAGGCTCTTTTTGTAAGGATGGAGTTAGGCTTTGTGCCTTCCGTTTCATGACAGGTGACCACCTGATACAATTCGTCTTGAAATTTACATCGTGACTCAGTTGAGGTTTCAGCCCATGACTTGCAGACCAGAGAGAGACCCCTGAGGAGAAGGAACAAGCTATGAACTCCTTGCCAACTTTGGTTGGAGGCTTTCTGGGCCTCTCTGTGAGGGGACCTAACGGGGCAAGGCCCAGGCCAGGGAGAGACCCACGAGGGAGACAAGGTGTGAATCCTTTGCCATCTTTGTTTGGAGACCTTGTGGGACCCTTGCTAGAGTGATAGAAAGGGACCAATAGGGGGAGGGCCCAGTTCTCCCCTCCCCCCAGCCCCTCATTAAGTGCTAAGTAGAACCCGTTTTGCTAAGAGACCCATGGCACATAGTGATAAAGCTGCAGTACTGTAGTCTAAGCTCTCTGCTCACGACCTGAGTTCGATCCCGGTGGAAGCTTTTCTCTGGTAGCCAGCTCAAGGTTGATTCAGCCTTCCATCCTTCTGAGGTTGGTAAAATGAGTACCCAGTTTGCTGGGGGGAAAGTGTAGATGACTGGGGAAGGCAATAGCAAACCACCCCGTAAAAAAGTCTGCCGTGAAAACATTGACATCACCCCAGAGTTGGAAACGATTGGTGCTTGCCCAGGAGACTGCCTTTTTTAGCCGCACTTACTGCAAAAGCAATGTTTTCCTAATGGTGCCTTTTTTAGAACCCATTTCAGTTCCATTTCTAGCTGAATGTGGAAAAGGCATCCTTCAGTGGCACAAAAAGATCCTAGTGTAGAACCTAGTTAAGAGCCAGTTTGGTGTAGTGGTTAAGTGTGCGGACTCTTATCTGGGAGAACCGGGTTTGATTCCCCACTCCTCCACTTGCACCTGCTGGCATGGCCTTGGCTCAGCCATAGCTCTGGCAGAGGTTGTCCTTGAAAGGGCAGCTGCTGTGAGAGCCCTCTCCAGCCCCACCCACCTCACAGGGTGTCTGTTGTGGGGGAGGAAGGTAAAGGAGATTGTGAGCCGCTCTGAGACTCTTCGGAGTGGAGGGCGGGATATAAATCCAATATCTTCTTCTTCTTTTTCTTCTTAATGTTTTTGAAGTGCTTTAAACATTCAGAAGTGCAATATAAATGCTGATTATTGTATATGCAGTGGTCTCACATGGTGGTGTGCCTGGTTCTCTTCCTACACCCTTGTCCCTGTTAGAGAGGAAATGTCGCTGGTGAAGCAGCTCAGAGACGTTTAGACTTATTAAAACCTCATTGAAATGGGGTTTTTTTTTTTTTACCTGTGTCATTCTGGCAGTATGAGGAGATTATTCCCATACCCCTCCCCCCCCCCCCCGATGCAATTGGAAATCACAGAAACTCTCAAAGCCGCACTTACTGTAAAAGCAATGTTTTCCTAATGGTGGGTCAATTTTGATTTAGTCCTGTAATTTGGCAGGGGGGGAAAAATACCAATCTCCAATCTGAAGGACGGCAATTTCATGTGCTCTCCTAATACGCCCAGAATTGCCTTGCATATAACTAAAAGCTTTTTACTCTTGAAAATATGGAACTGGGGAATGGATCATAATACTGCAATAGCACGTAATGGGCTGCTAGAAACTTCCGCGACATGCCAGAAAATTTGTCTTCAGCTGCTGGAGGAAATAAAATGAATGTTTACTCCCAGCAGGAAGTTACTTCACTATCTACTTCGTGCGCCAATGTTAGCGGTCTTCAACTATTCTTAAAAGAATTGGAGTCTGCTAGTGCCCCCCCCCCCCAGTGCCCCCTTCCTCCTTTTACACACACAGATTTCCCCCAACCTTTCTGTGTTAACTTTGGTTACTTATTGGATTACATCTGCTAACCATAGTTAGTATTTAAACTGGGGTTTGCAGTGTGGTTCTGATCACGAGGCTTCAAAACATGGTTTAAGAACTAACCATGGTTAGTTCTGGTCACTGAGCTAACACCACAGTGTGGTTGAGCACTGGCCCTGGAAAGCAAAGTCATCGAGGGTCGGGAGCAAAAGTGAATAATTACACAGCGTGTGTCCAGTCTCCTGGTGGGGTCTGGAAGATCCCTGATGGGAAATGATGTTCTAAACCAGGGGTGGCCAAACTGTGGCTCTTTTACACATTGTATGGCTCTCGATGACCCCACCACTCCATCGGCCGGCTTGCAGAAGGTCTTTGTCTCTTTAAATAGTGGCTAAGTGCATGGACTCTTACCTGGGAGAACCTGGTTTGATTCCCCTCTCCTCCACTTGCACATGCTGGAATGGCCTTGGGTCAGCCATAGCTTCTGTAGGAGTTGTCCTTGCTGTAAGAGCTCTCTCAGGAGTTGCTGTAAGAGCTCTCTCAGCCCCACCTACCTCACAGGGTGTCTGTTGGTGGGGAGAGGTAAAGGAGATTGTGACCACTTTGAGACTCTGAGATTCAGAGTATAGGGTATTCAGATATAGAAATCCAATATATTTAATGTCAAGACAGTGTGCGATTGCAATAAAAAAGGCCAACGCCATGCTGGGAATTATTAGGAAGGGAACTGAAAACAAATCAGCCAGTATCATAATGCCCCTGTATAAATTGATGGTATGGTCTCATTTGGAGTACTGTGTGCAATTCTGGTCACCACACCTCAAAAAGAATATTATAGCATTGGAAAAAGTGCAGAAAAGGGCAACTAGAATGATTAAAGATTTGGAACACTTTCCCTATGAAGAAAGGTTGAAACGCTTAGGGCTCTTTAGCTTGGAGAAACGTCGACTGCAGGGTGACATGATAGAGGTTTACAAGATTATGCATGGGATGGAGAAAGTAGCGAGAGAAGTCCTTTTCTCCCTTTCTCACAATACAAGAACTCGTGGGCATTCAATGAAATGGCTGAGCAGTCAGGTTAAAACGGATAAAAGGAAGTACTTCTTCACCCAAAGGGTGATTAACATGTGGAATTCACTGCCACAGGAGGTGGCGGCGGCTACAAGCATAGCCAGCTTCAAGAAGGGATTGGATAAAAATATGGAGCAGAGGTCCATCAGTGGCTATTAGCCACAGTGTGTGTGTGTATTGGCCACTGTGTGACACAGAGTGTTGGACTGGATGGGCCATTGGCCTGATCCAACATGGCTTCTCTTATGTTCTTAATATCATCTTCTTCTTTAAGCAAAGCCAACTGGCAGGCTGGAGAAGGCATTTAAAATTAAGGTTGCTTTCTTCCTCCCTCCCCCTCCTCTCAGCTGTTTGCCTTCCTTCCTTCTGACTCTCAAACATCTGACGTTCATGTCTTGCAACTCTCAAACATCTGACGTCTATTCTGTGTGCCTCTTACGTTAAGCAAGTTTGGTCACCTAAGCACAGTGATCAGACAAGTCCTGCTGAGTATTATGCTTTGGAGTGAAAGATTGGCTCGTGGCTCAGTGGTAGTGTTGACATGCAGAAGTTCCTGGATTCATTTCCTGCCATTTCCAGCTAAAAGATCTTGGATAACAGGTGCTGAGTGACCTCTGTCTGTCTGTCTGTTGGTCAGCCTCTCAGTGTGGAGTTCTGTTGCTCAACAGAACATCAGGGGTGGGGGAAGGTTTACTGTGATTTCTGGATGTTGCATGGATAGTTTGCGAGTACCTGGCCTGTATGTATAGAAAAGGCAATGTGATCAGTCAGTTTGGTTATTTGTCTCATTTTGTTCGCTTTCAGCATCCAGCCTCTCACCTGCGCCAGTGGGAATACCAGGCCTTTGGCCGTGTGGCTCCTCCCTGGTTTGTGGCAAATTAACACAGAGGAGAACTCTGGCTTCTGTTTGGAAACTAGAGGTGAGTTTTATCTTCCTTTCTGTGCTAAGCCAGGTCTGAAGGCTTCTTCCAACTCTTAAGTAGCTCTTAGACTGGAAGAAAGTACTTCAGACAGAAGAAAGTGTGTGTGTGTTAATGGCCAGTAAGCAGGACTGTAGCTACAGTGGGGCCGGGGGGGGGGGGGGAACAGGCCTTTCAAACCACGCTTACAACTGTATGGCTCCTCCATTGGAGGGCCCTCAATCTGTCCCCTTTGCTCACCACCACTCTGAACAGGTAGTAGCATTGCTGCAGGTCTTTTTGCTTTTTAGTCTCCGCTTCCCTGACCCAGTGTGCAGAGCAAAGGGTGGGGGGAGAGTCAAGGAGTCTCTGTCTCTCTGAGAGAGGGGCACATAAGAAAGGGGTGGGGGAGCAGAGCTGCTGTGACTCCCAGGTGAAGCTTGTGGAACTCAGGGCAGCTTAGAAAAAGAATTGTAGATTTATACCCTGCCCTTCTCCCTGAATCAGAGACTCAGAGCGGCTTACAATCTCCTATGTCTTCTCCCCTCACAACAAACACCCTGTGAGGTGGGTGGGGCTGAGAGGGCTCTCCCAGCAGCTGCTCTTTCAAGGACAACTCCTGCGCGAGAGCTATGGCTGACCCAAGGCCATTCCAGCAGATGCAAGTGGAGGAGTGGGGGATCAAATCCGGTTCTCCCAGATAAGAGTCCGCTCACTTAACCACTACACCAAACTGGGTCTTTTACAGTGCCAAGAGCTCATGGCCACCATACTGGGTGGCACGGCCCCCCCAAAACAACAAATCCTGCTGTTGGCCCCACCAAACAGCCCTGCCAATAAGTCACTTCCAACTTGTGACAACTGTGTGAATTAATGACCTCCAAAATGTCCTCTTCTTAGCAGCCTTGATCAGGTCTTGCACACTGAGGGCCGTGGCTTCCTGGATTGAGAGCCAATCCATCTCCTGTAGAGTCTTCTTCTTTTCCTGCTCCCTTCAACTTTTCGTAGCATGATTCTCTTTTTTTCCAGTTGAGTCATTTTAGCTTCTAGAAAGAGTTCAGGCTCGATTTGGTCTAGGAACCACTTATTTGTCTTTTTAGCATTCTCTGTGAAACTCTCCTCCAGTGCCCCATTTCAGATGAGTCAGCTTTTTCGTTTATGCCGCAACTTTCTTCCCAGTGGGGGACTCAAAGGAGACCCAGTGGGGGAACTTTCCTCTATTTTTCCTTCACAAAAGCAACCCTGTGAGGTTGGTTAAGCTGAGAGTGTGTGTCTGGCCCAAGATCACCCAGTAAGCTCATGGTACAAGTGGGCATTCATTCGAAGTTGGACTTTCAGGACCTGGTGTAACACTCAAATGCCTGCATCTCATAGGCAGTGTTCCCTCTAAACTGCAGAGTCTTGTGAGCAACAATTCTACTTTGTGAGCTACTGCATCAGTTATTATTAAAGCTGTGAGCCAGTGGCATTAAAGTTGCGAGCTGCTGCATCAATTTTCCTGAGCTCTGGGGTCAATTTTCCTGAGCTAAGACAGAAATGTGTGAGCTGGAGGCTAAAAATCTGTGAGCTAGCTCACGCTAACTCCGCTTAGAGAGAACTCCTGCAAGTTCTCAAAGAAAGTTCCAAGTTCTTCTGAGTGCAGCTTTCGCAAGGGTACACGCCGGAGTTAATAACTGGAGTAAAATGGCTCTTGATAGTGACCCAAGGGAAAAGGATCAGGGAGGAGGTTTGCACATGTGGATGATGGCACGCAATCACTACCTTTTGGTGGTGGTGGAGTTTATATACATACACACACACACACACACACACACACACACACACACATATATATATATTTTTTACACACACACACACATATATATATATATACACACACACACACCCTATGGCACAGAGTGGTAAAGCTGCAGTACTGCAGTCGGAGCCCTCTGCTCACAACCTGAATTCGATCCCAGCAGAAGCTGGTTCAGGTAGCCGGCTCAGATTGACTCAGCCTTCCATCCTTCCGAGGTCGGTAAAATGAGTACCCTGCTTGCTGGGGGGAAAGTGTAGATGACTGGGGAAGGCAATGGCAAACCACCCTGTGAAAAGTCTGCTGTGAAAACGTTGTGAAAGCAACGTCACCTCAGAGTTGGAAACGACTGGTGCTTGCACAGGGGACTACCTTTACCTTTATATATACTGGGCATATTCTATAAATCAGTACAGCCGTAGGCCCAAAGATGTAATAATAAATTAAGATAGAACTAAGATAAGATAGCATCATGACAGATAAGGGAGGCCAAGCAGATGGAATAAGGACGTCTGCTGCCTCAACCAAAGGCCCGGCAGAATAGTTCTGTTTTGCAGGCCCTACGGAATGGCAGTAAGTCAGGTAGGGCCCAGATTTCCACAGGGAGCTGATTCCACCAGGCCGGGGCCAAGTCCAAAAAGGCCCTGGCCCTGGCCCTGGTCAAGGCAAGTTGAACATCCTTCAGGGCAGGGACAGTCAGGAGATGCTGCAAAGCGGAACACAGCGATCTCCGGGGTGCCTATGGGGAGAGGTGGTCCTGCAGGTATGTCGGTCCCGGGCCGCATAAGGCTTTAAATGTTAAAACCAGAACCTTGAAGCAGGTCCGGTACTCAATTGGTAGCCGGTGCAATTGGTACAGCGCTGGCTGGATGCTTGCCAGTAAATAAGTAATAGAAAGTGGATCCCAATGAAGACGGCTGGTATAGTGTTGCCAAAACATTCCAGACACGTGGTGTTTGGTCCTGTGTGTCTGTTCTGCCAACAGCGATGCTTTCCGCCAGCACAAGGAGCCTCCTGCCAACACAAAAGTCTCTCCTGCCACTGGTGCCAGATGGAAGCATCACACTTAGCAGGAACAGGCCTGTGTAATCTCAAGCCCATTATTTCAGCGATGCTTAGAAGAAGCCAGGAAGGTTGAACTTTGTCTGCTTATGCAAATGCGGACAGTTCACAGAGGAAGGGTATAATAAACTGGATGCTTTGGAGTTTGCAGCCTTATCCGCAGTGGCTGCACGAGCACTTGTGTTGCTGACCAGTGCTTTTAGCCAAGTTTAAATGAGATTTAGAAGGCTTGGAGGCGGTTTCCTGTGTTCGGATCTTATCTGCGGATGCCGAGCAATCAAAAATAACTTTTGGGGAATAATTTTGGAAATCAAACCTGGGAGCAGTCGCCTGTGATTCTTGCATCTCCCGTGTACTTTTTTCTTCCCGGCAGTATTTCAGCTGTCAGCGAGTGTATATAATTAACTTACCATAATTAAGTTCCAGGCCAGAATATTTATTTTGAAGAGGCTGTAAACAATTACCTTTCTTGGTCTCTAGGTAGTTAATGATGGCTTTTGCAGCAGAGAGCCCGGCGTGCTTGTCTATCTGTCATCTTGTGTGGCTTTTGCTCAAACAAATTGGCTTGTTATTGTGGAGGGAACGATTGCCTTCGGCCTCCCCCCTTTTTCTCCTGCAGAGTACTCTCTGCTCGCCCCACCTCAGAAAGGATCCTGGCGGAAAATGCAGGAAAGGGAAACCAAAAAAATAGAATGGAAGGGTTGGCGTAACTTCCTAGCAACAAAATCCTGAGGGGGAGGGGAGAATGCAACTAAATGGGGAGATGGTAGAGGTTTATTTTTATTTATTTATTCAGATTTTTTTAGTCGCCATCCTTGAGCACCTGCACGTCCCTTCTCCCCGGGTAACTTTGTTGGCCTTAGCTGGGGTTTAGCATTGGATCTGCACCATGACTAATTGGGGTTCCTATAATTTTAGCTGAGTTTGGAACCAGGGTTTGAAAAGATTGGTTAGGAGGGAGGGAACCAGGTTACCATGGGGTTGTTTTGTAGAAAAAGAGATGCCGGAGCTCATTAGCACAACTCATTAGCACAGCTCATTTGCATATGCCACACACCCCTGACATCAGCTCAGCATCTGCCTTAAAATGCTTCTGGAATTATAATTGTCATAATAAAACCTTACTCCCATCATGCTTTTAAAATGACTTTCTCTTATGTGCCCACAGTGGCACGAGGAAGATTTCCATCTGTCTTCGTTATATGTTTTGGTCATTTCCCCATTTTTTTGTGGTGAGAACATAAGAGAAGCCATGTTGGATCAGGCCAATGGCCCATCCAGTCCAACACTCTGTGTCACACAGTGGCCAAAAATAATTATGTCTGTCTGTCTGTCTGTCTGTCTATCTATCTATCCATCATCTATCTATCCATCATCTATCTATCATCTATCTATCATCTATCTATCATCTATCAATCTATCTATCTATCTATCTATCTATCTATCTATCTATCTATCTATCTATCTATCTATCTATCTATCTATCTATCTATCATTCTATCTATCATCTATCTATCTATCTACACACTGTGGCTAATAGCCACTGATGGACCTCTGCTCCATATTTTTATCTAAACCCCTCTTGAAGCTGGCTATGCTTGTGGCCGCCACCACCTCCTGTGGCAGTGAATTCCACATGTTAATCATTAGAAAGTTTGTCAAATCTTAGAAATCAGAATTCTAACAGCGGGTTTGAACAGTGGAGCCCAGAAGCAAGGTTTTTTGTTCTGTTTGTTGGCTGGGGCGGTGGGGGGCGGGGAGAAAGAAAGAAAGAGGACAATAAAATTTAGAGCAGGGGTGTTGAACTCATTTGCTATGAGGGCCGGATCTGACATAAATGAGGCCTTGTTGGGCGGGGCTATATGTACCATAAAATGTAGCAGAGATACAAACTTTATAAAGGACGCACAAACACAATTAAAGGTTGTTGGGGTTTTTTTAAACTTTAGCTTAAAAGATTAGCACTCTTGCAGTATTTTATTTAACAGTCTTATAACTGAAGGAAGCAAGAGAGAGGGAGAAGGAAGCAGATTTACTCACGGGCCTGATAGGAGCCCTCCGGGGGCCTGATTCGGCCTCCAGGCTGCACATTTGACACCCCTGATTTAGAGGTTCTGGAGCTCTGCTTCTGTGAATTCCTGCCCAAAACGAGGCCTCCGGGTTACTATGAATCGTAGTTTGTAGTGCCAAAATTTGCCTGAGTCTGTACACAGAGGGTGGGAAGTAGCATGGGAGAAGCATACATTATTGAGACTCCATCCCAGCCTGCAAATCCAGGTTTCCAGGGAGCCCAGTATTAAGTGTGTTGGACCCCTGAGATGCTACACTGATGGCTCTAAATGTGTAACCGCCAACCTGCATTCAGAATCTTGTTAGTCTTCTGAAGATAGTTGCTTTTATGGAAATTCTCTTGTTAGCGGGCTGCCTCTTTCTCTTAGTTCTGGCTGATGGAGTAGCCTCGTGCTGAAGAGCTTCTGTCTTTGAACTCCTTGGATATTGTCATTACCAATAATAGAGGAAGCTCAGCTTCCTGACTGATAAGTTCTGATTATTCTTCTGGCGTCTCAAAGTACAAGCCCAGCTGCCTGATAACGCAGTTGCCTTTCAAGCAGCTATCTTTGGGGGCGTGTTGGCTAGTGGGGACTTGGCTAAATGGTGTAGGGCAGGGGTGGCCAAACTTGCTTAATGCAAGAGCCACGCAGAATAAACATCAGATGTTTGAGAGCCACAAGACACAAATGTCAGATGTTTGAGGGAAGGAAGGAAGGAAGGAGAAGACGACAACGTTGGATTTATATTCCGCCCTCCAACCCTGAATCTCAGAGCGGCTCACAATCTCCTTTATCTTCCTCCCCCACAACAGATACCCTGTGAGGTGGATGGGCTTTCGCAGCAACTGCCCTTTCAAGGACAACCTCTGTCAGAACTATGGCTGACCCAAGGCCATTCCAGCAGGTGCAAGGGAAGGAAGAGGGGAGGGAGAGGTGGAAAGAATGGAACGTTAACTTGAAGAAGAAGATTGGGTTTATAGCCTGACCTATACGCTGAATCTCAGAGTGGTCACAATCTCCTTTACATCCCCCCCACCCACCCACAACAGGCATTCAGTGAGATAGGTGGGGCTGAAAGAGCTCTCCCAGAAGCTACCCTTTTCAAGGACAACTCCCACAAGAGTTATGGCTGACCGAAGGCCATTCTAGCACGTGCAAATGGAGGAGTGGGGAATCGAACCTGGTTCTCCCAGATAAGAGTCCGTGCACTACACCAAACTGGCTCCAAGTGCATTCTCCAAGCTGCTGGCTGGCTTGG
The DNA here is from genome assembly GCF_032191835.1 of Heteronotia binoei. Lineage (NCBI taxonomy): Eukaryota > Metazoa > Chordata > Lepidosauria > Squamata > Gekkonidae > Heteronotia > Heteronotia binoei. The sequence goes on from NC_083225.1 coordinate 176,259,435, forward strand.
CTTGGAGAAGTGTTTTAAAGAGACAAATACCTTCTCCAAGCTGGCCGACGGGGCAGTGGGTGCTCCAAGAGCCACAGAATATGTGTGAAGGATACACAGTTTGGCCACGCCTGGCATAGGGTCTGGATCTTCTGGCAACGCACAAAAAACCCAGCAGGACTTCCAAATCCTGCTCGGAGCTGGTGAAGGAAAAAGTAGTAGTATCCGTTTGCAGCCACAAGAATGAGATCTCCGCGGCTGCTGCAGTCTGGTTGTTTCTCTTCCCAGAGGAAAATGAGTTGTGTTTTAAAGGGCAGGGATGCTGGAGGTGGGATAATTGCAAGGCAGAGATGTCTCATTTCACGTTTGACTATCGAAAGCGTTGACAAAGGAGAACATAAGGGAGGCTTTCTGTATTGTAATATCTGCTCTTAGCGGGCAAAGCGGTTTTGTCGTCGTTGACAGTTCTGTGAGAAGAGGTCGTTATTCCCCGGGAGTGGAAGCTGCAAAAGGAAGCTCCTTGGTAAAGTCTGGTATCCTTTGCGGGGACTGGTTTTGAAGCCTCCGGGTTTGTCGCAACACTCTTTTTTCTTGGATGAACTTCATTGATTTAGCTGAGCTGTTGTTGTAACAGGGGGAGCAGAGGCAAGCGCACCATAGGTGGGGCTGGTTCCCAACCTGAAACTTAGAAAGCTTTTTCCTGCCAGCCAAGCATCCACCTTGGCAACCTGTTCGGCCTCTTTCGAAACCATTTCTTCGTTCAGGTCTCTTGGCGTTGACAGCATTCCCCCCACCCCCAGCCCTCTTGCAGGGCAAACCATTTTCACAGTCTGCTTCCACCATGGAATTGGGTACTTGGAGCTGGTCCCCTTCTGTGGATGTTTATCCCAAAGGGGAGGGTCTCATGCTAGTGGAAGCCCTCACCAGAGATGTGAGGATGTCACCAGCAATGCACTGACATCACTTCGGGGCACACAGGAAGTGACATCAGCACATTCCCCAGCAAGGGAATGGCATGCCTACAGCACAGAAGCAGTGTTCCCTCTAAACTGAGTTAGTGTGAGCTAGCTCACAGATTTTTAGCTTCCAGCTCACACATTTTCGTCTTAGCTCAGGAAAAATGGCCCCAGAGCACAATAATTTATGCAACAGCTCACAGCTTTCATGCCAGTAGCTCACAAAATAGAATTTTTGCTCACAAGACTCTGCAGCTTAGAGGGAACATTGCAGAACAGTAATTATAATGGAAAGGCAAGGGGATAGTGGGATTTGGCCATTCAGTTTTTAAAAATAAAACATCAAGAAAAAACACAAGGATCACAGTATAAACTAAAAATATAAAATTCTCTGCGCCTGGGAAGACATGAAAGGTGGGGGAATAGTGGGGTTTGGTAATGCAGTTTTTAAAATAAAACATCAAGAAAAAGCACAAAGATCACAGCAGAAATGAAAAATATAAAATGCTCTGAGCCTGGGAAAACGTGAAAGGTGGGGGAATAGTGGGATTTGGCAAAGCAGTTTTTAAAAGAAAACATCAAGAAAAAGCACAAGGATCACAGCAGAAACTAAAAATATAAAATGCTTTGAGCCTGGGAAAACAATAAAATGTCATTGCAAGCTTCTCCTGCCCCCAGGTCTACTCAGGTTGGCAATGGCTCTCCAGTCCATTTGGCTGTTGTCTGTGGGTTCCTAAGTTAGAATACTCACTAGGCACCAGTTCTAAGATGCACTAGGAGAGCCAGTTTGGTGTAGTGGTTAAGTGTGCGGACTCTTATCTGGGAGAACCGGGTTTGATTCCCCACTCCTCCACTTGCACCTGCTGGCATGGCCTTGGCTCAGCCATAGCTCTGGCAGAGGTTGTCCTTGAAAGGGCAGCTGCTGTGAGAGCCCTCTCCAGCCCCACCCACCTCACAGGGTGTCTGTTGTGGGGGAGGAAGGTAAAGGAGATTGTGAGCTGCTCTGAGACTCTTTGGAGTGGAGGGCGGGATATAAATCCAATTTCTTCTTCTTCTTCTTCTTCTTCTTCTTCACTAAGCACAGAGATCAAACTGGCTCAAAGCAGCAACCCATTTGCAGGGACACAACTCCAGGAAGCATGAGCTTCAACCAGCCATGGGAAGGCTGAAACAGCAAAGACAAAGTTGCAAGGAAAAAGGTGGAACAGATTTTCCATTAAGGTCTCTGGGCCGTCTGTCTGGGCACAGAGACCTCAATAGAAAATCCGCTCATTTTCTTTGCAGTTTTGTTTCCGGGGCAGCCAGAAAGGCAGTAAGAGCAGGGAATTTCCGCAGCCTTGGAGAGTCAAAGGGTGAGGACACAAGGGTTGGAGAAAAGAGCCCAGCAGGCCTGATTAAAGCCCTAGGCAGGCTGGTTCTGGCCCATGGGCCCGACATTTGACACCCCTGTATTAGAGTCTCTGACCTGTGAGGTTTCTCTTATTCTCCTTTCCCACAGTAGGTGTTGTGTTAACATACATTGCTGGTTAAACACACCAGTATTGCAACTGACTGTAATCAACAACAAAATTGGAGTCTTGGTGACATTAGAACAAGGGGCGGGGGGGGGAACTAATCCCCTAAGATTGGCTTTATGCTGCTGCTTGGGAAAGAACAGTGGAAGATTCTTTCAGAATCTGTCTTCTCATGCAGAGGGACTCTTGTGATTCACCCCTCTCTAAATTTTACCAATCTAGTTTGCTTTGGATTCTGCTGTCAAGATAACTGTGTGGCCTGAATGGTTTTTTTTTTTTTTAAGAGAACAAGCTTGCTGTAATTTTTTCCTCCAGTAACTTGCCACGTTTCTGTGCTGGTAGATTCAGTGTTCTCAGATTTCTGTTCGCTCAGCAGGCTCGTGCCAGTATTGAGAATGACATTGCGTGCTGTAATGTATGGCAAAAAAACGAATGCCTTAACAACAAAACTCTTCTTCCTTGTTAAGAAGCCAAAAAGGGGTAAGACTTTGTACCTGTTTCACACAGGGAGAGCACAATGCTTGACTAAACCGCATTTAAAAATCCCAAGCTGTGTGCCAGAGAACCGACAGCGTTTCATGGCTGTCGCTCATCTTACCGCAGCACAGAACCTTCTAGAACTCTGACAGGATCAAAAAACGTGTCTGCTCTTTCTCCCACCTACCTCTGGTCAAGACCTTCTCAACTTTCTTATTTTTATTTCCTTCCCTGTAGACCATCTTTTAGTCATAATGGTTCCTCAAGGTGACTTACAATAAAAAGGCACGTTATAAAACAGTTAAGTTGCGGAGGCTGCACTGTAGGACTGTGATGGTTCACACCCTCCAACCTTTTGGGGTGTACCTGGAACATTTTTGTTCCGATATCAAGGATTACTGCAAAACTGCCCCGCCCTGATATGATTACAATGTCACTTGCCTTTGGTAGAGTTGCCAACCTCCAGGTGGAGCCTGGAGATCTCCTGTTGTTAAAACTGATTATACGGATCAGTTCCCCTGGAGAAAATGGCTGCTTTGGAGGGTGGACTGTATGGCGTTATATTCAACTGAGGTCCCACCCCAGGCTCACCCAAAATCTCCAGGTATTTCCCAACCCAGAGCTGGCAACCCTGCTTGAATGTGGTGTCCTTCCATAAGCTCTCCTGTACTGATTGTGAAGAGAAGAGAGTGTTGGTTCTTTTAGTGTGATACATATTAGAAAAATCATGATGGGAGTCAGTGTGATACATAACAGTTTTGGACCAAAACTGAAGAGACTTGGATTCAAATCCCTACTCAGCCTTGAAGTTCATGGAGTGACTTCAGGCCAATCACTCTGTATTTTTGCCTTTTGAATACTGTCGGGCTGGGTTGGGATTGGTGAGGTGAGGCATTTGTAGTCCTGATGTTTGCACCAAGTGTGGAGGAAGCCTCAGTTTCTTGTAGGTCCAATGAAGAGTCACCATCTGAGTTTGCTGTAATCTGCCTTTACACTGACCCCACACTCTGCCCTCCCTTCCATGGCCTGGGGCACTTAGCTTCACTCCCCAGCCTCTCTTGGACCTTGTCACTCTATCTCCTCTGGTTCCAGCCCTCACAAGCTATGCTTCACCACTGCTTTAAGAGCTGTGCCCAACAACTAAAGCTATCAGGTTCCTGCCCCCTGGACTTCACACCCCAATTGTGCATCAGTCCTAGGGGCATTTCTTTCCCCCTATGACTACAAATATGGCTAGCCAACCCCATCCTTCTATAGGAGTGGCAAGCCACACTCATCCCACAGGCCTATCAAATGCCCCCTCCCCCCTCCAGTTGTCCTCAGGAAGTTCTCCTGTAATCCACCTGGGACCAGTCTTTTTCTTGGTTGTCCCAGGACTGGTTGAGAGCAAGATCCAGGGCTCCATCCTAGCTCCCAGATGCCCTGTTTAAAGCATTTTAATGTTGTATCTGAAAGGCCAAAAATTGGGGAGAAGGACCAAAAAGTAAGGATTGTTTCTGCTAAATGAAAGGCATAGGGAGTGTATGATGTTTAGATCTTCCCCTGGCCCTCAAATGTTCTGACTTGTGGTGTTTTCTTGTTTCACAGTACCACTAGACAAATGAAAGTAAGTCCCCACTAAAGAAATCTTCGGAAGGGGCTGTAGTAAGAAACCCTGTTTTGCATGTAGACCAGGGATTCCCCCATCTTGTTGAGCTTGTGAGATTTCTGAGGATGGAGGGTGGTCAGTCACCACTGCCAAAATGGCTGCCATGGGGCCAGTCACAAAACGGTGGGAGATTGCAAGCTCCAGTGGAGGCAGCTGTGTTCATTGCAGACAGAACAGGGCATGCTTCCTGTATTCTTCTGAAGTACCCCCTGCACCAGTAAAGTGGAGAAAATCCAGGAGGCCAGTTTGGTGTAGTGGTTAAGTGCATGGACTCTTACCTGGGAGAACCAGGTTTGATTTCTCACTCCTCCATATGTGCCTGCTGATGTGACCTTGAGTCAGTCACAAGTTCTCTCAGAGCTGTTCCTCTCAAGAGCAGTTTCTGTCAGAGCTCTCTCAGCCTCACCTACCTCACAAGGGTGACTGTTGTGGGGAAAGGAAAGGATATCGTAAGCTGCTCTGAGACTTCTTTGGATAGTGAAAGGCAAGGTATAAATCCAGTCTTATCTTTTTCTTCTAGAAGCGTTGCTTTGTCTGAGAAGCAAATGTGTGCCAAGGAACCTGTTGGTGGGTGCCATGTTGGGGACCATTGATGTAGGGTTCGGTCCATGGTAGTACCGAAACACTGCCTCTCCCTGAGACCTTGGGAGAGCTGCTGCCAGTTGGAGTAGGCAGTGCTGAGTCACTTAAAACAATGGCCTGATTTGGTCTAAGGCAGTTTTCAAATGTTTTTTCTCCTCACCTGGTTACTAGTGGCAAAGAAACCTGCTCTTTTTGAATTCCTCATCTCTTGAAGTAAAGGTCAGTTCTGTTTTCCTCTTAACTGCTTCAGAAAGAGGGACCCTGGGAGTGTGGTTGAGCAAACCTCTCTCAGGATGAAAGGAATATCCCTTTCTTCTTTTTCTTCTGCTTGAGGGCAGTTACGAGAGCGGCCAGGTAATAAACAGCATGATTAGTTATGTTGGGCATTTTGCCTTGCTTTTATTTCCGTGGGGCAAGCTCCCCTGCCCCCCCACTCCCTGCATCGCTCTTTCTTTCCTCACATTGGTATTGAAGGACTACTTCTTTACTTAAAACAGTGCTGTTGAACTAAATTTACAATCCAGTACTTGAGGGGCGGGAGGACAATACATCTTAAATCATTCAGAAAAATGCAGCAAATCCTAATTCAACTGACAACAGTGGAGATTAATCACTGAAAGCCGGAACATTCCCAGAGTTTGTCTGGGAAAGGTGGCTTGTTTTTATTTTCTCAAAACTGGCAAGGGATATGAATTGAAGGGAGCTTATTCTGAAGCACTGGGGCTACTGTTGAGAAGACTCTGCCTCCTACCATTTTGACCTCATAATCCCACTGGTTTAGGCAGGGTCCTTTTTTAAAAAGATGATTTATGGCAACCCTGTAGGTTTTTCAAGGTAAGAGACATTCAGAAGTGTGGTTTGCCATTGCTTGCCTCCATGTCGCAACCCTGGACTTACTTGGTGGTGTACAGTGTTTCCTCTATAAACTGTGGAGTCTTGTGAGCAAAAAGTCCACTTTGTGAGCTACTGGAATTAAAGTTCCAGAGGAGTTAGCCATGCTAGTCTGTTGCTGCAAAATAGTAAAGAGCCCAGTAGACTACTCAAAAAAGGAATATTGGCTGTTTATCTCATTATATATACACTAACCCATCTTCCACTATATTTTAATGTGTTCTTTTTTTATAATGGCAAACTAGAATTATGTTTATATGTGTTACATGTTTAAATTAAACCCTCTGAGAAACCTATGCCTTCATTTTAGCCCAGAGCTAACATTACAACAGACTCATTGCACTTCACACCCAGGATACTTGATAATTTAGGCATGAATCTGCTATTCCGACTTGGATTGCCTTTCATTGTTGTTTCAGCCCAGTCAACACAAACTAACAATCACCAGACCTCAACTTGGGATTCTTTTAGTCTGCTAAAAAAACATTTCCACAACTTTGCATACTGATTCACCGCCCACTTTCTCTATATTTAGGACTGCTTGCCATTCCATACTACTGTCTGATGAAGTGTGCTTCTAGCACACGAAAGCTTACATGCTGACTAAAACTTTGTTGGTCTTAAAGGTGCCACTTGACTCCTGCTTTGTTCTACATTTTATTGTAGCATGAGCTTTCAAGAAACACGGTTCTCTTCGTCAGATGCAGTAAAATTTGTTAAAGGTGCTACTGAACCGTGGTATTAAAGTTGTGAGTGAGTGATTTGATTACTGCACAAACTAGTTCACTCTGGGCCTCTCTTTCCTGAGCTGAGACAAAAATGTGTGAGCCGCAGGCTAAAAAACTGAGCTAGCTCACACTAACGCAGCTTAGAGGGAACATTGACTGGTGTCCCATCCAAGTGCTGACGATGGCAAACCCTTTTTAGTTTCCAAGATCTGATGAGATCAGGCTTGCCTGGGGTACCCAGGTTAGGGAAACAGTGTCCGTCCACCAGTTTTGGGAGCAGCGCACTCCAAACAGTGCTGTTTGTGATGTTTTCCGATGTATTCTTACTGGGGCTTCTTACAACAGTAGTAAAGAGATTCTAAAGCTGTAATCCTAAGCATATTTACCTGAAAGTAAGCTCCATTGAACATAAGCGTGACTTATTTCTGAGAAAACGTGCACACGATTGGTTGAAAGAGATTGCAATTCAGTCTTGGGTTGCAGATATTAATTCTGCAGAATTCCAAAAAATTTTGCATCCCAGAAGTTAGCTGTCCCTCAGATCTGTTTGGTCATCCACCCCTGATTCAGCTCACAGCCTCTGGGAATTGCACAGTGCTCAATTATGTAATTATGCGTTGGTTCATGCATGATCCCGAACACCCATGTGTTTTGAGTGTTTTAGGCCAGACAGAAGCCTCCCGAATATTATGTAAACCCAGGGGCTTTTTTAGTAGAAAAAGCCCAGCAGGAACTCATTTGCATATTAGGCCACACCCCTGACATCACCACTGTCTCACACAGGGCTTTTTTGTAGAAAAAAGCCCAGCAGGAACTCATTTGCATATTAGGCCACACCCCCTGATGCCAAGCCAGCTGGAACGGCATTCCTGTTTTTTTAAAAAAAGCTCTGTGTGCACCTAAGAACACTTGGGTTCACCAGAGATACCCAGGTGCAAATACATTTCCCTGGATGTTAACAAAATCATGGAAGGAACCCTCCGTTTAAGGATGAGCCTCAACTGCTGCCCTTGCCAGACAAATATGTGTGACTTGGTCTGTAGGAAGCCCTCTTACTCCCCAAATGCCTTGCTGAGATAATGCATGCAGGATGTGTCTGCACTCTGCACGCAATGACAAGATGTATGCTCTCTCCTTCTGCCCGTTGGCCTTGTGTATCAGCAGGAGGCCGCAGACCTCTAGTTGGGAATCCTTGTAACCAGAGACAGCAGCCGGGACTCTCTGTGGACAGCATACTTAATTCTCATTATTGCCGTTAAGTCTTTAGCTGTGTTATCTTGTTTGCCTGGCTGCCTGGAATTTATGGCGCTCCTACCTCCTGACAGGTTTTAATTCAGACGCCACAAGTTTTGTAGCCTTGGAAGAAATGTCGAGGGTGTGATGAACTACTGTAATTCCTACCCCACTCCCTCAGAGAGAGTATCGTAATGGCTGTCTGGTTTCTAAGAATGTTTTGAGGTACTTGAGCTTTGCTTCTGAATGGCAGGTCTTGGAGGTATTAACATACACACATGGCACACACAAAACACACTCCCTGCAGAGCAAGGTGGCTGCATACAATGGGAAAAAGGGGTTCTTGTGTCTAAGCATTATGTGAGAATCGAATTTCACAAGAATCGAATTTCACCTGTGCATGACAAGCAGGCCTGGAAAAATCCTTTGTTCTACGCAACTGTGAGGCCCAAACTACACATTCATGTTTCTAAAGATCTGGGTCCGGGTTTCCAACTAGTGCTAGTTAGAACTTGGCAGCAACCTTTAATTCTGATGTACTAATATCTTTTTTATTTGCTGTAGAAAAGAGTAAGACTCCAGTAGAACCTTAAAGACTAACAAAACTTTTGGTATGGAATGAGCTTTCATGAGTCACTACACAGTAATTCAGATACAGCTAGAAATTGGGTGTTCTTTCTATGGGGGGGGGGTGAGTTTTAAGAATGTGAATCTCTCTCATCTACATTCTGAAAGTACAGCTTATTCCTCCCACCTCGGAATTTGTCTCCTTCATTCTGTTGCATATCTAGACCAGGAAGAACATTCTAGAACAGAGGTGGCCAAATTGTGGCTCAGGCACATGTGGCTCTTTCACAAATATTGTGCGGCTCTGGAGGTCAAGGCGCTTAGCATCGGGACCTCAGTCAGCAGAAAAGTTACCTCAGTGCTGCCTGGGAATCATTTTTATTTTGGGTTTTCTGTTTTGCAGGGTGTTCTCTACCGAAAGCAAAGGCCTGCTTTGGTTTGACGAGGCCTGTCTTGGTTGTGTCGGACCGAACTCCGTTGCGCTTCCTGTTTCTCCAGCTTGGCTTGAGGAAAGGCCTGACGCGTCAGAATGAGACAGCTGAAAGGGAAACCCAAAAAGGAGACCTCCAAAGATAAAAAAGAGAGAAAGCAGGCAATGCAAGAAGCGCGGCAGCAAGTCACGACTGTGGTGCTTCCGACGCTGGCCGTGGTCGTGCTTTTGATTGTGGTGTTCGTTTACGTGGCAACCCGCCCAAACACAACCGAATGACGCCGTTTTTGAATTCTGTAACTTTGGGCCTTCCTGTTTACCTGCTACCCTGTCAAGAGCCAAAAAAGAAAACCAAGAGGAGAAAAAAAGCTTCTTCTGCTCCCACAGTAATTAACTGTACTTTGACAAAGGAATCTCTTCTTTCTCTGACTTGATCCAAGCTCCACAGTATTCTCCCTCTCTCCCTCTTTCTCTTGGATTATAATGTAAAACGTGTGTGCTACTCAGCAAAAAATGCGTTTTATGGTCCCACTCGTGCCTTCTTAGACTTCAACTCTGGGGAGGGGAGATTTCCTTTTATGGGCCTGTGTCGTAAGAGGGGATTCCTTTGCTTTCTCAGCTTGTATCGGTAGGCTTCAAATGATCAGCGGCATTGTTGGCAGTGTCTGTGAGCTTGTGTCTATTCGGCTTTCCACGGCTTCCAAAGAAGTGAATTTCCCCTCCCTTCACTGATTATACAATGGCATTTGAAATCACATGACTAAAAGAACAAATATTTATTTTTGGAATAAAGAATATGAGTCTTGCAGAAAAGTCTCCGTTTTGTTTTGCTCCGAAATACTTAACCACCGTGTCACAGGCATAATCAACCCTGGTGTTTGAGTGGCACCCAGGACCACTTCTTTTGAGGTGCTGGCGGGACTGCTGGGAGCAGTGGTATGAGCAGGGCTTTCTTTGTAGCAGGAACTCCTTTGCATATTAGGCCATACATCCCCAATGCAGCCAATCCTCCAAAAGCTTACAGGGGTCTTAGTACAGGGCCTAACTGTAAGCTCCAGCAGAATTGGCTACATCAGGGTGTGTGGCCTAATATGCAAAGAAGTTCCTGGGTATGGGAGAAGCCCTGGGTATGGGAGAAGGCACTAGGCATGGTATATGCCCAGCTTAGCTTCCCAACCTGTACAGCCACCAGCAGTATCCGAAGCAAATTCTTGAGTTACTGGCAGTGCCACTAAAGCTTGGTTTGCTCTGATTATGTCTGGCCAAGTGCCCTGCTCATTCCCTTCTCCTTTTTCTTTGCCTGCCTATTCACATCTTCACAAGTAGACTGTAGCATTTCTCCCCCTCCGCATTTGATCCCAGAGGGGTTCCATCATGTAATGTTTTCTGCTAAATGCAAGCCAGAGTATAAACCGAACAGTCTTTTCTACCTTGTGAGGCTTTAACCTATGAATAATTTAAGATAATTTTTTTAACATCTTGCCAGATTAGTTTGCAATGAAAGGCATTGGAAGTGGTAATGGCAGCTTTCAATGATGAAATGATTTTTTAAAAAAATCGTTTCACAAGAGGTGGCAATTAAGTATTGTAGCCTTTTTGTTCGTTTTTAAAATGTCTGCGATGTGGATATGTCATGGACTGCTAAAAAGACAAATAAGTGGGTTCTAGGTCAGATCAGTGGTAAAGCTGCAGTACTGCAGTCAGAGCCTTCTGCTCACGACCTGAGTTCGATCCCAGCGGGAGCTGGTTCAGGTAGCCGGCTCAAGGTTGAGTCAGCCTTCCATCCTTCCGAGGTCGATAAAACGAGGACCCAGCTTGCTGGACGGGGGGGGGGGGGAGTGTAGATGACTGGGGAAGGCAATGGCAAACCACCCCATAAAAAGTCTGTTGTGAAAACATGAAAGCAACGTCACCCCAGAGTTGAAAATGACTGAGGCTTGCACAGGGGCCTTTTTTTAGGTCAAATCAAGCTTGAATGAGCTAGAGTGACTAAACTGAGGCTATTGTACTTTGGTCAGAAGGCAGGAGTCATTGGGAGAAAAAACCCCCCACAATAATTCTAGGGGAAGTTGGAGGCAGCAGGAAAGAGGAAGACCTAAAATGAGACGGATTGATTTGAGAAAGAAAACCACAGCCTGAGCAAGGCTGTAACAACAGAACTTTTGGAGGTTGTTGGGGAAACCCTGAGTGTTCCCTGAGACCCCTCCAGACCTCACCAGAGTTCAATAGTCTGGATGGAGACTGGCTAGAGCAGGGGTGGCCAAACTGTGGCTCGGAAGCCACATGTGGCTCTTTCACACACATTGTGTGGTTCTCAAAGCCCCCACTGCCCCATTGGCTGGCAACCTGGAGAATGTTTTTAAAGTTAAAGTTGCTTTCTTTCTACCTCTACCTCCCCCCCATCTATTTGCTTTCGTTCCTTCCTTGCCTGCTTGCCTGCCTGCTCTCAAACATATTTTATTTCATGTATACTCTGTACCCTCTCCCCATGGAAAACTTGGGGCAGCTGACAACATTTTAAAATGCAATAAATACAAGTACAAGTAAATAAATGCAATAAATAGTGCAGTAAAACCAGTTAAAACACCCACTCAAAAACAAATTACTCGGAGAAATTAGAACTGGCCAGCAATTCTCCCTCTAACTTGAGATAGCGTGAGCTAGCTCACTTTTAGCCTCCAGCTCACACAGTTTTGTCTTAGTTCAGGAAGGACCCCAGAGCACACTGTGCTGTAGCTCACAACTTTAATGCCAGGAGCTCACAAAGTAGAATTTTTGCTCACAAGACACTGCAGCTTAGAAGAAGTAGACTGCAGATTTATACCCCGCCTGTCTCTCTGAATCAGAGACTCAGAGCGGCTTACAATCTCCTTTATCTTCTTTCCCCACAACAGACACCCTATAAGGTGGGCAGGGCTGAGAGAGCTGTCCCAGAAGCTGCCCTTTCAAGGACAACCTCTGCGAGAGCTGTGGCTGACCCGAGCCCATTCCAGCAGCTGCAAGTGAAGGTGCTTAACCACTACACCAAACTGGCTCTGAGGAGGCCCGGAGGAGAGGCAGATACAGCTGCCCGTAGGCACCCTCTCTATGCTAGTTCTAGCTCTCCAACTTTTCAGGAAGCAGGTTTCCCCACATCTGCTGGTTTGAGATTCTCTCCCCCCCCACAACCTGGAGCTGCCATGGCTTGGAAACCGGCACCTTCCACCTTCTGTACGTGCTCTTCCTCTTTTCTCAGAAGTTCACCTTTGCCTTCCCTTGCACAGTAAAATAGAAGCAAGCTCTTTGTAATTATAATAGAAAGAAGAAACGGTCAAAAAGTCTGCTTCTAACTTGGTTGGCCAAAGGTCCAACGACTCTCCTTTGTTCTTTTTTTTTTTTTAACTCAAGGGGGAAAAAAACACCCTGATATATTCTGGTCTCTACACTTCAAAAAAGTGCTCTGGTGGCAGAATTTCAGGCTGTTTCTGAGCACGGAGTGGCAGAAATGGGACTGAATGATTGATTAGAATCATTTGAGCTGAAAAAATCACACTGAGCAATTGCATCCCCCAGCGTCACGTGATGCGGCCACCCAAGGTAGTCATTACCTGATAAAGCTGTTCTACATATATTACAGCAAGCCTTCCTCGCGCACCAGTTGGCTTTGGAGCAGCGGTTTTTATTAGGAGTGAAATTCCTAAGCGTAAATCCCTGTTTTGATTCAAAATCCTTTTAAAAAATGCACCCACAAAGCTTTAATGTGGGTCTTTGCGGCAGTACTGCAGTCCAAAGCTCTGCTCACAACCTGAGTTTGATCCCGGCGGAAGCTGGGTTCAGGTAGCCGGCTCGAGATTGACTCAGCCTTCCATCCTTCCGAGGATGGTCAAATGAGTACCCAGCTTGCTGGGGGGGGCGGGGGAAGTGTAGACGACTGGGGAAGGCAATGGCAAACCACCCTGTAAAAAGTCTGCCGTGAAAATGTCGTGATGTGACGTCACCCACACTCAGAAATGACTGGTGCTTGCACAGGGGACTACCTTTACCTTTTTATTTTCTGTTCAAGAGCACCGTGGTGCAGAGTGGTAAAGTTCTGGCAGAGGTTGTCCTTGAAAGGGCAGCTGCTGTGAGAGTCCTCTCAGCCCCACTCACCTCACAGGGTGTCTGTTGTGTGTGGGGGAAGGTAAAGGAGATTGTGAGCTGCAGATAGTAGATCGCTGGATCTGTCTCTTGTGCCTGTCTGTGTGGCTTTCCGATTTCCAAGCCTGGCTGTAGCCACGGAGTGATCAGATCCACGCATCAACTCGCTGAGAGGCGCCCAGCTGGGAGACCTTCCAAGCAGAAGCATCTATAAGGTGACACAACACAGCCGGAGGCTCTTCCCCCACCCTGCCTCCCCCATGTGCCCAGGGCTGTCTTAGGTATAGAGTTGGTAGGGACCTGCTCCATGCCCAAAAGATGGCCAAAAAACCCCCCAACCCCTCCAGGATCCCTGGCCAAACTGGCCTGGAGAAAATTGCTTCCCAAAGTGGCAACCAGCATTTCCTTGGGCGTGTAAGAAAGGGCCACAAGAACGAAGCATTGATGCAACCCTTCCTGTCCTCCCTCTTACGATCTAAGTTCACAGAATCAGCATTGCTCTCAGATGGCCATCTAGACAGCTTCAAGAGGGGATTGGATAAACATCTGGAGCAGAGGTCCATCAGTGGCTATTGGGCATAGCATATTGTTGGAAGTCTCTGTCTAGGGCAGTGATACTCTCTATTCTCGGTGCTTTTGGGGGGGGGGGGCAGTGAGAGGGCTTCTAGTGTCCTGGCCCCAGTGGTGGACCTCCAGATGGCAACTGGGGTTTTTTGGCCACTGTGACACAGAATGTTGGACTGGATGGGCCACTGACCTGATCCAACTCTCTTATGTTCTTATCATTACATGGAACTTCGAGGTTCTGAACAGTGCTTGCTGGGAGGGGGCAAACAATAGGGAAGAGGGTTCTCCGTGCCCTCTCTGCAGGCTTCCTGGAGGCATCTGGCAGCCCACGGCTGGGAAAAGGATGCTGGAATAGATGGGCCCTCCTCTTACCCAGAGCGACTCTACTGTTCCTAATTCTTCATGGGCACATCTTTGGGCCTTGATCCTGGACCCCTGAGTACTGTGCCTGCATGATGATATACACAGCTAGGTTGCCAGCTCCAAGCTGGGAGATCCCTGGAGATTTTGAGGTGGAGCCTGGGGATGGTTTGGGGAGGGCATCTCTTCAGATTATCATGCCATCGAGTCTATCCTGCAAAGCAGCCATTTTCTCCAGGGGAACTGGAGTCCAGCTAAAATTCTTGGAGATCTTCAGGTCCCACCTGGAGACTGGCATCTCTTTGCACATCAGCCTGCCCCTGCCCCTGCCTTGTTTGAGAGAGAGGAGCAGGATAGAACTCCAGCATTTTCTGGGAAAGGTGAGTGGTCTCTCCACTACACCCTGCTGCCCCTCGCCCCACCTGCACATATAGGGCACCCTCCACTGTCACAAGGACTCCTTCAGTTTTAACAACAAAACCATCTATGGGCGTAAGTTCTTTCCAAACTAAAAGCAATGAATGGAGAGGTGCCTGCCTCAAGGAGCTTACAAACTAAATCTTGACCCCAGGGGAGTTCAACGGAAGAAAGGGAGGAGAGATGAGAACACCGGAGGGGCAAAGATAAGCACAAATGCAATTCGTTGGAGAAAAAGCTAAAGGGTTCTGTAAAAACAAAAAAAAACGGGCTGGGGGCAGGGCCAGATTAACAATTAGGCCAAGCAGGCACTGGCCTATGGGCCCCCACACCTTTAGGGTCCCCGGGTTGGCTTTCCCCCCATTTTCCCCGCTTGCAGCCCTCCCAGCCTGCACATGCAGCCAGCAACTGAGCCACACTCCGCCCGACTTGCCCGGTGTGGCCGCTGCTGACATTTTTGCCAAGCTTGCCTCTCTCTGCCTCTCCCCCACAGCTTTGTCAAAGGGGCTTTTGAGAAGGTGGCTGCAGGCTGCAGTGGAGGCCATGGACAGTAGGGGGTGCTCTGACTCTGAGATAATTTGCAAGGGGCCCCCTAAGATTTTGACTGCCTAGAGGCCTCCACAGGGTTTAATCCGGCACTGGCTGGGGAAAAATTGGAAGGGGGGCACCACACAGAAAATGGGTGGGATCATTTAGCTAGGGTTGCCAATCCCCAGGTGGGGGCAGGGGATCCCCCTGTTTGGAGACCCTCCCCCTGCTTCAGGGTCGTCAGAAAGCGGGGGAGGGGAGGGAAATGTCTGCTGGGAACTCTATTATTTTCTATGGATATTTATTCCCATAGAAAATAATGGAGAATTGATCTGTGGCTATCTGGGGCTCTGGGGGGGCTGTTATTTGGGGGTAGAGGCACCAAATTTTCAGTATAGCATCTAGTGCCTCTCCCCAAAATACCCAAAATGATTGGACCATGGGGTCCAATTCTATGAGCCCCAAAAGAAGGTGCCCCTATCCTTCATTATTTCCTATGGAAGGAAGGCATTGAAAAGGTGTGCCGTCCCTTTAAATGTGATGGCCAGAACTCCCTTTGGAGTTCAATTATGCTTCTCACAGCCTTGATCTTGGCTCCACCCCAATGTCTCCTGGCTCCATCCCCAAAGTCTCCTGGCTCCACCCCCAAAGTCCCCAGATATTTCTTGAATTGGACTTGGCAACCCTATATTTAGCAAAGTGGGTGACCTAAATAAAACTGGCACAAGAGCCATCCGCTTCTTTCCCTCTCTCTCCCCAAAGGAAAGCTTTATACTCGAGGTATAAGTTCTTCCCCTGCTCAGAGCAGCATAGGTCCTAGAGGCCTTGGTAACAGCCGTCTCCCACTGCCAGAGATATCGGTTTCTCTCCATATGCAGTCATTACCACCAGCGAGCTGACTTCCAGAGGTACAGCCTCCCCTACCAGCACTTTGCAACGGCAGTAATAGCAGGCAGAAACCACCTCTGAACCGCTTATTAGGGAAGAAACACCACACGGAATGGCCCGGTACTGTGTGTGCTCCCCAAACACAGACATTAATTCGCAGCCTTCGAGGTGCATCTAATATATTGAACACAACTGCATAAAGCAAGCTTGCCAGGGGCTTCTGCTTTATGCCACCGGTGATACCGATCAAACTCGCTACCCAAGCAGCACAGCGGCGTATGATTTTTGCTTTGCTCAGATTTTACATTACAAAAGGCATCTGTTCTTTAAGCAGAGATCTTGGCTCCGATGCAGACACCCGAATTCTAGGGTCAGAAGTCCCATGCTGTTCAGTAAAATTACTCCCAGGGAAGCGTGCATAGGATTGTGGCCAGTGTTCCCTCTAAGCCGAGTTAGCGTGAGCAAGCTCGCAGAGTTTTAGCCTCCGGCTCACACATTTTTGTCTTAGCTCAGGAAGGATGACCCCAGAGCACACTAATTTTATGCAGCAGCTTACAATTTTAATGCCAGTAGCTCACAACTTCAATGCCAGCTCACAAAGTAGAATTTTTGCTCACAAGGCTCTGCAGCTTAGAGGGAACACTGATTGTGACCTAATTTAGATGAAGCTGATGGGTACACCCAACAAAATGGGAGAGATAAAGAGAACCTCATGTGGCCAAAATAACAATGATATCCACCCTTCCCACCCCAAAAAAGAGGAATGGGAAACTCAAATAGCATAGTCTGCATACAATGGGTTGGATACTGTAGAACTTTTCTGCCTTACACATGAACTCTCTGTACATTAAGAACATAAGAACATAAGAGAAGCCATGTTAGATCAGGCCAATGGCCCATCCAGTCCAACATTCTGTGTCACACAGCGGCCAAATATATACACACACACACACACACACTGTGGCTAATAGCCACTGATGGACCTCTGCTCCATATTCTTATCTAACCCCCTCTTGAAGGTGGCCATGCTTGCGGCCGCCACCACCTCCTGTGGCAGTGAATTCCACATGTTAATCACCCTTTGGGTGAGAACAGGTAGCATTTGCCACAAGAAAATGGCTGCCACAGGGGTGGGACAAATCACAAACATAATAATAATAATAATAATAATATAATAATAATAATAATAATAATAATAATAATAATAATAATAATAATAATAATAATAATAATAACAACAACATTTTATTTATATCCTGCCCTCCCCGCCGAAGCAGGCTCAGGGCAGCTAACAACATAATCAGCCTACAGTGAGTTATACAACAAATTTAAAAATCAACATTCAACTTAAAACATTCCAATATAAAATTAACATTTCTGGTTAGCATGGTTAGGCTAATCCTCCCCATGGTTAG
The DNA here is from genome assembly GCF_032191835.1 of Heteronotia binoei. Lineage (NCBI taxonomy): Eukaryota > Metazoa > Chordata > Lepidosauria > Squamata > Gekkonidae > Heteronotia > Heteronotia binoei. Next base: position 176,276,731 of record NC_083225.1, read on the forward strand.
CATGGGGGAGGATTAGCCTAATTGTTTGACGTTGGAAGGTTCCAGAAAATATTAGAAGGTTCTAGGACAAGCATCCTCCTATTATGGAAGCAGTGGTTTCCAAAGATTGTGGTTCATGTGATTTACTGAAGGATTTCCTACACTGAATTGGAGGGATGTCTTTGCTTTGGCTCTGGGTTTTCGGGAAGAAGCAAGCGGGTGGGTACCAACAATCACAAGGGCTGGCACCATGATGCTCATAGGCAGGCACCAAGTTGAAGACCAGTGTATTCTGAAGGTTTCCTCAGAAAAACAAATGGCTATGAACATGTCTTGAAATCTTCAGCTTACAAACAACAGCGCTGTTGGCCCTGAACACAGGACTAGACTTGCCACTATCTGCTGGCAACCCAGGGAGCTTTTGGGGTGGGGAAGTGCGATTTTGGGCTGTATCAACAGAAGTATAGTATCCGGATCACATACAGTGATTATATCACTTTACTCTGTTCTGGTTAGACTTCACCTAGAGTATTGTGTTCAGTTTTGGGCACCACAGCTTAAGAAGGATATAGACAAGCTGGAATGTGTCCAGAGGAGGGCAACAAAGATAGTGAGAGGTCTGGAGGCCAAGTCCTATGAGGAAAGGCTGAAGGAGCTGGGGATGTTTAGCCTGGAGAGGAGACAACTGAGAGGTGATAGGATCACCATCTTCAAGTGCTTGAAGGGCTGTCATATAGACGATGGTGTCAGAACAAAACCAACGGGTTGAAATTAAATCAAAAAGGTTTTCAGCTAAACATTAGGAAGAACTTCTTGACAGAGCAGTTCCTCAGCGGAACAGGCTTCCTCGGGAGGTGGTGGGCTCTCCTTCCTTGGAGGTTTTATAAAAAGAGGCAATGCTGATTCTGCGAACTTAGGCAGATCACGAGAGGGAGGGCAGGAAGGGTTGAATCAGTGCTTAGTTCTGGTGGTCCCTTCTTAGACGCCTAGGGAAATGCTGATTGCCACTTTGGGGTCAGGCAGCAATTTTTCTCCAGGCCAGTTCTGCCAGGGGTCCTGGAGGTTGTTTTTGTTTTTTTGTCATCTTCTGGGCATGGAACAGGAGACACTGTGTGGGGGGGGGGGGGGGGAGGAAGGTATTTGTGAGTTTCGTGCATTATGCAGGGAGGTGGTCTAGATGACCCTGGAAATCCCTTCCAATGCTGAGAATAATTGTTCCGCAACTTCTCCAGGAATTTGTCTAGTCCTGTCTTCAATGCATCAAAGCTAGTGACTGGTACATCATCCTGTGGTGAGGAGTTCTATAAGATAACTGCATTTTGCAAAATAGATTTCTAAAGCACCATCAAGTCATAACCGACCTATGGGAACCCTACAGAGTTTTCAAGGCGAGAGATGTTCAGAGGAGATTTGCCATTGCTAGCATCTGGTCGTGACCTTGAGCTTCCTTGGTGGCTTCCCATCCAAGTACTAACAAGGCCTGACTCTGCTTAGCTTCTGAGACTTGATGAGATTGGACCAGCCTAGGTCACCCAATCAGGGTATTTTCTGGAGATAGCACCTCTTCATGTCAAGTTCTGCTCAGTCTTCATCAATGATCACCTCTATGATTGTTATCAAAGAAGGTTTCTTACATGATAATAGACAGATACAGCTAGCAAGACTCCTCTTGCTGAAACCGAGGCCCAGAACTTCAATTTCCCCAGATATAGGTTCAGGTCCATCCATTATACATTCAAAATGCCAAGTGCAAAATCTACCCATGGGAAGCCCCCTACTCCCCCCTAGGAACGTTCTAAGCATTAGCGGTGAGAAAGAAACGAAAGTACATTCTCTGAGACCAGATAACACTGTGTGACTTTCCCATGTACTTTCTCAGAGTAAAGTGATTTCTTAATGAGCTAACGACATAACAGGCAAAATGCATTCATGAGCAAAATAATAACAAGGCAACGCTTGAACCCTTTGTGGCTACAATAATCATGGCAAGAGGCACTCTGGATGCCCATCCTTTCAAAAAAGCTGTCTCCACATTTGCTTTCTGCCTTTTATGGCAGGGGTTCCCAGCCCCCAGGCCATGGACCGGTCCTGGTCTGTGGCCTATTAGCAACCGGGCTGTGAGTTGTATAATTCTTTCATTACATATTACAATTTAGTAATAATAATAAGAAGACATTGGATTTATACCCTGACATCCACTCCGAATTTCAGAGTCTCTGAGCAGCTCACAATCTCCTTTACCTTCCTTCCCCACAACAGACACCCTGTGAGGTGGAGGGGGCTGAGAGAACTCTCCTCAGAAGCTGCCTTTTCAAGGACAACTCTGTGCGAGCTATGACTGACCCAAGGCCATTCCAGCAGTTGCAAGTGGGAAATCAAACCCGATTCTCCCAAGTAAGAGTCCGTGCACTTAACCACCACACCAAACAAATAGAAATAAAGTGCACAATTGTATCATCCCAAAACCATACCACAACCCCTTGGTATATGGAAAAATTGTCTTCCACAAAACTGGTCCTAGTGCCAAAAAGGTTGGGGACCGCTTGTTTTTTGGGACCCTGCTGTCTTCTCTGCCAGTGTCCAGAACTGCGTGCGGTATTTCAAATTGCAGCCACATCACAGCCAGTTTGGTGTAGTGGTTAAGTGTGCAGACTCTTACCTGGAAGAACCGGGTTTTATTCCCCACTCCTCCACTTGCACCTGCTAGCATGGCCTTGGGTCAGCCATAGCTCTGGCAGAGGCTGTCTGTTGTGGGGGAGGAAGGTAAAGGAGATTGTGAGCCGCTCTGAGACTCTTCAGAGTGGAGGGCACGATATAAATCCAATATCTTCATCTACCTCACAGGGTGTCTGTTGTGGGGGGGGGGGGGAAGGTAAAGGAGATTGTGAGCCACTCTGAGACTCTTTGGCGTGGAGGGCGGGATATAAATCCAATATCTTCATCTACCTCACAGGGTGTCTGTTGTGGGAGAGGAAGGTAAAGGAGATTGTGAGCCGCTCTGAGACTCTTTGGAGTGGAGGGCGGGATATAAATCCAGTATCTTACAGATTTACAGAAGGGCATAACAATACTACCCTAAGCAGAATTCTACCCTTCTGGGCTCAATGAAGTCAGTGGGCTCAGGAAAACACTAATTGAATTGCCCTGTCAGATATTCTCCAGACGTGGCCCCTTTAAACTTTTAAAGGGCTTCGCAACTCACCACCTCCTTGCCAGACTGTGATGGTGGGGAGGGTGTATCCTCGCAGCAAGTACACAGTCCCTATGAGCAAAGGCTGAAGAGTCTGGGATGTTTCAGTTTAGAAAAGAGACGAAAAAGGGGGGACATGAGAAGTTTAGAAAATCACGCATGGGGTGGAGAGAGCTGACAAAGAATAACTCCCCGCCCCCCTCAAAATACCAGAACTTGAGAGTGTCCAGCAAAGTTGAGGGGCAGTAGATTCAGGTTGGACAAAAGGAAATACCTTTTTACAGGGCGAATGATTCAAATGTGAATCGTGCTGCCGGAGCATGTAGTGATGGCCTCAGGCAAAGACAGCTTTAAAAGCGGATTAGCTAGATTCATGGGGGATAGCTACTAGCCATGGTGACTGAGGGGAACCTCCATGTTCAGAGGTAGTAGTCCTCTGAATCCCAGAGCCAGGAGGCAATGTGGGGGGAGGCGGGGCTTTGACCTTTATGGGCCGTTGTTGGCCCTCCATATGAACTGGTTGGGCACTGTGTGAAGATATTGGATTTATACCCCACCCTTCACTCAGAATCTCAAGAGTCTCAGAGCGGCTTACAATCTCCTTTACCTTCCCCTCCCACAACAGACATCCTGTGAGGTAGGTGGGGCTGAGAGGGCTCTCACAGAAGCTGCTCTTTCAAGGGCATTCCAGCAGCGGCAAGTGGAGGAGTGGGGAATCAAACCCAGTTCTCCCAGATAAGAATACGTGCACTTAACCACTACACCAAACTGGCTCTGGACTATACCAAACTGGATGCTGGACTAGATGGACCACTGGTCTGATCCATCAGGGTCTGATCCATCAGAGAGCCAGTCTGGTGTAGTGGTTAAGTGTGCGGGCTCTTATCTGGGAGAACCGGGTTTGATCCCCCACTCCTCCACTTACAGCTGCTGGAATGGCCTTGGGTCAGCCATAGCTATCACAGGAATTGTCCTTGAAAGGGCAGCTGCTGTGAGAGCCCTCTGTTGTGGGGGGAGAAGACATAGGAGATTGTAAGCCGCTCTGAGTCTCTGATTCAGAAAGAAGGGCGGGGTATAAATCTGCAGTCTTCATCTTCTTCTTATGTCCCCCACCCCCAGCGGTCCAGGGTCAGCAAGTTGGACTGTGGGTTGGTAAACTACATGTTTTAAAAAGGGAATATTAGGGAGCCAAACTAGTTAGCACTGTGTGGGTGTGTGTACAGTTGTTATAAAACCTGTCCAAAAAAAAAAAAATCTCTGGCAGATGTCTGCAAATGGAAATGTTACACCATAATGTAAGACAAGATTGTATTGTACTGGCGAATGTACTTTCCAGATCATAGACTTTTTGTAATGTACTTCTAAAATCCTAATGTACTTGAAACCTTGAACAACGAGTACTACTGTTTGGACATTTTGATGTCATAGATAAAGCACCGGGCTTGGCCTAGGGAGATATGGTTCTGGCTTGACCCCGCATTGGATGACTTTGAAAGTCAGGGTCTTAACTGATGCTGAAACAGAGGCGACATGATGGGAAGCTTCACCTGTGTGATCTCCACCCCAACCCTTCCACCTGACAGACTTAGCCCAAGGGATTTCTGAATGGAATAAGTTCGGCACCCATTAAGGAAACAGGAAGATAACAGTATCTTTTATCTGCTTCCAGGGACAGAGGAATGAGAAGTTCAGGAAAGAGGATAGAAACTATTTACAGGTGCTGGGCCAGTTCATTTATAAGCTAACAGATGATAATTTAGGAGTACAGAGAGCAGAAAATGGCCAAATTTTCCTCAGAAACCAAGGCCTAAGAGCCAGTGTGGTGGAGTGGTTAACAGGGTCAGAGTAGTATCTGGGAGACCCAGGTTTGAATCCCCACTTGGGCCATGGAAGCTCCCTGAGAGCCAGTTTGGTGTAGTAGTTAAGTGCGTGGACTCTTATCTGGGAGAACCGAGTTTGATTCCCCACTCCTCCACTTGCACCTGCTAGCATGGCCTTGGGTCAGCTTTTATCAATGTAAAAACCATTCTCCTAGTCAGGAATGTCTCTCCATAAACCCTTAAACACTTCCGCAGTCTACAAAAACTCACACAACCATTATATCCTTTACTTAAAACGTGCCATGGAACTACCACCCCTCTCCATTCCCTCTGCCAAGTTCTCCGATTTCTTCACCGTTTAGAACGTTTTAAAAAATTTACACAGTAGATTAAGGATTTACTTGCTCATTCTGTATGGCTGGTTCCATAAAGTTTTATAGAGAGAGGAGGAGAGAAACGCTGGCTCTGAAGAGAAGCGGGTGCTGCAGTCGTACAGCTGTCAAGTGAGTCTGAAAGGCTTTCAGTGGTTCAAATACAAAGATGAGTCCTTCTCTACAGCAACTGTCAGGAATGACCTTAGCACCCAACAACAATAAGATGGGGGCCCATGAGGTACACAATTTCCAAATCCCATCCCCCAAATTTAGTTTTCATAAGCTCCCAGGGCCTGGAGCACCATTTCCTTTCCTAGCACTTTATCCCCAACTCCTTTGCGCCAGTTTGGTGTAGTGGTTAAGTGTGCGAACTCTTATCTGGGAGAACCAGGTTTGATCTCCCCACTCCTCCACTTGCAGCTGCTGGAATGGCCTTGGGTCAGTCATAGCGCTTGCAGAAGTTGTCCTTGAAATTGCAGCTTCTGGGAGAGCTCTCTCAGCCCCACCAGGATGTCTGTTGTCGGGGAGGAGGAGGGTAAAGGAGATTGTGAGCCACTTTGAGATTCGGAGTTGAGGACAGGGTATAAATCCAATATCATCATCATCTTCTTCTTACCTAACTTACCTCGTAGGGTTGTTGTGAGGATAAAATGGAGGAAGAAGAAGATATTGGATTTATATCCCGCCCTCCACTCCGAAGAGTCTCAGAGCGGCTCACAATCTCCTTTACCTTTCTCCCCCACAACAGACACCCTGTGAGGTAAGTGGGGCTGAGAGAGCTCTCCAAGAAGCTGCCCTTTCAAGGACAACTCCTGTGATAGTTATGGCTGACCCAAGGCCATTCCAGCAGCTGCAAGTGGAGGAGTGGGGAATCAAACTCGGTTCTCCCAGATAAGAGTTTGCACACTTAACCACTACACCAAACTGGCTCTCCAGTGAGGATGATAATGATCAGGTTTGGGTCCCCATTGGAGAGAAAGGCGAGGAAGGAGGAGGAGGAGGAGGAGGAACTGGTTTTATACCCTGCTCTTCACTACCTGAAGGAGCCTCAAAGTGGCTTATAATCTCCTACCCTTTCTCTCCCCACAACAGACACCCTATGTGGTAGGTGGGGCTGTGAGAGAAATGAGGCTGGCCCGAGGCCACCCCAGGAGTGGGGAATCAAACCTGGTTCTTCAGATTAGAGTCTGCCGCTCTTAAACACTACACCAAACTGGCTCTCAAGACCCCACAGTCTCCCAATAAAGGATTTCTATCAGCCCTCTCCTCTGGAGGCACAGTCCTCTCCTTACCTTTACCACTGTGGCCTGCTCTTACCCAAAAGGCAGACTCTGAGACCTTTAAATTCTCTTGAGACCCGACTTTCCAGCCTAACACTCTGGGGACACACATCCTATTTCACTAAAACATGCCATCTCTCCTTTCCAACCCTTCCTACTACCATCTGGTGCTTCCAGCCTTTCCATTGATCCTGACTGGCTTCTAGTTGCTCTGCTCACACGCCAAACAGGACTCAAGGGGACTGGTGTTTTTCAGAAAAGGACAGGGCCTTTGTTCATACATCACAGGGACCTGGGGGGGCCAACGGCATGCCTACCTCACAAGGTTGTTGTGACAAGGTATGTCACCCAGAGCTCCTTTGGGGACAATAGAGAGCCAATTTGATGTAGTAGTTAAGTGTGCGGTCTCTTATCTGGGAGAACCGGGTATGATTCCCCACTCCTCCACTTGCACCTGCTGGAATGGCCTTGGGTCAGCAAAAGCTCTGGCAGAGGTTGTCCTTGAAAGGGCAGCTGCTGTGAGAACTCTCTCAGCCCCACCCACCTCACAGGGTGACTACTGTGGGGAGGAAGATAATGGAGATTGTGAGCTGCTCTGAGACTCAGAATGGAGGGCAGGATATAAATCCAATATCATTATCTTCAATAGCTGGGACATAAATCTGATAGATCTTGCTATCATCTCTCCCTTTCCCTCTAAGATGAGGGCAGCACTTATGGTTCAGCTTCTCTCCTCTATTTTATTTCCACAACAACAACATTGTGAGGTTATGCTGAAAGAGAGTGACTAGCCCAGCGTTTCATGGCAGAACAGGCATTTGGCGCAGCCGGAGAGCGTAACGGCCTTGACACACTTGCTGAATCCCTTCTCTTTCATTCCTTTTTGTTCTTGCTCAAGCCTCCTTCCTGCCTCTACTCTTTTTGAGTATTGCTCACCTGATCGACCTATGGATTACTTTTTGAATAATACACCACTCGGCCTGCATTTCCTGCAGTTACCTTCGGGTGTTTATTGAAGCTGGTTCCATCTCTGTCTGAGCTCATCTCTCCTCGACTTTAAAAGATATCTCCTGCAGGTATTCATTAATTTTTATCTCTTGGCTTATTATTTCCGTAGAGCCCCATTTCACAAATCGTTTTCTCAAGAGAGTCATCCAACGTCAAAAATGCAACATGTTCTCAGCTGCTGTGCTGTCCTGGGCTTCATCTGGCCCTTTTGCAAACATGACCCTGGAAGCATGGGCCCCCTTCCATATGCCTCTGCTTCATTAAACAAAAAAAGTTTATATACATACACACACGAAAGCATTCCCCGCAGAGGCAAACAGCCTCACCAGTCTGGAAGCTTTTATCTACCTTGTCCTTCTCCCAAGGAGTTCATAAGAACGTAAGACAAACCATGTTGGATGAGGCCAATGGCCCATCCAGTCCAACACTCTGTGTCACACAGTGGCCCCCTGACTGATTCTTCTTTCTCACTCCAAGAATTACTGTTAAATGCTGCTTCCTTTTTACTTATGGCATACCAAAGTAGATGTTTCTCTTAGCCAGAATTAGTTTTCTGTACATTGTACAGGGCCTAAGAACATAAGAGAAGCCATGTTGGATCAGGCCAATGGCCCATCCAGTCCAACACTCTGTGTCACATAAGAACATAAGAGAAGCCATGTTGGATCAGGCCAGTGGCCCATCCAGTCCAACACTCTGTGTCACATAAGAACATAAGAGAAGCCATGTTGGATCAGGCCAGTGGCCCATCCAGTCCAACACTGTGTCACATAAGAACATAAGAGAAGCCATGTTGGATCAGGCCAGTGGCCCATCCAGTCCAACACTCTGTGTCACGCAGTGGCCAAAAAACCCCAGGTGCCATCAGGAGGTCCATCAGTGGTACCAGGACACAAGAAGCCCTCCCACTGTGCCCCCCCCCCCAAGCACCAAGATTCTCTCTGTTTTATCCTCACAACCAGGGGTCATTTTGTAGAAAAATAGGTGGTGGAGCTCATCCAGGGGATTGCTATGCAGCTGCACCTACTATTCAATGGACAAGGTAGGTAGGTGTGGGGGGAGGAGGGGGGACCGTCAAAAAGGTTCAGGAGCTGCACTCCTGTGAGCTCCTGCCGAATTCAAGGCCTGCCCACAACAACCTTTTAAGGTGAAGTAGGATGAGAATAACCAGTCAACAGTCACCCAGGGACCTTCACGGCTGATTAGGAACCCCAACCCATCTCTTCCCAGTTCTAGTCTAATGCTAACTGCTGCACAACAGTGACTTTCCAGAAGAACTTCACAGCAACATGAGGAAGAAGTTAAAACAACAACAACCCAACTGCCATATGAAGCTTCGTGAGTCAGCTGATTGACAGATTCAGTCCAATATTCTGTATTCTGACTGGCAGCAGCTCTTCAGGGTCTCAGGCATAGGGTCTTTCCAGTCCTGCCACATGTGATCCTTTAAACTTTCAGTGCTGCAGGTTGAACCTGAGACTCCCCCCACCCCACTTATATGCACAGAAGGTGCTCACTCTGACCCCAGTACCAAATTCCCCAGCTGTGCGTGAGAAGAAGATATTGGATTTATATCCCGCCCTCCAATCCGAATCTCAGAGCAGCTCACAATCTCCTTTACCTTCCTCCCCCACAACAGACACCCTGTGAGGTGGGTGAGGCTGAGAGAGCTCTCCCAGCAGCTGCCCTTTCAAGGACAACCTCTGCCAGAGCTATGGCTGACCCAAGGCCATTCCAGCAGGTGCAAGTGGAGGGGTGGGGAATCAAACCCGGTTCTCCCAGATAAGAGTCCATGCACTTACACCAACCTGAGAGAGATGCTGTCCTGGAGTTATAGCATCAAGTTGTCTCTGGACATGGAGAAATGGACTGCTCTTGAATAAACCCTTGCTTGTAACCAGGGATGTGGCCTTTGTGACCAACATGGCTCCTAAAGGACATAAGGGAAGCCATGTTGGATCAAGCCAAGGGCCCATCCAGTCTGTCACACAGTGGCTAGAACCCACCAGGAGGTCTACCAGCGGGGTCAGAACTCCAGAAGCCTTCCCACTGAGGCCACCCCAAGCACCATGAATACAGAGCATCACTGCTGTAATAAGCGTTCCCTCTAGACCTTGTGGCTAAAAGCTACTGATGGACCTCTGCTCCATACGTTTATCCACCACCACATCTTGCAGCAGTCAATTCCACATGTTCACCACTCTTTGAGTGAAGAAGTACTTCCTTTTAAATCTGTTCTGAGCCTACTGCTCAGCAATTTCATTGAGTGCCCCTGAGTTCTTGTATTGTGAGAAAGGGAGAAGAGGTACTTCTTGCTCGACCTTCTCTATCCCATGGCTACTTTTGTAAATATCATGTCACCCCTCAATCGTCATTGCTCCAAGCTAAAGAGCCCTAACCTCTTTAACCTTCCTTCACAGGAAAGGTGTTCCATCCCCTTAATCATTCTAGTTGTCCTCGTGTCAATGACAGCTGAAAAGTCAGGCAGAAGTGTAACAGGCAGTGTATCCTGTCTATCTCTATGATAGAAGAGCTACACCTATTGGTTTTTTTCCTGCTTTAAAGGATGGTGTTGGAGTTCTGAGGAAGAAAGGTGGCCACTGTGCCTACAGGAAAACTGGGGCAACTATATTCACATTAGAAGAGGCAAGTCCTGCCTTTCTGTGAAAATGTTTTTCAAAAAGCTAAGCTAAGATTAGAATAACTACAAATGAATAAAAGTAATGAGTCAGCTGCTGTTAAAAATGATCATAAAAATAACAACAAAGTCAGTGGTAAAACCAATAATGGCAGTGAAGTCCATAAAGAATACGAAATCAGCAACTATATCAGCACCAATAAATACTGAAAAAAGGCAAATCCTTGAACAGATTAAAGCAAAGAGCACAAGAGATGAAATAATGAAAATCCCCTCCGGAACACTGGCCAACTTTCAGTAAGTTAAACATGCAAGATTCCTGGAACCTCCAAAGGGCTCCCTTAAAGTTTACACACATTAAAAAAGTAATGGTAGCCCCTGTGTAAGCACCAGCTGTTTCTGACTCTGGGGTGACGTCACATCATGACGTTTTCATGGCAGACTTTTTACGGGGTGGTTTGCCATTGCCTTCCCCAGTCTTTTACACTTTCCCCCCAGCAAGCCAGGTACTCATTTGACCGACCTCGGAAGGATGGAAGGCTGAGTCAACTTTTGGCCGGCTACCTGAACCCAGCTTCCGCTGGAATCGAACTCGGGTCGTGAGCAGAGAGTTCAGACCGCAGTACTGCAGTACTGCTGCTTTACCACTCTGCGCAGAGAACAGATCAAACACCTGTCCAGCTTCTTGGTCTGCAGCATTTTAGGAGCCAGATAACACTTTTTGGAGTGCTCACAAATTATTCATCTGGTTGAACATTTTGCTTGAAACCTCCCCCCCCCCCTCCATTTTGTAGTAGATGGGAATAAAAACTTTCTGGTTTTCTTTCCTCTCCCTGACCCCTTTGAATGTTGGATCCTAATGAAATTTAACTGAAATCCGGCCTTCTGGGATCACTCGTAATTGACTGAAAAGGTTTCTCAATTTCTCTGCTAAGCTCACCGAAAATTCCCAGCTGTGTCATGTCTGAAAACACAGACTTTGGGCTCCACAATGCCCCCCCCCTTCCTGTTCTTCTTCAGTGATTCCTAATTACTTCCCAGAGCCTTCCCTTGTGTGGGTCTTTGATGTCCTCGTTTGTGCAGTTCAATTTGTACAAAACTAAGCTAAGCTGAAACTTTGCCGATATGCATACAAAACTTGGCATACCTTGACAAAATTCTTAAGTGCTGATTAGTTTGTTTTTTTTTTAAACTTTTAGTAAAAACTTGCTTTGATGTTGCTTTTGAAGCAGAGGTCTTCATATGCCCCCCCTTTCCTGAGCATTTTGAAAACTAAGATAACAGTAATTATATTTACATTGAGTTGGGTCCAATGAGCCATAAGTGAAGCTTTACTTGTTGAGTTCTGTTTCCGGAATGGAATTTTCCTGTCCTCCTCTGTCTTCTGCAGTCTCCTCATCCCACCCACCCAAAGGTGCTTCGACAGCACGGGGTTCAGTGCAAGGAACTGCAGCTCATGTGGGAAATCTGTGGGAACCACGGACCTCTTCTTGTGGGAGCTGAAGAACACCTTTCCTCTTATATCTCTGCAATGAAAAGGACTAGAGACTTGCTTTAAAACTATACAAGCTGAGAATTCAGAAGAACCTACAGATTGTGGCACAAGATCACTGTAATGTGCTACAAAGCAACAGCAACAGCCAATTAAAGAAGAATCCCTTAAAAAGCCATTTGTGGCATGGGGAGAGAAAAATTCAGCAAAAACGGTGGCTGACTGAAGAAATGTGCACAACACTGCCTTTGCATTTGTGCCAGCGATGACAGGAAAACAAAAAGGCCTCACCATGTGGTAGCAGCCGAAGTCACCTCTGGATCCAACTCATTACACTTTTGCTAAATGTTTAAGACCTTCCATTCCGTGTTTAAAGACCTTCCAGTTTGGTGTAGTGGTTCAGTGTGCGGACTCTTATCTGGGAGAACTGGGTTTGATTCCCCACTCCTCCACTTGCACCTGCTGGAATGGCCTTGGGTCAGCCATAGCTCTCATAGAGTTGTCCTTGAAAGGGCAGCTGCTGTGAGAGCCCTCTCAGCCCCATCCACCTCACAGGGTGTCTGTTGTGGAGGAGGAAGATAAAGGAGATTGTGAGCCACTCTGCGACTCTGAGATTTGGAGTGGAGGGCGGGATATAAATCCAGTTTGTCTTCTTCTTCTTCTTCTTCTTCTTCTTCTTCTTCTTCTTCTTCTTCTTCTTCTTCTTCTTCTTCTTCTTCTTCTTCTTCTTCTTCTTCTTCTCATATGCGGACATATGAAGCTGCCTCCTACCATGTCAGGCCAGCGATGTTTAACCCAGAACCGTCTGTTCTGCTTAACGCTTAATGTGGTCCCAAGGTGCGGATTTTCCCCCAGCCCTCCTACCTCCTTTCCTTTGAGACTGGAACCTGGAACCTCCTTCATGCAAATTACATATACTAACAGTGCACATGAGCCCCTTCCATTTTTAATGCAAAAGTCCCCATGTCATTCCAGCTGTGGTCAGGGCCGGCCCACTGCCTGCCACCCTCCTCCATGGTGCCACCCTGCGGTGTCGCATCCCACTGCCCGCATGGTGGCAGTCACAGACTGTCCTTGGAGAACTTTACATAGACACAGTAACAAAGCAGCTGCAGAATAAAGTTTGTGCCCAGTGGCACATTTAAAACAAGTTTTATTCATGGCATACATATGCTTCCATGTGCTTGCACGCTTCTTTAAATACAGAGGAATAGTGGCTCCGTGGTAGAGCATCTGCTTGGGAAGCAGAAGGTCCCAGGTTCAATCCCCGGCATCTCCCAACTAAGAAGGGTCCAGCCAAATAGGCGTGAAAAACCTCAGCTTGAGACGCTGGAGAGCCGCTGAGAGCCAGTCTGAGTAGACAATACTGACTTTGATGGACCGAGACGGGTCTGATTCAGTATAAGGCAGCTTCATATGTTCATATGTGAAGTAGGGCAGGGAGGGCACCCGGGAAGGGAGGTGAAGGCACACAATCCAGCCAGCCAGCAGGCTTCAGTCTGTCTTTCTTCTGATTGGAAGGGAGGTGGAGCAAAGCTAGTGGGCTGGTAAGCAACCGCTGGTATGCAACCAATCGGGAGACGATGTGAAGCCACCAGACGATGTGCTGCGCAACCAGAGCATTTGCCTAGGGTACCTGGAGGGGGAGGGGGAAATGCCCAATTCAGCCTAATTTGCCTAGTGGAAGGGCCGGCCCTGGCTGGGGTTAATGTTGGGAAGGGGAGGGGGATGTGTAGGAGTCTAGGGACACACCAGGGGCAGGAGGTGAAGGTTTGCATATTTGGGTACAATGTTTGTGAGTTTTCTCCACAAGTCTTTTCCGGAGATATCCCTAAGTGGAGTTTGGGTCCCTCTTGTCAATCAAGCTGCTGCAGTGGTCCCTAAGTACTAATCTCTGTAAATATTTGAGCCCAGTGGCTCCTTTAAAACCAACAGAGTTTTATTCTGGCTACAAACTTTCATGTGCATGCGCTTCTTTTGGCACATTGAAACAGAAGTCACCAACCATTAAGTTTAGGGTTGGTGACTTCTGTTTCAACGTAGCTGAAGAAATGCGTGCGCACATGAAAGATTATGCCCAGAATAAAACTTTGCTGGTCTTAAAGGTGCCACTGGGTTGAAAATTTGTTCTGCTGCTTCAGACCAACACAGCTACCCACCCGAATCTTTCTGTAGGTGACAGATGTACTGCCCCGAGAGATCTTTACACGAAGTACATTTAGAAATTGTTATTATTAAAAGTATATGCCTATACATTGGTGGCTATATGTGGTGTTTTTAAACAGGTCAATATCATTCTCCAAATATAAAATTTCCTTTCAAAACTTTTTGTTGTTGTTGAGGGGGTGTAGGGTTGCCAACCTCCAGGAAGCGGCTGAAGATCTTCCGCTATCACAACTGACCTCCAAGTGACAGAGATCACAGGCCCGCAGCCAGAAAAAATCTTGGGGGGGGGGGGGGCCCAGGGGATAAATTTTTAGGTGGGGGGGGGCAGAACGGTCCTGGGGCTGAACGGATCTGATGCCCGACCTGCTCGCTGCTTCCTCACCTCGCAGGGGATCCCCTCCTAGCCAAAGCACGGACCCAGTCCCGGAGAGCATCAACTTGCAGGCACTTCTCCACATTCTGGCTTGCTCAGCAGGCCCCGCCCAGCTGCCCCACACACCCTCCTGTCCAGGCAAAAGGGTCCCTTTGGCGAGATGGGGCGCATGGATGAGGGAATCACCTTCATGGGGATCCCGCCTCCTCCCGTGGCTCCCTCAGCCAACCAGTGACCCCCAACATACCCACTAGTACACCTGAGCGAGCGAGGAAGGGGGAGTGTTCCCAATTCCTGCCCTCCTAGCAGGTCTGGAGCTCTTTGTTGCTTTGGGCATCCATCCCCCCAGGCGCCCCCCCCACCATGGTCCCGCCATACAACCGGTGGATAGCACGGGCTCCGGGGGCCCACGGGGTGGCAGGAGGAGGGCTGACTGAGCTGTCTTACATGCCTGAAGGCAGCCGGCGCACCGAGTAGGGAGCGGAGCGGCGAGGTGCGTCCCTCTGGCCGGCCAAGGCAGGCAGTGACCTGGAAGGAAATGGGCACCTCTGTGTGAGGAAGAAGTATCTGAGGTGGATGATGACCGGCGGGCGGGCAAGGCAGGAGGGATGGGAATGAGGGAGGCTTCTGGAGCCTCTAGGTTTCAAAGGCGAGGCCGCTCCGTCCCTCCCCACATGCTCTCTCGCATGCTCTCCCTCCCAATAGAGGGGCCCTGTAGAAGGAAGGGGGGGTTTCAATGGGGTGGCTGTGCCCTCGCCCCATGGCTATGAGCCTGAGAGATCAGTTCCCCTGGAGAAAATGGGTGCTTTGGAAGGCGGACTCTAGGGCAGTTCCCCTCCCCTTCGCTCCCCAAACCCTACCCCTTCTCAGTCTCCACCTCCAAAATCTCAGTCTCTACCCCCAAAATGGAGCTAGCAACTCTAAGCGGGGTGGTGACTGAAACTGGAATTAAACTTCTTTGTTCCAGCAAAAAATTCTTATGGCAAAGATGTCATGGATAAGGGACACGTGATGAAAACTGGGAACAAGAGAACTTGGTATTTGCTTCTGAAGATACGGGCTTTCATGTACCCCATCTCCCAGGCCAGCTTAACTGGTTCCTTTGTTGTGCTGGAGGAAGCACTGGACGCATAAATGATGTTTTGTAGTGACTGTATGCAGAATGCATAAATGATGGGATCTCTAGGTCCTTCAAGTGAGGGAAACTGCACAGGGTGGAAGATTTAACAACCTCTTTCTCCTCACACTATCCTTCCAACCAGAATTGGGCTCCTGCACCTGGGAACTGTATTCCAAAAAGAAATGCTAGGCTCTTTGACCACCCCACTCCCCACATTTTGCCTGGTTGGACCTCAGTCTCCACATCAGTTCAATGCCCTCCTCTCTTGGTCACATGAGGTCCAAATATTGTCAATTGAGGGAAAAGGGAGAAAGACGGAAAAGATGGCATCGTGCCGCAGTACTGGGATGAGAGGTGGGAAATCTAGTTTTTGAATCCTCACTCTGCAACTGGATAGCTTTTTTTAAAGCATTGTTTTTCAACCCTACCTACAGGGCTTTTTTTCGAGCAGGAACGCTGTTCCAGCTGGCTCGGCATCAGGGGGTGTGGCCTAATATGCAAATGAGTTCATGCTGAGCTTTTTGTACAAAAAAAGCCTTTGTGAAACAACAGCGACATCAGGGGGTGTGGCCCAACATGCAGATGAGCTCCTGCTGGGCTTTTTCTATTAAAAAAGCCTTGTTTACCTACCTTTCAGGTTGATATGACAGTAAAGTAGCTCTGAGGCTTTAGGAGAGACACAGGTAACCGAAGAATAAAGGACTGGTTTATACTTGGTCTCTTGCCAGGTTGTAGAAAGGGAGAGAAAAGAACCCCAAGTGAGGAATGGTAGGTCTTGGACCCCTGAACACCCAGATTTGTACCAAGGTTTTGCTCTAGAATCTGCTACAATGAAAGGGATTTTACGAGCAGGGCACATTTTAAATAGGAGTACAATACAGGGATATTCAGTATGTGCTTAAGATTTAAAAGGTTTCATATTTAATTTACAGGTATTTTTAGATCTCATAAAAACTGCAATACAAAATATTTACATCGAAATAAAGACAGCAGGCAAACTATATACGAAATCTCGCATTCTTTGTCTTGGGGGTAAATGTTGTTTTTTTTTTTAATGATAGAGCAGAAGATTTGTGTTGGGATAGTAACTACATCTCAGCATTTATTCTTTTCCCCCCAGACTTATCTTTTGTCAGCTTTGCTTGAGACCGGCGTATTTCTTTAGGGTATTCCCCGACTGCCTTTGCAGTTCCTCGATGTGTGCGTTTAAAACCTTTTCAAAGTCTCTCGCTCGCTTCTCTTCCTCTTGGAGGAACTTCTCTGTTGCGGTGGCAGGAAATGAGGTCTCCGGGGAAGGCTGAGCGATACAGAAGGATTGGCACAATTAGGACGGGCGCAATTACGGCACCGGCGACATTCCGCTGGCAGAAGGATCTTTGTGTTTGTATAGGCATTCTTCAGCTAGCTCCCCTTGCCGGGGGCTTTATACCCAGCTGGAGTGCATCCAGATCTATACTGGAACATTAGCTCAAAGACACACAGATACAGTCACGGTGCTTGAGCAGGCCCATGATTTAATGGTAAGGACGACAAATGTTTCTGAAACTTAAAGCCAGTCCCTGTTGTTGGTCTGATTTGTTTTTCATCCCGCACTGCCTTCAAGGAACAGACGTGGTCCTCTCATCCTCTCAACAGCCCTGTGAAGTAAGTAGGGATGCCAGGCTCCAGGTGGGACCTGGGAATCTCCTGGAATTACAGCTTATCTCCAGACTACGGAGATCAGTTCCCCTGGAGAAAATGGGTGCTTTGGAGGGTACACTCTATGACAGGGGTGTCAAACATGTGGCCTGGGGGCCGAATCAGGCCCCCGGAGGGCTCCTGTCAGGCCCCCAGGCAACTCCCTGTTATCTGCTTCTTTCTCCCTCTCTTGCTTCCTTCTGCATCACAACTT
Source organism: Heteronotia binoei (assembly GCF_032191835.1). Classification (NCBI taxonomy): domain Eukaryota; kingdom Metazoa; phylum Chordata; class Lepidosauria; order Squamata; family Gekkonidae; genus Heteronotia; species Heteronotia binoei. The sequence goes on from NC_083225.1 coordinate 176,294,062, forward strand.
GCTTTGCCAGGTTTGCTCAATCACACAGGAGCTACAGAGCAAAGCTCCTCCCTTGGGGAGGAAATGAGGGAAGGACAGCTAACTTTGCCAGGTTCTCTCAATTGCACAGCAGAGCTACTGAGCCAAGCCTCTCTTCCTTCTGTTGGCTGAGGCTCAACAAGCCAGCGAGGTGGATTAGGCTGAGTGTGCGTGTCTGTCTGCGTTCTTTATAAAGTTTATATCTTCCCTACCTGGCATTACATTTTATGACACACGTGGCTCAGCCTGACAAGGTGAAAAGCTGGTCTTCATAACAAATGAGTTTGACACCCCTGCTCTATGGCATTGTACTCGACTGAGGTTCCTGTCCTCTCCAGGCTCCACCCCCAAATCTCCAGAAGTTTCCTCAACTGGAGGTGGCAACCCTACCCCCCCATCCCCTGCTGGTGGCCAGAGCAGTCCCAGAAACCCTAGAGGGAGGCCAGAATGAGAGCAGGGTTGCCATTCCACAATTGGAGCTACTGAAGGGAACCACAAGGGTTATTGTGGCAAAATACGAAGGATAAAACTTCTCAGCACAATACTTTATAAACTAAAGCCAAGTGATACAAAACTAAAGCAGAGATACTCCAGTGTGATCCGATAGAACCACAAAAATATTTATCAAAGTCCTCAGTACAGGAGTGTTCTTGTTGGAAAGTTTTCTTCTTCTTTCTCTTCTTGGAGAATGGTTATCATTTTAACGGACGTTGAAATGATGGCCATTCTCAAATAAGAAAGCACTCCGTACCTGCTTGGTGGCCTCACCTGCCAACCCTAGCTGGGAGAGAGGAAGTGACCGGCCCAAGGTCCCTTGGTGGGCAGTTAGAGAATTAAACCAGAGTCCTTCTGGTCCTAGGCTAACAATCCCCATCTACATTTTAAGACATGGCTTATGTGCTTCTTAGCAGCCTGACTAGCCTAATCTTCTCAGAGCCTGGAAACCAAGCAGCACTGGCCACAGTCAGTACTTGGATGGTAGACCACCAAGGAAGACTGGGGATGCTATTTAGAGAGGCAGGCAATGGAAAACCGCATCTGATCATCTCTTGCCTTGAAAACCCCATGGTTCTGGGGCTGGCATGTTACTACTGCTGCTGCTGCTACTATTGCTATTATGAACTGTCGCATAATTTGACTTGTAGATGGTGTTCTGCAATTTGAGATCTAACCAATTGCTAGGGAATTACAGATGCATCTTCCACAGGATTCTTGCTGTTCCAAGCAACACTGTCTTCTGGAGCTGAACTGGTATTATTTGGTCAGCGCCCAGAATAACCAGGTGTTCCTTGAGACTTCTAGGCACTGCTCCAATGACAACTGGCACAAGGGATGTTCCCAGAGATGCTCTATTTAATAGGTCTTGGCATTTCATGATCTTCTCCTGTTCTTTCTTTTCTATTCTGCTGTCTCCTGGGATCACAATGTCAATGATCCAAACCCTATTTCTCATTTTCTCTACAACTGTGACATCAGGAGTGCTATGCTCCATATGTTTCTCTGATCAGAACTGGAAGTCCTAAAGAACCTTTGTTTCATGATTCTTCATGATCTTGTCAGTTTGTGCTCCCATGACATTTCTGGCGGATTGTAAGCCATGCTGCTTGCAAACATTCCAGTGCAACATAACTCCAACTCTGTCATGATGTTTTCCGTCAATCTGAGCAATTTTACTGCAGATTATTATTATTATTATTATTATTATTATTATTAGATTCTTAGCCTGAAAAAAAATTAATGTTGTGTTCCTTTTTTCTTTTTTTAACTCTTCTGAGACACTTGCAGCTAAGTGCTGGTTGATATATCCACACCTATCACCTTGTGACAGAGCACTGAGTGATGGCTTGCATGTGTGGATGCCCCGCACCATAAGGCGCTCCGGACGATAGGACGCATCTTCCTCCTGGAGGGCGATCCGCTGCCTCCGATCCCGGCGCTTCCTCCATGCCTGCCTGCCTGCCTGGCTCCAGCTCTGATGCTTACAGCAAGCGCCAGGATCGCTCCCTCTGCCCTCCGATCCCGGTGCTTGCTGTAAGCGTCAGAGCTGAAGCCAGGCAGGCAGTCATGGAGGAAGCACCCGCCCCCTCCGCAAACCCAGCGCTTTGCGAGCGCCGGCTGTGGAGGGGGCAGCGTGCTTCCTCCGTGCCTTTCTGCCTGGCTTCAGCTCTGACGCTTACAGCAAGCGCTGGGATCGGAGGGCAGAGGGAGCGATCCTGGTGCTTGCTGTAAGCATCAGAGCTGGAGCCAGGCAGGCAGGCGCGGGGGAAACGCCGGGATCAGAGGCGGAGGCAGCGGATCGCCCCCCCAGGAAGGTAGTACCGGTATCTTCGCTCCATAAGACGCACACACTTTCCCCCCTACTTTTTTGGGGGTGGGGAAAGTGCGTCTTATGGTGCGAAAAATACGGTAATTATAGCAGAGATATAAACTTTATAAGAGGCTGTGACGGAAAGCAAAGGGTTAAGAATAAACTGAAGGCGCACAGGGCTGCGTCAGGTGACCTGAGGGTGGGGGCAGAGTGCTCACAGCTCTCAGGGAGGGAAAAAGTTAGTTCATGACAAGAAACTGCTGAGGCAGGAGCTCAGTCAGGAGTCTGTCAGAGTTGGAGCCTGACAGAAAGACTGAGAGGGTCAGTTGGGGCCTGAGAAGGGCTGAAAAGATAGCTGATCCTGAGTGGAAGCTGGAGACGGAGACGGGGAAGTCTTCCAGAGACGGCCAGCTTGACCTAACCAGCCGAGAGGGCTGTGTGTGTGTGTGAGTCAGTTAAAGACCTGAACGGTCGCAGACACCAGGAAACTACGCTAAAGACCTAGTGAGGAGGTTGAGGGAGTAGATGTGGGTCAGAGACACCAAGAAGGGCTGAGAGAAGAGTCTTCAGTCGAGGGGTGTGACTAGACACATCTATCCCAAGAGGCCAGACCTCGACAAAAGGTGGAGAGGGAGTTGAAGGTGGACTGTGTAACTGTGCAAGACTCAAGAAAGTAAAAGTAATCGTGAAGCCTGAAACAAAAGATTAAGCCTGTGTAAATATATCCCATATCCCCAGTTCAAGACTGTTAGTAACAATAAATCTGTGGTTTTAAATTCAAGTTCTCGTGAGCCTATATTGTGTGAGAAAAACTACAAAGCTGCTGTGGTCCCATCCATCTAAACAAGTAAAATACCCCGAAGAGACTGAAATATAGAGATCCAGTGAGGCCGTGAGGCTGGCACTGCGATAATTGGTGGCAGCGGTGGGATTTCGAAGAAAAACCCCAAAATAAGTGTCACTAAGACACACAGAAAGTAGAGGGACACTGCAGTGAAGGAATTAAGACAGTTTTGTGAAAAATTCCTGTCAGAAATGGCTCCTCCTAAGAGAACTACCACAGCCACGGGGGATGGGCAGACACAAGAGGAGATTCCTGAGGAGAATCCTACTCATAGCATAGAGGCTATGAAAATACAGTTGGAATTGGCCAGAATAGAAGCAGAAAAACAAATTCAGATGGCCAAAATTCAAGTAGAAAGAGAGGAGAGAGAACACAGAGAAAGGGAAGCGGAAAGAGAGAGAGAGCACAGAGAGAGGGAACATGAAAGAGAAAAAGGAATGGAAATGGCTAGGCTGGAATCAGAGAGAGGAGTGGAAATGGCTAGGCTGGAATCAGAGAGAGAACACAGAGAAAGGAAAGCAGAGAGAGAACATGAGGAAAAAATGTACAGGTTGAAACTCCAGGAGATTCAAGGAAGGCCTGAGTCTCAACGTGATACTAGAAATGAGAGGCGCCTCACAGTAGAACAAAAGAAATTCCCCAAGTATCAAAAAGGGGATGACGTAGAAGCTTTTTTGTTTAATTTTGAAAGAACATGTAAAGATTTGAGAGTTGCTGATGAGGACAGAATGATTTATTTGAGACCTCAGATCTGTGGAGAGTTGAGTGAAATGTACTCTGAACTGAGGGATGAGGAAACTTCTGATTATCAATTGTATAAGGAAAGGGTCAGAGTCCGCTTTGGCTTAACAGCAGAGCAAAGCAGGAAAAAATTTAGAGAAATCAGAAGGAAGCCTGGAGAAACATACTCTCAACTAGGTTGTCGGTTAGACAGAGCCCTGAACAGATGGGTTGAAGGGAGTAAAGTTTCCACTTTAGAAGACCTGAAAAACTTAGTGGGCTTGGAACAGTTTTATAACCAAGTCCCCTCTCAGTATAGGTGGGTTCTGAGAGACAAGAAGTTGAAAACAGTAGAAGAAGCAGCTATGATTCTAGATGAGATTGAATCAGATCTAGGGAGATCAATGTGGACTGCTCCAACTAAAAACCCCCGAGTCTGGAACTCTCCAGAGAAGTCTGGGGCGGGTAACAACAACCCTGCAAAGCGGTACAGTCCACCTCCATATAGAAGGACCCAGGCTGCTTGCTTCCAATGTGGAGGAATTGGGCACTATGCCAAATTTTGCCCAGAAAAAGGGAAAAAGACCCCACCAGCTAAGACAGTTAAAATAGTGCAAAGTCAAAAGCAAGAAGTAGAAACAAACCCCTCACTTCCAGAGAACACACCACCAGAAAGACCCAATAGTGTTCTGAAAGTGTGGAAGGTGCAGGAGAGCTTGAGTGAGGAATATACTGAGACTGTGACAGTAAATGACAAGGAAGTCAAGGCTTATAGGGACACAGGGGCGCGTGTTACCCTAATACAGCCAGAATTAGTAAAAAGTCATCAGTATTTGCCTGGGAAAACTTACACCATAAAGGGCATTAAAGGACCTACATTTGAAGTGGCCCTAGCAGAAGTTCCTATCAAGTATAGAGAGTTCCAAGGTGATTGGATTGTGGGAGTCCTGAGTGACATAGGAACATCGCTTCTATTGGGCAATGATTTAGCTGATGAGTTAAAGAGACAGCAAGCTAATCCTGTCAACATTGTTACAAGAAGCAGGCCAGAAGAAGCAACTACTGAGGTGTGTGTACAGCAACCAGCAGAAGAAGAGGAAACAATGTTGCAGACCATCCCTGCTGCAGAATTCCTCAGAGAGCAGCAACAAGATGACAGCCTGAAGGAACTATGGCAGAGAACTGGGGTGAGTGACACTGACACTGAGATCACAATTGAACACCCATGCCAATTTAAAGTGATAGACCAGAAACTATACCGGGTGGCTTTAAGAAGAAAACATAACATAGTCTGGGAAAGAAAGAAGCAATTAGTCCTGCCAAGAAAGTATAGGATGCAAGTGTTGGATTTGGCTCATGCATCACCCATGGCCTCTCACCTTGGCATCAATAAGACAAGGGACCGAGTGCAAGAACGGTTCTTTTGGCCAAATATGGGCAAGGACATAAGGGCTTTTTGCAAATCGTGTCAGGCCTGCCAAATGGTGGGGAAAGCTCTAGACAAAACTAAGGGTCTATTACAACCAGTCCCTATAGTCACAGAAGCCTTTGGGAAGATAGGAGTAGATATTGTTGGTCCTATCTCCAGAGTGACCAGAAGGGGAAACAAGTACATCCTGACCATCGTAGATTATGCCACCAAGTTCCCAGAAGCGGTTCCACTTAAGGACATTGAGGCAAAGACAGTGGCGGAAGCCCTACTGACTGTGTTTTCAAGATTGGGTTTTCCAAAAGAGATGGTGACTGATTTAGGCACCACATTTATGTCAAATGTGATGCAAGAATTGTTAAGAGCTTGTGGAATCCGGCCTGTGACCACAACAGCATACCACCCACAAGCAAATGGACTCAATGAAAGGTTTAATGGCACCCTGAACCATATGTTAAAGACTTACGCATACAAGCATCCCAACGATTGGGACCAGAGGTTGCAACACCTGCTCTTCGGGTACAGGGAGGTACCCCAAGAAAGTTCCGGGTACAGTCCATTTGAACTGTTGTATGGAAGACAAGCCAGAGGACCCCTTGATGTTCTGAAAGAGGCGTGGTCCGGGAACGAGGACATCCAGGAGACAGATGTCATCTCTTACCTACACGAACTACAACAGCATCTGCAGGAGGTGAGGACGGCTGCTGCAGACAACATGAGAAGATCGCAACGACGGCAGAAGCAGTGGTACGACTCCAAGTCCAGAGACAGAGAGTTCAAGTCAGGAGACAGAGTACTGGTGTTGAAGCCCAGGAAGAAGAACAAGTTAGATGTGGCCTGGGAGGGACCTTATACCATCGCCCATAAGGTCTCCAACGTGAACTATGTAGTGAACTTAAGTGAAGATGGGGAACAATGTAAAGTGTTCCATGTGAATATGCTAAAACCTTATTTTGACAGGGGTAATTTGGTTTTAGTTGCAAAGAAGGGAGTCAGGGAGGGAACTGAATTGTCGGGTTGGGGGAAAATATCCCAGGAAGAAACCATTAAGGAGGTTCAGTTCGCCCCTTCTCTTAATGGAGAACAGAGAGCCCAATTACAAACGATATTGGGAGGGTACAAAACAATCTTTTCAGATGTACCAGGGAAGACGAACTTAGTGTGTCATAAGATTGACACAGGGGATTCGAGGCCTGTAGCACTCCAACCATACAGAGTGACTGGCCCGAATGCCAAGTATGTACAGCAGGAGGTAGAAGAGATGTTACAACTGGGTTTAATTGTACCTTCAGAAAGTCCGTGGGCCTCACCTGTAGTCCTAGTACCCAAACCAGACAAAACTATGAGGTTTTGTGTGGACTACAGGAGATTGAATAAAATAACAGTACCGGATGTGTATCCAATGCCTCGCATAGACGAGTTAGTCGAGACAATTGGAGCTGCCAATTTTATTTCCACCTTAGATTTGACAAAAGGTTATTGGCAGGTAGCTATGGATCCAAAAGATCAACAGAAAACAGCGTTTATAACCAAGGAGGGACTCTTTGAGTTTACTGTGTTACCATTCGGGTTAAGGAATGCTCCCTCCACATTCCAGAGAGTAATTGATAAGATGTTAGTGGGACTGAAAGAATTTGCGCTTGCATATATTGACGATATTGCTATTTTCAGTGCTACATGGAAGGAACATTTGCAGCATGTGGCCATTGTGTTACAACGAGTGAAAGATGCGGGTCTCACCATTAAGGCATCTAAGTGTCAACTAGCCATGGCCGAGGTTAAGTATTTAGGGCATGTGCTAGGAGGAGGTAAGGTCAAAGCAGATTGGGGAAAGGTGCAAGCCATACATGAGTGGCCTAGACCCCAAACTAAGAAGGAAATTCGAGCGTTTTTGGGCGTAGTAGGATACTACAGGAGGTTTATACCTGAGTTTAGCACGATAGCAGCACCGCTATGTGAGTGCACCAAGAAGAAGAACCCTGATCCAGTAATCTGGAATGCAGAGTGTCAAAAAGCGTATGAACATCTGAAAGTGGTTCTGACCACTGAGCCAGTGTTGAAAACTCCAGAGTTTTCAAAGGAGTTTACCCTCTTTACTGATGCATCTAATGTTGGGGTAGGTGCAACATTAAGTCAGCAAGGAGAGGAAGGACTGTATCATCCAGTTCTGTATCTGAGTAAGAATGTATATAATTTTGAAGTTGGTATTATGACAAAAGTGTTATAACGTAGTGTAACCCAAGCAAGTGTGCCCATGTCCCATTGCTCAGCAAAAGGCTGAGACCTTTCGCCTTGCGCAATGTCTCAAAAGGGGGAGGGACATGTGACGGAAAGCAAAGGGTTAAGAATAAACTGAAGGCGCACAGGGCTGCGTCAGGTGACCTGAGGGTGGGGGCAGAGTGCTCACAGCTCTCAGGGAGGGAAAAAGTTAGTTCATGACAAGAAACTGCTGAGGCAGGAGCTCAGTCAGGAGTCTGTCAGAGTTGGAGCCTGACAGAAAGACTGAGAGGGTCAGTTGGGGCCTGAGAAGGGCTGAAAAGATAGCTGATCCTGAGTGGAAGCTGGAGACGGAGACGGGGAAGTCTTCCAGAGACGGCCAGCTTGACCTAACCAGCCGAGAGGGCTGTGTGTGTGTGTGAGTCAGTTAAAGACCTGAACGGTCGCAGACACCAGGAAACTACGCTAAAGACCTAGTGAGGAGGTTGAGGGAGTAGATGTGGGTCAGAGACACCAAGAAGGGCTGAGAGAAGAGTCTTCAGTCGAGGGGTGTGACTAGACACATCTATCCCAAGAGGCCAGACCTCGACAAAAGGTGGAGAGGGAGTTGAAGGTGGACTGTGTAACTGTGCAAGACTCAAGAAAGTAAAAGTAATCGTGAAGCCTGAAACAAAAGATTAAGCCTGTGTAAATATATCCCATATCCCCAGTTCAAGACTGTTAGTAACAATAAATCTGTGGTTTTAAATTCAAGTTCTCGTGAGCCTATATTGTGTGAGAAAAACTACAAAGCTGCTGTGGTCCCATCCATCTAAACAAGTAAAATACCCCGAAGAGACTGAAATATAGAGATCCAGTGAGGCCGTGAGGCTGGCGCTGCGATAGAGGCACAAACACAATTAAAGATGTTTAAAAAACATCAGCACTCGTTGGTCTTAAACGTGCTTTCTTTGTATCTTGCTCATGCGATCCAGGGAACTGGGCAAAGGAAACTCTGTCTCTTTCCTTCCTTCCCCAGGGGACCAGGAGGGTGAGGAGCCTCAGCCAACAGAAGGAAGGCAGGCTTGGCTCAGTAGCTCTGCTGTGCAACTGAAAGAACCTGTCAAAGCAAGTTATTCCTCCCCCCCCCTTCCTCACCAAGGGTGGAGCCTCAGTCAATGGAGAAAATAGAAGCTTCACTCTGTAGCTCCTGTGAGATTGAGTAAGCCTGGCAAAGCAAGTTGTGATGCAGAAGGAAGCAAGAGAGAGAAAGAAGGAAGCAGACAACAGCCAGTTGCTCAGGGGCCTGATAGGAGCCCTCCGAGGGCCTGATTCAGCCCCCAAGCTGCATGTTTGACACCTCTGTTATATGGTGCTCTGTATTCCCCCTTGGCTCTATAAATTTGGTAAAACAGAGAAGTAGAAATCGCTTTTCCTTCCAGATTTTACTCTAGTAGATCTTTTGCATTTTAGGGTGGAACAGGTATAGATCTTCGCACACAACAAAGAGGCTGGAAGCGACTAGAATTGCAAAGATAATGACTATACGCAGCAGATCCAGGCAGGAGATAAACACCTCTCTCCCCATCCATACCTGTAGATGAAGGGAAGGTATATCTTTCTCTAATGCACTGGCCCATCTCATCCCCACAACATCCCACAGCAATACCCCTTGATACATGACAGACAAACCTGTGTATCTATCCCTTCTCTCTTTTTGTAGCATTGCACACTTGGAACGTCTGCCCCAGCCATGTGCACAGTTTCTGTTGTGCCTTAGCTGCCTGCTAGATTAGAGCTGACATGGCTTGGTCGAAATCAAGAGCCTCGTATCACTTCCACTAAAGGATGGGGTGTGAACTTGTTTGTTTTGTCAGCGCCAAGGTGTTTCTGTTGGGAGGGACGGTGGCTCAGTGGTAGAGCATCCGCTTAGGAAGCAGAAGGTCCCAATTTCAATCCTTGGCATCTCTAACTAAAAAGAGTCCAGGCAAGTAGGTGTGAAAAACCTCAGCTTGAGACCCTGGAGAGCCGCTGCCAGTCTGAGAAGACAATACTGACTTTGATGGATTCTGATTCAGTATAAGGCAGCTTCATATGTTCATATGTTAACAGGGAGCATTCCATAATCCAGGTTCTAAAAAAAAAAACCCTTGTGCAGAAGAAGACGACTGTATATATACACCCCTCTCTGAATCAAGAGTCTCAGAGCGGCTTACAATCTCCTTTTTTTCTTCCCCCACAACAGACACCCTGTGAGGTGTGCGGGGTTGAGAGAGCTCTCACAGCAGCTGCCCTTTCAAGGACAACTCCTACGAGAGCTATGGCTGACCCAAGGCCATTCCAGCAGGTGCAAGTAGAGGAGTGGGGAATCAAACCCGGTTCTCCCAGATAAGGGTCTGCACACTTAACCATTACACCAAACTGGCTCACATCTCATCTGTATTTGTATCATTCACATCTGTGAGTGATACAGCTCACATCTGTGTTTGTTTCACTCTGATCTCTTCTCACTTAGTTACCTGGCACTGGCTAACTCTCTGAATGTGCAAACTACCTCTCCACGCTGGGGGCCCCTGTTGAAGGCGAAGCCTTGTGAATGTGATTTAAAAACCACCACAAACAAAGTTGAGAGTTACTGACCATCTGGCTTTCTTCTATAACATGAAGATGGCTGAGCAACGTATCAGATTGATTTCTTTCCGGAAGGTAATTGCCATAATATGCAGGATATACTGCTGGTGGTGATCGAGATCTGCCGTCTATTGTAGGTTCGCGATCTCTGCACGGTCTCGGAGAAAGCAAATTTGCAGTGTTTTCAGTACTGGCAATATCCCCTTGGCCCTTCCAGGTAGGAATCTGGGTTCTGCAGTGGTCAAGGGTTTCGTAAGTTGCAGATTGTGGCGTCCATTCCTTTTCATTCCGCGCTGGTCTGAAATAACAGTACAAAAGGGTTTCGTGTTAGGCCAGCTACACTTTGCAAAACATCACTTGTGTGCCAAAATATTCTATTCCAACTTCGTCTGTAGGATTTCATTTAATTTCTTTGATTAAAGATATTTATATCCTGCCTTTTTTCTTAGGAGGCCAAAGCAACGAACAGCAGATTTAAAAAGAGTTACACAACACTTATCAACTGAATGTTACACAGAAAGATCACAGAAAACCTTTTGAAATGGAAATAAAAGGTCTTTACAGACCTTCTAAAAGTCAGCAAAGATGGAATCCTCGTATTTCCAGTTGTGGGAGAATTAGAGAAAATGTGAAGGAGGCACTGTTTTTTTTTATTTGTGGAGTGCACCTGGCATGTGGGCTTATACAGGGAGCAATGTTCCCAGGCTGTAAAAGTAACTGCAAATACCTTGAATTGATTCCAGAAACAAATCGGAAGCCGGGGAAGATATTTTAGAAGAGGAAAAGCAAGATATATGTGGCTCTTCCTTGTCACCAGGCCTCAGATTCAGCAGGAGTTCACAGGAGTGCAGCTCCTGAACCTTTCTGAGGGTTCCCCTCCTCCTTCTCACCTTGCCCAATAATAGTAGGTGCAGCTGCATATCAATCCCTAGATGAGCTCCACCACCTATTTTTCTACAAAACGACCCCTGCCTGTCACCAAACGAGAAGCTGCATTTCGAATTTGCTTTAGCATCTGGGTTATCTTTGAGTGGCCAAGTGCAAAGTAATGCACATTGGGGCCAAGAATCCCAGCTACAAATACAAGTTGATGGGGTGTGAACTGGCAGAGACTGACCAAGAGAGAGATCTTGGGGTCGTGGTAGATAACTCACTGAAAATGTCAAGACAGTGTGCGTTTGCAATAAAAAAGGCCAACGCCATGCTGGGAATTATTAGGAAGGGAATTGTAAACAAATCAGCCAGTATCATAATGCTCCTGTATAAATCAATGGTGCGGTCTCATTTGGAGTACTGTGTGCAGTTCTGGTCGCCGCACCTCAAAAAGGATATTATAGCATTGGAGAAAGTCCAGAGAAGGGCAACTAGAATGATTAAAGGGCTGGAACACTTTCCCTATGAAGAAAGGTTGAAACGCTTGGGACTCTTTAGCTTGGAGAAACGTCGACTGGGGGGTGACATGATAGAGGTTTACAAGATAATGCATGGGATGGAGAAAGTAGAGAAAGAAGTACTTTTCTCCCTTTCTCGCAATACAAGAACTTGTGGGCATTCGATGAAATTGCTGAGCAGACAGGTTAAAACAGATAAAAGGAAGTACTTCTTCACTCAAAGGGTGATTAACATGTGGAATTCACTGCCACAGGAGGTGGTGGCGGCCACAAGCATAGCCACCTTCAAGAGGGGTTTAGATAAAAATATGGAGCACAGGTCCATCAGTGGCTATTAGCCACAGTGTGTGTGTATATATAAAATTTTTTGCCACTGTGTGACACAGAGTGTTGGACTGGATGGGCCATTGGCCTGATCCAACATGGCTTCTCTTATGTTCTTATCTTCTAGGGCTGCCCCCACATAGTACCTGTTGCAATAGCCCAGCCTGGATGGAGGCTGCAGAAACTCGGAACAATACAGCAAGGTCACCCCTGTCCATGACAGTTGATGACCTATGCTTAAGGGATCGTTTCCTTCCACAAATAAAAAAAATCCAACAATCTAAGGCCGCTTTATATGTCCATGGGTTATGCAGGTCTAGGTTTAGATAGCCTTTCCATGATGGATTCAGACAGCCTTTCCAATACGACAGCAGCTCAGCACTTGTAAAATTTTCTACTTATTTTGCTCACGATACAATGAATTGCTCTGCCTTCCCCTCCCCCATTTTACACCGTTGGCACTGACTCCAACAGGTTAGGGAAGAACAGAAGGCCACAAATGACGTCTTCCCTCAGGGCCAAAATACGCTCAGGGATCCCATCCGGGCAGCTGCTCATGTTGGCCTGAGTCCGACTCGACTCAGCAATATTTGAAGCCTTCCTTCAGCCAAAAGAGTCATCTTCCAAATCAAGTAGTTTTTCCTTTAATTTTCTCCAACCTAAGACAGGATACTGCCCTTTATCATTCATATACTAGGTTTGCAGACTTTCATCTATTTTAAAAACGGATCAGAAGCACAGGCTGCTGGATGGACTGAAGATCCACCTGGTCCAGCATCTTGTTTCATGCGAGGCTCTATTAAGAAGCTTGTGTGTGGGCTGTGACTGCTATTGCCTCCGTAATGTGAGAAGAGTGTTGCTAGTCCTCATTGTATGGTAGTCTGCCTCTGAGCTTGGAGGTTCCCTGTTTTGGCTAACAGACTGACCTGTCATGAATTTAGCCGATCCTTTTCTTTAAAGTCAACAAACGTCACCACCACATTTGGTAGCAGCAAATAACCAACTAAGGTAACTAGGCATTGCATGAAGGAGGACTTTTTTAAATGATCCACCCAGCTGCTGCATTATCTGACGGCCAAATTCGATGGCGCTGAATCCAGCAGGTTAGGAAAGGAGGACGGACGTACACAAGAACACAAGATCATGAACGACATCTTCCCCAGGGGCCAAAATATGCTCAAGGACCCCATCTGGGCAGCTGCTCCTTGCATCTGCCAAAGGAGCATGGTGCCATTTTGGAGTTTGTTCTTCTACTTTTAAAATGGCTGTGGAGACCCAATTCTGACAGGGGCCATGGGGAAAACTGCTAGGCCCTCTAGCAATTTAAAAAAAATAAAAACTAGATCTAAAATGGCACCACATCCCTTTGGCAGACACAGTATGGTTGCTGGCTCCAGTTTGGGAAATACCTGGAGATTTTGGGAGTGGAGCCTGAGAAGGGCAGGGTTTGGGGAGGGGAGGGGCTTCAATGAGGTAGAATGCCACAGAGTCCACCTCCCCCAGCAGCCATTTTCTCCAGGTGAACTGATCTTTGTTGCCTAAGAGATCTCCAGATCCAGGTCAAGAAACTCCTGAATATTTGGAGATGGATGGAGCCTGGGAAGGACAGGGACTTCAGTGGGGTACAATGCCCTAGAATTCACTCTCCAAAGTCCACATTTTCTCCAGGGGACCTGATCTCTGTAGATAAACTGTAATTCCAGGGAATCCCGAGGTCCCCTCTTGGAGGCTGGCATCCCTATCGCCTACCACCGGGAGGCTGGTCAGCCCTAACACAAAGGGACATAATATCATCTTGTTTGACCCCCAAGAAACTGTCTTCGACCAGCTTAGCTACGTTTTCCCTTGTGAATGCATTCTGCATTTGGGAGTTTATACATTTTAAAATTCTCACCAGTCGCAACTGGGAACAAACAGGTGAAGTTACGTGCATCTATTTGGGCTTTTTTTATCTCTATCCCCTCCCCCATGGGCAAACATTACCAAGCCTCTTTAACATAAATAGCACAAACGCATTAGCATGGCATCTGGAAATTGGCAATTATGAAAAAAAAAAAGCTTTGGGAAAAAAAGGAACACCACATGTTTTCTATTTTTGCTATATCAAAGATATCCTTTTGCCCTTCATTCCGTGGTATAATTGCCATGGAAACAGAACAGCAAATTAAAACCGAGGGAAAAAAACCCTGGTTCACACCCTGGAGTCAGAGTCAGATCACAATAGCTTGGGTTTATCTGTTTCTGTTTGATAATATAGCGGTGGTTTGCTGGGAAAATGTTGATGCCTTTTCACTGAGACATAAAGCTGAAACCAGCAATGGAACAGCCTTGATTTGTAGACTGGATGGGAATGTGCCCCAAACCTCACAAAACATACATATCAGAATTTGTGGATGAGCTGAAGTTGGTCCATTCACACTTGTTATCGATTTGCACTCATATAGTTAAATAAGTGCCCCGTGGCGCAGAGTGGTAAAGCTGCAGTACTGCACTTGGAGCCTTCTGCTCACGACCTGAGTTCGATCCCAGCGGAAGCTGGGTTCAGGTAGCCGGCTCCAGGTTGACTCAGCCTTCCATCCTTCCGAGGTCGGTAAAATGAGTACTTAAGCTTGCTGGAGGGAAAGTGCAGATGACTGGGGAAGGCAATGGCAAACCACCCCGTAAAAAGTCTGCCGTGAAAACGTTGTGAAAGCAATGTCACCCCAGAGTCGAAAACGACTGGTGCTTGCGCAGGGGACTACCTTTTTATATAGTTAAATATGTGTAAGGCAAGGATTCTTAACCTTTTTTGTGCTGTACTGCCTTTTTCGCCAGTATGGTAAAGTCTATGGACTCTTTCTCAGAATAATTGTTTTTAAAATACGTAACATCAAATACATAGGATAACAAAGGAAAGGTAAACAGGAAGATGACCATTTTTAGGTCGAAATGCATCAGGCCAAGTGGTTTCCCGTTGTGGTTTTATAATTTCACAAAGGAAGGAGGCTATTGAAGGGCCCCCAACTGTTTTTAACTTTCTATAATAATAAATACATGCATTTTTGTTTACGATTCAATGTTATATTTTGCTTTTAATTTTTGGCCCTTAAGTTGTATATTAACCTTTTACCTCATCATTTCTGCCTGCCATATGCTTTGCTGCCGGAGTCTCCTGTCAAGTTTTACAATTCTTAGACTGGAGGAGGAATAAGGATGTGCTGAAGCACAGCGATCTTAGTGAACTAGTCAAAGGCGAGAGAACTACAACGTGTGGGGGCTTCCTTTGAGAAGCATTTGGACGTTTCAGCTGTTTTTCTTTTTTTTTAAAAAAAATTATTTCATTCATTTGTAGTCTGCCTTCTTCATTGCAAGACTCGAGGCAGATCGCACAGTGCCAGCCTTGGCAGTCAATAGGGTGTGACATCTAATAAGCAACACAATTTGGAGCTGGATTACAGAAATTTGAAACAAAGCAAGAAGTATTAAATGTGACAAGTTAAACAAGGCAGAAAACGGCATTACATAAGGAGGAGGCAAGGCAGGGGTGCAGGGTAATACGGATAGAGAATAGATAATGGAGACTATGTGCAATAACAGTCTGCAGTCCCAGTCCTGTTATTAAAACACTGTCCTGGACCATTCTCTTATAGTACAGCCCTATTACGTCTATAGAAATACCCCCCTGAACAATTCTATTGTGCAGTTTGCAGGATGATGGAAGCAAGGGAGGCCTTTCTGTCCTCCTCAGGCTTGCCATGATTCAATGGAACCTCCTTGTTTTGTAGAAAAACAGGTGTGGAGCTCATTAGCAAATGCCCCC
Organism: Heteronotia binoei; assembly: GCF_032191835.1. NCBI lineage: Eukaryota > Metazoa > Chordata > Lepidosauria > Squamata > Gekkonidae > Heteronotia > Heteronotia binoei. The sequence goes on from NC_083225.1 coordinate 176,309,722, forward strand.
TAGCCAAAAGCAACCCAAGAAAGGAGAGCCCCAGGCAAGCGAGGCCTGCTTGGGCTGGCTAGAGATTCACTGGCCTCACTCACCCGGGGCTCTCCTGGGCTGCCCCTCCCCCCAGTAAAAGAGCCAGCAAGCCACCCGCCACCCAAAATCACATAAGAAGTGGAGAAAGGGTGGTGCAGGCTTCTCTAAGGGTTAATGAGGGCTGCCGGGGGTGTGGCAAAGCTAGCTGGCTGGCTGCCTGCTATCCTAATCCAGGAATTGTTATGCAGCTGCACCTACTATTCAATGGAGGAAGGGGAGGAACTGTCAGGAAGGTTCAGGAGCTGTACTCCTGTGAGCTTCTGCTGAATCTGAGGCCTGGTAACCTTTCAAATATCAGCGGCAGAAAGCAGGAGAAATTTGTTATTCCTGCAGGATTGACTCGGTCAGGTGTGCATCTTAACTGCAGGTATGCTTGTTCCTTGGCCATCTGACCTCTTCCACCTATCGATAATGGGCATATATGTCAAGATGGGCAGCCATGTTAGTCTGTCCGTAGCGGTAGAAAAGAGCTGCTTCAAGACTAGCAAAATTTGTGGCAGGAAGAAGCTTTTGAGTCCAAAGAAGTGAACCAAGTGACTCATGAAAGCTCGTTCCTTGCCACAAATTTTGTTAGTCTTTAAGGTGCTGCTGAGTGTGTGTGTGTGTGTGCACTTGTGTACAGCTGCAACAAGTGCTGTCAAATGCGGAGGATGGATCGCTTGCTCTCCTTGAGGACAATGGTTCCTGACAAGGCATCTGCATGCACAAGTTTCATACCGCTCACCTAACGAGCCACCAACCCATAATGTTCAAATATGTGTCATGTCCCACCACCAGTTTCTAAACCGATAGTGCTGTGGCAGGGGGTTCTTTTTGCCTAAAGAAGCGGGCTGGGAAGGGGACGCTTAATTCTTTCCCCTGGCTGCTGTTTTGTTCTGCAGCTCTCTCTCCCAGCTGCTTTCCCCCCACCAGTTGCACGTTTACACTTGGAAAATGCTAAACGCATCTCTCCATTTTTTTTTTTTAAAGGCAAATCCTCCCTGAAGCTGTTTTCGTTTGCACACTGGTTGTCACAACATCATTACGCACACTTGCACGTAAAGCGTAGTTTGCTCTTAAACTACCTGCTGTCTCTACATACTGTCTGTCCCACAGGCTGGGCAGAGCAGACTGGTAAATAGGTCTCTTTAGGGCTCTAATCATACACCGTGCAAAACAGGAGGTGAAACTGCCCAAGATGATCATTTTAGGTAATCGCTGGCTATTTCTGAATCAAGATTTCAGTTCACCAGAAAGGTAAATCTGCAGGTTCCACATAATTGCTATGGAATCCTTGGACTGAAGCCGGAAAACTGCTGCCTAGAACTGTCCTAGTGCTCCACTCCAAAAGCTTTCCTACCGGCGTTTCCCCCCCCCCCCCCCAAATTGTATCTGGTTTGCTGCCACTGTCATAAAGGAGCTGAAAATATTTTTAAAAAAACATTTCTAAAACGTCACTGTTTTTAATGATATATTTGATCTATTTAATTCAAAAGATGACTGGCTAAAAATGAGTGGGAGCCAGATATATATAGACACGCACAAAAATTATTTCTTCTTCTTGAGCTCAGGATATCTTTAGCATCTCCTACTGTTCTTGCCTCCTTGCTTTTGAATTTCAGGCAATATTAATTCATTGGGCACCATCTGAAATGCACCAGCTTTTCATACCACGTCGACGAAGGACACCGATGTTGCAAAAATAATAGAAATGTTTTTAATGAGACTTCTAAAAATTGCAACCGGTAGCCGGGGAAAGATATGAGACGGGAGGTGTAGTTCAAGCTGCTTATTAAAATCATCTCTTGCCAAGCAGTTTATGTCTCCCGCTGGCTTCTCCAATCCCTCATTTTTTTTATTAGACTCTATTAACAACTCCTGCATAAAATGAATAGCAAGAGGAGGTCCAAAATGATATAACCTTACAAAAGGTTTTAAAATATGATACCACGGTGTAAAAGGTCAAGACAGTTGTTGGCTGTAATTAACAAGACCCTCTTTCTACGATCTGGAAAGGTGTAAAGCCACCAGTCTCAGCTTTAACATGGTCTCCTCTGGAATACACAGTTTAGACTGAAGAAGCAATTCAGAAATGTTTCACAGAAAAGGTGGCAGGATGACAGAAGTTCTAGAAGGGAAGGCTGAAGATGCTAGAAAAGGGAAGGTGCTGTAAGCCGTGTTAAGAGCCCCACTAGGGAGAAAAACAAGGTATAAAAATCTAAAAATAAAGGGCAAAATTAGAATCTTGTAAATGCACACACAGATTAGGGTTGCCAAATCCAAGTCAAGAAATATCTGAGGACTTTGTGGGGGAGCCAGGAGCAAGGGTGTGACAAGCATAATTGAACTCCAAGGGAGTTCTGGCCAGTACATTTAAAGGGACCACACACCTTTTAAAATGCCTTCCTTCCATAGGAAATAATGAAGGATAGGGGCACCTTCTTTTGGGGCTCATAGAATTAGACCCCCTCGGTCCAATCTTTTTGAAACTTGGGGGGTATTTGGGGGAGAGGCACTGGATGCTATACTGGAAATATGGTGCCTCTACCTCAAAAAACAGCCCCCCTGAGCCCCAGATACCCGCGGATCAATTCTCCATTATTTCCTATGGGAGTAAGTCCATAGGGAATAACAGAGTTCCCAGCAGACATTTCCCTACCCTCCCCCTGCTTTCTGATGACCCTGAAGTGGGGGAGGGCCTCCAAACTGGGGGATCCTCTGCCCCCACCTGGGGATTGGCAACCCTAACACAGATTAGTTTCTGCCATCTGCAGTGCAGATTATAGGGTTGCTAAGTACCTTTAAGCCCCTGGTGGGGCTCAATGATGTCATCCGGAAGTGACATCATCGCACCAGCGATGTTGTGTAGCAACAGCTCTAGGCGATTCCGGGAAAACTATGGTTTTCCCAGACACTCTAGCCCAGGGGTCCTCAACCTTTTTAAATAGGGGGCCAGTTCACTGTCCCTCAGACTGTTGGAGGGCCGGACTGCTGTTACTGTACAAGGCCGTGGGCCGTCAGTTCTCCGTCTTCTGCATCTCTCTCCCTTCCCCGCACCACACACCCGGCCTGGGAACTCACCTCACCTCAGTATCACCTCACACTCTGTCTCCGCCGCCTCAGCCCAGTGCCGGAAGTGTGCGTTGCTAATGCAAGTTTAGGTCGAACGTCACTTCTGGTCTGATTTTGCCATAACCCGGCGGGCCGCATAAACGTCCTCAGCGGGCCGCATCTGGCCCACGGGCCGCAGGTTGAGGACCCCTGCTCTAGCCATTGGGAGGGGAAAACTCTATGGTGCCTATTGTACCATAGAGTTTCGTCTCCCAAATGGCTAGATTGTCTGGCAAAGCCATAGAGTTTTCCTGGAAATGCCTAGAGCGGTCGCCGCGTGACGTCACGATGATGTCACTTCCAGGTGACATCATTGCAAGGAGGAGGTTTCCCCCCGCTGGCCCAACATGGGCCGGCGGGTTGGGAACCTCTTGGGCGGGGGAACCCCCACCCGGACCGGGGGCTTGGCAGCCCTAGTGCAGAACAATCTTTGAATGTGTTGGCCAGTCCAACCCTTGCATGCTGGAGTTCAAGGTCAGCATGCCCTCCAATGAGCCCAAGGTTGGGCCTCATTTGGCTTCTGGCATCTATATCAACTTTTTATTATGGCTTCATTTTTCAAATATGTATTTTAATGCCATTATTTTAATCTGTTCTGACACAGTTATTCAGAGTTTTATAAGCTGCTTTAGGTGTCTTTGGCCTGACCATGCTGCCTCGAAATAAATAAAGCAAACAACTAAACAAGCCATCGTTCGGCCTGATGACTCAGCTCAGAGCAGCCAGCCTTTCCAAATGAGGGCTCATTTATCTTTAATTATTCTGTAGGTGAAGGAGTTTGGACAGGTGCAGTCCGCCTGCTTCCTGAAGCAGGGAGAGAACGAACGACTGAGGTCACCTATTCTCTACAGCCATAAACAGCCAGGGGCCTTAATGAGGAAATCCCTGCACTAAATGCAGAACATTCTCTGCAGGAAACTCACAAACTAAGCACAACCTTGCCGTGCAGAGAGGACAAGAAGGCATACATTTTTTTAAATAAGAGAGAAACAGACGTGTTTATGACTACCCTTAATAAAACTGGCTAAATGGGCCAATTCAGAATGTAACATGTGCCTAGGGATGTTGTGAAATATATAAAACAAGAGGAAGGAGTTTATGGGTAGGAGGCAGCTCAGGCTATTAGGGACTTACTAGAAAAACTGTTCAGTTTTTGCTGAGTGACCGAGAAGTCTTTAAGGTGAATCCTTCTCTCTCTCTCTCTCTCTCTCTCTCTGCATCCACCCAGGGCTGACATATGATTGCATTGTCTCCCTCCTTGCAATGTGGCCCCAATCCATGAATTTAAGTATCTGCAGATGGGCCCACATTGATTATTAGATGCATTGATAAGAGGGGGCACAAAATGGCTTCTGGGAGAAGCAAAATTCCATTGCTGTGTGTCTGCTTTGGGTGTTTTCCCTCCTTGCCATTGCTGCTTACAACTTGTCTACGCCCCCAACATCTGTCCATGTGCAGGCTTCAATCTTTCAGTTTTGGGTGGGTTCTACCCCATATTAGTTTTCATGCCAAGCATAATTTTTTCGTGTAACCCTAGGAGAGGGGGTTGCAAGACCTTACACTGTAGCAGTGGCTGGTTCCACTTTACTGATTTTTTTTTTTTTAAATCTACACTGGGGATTAGCCTTTGGCTGTCTTCTTTACAACTGAAGATATACTGTCTTAAGAGGTGGGAGTCTGAACTGGATAATCTATTGATTACTTTTCATTGGAATATGAACTGATCGATGTTTTTACCTATGAAGACAAAAACAAGACACCTAGAGCAGCAGTCTTCAAACTTCGCCCTAACGATCCTACTACAGTCAAGAAAGCTCAGGGCTGACAAATCCACAGCAAAGATGGCAACTTCAGCTGGTAGTGCTGGAAGACTGACTACTGACTGTGCAGAGAAGTGTAGGCAATTGATAAACCAAGCAGTTTATTTTAGGAACTAGCATTGCTGCATAGAAAAGAGAGAGGTAGGTTAGTGACCTAACTACATATCTGGTGGAAACAAAGAACTCTGAGAAGAAGGAATTGTGTGTATTGGGGGGGGGGGGGGGAGATTTTGGGGCTTGCTATTTTGTTATTTGTTTTAGCTGGGGATGTTTTAACTGTTAATGTATGCTGATTTGAGCCAAGAGGAAATGGAGGATATCAATGGCTTTATAAATAAATACATACATACATAAATAAGGAAGGAAGGAAGCCTGAGAATTGCATTCTGGGGACAAACAAAGAAATTACATTTAGCAGAACAGAGATGATAAGTGACCCACATGCCTGTCTGACTAGGCTTCCTGTGAGCTGCCCATACACCATGCATTGCATAATTTCAACATGTGGCATCTGTCCCCAATTTGTTTGAAAGAAGAACTTAAGGACAAAGATTAGAAGCAGGATGGCTGAGGAAGGGTAAGAGCCTGCTAGTGAAAAAGAGGACTGGAGGGCTGGCTCGTTAGCCTTGTTCATCAGTGGGACAAGTGAGGGAACACACAGCCAATCAGAATGCAGAAAACCACCATGTCTAGTTAAAAAGAAGTAGGGAGCAGCAACTGTTCATGTCCTGCCTATGGTTCAAATGCATCCTTGTCTGGGATACCGGAAGCTTCCCTGAACCAATGCTTCCTTCAAGAATGAACAAAATGAAAATATTTGACATACTACTGTTTTGTTGCTTTCACATGCTCATGCTACTCAGATCAAAAGTTTGCTCAATTTGCTGATTTTACTATTCTGTCATTGTACCATTTTACATTCTAAACCACTGCCTACCAGATAATTTTACTTCACTGTCATTGGTTCTTAAATCTGTACCATGTTGCATTCTGGGCCACTGCCTACCAGCTATGTATGGCTCTGCTCACTGTGCTGGATTCCTCGTCTGATGAAGTGTGCTTAAGAGCACACAAAAGTTTACATTCTAAATAAAAATTGGTTGGTCTTAAAGGTGCAACTTGACTCCTGCTTTGTTCAAAATGAAAACTGTAATTGTCAAGCATTGGGAGGGGGGGAGGATTTTCGGTTAAAACTTTACGCCATCAGGAAACCTGCCATGCGCATCTAGCACTAAATTAAATAACTGTTTGCAATTCCAATTTGGGACTTCTCCAGCGCAACATTTCAGAAGCTGCAGGTGTGTGTGTGTGAGAGGGGCTAAGCTTGCTCCACCATCTGTATAGAAGGTTGGCCTACTGAAGATGTAAGGAACATTTATTATTACTTATAAGAAATCCTAGTAGGATGCCCAAAGTGAGAAGCAATAGATATTTCATATATTTAGATTTAAATTCTCAAAAGATTGCACTCACTATTTTGTGACAGTTCGACTGGTCCTAATAGAAAAGTATTACATTACTCTCATTTTTGGATTTCTCCCCACTGGACCAATGGGCATACTTATAATTAAAATATTTAAGAGTACAAAGGCAGCACAATGCAAATGAGTAAGAAATCTCTATGTGTTTTGAGCATATACACTATTCAGAAGGAGACAGAAAAACAGGTTTACACTTAGATGTAGCTGGTGAATGTGTCATTTTGAACACAATGCATCAAGTTTGAACATGCCTTGTATCAAGCCCAGCTATTGGTTCATCTAGTTATGCATCACTGACTGTGGTTGGCTGCTATGTGAAGTAAGTTATCTGGAAATGGCCAGATTAAAACTGAGACCTTCTGGGTGCAATGCATGTGCTCTGTAGCTGGGCCATGGCCCTTCTCCTTAGAAGCCAAATACATAAAGGCGCCACTGACCCATCTTGCTTGTTACCTACTCTGACCACCAGCAGCTCTCCAGGACCTCAGCCTGCTACTTCTGTTGGAAGTGAAGGACTTTATTTTGTCTCTTTGTCTCAAGAGTCAGAGAGATAGGTAGGCGGGACACTGACCAGCCTTCCTTTACTACTCTCTGATGCTATCCCTTTGAAGTGCTACTCTTAGGGAAAACTTCCTTCCTTTCAGCTTCACCCTCACTGTTCACACTTTGCCAGAATCCTCCATCTTGAATATGATGTGCGCCTGTTATCTCCATTTTAGCTAGCTGGGCAGATTAGGAACCTATCTGGAATGGAGTTCCTTAAATCATAGAGTCATAGAGTTGGAAGGGACCTCCAGGGTCATCTAAGTCCAACCCCTGCACAATGCAGGAAATTCTCAGACACCTCCCCCTAAATTCACAGGATCCAGATTGCTGTCAGATGTTTAAAAACCTCCAAGGAAGGAGAGCCCACCACCTCCTGAGGAAGCCTGTTCCACTGAGGAACCACTCCTAACAGTCAGGACTCATATTAGTTTGCAGTTTGTGTGTGTTTCTATAGCACACACTCTAGAAGGCTTTGCTGTGTTGTGAGCCTTGAGAACTCTCCTAACTTACAAATTAAACATCATTCACCTTTAGCAACAATTGCTGGGAACTGCATCTTGGATCTTCTTTTAGCACTGCCTCAAAAGCCCCTCCCTTCATCCCTCATTATCTAAATATCTATCATGCAATCCTAAGTAAAGTCACATCCTTCTAAATCTGCTGAAATCAATGGGACTGGAAGAATGTAACTACACTTAGGACTACCCTTAGGGTTGCCAGGCCTCTGCCCACAAACCCTGGGAGATTTATGGAGGAGTAGCAGCTGACCAGGAAGAAGAAGAAGAAGAAGAAGATATTGGATTTATATCCCGCCCTCCACTCCGAAGAGTCTCAGAGCGGCTTACAATCTCCTTTACCTTCCTCCCCCACAACAGACACCCTGTGAGGTGGGTGGGGCTGGAGAGGGCTCTCCCAGCAGCTGCCCTTTCAAGGACAACCTCTGCCAGAGCTATGGCTGACCCAAGGCCATTCCAGCAGGTGCAAGTGGAGGAGCGGGGAATCAAACCCGGTTCTCCCAGATAAGAGTCCACTCACTTAACCACTACACCAAACTGGCTCTAGTGATGTCACTCTCAGATGATGCTCTAGGAATTTCCCCAGATCCCTCTGCTAAATAGCACAGACACTGGGGAGGGAGTGGTCCTAGAGTGTAACCTGGAAGTTATGCCACTTCCAGGCCAGATGCCATTCTCTTCCCCTTTTTTCCTCCCTCCACAGAGTGGTGGGAAATAAGACTGTGGAGGCAGGGGATCCCTTGCTGGAAGTTTGCAATTGGTAACACTAGCTGCACTGTATTTACCCCATTTACATATGAACCCCAGAGGGCACTGAGGTCAGCCGGAAAAAATAAAATGACTATCCCTGGGCCGAAAGAGATCAAGCTCCAGAATACCAGAGCACGGGCCTTTTCAGCCGCGGCCCCTGCCCTATGGAATCAGCTTCCTGAGGAGGTGCGGGCCCTGCGGAACCTTGATCAGTTCCGCAGGGCCTGCAAGACTGTCCTCTTTAAACGAGCATATATCGACTGCTGAACTATTGTGAATTGAAGATCCGCCAACACGGTCCTGGTTTAAGGACCTACGTCACCATGGAATTATTTAAACTGGCAGAAACCAGCGTCAGAATACCACCATTGCTGCCAGATCAACTTAAATTATGAACTTTTAAATATACTAACTGGTTTTTATATAATGTTTAAAGTTTTTATTGGTAAATTTAAAGTTTTTATTTATTATTGTATATGTATAAATGTTGTCAGCCGCCCTGAGCCTGCCTAGGCAGGGAGGGCGGGATACAAATAAAATTTATTATTATTATTTAGACAAAACACATAAGTGCATTCTCATATCTGTGTTAAGAAAAACTGTGACACAGATTGTCTACATAAACGGTCCTGATGGAGTTGTGATGATGATAGCAATGCGATGGGCAGGAACAGTGCAATGAGAGTTAGATTTTCACCTCCTCCCGCTCTACATTCACCTTTTCTGAAGAAGACCGTTCAAGGAGAGCAGTTTATTAGGGCAACCCACCTTTTCCCTCCTTGGCAGAGGTCGGCAGCGAAGCAGTCCCCATCAAAGCTGCATTTCCTTTCAGGTCATGAAACCCATTATGATCACATTATGATCGTTCCCTGACTATTACAGAACGGCCTGCTCCCTCACATTAATGTATGAAGAATAGCAGTGAACTCGGCTTCATTGGTTTTCCTCCTGCTATAATTGATGTAATTGCAGCGGCCTGGCCGGAGCGAGCCTACAATAAACTATGGTGCCCTGAAGTGTCATTGTGTAAAAAGCAGCCGGGGGTCAAACTCACTTGGAGTATTCTGCTGTCACAGGAACTACAGCAAGGAAGAGGTTCAAAGACATCAAGCCATATATGCCTTGTTGCTCTCTACAATAACTCCATGCATTTGCTACTCTGCATATTGCATAGCATCTTATTTTACAGTTAAATGCTTCATTATCTGAATCATAGAATTGGAAGGGATCTCCAGGGTCATCTAGTCCAACGCCCTGCACAATGCAGGAAACTCACAAATACCTCCCCCTAAATTCACAGGATCTTCATTGGGGTCAGATGGCCATCCAGCCTCTGTTTAAAAACCTCCAAGGAAGGAGAGCCCACCACCTCCCGAGGAAGCCTGTTCCACTGAGGAATCGCTCTAACAGTCAGGAAGTTCTTCCTAATGTTACTTGTCTATATATTAAGAAAAGGTCCAGCAGTGAAATATTACACACATTTCTAAATGTTCACCCAATACGAGCCAGTGTAGTATAGTGGTTAGGGCAGAAGTGTTGAACTTGTTTGTTTGGTATTTTTATATTTATACGCGCATGTGCACGTGTGTGTACGCACACGGAAAGCATGGTGACCTCTGGTGACTGACCCCTACTGGGGGCCTGGAGGATATTCAGGGAGGTGGCTGAATTTATTTATTTATTGTATTCGATTTATATCCCGCCGCCCCCCCCCACGAAAGCAGAATAAAGCCTGCCCCCACCTCCTGACTCCTGTTATTCTAAGGAGGTCTCCCACCCAAGTACTTGCCAGAGTCATCCCTGCTTAGCTTCTGAGATCTTATGAGATCAGGCTTGCTTGGGCTATCTAGGTCAGGACAAGCTCATTCATTATGAGGGCTGGATAAGAACATAAGAGGAGCCATGTTAGATCAGGCCAATGGCCCATCCAGTCCAACACTCTGTGTCACACAGTAGCCAAAAAAAAAATTATACACACACACACACACACACACACACTGTGGCTAATAGCCACTGATGGACCTCTGCTCCATATTTTTATCTAACCCCCTCTTGAAGGTGGCTATGCTTGTGGCCGCCACCACCTCCTGTGGCAGTGAATTCCACATGTTAATCACCCTTTGGGTGAAGAAGTACTTCCTTTTATCCGTTTTAACCTGTCTGATCTGAGATAAACGTCAATTTGTAGGGCTGGGCCACGTGTACCATAAAATGTAACATGAAGTACCGGAGATATAAACTTTATAAAGGTGATTTATATGGCAATAGCATTCATGGCAGCTTGTGCGAAATCAGATGGAAGCACCGCGGAAAAAAGGAGCACGAGACCGGTACAAGGCTAGTGGGGAATCAGTCTTACTCTTTTTACAGCTATTAGAAACCACAGCATTCAGACAGTGCATCCTCCTGGACTGATTGAGACCTAGTTTACGTTTCTCATTACCAATGCCTGCTATTTTTATATGACATCTGAAATCACTTCAGTCTCCAAGATATAAGGACAGATGGAATCTTCAATGTCCAATCAGAATCCTTGCTGGGCAACAGCCTCACTTGGCTCCGCTCACTTTCTAAAAACACTTGGCGGGTACCACATTGGAGACCACTGCCTTAGGCCAATCAGCCTAACCTTTCGTTTCAAAATTGAAAGGTGGCTGCAAATACAAAAAAACCCAAGTTGGTGGACAATGGCATACAATGCAGATGGCAGGCGGAAACCCTGGGGCCAAGGAATATTGGTATGGTGTTGGGATTTGGGTAAATGTTCAGGAAACCCAAATTTACTTGGCTTCATTATACCTTATAGGGACCATCCCCATAGGGTATAATGGAGAACTGATCTGGGGGTATTCGAGGCTCTGGGTGGCTGTCTTTTGCAGGTAGACACACCAAATTTGCAGCACAGATGCTGATGCCTCTCCTAAACCTCCTCCCCAAGTTTTAACAAGATTGGACTGGGGGTGCAATTCTATGGGACCTCAAAGAAGGCACTGCATCATCCACTGAGGTCTCCTTAAATGCCTTTAAATACCACAGTCTCTTTAAATGCCTTCTGAGTTCACTTGCCAAGCTGTGCTGAGCCTAGGAGAAGGATCATATTTCAATCCAAAGAAAGGCGATAGATGTCCCCACAGTTGGAGTACTATTTTTTCCCCTCTTGGAATTTATATCAGATATGGGGACATTGCTCTGAGATTTATGCGTGATGAAGATTAAGGCTACTCAAAATCGGACATTATCAATTACCGGTTCAACTCAACTTTCTTAAGGTGATCAAGTCTGGAGTGGCAAGAGAAGAATAGCGTTTGCTGAAGCCACATTTTTGGACTAGCTTGGTATCTATTTGTTAAGAGCAACCTGGAATCTTGTTAAGAGCCACCTGCATCTTGCTACTGCACTGCGTTATACCACATATTGTATTACTTTGCTGTTTGTGAATTTCCTTGTTAAAGTGTATTTTGAAACTTTACACATTGTCCTTAATTACTGATGTTCAATACCCTAGAGATCTGTTAAGTACCTAAGACTTTTATCACCCTGGGGCATTTTTTTTTAAGATGTGCTGCCACAGCACAGGCCAGCTTGGAGAAGGCATTTAAAGCGGTCTCTTTAAATTCCTTTTTCTAAGCTGGCCTGCGCTGCTGTGGTGGCAGCAGTGCAACTCAGCAAGTGAACTCATCAAGCTGCACTGCTGCAGTGGTGGTGGCGCGGGCTGGCTTGGAGAAAGCGTTTAAAGAGGTCTCTTTAAAAGCTTTCTCCAAGCCGGCCCATGCTGCTGCCATGGTGGCAGTGGCGCGACTCAGTGAATGAACTCAGAAGACATTTAAAGAGACCCAGACAATACCAATATATTTTTTTGGGGGGGTATTTATTCTCTTTGGTTTAAACCAAATTCACACTCCTAGTTCTTCATCTTCATCCTTAACTCAAGCTTGATCACCTAGGAATTCCATTGTGTTATTTTAGCCTAACAATGCAGCTGTGGAGCCCCTGATATGGACTGTGATGACAGTACTGGATGGTTTTTTTAAAAAAGCTTTTCTCTCCGCACACTGTTTCCCTCGCTGAAACCCGTTCCTCAGACTGCTTTAAACCCAAGTTGGGGGAAAAAGGCAGGCACAATAGAGATATCTGTCTTTTTTTTTTCTAATTGAGGCTAGAAGAGTGAAGAGGCCAAAACTGAATCAGAAAAATCCAAGCGTCTGACCTGAATCCCCACAGCTTCGTTGCTCTGACTGATACCTCTCATAATTACGGTACTCTGTGGGGCCACATAATGCATCTGGGGTTCCAGTTCTGAAAGTCCCATCATCCTGTGTAGCTTAGAGCTTTGTTGGTCTTTTCTGAAAACAGGATGCAGGATTAGGTGGACTTCACTGGCAGTCTTCAATCAGTGGCTGGATGAACACTTATCAGGAATGCTTTAGGCTGATCTTGTGTTGCGAAGCAGGTTGGAGTAGATCAGCGGTCCCCAACCTTTTTGGCACCAGGGACTGGTTTTGTGGAAGACAATTTTTCCATGGACCAGGGGTGGGTTGGGGCAGGGTGATGGTTTCAGGATGATACAATTGTCCACTTTATTTCTATTACTTTGGTGTAGTGGTAAGTGCACGGACTCTCATCTGGGAGAACTGGGTTTGATTCCCCACTCCTCCACTTGCAGCTGCTGGAATGGCCTTGGGTCAGCCATAGTTCTCATAGGAGTTGTCCTTGAAAGAGCAGCTTCTGGGAGAGCTCTCTCAGCCCACCCACCTCACAGGGTGTCTGTTGTGAGGGAGGAAGGTAAAGGAAATTGTGAGCCGCTCTGAGACTCTGAGATTTGGAGCAGAGGGTGGGATATAAATCCAATGCTGTTTTCTTATTACTACATTGTAATATATAATGAAATAATTATACAACTCAAGGTTCGGTTGCTAACAGGCCATGGACCGGTACTCCGAACTAGATGACCTATATGACATATGAACATATATGAACATATGAAGCTGCCTTATACTGAATCAGACCCTTGGTCCATCAAAGTCAGTATTGTCTTCTTAGACTGGCAGCGGCTCTCCAGGGTCTCAAGCTGAGGTTTTTCACACCTCTTTGCCTGGACCCTTTTTTGGAGATGCCAGGGATTGAACCTGGGACCTTCTGCTTCCCAAGCAGTTGCTCTACCACTGAGCCACCGTCCCTCCCCTATGACCCCTTCTATGATTTTCAAGGGGGGGAAAAGAGTTTAGAGAAGACAAAAGTACAGTTATTTGCATTGTAGCCAGGTACCTCTCTTCCTTTTCTTGCATTTTCATTGCAGTGTGGTTGACACCATTCCTTCTGAAGTACGTAGCAGAGTTCACCAGGAAAAACGCTTTGGTGTCCTCTGGCGATTGAACGAATTTGTCGCGTAAACTTTCGTCTTCGTGCTCCGGCCGATGAGCGGAATCTGAATAGGCCTTGTCTTCTTTCTCATACATATCTATCATCTAGTGAAGGAAATTAAAAAGACAAAAAAAAAAAAAAAGAGAGAGATCCGTTTATTTACAACTCTGCCGTAATTGAATTCGTACACTTCGGCAAAGAAAACAGGCACAAAGCAACGTTTTTGCTACTTATTTACCATATGTAATCACAGAACATTTAAAGTAAATGATAACGCCGGCGGAACTGCCTCTAGAAACAGCAAAGAAGATAAATGGGGGAGAAAGAATAATAGCCTATGTAATATGAAAACATCATCTTACAAATGCTCAATGAACCCTGCATTCAAGGCAGTGCCTGCTCCTTGGCAGGTTTCTTTTTTTTTGTTGTTCTTAAATCATTCAGCTCATTTGAATTTTCTTGCCTTGGAAGTCTTAGAGAGGCATAAAAGAAATCCTTCACTACGAGATTTGTAAATATTTCCATTACATTGCTCCCTCCAGTCGCTTTTTTTGCCAAAGGAAAAATGCAGACAAAGTGCTGAAATCACGACGACATGTTTCTTTCAAAATCTGTCTCTGTAAAATTACAGTACGCTCATGTTGAAAAAAACAATGTCTTTTTTTTGGGGGGGGGGAGAATCCTACTTCTATTTTTTTTTAAAGTTGACCACTGCTCTTAAGCAAACAGGGCACAATCTGGTCAATATAAAAACCCACTGGTCTGAACAGGACAGGATTAAGCGCAAGCTTTTCTCTCCCACTGAAATGAGTGGGACTTAAAAGGGCTTGACTGTGAGAGGAAGCGCCTGGTTTTCCTGACCTTAAAAGAATTCACTGCAAATAAAAAATGACCCATGAATTTAGGAACTGAAATCCAGTTCTCATGCCACTTGCCAAAACAGAATACATACAGATTCTCGTATCTATTTTATAACCTTAGACAACGGCCCTGTGCCCAGTTAGCAGGCCTCAGATTCAGCAGGAGCTCACAGGAGCACAGCTCCTGAACCTTTCTGAGAGTTCCACCTCCTCCTTCTGAGAGTTCCACCTCCCTTGGCCATTGAATAGCAGGTGCAGCTGCATAACAATCCCTGGATGAGCTCCACCACCTATTTGTCTACAAAACGACCCCTGGTTATCAGCATTTAGTTTCACTGCGGATGGGTTGTTTAAGTTTCATTGTGGACTGGTTGTATAAGTGTGCATAGCTGTGAGCAGGGAGCATGCAAAACGCTCCTGCACAAGATAACGAGGGGCCTCGTTATACAAGAGGGGTAAAGAGGCCTGCATGAATTCACTCTTTGGTAGGTGTACCGGAGCTACCATACTGGACTGCTAATGGCTGAAACACAGGTGAAAAGCTTAACCGCTCTCTAAGGAAGATCTCATTATATTAGATTAAAAACATGATTTTTAAAGTGAAAGGATGGATGCCGCTTAGATCACCTTGGACCTAAAACACGGAAGAATGTACATTGGCAGCAGAGCTTCCACAAAGAGAATCTGTAAAAACGCTTTCCATGTTTTCACTGGCTTTTCCTTTCTGCAGATGCCCTGCAGTGATTCTGCACTAGCTCTTGTAGGTGTGGTTGTTATAGTTGCCACGGTGACTCACCCACCATCCCTCCTCTTTGGGCTCTTTTCTTCACACATGCATTATAGCACTATAATAGCTCGTTTCATATTTCAAACAGAAATAGATAGACGATGCTAGATTGTTATAGTGCTATAACACTGTAAGTGCCTGCAATCGCTGATTTTTAACAGAAAGTGGTAAAAAAAAAAAAGTCCTGCAGTGCCACAGTAGAAGAAAAAAAAGTTGGAAAAATAATGGTTGCAACGGACTGATGGTGAGAAAACGGCACTGCAGAAGAAGACCGCAGATTTATACCCTGCCCTTCTCTCTGAATCAGAGTCTCAGAGTGGCTTACAATCTTCTTTATCTCCTTCCCCCACAACAGACACCCTGAGAGGTGGGTGGGGTTGAAAGAGCTCTCACAGCAGCTGCTCTTTCAAGGACAACTCTGCTAGAGCTATGGCTGACACAAGGCCATGCTAGCAGGTGCAAGTGGAGGAATGGGGAATCAAACCTGGTTCTCCCAGATAAGAGTCCGCACACTTAACCACTACACCAAACTGGCTCTCTCAGGCATCATGCCTTTGCAGAGTGTGAAAATGCAAACAAACCCTTTCAGTCAGCTTACTTGGACTCATTCCTTCAAAAACCATCACAGTAGAGCAAGTTTGGGAAACAGAATATCAAAGATACAGATGTTTTTTAAAAAAGTGCATCAGTTTGAATGCCTAGGTGGAGAAATATCTCTGTGTGGAAGCAACCTAGGCTTAACCATTTCTTCTTCTCCCCAGAGAATCCTGAGAACTGTAGTTCTGTGAGGAGAGGCAAAAATCTCTCTAACAGATCATTCTTCCAGCATCCTCAACAAAGTGCTAGTATAAGATCAATATTGTTTGTTGCGCAGAGAGGTTCTAATATTTTCCAGAAGATGGCATATAAAACAGGGACCAGATTTGCTGATACATTTATCATGTAATGCAATGAAACTTCTAACACAACAACTATTCATGCGGAGTTAAAAGAAAATAGCCTGAGCCTAGTTCTCACACAGTGCGTTATTATCACTTAAGTCAATACCTGTATTCAGCATTTTGCACAACAAGCAGCTTAATCCAGCGCCTGAACTGAAATTGATTTAATCCTGTTTACTTCACATCCAAGTGTCCATCCTAAAATGGCTCAGGCAAATGGGTAAAAGGGACCTTACTTATTTAGTCCCGAGAGCGGGAGAAGCTGTGTGACTTACGCCAGCCATAAAAAAAGTCTTCGGGTAAAATTCAGTTTTGCAGATTCTTGCACTTTATCTGATCAGCTGTGCTTTTATCAAATAACACACCGAAAAACACAAATGTGTGTGCTGCCCGCAGCTTTATTGGCATCTACAAAGGATGTCGATGATGTGCTGAGCCTGCCTTTCTTCTTCAACAGTACAGATCAGTACAGGCTAAAGCACTCTGTTCCAGTTCTAAGACAATAAAACCCAAAGCAATAATGTGACTGTTTGAAATTGTGGAAACACGAAAAACAAAGCGTTATTTATGTAAACTGCTCAATTTGAACAAAACAGATTATCCGTCCTAGTATTTGGGGGTTTGTGGCAAAGGGCCAAGAGCAAAGGTAAACAGAGGTTTCCTTCATAACTGTAACTAGAGACCTTGTTAGACTCGTTGAAACAGAAATGGGAATGTAATTTTATTCTCTGGAGTACACAATCTAACAAACCAAGTTCTTACTTTAGGATCAAGCTCTTCACTGGCATATCTTGTATTTTCAAAAGGGATGCAAAGCAATCAGCGTAAAAGCAGAGGTGGCCAAACTTGCTTAACATAAGAGTCACATCAAATAAACATCAGATGTTTGAGAGCCGCAATACATGAATGTTAGATGTTTGAGAGGAGGGAGGGAGGGAGAGGCAGAAATCCAGCAACTGTAAATGCATTCTCCAAGCCACCAGCCAAAGGGGTGGTGGGGACTTCAAGAGCCACACAATATGTGTGAAAGAGACACATGTGGCTCCCGAGCCACAGTTTGGCTACCCCTGGATCCACACAACATCTTCCATCTCAGAACCTTGAAAGTTCTCATCAGGTAAGGTCCCAGTATCACGTGGCAGGAAAAACAATGATTTTTGATGAGCAGACAAAAGAGACTTTTTTTTCTTTTGCTGTTATCTTCCAAGCAGTCTATGACATGTTGCAAAACGTTAACTGTGAAATCCGAAGCAAAGGTACATCCTTCAAAGTCCACTCAAGTCAATGGTCTTAGCAGGGCATAACTCTGCTTTGAACTGCATTTTAAAAGTTGCAATGCACAGCTGAGTTATTATTGTCCAGTGTACATTTCCCAGGTTCCCATCTCTACTTTGAACATTTATTATTAATTCATTTACGACCTGCTTTTTTCCCCGGTGGGGAACCCAAAGCAGCTTACAGAGTTCTCCTCCCCTCCATTTTATCTTCACAGGGACCAGATTTACTGATGCATTTATCATGTAATGCAATGAAACTTCTAATGCAATATTCATGCAGAGTTAAAGAAAATAGATGAAGACGACTGCAGATTTATACCCCGCCCTTCTCTCTGAATCATAGACTCAGAGAGGCTTACAATCTCCTATATCTTCTCCCCTCACAACAGACACCCTTTGAGGTGGGTGGGGCTGAGAGAGCTCTCACAGAAACTGCCCTTTCAAGGACAACCTCTGCCAGAGCTATGGCTGACCCAAGGCCATTCCAGCAGCTGTAAGTGGAGGAGTGGGGAATCAAACCCGGTTCTCCCAGATAAGAGTCCACACACTTAACCACTACACCAGACTGGCTCTCTGAGCCCAGTTCTCACACAGTGCATTATTATCACTCACGTCAATACTTGTAGGTTAGGCAAAGAGGTTAGGCAGAATGTGACTGAGGATTCCCAGGCCTCCTGGCTGCTGGCAGGGGGTGAGGTGGGGGCAGGGTTGCCAGATCCATGTTGGGCAACCCCTGGAGATTTGGGGGTGGAGAATGGGGAGGGCAGGAACCTCAGTGGGGTACACAGAGTTCAACTTCTCAAGCATCCCTTTTCCCCCAGGGGAATGGAACGCTGTAGTCTGGAAGGAAAGGAAAGGTCCCCTGTGCAAGCACCAGTCGTTTCCGACTCTGGAGTGACGTTACTTTCACAACGTTTTCATGGCAGACTTTTTATGGGGTGGTTTGCCATTGCCTTCCCCAGTCATCTACACTTTAGTCCGGAAAGCAGCTGTAATTCCGGAGGTTCCCAGATCCCACTTAGATGTTGGCTTCCCTTGTGTGACTCAGTGTGCTGGCATGGAACAAGCTTGGGCCAACACCCTTAACCACTACCCACACTGGTTCTGCATTTAGCTATATTCATACGCAACCCAGTATGACAAAGTGGCTAGAGTATTGGGCTAGATTTGGGGAAACTCATGTTCACATCCTCACTCAAACTGTCTGGGGCAGTGATGCTCTGTATTCTTGGTTCTTGGGGGGGGGGGGCAAAGTGGAAGGGCTTCTAGCCCCATTTGTGAACCTCCTGATGGCACTTCGGGTTTTTTTGGCCACTGTGTGACTCAGAGTGTTGGACTGGATAGGCCACTGGCCTGATCCAACATGGCTTCTTTTATGTTCTTGTGTTCACTCATGTATGAAGGCTCACTTAGTGACTTGAGCTGGTCAGAGTCTCTCATCTTAACCAAACCTTGTAGGACTGTTGGGAAGATAAAGTGAAGGAGAGGGAAATAACATACACCATGCTGAGGCCCTAGTCATCTGTTGCAAAGACCTCACACACCCCACATATCTTTTATGGATCCTACTGACAGGTGTACTCTGGGAGCTCAATGTTCAGAATGCGATTCTCAGGTGTGTGTGGTTCCAACCCAGATTTAGACCAAAATGGCTTCCTTGTACCATTTTTTCAGACCCAAAACACACTAGGGAATTACTGTTTGCCCAGGAACCATTTCAGGTCATGGCATGGGGTGGGGGTGGGGGAGGAGGAAGAAGACCACAGATTTATACCCCGCCCTTCTCTCTGAATCAGAGTCTCAGAGCGGCTCACAATCTCTTTTACCTTCTTCCCCACAACAGACACCCTGTGAGGTAGTTGGGGCTGAGAGAGGTCTCCCAGAAGCTGCCCTTTCAAGGATGACTCTTGCGAGAGCTATGGCTGACCCAAGGCCATTTCAGCAGCTGCAAGTGGAACAGTGGGGAATCAAACCCGGTTCTCCCAGGTAAGAGCTGTACACTTAACCAGTACACCAAACTGGCCCCTTCTCCTCAAAATCTTGATCCAAACTGGGCCAGTGTGTAGAGGACAGAACTCCCAGAGCATCTCTGTTAACGGGACCTGAGGCAGACCCGTGAGGGACACAAGGACTTTGTAACACGATTAGGCATAGTGCTTCTTAGAAGGAAGATGGAATGAAGAAGATCTGACAGACACATAAATAATTCCGTGTGTGCGAGCTTTTGCATGTGTTATCCTGCCCATGTGGGTGCATTCTTTATGCATTCACCTCTGCAGCATGAGATCAATTACACTGCACAGACACAGCCCCTGTGCTGATGCCCCTGCTGTGTGCATGAAAGCATCTCAAACGGGCTTGCCACAGAACATCAGCACTACAGGTGAGCAATCCCATGTTTCGCTGTTGCCCTGTGTATGAAAACACCTCCTACATGGAAAAACTACCATGCCAAGAAGAAAGGTTTTGGTTTTCTCCTTTGAGGTATTCTTTGAAAATGAACATTTCTTCTACAAGAGGGAGGGTGGATTAAAAAAAATGAGGGAACATTTAGGCATTCAGTTTGAACTGTTACAATTCAGGAAGGCCTGTACAATACTCAGGATTGGTTATTAAGGTTTAAGGGCACGGTGCCTAAACATTTTTACTTTGCCGGTACGCTCATGAGGAGCGGCAGGAAGAAATGCAGATAGAAAAGCTGTTTATGGATTGTAATAACATAAAGTCTGGATTATTTGCTTCTATATGACATGGTAATATTAGTGGGAGACCAACAGGCTTATTTCCGGCTTTGACCAGACTGTTTCCCCTCATATTCTGTGAAGTAATTGCTTTCGTGGCTATCAATAGGTGCTAATCTCCACAACGGTCAACTGACCAGTGCCGATTTTTTATTCAGTTTGCATACCTGTTGTTTCCCTAACATTTTCTCTTTTATCTCTAATTTCATTTGTAACTGCCTTTCCAGAAGAGCAGCTTTCTCCGTGATAGTTGCTATAGTGATCTCCTTCTGATGAAGCTCTTCTGTCAGGTCAGAGATTTCTGTCCTCATTCTTTCCACCTCAGAGCGATGGGACTGCGCTTCCTGATAAAGACGGTCCCTTATCTGCAGCAAAACGTGGCCCAAAAAGAGAGAGAGAGAGAGAATGGGAGGCAGAGCTTCAGATCGTATCGTCTTTCACCTACCGCCCAACTTTTGAGGCTCTCTGGTTCCAATACGCCGACCCTTCTGACCATATTAGTGATAGCAGAGAGATTTCAGAATGTCTTATGATTCTGAATAAATGGGCTACGCTACTTGGGGCAACTTAAAATTTATACTTTAATCCACCTGTCTTTCTGGTTCGGTGCCACAGGGCAATGGATTTGAGGGAGTAAAAGATAGTTAAAGACAAATTGCCCATCAGCTTTCAACCAAACCGTGAGTCCACCTGTAACATTTTACATTAAAATTAATAGTCAGGATAAAAAGGGACTGATTGGAGGGGTTAGAAATCCACCTGCAGACTGTGCATTGTTGGCCTTTCTTTCATTGCCATTAGACGGCAGATGGATTTGTGGATCGCAGACTAGTTTTGCAAAACACCATTATTGGGATTCAGAAAACAAACAAACAAACAGAAATATATTGAGAGTGGTACCCACTCCACAGGTCAGCTGTGCCATCAACCAGAAGAGCCATATTCACCTCCATCTCTGGCATGAGGCCTGCACTTCAGGGAGGTATGCAGCATATCCATTCTTCCAGCTGAAGCTACTTCAAGGTGGGAACCCCCTGCCAACCACAAGATTTTCCTGGCAAGAGCTGTGCCCTCTCTCCTGAGGCCACATTGGGGAATGGTGCTCAGAAGAGCCCCAGGGGGTATGTCAGGGGGAAGGGATGGTGGCTCAGTGGTAGAGCATCTGCCTGGTAAGCAGAAGGTCCCAGGTTCAATCCCTGACATCTCCACTAAAAAAGGGTCCAGGCAAATAGGCGTGAAAAACCTTAGCTTGAGACCCTGGAGAGCTGCTGCCAGTCTGAGTAGACAATACTGACTTTGATGGACCGAGGGTCTGATTCTGGATAAGGCAGCTTCATATATTCATATATATGTCAAAGGGCCCCATGTGGCTCCTGAGTTGCAGCCAGTAGGGTGACCTTGGGTCAGCCACAGTTCTTGCAGAACTGTTCTCTCAAGAGCAGTTCTCTCAGAGCTCTCTCAGTCCCTCCTACCTCACAGGGTGTCTGTTGTGGGGAGAGAAAGGGAAGGAGATTGTAAGCCGCTCTGAGACTCCAAGTGAAGGGCAGGGTATAAATTCAACTCTTCTTCTTCTTCAGTGGAATTGTGGATATTGCTCTCCCTCCCCCAGATTCATTCCGGGAAAAGATCAAGTCCTATACATTCCTAGGCAGAACTACAGCCTTCTGAATTAAAAAGGGTGTCCCTATTTAGGACTGGTTAGGCTTTTTTCAACTTGTGCATTCCCTCTTCTGCTCCTTCCACCCTCTTCTCTCATTTTGCTAATTGCCAGGAACAAAACAGTGAATTCTTTGAATGTAGGGATTTCTCTAATGTGAAAACTATGATCATCATCTGTTCCTGCAGTGATGAGACTGGAGGAAAAGCAACAAGGCTTTCTCCTGATCTCTGAGCAGAAGAATCTGAAATGGAGGGGTGCGTGCGCGCGTGTGTGTGTGTAATCTCCCAAGATTTATGTTATCCTAGTCCCATTACACTGTTTATTAGATGACTCTCATCCTATTGATTGAACTGACTCACTGAGTCTCAATCAGAAAAGTACACTATAAATAACATAAAGACAACAAATTAAATAAATCCAATGAGGCTTAGACACCACCATGTGATGTCTGAGAGACTGATTTTAGGCAAGTCTTAGAGAGACATCTGTCATTTCTCTAAGTGAGGTCGCTATTTTGTCTACAGGAACAATCGGAAATAACTTTTGGAAGCCTGCTGAAGAGGAAAATGGCACTAAAACAAAGAAAATACAGGATTTGCTACCGGTGTGATTTAATGGGCTGATCTCTTGCATTCAACACAGCCTTGAAGGTTATGTTTCCTGGAGTGTTCTATTCTGTCCCAGTAGTACAATGAAGATTGCAAGTTTCCAAAATCTTTTTGCCAGCAACAAATGAGGAGATAACAATAAATTCATGGAACATTTAGAACAGAAGACGACCACAGATTTGTACCCCACCCTTATGATGTTGTTAGCCGCCCTGAGCCTGCTCCGGCGGGGAGGGCGGGATATAAATAAAATTACCTACCTACCTACCTCTCTGAATCAGAGTCTCAGAGCGGCTTACAATCTCCTTTGTCTCCTTCCCCCACAACAGACACCCTATGAGGTGGGTGGGGCTGAGAGAGCTCTCACAGCAGCTGCCCTTTCAAGGACAACTCCTACGAGAGTTATGGCTGACCCAAGGCCAATCCAGCAGGTGCAAGTGGAGGAGTGGGGAATCAAATCCGGTTCTCCCAGATAAGAGTCCGCACACTTAACCACTGCCCCAAACTGGCTCTTCTCAGAAAGTATTACCCTTCTGGATGCCAACATACAAAGCAGCAATGGAATTACTATTGACCTTTTCAGAGATTTTTATACTTACACACAAGTTGTCCCTTTACCATTACTGAGATGTTGGAAGGTAACAAATACCAGTATGGAGATTTATTACACACTTGTTTTGGGCAGCTGTGGGGGCCTGCTCTAACTCAGAAACTCCAGTCAGTACAGAATGCTACAACCTGGTTACTATCAGAAGTGAGGCAGACTATGCATATTGCACCCATTCTGCACTTACTTCATTGGTTATTAGTCAGTTACCAAGTACAATTCAAGTTACTGGCCCCGCATATCTACAGGACTACGTCTCCTGCTCTGAAGCGCAGAGACAGCTTGGCTCAGCTGAGCAAAAGCCTTTGAAGGTGTGTGTGCGTAAAGTGCCGTCAAGTCACAGCTGACGTATGGTGACTCCATAGGGCAGGGGTATCGAACTCAATTGCTATGAGGGCCAGGTCGTCACCTTGTTGGGTCGGGCCATGTGTATCATAAAATGTAATGCCAGGCAGGGGAGATATAAACTTTGTAAAGAACACAGACAAACACACACACTCAGCCTTAGACCACCTCACTGGCTTGTTGAGCCTCAGCCAACAGAAGGAAGAGAGGCTCTGCTATGCAATTGAGAGAGCCTGGCAAAGCTAGCTCTCCTTCCCCCACTTCCTCCCCAAGGGAGGAGCTTTGCTCTGTAGCTCCTGTGCGATTGAGCAAGTCTGGCAAAGCAAGTTGTAATGCAGAAGGAAGCAAGAGAGGGAGAAGGAAACATACAACAGTGAGTTGCTCGCGGGCCTGATAGGAGCCCTCCGGAGGCCTGATTTGGCTCTCGGGCAACATGTTTGACATCCCTGCCATAGGGTTTTTTAAGCAAGAGATTATCAGAGGTGGTTTCCCATTGCTTGCCTCTGTGTTGTGATTCTGGACTTCCGTGGTGGTCTCTCATCCAAATACTAGCCAGGCCCCACTCTGCTTAATTTCTGAGAACTGTTAAGACTGGGCTACCCTAGGCCATACAGGTCAGGGCCTTTTAAACGTGCTGCCTGCAAACAGGTAAGACTGGTAACTGTCTGAACCTCTGTTGAGGCTCCCACCTTGTCTGAGGAAGGCAGAAAGGCTCCCACATGTCTATCATCCAGACTGTGTAAAACAGAAATGTTCAGAAGGGTGTCTTTATAAAGGTTATCATATAATGGAATGGATTAGTAGGGTGCTTTTATAAGGACATCGTCTATTGCATTATTTACCATGCTACTATCTTGCTTTAACCACATACTTTTCTACCTCTGTAATCCATCTTCTGCATTGCTTCTGGTATGCCATGCCTTCCTGGTTCTACTGCACTGTTGCCTGGATGTCTGATTGCATTGGTTTTATATGTTGTAATCTGACTTTAGTCTCATACAAAAAAAAGGCAGGCTATAAATAAACAAAACAAATAATTGTAGGTTCAGGTAGGATCAGAACCAATGGGTTGAAATTAAATCAAAAGAGTTTCCGGCTCAACATTAGGAAGAACTTCCTGACCGTTAGAGCGGTTCCTCAGTGGAACAGGCTTCCTCAGGAAGTGGTGGTGGGCTCTCTTTCCTTGGAGGTTTATAAACAGAGGCTAGATGGCCATCTGACAGCAATATGGATCCTGTGAATTTAGGGGGAGGTGTCTGTGAGTTTCCTGCATTGTGCAGGGGATTGGACTAGACCCTGGAGGTCCCTTCCAACTCTAGGTTTTGGTATGTTCCTTTTTAAACCTGCTTTTCTCAGATATTTTGAGAAAAAAACATGGTCCAAATATGCCATCACACCATCCGAAAATGAAGCTGTGCGTTTCAAAGGATCCTGACCATATCTTTCTATCAGCCCCTCATGTCCTTCATTTTCTCTACAGCACACCTGGAGGGCTTTTGGAACACTTTTTTTTTTAAAGGTAATTGCTATAATGCTATAGCAACTGTTATAATGCTATAGCAATGCAGATTAATTTTTTAAAAAGCTCTCCAGTGGTACAGCAGGGAAAAACGCAGGGAAAATGAAAGCTGACAGAAGAAAGACCAAAGAAAACTCTGGCTCAGAAGCCCATTTCCAATATTCATGCTACTGCATTCACAGTGGCAATAAATGCCAAAAGGCAAATCCTCACCAAGCAGATGCAGCCTGTATTTTCATCACAATTTCATCACCCCATATCAACAGCAGAAGAGCTTCTCTGGAAGATGCATTGTCTAATTATATTGATCAATTTCCTGCTGCTGTCAGTCTAGAGTAGGCCTTATTCTACAGTTCATTGTCCATTCGCATAGAAACTGTCAACAGGCCAGGTGGACAGTTCCTGTGAACAGCACTGTGCCATAAAAATCCATCCCAGAATCCTCTGCAACATGCAAGGGTTCCATAGCTGATGGGTTCCCCCAAGACAGGAAGCTGGAGGATGACTGATTCAGGGCAGCTGCAGTACCTGGCAAAAATGGCAAGAAGCTATTCCAGGCACATGGTTATCCCAGAGAGCGTCTTTCTAAACCTCTGGATGAACAACTCCAACAAGCTTCAAAGTGGCAGCAGAGCCCAGATCATAATTTGCCTTACTTGTGTTTGTGGAAAGATTTTGCAACATCAGTTTCTGAAAGACTCCTACCGGAATTACCTGGTTTAGCTCTTTTTGTTGATTTTCACACTGCTGTTTCAAGACAAGCATCTCCACTTTTTTGGTCTCCAGCTCCTTGATGCACTGAGCGTAAGCTGACTGAAGCCTTTTAAAAAAGAATCATTACAAAATTACAAACCCAGATTCTTCCCTTGAAGGGGAAAAAAAAATCTACATAAGGTCAAAGTGAATAGACAATATAATATTGCTCGTAGGAGATAGACCGTGAAATCCTATCCAAAGCCACAAGTCTAAGTCACGGAAATAAGTGGACTTAGAATGGAATAACTTGCAGAGAATTGTACTGTTGGAACACTAAAGAAGATTTGGGGGAATTTTCAACAAGCCTCCTGTTTCTCGGCATCATATTTTTTCATATCTGCTCTGAGCCTTCAGAAAAGGGTGGAATAGAAATCTAATAAATAAAGTATAAGAGGACACACAGCTTCATTCAGGTGCCATCACAACACAGCAGCAACAGCGATCCTACCTGGTGGGTTTTCCAGCATTACCCCTGCTCCGATCCCGCCCCCCTCACCCCTGCACCACTGCAGGGCTTTCTCAGTTTCGTTGTAAAACTGGCAACTGATTTATGGTGACCCAGTAGGGTTTTCAAGGCAAGAGACATTCAGAAGCAGTTTGCCATTGCCTGCCTCCGTGTCACAGAGTATTCCTTGGAGGTCTCTCAGTATTCCTTGGAGGACTCTCAGACAGCCAGTTTGGTGTAGTTGTTAAGTGTGTGGACTCTTACCTGGGAGAACCATGCAACTGCTGGAGTGACCTTGGCTCAGTCAAAACTCTCTCAGAGCCCTTCTGCTCAAGAGCAGTTCTCGAAAGAGCTCTCTCAGTCTCACCTATCTCACAGGGTGCCTGTTTTGGGGGCAGGATGCTGAGGAAAAGTCAGATTCAGATTCTTGCCTTAACTGTGAAGAGACGTGTATTGAGACTGTTTACAAATAGCCCTATCAGAAAAAGGGTTCCGTGCTGACAGAGTCAGATTTCTACCCTGATTGAATGCAGTCTGAATTCAGCATTAGCTGAGAGCAGTTTGAACACAGACAGGAGAGCTGGGGGAAAGTTTGGCAAGGATGTTTGGGTAGTAGAGAAGACTCCCATTCAGGCCAAAGGAGAGGGAATAGATCTAGGGAAAGAAGATTCTCTACCTAGTCTAACAAGGAGAGTTCTCTCTGAAGAATAAAGAGATCCTTGGTCTGGTGGGATTAGGAACTGCCTGTAGAGATGTAAAAGTACACAAGAGTAGTACTGTTGTTCCAAAGAGAAGAGTTTGGGTACCAGGAAGAGGGAACCGGCCTTCAGGGCCCCAAAGAAAAAAAGAGTCAGCGACTATAGAAATGAAGTGAACTAGTGTGTTTGGGAAAACACTGGAACAAAAGCCTCTCAATATAAAGATCTAAGTAACTGTGAATGGATTAAGAACCTCTCAGTAGTCTGATATATAAGATCAAAAGTCTGTGCTTGTAATAATTTTACCTCAGTGAATTCAACCCCTGATTTCACCTGACTTTTCCCTATGCTGTTAAATAAAACCTTGTTATTTTTGAATTTTAAAAGCATCTTTAAGTGCCATTTTCAAGGGTTTAAGTTAAAAGGCGACCTTATCCATTCCCACAAGTTCCTGGGCTGAGCAAATAGCCAAAATATACATTACACACAGAGTGGGACAGACAAGGTTTCTTCAAAGGAAGAATAAATACATTACCAGGGGTGCTCATTCAGTGAGGGACAAATAAAAATGGAGGGAAAAATCTTGCCTTTGAGGGAAGGAAGTGGAAGCAATCCGTCATATATACCATAAGTTAGGAAAGGCACAAACAGGTATAAGAGAAAGCCTGCATGGTTAACAAACAAAGTAATGGAAGCTGTAAAAGGTAAGAAGGACTCCTTTAAGTGGTGGAAATCTAGTCCAATTGAGATTAATAAAAGGGAACACAGGCTGTGGCAAATCAAATGCAAGACTGTGATCAGGCAGGCAAAAAGGGACTATGAAGAACATATTGCAAAAAACATAAAGACCAACAATAAAAATTTCTTCATATATATTAGAAGCAGGAAACCAGCCAGGGAAGCAGTGGGGCCCTTCGATGACCAAGGGGTCAAAGGATTACTGAAGGAGCATAGGGAAATGGCTGAGAAGCTGAATGCATTTTTTGCCTCTGTCTTCACTGTGGAAGACGAGAAGTGTTTGTCCGCTCCAGAACCACTAATTTTGGAACGGGTGTTGAAAGACCTGAGTCAGATTGAGGTGACAAGAGAGGAGGTCCTACAACTGATAGACGAATTAAAAACTAATAAGTTACCAGGTCCGGATGGCATATATCCAAGAGTTCTGAAAGAACTCAAAGTTGAACTTGTGTATCTCCTGACAAAAATATGTAATCTTTCATTGAAATATGCCTCCATTCCTGAGGACTGGAAGGTAGCAAATGTCACCCCCATCTTTAAAAAGGGTTCCAGAGGAGATCCGGGAAATTACAGGCCAATCAGTCTGACTTCAGTACCGGGAAAGTTGGTAGAAACCATTATCAAGGACAGATGAGTAGGCACATTGATGAACACAAGTTACTGAGGAAGACTCAGCATGGGTTTTGTAAGGGAAGATCTTACCTCACTAACCTATTACAGTTCTTTGAGGAGGTGAACAAGCATGTGGACAAAGGGGACCCAATAGATGTTGTTTACCTTGACTTCCAGAAAGCTTTTGATAAAGTTCCTCATTAAAGGCTCCTTAGTAAGCTCAAGAGTCATGGAGTAAAAGGACAGGTCCTCTTGTGGATCAAAAACTGGCTAATTAATAGGAAGCAGAGAGTGAGTATAAATGGGCAGTCTTCACAGTGGAAGACGGTAAGCAGTGGGGTGCCGCAGGGCTCAGTACTGGGTCCCATGCTCTTTAACTTGTTCATTAATGATTTGGAGTTGGAAGTAAGCAGTGAAGTGGCCAGGTTTGCAGATGACACTAAATTGTTCAGGGTGGTGAGAATCAGAGAGGATTGTGAGGCACTCCAAAGGGATCTGTTGAGGCTGGGTGAGCGGGTGTCAATGTGGCAGATAAGGTTCAATGTGGCTAAGTGCAAAGTAATGCACATTAGGGCCAAGAATCCCAGCTACAAATACAAGTTGATGGGTTGTGAACTGGCAAAGACTTACCGAGAGAGTTCTTGGGGTTGTGGTAGATAACTCACTGAAAATGTCAAGACAGTGTGCGATTGCAATAAAAAAGGCCAACGCCATGCTGGGAATTATTAGGAAGGGAACTGAAAACAAATCAGCCAGTATCATAATGCCTCTGTATAAATCGATGGTGCGGTCTCATTTGGAGTACTGTGTGCAATTCTGGTCACCGCACCTCACAAAAGAATATTATAGCATTGAAAAAGGTCCAGAAAAGGGCAACTAGAATGATTAAAGGTTTGGAACATTTTCCCTATGAAGAAAGGTTAAAATGCTTGGGGCTCTTTAGCTTGGAGAAACATTGCCTGCGAGGTGACATGATAGAGGTTTACAAGATTATGCATGGGATGGAGAAAGTAGACAAATAAGTCCTTTTCTCCCTTTCTCACAATACAAGAACTCATGGGCATTCAATGAAATTGCTGAGCAGTCAGGTTAAAACGGATAAAAGGAAGTACTTTACCCAAAGGGTGATTAACATGTGGAATTCACTGCCACAGGCTACAAGCATAGCCAGCTTCAAGAGGGGATTGGATAAAAATATGGAGCAGAGGTCCATCAGTGGCTATTAGCCACAGTGTGTCTGTGTCTATATATATTGGCCACCGTGTGATACAGAGTGTTGGATTGGATGGGCCATTGGCCTGATCCAACACGGCTTCTCTTATGTTCATATCCATCTAATATCTTCTGGGACCATCACTGAAAATAGTGTCCCAGGAAGAAGCAACCATTTCTATTGCAGAAATGGTGGAGGGGAAGAGAGTGAAATGACAGTTCCACCAGCACAGTGCTACTGATCCAAATCAGGCCCCAGCACTATGATCCCAATCCAAACCAGGGTGTATGTGTGTGTGCCTACTGCTGCTTTTATGTTAAAGAAATGCTGACAAATCCAGTTGCAGATCTTTCTTGCAGCATGTTGTCTGGCCTTGAGATTAGTCTGAAACACTGCTTCCTGTATGGAAGATATTTTAAAATTCTAATTCAGAATATCTCTTAATACACTAGGGGTAGTTTCAGGAGGGTTAGTCATGTTGGTCTGCAGTAGCAGAGCTGGATTCAAATCCAGTAGCGACCAACAAGATTCTGGGGTTATAAGTTTGAATGCTCAAAGCTTACATCCACCCAGAGCCTTGTTGGTCTCTAAGGGGATTCGAATCTACAGTAGCTATATCAGGGATACAGCCCAAGGAAAGGGAAATCTCAGGGAAATAAGTGGGTCTTAAGTGGGAAATCTCAGGGAAATAAGTGGGTCTTAAGCACCTACTTAAATGCTTTGCTAGATTGGCATATACATTCCTTTGGATGGAGTTCCCGTTCGTGGGAAAGGCAGGCTAAAAATCAAATAAACCAAATCAAATATCTAGAATATGCTGAGGAAAAGTAACTAGATCACCCCACTCTCACAGGGCAGATCTGGGTTTCCAATACGTACTTCACTTCCTTATTTTTATACTCTTCCATTTTGGTAACTTCTTTCCGCAACTGCTGGCATTCCATTTCTACCATCTTCAAGAGGTCCTCACGTGACTGAAGCTCATTTTTCACCCCTGTAAGCCTGGCTTCGATGTTCTAAACAAATCCAAACATGATATTTAAAACGATTCATTCAAGCAGCAGTTTGAAGTTTTATGACTCTCTCGCGTTAAATATCCTGACATGCTGTAGAAACACAAGATGCTTCTTTTTTACTTGGAAAGAGTGTGTGTGTGTGTATATATATATATGTGTGTGTATATATATATATAAAAAATTTTGCCACTATGTGACACAGTGTTGGACAGGATGGGCCATTGGCCTGATCTAACATGGCTTCTCTTATGTTCTAAAAGAGGATTGTGAGGAACTCCAATTTGATTGCATCCTTCACCTCCTTTGATAGCTTTTCTAAGATTTTCATTCACAAGCCTCTTTCCTCAGAAAACTCTCTCAAAAATAAAACACTCGGGTATGGAAATCTATGCACTAAGGGGCCTTAAAAAGGGGAAGTTCCCAAGTAAGCACACAGCAGCAGGCTGTTAGGTTCTCAATACATACCATCCTATCTGATGATTACAGAAGAACTGTCTCTTAGAAACACAGAGCTGGAAGGGATCCCAAGGGTCACCAACCCCCTGCACAATGCAGAAAATTTACAACTACCTCCCCACTCCCCACCCACCCCTGATGACTCCTGCTCTATGTCAGAGGACACAGAGGTGTTGGGTATTGCACAGACAATGATCTGGATTTAAATTTCGTTTTCCATCAGCAGAAGAGTAATTTCACCAATGAAGGAGGCACTATGCCCCGTCATCATCGTCTTCGTCTTCTTCCTCCTCCTCCTCCTCCTCCACATCATTCTCCCTCTGTTCTATCCTCACAAGACACCCAGCAAGTTTCCATGGCAAAGTAGGGATCGAAACCTGTGTCTTGCGGATTCTACTCCAATTTTTGCTGATCTCTCCCACTGCAAATCCCCTCATTGGACCAAGCACAGATCTTGTGGATCCCCTGACCCTGGAGGGTGGGCAGCACTGTGAAAGACAGTGGGAAAAGGGCAACAGTCAATTTTTTCCCCATCTTGCCAATTCCTCCAAACCATTGGCCACAATCCAACAGAGACAATAATGGTGTGATAACTTTTTTATTAGGACCATCCAAAGTGTCACAAAATGGTGAGGGCAAGCAGGGAGGGAAACAAACCGTTTGGCTCATTGAGGAAGCCTATGTGTATCCATGGGCAGTGGCGGACTGGGTCTAAAAATATTGGTTGCCAGGAGACAGGGGACCACTGTCAGTGTCCTATCTCTTTAAGATGAATTGGAACTGCCAAAGGATTGTGTCATCCTTGAGTACAGGTGTTAAAGTGTCATCAGGTGTAAGCCTTTAACCAATTTGGACTGGGATTGGCTAAGGCGACTTGAAATGCAGTCGCCTGCTATCTGTTCAGTGTGGGATAGGAAAGGACGGATATAGCGTGGCATACTGTTGGGTGGATATTGGAATTGATGACTGTGGACTGTGTATTGACTATTCTATTGGACTGCGTATCTGTACCTCTGCCTGGCTTTATTGATTATAAGTGTATGACTCTTGGACTGCTTCTTGACTTTGATATCTGCCTGACCCTAATACAGTTTGTTGAACCGGCTGTCTTTGTGAGTGTCTTCATTAGAACTGCCACTGAGACTGGTCTGACCAGAGTTGTCCAGTGGGACGCTTCTACTACTACTCTGTCAACGACCAGCAACAATAAGGCTATTGTTTAATCTTTGTAAGAAATAAATAAATTTTTCAAAAAATACATAAGTGGAAAAAAGGTACAATTAAAACTTTTGCGAAATAAATATATATATTTTAGTAATGACAGTGTACATACATTGTACATATCGCTGGCAGTATACAGTAGATACTAAATGTAAATTCAGATTGCATTTTCTCCAGGGGAGCTGATCTCTGCCAGCTGGAGATCAGTTGTAAAAGTGGGAGATCCCCAAACCCACCTGGAGGCTGGCAACCCTAAATACAATGTAAATTTTAGTTGCATTACAGTAAAAATACTGTAACTTCTATTAAACTTCTATTATATTTTCAAACTACTAAAAGGTCATTAACATTTTTAACATATTGCCTAATGTTTAAGGAGGCCCACTTCATCAGGGGCCCACTTGCCATCGGGCAAGCTGACACCCTGGCCAGTCCGCCACTGTCCATGGGCTGAGTTCCCTAACAGGCCAAAGAGTGCCTCACGGACTGTTTCAGGTGAGGAAATAGCAGAGCACTTGCTAAAGCCCCTTTTCTATATGCCTTCTTCTGGAGTAACTAAAGCCCCTTCTCCAAATGCCTTCTTCTGGAAGAGTTGGGGGTGGGGGGAAGATACTTGGGAATTGCTCACACTGTGTGGAGAATTGAAGAAGAAGAAGAAGAAGATATTGGATTTATATCCCGCCCTCCACTCCGAAGAGTCTCAGAACGGCTCACAATCTCCTTTCCCTTCCTCCCCCACAACAGACACCCTGTGAGGTGGGTGGGGCTGGAGAGGGCTCTCCCAGCAGCTGCCCTTTCAAGGACAACCTCTGCCAGAGCTATGGCTAACCCAAGGCCATTCCAGCAGGTGCAAGTGGAGGAGTGGGGAATCAAACCCGGTTCTCCCAGATAAGAGTCCGCACACTTAACCACTACACCAAACTGGCGCACCAAATTGGACCAGATGACCCTTGGGGTCCCTTCCAGCTCAGTGTTTCTATATGCACTCAACTGAATACTGTGCATGTGAGAATTGAGGAAAACCTGCATCTAGCTGCTACACAGGATGGGGAATCACCCAGAAACACAATTTGTGTATTCTGTAAAGTGTGAACCCTGGGCACTGCCTGAAATATCTGTAGTTAAACTAAATTCACTACGTATCATCCTTCTTCCCAGGAGCTCATCTATTCCCACACCACCCCCTTTTATCCTCACTGCACCGCACTGGTAGCTTGAAACCATGCTTGCTAATGCCTCCACCTCCTATGGATCCAAGCCCTGTGAGACCCATCCTCCATTCCCCGCACTCCGTAGTCCAGGTAGCATGCTGGCCCCTTACCTGGCACTTTCTCTGGTACATTTTCAATTCCTGCTGGAGCCTGAGGTTTTCCTCTTGCAGCCTGTTCCTGCTCATTGCTATTTCACTCACAGTGGACTTCAGTTTCTCCATATAGAATCCATTTCTCTCCGAGGGCTCAGCGAAAACATCCTGCTGAGCACCAAGGTGCTCCGTTTTGCATTGGCTGCAGGGGCCGTCGTCCTTCTGGCTTCGCTTTTGGCAACAAAGCTGGCTTTGGCAATTCTGCGCTTGTTTCTGGAACAGAAAAATGAGCAGGCTGCACGGAGTTAATTCACTTGAGCAGAAGCAGGTCTGCACATCTGCACAAACACGTAACTACATGGACTTTTAGAGCACGGACAACATGAAACCTGCTGTTCGTGACTGCAGGGCTGCGTCAACATACAGTGACATGGGGCATTACCTGGGCCCAGGGGTTCTGGCAGGGCCTGATGCCACCAACTCCTGCCTGTCCCCTCTACCATCTACGGCTGTACCCTTCTCCTGCCAGCTCACTTGTGTGTTCCTGGCTTCTTGGGCTGCCTAGCACTGCCTGGGAAGAGAACACAGGCAGGGCTGGTCCTAGACTGTCTGACACCCTAGGCAAGGTTAACTCCCCACCCCCCGCACTGATAACGTCACCAAGTCGCATTTGGCCGGCGCCCTAGGCAACCACCTAGTTCGCCTAGTGGCGGGGCCTGCCCGGCACACATCACTCCCAGCTGCACGCACTGCCCGGTGCCATGAGGAAAGGCACACAGGTGGTAGGAGGGGCCGTGAGGAGGCAGGGGAAGGATGCCCAAGTGTGTGAGTGGGAGTCCTGGTGGTGGGCAGAGGAGAGGAGGGAGGCCCTGAGCACACTCTGGCCAGGGCCCCTCAAAACCTGGAACTGGCCCTGCCCAGCTGTATTTTTTTAAAACACGACTGCAGCTGCAGATATTGCACATAAAAGCACAGGGTTGGGCTGGGGGAGGTTATTTCACCCTTTCTCTTTGTGCTGTTTCCTGACTGCAAGTCACTATCTCCCGGACTGCTTTAACCCTTTCTGGGGAAAATTTATGGCTGCTATTCACCACCACCACAGGTCAAATGAAAATCGGGTGGGGGGGGGGAATCACAGAACATCTGTAATGTGCAATTCTGTCCTGGTGCCAGAGATTTGTCACTTGAGAGCTGGAGGTTTTATTTATGACTTGCAAAGCAAGTCTCTATTAAGTAAGGTTTGTAAAGAAATCACTGGAGACACTAGGCCTTTCACGTGAAATGCGTATAAATGTGCTTTAGTACAAACTCAACCAAACAAAACTAAGGAACACTGAACATTCAGTGCATGAAATATCCCCACATAGTCTTTCAATAGCCTTGAAATTAGGCTTCTTCAAGATAAACACAGCAGTGAGTCAGCGCTTTTCTCTTCAGTGTTCGACTCCTAACGGTGCAGAGAGGATAAGGAAGGAACCGCTTATGAAAGGACTCCTCACGGTTTCGATCATCAACTTCGTCAGCCTCCTTCCTCCGACGTTGTACGGAGCCTCAGCAACATGGGGCTAGAACTTCACGTGGAAGTTCTAGTGTCTCCGGTGATTTCCTTACAAAGCTTATTGATTACACTGGTTCCAGTTGTTTTGATCCGTCTCTAGTAAGTGGCTTGCACAAGTTGCCCCTGGTGTGGCCCGAGGAAAACAAGCTCCCAAGCCCAGCTCACCCTCGAATTTGGGGCCAGTGGAGGTCGTGATTCACAGAGGAGAGGTCTATCAGTGGCTATGAGCCGTGGAGGCTAAGGGGGAGCCACCATAGCCAGAGGCAGGAAATTTCTGAAATCCAGCACCAAGAGACAACGTTATGGGAAGATCTCAGCCTCTATTCCCTGCTTGTTGGCTCTCCCCGCCAACTGGTAACTTTGGAACCAATGTCTTTATCACGTAGCTAGTCTTTGAATTTAGTTTATTGTTTTGATTCCTCACTGCCAAGTACTTTTTTTGATATATTCTTGCACATTTTAATAAATCTTTAAAAAAAATGCGTTTCATGGTGTTTTGTTCTTCAGATGGCTTCAGTCTAAATCCAGGTACCCTTGACCATAGCGCTCACCTACCAGGTGGAAACTTACTAGGTGGAAACCCATTCTGCAAATGGGATGCAGCACTAGGTGGGCCACTGGTCTGATCTGGCAGGGCTCTTTTGTTCTTATGTTCAAACTGTGAGAAAGACTAAGGACCTGAAGGTCTTTTAATAATTGGGTCCAAGGTAGATTTGTTAGTAGCAGAGCTCTGTGTCAGAGTAACAGTGAAGTGAGGGTGGGGAGATTCAAAGCACTATATGGGCAGGCAGGCCTTCTCACATTTGCATGCTCCCCGCTCCCCCATCGCTTCTACCCAGATGTTTTCTCATGGCAGTAACCTAAAGTAACCTTAATGGGGAAGGAAACACCTGGGCAGAACCACTTTTGGTGAGAGAAGAGAAAGGCCCAACCCCCCCCCCCCTTCTGCATTTATTTATCTAGCACCACCATAGGCCTGGTGGAACTCTCTGCCTAATGACATCTGGGCACTGCAGGGCCTGTAAGATAGAGATGCTCCACCAGGCCTACAGTTGAGGTCAGCAGTGGTGAGAGAAGAGAAAGGCCCAACCTCCCCTCCCCTTCTGCATTTATTTATCTAACACCACTGTACACCTGGCGGGACTCTCTGCCTAATGACATCTGGGCACTGCAGGGCTTAGTGCAGTTCTGCAGGGCCTGTAAGATAGAGATGCTCCACCAGGCCTACAGTGGTTACTAACAAGCCCAGACATAAAGCATCCCTAAAATGCCACCAAGTCTGGCCTCCCCAATCTCTCTTCTCCCTCTTGGGAAAAGGATATAATAATAATAATAATATGAAGAAGAAGTTAGATTTATATCCCACCCTATACTCTGAATCTCAGAGCGGTCACAATCTCCTTTACCTTCCCCTCCCCCCCCCACAACAGACATCCTGTGAGCTAGGTGGGGCTGAAAGAGCTCTCCCAGAAGCTGCCCTTTCAAGGACAACTCTGCGAGAGCTATGGCTGACCCAAGACCATTCCAGCAGGTGCAAGTGGAGAAGTGGGGGGAATCAAACCCGGTTCTCCCAGATAAGAGTCCGTGCACTTAATTACTACACCAAACTGGCTCTTAATGCCATTTCGACATAGCTGAGTTATTGTCC
Source organism: Heteronotia binoei (assembly GCF_032191835.1). Taxonomy (NCBI): domain Eukaryota; kingdom Metazoa; phylum Chordata; class Lepidosauria; order Squamata; family Gekkonidae; genus Heteronotia; species Heteronotia binoei. Next base: position 176,346,375 of record NC_083225.1, read on the forward strand.
TAATTGTTTTAAATGGTTTTAATTCTACATAAGATGACGTAAAATGTATTGATATGATGTCCCCTGAGCCCTGTCCACAGGGAAGGGCATTCTAAAAATCAAATAAATAGTACCTACTACCTTTTCAGCTGTACTTGCCAAGGACTTAATCTGGGACCTCCTGTATGCCATGCCAGTCCCTCTCCAGATCAAGCCTAGTGCCCAGGGAACTGTTTCCTAAGCTTATTGGCATACTAATGTAGCCCCTTTCTTGAAGTAGTGTGTTAGGGTCTGGGCAGTGCCTGGATGTGAGTCCCATGACAGAAGAATGATACGATATAAACATAATACAATAACTACTTGTGCTCTCAAAATATACTCCCTCCCTTCTCATGTCCCCATCGCTGTCTCTGCCGTTGATGCCTATTTCTTGGGATGCTGAAATACAGTTAACTATCAAATAATGAGACAGGCCTAACCTAAATGTGACAACCTAATATGGCTGGATTAAATACATAGCCTAACACAAGTGTAGCTATGTACAAAAATAGCCTTGGGTGCATCCATTACGTTCACTTCATTGGATTACGTTCCACTAATTTCAACCAAAGTTCCTCAAAGGGCAGGAATGCACTGGTGTTTCGTCGATTTAATACCCGGCAAAGCACACAAATGTTGTTACTATGGTAATTATGCTGCTCTGCAAACATTAGGCATCTGCATTCTCCGCGACTTCTAAAAAGCCGAGCCCATGAAATGATGCAAAATATGAAAGTGTGAGTGACCCGAGGCCATTATTCTCTCGCAATTCTTTTTTTGCTTTGCACTTCAGACTTCAGCAAAGTTCATCGTGTGTGTGTGTGGGGGAGGGGTCTTCAGGAAGAAAATGGGGCAGGGAGGCAAGTTGAACCCAGGAATGCAGAGTTACTTCAGTCTAAGACCACTGAAATCGATCAGCTTAGATTGAAGTCACCCTGCAAAGGATTGCACTGATAATTATTGAAAGGTACTAAACAAGTATATAAGATTTGAGTCCAGAAGCACATTAAGGATGAACAAGATTTCAGGGTATAAGCTTTTGAGAGGCTGAGCCTGGAAATCTTGCTGATCGTTACGATGTTACTGGGCCTGAATCATGTTCTTCTAGTGCAGATGAACACTGGCTACACCCCCCCTGTAACTAAACAAGTTTCTTCAGGTATTTTCATTCCATGCCCTTATCATCATTAACTGTACAGTTATTAGCATTTCCTGTACTGGAAAGTGAGTTTTCAACCTTTTTTTTTGGGGGGGGGGGGTTGAATTAAAATCAGAGGCAGATATTTAATCAGAATGTGGAACTTTAAAACTGTACTTCCATCTACCTCCATCTAGTCGATACTCATCCCCCCCTCCCTGGCAGATAGGCAACTAGTAGCCTCACTCTTTGCAGATGACACAATCTTGCTGTCTAGAACACCAGCAGGCCTTAGAAGGGCATTAGCTCAATTTGGTCTTTATTGTGATCATAACCTCTTAGAGATTAATTATCAGAAAACAAAAGTAATGGCTTTTGGCCCAAAACCCAGGCTAAGGAGATGGAGTATAAATGGCCATAGTCTACAACAGGTAACAATTTACAAATATTTGGGGGGGTCATGATTCAGTCCTCAGGGTCAAAGAAGGCTCACCACAAATATGCTGCCAATTCTGGTCGTATATCGACCCAGGCCACCATTAGGTTTTTTCTCACAAAAGGGGGGCATTTTATACCAGTTGCATTAAAACTCGACTTAGCCAAAACAATACCCCAACTCACTTATGGAACTATGTTGGGTCCATCCTTATCAAGCTTTGATCCCCTTGAGAAAATTCAGTCCAAATTCTTGAGAGCCATTTTCCACTTTCCAACCTGCGTTTCCAATGCAGTACTACGCTTGGAAACTGGCTTGCTAAGGATAGAGGCTAGGGTGAGGCTACTTTCAATCACCACTTGGCTTAATCTCAGCCATTGCCCCACGAATATCACATCGTTGATTTTAAAGGATAGTTATTGTTCCTCTTGGGTTAGAGCCATCCATCAGAAATGGTCTACGCTTGGCTTTTCACCTGAATCTCTCCAGATAATGGCCCTGGATCAAGCCAGGGCCATAGTCAAACAGAGACTACAAGACATTGAGAGACAGAATGATATTGCCAAGGTCCCGGATTATCTAGCTCCCCCTCAAAGGAGATATGTGTTAGCTCCAGCCCCCTATCTCTCAACTCTAACAATACCGTCCCACAGAAGGGCCTTTTCTATGGCCCGTTGCAATATGTTTCCTTCAGCAATCGTTGAGGGCCGCTTTAGAAAGGTGCCTATGGCTGAGCGGGTTTGTCCTTGTGGTGCAGATAAAGTTGAAACGATTGACCATGTTTTGTTTGGGTGTGGCCTATACCCTGGCATACGAGCCAGGTACATTTATTCTTTGTTGGAGGGATGTCTCGGGTTTTCTGATTTCAAAATCAGAAATACGCTGTTATCAGATTTTAACGCCCAATTCACAATTAATTGTGCCAAATTTATGGCGGCAGCTAGGAGAATTCGTGAGGATTATGTAAAGAAGGGGTCTTGAACTGACTGTTTTTTGAATATTTCCAAGCTTGTATTTTATCTTTTCTTAAATGCCTGAGTACTCTGTATACCATCACAAATGCTACTGAAACTGATATAAATACAGAGACCATGCATAAAGTTGTCAAATTTTGTTCCCGTGTAATCAAATTGCATTTTATGGTTCTTACAAGTTAATGTCGAGGTAACAGATTGTAATTTTAACCAGTGTATTCTAGTTAATATTTTTCTGGAGCTGTATAATTTTTAATTTTTTTTATTATATGTACTATATTTATTAAGCTAGAAGATGTTTGGCCACTACTGTATTATTTGTCATATCTCATTATTCACACTAATGTCCTACATTTTATTTTCACATTTTTTTTTTAAAATATCTTATGTTTCACCTATTTAGGTCCATCTTGATTTTTACAATTTTTATGTGGTTGTTGTTGGCCTGCATTGTGCTGTGTATTTGGTCATGGACCGTAATAAAGCCAACTGAAACTGTCCTTGCCCTCAGAGAGGCCATCTCCTATGTCTCTGTGCAAGTCAGTGTTCTGGGGCTGCAATCTCTGAGCGCAGGTAATTGCCCTAACCTGGATGACCCAGGCTAGCCTGATCTCGTCAGATTTCAGAAGCTAAGCAGGGTTGGCCTTGGATGGAACTTGGATGGGAGACCACCAAGGAAGTCCAAGGCTGATACAAAGAGACAGGCAGGGACAAATCACCTCTGTTCCTCTCTTGCCTTGGAAACCCTACAGGGTCACCACAAATCAGTTGCGACTTGATGGCACTAAAATAAATTGTTACGTTCCTGCATTGATAGTGACTGACCAATCCAAACGACTGAATAAATTACAGGGGTGGCCAACGATAGCTCTCCAGATGTTTTTTGCCTACAACTCCCATTAACCCCAGCCATTGGCCATGCTGGTTGGGGCTGACGGGAGTTGTAGGGAAAAAACATCTGGAGAGCTAACGTTGGCCACCCCTGGAATAAAAGAATGATTTTGTGTTAAATGGGAGCCCAGATTTCATTATTCAATTAGGTCTGATTTCTTTCCGAAACAGAAAAGAACGGTACCTGAAACAGACTGCATTTCTCAGACAACAATTTCTGCTGAGCATCTAAAGAAACTAGATGGTTTTGATAGAGCGTTTCTTGTTTATCCCATTCTTTTGATTTAGCTTTAAATTCCTAAAAAAGAGAGAGCAGAGCAAAGAAATTAATCATGTTACAGATCATCTATGCTCTCATCACACATTCTGCAAAAGAAAAGGAGCAGTGAAAATTTCAAGTAGAAAACCTTTTTTTGTTCTTTAACAATACACGTTTATTACTCACAATGAGAGGTAATTCTAGAGGGGGGAAGCAAGAGACAGTAAAATGAAAATCGGAGAACCTGAAAAATATGTTGTGATAAGTGTTCATTATAAATATCCAAGTAAAACACAAGGAGCAGATTAAATTCTTGTACAACATGTTGTTAGCAATAATTTACATGGTACTTGCAAGGTGCAAAGCATTTTGCAACTATTAATAACATTTAGCATTTAAGCGCCACATTCAAAGATGTGGGTGCAAAACACTGACCTACGACCCCTCTCCCACAATTCCTGTGCAGGGAGGTGCTTTTTGACATGCCACACATTTCAACTTTTATTTATTTTTATTTACATCATTTATACCCCATCTTTCTTCCCAACAGGGACCCAAAGCGGCTTACATCCTCCTCCTCGCCTCCATTTTATCCTCACAACAACCCTGTGAGGTAGGTTAGGCTGAAAGTCCGTGACTGGCTTAAGGTCACTCAGTGAGCTTGAATGGCAGAGTGAAGATTCAAACTTGGGTCTCTCAGATCCTAGTCTGACACTCTAACTCAGAGGTGTCAAACATGCAGTTTGGGGGCCGAATCAGGTCCCCAGAGGGCTCCTATCAGGCCCCCAAGCAACTGGCTGTCATCTGCTTCCTTCTCTCTCTTGCTTCCTTCTGCATAACAACTTGCTTTGCCAGCCTTGCTCAATTGCACAGGAGCTACAGAGCAAAACCTCTGTTTTCTCCATTGGCTGAGGCTCCTCCCTTGGGGAGGAAGGGGGGAGGGATAGCTTGCTTTGCCAGGCTCTTTCAATCGCACAGCAGAGTTACTGAACCAAACCTCTCTTCCTTCTGTTGACTGAGGCTTCCCCCCCACCCAGTCCCTGGGAAAGAAGGAAGGAAGGAAAGAGCCAAAGCATCCTTTGCCTAGTTCCCTGGATCCCATGGGAGAAATACAAAGAAAGCATCTTTAAGACCAATGAGTGCTAATGTTTTAAGCATGTTTTAAGTTTTTTTAAAAATATATTTGTGTTTGTCTGTGTTCTTTATAAAATTTATATCTCTGCTACCTAATCTTAAATAGGCACACACATGGCCCGGCCCAACCCGACATGGCCTGGCCCCTCAAGGTCTCATTTACATCAGATCTGGCCCTCATAACAAATGAGTTCGACACCCCTGCTCTAACTGCTATACCACACTGTCTCTCAAGACAGCTCTGGACCCCTGTACTAAGATGCAAACCCTCTGGCTCAGTTTTGTGGTGCAGATCTCACAGGGCAGCTGGGCAGTGCTTGGAAGCCCTGGAGATTTTGGGGGTGGAACCTGAGGAGTATGTATGGGTTAAAATGTCAGATCTGTCTATGGGCCTTGTTGGTGGTCTGGAAACACCAGATGCTGAAGCTCCTAAGCAGGGGTGGACCTGGCTGGTATCCTGGCTGGGAGTTAGGGTTGCCAAGCTCCATGTGGGGCCTGGAGGTCTCCTAGAATTATAGCTGAGATTTAGCTAACATAGATCAGTCCCCCTGGAGGAAATGGTAGTTCAGGATGGGAAGTGCATGGATTCTATGGAATTACACTTTAATGCGTTCCCTTTCCCCAACACCAATCCTCCTCAGGCTCCACCCCTGAAATCTCCAGGTGTTTCCCAACCTGGAGCTAGCGACCCTAATGAGAGAAGGCTGGCACTGGACCCACATGAGAATCTTCTGCACTATCTGGGTCAGGGTTCTTCTGCCATCTGGCTGCAGGGAACTCATGAATGTGCGGTCCCCCACTGGGGCAAAAATGTCTCCTGTTTGGGGTTGGGGAAAGGAAACCTAGGTCTCAATTCAGTCCAGGTAGATGCACTGTCTGGAGCTTGTTATCAGTCGCAATTCGGCAGTCTCTCCACCAGTGCAATTCGGCAGCCTCATCTCCACGCCTACTGCCTCTCTGCGTATCACACCTAATCCAATCGCTCCTGCTATTGTCATTTGACAGCTAATGTCATTTGGCATCTGAAATCATTCCACTTTCCAATATACAGGACAGATGAACTCACGTTCTAGCTGTGTCTGAAGAAGTGAACAGTGATTCACAAAAGCTCCTACCCTTCCCAAAAATTTTGTTAGTCTTTAAAGTGCTAGTGGACTCTTACTCTTTTTTTTACTTCTTCAGACAGACTAACACAGCTACCCCTCTTGATCTGTGCAGAAGATGAGGAAGAGTAGATTTTTATACCCTGCTTTTCTCTACCTCAGGGATGGCCAATGGTAGCTCTCCAGATGTTTTTTTGCCTACAACTCCCATCAGCCTCAGCCATTGGCCATGCTGGCTGGGGCTGATGGGAGTTGTTGGCAAAAACATCTGGAGAGCTACTGTTGGCCACCCCTGCTCTACCTTAAGGAGACTCAAAGCGGCTTACAATATTTTTGGCCCTGGCCCCCACCTGGTGGAACTCTCTGCTGGAGAATATCCACGCCCTATGGGACTTGCGATCTTTCTGTAGGGCTTGCAAGGCAGAGACGTTTCACCAGGCATTCGGTAAAGGCAGTGACAGTCTGGCCCTCTCATATCTCTGCCTTCCCCCTCCACATCCCCTCCCCGCTGGGGACTGGTGGGAACTGAAATTCTTTCCACCATCTTGGACAGTGTATTTGTTTTATTACTGATGTTTTAAGTATTTTTAATGTTGCTCTTAACCTTATAATTTACTGTATCCGCCTTTTGATGTAGGCCACCCTGAGCTTGCAGGGAAGGGCAGCCTAACAAATCAAACTTATTAAATAATAAATACTTTCCTTTTCTCTTTCCATAAGAGGCATCTTGTCAGGCATGTGGAGCTGAGAGAATTCTGAAAGAACTGTGGCCAGCTGAAAGTCACTCAGCAGGCCTCATGTCTCTGGAAGCCGCTTACAATCACCTTTCCTTCCTCTCCACACAACAGGCTCCTCGTGAGGCAGGTGGGAGCTGAGAGAGTTCTGAGAGGACTGTGACTGGCCCAAGGTCACCCGGCAGGCTTCAAGTAGAGAAGTGGGGAATCAAACCTGGTTCTCCAAGTTAGAGTTTTGAACCACTACACCACACTGACAGAATGAAGATGGAAAAAGGGCGGCAGGGGAGGGAATGGTGGGGAAAGAGTGGTGGGGGAAATCCGAGGGAATCTGTATGCTTTTGAATTACCTTCAGCTTGGAAGTGAAGCAAGGGAAAAACTAGCACAAAAGCACTCTCAGAAAACCTGAAGAAACAGCAAATGGAAAGCGAACTGAGTGCTGAAGGGAGGAAAAACAATACAGAATGAAAAAAGAAAACCCGATGGACATGCATGGTGAAAAAGAGACAAAACACTGTGCCTAGTAGGCCTTTGTATAAAGAAATATTTCCTTTTGTACATCCTGACCATCAATAAGGGAAAGTGTTGCTTTTTTGCCCTCATTATGTGTCTCCTAGAGGTCAGTGTGGTGTAGTGCTTAGTGTGTTGAAGCACGATCTGAAGGCTGCATTAACTACCTTCCAGTCCTCAAGAACGGAGACAGATTTTAATGATAGACTGCATATTTTTGTCAGGAGATCCACAAGTTCACATTTGAGTTCTTCCACAAAATTACTGGATGTTATGCCATCTGGGCCTGGAGATCTGTCAGTTTTTAATTCGTCCATCAATCATAAGACCTTCCTTCTTGTCACCTCAAACTGACGCAGGTCTTTCAACCCTCCTGAAATTGGTGGTTCTGGAGTGGGCAAGCACCTCTCATCTTCCACAGTGAAGACAGAGGCAAAAAATGCATTCAGATTATCCGGCATTTCCCTATTCATCCTTTAGTAATGCTTTTACCCATAGCTGGTTTTCTGCCACTAATGTATTTGAAGAAACTATTATTGTTGGTCTTGATGTTTGTTTTTTTGCGATATGTTCCTCATAGTCCCTTTTTGCCTGTCTGATCACTGACTTGCATTTTATTTGCCACTGCCTGTGCTCCCTTTTATTTACCTCACTTAGACTAGCCTTCCACTGCATAAAGGAGTCCTACTCACCTTTTACTGCTTCCATTACATTGTTTGTTAATCAAGCAGGTTGGTTTTTACAGAAAAATTGCAGATTTATACCCCGCCCTTCTCTCTGAGTCAGAGACTCAGAGCAGCTTACTATCCCCTATATCTTCTTCCCCCACAACAGAACCCTATGAGGTGGGTGGGGCTGAGAGGGCTCTCTCAGCAGCTGCCCTTTAAAGGACAACTCCTACGAGAGCTATGGCTGACCCAAGGCCATTCCAGCAGCTGCAAGTGGAGGAGTGGGGAATCAAACCCGGTTCTCCCGGATAAGAGTCCATGCACTTAACCACTACACCAAACTGGCTATTTGGACCTTCCCTAACCTGCAGTATACATTTTTTCTGAGCTTCTAAGACTAGTTTTAGTCTCCAAGCTTCACAAAGAGATTTATATACAATAATCTAACTTGCACGTGTACTGTTCCATAACCATTTCGGAGGGGAGTAAACCTGCTGGTCTCTGTCTTATTTACAGGCAAAGACAGACCTTTGATCTGATCCAGCGGGGCTTTTAATGTTTCTGTGTTTGAAAGGGTACTTAATAATGAGCATATCCCATAAAACCCAGGCAGCTTGCGCTGAGACATCAGATAAAATGGTGGTGAAGGAAAAATGTGCATTACTCCAAAACTGTGCCGTTGCCAGGTTTACGCGCATTTCTTTGCCTCTCACTTCTTGCATCAAGAATCGTAGTTCCACCCTAATTATGATTACCCAGGGCATACAAATACAGGCAAGCAAGTTAATCATGATTACGTTCCTCTCTAGTAACTGGGAGTCTAAGAATGGATTGAACCCTGGTTTTACGGGATTGGAAAAGCATATGGAGCAGAGGTCCATCAGTGGCTATTAGCCACAGTGTTTTGTTGGAACTCTCTGTCCTGGGCAGTGATGCTTTGTATTCTTGGTGCTTGGGGGGCACAGTGGGAGGGCTTCTAGTGTTCTGGCCCTCCTAACAGCACTTGTTTTTTTGGTCACTGTGTGACACAGAGTGTTGGACCGGATGGGCCATTGCCTTGATCCAACATGGCTTCTCTTATGTTCTTAGGCCCTGTACAGTGTACAGAAAACGAATTCTGGCTAAGAGAAACATCTACTTTTGTATGCCACAAGTGAAAAGGAAGCAGCATTTAACAGTGATTCTTGGAGTGAGAAAGAAGAATCAATCAGGGGGCACACAAGGATCTGGCAAGAATCTGGGATGGTGCACATTTTTTTTAGCTGTGGTTGTGTGTGACATCTGAAGGCGGCCCCTGGTGTGAAGCTGAAACTGTGTTTGCCCGTACCAGCAACACACTCCTACATTAATTCTCACAATAATTTAACTTGCATCTGTACTGTTCCATAACCATTTCAGAGGGGAGTAAACTACTGCTGGTCTCTGCCTTATATACAGGCAAAGAAATAATAGAGTGGCTGTTCCCTGTGCTCTTCTATTGAATAACTGTGGATGAAGGATGCTGCCTTTGAAAAGGCCACTTTACTTAGCTATTTCTGCCCAGGCCTGAACTCTGCTATTCCAGACCCGCCCCCCCCAACCCCCCCCCCCCAACAACTATTCTGTTCTTTCAAGCAGCCAAAATCATCAGCAAATCCATGTGTGGCAAGGGCACATTCAGTGGTAGGTCTAGAAGTAAAATGGTAGTGAAGGGCTAATTCGCATAGCAACCCAGTGAGAAATACACATAAAAGTACAAACGGGCAAACTTAAAATTTCCTCTAAACTTAAAGTTTCCTTTTCACAACAAGGTGCTGGTCATTACCTTTAAAGCCCTATATGGCCAAGGACCTGTCTACCTTAGGCACCGTCTCTTCCCACATGTTCCCCAGGCCCAAAGTTTAGTTTAGTTTATTAAATTTATACCCCGCCCTCCCCGTCGAGGCAGGCTCAGGGCAGCTCAGAGGGTACTTAGATTTGGTATGCAGAATCTATTATTGATCCCCAGGCCAAGGGAGGCGAGACTGAAGTCTACCAGAGAGAGAGCCTTCTCAATCACGGCCCCCTATTGGTGGAACCAACTTCCGGAAGAAGTAAGGGCCTTGCGGGACCTTGCCCACTTCCGCAAGGCCTGTAAGACAACACTATTTCAACTCACCTTCAACTGAATAGTAGTATAAGAGGATGCCCAGTATTGCTGAATACTCTGGAATTAATAATCCTAGCACTAAAATTGTTTTAAGTTGTTTAATTTGTTTTAATTGTTAAATTCTAGTGTTTAACTGTTGTTTTATTGATCCGGTTTTATTGCTGTGAGCCGCCCGGAGCCTGCTTCGGCGGGGAGGGCGGGATATAAATCCAATAAATAAATAAATAAAAATAAAGTTGTATCTGCAGTCCTGACCTGGATAGACGAGGCTAGCCTCTTGTCATGAGATCTCAGAAGCTAAGCAGGGTCAGTATTTGGATGGGAGACCCCCAAGGAAGTCCAGGGTCACTGCACAGAAGCGGGCAATGCCAAACCACCTCTGATAATCTCTTGCCCTGAAAACATTCCGGGGTCAGCATAAATCAGCAGCAATTTGACAGAATCATAAGAGTTGGAAGGGACCGCCAGGGTCATCTAGTCCAACCCCCTGCACAATGCAGGAACTTCACAAATACCGCTCCCCCCACACACATATGTCCCCAGTGACCCCTGCTCCTTGTCTGCGTGGGGAACGAAAATGGTACATCAAACAATAATTTAATCTTGGGATATTTGTAGCTTGCCGCCACACATAAAGATAATTCCACTGCCTCCCAGAAAAAGGCAAGTAAAACCGCCTCCCCGCTCTGGCCAGCTTGCTCGTCTTCTAGGTGGCTGATATGGCGATTGTGGTTTTTCTCCACAGCCAGCTTGCTCTCCTCCTCCTGAGAGCTTCTTGGGCACTGGGATGAGAGCGCAGAAGCTGCAGAGAAAGGTGAGGGGTTTGTTGGAGGTGATGTGCCACTGGCTTCCATTCTGGCATGATGCCCACAGGTCAAAGAGAGCATCTCATTTTACCAATCCCCCTGTCCTTCCAGTGGGAACCACCTGCCAATCATACACCCTACCAGGCAACAGCCTAATTCATTTTCTCAGAACATGGGGCAGGTGCCAAAATGGGGAAAGGTGCTCAGAAGAGCCACAGGCGGTATGTCGAAGAGCCACTGAGTGAGTACCACTGTTCTAGCCAAATTCTTGAAGTAGATTATAGCAACAGGATCTCCAGTTTTCACTCTACTGTTAACTATTCAATCTGATCTGGATAGCCCAGTCTCATCAGAAGCTAAGCAGGGTCAGCCCTGGCTGGTGTTTGGATGGGAGACCACCAAAGAATACTAGGGTTGCTACGCAGAGGCAGGCAACAGCAAACCACCTCTGAACATCTCTTGCCTTAAAAACTCTCCAGGGTCACCATAACTCAGTTGCAACTCAATGGCCAAAAAAATAAAAGAATAAGAAAAAAGATAAACCAAAACTTAATCCCCTCCCCCCCCAAAAGGCTAACTGGATACAAACTAGGGGGCCCAATGTTAAAATAAACAAACATTAAACATAAATATATTATAAATATATAATATAATATAAATTATACAAAAATGCATGTATTCATTATAAATTATAAATTGGTTTAAAAAACAGTTATGGGCTAAACATAATCTCAATAAGCAGAGGTAGAATTCTAGCAGGAGCTCCTTTGCATATTGGGCCACACACCCCTGATGTAGCCAATCCTCCAAGAGCTTACAAGGCTCTTTTTTGTAAGCTCTTGGAGGATTGGCTGCATCAGGGGTGTGTGGCCTAATATGCAAAGGAGCTCCTGCTAGAATTCCACCCCTGTCAATAAGAATTTCAAATCGTACAATATGTAGAGTTAGGACCTTATGTGACTCTGAAACAGATGTGCTTCAGCCTACTGGCCTCCTTCCGTGGTCAAGCATAAATGTTATATAGCGGCTCAATTACTGCAATACTAATACTAATCAATATAGGACCAAACAAAAATTATGCTGAAAAAGAAAGGGGGGGGGGAAGAAAAAATTAATTATCAATTTGCGAACAATTTCTAATGGCATATAAAATTATGAGAATGGGAATTAAATTGCTTACTTCTGATAAATATCAGTGACTCAAGAAAAAGTAGTACTACATAGGCCTCATATGACATTGTCTTGTGTCCAAATAAGCTACATATAACCCTGATGGGGCTTCAATTATTTACCTGAAAAAGATATTAAACAAATTGCCTAATAGACAATTTTTATAAATACTGAACTTTTTTTTTTAATTCCATAGACTAAATTACCAAATCAAAGAAAGTGTAAGAATTACCATCCTATTCTGGTCCAGGAGATTCATTTCCAAAGGTAGTATGGAGCCATGTAATGAAATAGTGTATAGTGCAGAGAGACATACCCTATCCTGCTAGGGTACGGGATGATGTAATCAAGATGGATGATGCGATAATAATGGGGATGAAAAAAAAGAAGAAAAAACTTATCTTGCCAGTGTACTGTTCCCCAGGAGAAATATTGGGAAAAGGAAAAAAGTTTTAATAACACTACATACATGCTGAAAGAAAAACATGATGTTAAACATATCACCAATCCGCTTCCTCATTCAGGCCATGAAGGGTCAAAGCATTTAGGTTTTGAATCCAGTAGGTTTCTCTTGCTCTCAGACAGTAATTATCCCTGAGGAAATCGTTCTGTTTGTAGCCTTTGCGTATGTACATCTTTTTGTTATAATTCATCCTATAAAATCACCTGTCAGCTGTAAGTCCAAGTCTGTAATATATGTCAGGGGTGGCCAACGGTAGCTCTCCGGATGTTTTTTTTTGCCTACAATTCCCATCAGCCCCAGCCATCAGTCATGTTGGCTGGGGCTGATGGGAGTTGTAGGCAAAAAACATCTGGAGAGCTACCGTTGGTTACCCCTGATATATGTTATCCAATGCTCTGGTTAGACCTTACTTAGAGTACTGTCTTCAGTTTGGGCATCACAATTTAAAGGACGATATAGACAGGCTGAAACATGTCCAGAGAAGGGCAACCAAGATGATGAGGGGTCTGGAGACCAAGTCCTATGAGGAAAGGTTGAAAGAGCTCAGTAAGTTTAGCCTGGAGAGGAGACAACTGAGAAGTGACATGATAACCAAGTACCTGAAGGGATGTCATATAGAGGATGGTGTGGAGTTGTTTTCTTTTGCCCCAGAGGGTTATATCAGACCAACGGGTTGAAATTAAATCAAAATAGTTTTTGGCTAAACACTAGGACAGTTAGAGCAGTTCCTTAGTGGAACAGGCTTCCTCAGGAGGAAGGAAAACCTTCTATGGAGGTTTTCAAACAGAGGCTAGATGGCCATCTGACAGTAATGCTGATTCTGTGAACTTAGGCCGATCAGAGAAAAAGGGCAGGAAGGGTTGCATCCGTGCTTAGTTCTCATGGCCCTTTCTTACACACCTAAGGAAATGCTGATCGCCACATTAGGGTCAGAAATTAATTTTCTCCAGGTCAGCTTGGCCAAGGATCCTGGAGGATTTTTTAATTATTATTTTTGCCATCTTCTGGGCATGGAGCAGGGGTCACTGGGGGTGTGGGGGGAAGTTTTTGTGCATTTCCTGCATTGTGCAGTGGGTTGGACTGGAGGTCCCTTCCAACTCTATGATTCTACAATTCAATGTCCTTGTGATCCTATGTATGTAAACTGTAAAAAAGAGGATTTTTGAACACAGGAGCTATATTTGGTTACAAAGAAAAATGCTTCTTTGGTTCAGCACTACACAACCTTGGGAATGGACATACTGATAAACAACTGTGGTTCTGTGTTCTGGAAAAGATCCAAGCTCCTAGTCTGCAGCTTCTATGATAGAGGTGTCGAACTCATTTGTTATGAGGGCCGGATTTGACATAAATGAGACTTTGTCGGGCCGGGCCATGAGTGTCATAAAATGTAATGCCAGGTAGCGGACATATAAACTGTATAAAGAGGGCGCAGACAAACACATTTTTTTTAATTAAAACACTGGCACTCTAGCAATATTTTGTTTTATAGTCTGATAAATGTCATCTCTTGCTATGAATTATTGCCTCAAAAACTGAAGACAATGTCTGTGCTGTACCAATCTTGAATATGCTGTTCAAGTGTTGTTCAAGTGTGCACATCTGTAAGTTGCAAACCTACTTTTGATTTACAGACATTCATTACAAAGATCTCATAGTCAATGCTTTGAGCCTCAGACCTAGAGGAAAACATGAAGCAGCTGGGCATTGTGAGCTTTTGTACATATGTTGCTTCATGTGCTGGTCAAGATTATGTGAAGGCACCACGGCACAGACTGAGGGCTATGTGCTTGTCTACAAAACTAGGCTCCTGCTCTCTCCTCTTCCCTTTGGGAAAAGGGAGGGGGAGAGAGACGGAGCCAAGAAGGCTGCTTTGCTGGCCAACTGATTGCTGGGGAGAAACACAAAATGGCGACCGAACACAGCAGGCAAGGTAGAATGAAGCAGACAACAGTCAGTTGCTGGAGGGCCTGATTGGAGCCCTCTGTGGGCTGCATCGGGCCCGTGGGCCACATATTTGACACCCCTGTTCTATGATATCTGAGAGTAAGAGAAACCTATTGGATTCACACTCTAAAAACTCTGACCCTGCATGGCCTGAATGAGGAAGTGGATTGGTGATATGTTTAACATCATGTTGTTCTCTCAGTATATATTTATTAGAAGTAATTTATCATTATACAATTTTCAACAGATTTCTGTTCTTATAATTGTATACGCCCACTGGATATTGTATAGAAAGTAATAATTTTTCTTACTCCTCCCCCTTATGTTTCAATTGATCCTATATTGGTTAACATTAGTATTGCAATAATTGAGCCACTGTGTAACATTATTCTTGACCACTGAAGAAGGCCAGTAGGCCAAAACACATCTGTTTCAGGGTCACATAAAGTCCTAACTGTGCATATTGTACGATGTGAAATTTTTATTGAGGCTATATTTGAGCCTTGTGGTATCTATATATTTATGTTGAATCTTTCTTTTAACATTGCACCCCCTAATTTGTATCCAATTAACCTTTTAGATTAATAATTTAAAAATATTAAAAAATATTAACTACTTAGCCGTACTCTTTTATGGTACATTGGTATTTTATGGGGGGGGGGGGATGCTCCCTTTTGCTGTTTTTTAATGGACTGCTGCTACCTGTTATTTGCTGTTATCTTAAACTGCATTATAGCTTTTTACAAACCTGATTATGTAAGCCACCTCAAATCCAAATCATATAAAAATATAGACAGAAAAACCATTAATACATGGTTGCCAGCCTCT
Source organism: Heteronotia binoei (assembly GCF_032191835.1). Taxonomy (NCBI): domain Eukaryota; kingdom Metazoa; phylum Chordata; class Lepidosauria; order Squamata; family Gekkonidae; genus Heteronotia; species Heteronotia binoei. Next base: position 176,361,583 of record NC_083225.1, read on the forward strand.
GGCTTGAATCTCCTGCTATTACAACTGACCTTGAGACAAGTTCAAGTGGAGAAAATGGCCACTCTGGAGAGTGGCCTCTAGGGCTGCCAGCTCCCACGTCCTAGCAGGGGATCCCCCAGCTGGTCAGTGGGAAAAGCCCCTCCCCTAAACAGGGACGTCACTGTGTGATGTCCCCGATGTGATGATGTCATCTGGAAGTGTTGTCATTGTGTTGGGGACATCGTGCAGAGATACTCTGGTACTTGGGCAAATTCTATGGTATTGAGGGCCAAAAACCCATAGAGTTTTGTTCAAAATACCAGAGCATTTCCATGCAACATCCCCACTCACCCTGGAATGCCCCCCAAATCTTCCTGCTGGACAGGCAAAGGGACACAGGAACCCTAGTGGACTCTATGACATTATACCTCAGTGAAGTTCCTCCCCTCCCCAAATCTCGCTCTCTTCAGGCTCCTCCCCCAAAATTTCCAGGCATTTCCTAATCTAGAAGAAGAATTGCAGATTTATACCCCACCCTTCTCTCTGAATAAGAGAGAGCGGCTTACAGTCTCCTATATCTTCCCCCCCCACAACAGACACCCTGTGAGGTGGGTGGGGCTGAGAAGGCTCTCACAGCAGCTGCCGTTTCAAGGACAACCTCTGCGATAGCTATGGCTAACCCAGGGCCATTCCAGCAGCTGCAAGTGGAGGAGTGGTGAATCAAGCCCGGTTCTCCCAGATAAGAGTCCGCGCACTTAACCACTACACCAAACCTAGGGCTGGCAACCCTAACCATTAACTTGACTCACCAGAATATTCCATTAAACCATGCCCACCACCTTCACCATTTTGCGATAGCCTCTGTGAGCACAGGGTTCAATAGGGTAAAGCGCCAGAACTGAAAAGGCCCCAAGCCTCATGGCCACACACATTTCAGGTGGAAGAAGGCATAAGTATGAGAGGGAACACAAGGGAGGGAGAAGGCTTGCTTATGCTTACCTCCAATTTCTGGTTTAGACAGCTCAGCTGAAATGGTGTTTCGTGGTTTTCTGTACCTTGCCTCTTCCCATGAGCTTTATTTTGTCTTAATTGGTGCAGTTGTAGCTTTTCGTAGCTTTGTGTCAGCTTGGCAAACTTAAAAAAAAGGGAAAGAAACAAATACCAGGAATATCTGATTCCTTCCTTAGCAGTTTTCATACTGAAGTCATAATTGGCAAAAGCAGCCAAGCTGAAACATTCTAATTAGCCAGTCTCTCTGACAAAGCACCCGTTTTTACAACTAAATGGTTAAGGATGAACACAGCTGAGCTTTCATACAACTGGTAGTGTTAATTAACTGCACAGTTAAGCACAGATTGACTTGATAGTTGTTTCCTGCAGCCTTGGAAAGGGGTTTCTTGCCCAGTGTTTGGATACATGGTTTTGCATTTGTTGAGTGCCATCTTGTGTTGACAGTTTTTACGGCTCTTTGCGATGAGAGAGTTGCATCAACTGGCTTATTGAAGATAGCTCCAAGCGGGCAGCCGTGTTGGTCTGAAGCAGTTGAACAAAGCAGGAGTCAAGTGGCACCTTTAAGACCAACCAAGTTTTATTTAGAACGTAAGCTTTCGTGTGCTCTCTAAGCACGCTTCATCAGACGAGGGGATCACATGAAAGCTTACGTTCTCAATAAAACTTGGTTGGTCTTAAAGGTGCCGCTTGACTCCTAAATGGCTTACTGAAGAACAGCGTTTGAGCCCAGTGGCGCCTCTGAGACCAACAAAGTTTTGTTCACGGTATAAGCTTTCGTGTGCATGCACACTTCTTCCGATACACTGCCCACACATATAGGCAGAGGGGGGAGCGGCAGGTTAACATACAGCACAACAAAGGTGTTTAACAGATGCAAGGACTGAACAAGGTTAGCTTATATGGTCACCATTCGTTTGGGCTTTCATTCTGGGGGGAAAAACATAGCGAAGGAAATGAAGATATCAAAGTAGAAGACTGATGGGCAGATGAACTCTTCTTAATTGTGGAATGCTGAGAGTAATTAACTAAGACCCTACTATTATGCTCCTTGTAGCAGCCTGATCAGGGCTGAGAAGAGCTTGCAGTTGCAGCAAAAAATGGCGACCGTGTTAGCGATGCAAGAGCCTCATTCCTTTGGTACTCGACGAAGCACCAAAAGAAGACTATGAAAATTTACAGCGAGCCTGTTCAAAGCAAGCCACCGAGGGCTGCCACCTCCGGGTTGGAAAATACCTGGATATTCTGGGGGTGGGGCCTGAGGAGGGTGGGGTTTGGGCAGGGGAGAACTTCAGTGGGGTGTAATGCCGCACAACGCAATTTCAAAGCGGCCATCTTCTCCAGAGGAATTGATTGGTATTCTGTCCTGGATGGTCCAGGCCAGCCTGATCTCATCAGATCTTGGAAGCTAAACAGGGTCGGCCTTGGTGAATATTGCTATGCAGAGGCAAGCAGAAGAACAAGAGATTGGATTGATACCCTGCCCTTCACTACCTGAAGGAGTCTCAGAGCGGCTTACAATCTCCTTTCCCTTCCCCTCCGCACAACAGATACCCTCTGAGCCGGGGTGGAATTCTAGCAGGAGCTCTTTTGCATATTAGGCCACACACCCCTGATGTAGCCAATCATCCAAAAGCTTACAATAAAGAACCTTATAAGCTCTTTGAAGATTGGCTACGTCAGGGGTGTGTGGCCTAATATGCAAAGGAGCTCCTGCTAGAATTCTACCCCTGCCTCTGAGGAAGGTGGAGCTGAGAGAGCAAAACAGCTTTGAAAGAACTTGTGGCTGACCCAAGGTCACATCAGCAGGTGCGCGCGGGGGATTGGGGAATCAAACCCGGTTCTCCCAGATAAGAGTCCATACCATCCAAAATCTGCCAAACTAACCTTGAAATATTGCAAGAAGTGTAAAATAGGAATCTGACTTTTTCCTTACTTGAGCTTTCAGGGCCTGAAACTCTGCATCGTAACTCTGAGCCATCTCATCTTTAGTCTTTTGCAAACTGTCCAGCTTCTGTTTTAGCAGCCCAACCTGTATAGGAGATGACCATGACTGAGATTACTGAATGATCACAAGCCTATACTAACCCACTGTTCATTGCCATCAGTGTTTCTTGAAAGAATGAGCAGGAAGCAGAGGATATGGTGCAGGTATTCCAACAACTGTATGGATTGCCTACAAGTCAGGACACAAAGTTGGGTGCTGGTTTTGACCCTAAAAGCCTGACACAACCCATGCCCACAATACCCTCAGGAACTTATTCTCCCATATGACCCCAGCACACACACACAAACACTTCCCTCCTCCAAATTAGATCATGTGTGGAGTGTGGATGCAAGCAATTCCTCACTCTGTGTGTGAGATCCATTAGGGATGGTGATGAGGGATACCTGCAACTTGTACGTTCCCATCTCCACCCACTGGCTGGATGCTGATGCTCCTACTCTCCATGGACTGCTTGTACACAAGCTTCTATATAAATATTTATAGTTGTCTGCAGGGCTTTTTTTATATAGAAAAAGCCCAGCAGGAGCTCATTTGCATATTAGGCCACACCCCTGATGTCACCATCGCTTCACGCAGGGCTTCTTTTTGTAGAAAACCCCCAGCAGGAACTCAGTTGCATATTAGACTACACCCCTTGATGCCAAGTCAGCTGGAGCTGTGTTCCTGTGCATTCCTACTCAAAAAAAAGCCCTGCTTGTATGGGGAACTGCACCCTGACCTAGATAGCCCAGGCTAACCCAGTCTCATTACATCACGGAAGCTCAGCAGGGTCAGTCACTATGTAGAGGCAGTGAGTGGCAAACCACCTGTGAATGTTTCTTGGCTTGAAAACCCTATGGGGTCACCCTAAGTTGGCTGCAACTTGAAAGCCAAAAAAAGGGGGGGGGGAATTGCACACACAAACGGGGGCTATACATGCAATTCCTTATCCCAATCCAGCAGCTCAGACTGCTTCCACAAAAGACCATAACCTCTAATTAGTTGTGAAAGAGACCAGACCAGACACAAAAAGCTGGGGGCTGGATTCAGTTCTCCCTTCTGAGCCAAACCGCTCACCATTGGAGTTTTATTTACTTTATTTCTCTGCAACCTCTTCAGATTTCTGCTCAAGGCAGCTTACAATTAGAACAACAATATAAAACATGCTTGTGCAGCCCAACTACTGTGCGCGCATTCGTTCCGCTGGACTGAAGACAATTCTACCGTTTTGCCCTCTTTGCCTGCAATGCTTATCAATATAACTAAAAGTAAAGTGGCTAGGCCTCATGCCAGTCCCATAACCAAGCCACTCACAGGTACAGATGGGATCCGAATCCTTGGGGGAAACGCCTTGTGTATACAGAATAAATCAACTGTAAATTAATCAAAAGAAAAAGGGTCCATATCCACCCAAAACCAGCCCAATGAGGACTGGACATGCTGTAGGAGATGTGGAATGTTCAGGGCACTATAATAAACTAAGGGCGGGAGAGGGGAATTTTACCTTCTCAAGCTCCTGAGAGCATCTAATATCTTAGATGGCATGGATAGTGTATAGATAGAGTCTGTACCTCGAAAACAAAAGGATAGTTGCAAAAGTGCTTAATTTATTCTGAGTGCCTGGATGCGGTAGTCCAAAGATTAAGGGGGAGCTGGCTGAAGGTGAATTCATCCAAGATGGAGGTCAGATGGCTGGGAAAGACTGAGAATGCTAGCTGGAGGATCACTCCCAGGACTTGATTGTGTCCAGCAGACAGATGTAGACTCTGCAAAGAGCCTTGGGGTGTGGTTGGATTCTGCGCTATTACTGGATAAACTAGTGTCCAAGTTAGCAAAGTCAGTGTTTTTTCACTTATGCCAGGCCTGCCAACTGGCTCTTTGTCTGTCAGATCCTGACTGTTATGTACTGGACTTTATGTCTGGCGGGCAGCTTTCGCGTGCCTGGGCGGCTGCAGGAATGCTACAGACTCTGGGATATACTTTGAGATCTGAACTTTAAAAGGGAACCAATGAGCAGTTCTGGCGCGAAGCTCGACTGCCGTGATTTGGTATGGGACTTTGGGGAGTGTTCTGGGACATGCATATAGCGGAGTTGTGGCCCCACCATTTTGTTCTGGAGTTACCAATAAAGCATGTTCCTGTTTTGAACATCTATGTATCGAACCCAGTATTTAACACCGCCAGATCGAGCCATGCAAAAGTCACCTCCAGATTGGAGTACTGCAATTAGTTCTACATAGGGCTATGCTTGAAAATGCTTCGAAAACTGCAGGTAATCCAGAATGCAGCTTCAGAGTTGCTGACTGGATTCTATGACAGGTGCACTGGCTATCAATTAGTCACTGGATCCCATTCAAGGTGTTGGTGTTAACCTTTAAAGCCCATAATAATGGTCTGGGACCCTCATGCCTCTGGGACTGACTCTCCCATTACACCCCCTCCCCATGATCCCTTTAGTCATCCCCTAGGTGCCTCTTCTAGATGCCTGGCCCCATGATGGCTTGCTTAGCTATCACCAGGAGAATGGCCTTCTCAGCTGTGACCCCTGCCCTGTGGAATGCACTCTCAGACTACACTTGTGCCCTGTTGGACTAGTTTAATTTCTGCATGGCATGCAAGGTTTGCCTTTGGAGGGTAACCACGTGTTTGAACTATTTTTATTAGTGGTATGCCAACAATCACATGTTTTACTAGTTTAATATTTTAATGTTTATTTTAATAGTTATTTGCTTCTGATGCTGTTTTTACCTGAATGGTTTTAATTTGTAAGTCACTGCAAGACCCTTTGGGTAAGCAGTGATTTCAAATCAAATAAATAAATAAATAAAAATTAAAAATCTCATTTAGCAGGGGCAGACAAACTCCACTCTGCTCACGTACTGTGGATTTTTTCCCCCATCGAATCAACTCAAGTCAGCCTTCATGGGCATAGATTGTCAGTTTACATATTATGTTAAAAGTACTGTCAAGAAAGCAAATAGAGAACAAACTGTAGGTACACACACACAATCTTAAATTATTTGTATTAGATCCTTTGGCATCGCTTTACAGCAGAATAAAGAAACTTGGCCATCTTCTCAATAACATCAAGAAAAAAGTCATTTAGGAGCCTATGAGCCTTGACTGCACCACAGCAATTCCTCATATTAGCTAGAATAGGATGTAAATATACCTGGTCACGGTACAGAAGGACATGGGTAATTGACTCAACACAGTTTTGTTTGCAAGGGCAGTATCTGGCTGAATAGGCTATTTTACTGAATCTGCCATATAGAACGGTGGAAAGCATAGCATTATATCTGGCTAAAGAAAAAACTCTACGTTGTTGTAGAACCTGTAAGGAGAATAATAAGAGAACTGCAGATTTATACCCCGCCCTTCTCTCTGAATCAGAGACTCAGAGCAGCTTACAATCTCCTTTATCTTCTTCCCCTACAACAGACACCCTGCGAGGTGGGTGGGGCTGAAAGGGCTCTCACAGCAGCTGCCCTTTCAAGGACAACTCCTGCGAGAGCTGTGGCTGACCCAAGGCCATGCTAGCAGATGCAAGTGGAAGAGTGGGGAATCAAACCCAGTTCTCCCAGATAAGAGTCCGCGCACTTAACCACTACACCAAACTGGCTTTCCGGTGGAAGGCATAGCATTACATCTGGCTAAAGAAAAAACTCTACATTGTTGTAGAACCTGCAAGGAGGATAAGTAAAAGCCATCTTCCCTACGATAAGAGGAATTACAAAACCCAGGGGGAAGCAGGTTTTATTAGCCAGACCATATAACTTCTGGCGCTCGGTATCAAGCCTCCTGTTTTTAATTTGCTGAAAAGCAGCAGTAGATATCAATAGATACAATGATAAGCCCATTTTTTAAATCTTCCCCTCGATATATGATATTGAATTTGACACAGAAAGCATTTGATGTGTAAGGCTCCCATGTTCTGAGTTGTAATGTAAGTGTAGCCAGAATGTGAATGTCATAAGCCATGCACAGGTTTCCCCTAAAGACAGACCAGTTTCTAGGCAGATTACCGCATACGAAATGCATTTCGGCCAGAGCCATCAAGTAACCGCCAGCTAATGGTAACCCCTTAGGGTTTTCAAGGCAAGAGTCTTCAGAGGTAGTTCTCCATTGCCTGCCTTTGTGTAGCGACCCTGGGCTTCCTCAGTAGTCTCCCATCCAAATCCTAAACAGGTCTGACACTGGTTAGCTTCTGAGAGCTGAAGAGACTGGGCTATTACACACTGTGATGTGAACATGTTATTCCACCGCTGAAGAGAGAATGCTGTCCCATGACCTGGAGCAGAACCGAAAATGTTAGTGCCACTCGATCATAAGAGGCTACGCCGAACTACAAAGTGGTCTGCTCCTTCAGTTTAAACCTTCCCCAGCCTAATTACTGTTGAGGTCATTACATTTCTGACTCTGAAGCTGTCAGCCTCAAGTCAAAGGGATTGTTTCATAATATGCAGTTTGAGGTTTTATGTCCTAAAGGTGTACAATTATATATTGAGCAGCTGTAGGAGAATGACTCAGATTATATGGCTCAAACTACAAAATGTATCTTATTTCTTCTTTTTATGGGGCAATAAAAAACCCTATAGCTTTTATAACTAGCAAAAATGAATTTGGTACTCATTTTTTATTTCTGCTAATGCTACAGAGTTAAATAGCTCAAAGGGGTCTATTTCGCTTAGGGTCAAAGAAGATATTAACCGAAGGTTCCAGGGACGTTTCCTCCCATTTATGTGTAAAATGGGGTGGTAGCATCTATTTGTAACTGAAAGCAAAGCACACAGGGAGAGGAATGACACCCTAACCTTTCCCCAATCTCAATGCATGGTGTTTCAAATACTTCAGAATTTTCTTCCATGCCCAGTTCCAATACCAGAAGCAAGCTCAGCTGGAATAAAAAAATGCTCAAAAGCCTTCCAAGTCAGCAGATCTGGTATTCCATATTATGTCAGACTTCATTCGGGGACTGAGCTGTTCTTCAAAGAAAAGCTTACTCTCCATATACAGTCCAGATACGAATGGTGGATCAGCCCAGCATTTGGTGCAAAGCACACCAGGTGTTCCCAGGAACAAGGAAAGGGTGACATGAAGGCACCCTAAAGCAGGAGTGTCAAACTCATTTGTTATGGGGGCCAAATCTGACATAAATGAGACCTTGTCGGGCTGAGCCATATGTGTCATAAAATGTAATGCCAGGTAGTGGGCACATAAACTTTATAAAGGAAACAAACAAACGCAATTAAAGATTTTTTTTAAAAAAAAACTTTAAATAAAACATGCTTAAAAGATTAGCACTCTTGCAATATTTTATTAGCACTCTTGCAATATTTTATTAGCACTCTTGCAGATATATTATCTTTTATACCTGAAGGAAGCAAGAGAGAGGGAGAAGGAAACAGACTTGCTCGTGGGCCTGCGTGTTTGACATCCCTGCCCTAATGCTTTTTGCAGATTAGATGAATGAATAAACCAATAAATGTGCATGATAAGAACACAAGAGCCATTTCTCTCAAAGGAAGGCTTAACACCCAAATGAGCGGTAGCAGACAAGCAAGTCAGACCAAGCCTCCAGTGTCTGTGTCAAAGCGTGTCCTATTGAGAATACGATTGTCTCTGGCGGGCAACTGTATTGGTCTGCAGTAGAAGAGCAGAGTTCGAATCCAAGGCCACCTTAAAGACCAGCAAGATTTCCAGGATATAAATTTTGGCTCTTGAAAATTTGGTGGTGCCATCAGCTTGCAGCTAACTTATGGCAACCCCAAGGCAAGAGGTGGTTTGCCATTGCCTGCCTCTGGGTTGCGACCCTGGATTATCTGGGTGGTCTCCCATCCAAATACTGACCAGGGCTGACCCTGCTTAGCTCCTGAGATCTGATGAGATCAGGCTAGCCTGGGCCACCCAGGTCAGTTTATACTGTTGGTCTTTAAGGTGCTCCTGGATCTAAACCTTTCTCTGGGTATAGGAGTGTGTCCTGCTTTTGTATTTTGATAAGCTGCACCAGAATAAGTACATTTACAGAGAACAGTCAATTAAGCAACTCTTCCAATTCAAGAGTGCATCACAGGAGATGGTCTACAGTACCTCTTGACCTTTCCGATCTAGCTTTCTTTGCGTATTTGCCAGTTCTTGATCCCGGATAGTCATCCTGACTTCTAAAGCCTGCATGTTCTTTTCCCATTCTCGTTTCTTGTTGTTTACCATTATGTCAATCTGATGCATTAATTCTTGAAGCTCAGTATCATGTGGGACAGATCTAAAAATACAAGGATATTTAAGAGTTGTCTTTTTTTTTTAAGTATAGCACACATAAAATATTCAGGTCACAGTGCTCGTTTCTTAAAAGAGTTGACCTACTTCAAAAAAATCACTGGAAAGATTCTGGGTTTTTTTCCCCCCCTTAGTTGAAGTTTCTTTGCCTTATCAGTTCTTCCCACAAGGATACATATTGTATCATACTGTTTGATACACAGGGGAAGGAATGATTCTAGCAGCCAATTCCATGTGCCTTAGGGTGAAAGCAAGCAAGTTCTGGAAGACCCATGCTTGTGTGAGTGTGTCAAGTTGCTTGCAATTTATGGCAACCTTGTGCATTAAGGACCTCCCAAACATCCTGTTGTTAACAGTATTTCTCAGGTTATGCAAACTGAGGGCCTTTATTAAGTCAATCCATCTCATGTTGGGCCTCCGTCTTTTCCTACTGCCTTCAGCATCATTGTCTTTTGCAGTAACTCTTGACCTTTCATAATGTGACCAAAATACAATTGCCTCAATTTAGACATTTTAACTTGTAGGGAGAGTTCAGGCTCGATTTAATCTAGTACCCACTTATTTGAGGGGTTTTGGTGGTCCACGGTATCTGTAAAGGTCTCCTCCAACACCACATCACAAATGAAACTACCCAAGTTTTATAATTAAGAGAGCCAGCTTGGTGCAGTGGTTAAGTGTGTGGACTCTTATCTGGGAGAACCGGGTTTGATTCCCCACTCCTCCACTTGCACCTGCTGGAATGGCCTTGAGTCAGTCATGGCTCTCGCATAGCTGTCCTTGAAAGGTTAGCTTCTGTGAGAGCTCTCTCCGCTCCACCCACCTCACAGGGTGTCTGTTGTGGGGGAGGAAAATAAAGAAGATTGTGAGTCGCTCTGAGATTCAGGGTGAAGGGCGGGATATAAATCCAATATCTTTTTCTTCTTCTTCTAAGTAAATAAGAACAGGAGCACACCACACAGCTAAAAAAAAACCTCACCCAAACCCCAAATTTAACAAAACAGAACAAAACGAACAAGCAATGAAGAGGTTAGTGGATTTACCTCTACACAAAATCAGTATCGTAAAAACCCTCAGGCATGACAAAATGACACCTTTATGATCCTCGAAATACTGTTTCCCCCCCCTCCAAGTTGACCTATGGCAGTCTTGTAGGGTTTTCAAGGCAGGAGATGTTCAGAGGTGGATTGACGCTACCTGCCTCCCCATAGTGACCCTGACCTTCCTGGGTGGTTTCCCATCTGAGTACCAACTAGGGTTGACCCTGCTTAGCTTCCAAGATCTGAGGAAATTGGGCTGCCAGAGTTGAGACTGCATGGGGACCAGCAGGATGAGGCCACAGGGATGGCCGCCAGGACAAGAAAGAAAAGTGCTGGAGGCTGGGGAAAGGGATTGAGGTGAGAGCTGGTGACTGTGGCCACAACTGGTGGCAGACCCAGGGAGGAAGAAAAGCTGAAACCGTCTGGGAGGGAGAAAATAGAATTTCCTATCCCTGACAACTCCTTGAGGTTTCTCCACTCGTTTTACTCTGTTTGCTTTAAGGCTTCTGAATTATTGTAATTAAGTAAAATCTTTTAAAAGTTCACATGATTCTTCTGATTGGGGTGGTGGTGCGCGCGATACTATGCAATTTCCAGACTGTAGCATTTCCTAATTAAGAAGGTTACTCATGCCAAGGAAATTAAGCAAAAGATGCCTCTTCTGCTTGGACTGTCCTTGGCATAATGTAATTTCAACAAGACATATAGGTCAATTAAGGAGCTTCATTACGAGCAGCAAGTCACATTATTGCTTCTTGGTTTGGCTAATAAACCAAAACGTTAGCTCATCAAGTGTCAAGCGCCACGATGGCCTTTAACAGATTTCGCTTATCCGTTTGAAAGAGCGTCTTGATGTTCTTTCCTTGTAGTCTTCTGGAATTGTTCCACAATACCGATGGCTTCACCCAAAGGTGGTGTTGCTTAAGGTACATGCGTATGGCTCTTTCCCGTTCTTCTCTCATTCCTGCCTGCTAAGTTTTTCTCAAACGCAGGAGCTCCGCCTACGCCATGCCACTGAGGTTAATAAGACTGCAGATGGTGAGAAACCAGGTTAGATTAAATCTATAGAAGTTATACATATTTAATTTTATTCGGTCTTCTGAGCCACTTTTCATGGCTGGCCTGCAGAGACGCTATTAATGACCGTGTCCTATTTAGAGGCGGAAGGAATAAATTTAGTGCATGGAAAAGACAACGGTCACTGGCCACCACATTCAACATTGTGGCTGACGGCACTGGCTCTCAGCCGGCTCCCTCTCCGGTCAGACACGAACAGAATGAAGAAGGCAAGAAAAAAGAAGACATGAACACAAGAAAAAAAATGACCAAAGGGAGGATCGTGAGAGAAGTGTATGAAATTATGCCTGAAGTGGGAAGAGTGGATAGAGAGAATGTCCTCTCCCATAATAGCAGAGCTTGGGGGAACCCAGTGAAGTTTATGGACTATAGCAGGGGTGGCCAAACTTGCTTAACGCAAGAGCCACATAGAATAAATGTCAGATGTTTGGGAGCTGCAAGACATGAACATCCAACGTCTGAGAGCCGCAAGACATTATCTATTCTATTTGTTTTATTTTATTCGATTTTTAGCCCGCCCTTCCCATAGGACAGGCTCAGCACAGGTTACATCATAAAAATGATCAACAATAAAAACAATACAAAACCAATTTAAATATATAACATCTAAAAGAAAGACTAAAATGGCAGGTTCTGCCTCACAGACGTGGCCTGTTGCCCAGGTCCAGTAGATCATATAGCACTGGGATGGAATGAAGGGAGAGGCCGTTAACAAGTGACGCCCACTGCCTCAGCTGAAAGCCTGGCGAAAGAGCTCTGTTTTACAGGCCCTGTGGAACTGGAGCAGATCCCACAGGGCCTGGGTCTCCAGGGGGAGCTCATTCCACCAGTCAGGGGCCAGGGCTGAAAAGGCCCTAGTCCTCGTCAAGGCCAGATGGACGTCTCTGGGGCCGGGTATTACCAAAAGTCGCTGGGTAAAGACCTCCAGGGCTCATACAGGGAGAGGCAGTCCCAAAGGTATGCTGGCCGCTGGTCATATAGGGCTTTAAATGTAAGCACCAACACCTTGAACCGGATCCGATACTCAATGGGTAGCCAGCGCAGTTCACGCAGCACAGGATGGATGTTGGAAGGAAGAAAGGAAAATAGATGGGAGGAGGGAGGGAAAGGCGGAAAGAAAGCAACTTTAACTTGAAATGCATTCTCCAAGTTACCACCTGGCATGGCTTGGAGGAGTGAAAGAAACGCCTTCTCCAAGCCAGCCAATGGGGCAGTGGGAGCTTTGAGAGCCACACAGTATGTGTGAAAGAGCCACAGTTTGGCCACTCCTGGACTATAGTTGCAGGACAGATAAAAACAGCTTACTCAGCAAACAGTTAAATTACGGAATCCATTGTCAGTGAACATACTGAGGGCCATGAGAAGAACCGTCTTTAAAAGGGGGTTAGGCAGATTCATGGAAGGTGGAGCCATCGATGGCTACTAGCCATGGGGATCAAAGCAAACCTCCGTGTTCAGAGGCAATAAACTTCTGAATCCCAGTGCCAGGAGGCAGCATCAAGGGAAGGCCTTGGCCTCTATGTTCTCTTTGTTGGTCCTCCAGGGTAACTGGTTGGCCACTGTGTGAGACAGAATGCTGTACCAGATGAACCATTGCTCTGATCTAGCAGGGCTCTTCTTAAGTCCCTACTACTAATCTCTTAGTACTCTTTACTGTCAATTTTGCACTAACGGCCTGAGAGGAACAGAACAGAGCAGAGCAGCTCTGATAAGCTGAGACAGCTGGAGAAGTTGCTAAGAATTTCTGCGTTTTGAAAGACTTCATTCTGAGGCTTGGGTGACTGCTGAAAAGGCTGAGTTGTGATAGCTGGGGAACTGCTGTACGTTTGGGTGAGTGGGCTAAAGGTGAAAGTGATTGATTGATTGATTGAGAGTAATTGTTGATGATTGCTTAGGAGTGGTCTGCTCCACCCTCTTTGCATTTTAAGCTGCGCCTTGCCAAAGGGCGAGAGCTAAAGGGCTCTTGGCCTGTGGCTCTTTGCCTGGGGGCTTCCTAAGGACCAGGAACCCAGATCCCTGATTTCCTTGTTCTCCCAATAAGGTAAGTTGACCTTCCAGAAGGGGAGCCACGTAAACAACAGCATTTAAAGAGGACTGTATATTTAATATATATATCATGAAGGTAGAATGCCAGCAGGGGGGTGGGGGCTTTCCAGTGTTTTGCACTGAGTGTCACATGTATGACTATCTGCCCACAGGACAGAAGTCTTGGGTGTGTGCTCGATGCAAGGAGCTCCTGGTCCTCAGGGAACGAGTTCGTACCCTTGAGGCCGAGGTGACTGCCCTGGAGAAGCAGAGACGGTCAGTTAGGCAATTGGGGAAGACTCTTGGGGGCGTATTAGATGAGCCCCACTCTGAATGTGGCAGCCCCGTTGCTGCCAGAGAGCGTGAGGGTCTAGAGGGAACAGGGCACCTTGCTGAGGATAAGGGGAATGCGCCCTCAGAAGGGACCTCTTCTTCAGTTGGTGAGCGGGTATCCTTTCGCGCCAAGGAACCATCCCTGGGCAGGGGGAGAGGGGGGGTCTTGGTAGTTGGTGATTCGATCCTTAGGCAAGTAGACAGCTGGGTGGCAAAACTGCGTATTGACCGTATGGTGACTTGCCTGCCTGGTGCGAAGGTAGCGGACATTACGCGTGTAGTAGATAGGCTGATAGACAGTGCTGGGGAGGAGCCTGTGGTCATGGTGCATGTTGGCACCAACGATGTGGGGAAATGCAGTCGTGAGGTCCTGGAGGAGAAATTTAGGCTGCTAGGTGGGAGACTTAAGGCCAGGACCTCCAAGGTGGCCTTCTCGGAAGTGCTACCTGTTCCACGTGCAGGGCAGGAGAGACAGCGCAAATTAGAAGTCTCAATGTGTGGATGAGACGATGGTGTAAGGAGGAAGGGTTTAAGTTTGTTAGGCACTGGGATGCTTTCTGGAACAAGCCGGAGCTGTACAAAAGAGACGGTCTCCACTTGTCTCCGGATGGAACCAGGCTGCTGGCGCTTAAAATCAAAAAGGTGGCAGAGCAGTTTTTAAACTAAATCTTGGGGGAAAGCCGACAGGAGATGGAATGTCTCTGGTTCGGGAGGACTCGTCTCAAAGAGATGAAGGGTTGGCTTCTATTTTTCTACCGAGTAACGGATCAGAGTTGTCCACTGTGATGGTGACAAACAGTATGGACTGTCTGCTAGAGTCTCGAGGCGGCAGGAGAGAGGTGGCGGGCCTAGCTTGCTTGGGAAATTATAAATGTTTGTATGCAAATACTAGAAGTGTCCGAAGTAAAATTGGTGAATTGGAATGTTTAGTGTTGGGAGAAAACATAGACATTGTGGGAATTTCAGAAACTTGGTGGAATGAGGAGAATCAGTGGGACACTGTGATTCCTGGATATAAGTTATATCGGAAGGATAGGGAGGGAAGGGTTGGAGGTGGGGTGGCTCTGTACGTCAGAGAGGATATACGGTCCAGTAAGACTGAGGTCAGAGAATTAGATTCCCTTTTAGAAATGCTTTGGGTTGAAATAGAGGGCCCAAAAGGAAATTTAACTATGGGAGTTTGTTATCGCCCACCAAATCAAAAGAGAGAGGACGATTATAATATGATGGAGGGATTAAAGATAGCGGCTAAACGTAAAAACTGTGTCGTAATAGGTGATTTTAACTACCCGCAGATTGATTGGGTCAATATGTGTTCTGGTCGAGAGAAAGAGATTGAGTTTCTTGATGCTCTCAATGACTGTGCTATGGAGCAGATGGTCTCAGAACCTACCAGGGGTGGGGCGATCCTGGATCTGGTCCTAAGTAATGCCCAAGACTTGGTGAGAGACGTAAAAGTGATTGCGCCGCTTGGGAACAGTGACCATAATGTTATTGATTTCACCATTTGTATAAATAGGGAGTTGCCCAAAAAGACCGCCACAACCACATTTAACTTTAAAAGGGGTAAATTCTCTGAGATGAGGAGGCATGTGAGGAGGAAACTGAAAGGAAAGGTAAATACGGTCAAAACCCTTGGGGAAGCTTGGAGACTATTTAAAACTATAATCCTAGAAGCTCAGATAAAATACATACCACAAGTTAGGAAAGGCACAAACAGGTATAAGAAGAGGCCAGCATGGTTAACAAACAAAGTAATGGAAGCTGTAAAAGGTAAGAAGGACTCCTTTAAGCGGTGGAAAACCAGTCCAAGTGAGATTAATAAAAGGGAACACAGGCAGTGGCAAATCAAATGCAAGACTGTGATCAGGCAGGCAAAAAGGGACTATGAGGAGCATATTGCAAAAAACATAAAGACCAACAATAAAAATTTCTTCAAATATATTAGAAGTAGGAAACCAGCCAGGGAAGCAGTGGGGCCCTTGGATGACCATGGGGTAAAAGGATTACTGAAGGAGGATGGGGAAATGGCTGAGAAGCTGAATGCATTTTTTGCCTCCGTCTTCACCGTGGAAGATGAGAAGTGTTTGCCCGCCCCAGAACCACTAATATTGGAAGGGGTGTTGAAAGACCTGAGTCAGATTGAGGTGACAAAAGAGGAGGTCCTACAACTGATAGACAAATTAAAAACTAATAAGTCACCGGGTCCGGATGGCATACATCCAAGAGTTCTGAAAGAACTCAAAGTTGAACTTGTGGATCTTCTAACAAAAATCTGTAATCTTTCATTGAAATCTGCCTCCGTTCCTGAGGACTGGAAGGTAGCAAATGTCACCCCCATCTTTAAAAAGGGTTCCAGAGGAGATCCGGGAAATTACAGGCCAGTCAGTCTGACTTCAATACCGGGAAAGTTGGTAGAAACCATTATCAAGGACAGAATGAGTAGGCACATTGATGAACACGGGTTATTGAGGAAGACTCAGCATGGGTTCTGCAAGGGAAAATCTTGCCTCACTAACCTGTTACATTTCTTTGAGGGGGTGAACAAACATGTGGACAAAGGAGACCCGATAGATGTTGTTTACCTTGACTTCCAGAAAGCTTTTGATAAAGTTCCTCATCAAAGGCTCCTTAGAAAGCTTGAGAGTCATGGAGTAAAAGGACAGGTCCTCTTGTGGATCAAAAACTGGCTGAGTTATAGGAAGCAGAGAGTGAGTATAAATGGGCAGTCTTCGCAGTGGAGGACGGTAAGCAGTGGGGTGCCGCAGGGCTCGGTACTGGGTCCCATCCTCTTTAACTTGTTCATAAATGATTTAGAGTTGGGAGTGAGCAGTGAAGTGGCCAAATTTGCGGATGACACTAAATTGTTCAGGGTGGTGAGAACCAGAGAGGATTGTGAGGAACTCCAAAGGGATCTGTTGAGGCTGGGTGAGTGGGCGTCAACGTGGCAGATGCGGTTCAATGTGGCCAAGTGCAAAGTAATGCACATTGGGGCCAAGAATCCCAGCTACAAATACAAGTTGATGGGTTGTGAACTGGCAGAGACAGACCAAGAGAGAGATCTTGGGGTCATGGTAGATAATTCACTGAAAATGTCAAGACAGTGTGCGTTTGCAATAAAAAAGGCCAACGCCATGCTGGGAATTATTAGGAAGGGAATTGAAAACAAATCAGCCAGTATCATAATGCCTCTGTATAAATCGATGGTGCGGTCTCATTTGGAGTACTGTGTGCAGTTCTGGTCGCCGCACCTCAAAAAGGATATTATAGCATTGGAGAAAGTTCAGAAAAGGGCAACTAAAATGATTAAAGGGCTGGAACACCTTCCCTATGAAGAAAGGTTGAAACGCTTAGGGCTCTTTAGCTTGGAGAAACGTCGACTGAGGGGTGACATGATAGAAGTTTACAAGATAATGCATGGGATGGAGAAAGTAGAGAAAGAAGTACTTTTCTCCCTTTCTCACAATACAAGAACTCGTGGGCATTCGATGAAATTGCTGAGCAGACAGGTTAAAACGGATAAAAGGAAGTACTTTTTCACCCAAAGGGTGATTAACATGTGGAATTCACTGCCACAGGAGGTGGTGGCGTCCACAAGCATAGCCACCTTCAAGAAGGGGTTAGATAAAAATATGGAGCAGAGGTCCATCAGTGGCTATTAGCCACAGTGTGTGTGTGTGTGTGTGTGTGTGTGTGTATATATATATATATATATATATATATATATATATATATATATATTTGGCCGCTGTGTGACACAGAATGTTGGACTGGATGGGCCATTGGCCTGATCTAACATGGCTTCTCTTATGTTCTTATGTTCTTAACGTTAGAATGTACAAATGACACAGCCAAAATGAGCTAACAAAGAAAGGAGTCAGAAAAGAATTCATTTTGACTGAATGGAGAATGGTCGTTAGCAGTGCAGATCCATGAAAGAAGAGGTTATGGTGAATGGAGGGACAGCTTGGCGGAAGAGAAGTGGTTGTGGCATAATAACAAGGGAATTTTCAGAGACTGAAAACTCTCCATAACCTCCTCGCTCTCCCTTATCAATGGAAATCTCTTGGTTCAAGCTGCTACTTCTACACTTCAGTTCCAGGTTCTGGAAAGGAAAAAGCATGTTGTGGTTTCATAGCAACTGCAGGATGAATCCACGGTTGGCCTGGTTGCTAGACAACTACAATATTTATTATTTCTTTTATTTATGGGATTTCTATCCCGCCAAAGCAGGCAATACCTTCTTCCTATGCATCCATACTCTCTTCTGCTGAAATAGGTCAGAAACAGAGTGCTAGGTGGAAAGAGAGTAGCAGCTAGCAACACTGCATGACTAGAGTGCTGAGGCTGAAGACCAGGGATTGCCAACCAGAGACCAGGCAGCCAAAAATGACCCACAAAAGCCAGTGCAGTGCCATGGATAGTCTCAGACCAGGAAGTCCTAGGGCCAAATTCCTAGTCCTCCAGAGATGCCAGCCTCCAGGTTGGACCTGTGGAACCCCTGGAATTTCAGCTCATCTCAGGGCTAGAGATCAATTCCCTTGGAGAAAATGGATGCTTTGGAGGGTAGACCCTATGGCCTTGTCATTTATGAAATGGTACTACTTTGGAGGGCATGTCAGGGCATGGCCCTTACCCTTCCCCGCAGCCTCTGGTTGAGCTGACTGCCTCACGACGGTGCCTGGACAAGGCCATTCCCCACCTCTGAGGTCCCTGTCCTTCCCAGGCTCCACCCCCAAATTTCCAGGAATTTCTGAGCCTGGATCGGCCAATCCTATCCCTTCATTCCCCTCCAGCAGCCAGGGGGACCTGGCAGCCCTAGTCCCTCCCCTCCCCTGCCCTGCCCTCCCTTGAGGTTTTAAATGGTTGCTTTGCTGCCAGTGTCCTCTTCCTCCTCTGAGAGCCAGTTAGGTGCAGTGGTTAAGAGCAGCAGACTCTAACCTGGTTTGATTCCCCTCTCCTACACATGAAGCCAGTTGGGTGACTTTGGGCCAGTCACAGTTCTCTCAGAGCTCTCTCAGCCCCACCTCCCTTGAAGGGTATCCATTATGGGGAGAGGAAGGGAAGGTGATCATAAGCTGGGGTTGGACTAGATGACCGTGGAGGTCCCCTCCAACTCTATGATTCTATGCTCCAAGACTCCTTTGTGTAGTGAAGGGCAGGGTAGAAAACCCAACCTCCTCCTCCTTCGTTCTGTTCCCAGGAGCAGTCTGCTGCCTGAGCCCCACCTCCCTTCTGAAGCACACATTGGGCCTGCCAGTCTCCGGGACTGCTGCAGTTGCATGTCAGGGCATGGCCCTTACCCTTGTTCCCTTCCCCACAGCCTCTGGTTGAGCTGACTGCCTCACGACGGTGCCTGGACAAGGCCATTCCCCACCAGCTTCTATCCACCAGCAAGTGAGTGTAGGGATGGGGCCACCCCCCCCCCAAAAAAAACAAACAGACAGTCTTTTCTGTCCTCCTCCCCCACTTCATGGGAATGCTATGAAGGTGCAATTAGAGCACTGTATGATTCTCTGAGATCCCTGGAGGAAGGAAAGCATAAAATGAAATCCCTCCTGCCAGCCCCAGTACATTTTAAATAAGATCTGGCCATTTTTATACAAGATTTCTAAGAGATTGCGCTGTACCATATTTTAATGCGATGTCTTTTTGGTATCAGTACATCATTCTGTAGCCCACAGCCTCCGTGAAGCAGTCCTTACTTATTTAACATGAACTGATTTGCTTTTGGGCATGTCCTGGGAAGGCATTTTTTTTTTTTGCCAATTTGCTTGGCAGGATCTTGGGAAACACATCCCTGCCTCAGGCCAGTTCCCTCCAAGGCGATCTCACACCATCTGCGTGCATATGTGCCACAGCAAAGCTTTTCAAACTACGCTCTAGCATGGGTGTTGAACTCATTCGTTATGAGGGCCAGATCTGACATAAATGAGACCTAGTCGCCAGGCTGGAAAACATGCTTAAAACGTTAGCACTCATTGGTCTTAAAGATGTTTTCTTTGTATTTCTCCAATGGGATCCAGGGAACTTGGCAAAGGAAGCTCTGGTTCTTTCCTTCATTCCCAGGGAATTGAGTGGGGGGGGGGAGCCTCAGACAGTAGAAGGAAGAGAGGCTTGGCTCAGTAGCTCTGCTGTGCAATTGAAAGAGCCTGGTAAAGCAAGCTATTCCTCCCCCCTTTCTCCCCAAAGGAGGAGCCTCAGCCAATGGAGAAAACAGAGGTTTTGTTTTGCAGCTCCTGTGCAATTGAGCAAGCCTTGCAAAGCAAGCTGTTATGCAAAAGGAAGCAAGAGAGAGAGAGAGAGAAGGAAGCAGATGACAGCCAGTTGCTCGGGAGCCTGATAGGAGCCCTCTGGGGACCTGATTTGGCCCCCAAACTGCATGTTTGTCACCCCTGCTCTAGGATACTTTAGGAAGCTCACTAGGGTTTCCTCAATGAAAGGATCAGTAATGGAGAACAAGTTTCCTTAGACTTGAGTCCAGTAGCATCTTAGTGACCAACAAGATTTTCCGCATATAAGCTTTTGAGAGTCAAAGCTCCCAGATGTCAAAGACGGCTTTGACTCTCAAAAGTTCATACCCCGAAAACTGTGTTGGTCTCTAAGGTGCTACTGGAGCGTTCTAACTTTTCTACTGCACATGAACACGGTTACCCTCTGAAAGTTTCCGTAAAAGACAACTTGCCAATCACAGCCCATCTTCCCCTACAGTGTGGAGCTGAAGGCAAGTGCTGGGCTTGTTGATAGCACATTCTCCATTCAGGTGGGGTAATGGTGAGAACCAGGGAGTCCTGCCAGTGCCCTGGTGAATTCAGCTTGCCCAAAAATATACCACAGAATCCTATGTGGTGCAATAGAGTTTCAAAGCAGATGTTCATCATCAGAAAAGACAATGCAGAAAACGGTCCCTGAAGGTGGCAAGCTCAGGGTTGCCAATCCCAGGCAGGGGCAGGGGATCCCCTGGTTTGGAGGCCCTCCCCCTGCTTCAGGGTCATCAGAAAGTGGGGGGCAGGGGAGGGAAATGTCTGCTGGGCGCTTCATTATTCCCTATGGAAACCGATTCCCATAGAGTATAATGGAGGTTTGATCCATGGGTATCTGGGGCTCTGGGGGGGGCTGTTTTTTGAGGTAGATGCACCAAATTTGCTTCATAGAATACAGTACCTCTCCCCAAAATACCCACCAAGTTTCAAAAGGATTGGACCAGGGGGTCCAATTCTATGAGCCCCAAAAGAAGGCACCCTTATCCTTCATTATTTCCAATAGAAGGAAGGCATTTAAAAAGTGTGCAGTCCCTTTAAATGTGGCCAGAACTCCCTTTGGAGTTCAATTATGCTTGTCACAACCTTGCTTCTGGCTCCACCCCCAAAGTCTCCTGGCTCCACTCCCAAAGTCCCCAGATATTTCTTGAATTGGACGGCAACCCTCGGCAAGTTTGAAAGGCACTGCATTCCAATGAAAAAGCCTTTGTGTACTTTAAATGGCACCAACTTTGTTACAAAGTCTGACTGCACTGGTTTGAGTTGTGAAGCAAAAGATTCTTCTGCCCCTCTCACCAATCGTCCGACTGCAAAACAGAGCAGCCTCCTTCATAAAAAAGGAACTCCAAAGGTCAAAGGCTCAAGAACTATGACCCCTGACATCTCTAGTTAAAGGATCAGGTAGCAGGTAATAACAAAGACCTTTACCTAACACCCTGGAAAGCCACTGACAGTCTGAGTATACAATGCTGACCTTGATGGACCAGTGGTAGTATAAAGACAGATGAAGATGAGTAGCCATGTTAATCTGTTCATCGCAGTAGAAAAGAGCAAGATTCCAGTAGCACTTTAAAGACTAAGAACATTTGTGGCAGGGGAAGAGCTTTTGTGAGCTTTCAGATACCTGAAGTGAGCAGTGACTCACAAAAGCTCATCCCCTGCCACAAATGTTCTTAGTCTTTCAGATGCTACTGGACTCTTGCTGATTCAGTACAAGGAAGCTCCATGTGCTTATGTGACACGTGCCATGTGACATGTTCATTCAAAAAGCGCTGAACTGTTCTGAATACATGCAAACATAAAAGATAGAAAATAGTGTACCTACCTAGCCATGATTTGTTCCTGTAGAACCTCTAATTTCTTCTCCATTTCAAGACCTATTCAATCTATTTAAACAAGAGGGGAAAATCTTTTTAATTCACTTATTTATGCTGCAGGCGAAAATTAACAGCAGAAGTTTTCTAGAGGCACAGTTCTGTGGTGTGGGAAGGGAACAGAGGGGTTTATTCTACCATCATCTTCTCTCTGCTTACAGCATAGGAGATCCGCAGTTACCACCTGGAAGCTTGTGCAACGAAGTGAGAGACACAGGAAAAAGTGAGAAAGGGAAAGGCACTCAGCCTCCGTGTAATAAAGTCACACTATCAACAAGTTTTCCCTTTCTTCTGTGTATTATTCACTCAGAGATATACCTTTTAAAAAGACTTATACAAAATACACTATCGGTACATACAGTGAAAATGGAACACTACACAGTAGGAACCTATAATCCAATGAAATGCAAATTAAAGTTACTTAAAACAGGAGCTTGTCCCGAATTCAATGGATCACTGGTATCCCACTGTTGTGTAGTTCTTCTCTGTATCGGAATTAGTCCAAGTAGCCCAAGTAGCGCTGTGGCTTGATAGTCCAACAAACGGCTTGATAGTCCAACAAACAGCCACTCAGCCACTAAAGACTTAAGTTGGATCAACAGTTACTCCTTGAGGAAGCCTGGCTCCTGAATTTTCACAAAATGGAGAAGAAGCATTGACTAAAGATTCTAGAAAGACTCTCTAGATTTGCCTGGTGAAGCAAAAAGACAAAAGGCAGTCTTGTAGCACTTAAATCTAAATTTCTCCCCAATGGGCAGCCAAAGCAGCTTATGACATTCTTCCTGTCTTCATTTTATCCCCATAGCAATTCTGTGAGGTAAATTAGGCTGAGAGCATGTGACTGGCCTGTGAGCTTCCACAGCAGAGAGGGGATTTGAACCTGGGTTTCTGAGGTCCTAGTTTGATGAAAAAACCCCACACCACACTGGCTGTCCAAGAAATTTGTGTCATAAACAGCCACAGACTTGTCCTAGTGTGTATTTCTTGCTTTCCATTTTCTTTTCACCCTAGTGTTTACAATTGTCGATTCCCAATGAGTGTGTGTGTATATACATTTATATCTTTGCCAACTAAGAATGCACGTCATATTTCTGATGGAAGCTTCTGTAACAATACAGGTTATTCAGCATACCAAGAGATTCCTTTTTGTTTTAACACAATTCTCACCAGCCTCACCAAATGCAATTCCCAGAATTCTTTAGAAGCCATAGCCAACCTGGGCAACAGCAGATATAAGCTACTGTAGCACACCCTTTTGTTTGACACACACTAAAACAAATAATAAAATCAAAGCAGAAAAGGCAGAATCTATCATTGCACTTTAGAGTAAGTCTATGCACGCTTTCACATTACCATGGCTTTACCTGCAGAATGGACACGAAACAAATTATATAAAGCAAAATACTGACGATCACTTAACACAAAAATGAATTAGTCTTATATTTTAAACACTCGGTACTATCAATAAGGGAGGTTCAGCAGTGCTTCTTTTGTGGCTACAGTAAGAAGGATACTATAGTTACTAGTTTTCCTATTTTAGTAAACATCATTTTTAAAAGCTAGGAAATAAATTGAACTGCAATACACACTTGTCTACTTGAACTCTTTTTTAAACTGCTTCTCGATTTGGGATGTAGGAGAAAAGTAGCAATAGGAAAATGTACGTGGCTGTATTCTCTGTGGTCCATAAGTGATAAATTGCAATACTGGCCACAATATTGTTCCCTGTCCTCTCAGTGTTCTTTGTTCAACGTAATCCTTAGAGATGAAGGTGGGATCATATTAGGAGAAGGAAGAGTTCCTGCAGTCTGAGAATCTAGATTTCATCTTGTTTATTGCTCAAGGCATCCATGTACACTATTCATCTTCCTTTGCCAATTTGTTACCAGTCGGTGCTCAGAGTGAGTCTCGTCAACTCTGACCGGATCTTTTATAGGATTCTGGAATAATCACTGGGTCAGCTCTAGCAGAGCATCTCTTATTCCATTCTTGGATTGCATGCCATTTCCATGGGTGCTTTTGTGGTGTTTCATATCACCTACAATCTTGGCCTTTTAAATAGATCATGGGCCCTGAGCCTGGAACCTTCTGCATGCAAAGCGGATGCTCTAGCACTAAGAAGAAGAAGACTGCAGATTTATACCCCACCCTTTGCTCTGAATCAGAGACTCAGAGTGGCTTACAATCTCCTATATCTTCTCTCCCCACAACAGACACCCTGTGAGGTGGGTGGGGCTGAGAGGGCTTTCAAGGACAACTCCTGCAATAGCTATGGCTGACCCAAGACCATTCCAGCAGCTGTAAATGAAGGAGTGGGGAATCAAACCCGGTTCTCACAGATAAGAGTCCGCACACTTAACCATGATACCAAACTGGCTCTCCTTAGCATGTTCCTTTTGCAAAGACAGCCAGCCCCTTTCTTCTTACGTACTAACTGTATGCATTATTTTATATGAGTCAGAAAGAGACTTACAATGCAACCCTATGCAGGTTTACTCCAAAGTCAGTTCCACTGCATTCAATGTGCTTGGCTCCCAAATAAGTATGTACAAGACTAGAGTCATGCCCACTGAAGTTCCTACACATGTTGCTGTGTACTTTGGCTAGGGTTGCCAACCTCCAGGTGGTGGCTGAAGATCTTCTGGAATTACAACTGATTCTGGGATACAGAGGTTAGTTCCCCTGGATAAAATAGCTGCTTTGTAAGGTGGGCTCTGTGTGGCATCACACCCCACTGAACTCCCTCTCTCCCCAAATCCTTCCCTCTCAATTAGGGATGCCAGTCTCCAGGTAGGACCTGGGCTTCCCCTGGAATTACATCTCATCTCCAGACTGCAGTAAACAGTTCCCCCAGAGAAAATGGATGCTTTGGAGCAGAGACTCTTAGGGACACTGTTCTCTGCCGAGGTTCCTGTCCTCTTCTACAGACTCCACCCCAAATCTTCAGCTGCTTCCCAACCTGTTTTTTAAATTTCTTTCCTTTATACAAAATAACAATATTCATAGGTTCAATCTAGTACAGAAATCCCCAACCTGATTTTGACAAACCAAACCCCACCCCACCCCCTGCGGGTGGCCAGGGGGGACCTGGTAACCCTACTCCACCCCCCTCCCCAATCTCCAGGAATTTTACAACCCAGAGCTGGCATCCCTAGCTTTGGCCCAGGAAAGTTCATGCCACATCAACTCTGTAGTACCCCTAAACTCTAGTCATGTTTTTGCTGCAACAGTCTTATCCCACGGTGCCCTTCTACAATGCTTTTACAGAAAAAAAGGTAAAGGTAGTCCCCTTTGCAAGCACCAGTCGTTTTTGACTATGGGGTGACGTTGCTTTCACAACGTTTTCACGGCAGACGTTTTTACGGGGTGGTTTGCCATTGCCTTCCCCCAGTCATTTACGCTTTCCCCACAGCAAGCTGGGTACTCATTTGACCGACCTCAGAAGGATGGAAGGCTGAGTCAACCCCGAGCCGGCTACCTGAACCAGCTTCTGCTGGGTTCGAACTCAGGTCGTAAGCAGAGGGCTACGACACTGCAGTACTGCAGTTTTACCACTCTGTGCCACTGGGCTCTTTTTAAAAGAATACTGGTTCTGCTGGGTTCGAACTCAGGTCGTGAGCAGAGGGCTCCGACTGCAGTACTGCAGCTTTACCACTCTGTGCCACGGGGCTCTTTTTAAAAAGAATACTGGGACTAAAATGAGAGAAGGGGAGTATTTCAGTAGTGTTCTCTCTATAAGCTTAGTTAGTGTAAGCTAGCTCACAGATTCTTAGCCTCCAGCTCACACATTTTTGTCTTAGCTCAGAAAAAATGGCCCCAGAGCACAATAATTTATGCAGCAGCTCACAACTTTAATACCAGTAGCTCACAAAGCAGAATTCTTGCTCACAAGACTCTGCAGTTAGAGGGAACATTGGTTTCCACTAGCCTTCGTTTAAGCCCTAAAACCTCTTCTCAGTGAAATAAATTTAAAAGTCCATTGCCATAGCGGAGTGGGTTTCAGAGGGTAGCTGTGTTGGTCTGCAAGAGAACAGCGCAGCTGGAGTCCAGCAGTGTACCTGAGAGCCCAGGGGTGGCCAAACTTGCTTAACATAAGAGCCACATAGGTGTTAGAGAGCCAGATGCCAGAGAGCCACAAGACACAAACCTCAGATGTCGGAGAGGCTCAAGGAAGGAAGGAAGGAAGGAAGGAAGGAAGGAAGGAAGGAAGGAAGGAAGGAAGGAAAATTGATGGGAGATGAAGGAAGGAAGGAGAGAAGGAGGGAGCGAGGGGGAAAGGAAGGAAGGAAAATTGATGGGGGATGAAGGAAGGAAGGAGGGAAGGAAGGAAGGAAGGAAAATTGATGGGGTGAAGGAGGGAGGGAGGAAGGAAGGAAGGAAGGAAGGAAGGAAGGAAGGAAGGAAGGAAGGAAGGAAGGAAGGAAAATTGATGGGGTGAAGGAGGGAGGGAGGGAGGGAGGGAGGGAGGGAGGAAGGAAGGAAGGAAGGAAGGAAGGAAGGAAGGAAGGAAGGAAGGAAGGAAGGAAGGAAAATTGATGGGGGATGAAGGAAGGAGGGAGGGAAGGAAAGAAGGAGGGAAGGAAGGAAGAAAAATTGATGGGGGAGGGAGGGAGGAAGGAAGGAAGGAAGGAAAATTGATGGGGGATGAAGGAAGGAGGGAGGAAAGGAAGGAAAGAAGGAGGGAGGGGGGAAGGAAGGAAGGAAGGAAGAAAAATTGATGGGGGAGGAAGGAAGGAAGGAAGGAAGGAAGGAAGGAAGGAAGGAAGGAAGGAAGGAAGGAAGGAAGATAGATGGGAGGAGGGGAGATAGATGAGAGGAAGAAGAGAGAGGTGGAAAGAAAGCAACTTTAACTTCAAAGGCATTCTCCAAGCCGCTGTCTGGCTTGGAGAAATTATTTAAATAGAGAAATGCCATCTTCAGATTGGCCAACAGGGCAGTGGAGGCTTGGAGAGCCACAATATGTGTGAAAGAGCCGCATGCGGCTTCAGAGCCGCAGTTGGCAACCCGTGCGAGAGATCAGCAAACCAGAGCCGAGTGGCTGGGGGAGAGAGAGAAAGAGTGCCTCTGAGCATGCACACGAGGGTCTTTCCTCGCCCTTCTCTCGCTGCTGAGGAATCCCAGCCACGAAGCCTGAAAGGAAGAAGGGCTCGAGAGCGGAAGAGTTACCTGCCGGGCGCTCTGGGCTCTTCCTTCCCGGGCTCCACACTTCTGCTTACTCCGGGGGTGAAGAAGGGGCCTGCCAGCTCCAGCAGGCTCTCTCCCTCCCGCCACGGAGGCCGCCTTTCCCCATCGCGCCCTCTCGGCCCCTTCGGGAGGGAGAAGCGGCGGCGGTTGCAGGAGCGGCCTGCAGGCTTCTCTCGTTGCCAGGGGAACGGGGCGGCCCGGAAGGCCCGGCCAGGGTGAGGTTCGGCGTGGAGAGCGAGACCCCAAAGGAGGCCTGGCCGAAACGGAGGGGAAATGGCGCTGCTGGGAAAGGGATGGCAGAGCTGATAAGCAGCAGCAGGCTGAGGTCGGTTTTGCACTCGGCGGAGAACAAAGTTTGAGTCCAGTGGCGCCTTTAAGAGCAGTAGAGTTGCCAACCCACAGGTGGGGGCAGGGGATCCCCCGGTTTGGAGGCCCTCCTCCTGCTTCAGGGTCGTCAGAAAGCGGGGGGAGGGGAGGGGAGGGAAATGTCTGCTGGGAACTCTGTTATTCCCTATGGAGATTTATTCCATAGAAAATCATGGAGAATTGATCCGCGGGTATCTGGGGCTCTGGGAGGGGGGCTGGTTTTTGGGTGGAGGAACCAAATTTTCAGTATAGCATCTAGTGCCTCTCCCCAAAATACCCACCAAATTTCAAAAAGATTGGACCAGGGGGTCCAATTCTATGAGCTCCAAAAGAAGGTGCCCCTATCCATTATTTCCTATGGAAGGAAGGCATTGAAAAGTTGGCTGTACCTTTAAATGTGATGGCCAGAACTCCCTTTGGAGTTCAATTATGCTTGTCACAGCCTTGATCTTGGCCCCACCCCCAAAGTCTCCTGGCTCCACCCCCAAAGTCCCCAGATATTTCTTGATTTGGACTTGGCAACCCTAAAGAGCAGTAAAGTTTTATTCACAGTAGATAGATCCAAGCGGGCAGCGGTGTTGGTCTGAACTTGCAGTAGAACAAATCAGGAGTCAATATTCAGCTTTAAGACCAACAAATCCAAGTGGGCAGCCGTGTTGGTCTGAAGCAGTAGAACAAAGTAGGAGTTAATTTTCACCTAAGACCAACAAATCCAAGCGGGCAACTGTGTTGGTCTGAAGCAGTAGAACAAAGTAGGAGTCAACTCGCACCTTTAAGACCAACCAATTTTTATTTAGAATGTAAGCTTTCGTGTGCTCTTAAGCACACTTCATCAGACCTTTTATTCATGGTGTAAGCTTTCATCTGCACTGCACTCACACTTCTTCACGAAGGCTTCTACCTAGAATAAAACTTTGTTGGTCTTAAAGGTGCCACTGGACTCAGACTTTGTTCTGCTGTTTCAGGCCAACACGGCTAAATCTATCTGGTTTGTGCAGTTATCCTCAGCATTTGCGGCTGGATTCACGAATAAGGAATGAAATGCGAACGAGGGACTGGGAACCGACTTCACGTCGTAGACCACGTCTCTGCAGAATTTTAAGCTTTCCTCTTAAGTCTCAGGAATCTTCCTGCAACTAGGGCAGGGGTGGCCAAACTTGCTTAACATAAGAGCCACATAGAATAAATGTCAGATGTTTGAGAGACGCAAGATGTGAGTGTCAGATGTTTGAGAGCTGCAAGTCAGATGTAGGAAGGAAGGAAGGAAGACCAGGGAGGGAGGAGAGAGGGAGAGATGGAAAGAAAGCAACTTTAAATGCATTCTCCAAGCCAGCTGACGGTAAAAGAGCCACATGCGGCTCCTGACCCACAGTTTGGCCACCCCTGAACTAGAGTTTCCAGGTCCCCCCCAGCCACCGATGGATGATTCCCCCCCCCCCCATCTGCTGTTGGAGGTGGGGGACATTTGGGCATGAAGCCTGAAGAAGTTAGGGACCTCAGTGAGGTACAATGCCATTGAGTCTACCCTCCAAAACAGGGGTGGCCAAACTTGCTTAAGGTAGGAGCCACATAGAATAAATGTCAGATGTTTGAGGACCACAAGATGAAGGGAAGGAAGGAAGATTGGTGGGGGATGGAAAGAGAGGTGGAAAGAAAGCAACTTTAACTTTAAATGCATTCTCCACAGGGTTGGCTGACTTGGTTTGGAGCATTCATTTAAAGAGACAAATGCCTTCTCCAAGTTGGCTGATGGGGTGATGAAGGCTTCAAGAGCCACCCAATATGTGTGAAAGAGCCACATGTGGCTCCCAAGCCACAGTTTGGCTACCCCTGCTCCAAAGCATCCATTTTCTCCAGGAAATCTGAGCTCTGTAGTCTGGAGATGAGCTGTCATTCTGGGGTTTCACTTCTTGGCTGTCAACTCTGCCGCCAACTTAAGTTGCTCTTCCCCCAGTAGAAAATTGTTCAGTCATTTCACACAGACCCTAATCCAGCGGTACCTATTTTGCTTGAGCTTCCATTAGGAAAAAATCTGAAGCACCTGCGGCAAATTAAAGTAGTTTTGTGACACATTAAAGATTAACAAAGCTTTGTAAGCCAAGCTCTTCTGGACTACTGAAATCCACTACAGATGGCAGATATTTATATATGAAATGCTGAAGGAGGGAAAATTGTAAACTGCATGGTCAGAGTCATGAAATGCAGAAAGCAGGGGAAGACAGGTAGGCAGACAGAAGTTAAAATGTAATAAAAGAGATATTCACTATAGTAGTAATTGGCAGTAAAGTAATTTCCCTGATTTTGCTAAACTTACACCTTGAAATGGCTGAGGAACCTTTTATCCTTGTTCTGGACAGATGGCTGCTGAAGGATTTAGCAAGAACCTAGGGCTCCTTGATATTACAGGTTTTAAAACAGCATTATGAAACTAGGAAGATCTGCATTATTACCAATTCCCACTATTCTAAATAATACTCTCCCTTCCTCTAATCTAAATGAAGAAGAAGAAGAAGATATTGGATTTGTATCCCGCCCTCCACTCCAAAGAGTCTCAGAGCGGCTCACAATCTCCTTTCCCTTCCTCCCCCACAACAGACACCCTGTGAGGTGGGTGGGGCTGAGAGGACTCTCATAGCAGCTGCTCTTTCAAGGACAACTCCTATGAGAGCTATGGCTGACCCAAGGCCATTCCAGCAGGTGCAAGTGGAGGAGTGGGGAATCAAACCCGGTTCTCCCAGATAAGAGTCCGCACACTTAACCATTACACCAAACTGGCTCTCCAGAGGACCAAGATCAGCTCTCCTGTAAAATGATCTCCAGAGGACCAAGATCAGCTCCTGTAAAAAAAATGGCTGCTTTGGAGGATGGACACTATGGCATTGTCCCCTGAGTTCCCGCTCCTCTCCAAACCCCACCATCCCCAGCTGAACCCCCAAAATCTCTGAGTACTTTCCAAGGCAGAATTGGCAATTCTAGCTTTCATGAGTCAGAGCTCAGTTGACTAGATGCATGAAGAGTGCATCCATCAGACGGATACATTTATACCACACACATGAAGCATGCTCTGGCTCAGAAAAGCTTACTGTGATAGAATTTTGTCAGTCTTTAAGGGGCCACAGGATTCCTGTTTAAATGTCTGAGGTCTACGTTTCAAATTCCTGACCAGAAGGGAGAGGGGAGGAGACCACATTATAGTAAAGCGAGACACTATTTAGAAATCCATTATGACCCATACAAATAGATCTGTTTCCAAAGTGCTTCTCAAACAGAGAATTTATTTCTCAAACCTACTTTATGCAGAATATTTTTATTGATAGTTATATACCCTCCTCCTACGCAGGGTAAGATCGCTTGCCTCTGGCAGCAGGGAGTGCCATTACAGGGCAGCAAAATATCAATTATTTTATCATATTTTTATACAGTGAGGGGGGTGCTAGTTGCATTTTCCACCCGAGGCAGCATCAGAATGGCTTAAGGCCATTTTCTGTTTTCTGAGAGAGAACAGAAATTTAAGAGATTTACTATGTAGAGATTACTAACGATGACTCTTACGTCTTGCTTCTCTCTTATGGGTTTTGCGTCGCAACAACCCCGTGGGGTAGGTTAAGATGAGCACTGATGAACTTCGTGCTGAGAGGGGATCTGAATATGGGTATTTCAAGAGGAATGCTTTAAAATTTGCATTAAACTCATATTCCTTCATCCTTCTGGAGCTCAGTGACGAGGACTGAGGCAACAAATGCTTGTGACTTGTGTTTTCAACAGGATGAGTCTGTCTCGCTGTCTGGTTCTTTACTCCCTAGGCTGTATCGTGCTCATTATAACTGTGCCCAAGGAAACCAAATCTTAGTCCAACACAAAGATGTCCTTTTCTTGATAAAAGTACAACTTTGTTAAGGAAAAGCTCTGATTCCCCCCCTCCCCCGCCATTGGTCCCCCAGCTGTCCCCAAATCCCTATGGCAAAGGAATTACAGCAGTCAATGAAGCATGGACATGCTGAAATAATGCTGCAAAAACTATCTACTGGGAATTCTTTTCAGCTTTTCACATGAAAGCCTGACTGGGAGAGAACTCTAACTTTTGAAGAAAATATTTGCCTCTCACATAATGAAAGCACCCAATATTACAAAAAGTTGGAATTAGATTCCTTTTCTTTTTTTTTACACAAAGGTTACTGAAGAACACTTCTTTGCCCTCCCTCTGGGTTATGAATAGAGAGCATGCTTCAGGATGCGATAGGTTTGCCAACCTCCAGGTGGGGCCTGGGTGTCTCTCTCATTACAACTCATCTCCAGAAAGCAAAACATCAGTTTCTCTGAAGAAAATGGCTGCTCTGGGGGATTAATTCTATGGCATTATACCCTGCTAAAGCCCCTTCCCTCCTCAAACCCTGCTCCCAGGCTCTGACACCCCCCCCCCCAAACTGCTTGGGGTTTTGCAAGTTGGAGTTGATGATCCTAGGTTGCGAGAAACTGATATTAGGGATTTATATGAAGATGCACAATCAAATCCTTACTCCATCAAGTGGATTCATAGCTCTCAAAGAGCTGTTGAAGGCTAAGACAAATAGATTCAAGGGCAGCTTCTATCCAAGTGCCATGGTTAGGCTAAATGCAGGGTTATGAATGGTTATTTGTTTTTAGATGCATTTAAATGGTCTATGTATATGTCCTTTTGTGGGTGTTGATGCGTTGGTATGTTTGTGGAAGAGCACCTCATTTCGTTGCTCTCATTTTCTTTTTTGAGAACAATGACAATAAATTTATCTATCTATCTATCTATCTATCTATCTATCTATCTATCTATCTATCTATCTATCTATCTATCTATCTATCTATCTGTCTGTCTGTCTGTCTGTCTGTCTGTCTGTCTGTCTGTCTGTCTGTCTGTCTGTCTGTCTGTCTGTCTGTCTGTCCTTGAAAGGGCAGTTTCTGTGAGAGTTCTCTCAGCTCCACCTACTTTGCAGGGTGTCTGTTGTGAGGAAGGAAGGTAAATGAGATTGTGAGCCACTCTGAGTCTCTGAGATTTAGCGTGTTGTAAAAAAAAAAAAAGTAAAGGTAGTTCCCTGTGCAAGCACCAGTCGTTTCCAACTCTGAGGTGACGTTGCTTTCACAACGTTTTCATAGCACTTTTTAGGATGGTTTGCCATTGTCTTCCCCAGTCATCTACATTTTAAACTGGGTACTCATTTTACCAACCTCAGAAGGATGGAAGGCTGAGTCAACCTCGAGCTGGCTCCCTGAACCCAGCTTTTGCCGGGATCAAACTCAGGTAAAGGAAGGTCAAGGAGATTGTGAGTCGCTCTGAGTCTCTTGAGATTCAGAGTGTAGGGCGGGATATAAATCCAATTTCTTCTTCTCCTCTGATATTAGCTACTCTCATCAAGAGTAGCTCTTCCAAGGTCTCAAGCAGAAGCCTTCCTATAATCCTACAACATGTGTTATGTATTGAACATATGAGATCAGGCCGCATGGCGATCGCTACTGAAGGTGACCCTCGGGTCCCTGGATGGAGCTCGCCTGACGCCCCGCCCATCAAGATCTGTGGCGGGAAGTTTGACCGACCAGGATTGGCCTGGACGGATGAGGGGGCTGTTCCGGGTATTGTATATAAGCGGGGCCCGGCCCGCGTGTTCCCTCTCTTGTGATGTACTTCTGATTAAACTATGTTGCCTTCAAACCGTCTCGGTTTTCAGTACATTACAACATGAGATCTTCTAAAGCAAAAAACGACAACAAATTGCATCCGGGGCCTTAACACCTCTATTTTATTTTTGCAACGACTCTGTGAGGTGGGTGAGACCGAGACTCCATGACTGTAGGAATGTGGAGCTATGTAGGAATTTGGAGCTGGGGTCTCCCAGATCTAGTCTGAGGCTTTAACCACTACCCGATTCTGCTGCAAACACCCACACAACGAGGGGGGAGTTCTCATCATTCCTGGTCATTTTTGTTCTCCTGCTGGTTGATAAAGAGGTTTTCTGCCACACCACACACGCCGACGTGTGGTAGAACGGGTGACAGACTGGTGGACCGAATGGGCTCTCTGTCAAAGGCAAGTCCTTGCTTCTGAGTTATTTGCTGATGAAATACAGGATCTGAGAGTCCGGTGCTCCAAACCGCCGGAACCCTGGGGGCATCCTAATTATTTTGCAAGCGACAGAGACGGATTTTTATCTCCTTGCACAGAGGTCTTTAAAAGAAAGCACTGATGGCAACAGCAAAGGGAGATGAGCTCAAGGCTGGGGGATTTGGTTTCTTCGTTTCCAGGCGTCGTGCTGTTTTCTTGTCTGCTGCTTTTCCAATAAAACCGCGCCGCTTTCGATTAAAGATTCTATCAGTTTCGGTCTACGAAAGGGGGGGGGAAAGTTTCCGACAGATTTAAACATTAGCTTGTTTTCCCCCCCACCCCCCAAGTCTTCTGTGACAAACTTCAGAGTTCCTTCCCACAGATCACAAGCTTATCATTGTGAAATGACTGGCTGCTTTGCGGGCACATCGCACAAAGGAAACAGTGAACAATGGGGATGCAGATAATTGTGGGTCCTGAATTGCATTGTACTAGAGGATGCGTTTGTGCTAACGATGATTATTTCTGAAAAGTTCAAAGCTAGAAGTGCAGTGATGAACCCACTCTATCCCTGGGTTGGATTTGCTGTGAAGTCTCAAAGTGGGGCGTCTTGTATATTCCCCAGTCCTACAGTTCACATTTAATAGGGTGCTTAAGAAGATATTGGATTTATATCCTGCCCTATACTCTGAATCTCAGAGGGGCTCACAATCTCCTTTACCTTCCTCCCCCACAACAGACACCCTGTGAGGTGGGTGGGGCTGAGAGAGCTCTCACAGCAGCTGCCCTTTCAAGGACAACTCCTGCGAGAGCTATGGCTGACTCAAGGGCATTCCAGCAGCTGCAAGTGGAGAAGTGGGGAATCAAACCCGATTCTCCCAGCTAAGAATCCACAGCTACACCTGTGGCTGACCCTCCTTTCCCCCTTAGGAAACATCCGGCATTCCTTGGGGTGGGCGGATCCCTAGCCTCCCATCGGGGACTGTTGCGTCACTCCCCCATAAGGAAACATACGGCGTTCGTTTTTTGTGTGTGCGCGCGCATGTTTGGGTGGGGCAGCTGTCACTTTGATGATGATAGGGGCCCCCTATCTACTACTAATATTTGAATGCACTTGTATATCGTTGGAGCTTTTTTTTTAGTTTAATTTTAAAAAGAGAATTGAAAAAAAAAAACCCATGTATTTTTGGAACAAAGTAGATATTATTTTGTTTCAACTCAGAATGGTTGCTCTGTGTAACTTTCTAACTGTTCTGATTCAATAAGTGTTAAGAGTCATTCCATTTTGTTTCATTCCATTTTGTTCCTCTTGCCATAGGTATCCAATTTATACAATGCTATGCTTGTGCTTTGCTATGCTGCCTTTGAAGCATCCCGTTGCTTGCGGCTTATCTGGAGGGAGGGTGGCATGTCTGGGAACTGGCTAGTTACTACACAACCAAGGTCAGAAGCTGGAGGAGATGTAACCCAAGAACTGATAACGCCACCTGGGGTGATGAGAGCTTAACAGAAACCCGCACAAACCCCCACTTTAGCTTGCTTTGGCTTGAATTATAACGGTCAGGACAAAGGTTTATAAGCACTAGGAACTGGCGGAAAGGCCAGTTCCGACAACACGTGTGTATGCCCATGATGCTGGAATAAAGATCTTGAACTCTATTTGTCTTATCCTTGCCTCTGGGTCTAACAATAAGAACCTCTGCATTAAAGTCTTGTCCACTCTGGACCAACCAAAGATCTGGACCAACCAAAACCAATACCCTTCCCAGTAGCCATGGCTTTCAGTTTGCAAGACCTGAGCAAGGCTGTTAATGACAGGATGTTTTGGAGGACATTAGTTCATAGAGTTACTATTAGTTGGAAGTGACCACACACACACACACACACACACAGAGATGCATCCCTTTACTGGAGTTTCTACGCTGCAACTTTACAGGACTAAGTGTTGCTAGCTTTCTTCATTATCCAGCTTTCACTCCTATACACGGTAATGGGGAATACCATGACATGAATTCTTTAGCTTTTAAAAATTCTTCTTTTAATGAGTAGATGGCTCTCCGCTTTCCATGGTGTGCAACCCTTGGGTCATGTCTCGCGCCACACTTTGTTTTCTTCATTTCTTCATCCAATATCTTCTTCTTCTTCTTCATTTAAGGACATTTTTGCAACGGCTGTTTCTATTGCCATTTAAAGACATGGAGATAACGAACGGCACTGCTGTTGCATTATCACAGTTCTGTGTTTTAGACTTCAAAAAACAAACCTTAAAGCTGACTGTGTATCCGTATTACTGTTGGTTACGTATTGGCAGCAGAGTGGGGGGAGAGGGATCGCAGTCATACTCTGAATACCTTGGAAATAATTTTAAAAACAGGAGCGGAAAAAGAAATAAGATCAATTGAACACTAAAGAAACAAGGGTTTGAGAAAAATGATTGCAGTTCCCCAGGCTCATTAAGAGCCTGTGAATGCAAGCAGATGGGCCAGGCCTTATGCCTTTCCCTTGACACATAGATAGCGCTAAAGTCCAAGCTATAGCCTGTCCGGTGTAGTGGTTAGAGTGTTGGACTTAGATCTGTCTGACCTGGGTTCAAATCCCCAGCCACCTATGGAAGCCTGCTGAGTGACTTGGAGGGAGTCACACGTTCTCTGTCTACCCTAACACACAGGGTCATTATGAGGATAAAATGGAAGAGGAAGACAATGTATAAATTAAGAGAATAAATAGTGTGGTCCCAAGCAGAGCTACATCCTTAAGTCCATTAAGGGGAGGGTGCAGTTGGGAGGAGAAAAGCAGCAGACAGAGAAGGGATGATCAAGAAGAAGATATTGGATTTATATCCTTCCCCTCACTCCGAATCTCAGAGTGGCTCACGATCTTCTTTATTTTCCTCCAACAGCCATCCTTGGCAAAGGTGACTTTAAGCGTGCACCAAGTTGTGAAACACAAGTTGCAGATCATGATAAGAACATAAGAGAAGCCGTGTTGGATCAGGCCAACACTCTGTGTCACACAGTGGCCAATATATATATATATATATATATATATATATATATATATATATATATATATATATATATATATATATATATATATATATATATATATATATATATATATATATATATATATATATATATATATATATATATACACACACACACACACACACATTGTGGCTAATAGCCTCTGCTCCATATTTTCATCTACCCCCCCCCCCCTTGAAGCTGGCTATGCTTGTAGCCTCCATCACCTCCTGTGGCGGTGAATTCCACGTTAATCACCCTTTAGGTGAAGAAGTACTTCCTTTTATTTGTTGTTATTTGTTTTATTTGTTTTAAGCAATTTCATTGAATGCCCACGAGTTCTTGTATTGTGAGAAAGGGAGAAAAGTACCTCTTTCTCTGCTTTCTCTATCCCATGCATAACCTTGTAAACTTCTATCGTGTCACCCCGCAGTCGACATTTCTCCGAGCTAAAGAGCCCCAAGTGTTTTAACCTTTCTTCATAGGGAAAGTGTTCCAAACCTTTAATTGTTCTAGTTGTCCTTTTCTACACTTTTTTCCAATGCTATAATACCCTTTTTGAGGTGCGGTGACCAGAACTGTACACAGTATTCCAAATGAGTCCGCACCATAGATTTATACAGGGGGGCATTATGATACCGGCTGCTTTGTTTTCAATCCCCTTCTTAATAATTCCCAGCGTGGTGTTGGCCTTTTTTATTGCAAACGCACACTGTCTTGACATTTTCAGTGAGTTATCTACCACGACCCCAAGATCTCTCTCTTGGTCAGTCTCTACCGGTTCACACCCCCATCAACTTGTATTTGTAGCCGGGATTCTTGGCCCCGATGTGCATTGTTTTGCACTTGGGCCACATTGAACCTCATCTGCCACGTTGTCGCCCACTCACCCCGTCTCAACAGACCCCTTTGGAGTGCCTCGCAATCCTCTCTGGTTCTCACCACCCTGAACAATTTAGTGTCATCTGCAAACTTTGGCCACTCTCCTGCTTACTCCCGACTCCGGATCATTAATGAACAAGTTAAAGAGCATGAGTTGTATCGACACGCAACCTGATGTTAAAGGGACGTGTTACACGTATAAGGTTAGCCGTGTTCAGTTTTAAAGCCATCGTTTTATCCGTTGGGTATGTCTCCTCTCCAAACTATGTCCGCTTAGAACCGTTGCATCTCCACAATTCTCTAAATAACGTCTGTATTGCAAAACACGCTTTCCCCAGACAATACGAAGCCTGCTACACCTGTGGCTGACCTTCCTTTCCCCCTTAGGAAACATCCGGCATTCCTTGGGGTGGGTGGATCCCTAGCTTCCCATCGGGGACTGTTGTGTAACTCCCCCATAAGGAAACATACGGCCTTCGTTTTTTGTGTGTGCGTGCGCATGTGTGGGCGGGGCAGCTGTCACTTTGATGATGATAGGGGCCCCCTATCTACTACTAATATTCACAAAATCTTAATCCTTTAAATCCCCCTTGCCCCCAGACAAAAACCTATCAGTATGTATTCTCTATGTAGGGAGTTTATTTTGCAGCTTTTTATGTTGATCGTATTGTATCTACTCCTTGAACTTTGCCTGTCTGAATCTGATCCTACAATGATGGTGTAGATGTGTTGTTATAGAAATACATGTTTGATAGTGTAGGATAAGAGACAGAGAAAGATCCTATGATGTCTACCTGGCAGATGGGGTTGGATGTAGAAAGGAGCATCCTGAACCTCCATCTGCTTTGGATGGGGGGGAGACAGAGAGAGAGCAGGAAGGAAGTTGGTTTTCCTTAGCAGTGTTCATTTGGACTTCAAAAGGAGACTGTTTACAATAGAGAGTATGAGTTCAGTGCATACCTGCTTGCTCTGTGGTCACTTGCTTCTGAAGGTCTGAGGCACAGGGTCTTGCACCAGGTACTTCCGACAATGGCCTCCTTGACTTGAGTCAATCAATTTCCTGTTGGGTCTTCTTTTCCTGCTGCCTTCAACCTTCCCTAGCATTACTGCCTTTTCCAATGACTCGTCTTCTCATGATGTGATCAGTTACGCCAGGTCAGGCAACTGGTTCCCTGCTTGCCTCGCCCTGACCTAGCCACAGTGACCCATGCCACAGTCACCTTCCGACTAGACTACTGTAACTCACTCTATGTAGGGCTAGCCTCGAGACTGGCCTGGAAATGACAACTGGTCCAGAATGTGAGGATGCGAGTTCTCATCAGAACTCCATTGACAGCCCATATTCGACTGGTGTTTTGCTAGCTGCACTGGCTCTGGGTTGAATACCGGGTCAGGTTCAAGGTTTCGGTACTAACCTTCAAGGCCCTAAGCAGTCTGGGACCAATGTTATCTACTGGACTGCCTCTCTTGGTATATCCCCCAAAGAGCACTACACTCAGGTGAGAAGAACTTACTGGTGGTTCCTGACCCCAAAAGCATCCAGCTGGCTTCAACCAGAGCCAGGGTTTTCTCAGCCTTGGCACCAACCTGCTGGAACTCTCTGCTGAATGACATCCATGTCCTGCAGGACCTAATGCAGTTCTGCATTGCGTGTAAGACACAGCTGTTCCTCCAGGCCAGGGGTGGCCAAACTTGCTTAATGTAGGAGCCACATAGAATAAACATCAGTTGTTTGAGAGAAGGAAGGAAGGAAGGAAAATAGATGGGGGGAGGGAAGAGAGAGGATGAGGTGGAAGGAAAGCAACTTTAACTCTAAATACATTCTCCATACTGCTGGCTGGCTTGGCTTGGAGAAGAGATTTAAAGAGATGCCTTCTCCAAGCCAGCAGAGGGGGTCGTGGGAGCTTTGAGAGATACATAATCAATGTTCCCTCTAAGCCATGAAGTCTTGTGAGCAAAAATTCTACTTTGTGAGCTACTGGTATTAAAGTTGTGAGGCACTGACATTAAAGTTGTGAGCAGCTGTATAAATTATTGTGCTCTGGGGCTATTTTTCCTGAGCTAAGACAAAAAACAAACAAACAAAAAACCTAGGAGCCCCGTGGCACAGAGTGGTATAGCTGCCATACTGCAGTCTGAACTCTCTGCTCTTGATCTGAGTTCGATCCCGGCGGAAGCTGGGTTCAGGTAGCTGGCTCAGGGTTGACTCAGACTTCCATCCTTCCGAGGTTGGTAAAACGAGTACCCGGGTTGCTGGGGGGAAAGTGTAGATGACTGGGGAAGGCAATGGCAAACCACCCCATAAAAAGTCTGCCGTGAAAATGTTGTGACCCGAGTCGGAAACGACTGGTGCTTGCACAGGGGACTACCTTAAAATTATGTGAGCTGGAGGCTACAAATCTGTGAGCTAGCTCACGCTAACTCAGCTTAGAGGGAACACTGCACACAAAATGTGTGAAAGAGTCACATGTGGCTCCTGAGCCACAGTTTGGCCATCCCTGCTCCAGGCCTATGGCGAGGATAGCAACAGTTTTCTACCTAGCCTGGCTCCTTCCTTCCTTCCTTCCCCCTTATCGGAAAAAGGATACTAAATTGTGTGTCTCCTTTGCACCATCTGAAATTGTTAATTGCACTGTTAAAGTTATGTTAATTTTTAAACTTTAAATGGTTTGTGGATATTGCTACAAATGTTCCCCACTGTAAGCCCTGTTTGCAGGGGAGGGCGGGTTATAAATCTAAATAAATAATGATAACCTCAGTGTAATCATTTTAGCTGCTAGGGGAAGTTCAGGCTTGATTTGATCTAGAGCCCACTGATTTGGGGGCGGGGGGGGGGTTGGTGGTCCTCAGCGTCTGCAAAACTCTCCTCCGACGCCACGTTTCAAAGGCATCAGCTTTCATTAGCTTGCTGTTCTCTGCAGCACAGCAGCGCCACCATTTCAAATGGATGCAAGGTGGAATTGCAGCTACCAGCCCAATAGGAGGAATCTGGTGAGACGAGGAGCCAAGAGTGTCTGCTCCGGCATTCTAGAGCGGTTGATTGGCCTGTCTCCACAGTAGAGCAACTTATTACACAACTGCAGACTGAGCCACTCTTGAATAGCCCATCCCTATTTGACTACTTGCTTACTTCCAGACAACCAGCCAAAGCAGAACATAGGAATAACCTGAAAAATAGGAAGTTGCAGACACAGTGAACTGCCATGCAATTTGTATGCCTTGTATGCTTAATCACACTCTAAAGATGAAGCAAAATGCAATACAACTTACAAATTTGGCAAGATTTCAGAATTCAAATGTAATAATTTTGCTTTGGAAATGTTACTTGGAGAATGAAATGTTTACTCAGGCATGTTATTGCCCAAGTT
This sequence comes from Heteronotia binoei, assembly GCF_032191835.1. Classification (NCBI taxonomy): domain Eukaryota; kingdom Metazoa; phylum Chordata; class Lepidosauria; order Squamata; family Gekkonidae; genus Heteronotia; species Heteronotia binoei. Next base: position 176,402,335 of record NC_083225.1, read on the forward strand.
ATGCTTTTTTGAGCCAGTTTGGCATAGTGGTTAAGTGCGCGGACTCTTATCTGGGAGAACCGGGTTTGATTCCCCACTCTTCCACTTGCACCTGCTGGAACGGCCTTGGGTCAGCCATAGCTTTTATAGTTGTCCTTGAAAAGGCAGCTGCTGTAAGAGCTCTCTTAGCCCCATCTACCTCCTCCTCTTCTTCTTCTACTTGTTCTTCTTCCCTAGTGATTTCAGTGGAGTCCACCAATGGCACACAATAGGAGAACTCATGCTTCTGATATGTACAGTTGCCATATTGTACATATTTATTATGTGCATACCACCTCAGTATGTGTGAACACAGACCTTGAAAAATCCAATGATCTACCTGTGTTCCTGTGTACCAAGAATGTATGTGCACGGTAAATATGTGTTGTAAAGTTTACACAACATGGCAAATTGGGAAAATCATAGATAGCACTTCTATTACATGTGGTTGGTGAGGTCAAGGTATGCATTATTGTAATGTTTGAAAAGCCTCATACAGAGGACTGCACTGTTATGAACTACTTTCTATAATCAGTGAGAATCAGTTGGGGTGGCAACCAGCACTAGAGAAAGGGCACAGGAACAGGAGAATTACATCACACCAACACAGCATGACATCACTTCCAGCGAAAAACAAGAAGTGACATCACATCAGCTCCAGGATCCCCCAGACTTTCTGGTTTTGCCATAAGTTTTCAGGTAAATCCTAGAGCACCACACGTACATCGTTTCCACGTTGACACTGGAAGAAATGTTGCAGCATCGTGAGACGGATGCTTCCTAACCCATTTCCCTTCCTTGCCCTGTCAAGCAACAATGGGTACAGGGACCGTATTGCCTGGAGTCAGATGTGAGTTATTTGATGCCTTGTCTTAATTGTGTTTATTATAGCACGGTTTTCGCCAGTTTTGCTCAACCTAGCTGTGTTCCTGTTTTTTTGCTCAGTCTCCAGGTGGTGGCTGGACATCTCCCGGGCTTACAGCTGGTCTCCAGATAAAAGAGATCAGTTTCCCTGGAGAAAATGGCTACTTTGGAAGGCTGATGCTATGGCATTACGCCCCAACAAGGTGGACTCCAGGGCATTATGCCCATTATACCCTCCTCAAATCCCACTCTCCCTAGGCGAGAGCCAGTTTGGTATAGTGGTTAAGTGTGCAGACTCTTATCTGGGAGAACCGGGTTTGATTCCCCACTCCTCCACTCGCAGCTGCTGGAATGGCCTTAGTTCTTGTAGGAGTTGTCCTTGAAAGGGCAGCTTCTGAGAGAGCTCTCTCAGCCTCACCTACCTCACAGGGTGTCTGTTGTGTGTGTGGGAAGGTAAAGGAGATTGTGACCACTCTGAGACTCTGAGATTCAGAGTATAGGACAGGATATAAATCCAATATCATCATCATCTTCTTCTTCTTCTCCCCCCACAAATCTCCAGGAAGTTTACAACCCAGAGCTGGCAACCCTACTGCAAGGCCCACTTACTCTGTTTGGCCGTTCTGCTTGGAATAACAACGACAATGGCAATAAAACATCAGCGACAAATGCCTTCAAATGAAAGTAGGAATTATATTGCATTCCACATGGTGGCAGCAGAGTCTTTCTTGAAAGAAATGAAATTCCAGGGAAGAACATTTAAGTTTCACACTCCCTACTGCCCCCTTTGCAGAGGAGTTAGGGTCCCGACTCCGACTCCCAACATCTGGGCAAAGTATATGAACAAAGAACAAAGGAAGATTCTTTTGAGTGAGTGAACATATGAAGCTGCCTTATACTAAATCAGACCCTCGGTTCATCAAAGTCAGTATTGTCTACTCAGACTGGCAGCGGCTCTCCAGGGTCTCAAGCTGAGGTTTTTCACGCTTATTTGCCTGGATCCTTTTTAGTTGGAGATGCCGGGGATTGAACCTGGGACCTTCTGCTTACCAAGCAGATGCTCTACCACTGAACCACCGTCCCCCCCCCCCTCAGCATGCATAGACCTGGGGGTACATCAATGTGTATGGGTGCTATCCCCTTGAATGGGATGCCTCTCTCTAACCCCTTCTTTTTCTCATTTTGTCCTCTCACTCTATTCACATGGCCTTCCATGGAAACATGTGACGTCTCTGCAGGTCTCTCCTGTAGATACAATGCCCCCACACTCCCACACACATGATGCAGGACAAGCTGGCCGTTTGTGATAGAGAAAGCACTCTTTAGATTAGGCTTATTTCTCTGCTTTTGACTGCAACCTGAATGTGAACGGGATCTATTTAGATAAACATATGTACATTTCCTTTTTTTGCAATATACTTCTTGAGAGATTTAGTTACTGTACTCAGTATCATGCTTCTATGACTGGGCAAAACTATGCCATGTTAACCAAATATCCCAATAGATTTCACCCTTTAAACCTTTCTGCCTGCTTTGATGGAAACCTCTCCCCTGCTCAGTTCAGTATCAGAGAGCCAGTTTGGTGTAGTGGTTAAGTGCATGGACTCTTACCTGGGAGAACCAGGTTTGATTCCCCACTCCTCCACTTGTACCTGCTGGAATGGCCTTGGGTCAGCCATAGCTTTTGTAGGAGTTGTCCCTGAAGCTCTCTTAGCCCCACCTACCTCACAGGGTGTCTGTTGTGTGGGAGGGGGAAGGTAAAGGAGATTGTGCCCCTCTGAGATTCAGAGTATAGGGCAGGATATAAATCCAATATCATCTTCTTCTTCCCTTGTGGGAGATACCCCCAACCTCTTCCAATCATGTTATCTGGTATATAGCCCACATTTCCCTATCCCCAATCAAGTTGTTATGACCTATGTAGATTTTAGGTCTATGCCAGCCTCCAGGTGGGGTCTAGAGATCTGCTTTTACAACCGATTTCCAGCTGGCACAGAAATCAGCTCCCCTGGAGAAAATGGCTGCTTTGGACGGTGGACTCTATGGCATGCTAAGGCCTCTCCCCTCCCCTGGATCCACCCCAAAGTCTCCAAGTATTTTCCAACCCAGACCTGGCAACCCTAATCCATTTCCTCCATTTGGCATGGAAACCAATTGAGTTATCTCTGGGTGGAAACCCAGTTCCTGTTTCTCGTGACTCTCTGCACATTTTATTGGACCTCTCTTGTGGAAATAACAGTTGTCATGGTTTCCAGGTCTGCAGACACAACAGTGATGTCATAAGGGCTTCAGGGAGGGATGGTAACTTGTGATGTCACAGAGGCTTCTGTGGCACCATTTCCTTGTTGGACGGAAGCTGGAGGGAATGGAGCTGTGATTCATTGGCTCTGGAGAAGCAGATAGAAAAGGTGTATGTGTGTGAGGAAATACAGATCAAGCAGAGCAGCATGAAAAACTAGGGATGCCGACTCTGAGCTGGGAAATTCCTGGAGATTTGGGGATGGGGCTTGTGGGGAGGGAAGGAGACAGGCGGGACCTCAGCAGGGTATGGTACCATAGAGTCCACCATCCCAAGCTGCCATTTTCTTCAGGGGAACTGATTTCTGTAGTTTGGAGATCAGTTGTAATTCTGGGCAGCTTGCCCCCTCCTAAGTAAGTTCCAATGAATATATTAGGACTTGCTTCTGAGTACATGCATACTTTAGCATCAGGTTGTAAGTTTCTAGTCCTCATTAGACAAATGTGAAAATTTGACAGTGGATGTGCCTCGAGATTTGGGAACAAGAAAGAATGGTTTTTAAGTCTATATATCATTCCTTTACATCCCCACCCCATAGAATGATTACAAATGTCTTCACACCTGAGGGTGACAACTTCAGACTAAAATAACTGCTGTTGAAATGAAATATGGTTATCAGGTATAATTTGGCATCTGCCGTATTTTAAAAACATGACACACTATAATTATGTGCAACTATAAAACAGCAAATTACATGAGACCCTGCTAGGGTTTCCAAGTCCAATTCAAGAAATATCTGGGAACTTTGGGGGTGGAGCCAGGAGACTTTGGGGGTGGAGCCAGGAGCAAGGTTGTGACGAGCACTGTTGAACTCCAAAGGGAGTTCTGGGCTGGCCATCACATTTAAAGGGGCCGGACACCTTTTAAATGCCTTCCCTGCATTGGAAATAATGAAGGATAGAGGCACCTTCTTTTGGGGCTCATAAAATTGGACCCCCTGTCCCAATCCTTTTGAAACTTGGAGAGTGTTTTGAGGAGAGGCATTGGATGCTATGCTGCAAATTTGTTGCCTCTACCTCAGAAAACCAACCCCCCCAGAGCACCAGATACCCATGGATCAATTCTCCACTATACCCTATGGGAACCATAGAGAACAATGGAATGCTCAACAGACATTTCCCTCTCCCTGCCCGCTTTCTGATGACCCTGAAACGGGGGGAGGGCCTCCAGCATTCAAGCACAATTTGTCTAGTTTGCCATTTATCCCATTAAGTCTGACTTCTTAACATCAGAAACTGGCCCATTCTAAATTATTTTTACTTCTTGGCCAGGCCTTCCCTTTATACTTCCAAGACCGTTTTTAAAGTCCCACCTTCCGGACAAAACTGACATCCAAAATAGCTCAAGAAAGTACAATGTGGTGTCTGGTTACTTCCTGACCTCCCTCTGATGGTTTTGTAAATGGTGGTTGGAAACAGGAGGAAATGGAGCTCTCAGAGCCAAACCAGATGCATGCTGGGAGGTTTTTTTTTTTTAAAAAACTTCCGGTGGGTTTTTTTTACATGTAATTTTGAAATGTGTGTGTGAGGGAGCTAATTCAGATTGGGACCGTGATGAGGGGTGGTGGTCCCAATCTAAACTAAGCCCCTTTGGAAGCCTGAAAATTAAGGGTTTTTTTTAAAATTATAAAGCTTTATCGAATGTTTATCAATACAGCAATGACATGTCCGTACATTTTACAAAGACAGGATCGGTCTAATGTTAATGACAACTACAAGGTCTAGCAGTCAATACAGCAGAATAAACTAAATAAATAAATCAGTTTCTTATAAAATGAATTTTGAGGTACAATATTATGTTCCATTAAATAAGAAATCAAAGGGAAACAGACACAACACACTCTTCATAGTGTTCTAAAGATAATTCAAATGAGTTACAAGGAAAATTAAGTGGAAAAAATAATTATGCACTCTAAACTCTCAGCGCACATCTGGATGGATTTTCAGTGGGTTTTAAATCCAGGCATATTCACTGGCTCAAGCTTTTGGGACCTTTTCCATATAGCAGCACTTTCCTTCAAAAGTCTTGGCACTTCTCTGGCTACTGATGCAGCCCAATAGCAATGAGAATTTCCCCCATATTTTCCCTGTGGTGGCCATCCCCTTTCACCCTGCGTGATGTGGAGGAAATCCCCATTCTTTATAAATAATAGAAAACACACAAACACACAAATCTACCCAGTGGGATGCGTGCTTAGAAGGAGACAGACTGGAACAGTGTTTCAGCCCAGATTCATATGGTATATTCAGAGACATTTTGCTACTTCCTAACTGATCCTTCCTGTCCTCTAATACCTGGAGCCAGTTGCAATAACAGGAACCCTAACTTACTGTTAGAAAGAGAGCTGTGAATATATAGGCTATTGTTAGATCGAAGACAGGCCTGAAATTTTTATGACTGGAGCCATTTTATGAAAGGCGTTCGCTTCTTGGTTACAGCAGGAACCAGAGATCTTTTCACGCTCTGTTTCGTCATTAAAACAGCTAGGGCTTTTTTGTAGAAAAAGCCCAGCAGGAACTTATTTGCATATTTGGCCACACCCCTGACACCAAGACAGCCAGAACTGCGTTCCTGTGTGTTCCTGCTCAAAAAAAGCTCTGAAAACAACACTTTCACCCTCTTCTCTCTCATCCACATTTTTTTTGTAGGAATTAGGAGGATCATTCGAAGAAACTAGCAGATTGTGATAGGACTCTGAATAAAAGTGTGCGTTCAAAGAGTGTTCCTTATCAAAGAATCTTTCCGCTGGGTCCCAGGTCACAGGTATGTGCCAGCCCGCCTATGTATATTCCTTGTAACTTTGTTTTATCTGTATATTATTGAGTTATTATTGTATTTTAATTGTTTTATTGCGACTGTGATCCGCCCTGAGCCCATATGGGAAAGGGCGGAATATAAATCGACCAAATAAATAAATAAAATAAAAGATCTTGGAAGGTACGAACAAACTAATTAAATTGCGTTTGGGCCAAACAGACAACTAATACAGCTGCTTCAACATTAGAGTTAGGGTTGCCAAGTCCAATTCAAGAAATATCTGGGGACTTTGGGGGTGGAGCCAGGAGACTTTGGGGGTGGAGCCAGGAGACTTTGGGGGTGGAGCCAGGAGCAAGGTTGTGACAAGCATAATTGAACTCCAAAGGGAGTTCTGGCCATCACATTTAAATGGGACCACACACCTTTTTAAATGCCTTCCTTCCGTAGGAAATAATGAAGGATAGGGGCACCTTCTTTTGGGGCTCATAGAATTGGACCACTTGGTCCAATCTTTTTGAAACTTGGGGGGGTATTTTGGGGAGCAGCACTGGATGCTATACTGAAAATTTGGTGCTTCTACCTCAGAAAACAGCCCACCCAGAGCTCCAGATACCCGCGGATCAATTCTCCATTATTTCCTATGGGAATAAGTCACCATGGGGAATAGAGTTCCCAGCAGACATTTCCCTCCCCCCTCCCGCTTTCTGATGACCTGAAGCGGGGGGGGGGGAGGGCCTCCAAACCGGGGGATCCCCTGCCCCCACCTGGGAATTGGCAACCCTAATTAGAGTAATGAGTTCTGTGCAAAACAAACAAGCTGTCTTTAAGGAAGCCCCTGCACAGTAGTGGTAAATGAACCCAGAAGAAAGGTCATCTGGGCAGATCTCAGTGAATGAGAAAGTTCAGATAGCAGCACAGTCTTCAAGGTGATGGCGTTGACCATTACAGAGAATATGTATTTAACAAGACGGATAAAGAAGAACCCTCTGATTCATTTTCTCTGCCACTGGCAGAGATGGTTCTCAAGAATTATTTTCTGATTTAATGATGAATTATATTGGCACACGAAGGGGGCCAAGGCTTGGCTTCAGACATGGTCAGTTCATATATGCTGGGACATAAGGATTTGTACAAAACAAATCAGCCAGTATCATAATGCCCCTGTATAAATCGATGGTGTGGCCTCATTTGGAATACGGTGTACAATTCTGGCCTCCGCACCTCAAAAAAGATATTATAGCACTGGAAGAAGTGCAGAAAAGGGCAACTGAAATGATTAAGAGGATGCAAAATCTTCCTTATGAAGGAAGGTTAGAGAGGTTACGGCTTCTTAGCTTGGAGAAATGGCGATTGAGGGGTGACATGATAAGCATGGCATTACAAAATTATGTGTGGGCTAGAGAAAGCAGAGAAAGAAGTACTTTTCTCCCTTTCTCACAATGCCTGAGTCGCAGCAGTCCTGGCAGGGAAATCCTCCTACCGGCTTTTGATGGTGCGCCACATACAACGGCGCCCAGAGTCAGAAGCTTGGGGGTGCTACTGGAGCCTTCTTTGACAATGGAGGCCCAGATAGCAACCACTGCAGGTTCCACCTTCTATCATCTTAGGTGGGTAAGACAGATGATTCCCTTCCTCGAGCACGGCAACCTGGCAACTGCAATTCATGCTATGGTTACCTTGAGATTGGACTACTGTAATGCCCTCTACATGGGGCTGCCCCTGTCCTGAATCTGGAAACTATAGCTGGTGCAGAATGCGGCAGCCAGGCTGCTACTGGGGCTCCCCATGTGGGAGCACATACAGCCGGGGCTGTGGAAACTGCAGTGGCTGCCAGTGGTATACCAGATTCGCTACGGGATGCTGGTTATTACCTTTAAAGCCCTATATGGCTGTGGACCTGCCTGCCTTAGGGACTGTGTCTCCCCACATGTTCCCCAGAGGGTACTTAGATCTGGAATGCAAAATTTACTATCAATCCCCGGGCCGAGGGATGCAAGATTGAAATCAACCAGAGAAAGAGCCTTCTCAATTGCTGCCTCTCATTGGTAGAACCAACTGCCTGAGGAGGTCAGAGCTTTGCGGGACCTTGCCCAGTTCTGCAAGGCCTGAAAGACAATACTATTCTAGCTAGCCTTTAACTGAGATCCAGTTTGGTGTAGTGGTTAAGTGTGCGGACTCTTATCTGGGAGAGCCGGGTTTGATTCCCCACTCCTCCACTTGTACCTGCTAGCATGGGTCAGCCATAGCTCTGGTAGGAATTGTCCTTGAAAGGGCAGCTGCTGTGAGAGCCCTCTCCAGCCCCACCCACCTCACAGGGTGTCTGTTGTGGGGGAGGAAGGTAAAGGAGATTGTGAGCCGCTCTGAGACTCTTCGGAGTGGAGGGCGGGATATTATCCAATATCTTCTTCTTCTTACTGAACCTGTCAAGATATAAGATCTAATAGGATGTCTAAGAACATCGAATGTCATCTGTAACTAAATGGAAATTAGCACCAAACTGTTTAAGTTGTTTTAACTGTTTTAACTTAATGACTACCTAAATTGTTTTATTTACTGTGTATTGTGAACTGCCCTGAGCCTGCTTCGGCTGGGAGGGTGGGATATAAGTCAAATAAACTAAACTAAACTAAGAACTCTTGAGCGCTCAATGAAATTAAGAAGCAGTAGAACAGATCAAAGAAGTCCTTTGCCCAAAGAGTAATGAACACGTGGAATTCAGTGCTGCAGGAAACGGTGGCAGCTACAAGCATAGACAGGTTCAAGAAAAGATTAGATAAAACATATGGAGCAGAAGTCCATCAGTGTTTATTAGCCACAAGGTATAGAGGTCTGGGACAGTGATGCTCCGTATTCTTGGTGCTTGGGGGGCCACAGTGGGAGGGCTTTTGGAGTTCTGGTTCTGCTAGCAGACTTCTTCATGGTACTGGAGTTTTGGTCACTGTGTGACACAGAGTGTTAGGCTGGATGGGCCATTTGCCTTGGTCCAACATGACTTCTGTTATGTTCTTATGGCCAAAAAGCAATGCTTTAAAAATCTTGGGGTTTTTATCTAGCTCTGCATTGTGTGTGTGTTATACTTTCTTAAGGTGCAATGTGTTTCTAAATAACATACTGGAGCTTAAATGCTTAGGTACATAAGGCAGTTCAGAAGTGATATTTAATATGTAAAATATTTAAAAAACACGGAATTGGAAGAAACAAGTTGAACAAACACAGCATATTGTTGGAACTCTCTGTCTGGGGCAAGTGATGCTCTGTATTCTTGGTGCTTGGGAGGGGCAACAGTGTGAGGACTTCTAGTGTCCTGGCCCCACTGATGGACCTCCTGGGTTTTTTGGGCCACTGTGTGACACAGTGTTAGACTGGATAGGCCATTGGCCTGATCCAACATGACTTCTCTTATGTTCTTAACAAACCATATTATTAGCATATATACTGTTTTTTAAAAAAATGATTTGATTTGATTTTGCCACCTAAATAAATCAATACAAAACAAATTTGTACTCCTGGGGACATAATGCATTTTTCTATAGGTGGTTTTCTGTCTGGCTGGAGGAAGTTCTTTCAGTCTAAGTGCCTCCCTCCAACATGGGTCTTTTCTGTTGTTGGAAGAGCTACCTAAGCTATTCTCATGTCTTTCTATTATTTGGATCATGTTGTAGAGATTTACAAAAGGGTAATAGCTATGGATTCCATGTTTCTCACTGAACCTGGACTTGGTAGTTTAATTGGTTAACTTCAGATTCAGCCTGAAGTCGCTTCAGTTTCTTCTGACTCCAAAGGGTTAAAACCTAACTCTGGGGGACACTTTGAGCAAAAAGCATTCCTTACCTTTTGCTAGGAAACCTATTAAAGACAGCTTCATACCATATGCATGCCTAGCAACCTTTATGGTTTTTATTAACCTCCCGGTCACGTTTTCCATTTGAATGTCATTTGTGCTTGTGCAAGAATCGATCTAAAGGTCATCTGGAATGGGGGGAAAGGTCAAAGAAATCTCGTCTTTCTTTATGAAACTTGTATGAGTTTTGATTTTAACTATGGCATTTTTCTTTCATCCTCTCCTCTATGCAGGGTAGCATTACACAGTCATGCCCTTCCCCATTTTATCCTTACAATAACCATGTGAGTTTAGACTAGGCTGAGAGAAAACAGCTGACACAAAGTTCAGGGAAGAGAGCTTTGAGGCATATGAAAAAGGCTTTAGGAGAGGAGTGGGTTGAAACTTGGTTTTCTGCAGGCTAGCTCTCTAACCAAACTGCACTTAAGTCACCAAGAGATGGGGGTCATTTTGTAGAAAAAGAGGAAGAAGAAGAATTGCAAATTTATACCTCACCCTTCTCTCTGAATCAGAGTGGCTCACAATCTCCTATATCTTCCCCTCCCGTCAACAGCCACCTTGTGAGGTGTGTGGGACTGAGAGGGCTCTCACAGCAGCTGCCCTTTCAAGGACAACCTCTGCCAGAGCTATGGCAGACCCAAGGCCATTCCAGCAGCTGCAAGTGGAGGAGTGGGGAATCAAACCCAGTTCTCCCAGATAAGAGTCCACGCACTTAACTATGCACCAAACTGGCTGTCTACACCAAACTGGCATCAAAGAGGTATCAGAGCTCATTAGCACAACTCATTTGCATATGCCACCCATACCGCCTGACATCACCGGAAGTGCATTAGAAGGCAACATCCACTACTCAGGCTTCACCCCAAGAATCTCCAGGTATTTCCTAACTCAGAGCTGGCAAGCCTAGCTGGAGAAAAATTGCTTCAAATACAAGGTTTATGTTGCTTCAAACAAGTGGGATATAGATAGAGGCAGCAGTAGGGAGACAGAGGCAGGTTAACTTTTCTACTACAGATGCCAGAATCCAGGTGGGACCCCCTGGAATTCGAGTTTACCTTCGGATTAGGGAGATCAGTTCCCCTGTAGAAAATGGATGCACTGGAAGAGGGACTGTATGGCATTGTTCCCATTGAGCTTCCTGTCCTACCCAGGTTCCATCTTCAAATCCAGGAGTGCAGTCAGACGGGTGTTAAAAGCGGGTGTGTAGAGCTCAAATTTGAACCGCTGAATATTGATTCGATGCAGGGCCATTCAGGGTGCGTTCAGACGTACCATTAGTGGCGACACAGCTCCATCTTGCTGACGGATTAAATGTGTTCGTTCAGACATCCACATCTGGCAATCGAGTGTCATCCAGGGTCATCCCAGCTTGCTGCGCCTCAATGCTGCATTAATTTGACAGCGCAGAAAGTCCGCCCTTTTTCAAAAAAGCAGCACAAGATCGGCTTTTTCCTGTTTGGACAGCTCACGTGAGATACTGCCCATTGGAATGTCTACCGCCCCCCCACCTTTTTTTAAAAAAAAAAGCCCCAGCAGACATGCGCATTGCCAGATCATCCGGGAATCTGAGGTGACGCTTCTGCTTCTCCAATCAACACAGGATCGGAGGGGGGGGGGGGAAACGTTTTTCCACTATTCAGAACAGGGAAAAAAATCTTTTTTTTCAATGTGGAGGATTTCCAGATATCATTGTCACTGCCAATTTCTAGGAAAGTAATTCCTGGCAGTTCCTTGGTTTGAATTGGCAATGTTAATTCCGGAAACTTTCCCCCCTTCCCCCCCACCTCTGAAGCAATGTTTGATTTCCCACCTCCAAACAGTTGGGCGCATGTTCAATGGACCCCCCCTTCCAGAAATCACCATCTGATCACACATGCTCCAAGAAAAGAGCATGATAGTATTGGATGTCTGATCGCTCAACAACAGAATGAGTCGCATTCTTGGATGCTTGTCTGAATGGCCCTGCAACGAAACAATATTCAGCGGTTCAAATTTGAGCGCTACACACCCGCTTTTAATGTGATGTGTGACCGCACCCTCAGACGAGCATCCAAGATGCGACTCATTCTGTTGTTGAGCGGGGGGGGGGTCCATTGAACATGCGCCCAACTGTTTGGAAGTGGGAAATCAAATGTTGCTTCAGAGGCGGGGGAGGGGAGGAAGTTTCCGGAATTAACGTTGCCGATTCAAACCAAGGAACTGCCAGGAATTACTTTCCTAGAAATTGGCAGTGGCAATGATATCTGGAAATCCTCCACATTGAAAACAAAGATTTCCCCCCCCTGTTCTGAATAGTGGGATAACGTTCCCCCCCCTCCCGATCCTGTGTTGATTGGAGAAGCAGAAGCGTCACCTCAGATTCCCGGATGATCTGGCAATGCGCATGTCTGCTGGGGCTTTTTTTTTAAAAAAAGGTGGGAGGGGCGATAAACATTCCAAGGGGCAGTATCGCACATGAGCTGTCCAAACAGGAAAAAGCCGATCTTGTGCCGCTTTTTTGAAAAAGGGCCAGTCTTTCTGAGGTGCGTTCAGACGTACCATTAGTGGCGACACAGCTCCGTCTCGCTGACGGATTAAATGTGTTCGTTCAGATATCCACATCTGGCAATCGAGCGTCATCCAGGGTCATCATCCCAGCTTGCTGTGCCTCAATGCCGCATTATTTTGACAGCGCAGAAATTCTGGCCCTTTTTTAAAAAAGCGGCACAAGATTGGCTTTTTCCTGTTTGGACAGCTCACGCGCGATACTGCCCCTTGGAATGTTTATCGCCCCTCCCACCTTTTTTTTTTTAAAAGCCCCAGCAGACATGCGCATTGCCAGATCATCCGGGAATCTGAGGTGACGCTTCTGCTTCTCCAATCAACACAGGATCGAAGGGGGGTGGGGTGGGAAACGTTATCCCACTATTCAGAACAGGGGAAAAAATCTTTTTTTTCAATGTGGAGGATTTCCAGATATCATTGTCACTGCCAATTTCTAGGAAAGTAATTCCTGGCAGTTCCTTGGTTTGAATCGGCAACGTTAATTCCGGAAACTTTCCCCCCTCCCCCGCCTCTGAAGCAACATTTGATTTCCCGCCTCCAAACAGTTGGGCGCATGTTCAATGGACCCCCCCTCCCAGAAATCACCACCTGATCACCCATGCTCCAAGAAAAGAACGTGATAGTATTGGATGTTTGATCGCTCAACAACAGAATGAGTCGCATTCTTGGATGCTCGTCTGAATGGCCCTGCATCGAATCAATATTCAGCGGTTCAAATTTGAGCGCTATACACCCGCTTTTAATGGTACGTCTGACTGCTCCCCTGCGCTGTCAAATTAATGCGGCATTGAGGCGCAGCAAGCTGGGATGACCCTCGATTGCCAGATGTGGATGTCTGAACGAACATATTTAATCCGTCAGTGAGACGGAGCTGTGTCGCCACTAATGGTACGTCTGAACGCACCCCAGGAGTGGCAACCCTATTTTCAACTGTGACTCATCATTTTTAATAGAAAAACCAAGTGTGTGGGTTTTTAAAAAAACAAAACAAAAAAAACTAACTTCCATACACATGCAATTTGTCTTTTACAGATAAATAGAGCAATGTGAGATTGTTGCTTACACATGGGTTGTCTGAATGCTATTGGGAAACAGTTCTCACCCCCCCCCCCCACACCACCACCCTGCTGCTCTTTCCCACAGCATCAGGGTGCTTCTGTGCACTCCTGATTTCACCTTATCTCTTCAGCAATGTTTCCCACACCTGTTTTATTGCAATAATTTGGGATAGATTGCAGCAAAGCTGTGGTGGCTGCAGTGTGGGAAGCAAAGTTTAGATTTTACTGGTCCTGCCAACATTGATACCATTTACCACACGGAAAGGATCCCACCCCAATGTTCTGGAGGTGGATAGGGGGGTTGGTGGGGTTGCAGTTTTTTAAAAAGGTAATCAATATATCAGTATGGTAATAAAATGGTAAGTCAATAGCTCAATTCCCAGGGTTTTTTTTAAAAAAAAAATAAAAAATCCTGGTTTCGGTTGGAAACAGTTTCTCAGAGAAACGACACTTGTGAAACCATTTGTAAGTTGCTAAGAGGAAAGTTGGGGTATCCATTTTTTAATTAACTTGAAATACAGGAAGTTGAAATTGAAAGTATGAAAGGACGGTGAAAGACTTTTAGCAGACTTTTCTCTGGTGAATCCATTTACATTTCTGCTGAAACAAAAAAGGCTTTCGTTATCACTTTGCACTGTAAAACTATCTGAGGTAATGGGAAAGAGGATTTTAAAAAAACTATTCTGCTGCTTTAAACTGTTCAATTAGCAGTTTAAGTGGCTGCCTTCAACCTATTGTATTGTGTGTGACATTCTTTTAGAAAGACGCAGAACATTTTCAATCCGGAGGGGCCAAGCGGTGGAGGATGTGAACACAGCTATGGGAGAGGGGGGAAAAATGGCCTCCCTTTCCATCTCCACACCAAAGAGCTTATATAACTGACATTTAACAGCTACACGTAAGCAAGCTAGCTAACCTGATTACTGACATTCTTGTACAGTGTAGGAGGTGAGCTTGAAGAGGCTACAGAGTTCAAAAAATAGAATGAACTTCTTAAGAGAGAACTATGAGAGAATGTTTGCTGATGGCACTCCAGTCACCTAAGAAGAGTGGCTTTTCAGCTCCTTCAGTTCTAGGTTTAACCAAGGTTCATCACCAATGGGTACCGCCATCTGGAGCTGTTTAAAATAAATATACCACAAGCAGGGATCATTTTGTAGAAAAAGAGGTGCTGGAGCTCATTATAGGGCTGCCAAGCCCCTGGTCCGGGCGGGGATTCCCCCGCCTGGGAGGTTCCCAACCCACCGGCCCACATTGGGCCAGCAGGGGGACCTCCCCCTACATCGCTGCCGTGATGACGTCACTTCCAGGTGATGTCATTGTGTCACGCACGTGAAAGTCCCCCACTCTAGAACGCAGGGGACTTGGCAACGCTGGCTCATTAGCATATCTTATTTGCATATACCACACACCCCTGACGTCACCGGAAGGGGCACTAAATTATATCAGTTCAGCATCTACCTTAAAATGCTTCTTGTCGTAATAAATTGTCATACTAAAACCTTACTCCCATCATACTTTAACAATTACTTTCTCCTATGTGACCACAGTGGCATGATGAAGAATTCCCTCTGTCTGCTTTATTTGTTTTGGTTATTTTCCCATTTATTTGTGGGGGGAAATATTAGAAAGTTTGTCAAATCTTAGAGTTCGGCAAAATTCTCACAGGGGTTTTTAACAATGGAGCCCAGAAGCGAGTGTTGGGTGAGGGTTAAAAAAAATGATCACAATAAAATTTAGAGTTTCTGGAGCTCCACTGCTAAAAATGAGGCCTGACCACAAGGCCTGACCACAAGTGGATGATACTGCGAATGACTTGAGGTTACTCGAATAAAATCAGGTTCATCCCCCCCCTATACTCAAACACAATTTAGATAATAAAATATGGGCCAGGTTTTCATAAGCACGGACATGCATAATAAAACGTAGTCTGTGTTTTCTAGAACATATGAACATATGAAACTGCCTTATACTGAATCAGACCCTTGGTCAATCAAGTCAGTATTGTCTACTCAGACTGGCAGGGGCTCTCCAGAGTCTCAGCTGAGGTTTTTCACACCTATTTACCTGGACCCTTTTTAGTTGGAGATGTCGGGGATTGAACCTGGGACTTTCTGCTTACCAAGCAGATGCTCTGCCACTGAGCCACTATCCCTTGACTAGAAGTTTCTACACATCAAGTCATCCTTAGCTTGACTTTTCTTCCAGAAAACCTTTGTGGTGTTATAACTAGATTGTGTCCAGTAGCACGTTAGAGACCAACCAGATTGTTTCAGAGCATGAGTCTTTGGGTGCGGTCACACGTACCATTAGTGACGACACAGCTCCGTCTGGCTGACGGATTAAATGTGTTCATTCAGACAGCCACATCTGGCAATCGAGCGTCATCCAGGGTCATTCCGACTTGCTGCGGATCAGTGCCGCGTTAATTTGACAGCACATAAAGTCCGGCCCTTTTTAAAAACAGCGGCACAAGATCGGCTTTTTGTTGTTTGGACAGCTCACGCACGATACTGCCTCTCACCTTTTAAAAAAAAAAGCCCCAGCAGACATGCGCATTGTCAGATCATCCAGGAATCTGAGGTGGCGCTTTTGCTTCTCCAATCAACACAGGATCGGAGGGGGGGAAACGTTATCCCACTATTCAGAACAGGAAAAAATTCTTTTTTTTTTCAATGTGGAGGATTTCAAGATATCATTTTCACTGCCAATTTCTAGGAAAATAATTCCTGGCAGTTCCGTGGTTTGGATCGGCAACGTTAATTCTGGAAACTTTCGCCCTTCCCCCCTGCCTCTGAAGAAAATTTTGATTTCCCACCTCCAAACAGTTGGGTGCATGTTCAATGGACCCCCTCCCCTCCCAGAAATCACCATCTGATTACACATGCTCCAAGAAATGAGCGTGATGGTATTGGATGTCTGATCGCGCACAACAGAATGAATCACATTCTTGGATGCTCGTCTAAACTGCCCTGCATCGAATCAATATTCAGCAGTTCAGATTTGAGCGCTACACACACGCTTTTAATGGTATGTGTGACCGCACCCAAATTTGAGAGTCAAAGCTCCCTTTGTCAGACTTGTTGGTGTGATTAGCTGCCCATGTCATGTGAACACCGATCAAAATGCCTGATGTGTTTAAGCTACTTTTCATGAGCTTCTCATGTGCTTGTGTTTACCAGGGTCACCATCAGACTCAATACTATTAAATAAAGGAAATCAGTGAGAGCTTGATTTTCAGAATGAAGTACTAGCAACAAATGAAACGACGTTATAATGCAGCAGTCTTAGAGCACGAACTGAAAAGTTTGCGTCTTACTGGTTGGTGGCTGAGGTAGGGCTGAAGTTCTGCATTTGGAAGTCCCGTCGCTGGCTTGGAATGCAAAGCTGGATAAATGCCCTGAAAACTAATGTGAGAACTAATGTGTTAGTTTCCTGCATTGTGCAAGGGGTTGGACTAGATGACTCTGGAGGTCCCTTGTCACGGCTGGGGCCGGGTCAGGCAAAGTCCAGAGGCAGTCCGAGGTCTGTAGCCAGTAAGCAGGAGGGTCCGAGGCGCCAAATCCGAATCACTGTAGAAGTATCGCAGGTCTGAGGTCCAGAAGCCGAGGTCAGGGAGTCCAGAAGTCCAAAGCCAAAGTCAGGGAGTCAGGAACCAAAGTCAAGCCGGAGTGGATGCTAGAATGTCAGGGAGATGACTAGTTGCTTCCACAAAGCTTCCTCCCAAAGCCCACAGCTATATAGCCCTCTGCTGGCTGTTGCCCGTTTGGGCTAATTGCTGGCTCAGGGAGGCAGCCAGGATCCTGTTACCACTCAAGCATCCTTGCTCTTAGAAGGGCCAGAATCCTCTCAGAACTCAGGGCTCAGGGAGCGTCTTGCTTGTGAGCATGCCGCCCTCCTCCGATCCCTGAGGTCCTGCCGGAGGCGGTCACGCACACGAGCCACCCGAGAGGGCGAGGCAGGGGGGCTGGGATCTTCTCCAGCAGGAGGCAGGGGCACTGGTGCAGGTGGCAGGGGCACAGTTTCCTCATCAGACTCAACTTCCTCTGAAGGGTCCCCAGCACCCATGACACTATCCCCCCCCCCAGGGCCCCCCTCCGTCGAGGGACCTGGAAGGTCGGGGTGGTCGTTGTGGAACTGGTGCACCAAGTCCGGGGCATGAAGATTGTCCTCGGGCTCCCAAGACCGGTCTTCTGGGCCGTATCCCTCCCAGTCCACCAGGTACTGGAGGCCTCCACGATGGTACCGGGAGTCCAGGATCTGGCGCACCTCATATTCTTCCTCGTCATCCACCAACACTGGTGGTGGCGGCGGTGGGGAAGGAGTCCGAGCTGGGTCAGGGGGTGCAGCCGGAACAAGGAGGGAGCGATGAAACACGGGGTGAATGCGGAGGTGGGGTGGCAACTGGAGCCTGAAGGCGACGGGGTTTATTTGTTCAACGACGGGGTAGGGTCCAATGAACCGTGCATCCAGCTTGTGAGACCGACCAGGCCGGCGCAGGTAGCGAGTTGAGAGCCACACCTGATCCCCCGGCTGCACTGGAGGGCCTTCTTGCCTCTTTCGGTCCGCAGCCCGTTTATATGCCTCCTTGGCTTGCTGTAGCTGCTCTCGGAGCAAGTCTTGGCTGGCACAGAGTTCTTGCAGGTAGGCATCGACGGCGGGGACATTCGTGGGTGGTAGGATCGCTGGGAAGAACCGAGGGTGGTACCCGTAGGTTGCAGCAAACGGGGTCATTTGGGTGGATGAATGGACCGCGTTGTTGTATGCAAACTCCGCTAGGGGCAATAGAGTGGTCCAGTCATCCTGCTGGTAACAGGTGTAACAGCGGAGATATTGCTCTAGCGTGGCATTGGTGCGCTCTGTCTGGCCATCTGTCTGTGGGTGGTAGGCCGAGGACAGGTGCACTCGAGTACCCAGGCTGGAATGGAGGGCTTGCCAGAACCGAGAGGAGAACTGAGGGCCCCGATCGGAGATCAGATGGGCTGGGAGTCCATGCAGACGAAAGATGTGTTGCAGGTAAAGCTGGGCCGTCTCCTGAGCTGTGGGGAGTTTCGGGCACGGAACAAAGTGGGCCATCTTGGTAAATAGGTCGACGACCACCCAGATACAAGTCTGACCCTTGGAGCGTGGAAGTTCCGTGATGAAGTCCATCGAGATGGTATCCCAGGGTCCTGAAGATGTGGGCAAGGGCTGCAGCAACCCTGAGGGTTTGGCTGGGATGTCTTTGGCCCGTCGGCAGACGTCACAGGAGCTGACATAGCGGGCAACATCAGCGCGAACTCGTGGCCACCAGAATTCCCTTGTCAGCAAGTGGGCGGTCTTATGCTGTCCAAAGTGCCCGGCGGGTAACGAGTCGTGGGTCAGGCGTAGCACTTCTGCCCGCAAGGGCCCGGGCGGCACATAGAGGCGTTCGCGGTGTAGCAAGAGGCCGCCTCGAGTCGTGAACTCCCCTGTTGGGTCATCTTGGAGAGCCTGGAGGTGTTGCTGGACCCAGGGATCATTGGCCTGGCTAGCCCGAATGTCCTCCATGAGTGCTGGTGAAGTGGAGGTGGCTGCAAATACTGAGGGCGGCAGGATTGGAGCAGCGGGCGCGGTCTCAGTTGAGGCAGGGGCGTATTCCGGTTTCCGGGAGAGCGCGTCTGCTTTCCGGTTCTGGGTATGGGGGATGTAGGAGATCCGGAAGTCGAAGCGAGAGAAGAATAGGGACCACCGGATCTGGCGCTGGTTGAGACGGCGGGTGGTCTGGAGGTGTTCCAAGTTCCGGTGATCGGTGAGCACTTGAACAGGGTGGCGAGCCCCTTCGAGGTAATGTCGCCAAACCTCAAACGCCGCCTTGATCGCGAGCAACTCCCTCTCCCAGATGGTATAGTTCCTCTCTGCAGCAGTGAGCTGCCGCGAGTAATAGGCGCAGGGCTGTAGTGGCGGGGACGGCTCCTCGCGCTGGGACAGCACTGCTCCCAGGGCCACGTTGGAGGCATCAGCTTCCACCGTAAAGGGAAGCTGGGGGTCGGGGTATCTCAGGAGTGGCCCGGTGGCAAAGCGAGTCTTCAGGGTGGAGAAGGCGTTATCGGCCTCTGGGGACCAGTGGAAGGGTTCTTTGGGGCGGAGTAGTTGAGTCAGGGGTGTGGTCAGGGATGCGTAGGCCGGGATGAATTGCCGATAGTAGTTGGCAAAACCGAGGAACCGCTGCAGGTCTTTGCGATTCTGAGGAGCCTGCCAGGTCAGGACCGCTTCTACTTTTTTCGGGTCCATGAGGATCCCCTGCGGTGACACGATGTGCCCAAGGAACTCGACGGAGCGCAGGTCGAAGTCGCACTTCTCCAGCTTGGCGTAGAGACCATGGGCTCGTAGGCGCTGCAGGACCTGGCGGACGTGCTCGGCGTGCTGGGCAGGATTGCGGGAGTAAATTAGGATGTCATCCAGGTATATGATCGCGAAGCGGTCGAGCAGGTCCCGGAATATGTCATTCATGAACCTCTGGAAGACAGCGGGGGCATTGGTCAGTCCGAAGGGCATTACCAGGTGCTCGTACTGCCCGTATCGGGTCCCAAACGCGGTCTTCCATTCGTCTCCGGGCCGTATGCGCACCAAATTGTACGCTCCACGGAGGTCCAGCTTGGTGTAGATTTGGGCCCCCTTTAGGCGATCCAAGAGTTCAGGGATCAGTGGTAGAGGGTACCGGTCGCGGATGGTGATCTTGTTCAGGGCCCGGTAGTCATTGCACAGCCGGAGCTCCCCACTTTTCTTCTTCACGAAGAGCACTGGAGCAGATAGGGGAGAGGTTGAGGGTCGGATGAATCCGCGTTTCAGGTTCTTGTCCAGGAAGTCTCGCAGAGCTGCCAACTCCGGCTCCGACATTGGGTACAGACGCCCCACCGGGAGTGGTGCCCCAGGTACCAAATCAATGGCACAGTCGTAGGGCCGGTGAGGGGGAAGCTGATCAGCTCCTGTCTCTTCAAAGACATCAGCAAAGTCCACATACTTCTGAGGGAGCTGAGGACCACCACTCGGGATGCCAGCTGCTAGAGTGGTGGGAGGAGTCAGATGGGGGCATGGGTCTCGGAAGCGTAGTTCCTGCTGGGCCCAGTCCACGATGGGGTTGTGCAGCTTCAGCCAGGAAAGGCCTAGAATCAGCGGGAAGCGAGGCATGCGGGCGACATCAAACCGCAGCTGTTCTTGGTGCTGCTGGACGTGGAAGGTGATGGGACAGGTCTCCTGGGTGACGGGGCCAGAACGGAGGAGGCGCCCGTCAATAGCCTCCACCAGCGACGGAATCCCTTTTGTCTGCACAGGGATCTGGTGCTGCTTCACAAAGGCGGCATCTATAAAACAGTGGGCCGCTCCCGAGTCCAGCATGGCATACACGAACAGCCAGCGTTCGTCAGGCAGACGGAGTTTGACTGGTAGCAGGAATGGCCCTGGGGTATCAGCCCGCTGTTCGGAGGACCCAGCTAGTCGCCCCAGGCTGGGGGGTCCACTTACGCCTGGGGCTGCCCTTTTGGCGGCGGTGGCAGCGAAGGTCCAGGTATCCGATGCTTAGCAGGGCAGCCAGAGGCATAGTGGCCTGCCGTGCCGCAGTAGAGGCACAGATTCTGCGTGCGGCGTCTGGTCTTTTCCTCTGGGGTCAGGCGGGGTCGAGCAGCTCCAAGCTGCATAGGCTCGTCCTTGGTGCTGGTACTAGCTGGGGACGGGCGAGGAGCCAGGTAGCACGGCGCAGGGAGCTGGCACCCTCTGGTCTTGGCTTGGCGGCGACTTTCCAGGCGGCCATCGATGCGGAGGCAGAGGGTGATAAGTTCTTGGAGCGTGGGTGGCTGCTCCACCCTGGCCAGTTCATCCAGGACCTCCTCTGCCAACCCCTCAGTAAACTGGTCCATCTGGGCAGCCTCATTCCACGCCAAGTCCTGGGTCAGGAGCTTGAATTCAGTGGCATATTGAGCCACCGAGGAGTTGCCTTGTTTCAGTGCCCTGATCTTCCGGTTAGCTGTGGCTGCTTGGACTGGGTTTGAGAAAGCAGCAGACAGGTGGGCCTCAAACCCCTGGTAATAAGTCAGTAGGGGAGAGGACGCGACCAGTAAGGGTGTGGCCCATTTGGCCGCCTGCCCCTTTAACAGACTGATGACGAAACACACCTTGGTTTTGTCATTGAGGAAGTCCCGTGCTCTCAGTTCAAAGTACAGCCGACACTGTGCTAGGAAGGCAGGAAATTCTTCCACGGCACCCCCAAATCTGTCAGGTGGGGGAACTGGGCACTTGGCTGGAGCACTGGCCGCAGGTTGTTGCTGCAAGTGCACTACTGCCTGTGTTAGCTGCTGTACCTGGGCTTGGAGCGCAGCCAGTAGTTCTGTGGTTTCACTTGCTTCAGCATCCATCCTGTGGAGTGGGTGTTTGTCGGTGGAAGCAATCTGTCACGGCTGGGGCCGGGTCAGGCAAAGTCCAGAGGCAGTCCGAGGTCTGTAGCCAGTAAGCAGGAGGGTCCGAGGCGCCAAATCCGAATCACTGTAGAAGTATCGCAGGTCTGAGGTCCAGAAGCCGAGGTCAGGGAGTCCAGAAGTCCAAAGCCAAAGTCAGGGAGTCAGGAACCAAAGTCAAGCCGGAGTGGATGCTAGAATGTCAGGGAGATGACTAGTTGCTTCCACAAAGCTTCCTCCCAAAGCCCACAGCTATATAGCCCTCTGCTGGCTGTTGCCCGTTTGGGCTAATTGCTGGCTCAGGGAGGCAGCCAGGATCCTGTTACCACTCAAGCATCCTTGCTCTTAGAAGGGCCAGAATCCTCTCAGAACTCAGGGCTCAGGGAGCGTCTTGCTTGTGAGCGTGCCGCCCTCCTCCGATCCCTGAGGTCCTGCCGGAGGCGGTCACGCACACGAGCCACCCGAGAGGGCGAGGCAGGGGGGCTGGGATCTTCTCCAGCAGGAGGCAGGGGCACTGGTGCAGGTGGCAGGGGCACAGTTTCCTCATCAGACTCAACTTCCTCTGAAGGGTCCCCAGCACCCATGACATCCCTTCCAACTGTAGAAGAAGAAGAATTGCAAATTTATACCCTGCCCTTCTCTCTGAATCAGAGACTCAGAACAGCTTACAATCTCCTATACCTTCTCCCCCCACAACAGACATCCTGTGATGTGGGTGGGGTTGAGAGGGCTCTCCCAGAAGCTGCCCTTTTACGAGAGCTATGGCTAACCCAAGGCCATTCCAGCAGCTGCAGTGGAGGAATGGGGAATCAAACCCAGTTCTCCCAGATAAGAGTCCGCACACTTAACCACTACACCAAACTGGCTCTCTCTATGATTCTAATGTGATGAAGTGTTTATTTATTTGATTTGATTTATATCCCACTCTCCCTGAGATTCAGACTCAGGGCAGGTTACATCAAGCAATAAGACAATTAAAATAAATTAATTTATATTAAGAATGGTTAAGAAGAAGAAGAAGATGATGATATTGGATTTATATCCCGCCCTCCACTCCGAAGAGTCTCAGAGCAGCTCACAATCTCCTTTACCTTCCTCCCCCACAACAGACACCCTGTGAGGTGGGTGGGGCTGGAGAGGGCTCTCACAGCAGCTGCCCTTTCAAGGACAACCTCTGCCAGAGCTATGGCTGGCCCAAGGCCATGCTAGCAGGTGCAAGTGGAGGAGTGGAGAATCAAACCCGGTTCTCCCAGATAAGAGTCCGCACACTACATCAAACTGTCTCTCCAAACTGTAGAAATACAGCATAGGCATTAAAACCATGCCTCTACAGTAAAGTTCCATACCAAAATTTGTAAGATCCCATATAACAGAGATATGGGAGGAGGAGGCCAATAAGAGATGTCCGCTGCCTCAGCTAAAGGCTTGGCGGAAGAGCTCTGTTTTGCAGGCCTGGATCTCCAAAGGGAGCTCATTCTCTCAAGCAGGGGCCAGGGCCGAGAAGGCCATGGCACTAGTCGAGGCCAGTCAGATGTCTCTGGGACCAGGAACCACCAAGAGATGTTCTGTAGCTGATCTCAGAGACCTGCAGGGCTCATTTGGGGAGAGATGGTCCCAAAGGTATTCTGGCCCCTGACCGTATAGGGCCTTGAAGGTAAGTACCAATAAAACCTTGAACTGGATCCGGTACTTGATAGTGTTGGAGTCTAGAGGATCCAAGCACAAGTCTCTGCTCAGCCATGGAACTAACTGGGTGATGGCCTAAACTAGTGACCAGTGGAGGACCACATGTGCCAGTTTGGTGTAGTGGTTAAGCGTGCTGACACTAATCTGGGAGAACCAGGTTTTATTCCCCACTCTTCCACATGCAGCCAGCTGGGTGACCTTGGGTCAGTCTCAGTTCTTTCAGAGCTGTTCTCTTAGAACTGTCTCAGCTCCTCCTACGTCACACGAGAGGGGAAGGAAAAGGAGATTATAAACTGCTCTGAGACTCCAAGTGAAGAGTGGGTATAAATACATAATCTTTTCATTTTTGTCTTCAACTTCTTCATTTTCAAGCTATGATTTCTTGAACTAAGAGGAAAGGTGGGATATAAATGTTTAAATCAGGATTTTTTTTGTAGAAAAAGCCCAGCAGGAACTCATTTGCATACTAGGCCACACCCCTGACATCACCATTGTTTCACATAGGGCTTTTTATAGAAAAAGCCCAGCAGGAACTCATTTGCCTATTAGGCCACACCTCCAATATCACCATTGTTTCACATAAGGCTTTCTGTAGAAAAAGCTCAGCAGGACCTCATTTGCATATTAGGCCACACCCTCTGGCACCAAGCCAGCCAGAGCTGCATACCTGCTCAAAAAAGGCCTTGGTTTAAATAAATAAATAACACGATAGTTGTCTCCAACTAGAAGTCTTCCGTTTTGGTGGTTCTACCAGCACCTTCTCTGATCATGGTGCATTGATTAAAAATGGGGGGGGATTCTAATCTGGAGAACCAGATTTGATGCTCCAGTCCTCCACATGAAGCCTTCTGGGTGACTCTGGGCCAGTCACAGCTTTCTCAGAGCTCTCTCAGCCCCACCTGCCTCACAAGCTGCCTGTTGTGGAGAGAGGAAGGGAAGGTGATTGTAAACCTTTACACTGATGGATCCACCCATTTATTTCATCCTGGAGATTACATTCAGTGGTGTGGAATGACTTAAACATGTCAGTTCCATGTGTATTTGCTAGAATCATAAACAACTTTGAGCCACTGGAAAATGCAGGCTTCAAATACCAGTATGGGCTATAGGTAATTCAGTTAGGCTGAAAGGGAGCATTTAACATCTCTGCCACTTTAGAAAAAGGACTCTAATTTTTGCCTTACATGCTATTACTCCAGAAGCACTTGTGCTTACCTTGTAATTGGGAGAAAATTGGAGCTGCTATTTATCTGTTTTAAAAGCTAAGCTAATTTGAGAAGATAGGCTGAACTATTATCTTCAATTATTTTAATCTCACTGGTTTGACATTTGAACCCAGGAAGCAAGCCTAAATATTTCCCCTGCAAGATCCTTGGTGTAAAGAATTGCCAAAGTAGCAGCCTGTTTGGAATGAAGCAAAAGACTGGAACGCAAAGGTTGGAATGAAATCAATGTCATATATTTTTAAATTTGCATTTTATGACCCCAGGATTCCTTGGTGCTCCACAATTACGGCAATGCCTTCTGACTTGTAAATAGGGTTCGGTTTTTAAATGCTACTAAGGTGAAAAATCCCATAATTGCTGTAATGCAATCCTATCTGCAGTGGCCCATTTCCTAGGCATGCCAACTCCTGCTTGGGACATACCCAGTGGCGGACGGGGTCTAAAATTATTGGTTGCCAGGAAACATAGGGGGCGCACCCACAACTATAAGGCTATCATTTAATTTATATAAGAAATAAATAAAATTTTCAAAAAAACCCCACATAAGTGGAAAAAAGGTACAATTAAAAAATCTTGCCAACTAAATGTATATCTTTTTAGTAATTACAGTGTACATAGAGTGCACATATTACTGGCAGTATGGAGTAGATACTAAATGTAAATACAGATTGCCTTTTCTCCTGGGGAGCTGATCTCTGCCAGCTGGAGATCGCTTGTAAAAGAGGGAGCTCCCCAGGCCCCACCTGGAGGCTGGCAACCCTAAATGCAATGTAAATTTTAGCTGCATTACAGTAATAATATTGGGGCTTCTATTATATTTTCAAGCTACTAAAAGGTTATTAACATTTTTAACATATTGTCCAATGTTTAAGGGGGCCCACTTCATCAGGGGTCTACAGGGCCCACCTGCCATTGGGCATGCTGACACCCTGACCAGTCCGCCACGGGACATACCTGGAGATTTGCAGTTGCAGCCTGAGAAGGGTGAGGTTTAGAGAGGAGAGCAGAGTATAATGCCATAGAATCCACCCTCCAAAGCAGCCACTCTCTTCAAGGGAATGGATATCTGTCATTTGGAGAGCAGCTGTAATCCTTGGAGTTCTCCAGCCTCCGCCTGGGGAGGGTTGGCAACCCGTGACTCAATGACTTCGATGGCTTGAGAAGGGTGTAACTCTGCTTAGGGCTGCCGTGTCTGATAAGGTTCGAGCACAGCAAAACTCACTGTCATCCTGAAGCTGGAGGCCAGTTTTCTCTCATTTCCTTTTTTTCTTTTTAATTAAACCTTTAAACACAATATATAGCAAGCCTCCAAACTTTAACTTCTGAGGACTTACACACCATCTCTCCACCTATATGTAACTGTTCTGGAAGTCTGTTTCATTGTATCTGATGAAGTGGGCATGCACATATAAAAGCTTCTACCCAGAATTAAAACTTTGTCAGTCTTAAGGTGCCACTGGACTCAAACTTCGTTCTGCTGCTTCAGACCAACCTGGGTGCTCACCTGAAACTTTGGAAGGAATGTGTGTTTACTGCAAAGGCTTTCCTGGCTGGGGAGCATTTGATAGTAAGAGGCAAGTTTAATTGGAGGAAAACTTGATCTTTAACACACACATTTGGAGTTCCTGCCTCCACAAAAGGGCATTTAGGTGGTAGGGTTGCCAGCCTCCAGGTGGGTTCCAACAAACACGATACTTAGCAGTGTGAAGTTGAGCAACCATGTAAGACAAAACACTGTGTACTGTTGCTTACTGTGCACGCAAAACACTGTGTACTATTACAAACTTAACACCTCTGTGTAGTCTTTAATACGTATGTGTTTTAAATACATATATGTTTTAAAGACAATAGGTACAACCACAATACAAAGGCACAATTGGCAAGCGCAATTTGCATGACACAATTACAAGAGTCCACAATAAAGGTTCTGGTCAATTTCCAAAATTCTGGTCTGTTTCTTGTGGTGATTCTTCTTATGTCCTGCAGGGGGTGAAAAAACACGCCTCCTGGGCTTGATGCAAAGCGTGTTTCGGGACAGTCTCCCTTTGTCAAATCACCCACTCAGAGTTGGAACCACTGCTCTAGCTATTCATGTTCATGCATTTGCTTCTCCATAACGTGGACCAAGACTGCCTGTATTACAGAGAAGCAAATGCATGAATGTGAACAGCTAGACCAGTGGTTCCAAACCCAAATCTGAGTGGGTGATTATTGTGCATCAAGCCCAGGAGACATGTTTTATCGCCCCCTGTCAGCACAGGAAGAATCACCACAAGAAACAGACCAGAATTTTGGAAATTGACTAGAACTTTTATAATGGACTCTTGTAATTGTGCTGCGCAAATTGTGCTTGTAAATTGAGCCTTTGTTTTGCGGCTGTACCTATTGTCTTTAAAACACACAACAATATATTAAAGACTACACAGATGTGTTAAGTTTGTACATGCAAGATAAGCAATTGTATGCAGTGTTTTGTCTAGGGTTGCCAAGTCCAATTTAATAAATATCTGGGGACTTTGGGGGTGGAGCCAGGAGACATTAGGGGTGGAGCCAAGATCAAGGCTGTGACAAGCTTCATTGAACTCCAGAGGGAGTTCTGGCCATCACATTTAAAGGGACGGCACACCTTTTCAATGCCTTCCTTCCATAGGAAATAATGAAGGAGAGCGGCACCTTTTTTGGGGGCTCATAGAATTGGACCCCCTGGTCCAATCGTTTTGAAACTTGGGGGGTATTTTGGGGAGAGGCAGTAGATGCTGTACTGAAAATTTGGTGCCTCTGGTCCAAAAAACAGCCCCCCCAGAGCCCCAGATACCCGCGGATCAATTCTCCATGATTTTCTATGGGAATACATCTCCATAGGGAATAATAAAGTTCCCAGCAGACATTTCCCTCTCCTCCCCCTGCTTTCTGATGACCCTGAAGTGGGGGGAGGGCATCCAAAATGGGGGATCCCCTGCCCCCACCTGGCGATTGGCAACCCTAGTTTTGTCTTTCTAAGGACATAGCGGTTGCTCAGCCTCCAGATGGGGCCTGGATAGGGCTCCCAGGCTCCTGCTGGGGGTGGGTTTTCCCCCGGTTTGGGGGCATGGAGCTGGCCTGCAGGGGTATCCATGCCCCAAAGAGCTCTGTTGGCATGCAATGTGCCCGATGATGACGTCACTTGGAAGTGATATCATCGTGTCAGCACATTGCACGGGGACACTCTAGCATTTGGGTAAAAATTCTATGGTGCCATAGAGCTTTTATCCAAATCCTAGGGCATCCTCAGTGATGTCATTGGTCTGCAGTCGCTTTGCCCACACAGCAGAAATTCCCATCCAGAGCCAGGTAGGACCTGGCAACCCTAGGCCTGAAGATCTGCTTTTGCAACTGATCCCCAGCTGGCAGAGATTGGCTCCTCTGGAAAAAAAATGGCTGTTTGAAAGAGTGGACTCTATGGCTTTGGACCCTGTTGAGGCCCCTCCCCTCCCCCGGGGTCCACCCCCCCCCCAAAGTCTCCAAGTATTTTCTAACACAGACCTGGCAATCCTATTAGGTGGCCAGGAATTAAACCAGGATTTTTGTGATTCTATTCTTTGTTGTTGCTTACTAAATATTTATAACAAAATGTTAGGTCTTCTTGGCTAGGCACTTTATGACTTTAATTTTGACTTGTGTATTTTATACTGTGCAAAGTTTCTCTAGGCGTTTAGATGGTGAATGAGACACTTTTGAGAGTGGAAAGAAATGCTTAGGGTCCTTGAGCTGGAGAGCCAGAATTCTCCCGTGTAGCAAAACTACATCCTTCAGAGGTATGCTTCAAAAGCTTTTCTGCTGCGGATGTTTTCTGCTTCCCACAGTTCAGAAGTCTTTCCCAACAAAGCAATGGCCGCACACAGCTTTCCCCACACAGGCCAACGGCTCCTTAGGTCCCTTCTAGCAGTTGCCTTGTCGTCTATGGTACGCTTGGCGGAGGAGACAGAAACTAGGCCACCTGACTGCGCACGCGCAGTTGCTCCTTTTGGCGCTCCAGTTCCACATTGGCGGAAGGGCGAACGGAGGGAACCATAGAGCGCGCGATGAAGACGGCGGCAAGAGAAGAATTAGGTACCGTTCTCTGGAAGGGATGTGCAAAGGGGTGGCCTGAATGGAGACCCGCAAAATGGGGAGGGAGAGAAGCCCCTCCGCTGAAACATGGGAGTCTGAGAAAGAGGGAGCGGATGTCCTATTCACCCCTCTTTTGCACCCCCCGAAAGGGGATGGCTCGTTCCATTAAGCTTATGGTATCCTAGGAGTCGGACAAACCATCTCGAAGGGGCGGGGGGAAGTAGGCAACTTCGCCCCTTCCCCGCATCTCCTGCATAGTTTGCAGAATCGGCAGCATTCTGTACTTGCAGTGGCTGCAAACGGCGATGGGCGCGTATGTTAGAACTCCGGCTTAAAGTTGCGCTGTGTAAAAAGAGTGTTCGCAGAAGTAAATGCATTTGCAACAATGGATACATATGTCAAGACGCGGCAGTTGTCGAATAAACATAGCTGAGCTTTTAATTTGGGTGACTGAGGCTTTCCTTTTCTTTAAACGACTGCGCGGCGAAAGGGAGTGGGAGATGATCGTTACGGTGGCGGCTGAAAACTTGAAGTTGACGGTCGGTGGCTTCATGCATGGATTCAAACCGATGCATGGACGGTTCCCTGGATGCTAGGCTAGCGATGCACACGAGAGCAGTAATCCGCGACTGAAATGGCTTGCGTGCATTAGGATCGCAGACGCAGATGAAGAAAGGGTCTTCCCTAGAGTTGCCAATCCCAAGGTGGGGGCAGGGGATCCCCGGTTTGAAGGCCCTCGCCCGGCTTCAGGGTCATCAGAAAGCGGGGGAAAGGAGGGAAATGTCTGCTGGGAACTCTGTTATTCCCTATGGAGACTTATTCCCATAGGAAATAATGGAGAATTGATCCGCGGATATCTGGGGCTCGCGGGGGGGGGGGGAGGGAGCTGTTTTTTGAGGCAGAGGCACCAAATTTTCAGTATAGCATCCCGTGCCTCCCCCCAAAATACCCCCCAAGTTTCAAAAAGATTGGACCAGGGGGTCTAATTCTGTTAGCTCCTATCCTTCATTATTTCCTAGGGAAGGAAGGCATTTTAAAAGATGTGTGGTCCCTTTAAATGTGATGACCAGAACTTCCTTTGGAGTTCAGTTATGCTTGTCACACCCTTGCTCCTGGCTCCACCCCTAAAGTCCCCAGATATTTCTTGAATTGGACTTGGCAACCCTAGTCTTCCCCCCTTGCAGGGGAGGGGAGATTTGCCTGTTTTGTTTCGGTGTGTTGGCTGGTTTGTGTGAATGCTCCCTCTGTAGGCGCACAGCCCCTTGGAGCGGCTTCGAAGTGTAGGGAGAGCGAAGGTGGTTTTGCTGTTCGGTTGTGATGTCCTGCTGCCAGCACCTTCACCTGAACTGGCCACATCACCACCTCCCTTTTTCCACTCCAGTGATGCGAGTGGCGGCTGCTAACTCTACACTGATTTCTCTGGGCTTCTGACTTCTAAGAGAAGGAAATAGGGTGGGACAGCCAGCTGCTAAGCCTAAAGCACACTTGCATGGAAATAAGATCCGTGTGCATTATTTGCACGCAAGAATACTTAAGACTACAGTGTCATCGAGCTGTCATCCCTCTGACTGGATCTTTTAGTCTTGCATGGAAGGGTGGGCGTAGAATTGTACTCTGGTCTGGATGGGAAAAGTAGGCAAACCTGTAAAATGGTCTGAAATATGCAGAAGGGGGAGGGGCACAAATGATCAACTTTAATTGAGGTGTTCCTCAGTGGAACAGGCTTCCTTGGGAGGTGGTAGGCTCTCCTTCCTTGGAGGTTTTTGTACAGAGGCTAGATGGCCATCTGACAGCAATGAAGATCCTGTGAATTTAGGGGGAGGAATTTGAATTTCCTGCATTGTTCAGGGGATTGGACTTGATGACCTTGGAGGTCCCTTCCAACTCTATGATTGTATGCAACATTGCCCATAAATCCACTTGCAAGCAAACTCCACTTGCAGTCTTCTTTTTAGCAAACATAACAGCGGGAATTTTCTATAATAGGCTGTATTCTGCTAATTTGCTGCTATTCTGCCTTAATCCAATTTTAACTATATTTATCACCCCATCTTAGCTATACTTAGCTCTGCTTGCTTATCCATCTTGACTCTAACTGTTGCTTCCTGGCAACTACCCCAGAGTCCTTCCCGTACACACCATCTCTCTGCCTGTATGTAATGGTTCTGGAAATCTGTTTCAGTGTATCTGATGAAATGGGCATACACACAAAGGCTTATACCCAGAATTAAACTTTGGTGGTCTTAAAGGTGCCACTCTGCTCCAAACTTTGTTCGATTGCTTCAGACCAAGGGTGGCCGAACTTGCTTAACGAAAGAGCCATACAGAATAAACATCAGATGTTTGAGAGCTGTAAGACATGAATGTCAGATGTTTGAGAGCTGCGAGAGAAGGAAGGAAGGAAGGAAGGAAGGAAGGAAGGAAGGAAGGAAGGAAGGAAGGAAGGAAGGAAGGAAGGAAGGAAGGAATGCAAATAGATGGGGAGGCAGGAGAAGAGGTGGAAAGAAAGCAACTTTAACTTTAAATGCATTCTCCAGGCTGCTGGCTTGCTTGGCTTGGAGAAGTGATTTAAAGAGACAAATGCCTTCTCCAGGCTGGCTGATGGGGAAGTAGAGCTTCAAGAAGCTCACAATGTGTGTGAAAGAGCCATATGTGGTTCCTGAGCCACAGTTTGGCCACTCCTGCTTCAGACTACTATTGCTAACCTACCTGAATCAGCCTTCTTTTTGTATGTCCACCACTTCCTTGCTGTGCCTCATATGGAGAAGAGAGTTATTGCCAGTGGCGGACTGGCCAGGGTGTCAGCTTGCCCAATGGCAAGTGGGCCCCTGATGAAGTGGACCCTCTTAAACATTAGACAATATGTTAAAAATGTTAATGTCCTTTTAGTAGCTTGAAAATATAATAGAAGTTCCAGTGTTATTACTGGAATGCAACTAAAATTTGCATAGTATTTAGGGTTGCCAGCCTCCAGGTGGGGTCTGGGGATCTCCCACTTTTACAACTGACCTCCATCTGGCAGAGATCAGCTCCCCTGGAGAAAATGCAATCTGTATTTACATTTAATATCGACTGCATACTGCCAGTAAAATGTGCAATATATGTACACTGTAATTACTAATACACACACACACACATTTATTTTGCAAAAGTTTTAATTGTACCTTTTTTCCACTTATGTATTTTTTTGAAAAAGTTTGTTTATTTCTTATAAAAATTAAATGATAGCCTTATAGTTGTGGGTGGGCCCCCTTTGTCTCCTGGCAAGCAATATTTTTAGACCCAGTCTGCCACTGGTTATTGCTATAGGGTGAGCTTTTGGGCAGCAAGGGTCTGACTCCTCCCCACCTCCCCTTTGATTTATGAAATTCTGGAATGCACCATGTACACTTTTAGGTGATGATGTCATATCAGTTTGGTCATATCAGAGCCAGTTTGGTGTAGTGGGTAAGTGTACAGACTCTTATCTGGAAGTACCAGGTTTGATTCCCCACTCCTTCACTTGCAACTGCTGGAATGGCCTTGGGTCAACCATAGCTCTCTTATCTGGGAGAACCGGGTTTGATTCCCCACTCCTCCACTTGCAACTGCTGGAATGGCCTTGGGTCAACCATAGCTCTCTTATCTGGGAGAACCGGGTTTGATTCCCCACTCCTCCTCTTGCACCTGCTGGAATGGTCTTGGGTCAACCATAGCTCTCTTATCTGGGAGAACCGGGTTGGATTCCCCACTCCTCCACTTGCAACTGCTGGAATGGCCTTGGGTCCACTATAGCTCTCATAGAAGTGTTCTTTTTTTAATTTTTTAATTTTATTATAACCAAAAATAAACAATTTAGTACAAATCATAATTATAAAAAATACATAACAAATCCTTACACTACAGATTTGATTCAGACATTACGTACATACAGGATAATTTCCTTAAATACTAACGAAATCCAACATTTCAGGAGGCAACTTTTCACTTTCCGTAGCAGTAGAATTCACATATTCTTGATAAGGGAGCCGTTTTTCTGTTAAGGTATTTTTGTATGTTCATAGAAGTGTTCTTGAAATGGCAGCTTCTGGGAGAGCTCTCTCAGCCCCACCTGCCTCACAGGGTGTCTGTTCTGGGGGGTGGAGAAGATATAGGAGATTGTAAGCTGCTCTGAGACTCTGATTCAAAGAGAAGGGCGGGGTATAAATCTGCGGTCTTCTTCCTCCTCCTCCTCTTCCTCTTCCTTCTCCTCCTCCTCCTTCTAGAAATACTCCTCTAACACAAACAGTTGGTAAAGGCACATAGAGACATCAGGCCTTGTGTGTGGATTTAAGCATTTTTTCACGGAATATTAGATGATCCTTTCTGGCCATGGTTGAGGGGAAGAGCCTCTGCTTTGCATGGTGAAGATCCCAGTTTCAGCCCCCAGCAACTCCAATTAAAAAGGACCCTGCAGTAGGTGATGGGAAAGACCTCTGCCTGAGACCCTGGAGAGCTGCTGCCAGTCTGAGTAGACAATACTGGCCTTGATGACTGATGGACTGACAGAGTGTAGCCGGATTGTGGGCTTTGAGGGCGGGAGCAAAGGGACTTCCAAAGTGGCTGTTTTCCCCAAGTGAACTGATCTGTATTGCTTGCAGATCAGCTGTAATCCCAGGAGATCTCCAGCCACAGGAGAGGGCTGGTTGTCCAATTAGGGGTCTTGCATTTAGAAACCAGATGTTGAGCTAGAGGGACAAGGTGGCCAAGCTCCAGGTGGTGGCTGGAGATCTCCTGGGATTACAGCTGATCTGCAAGCAATACAGATCAGTTCACTTGGAGAAAACAGCCGCTTTGGAAGTCCCTTCACTCCCTCTCCCAAAGCCCACAATCCTCAGGCTCCACTTCCCAAATCCCTAGGTATTTTCCAACCCCGAACCATAAGTCCACTTGCAAGCAAACTCCACTGGCCATCTTCTCTTTGGCAAAAATAACGGTGGGAACTTTCTATAACCTGGAGGCTGGCAGTCCTAGGAGAGTGGTGGGATTAAATGTGGAACAGAAGTCTTGGACATGTTGATGGTAGGGTTGCCAATCCCCAGGTGGAGGCAGGGGATCCCTCAGTTTGGAGGCGCTCCCCCCACTTCAGGGTCGTCAGGAACTGGGGGGAGGGGAGGGAAATGTCTGCTGGGCACTCCATTATTCCCTATAGAGACCAATTCTCATAGGGAATAATGGAGAATTTATCCACGGGTACCTGGGGCTCTGGGGGGGGGGGCGGTTTGAGAGACACCAAATTTGCAGCATAGTATCCAATGCCTCTTCTCAAAAGACCCTCCAAGTTTCAAAAAGATTGAACCGAGGGGTCCAATTCTATGAGCCCCAAAACAAGGTGCCCCTACATTATTTCCAATGAATTGAAGGCATTTAAAAGGTGTGTGGTCCCTTTAAATGTGATGGCCAGAACTCCCTTTGGAGTTCAATTCTGCTTATCACAACCTTGCTCCTGGCTCCACCCCATGTCTCCTGGCTCCACCCCCAAAGTCCCCAGATATTTCTTGAATTGGATTTGGCAACCCTAGTTGATGGGAGAATGCCAGAGCCAAGCAGAAATGCCTTAGAAATATCTGCTAACTAACTTAATTCTCTCTCCTTCCCCACTGTTTCACTGTATCTGAAGAAGTGTGTTTGCACACAAAAGCTCGTACCTTGTGTAAAACGTAACGTTGTTGGTCTTAAAGGTGCCAGTGGACTCAAACTTTGTTCTGCTACTTCAGGCCAACATGCCTACCCAGCTGAATCTTCCCCCATGGTGTAACCCTGTAATTTGTAACCAGGGGTGGAAATCTAGCAGGAGCCCCTTTGCACCCACCCTTGATGTAGCCAATCCTCCAAGAGTTTACAAGACTCTTTTTTGTAAGCTCTTGGAGGATTGGCTACATCTGGGTGGGTGGGTGGCCTAATATGCAAATGAGCTCTTGCGAGAATTCCACCCGTTTGTAACTTACATATTGAGTGATTCCAGTTTGTTTTGAAGACTGCAGTGTATTAGTGTGTTTCATTTGGACCAATTTCCGCCCCCCCCTTCACTGTTTCATGTTGTTTCCTACCACCTTCCTGTTCCATCAGGTTTAGCAGACATATCGCTGCTCAGAAGCTGCAATCTTGCCGAAAACTTTAAGCCTGTTGTACGATTTGATTGTTTGCAAGAGCATTACCCAGTAGTCTCTAGGCAAATAGTTATAAACTTGTTAAACCGTCTGCTGATTCACAGAGATGACTATCAGACACGGGCAGGTATTCATGAACTTTAAACTGGTTTGGCAGGTGAGTCTTCTTTTTGGTCCACCTGCCTGATCAGCTGTAGAGCTCTCACATATACATCTTGTACACTGCCAAATCTTTCCACATTTTTATAGCATGCAGTTTGTATTTATTGTTGGCTATTATAACTCTCACTAGGGTCCATCTGGCAGTTGACTCAAACCCTCTCATCGTTTAGATGTTGAACCTCTTTGGCCCCTGCTTGCCTTCTGTTTCATCTTACATAGGACTTCTCTTTTTCTCTCTCCTGGGCTCAGAGCTGTAGTAAGTTAACCTTTTGGAAGTTAATCTGTTCTCAGTAAATGGCACATAAAGGTAAAGGTAGTCCCCTGTGCAAGCACCAGCTGTTTCCAACTCTGGGGTGATGTCTCATCACAACAGTTTCACGGCAGACTTTTTTACAGGATGGTTTTCCATCGCCTTCCCCAGTCATCTACACGTTCCCCCCAGCGAGCTGGGTACTCATTTTACTGACCTCGGAAGGATGGAAGGCTGAGTCAACCTTGAGCCGGCTACCTGAACCCAGCTTCTGCCAGGATCAAACTCAGGTCATGAGCAGAGAGCTTGGACTGCAGTACTGCAGCTTTACCACTCTGCGTATTTGTTTAGTTGACTTATATTCTGCCCTTTCCCGTGAGTAGACTCTGAGCGGAGAACAACATAATTTAAACCACAATCACTGCATACATATTAAAACCATAGTAAAACCGTTAAAACAGTAATATGACAATATAGGCAGCAGTTCCAATTAGGTACGCTCGGCGTGTCAATGTAGCTCTAGGCTTGAAGTTTAGTAAAAGGATGGTATTATCAGAAAAACAACGTCGCAGCAAGGGAGGTCAAGTAGATGTAATACGTCATGTAAGGTGTGCTTTTGTTATTGTAAGTAAAAATTTCTTTTTTCTGTTACCATTGAAATCAGATCGTCTTTGCAATTTGTTTGCACAGCATTTCCCCCTTAGCTGGAAAACATGGATGGCTGGGGCTACTGCATGAAGCTTTTGCGCTTCCAAGGCAAATGATCCCCCCCACCTCCACGTTTAACACTGGGGACACCCAGCACCCCAGACCTTCCTGATCAGATATGACTCTTATCCAATTTAAAATCCAATTTAAATTTTAAAAATCCTATTTTTTTAAAAAAAAAATTGCTGATTTATCCACTCTAGTAGGGGCCCTCCACACCTGCTTGGGTACAATAGCATTGCTAAGTCCTCATCTTCTGTGTAAAGGTGTATTTCTTTTTGTCCATCCTGAACCTACTGCCCCTCAGCTTCATTGGATACCCTCGAGTTCCAGTATCTTGGGAGAGGGCGAAAAATCTCTCTGTCAAAGCCCCTCCATCTCATGCATATTCTACATTATAGTGCAGGGGTAGCCAAACTGTGGCTCAGGAGCCACATGTGGCTTTTTCACACGTATTGTGTGGCTCTTGAAGCCCACACCTCCCTGTTGGTCAGCATGGAGAAGGCATTTCTCTCTTTAAATCACTTCTCCAAGCCAGCTGGTGGCTTGGAGAATACATTTAAAGTTGCTTTCTTTCCATCTCTCTTCCCCTCCCTCCCCCTCCCTCCCTCCCCCTTCCTTCCTTCCTTCCTTCCTTCCTTCCTTCCTTCCTTCCTTCCTTCCTTCCTTCCTTCCTTCCTTCCTTCCTTCCTTCCTTCCTTCCTTCCTTCCTTCCTTCCTTCCTTCCTTCCGGTGTAGTGGTTAAGTGTGCGGACTCTTATCTGGGATAACCGGGTTTGATTCCACTCCTCCACTTGCATCTGCTGGAATGACCTTGGGTCAGCCATAGCTCTGGCAGAGGTTGTCCTTGAAAGGGCAGCTGCTGGGAGAGTCCTCTCAGCCCCACCCACCTCACAGGGTGTTTGTTGTGGGGGAGGAAGATAAAGGAGATTGTGAGCCGCTCTGAGACTCTTGAGTGGAGGGTGGAATATAAATCCAATGGTGTCTTCTTCCTCCCTCCCTCCTCTCAAACATCTTATGTTTATGCTATGAGGCTCCTACATTAAGAAAGTTTGGCCAATATAGAATATTAATTGTACAGAAAATTAAATCTGTGTAAACACAGTCTCTGAAAATACCTTACTTCTGCAGTACATACGAAATTGCAGCTAGAGTCTTGCTGGTGAAGGGTTGGAGCAAGGTACTGTAGATTGTCCTCTTGCGCTTGGGGGATTTTGTTTGAATGACTGTCCATATGATTCTCCCGTCTGCAGTCCTGACCTGTTACAGTTGGAGGGGAAGAAGAAATTTCCCACTTTCAGTTTTGGCTTTGGAAGGCAATAAAAATCAATGGTTCTTTGTAACACTTTTAAAAAATTAAACTAAACTAAACTTTTTTAAAAAAAAAAACTAAGAACAGCCCTGTTAGACTAGCACCTTGTATTTGGGTTCATAATTACTTGCATTACAGGATTTCTGGCAGGATGAGTGACTGTACGTCATCTCTGTGGCTATAAATAGTAATGAGTCGATAATGGTAAAAATGCAGTTTTTGTTTTTCAATAGACTTGGAAGTAATGGAGCCTTTAATTGAAGGTGGGGAATCTGAAAGTGAAGGTGCAGAAGAGGAAACGGAAGACAAAGGTGGAGATAAGGAGAAAAAAAAGTTGCTGCCGGCAGAAAAGAAATACGAGCTTGAGGATGAAGAAGGAATTACGTAAGTACCGTACTCCTTCTGGGAGACGTAACTGTTATATTTCTTTCCTTTCTTGTGGCTGCCGTAGATATGCACCATTGGTATAGTGGCCAAACTCCCACTGTTAAATTTGATTTCCAGAAGATAGAGATCAGTTCCTCTAGAGAAGAGCCATGTGCAGAGCAACAAGGAAATGACCCTGGAGGTCCCTTCCAACTCTGTGATTCTATGAAATGCATTGATCCGATTGTAAATTTTTCTCTGTGGCTCCGTGAAGCAGTTTTTGTGGAGAGGTCAAGCTGATGAAGGATCGAAACTGTAAGATGTCCTAGGAGTACGGTCCCATTTTTTCTCGTGAAATTTTGGATTCCTTGGACGTCAAGAGGGTGCAAGATATGCATATTAAGGGAGCACCAGCCCAACAAGACTCTACTGTATGGACTTCTTGCCGTAATTGTGCTAAGCCAGTTTGATGTAGTGGTTGAGTGCCAGTTTGGTGTAGTGGTTAAGTGTGCGGACTCTTATCTGGAAGAACCGGGTTTGATTCCCCACTCCTCCACTTGCACTTGCTGGAATAGAAGAAGAAGAAGATGATGATATTGGATTTATATCCCGCCCTCCACTCCGAAGAGTCTCAGAGCGGCTCACAATCTCCTTTACCTTCCTCCCCCACAACAGACACCCTGTGAGGTGGGTGAGGCTGGAGAGGGCTCTCACAGCAGCTGCCCTTTCAAGGACAACCTCTGCCAGGGCTATGGCTGACCCAAGGCCATGCTAGTAGGTGCAAGTGGAGAAGTGGGGAATCAAACCTGGTTCTCCCAGATAAGAGTCCGCACACTTAACCACTACACCAAACTGGCTCTCCAAACTGGAATGATCTTGAGTCAGGCATAGCTTTCATAGGAGTTGCCCTTGAAAGGGCAGCTGCTGTAAGAGCTCTCTTAGCTCTACCTACCTCACAGGGTGTCTGTTGTTGTGGGGAGGAGTGGAAGGTATAGGAGATTGTGACCGCCCTGAGACTCTGAGGTTCAGAGTACAGGGCGGGATATAAATCCAATATCTTCTTCAATATCTTCTTCTTCTAAAAAACCAGCTGTTATTCCGTGGCGCAGAGTGGTAAAGCTGCAGTATCGCAGTCTGAACTTTCTGCTCATGACCTGAGTTCGATCCCGGCGGAAGCTGGGTTCAGGTAGCCAGCTCAGGTTGACTCAACCTTCCATCCTTCTAAGGTCGGTAAAATGAATATCCAGTTTGCTGGGGGGGAAAGTGTAGATGACTGGGGAAGGCAGTGGCAAACCACCCTGTAAAAAGTTGCCGTGAAAACGTGAAAGCAACGTCACCCCAGAGTCGAAAACGACTGGTGCTTGCACAGGGGACTACCTTTACCTTTTTATTTTGGGAGCAATAAGTTTGTATTTATGTGTACTGAAGCATTGTTGGATTGCCTTTGTCAGTAATATATGTTTTTGCACACGTGTTAGTGTGAATGTGAATATATTTCCAGTGTCCGTTTCAGTCTATAGTGCATATTCACATTGGAACCTATTATTTTGTATTGAATACCCCTAGAGACAGTGGTTGCTTTGGAAAGTGGACTCTGTGGCATTGTACCCTGCTGAAGCCCCTTCCCTTCCCAAGCCCCGCCCTCCTCAGGCTCCACCCCTCAAATTTCTCCACCCAGAGCTAGCCACGCTAACCACTGCCACATTTGTACTTCAGCTATCTGCATTTTAACGATGCAGTTTTTCAGTTTACTGATGCTATTCTATGGTCTCTGATCTTCTTTTTTCCAGGTACATCCAAACGCTCATTCACCTCCTCAAAGGGAACATTGGAACTGGACTTTTAGGCCTGCCACTTGCAATAAAAAATGCAGGCCTTGTGGTAAGTGCGGGAGAGGGAGAAAAATTTCTCTCTGTCAACCCCCTCCATCCCATGCATATTTTATACATTATAGTGCCGGGTGGCCAAACTGTGGCTCAGGAGCCACATGTGGCTCTTTCACACACGTTGTGTGGCTCTTGAAGCCTCTACCGCCATATTGGCTGGCGTGGAGAAGGCATTTGTCTCTTTAAATCACTTCTCCAAGTCGTAACATTTATTCATTTATTTTGTTAATTTCTATTCTATCCTATCCCATGAACGGGCTGAGGTAACAAGCTTAAACAGGTAACAATGAACAGTAGACAATTAGCAACAAATTTAAGAAGCTCAAACAATTAAAACAATTGAAATTACCGTTCTGGAGGAGGAACCACCTGTGTTGTGTTCTGGAAGTCCCACATTCAATCCCTTTCAGCTCCATGTGAAAGTCCTGCAGCAGCAGCAGCAGAAGATGATATTGGATTTATATCCTGCCCTATACTCTGAATCTCAGAGTCTCAGAGCGTCTTACAATCTCCTTTACTGCCAATAGTATACTGGATTGGCTACAAGGTGCTGGTCATTACCTTTAAGGCCCTTTACAGCCGAGGACCTGCCTACCTGAGGGACTGTCTGTCCCCACATGTTCCCCAGAGGGTACTAAGACCAGGAACTCAACATCTCTTAGTGATCCCAGTGGCGAGAGAGGTGAGATTGACGACTACTAGGGATCGTGCCTTCTCAGTAGTAGCCCCCTACTTGTGGAACCAGCTGCCGGAAGAGGTTAGGGCCTTGCGGGACCTCACTCAGTTCCGCAAGGCCTGTAAGACCATACTCTTCCAGCTTGCTTTCAGCTGACCCTTGAGACCTATAACAGCAGGAGGAATCCAGGAAATACTGACGCCAGGGTAACTGAATAATACCATGTTATTACCACCAACTGTTTAAATTGTTTTATTAATTGACTGATTTTATTATTATGAGGTACCAGCGTGTTAATCTTTTATTGCTATTATGACCAATGTTGTAAGCCGCCCTGAGCCTGCCTCGGCAGGGAGGGCGGGGTATAAATTTAATTAACTAAACAAAACTTAGCTTTACCTCCCCCCCCCCCCCCAACATACACCTTGTGAGGTGGATGGGGCTGAGAGAGCTCTCTCAGAAGCTGCCCTTTCAAGGACAACTCTGAGAGCTATGGGTGACCAAAGGCCATTCCAGCAGCTGCAAGTGGAGGAGTGTGGAATCAAACCCGGTTCTCCCAGAGAAGAGTCCGCACACTTAACCACTACGCTAAACTGGCTCTCCTCTGATGCTGATCTCTGCCTGAGACCCTGGGGGAAGAGTTCCCTGGTGGGAGTAGATGATGCTGAGAGAGGTAGATGGATGTTCTGACGCTGTGTAAGGCAGCTTGGGCTATTGCTTCAGATCTTGCCATGGATGGCTACACGCTGCTAGTCCCCTTGGAGGTAAACTCACTTTCCCATGGCATTGGAGAATTCTGGGCCTAAGTTGCATGGTTCTTGTCAAGGTTCAAAAAGCGTGCCAGTTGCCACCTTCTCCCTTGAAGTGTGGCGGGGAGGAAAGCGAGACATGGGCACAGAGCTGCTCTTCTTCACAGTGGACATCTCCCCATCATTCTGGCCCCTCCTGCTGAAATGACCTGCCAGACTGACCGCTGGACTGATACTGGCAGGGACCTAAACAGCTCGGGAACCCATTAATCAGACCTCGTATCTTTCAAAATGAGCAGAGCCAAGATATGGCAGTTTTTGGATGCCATCTTGTCGTCGTTGTGGTTTTAAGAAATGATGTTTTTAGGCCTTGGTTTGATTTATTGTTAGATATTTCTATGATGTCACCCATCTGCAGCCCACTTGTGGGAAGGGCGGGATAGGAATCGAATAAATAAAATGTTTTGAAAATGGCTCCTCGCAGAGACATACTCTGAGGGTTGCTTGCTGACCTTCTTTCCCCTTTCGGCATCTGCTGGTTGCTTATCTTGAGGGAACAAAACTGGGTTTCTGCTTATTTCCGAGCATATCGCCAGCACCATAAGAGCTAGAAACTTATATGCTCTGCTTTTCCAAAGTGGGAATCCCTGCCCAGTACGAAATTCCCTCCCTCCCTCCCTCCCTCCCTCCCTCCCTCCATTGCTATTGCATTTCATGTGCAATATAAGCAGAGTACTCTTCATAAGGTTTTCAGGTACTAATTTTGCATGGCTTTTTTAATGCCTTCCCCATACAGCTTGGACCAATCAGCCTTGTGTTCATTGGATTCGTGTCTGTTCACTGCATGCATATTCTGGTTCGGTGCAGCCATAACCTATGTCAGAGGTAAGCAGCAGCAAGGAACCAAACTCATTTTCTTCCAGAGTTCATAAGAACATAAGACAAGCCATGTTGGATCAGGCCAGTGGCCCATCCAGTCCAACACGGTGTCACACAGTGGCCCAAAAAACCCAAGCACCATCAGGAGGTCCATCAGTGGAGCAGAACACTAGAAACCCTCCCACTGTTGCCCCTCCCAAGCACCAAGAATACAGACCATCACTGCCCCGGACAGAGAGTTCCAACAATACGCTGTGGCTAATAGCCACTGATGGACCTCCGCTCCATATGTTTATCCAATCCCCTCTTGAAGCTGACTATGCTTGTAGCTCCCACCACCTCCTGTGGCAGTGAATTCCATGTGTTAATCACCCTTTGGGTGAAGAAGGACTTCCTTTTATACATTCTAACCCGACTGGTCAGCAATTTCATGGAGTGTGCACTCGTTCTCGTATTGTGAGAAAGGGAGAAAAGTGCCTCTTTCTCTACCTTCTCTATCCCAGGCAAGATCTTGTAAACCGCACTCATGTCACCCCTCAGTCGACGTTTCTCCAAGCTAAAGAGCCTGAGCGTTTTAACCATAGGGAAAGTGTTCCAACCCTTTTAAAAATCCTAGTTGCCCTTTTCTGCACTTTTCCCAATACTATAATATCTTTTTTGAGGTGCGGTGACCAGAATTGTACACAGTACTTCAAATGAGACCATCAGTTTATACAGGGGCATTAGTGAGAGTTTCCCTTGCATCCCCTCTCATCCTGGATACATACTTGCGAGCTTGTGACTGGGTTCTTGTCTGTTTCTCCTCCTGGAGCTTTACCTTTTCTCAGGTAGAGGCTTTTATCCGCTCTTAAAGAATGACCGTGACTTGTGTTCGGCTTGCTTCCTCCCAATGGATATGGTCCCGTTGGAGTTGCTTAATTTGAAAAGCATTGACGCTTGCTGATTGTGAGCGAGTTTTTGTAAACAAGGTGCAGTCCCCCTTGATGTTGGTCAATAACTCTCAATGAGGAAATGATTACTCTTTCCCACTTCCTTTCTTTTGTCCACCCACCCCGCTTTTAGGTTGAAAAAGACCTCCTTAGGGTACAGTGACACGGTGAGCTATGCAATGGAAGTGGGTCCCTTTGACACATTCCAGAAGAGAGCCGCTTGGGGCAGGTAAGCACCTCTTCAGCATTGCCTGTAGTTTAGAGAATCGACATGATGCATTGCTGGTTTAAAAGAAAGCACATGAGTGTAACGCTGCCAAATGTGCCAGGAAGGAGAAAAACCTGCAAGTTTGCACAATCGGGGCCAAATCCAATGCAGACTTCTTATTTTGGTGCATAAAATTCATATTGCGGCATCTGCCCAGTAACGAGTACAGAGGAGGTCACAACGTCTGGGGTTTCCTCTCTGGAATAAGTCCCATTTGGATGGTAGTGAAACCGGCTGCCCTTCAGTACACAGGCTGCGTATCTAACGGTGCAATCCTGAACAGATTTATACCATCTAAGTCTGCTGTGGTCAATGTTCTTTGGAAGGCGTAGCTCTGCTTAGGATTGCATTCTTGGTGACAGTACCTGCTGTCCCCGTGCTCCCAGTTCCAAAGCTATTTATTAACTGTGACCCAGGGGTCGTTTTGTAGAAAAATAGGTGATGGAGCTCATCCAGGGATTGTTATGCAGCTGGACCTACTATTCAATGGACAAGGTAGGTAGGTGGGGAGGAGGAGGGGGAACCCTCAGAAAGGGGATTCCCCCTCCTCCTGCACTCCTCCCCTGCACTCCTGTGAGTTCCCCCTCCCCTGCACTCCTGTGAGCTCCTGCTGAATTCAAGGCCTGACTGTGACGATTCTAAGCCCATTGAAATGAATAGGCTTAGACTGGAGTAACTCTCTTTAGGATTACACTGTAAATATACCAGTGCTAATCCTGGGAATTTAGGGGGAGGTATTTGTGAGTTTCTGGCATTGTGCAGGGGGTTGGACTAGATGACCCTGGGGATCCCTTCCAACCCTGTGATTCTACCAGAGGCACTGCCCTGACTTGGGTGGTCCATGCTAGACTGATCTCATTGGCTCTTGAAAGCTACACAGGGTTGGATTTTTCTAGTATTCGGATGCAAGACCGTTAAGGAAGTCCAGGATTCCTATGCGAAGACAGGCAATGGCAAACTGCCTCTGTTTGTCTCTTGCCTCTAAAACCCTGCAGCATCGCCATAAGTCATCTGCAACTTCTACCACCACTCCCACAAACCTTTACATCACCTGTGCTGGATGCTGGGCAGAATCTGCATCCCGAGTTTATGAACTCCAAGGCGAAGTTTGTATTGTTGCGGGTCTGTGGAGCCTGTCTTGAAATGGGATGAGGGTGTTGCTCGTTCGCATGGTAACAGTTCTCCTCCTTTGAAAGAAAACAGTGTGGCAGAAGCTCTGAAGAGAGAAATCCCAGCTGGTCAACTCCTATTTTTTTAAAAATGGATCTTCTTCAACACGCTTTGCAAGGCTTTCAGCATTTGCATGCCTTCCCAGTTCAGCGATCCATAGTCACAGAGAGCTCGCTTGTATGCATTTGTGTGGCCTTATATGGGAAAAAAAAAAAGAGTTAGATGCACATTGAATAATTTAAAAAAGTGGTGAAGTTGTATGTTGCAGCTAGGGGTGGAATTCTAGCAGGCGCTCCTTTGCATATTAGACCACACACCCCTGATGTAGCCAATCCTGGAGCTTACAAAAATGAACCTTGTAAGCTCCTGGAGGATTGGCTACATCAGGGGTGTGTGGCCTAATATGCAAAGGAGCTCCTGCTAGAATTCCACCCCTGGTTGCAGCAATACTGAAATACCTACTTCGAAGGCTGAAATACGTACTTCGAAGGTGTGCCTGTGTGTTGACTACTGTAATGCATATCTTCATGAGCAGTAAAAGCCTTAGTATGGCAGTTAACTGGAAGACCCTCATACCATCCCACCATCTCCTGATTAGCATTACTGTTGCTCACTAGTGTAGGGTTGCCAACTCTGACTTTGAAAATTCCTGGAGATACAGGAGGGCAGTGGCTGGGGAGGGTGGAGTTTAGGGACAGG
Organism: Heteronotia binoei; assembly: GCF_032191835.1. Taxonomy (NCBI): domain Eukaryota; kingdom Metazoa; phylum Chordata; class Lepidosauria; order Squamata; family Gekkonidae; genus Heteronotia; species Heteronotia binoei. Next base: position 176,447,307 of record NC_083225.1, read on the forward strand.
AAGGAGCTCAGAAGGGATGGGATGTCACTTTAGGACTTCCTTTGCTCTCAGGCTCTATGGCATGCTATACAGTCTACTCTTCCAAGGTGTTGTTTCTTCCAGGGGAAACAGCTTGGTAGTCTGGAGATCACTGCAAAGACTCTCTGTGCATGGAAATCTCTGGGATCCAGCCCCAAATACTGAGTTACCACAAGGTGCCTGGTGATGCAGTTGCTGTCCCCTTAAGGATGTACATTGCTTATGGTGATATGCATGTGCTTTTTTGAGGGGGGGAATGCTTAAAGTGTTGTGTCTTCTGCATGCTTCGGAGCTCATCCTTTGATGTGTGAACTTAGAAACTGCATTGGTCGCTCTTTTCTTCTGGCTGACAGATATCTGTCTGAAATATTCTTCTGTGTGAGGAGTGTATGACCATGAAGGGAACATCACTCTTGCCCCCAAAGAATTCAGTGGTGGTGGAGAAAAGTGACATCAAGTTATAGCTGACTTAGGGTTTTAGCTGACATAGCTGACCTAGTAGGGTTTTCAAGGCAAAAAATGTTCAGAGGAGGTTAAAGAAAATAAGAGAAGCCGTGTTGGATCAGGCCATTGGCCCATCCAGTTCACCACTCTGTGCCACACAATGGCCAAAAACCCAGGTCCCATCAGGAGGTCCACCAGCAGGGCTAGAACTCCAGAAGCCTTCCCACTGTTCCCCCCAAATTAGAACACAGAGCATCACTGCCCAGACATTGTGTTCAGTCTGTACCTTGTGGCTAATAACCACTTATGGATCTCTGCTCCATATGTTTATCTAGTCCTCTCTCAAAGTTGTCTAACCTTGTAACCACCACCAGCACTTCCATTTGCCTCTGTGCAGCAACTCTGGACTGACATGGGGGTTTCCCATCCAAGTACTAGAAGAGAATCAGTTTGATGTAGTGGCTAAGTGTGCGGACTCTTATCTGGGAGAAGTGGGTTTGATTCCCCACTCCTCCACTTGCACCTGCTGGAATGGCCTTGGGTCAGCCATAGCTCTTGCAGAGCTTTCCTTGAAAGGGCAGCTTCTGTGAAAGCTCTCTCAGCCCCACCCACCTCACAGGGTGTCTGCTGTGGGGGAGGAAGGAAAAGGAGATTGTAAGCTGCTCTGAGATTCAGAGTAAAGGGCAGGATATAAATCCGATACCATCTTCTACTACTACTACCCAGGGCTGACCCTGCTTAGCTCCCAAGATCCAATGAGAACAGGCCATGCCAGGTCAGAATTCAATACTCTTTTGAAAGCCTTTGTTTCTTTTTATTCCGACTGTTGTCGAAGTGATCTCCTTGCACTCCTCTTCACTGAAGCATCTCGAGCTTTTCAGAGTGTGCAGCCTTGGGTTTCTACTTGGATTTCTGAATAGGGCCTTCTTAACATAGAAATGCTCACAGAGCCCACTCCATGGCCTTGCAGGAATAGCTTCATTGAATAGCTTCAAGACGACTTCAGTGTGTTTGATTTGATCTCAGTGCCAGCTGCCTCTCTGCAAAGCATGTATCTCTTAACCTTCAGTTGGTTTTCTTTTCCTCTTAGGTGCATCGTTGACTTCTTCCTGGTGATTACACAACTGGGTTTCTGCAGCGTTTATATAGTATTTTTAGCAGAAAATATGAAGCATGTAAGTAGTGCCGGAGATGAAAATTCGGGGGGAGGAAGAGAGTTCTTACATCTAATCCCATTTGAATGACGTCTGTTTTTTAAAAAATAAGGCTAAATGTGCTCCTTCAGTTGTTGACCCTCTTGTGAGCTTCAGACCAGACTGCTACAGTGTGATTTGTCCAGGGCGGCCCTTGATAACAGTTCATTCTGTGCTGACTGAAGAGTCTGTAGCGGGCTACATCCTGACAATGCTGAGTCACTGGGAGCAAATGATGCTCTGGCAGATTGTATTAGTCCCCTCATCCTTAGCCATAGTGATTGAAGGGAACCTCCACATTCAGAGGCAGTAATCCTCTGACTCCCAGAGCCAGGAGGCAACATCAGGGGAAGGCCTCAACCTCTATGCCCTGTTGTTGGCCCTCCAGAGGAACTGGTTGGCCACTGTGTGAGACAGGATGCTGGACTAGATGGACCACTGGTCTGATCCAGCAGGGCTCTTCTGATGTTCTTATGAAGGCCCTGCCACTGGCCCTCCAGAGGAACTGGTTGGCCACTGTGTGAGACAGGATGCTGGACTAGATGGACCACTGGTCTGATCCAGCAGGTCTCTGCTGATGTTCTTATGAAGGCCCTGCCATTGGCCCTCCAGAGGAACTGGTTGGCCACTGTGTGAGACAGGATGTTGGACTAGATGGACCACTGGTCTGATCCAGCAGGGCTCTTCTCTTGTTCTTATGAAGGCCTAGGTCTCTATGTCCTGCCATTGGCCCTCCAGAGGAACTGGTTGGCCACTGTGTGAGACAGGATGCTGGGCTAGATGGACCACTGGTCTGATCCAGCAGGGCTCTTCTGATGTTCTTATGAAAGCCCTGCCATTGGCCCTCCAGAGGAACTGGTTGGCCACTGTGTGAGACAGGATGTTGGACTAGATGGACCACTGGTCTGATCCAGCAGGGCTCTTCTGATGTTCTTATGAAGGCCCTGCCATTGGCCCTCCAGAGGAACTGGTTGGCCACTGTGTGAGACAGGATGTTGGACTAGATGGACCACTGGTCTGATTCAGCAGGGCTCTTCTCTTGTTCTTATGAAGGCCTAGGTCTCTATGTCCTGCCATTGGCCCTCCAGAGGAACTGGTTGGCCACTGTGTGAGACAGGATGCTGGACTAGATGGACCACTGGTCTGATCCAGCAGGGCTCTTCTGATGTTCTTATGAAGGGCTCAGCCTCTATGCCCTGCTGTTGACCCTCCAGAGGAACTGGTTGGCCACTGTGTGAGGCAGGATGCTGGACTAGATGGACTATTTGTCTGATCCGGCAGGACTTTTCTTACACTCTTCTGTTCTTATGATCTCTTCCAGCACAAGTCCCGGTGGTGGTTTTAATGTGTTCCCACTGATTCATCACACTGTAGAACCTTAATTGGCATAAGCCTTCCCATTCATGGGCAGAAACTTAGAGATCTTCTGAAAGTGTCCTAATAGTTTTTGTAGAACTTGGAAGTTAAATTAGCACATATGGGATTAAGATTTAAATGTGAACCTACAGGGGGGAAAAGTCATCTATCATCTTTACATATTCTTCAAACCTTCTCATATGAAGGGCTCTCACAGTAGCAGCTCAAATATCTGCCCATACAATTTTCCTGACTATGTGAACACAAGCATCACTTAAAAGTAAGAAGTCAAAGTAACATCTGCTGCTGGTCTCTTCATCCCTCCTAGCTGTTAAGAACACACAGCTATTTGGTGAAACACTTAATTTGCATAGTTTTTATTCTTTTTTGGAGGGGGTGAAGGGGAGGCGTACTTAAAAAGGGGAAATCCTACCTGAAATCCGTTTTCTTTTTGCAGTACAGATTTTTGACAGGACAGACTTTTGATAAGACACCGTTGGTAATTCTGAAGCACACACTTGTCAACTACAATAGAAGTTTTTCTCCCCTCTCCCCATTCCAGAAATACTATTTTTGGGAGAATAAATACCAATAGTTGTTCCTTTGGTGCCCCCTACAGGGCAATCTGTACATTTAAACTGGAATCTCAGTTCCATGAAGGGAGTACTCTGAGCCAGCTTCGGCAGGGAAGACAGGATATAAATAAACTAAACTAAACAAAACAAGCAGTGGATTACAATATGATAGTAAACAGTGGACAACAATATGAGAGCCAGTCTGGTGTAGTGGTTAAGTGTGCGGACTCTTATCTGGGAGAACCGGGTTTGATTCCCCACTCCTCCACTTGCAGCTGCTAGCATGGCCTTGGGTCAGCCATAGCTCTGGCAGAGGTTGTCCTTGAAAGGGCAGCTGCTGTGAGAGCCCTCTCCAGCCCCACCCACCTCACAGGGTGTCTGTTGTGGGGGAGGAAGGTAAAGGAGATTGTGAGCCACTCTGAGACGCTTCGGAGTGGAGGGCGGGATATACATGGCTTCTCTTATGTTTTCTTATGTTCTTATGATGAAGCTACAGTGTGGTGTGGATACTCCAAACATGCCTGCTCCCGTTCAGATGTTAACCTGGAGCAAAACCTCAATGTGGAAGCAACCTAAATCATACCACTGTAGAGAGCGGAAGGAGAGAACTCGTTGCTATCTTGTTTTCTTTTTGTGAAAAACCAGTGCCCTTCAGTGAACTGGCTTGTAAATTGACATCCCGACAAACCGCAGTGTCCTTGTCTGTGCATCCGAGGTCTGACTCACAAAACCTCATGCTGAAATAAATTTTGTTAGCTTTTTCCATGGTTAATGCAAACAGTGATTTAACAAACCAGCAGTGAACCCTAACTGGAAATCCTGACTTGGTATCAACTGATCTGGTTTGAACCCTCTGCGTTCGTCCATTGCCATGGTGTATGATGTGACGGAACTGTGGACTGTTGTACTCACTTCACACAGTCTTCGAGTTAAAACACCACCGGAGAGAGAACAGAATCCTGTGTGTGTTTGCCCAGACGTAGATCCCACTGAATTCAGCAGAATTTAACCGGTGAGTCGGCTTGCCGTTTTGACATAGTGATTTGATGCACGTCAGTGGCTCTTTAGTTAGCCAGTTCATATTGATCTAGATGTATTCAATTTCAGAGTCCTCCGTTCATGGAATTGGGATTCCAGTTTAATTGTACAGGTTGCCCTGTAGGGGGCACTGAAGGGATGGCTATTGGTATTTCTTGTCCCTGTAATAGTATTTCTGAAATGGGGCGGGGGGAGAAAAACTTCTATTGTAGTTGACAACTGTGCGCTTCAGAATTACCATCGGTAATAAGTTATAAATTGCTTTTCCACTTGCTTTCTTCCCTCCTAACCTCTCTTCAAAGTATAACCCTCCCTCGGTGCTGTGCTCTGGTGCATGAATTAGAGATGCTTCCTGCCACATTCTTAGAGCTGAACTAGACATGATGGCATTCTTATGGCTGCCATGGAAAAGTCCTTTCAAAATGCCGTGAGGCTTACAGCCCAATCCAGACATACATGGCGGGCGGCTGCTCGGGCATGGGCGCATCTAAGGCGCCGCTTGTTGGCTTCCAAAGGGGAGACAGTACGCCACGCTGGAAGAGGGAAGAGGGGCCTGATGAGCGAGAGAGAACCCGTCGCCATGGTGATTCCGCCCAGGCGCATGCCATTGGCCCGCTGCCGAGGCGGGGGTGGGGGAGGCGCAGGTTTGTGCAGGATCACGGAATTGGCCAGCCCGTTGCATGTGACCGGGCGAGGGGGCGGAAAGCCCGGATCTGAGAGGTCATCAATCCCCCCACTCCCTTTCGCTGTCAAAGACTCTGCCAATGGCAGGCTGGCGGCCAGGGGCATAAGCAGACAAGCAGGAAGTGCCAAGTGCAGGAGTTCCCTGTCCTAGAGAGCGGCTGGAATGTGTGTCTGGGAGCGGCCAGACCAAGTCCAAAAGACACCACCACCGCCACCCGGAGCCCCCCCTCGGTGTTGCCTGCTGCCGCCCCCCGCTATGTGCAAGGAACACCTCCCCTAGGGGCCGCAGAACTTGGAGTGTGAGCCGCTGGGCATGCATCCACTTCAGCAACACCCACCCTAAGTGCCCAGCACACAGCAGCCCTGTGCAGTTGGGTAGGTCGTCAGCCCGGGCAGGCTGTGGGGCGGCAGCAGGCAACACCGAGGGGGGGCTCCGGGTGGCGGTAGTGGTGTCTTTTGGACTTGGTCTGGCCGCTCCCAGACACACATTCCACCCCCCCTCCCCTGTCCAGCCATGCGGGGGGCAGTGTGGCAGCTCATAGCCCATTCCCCGCCCTCAAGAACCAAGTCTGCCCACCCTCCCAGGCACTCCCTTGGAGAGGCCACTGACAGAGGGGGGGAGGGTTGCCTCAGGAACGTGCAGCATATGCCAAACAGGAGAAACAACAGAGGGCACAACTCAGACTTTATTTTTCTGGAACAGAGTGCAGCAGTTTCCCTAGTGCACGCAGGGCAGTCTCGCCGTGGGCGGGGCTCCGCTCCAAGCGGGGGGCAGAAGCAGCTGAGGGAGTGGGGGTGCGGTGGAACGGCACATGCAGAAGCCTCTGTGTTGAAGTCCCACCTGCAAAACGGAGATAGGGATCAAGAGCACCTGCAGGGGCGGCGGCTGGAAGAGCAGGCTGCGTTTCAGCTGGGCACTCTCTTAAAGGGACAGTCTCTGACCCACCACCCCGCAAGGGGGCAGCTGTCACGCACATACGCCCTGTGCCCTGCCAGGGGTTGGGAACGCAGCAGAGGGCAGACCAAGGGAAGGGAGCAGGTGGCAGCACAGGGGAGTGAGGTCAGTTGATACCCTCTGCTGGAGCCCACTGCCTGGTTCAAGTGCCAGAGACGCTCGAACACCGAGCGGTTGAGAGCGAGGGGAGGGGGAGGCGGGAAGGGGACAGTGGAACTTACCCAGCCATGGGCGACAGTCCTCGCATGCAGAGCCTCCGGGAGCCCAGAACCTGTGGAGACCTGGAAACAAGAGCAGTTAGCCCCAGGGGAGAGACCTCCCTCTCCCCCTCGCAAGTCACAGATACTGTCAAAGCAACCAACGTGCCTGCCTGTCCCTCACTCTTAAGTCCGTACGGCTGGGAGCTCACCGGCAGAACTTCCGCCACGCGCTCCTCTCCCTAACAACTGTGTTGTGTGAGGCCAGAGCGAAAGTATTTCTAGGAGGGGGGAGACTGCGATTGGGTGCTGGGGAGGGGGCTCGTCAGTCCAAGGCGCGAGAGGATTGGCGAGGCAATCACGCCACTCCCTAAGGGGTTTCCGAGCTTCCGCAGTGGCGGAGGCGACCTTTGTTTTTGGTTTCAATGAGTGCCTATGGGGCACGCTGCCGTTTTCGCAAGCATAAAGTTGCGCCTCTCGGGGGGGCGTGTCATGGGCCAAACTGCTCAGGAAGCCACCGAAGCCTGGCCGCGCCCCCAACTCCACCTCCTCCTCCTCCGCCTGAACGCCGCGCTCTGCCTCACTTCCGCCCACGCTCAGGCGCAGCCATCAGGTGCCGCTGCCCTCAGATGGAGCGGCGCTCAGGCAACCCGCCGCCTGTGGAACTCCCCTTCGCTGTGGTGCCGCCGGTCGAACGTCAGCACAAACCCTTCCTGCGCCCACGTAGCGGCTCATCTGCTCCCAAAAGACTTTCCGCCCCCCCCCCTCTGGATTGCGCTCTTAAGTGCTCTTCTCTCCCTTCTGTATCATATCACAGAATCATAGAGTTGGAAGGGACTTCCAGGATCATCTAGTCCAACCCTCTGCACAATGCAGGAACTTCACAGATACCCCCCACACCCCCTTCCTGACCTTCTCATGTACTGCGTAAGTTCACAGAATCAGCAATGCTGTTGTCCATCTAGCCTTTGTTTAAAAACCTCCAAGGAAGGAGAGCCCACCACCTCCCGAGCAAGCCTGTTCCGCTGAGGAAGCACTCTGGCAGGAAGTTCTTCCTAATGTTTAGCCGAAAACTCTTTTGATTTAATTTCAACCCATTGGTTCTGGGCCGACCTTCTGGGGCAACAGAAAACAATTCTGCACCATCCTGTATATGACAGCCCTTCAAGTACTTGAGGATGGTGATCATATCTGTCAGTCATCTCCTCTCCAGGTTAATGATACCAGCTCCTTAAACCTTTCCTCATAGGACTTGGTCTCCAGATCCCTCACCATCTTCACTGCCCTCTTCTGGACATGTTCCAGCTCGTCTATATCCTTCTTAAATTATGGTACCCAAAACTGAACACAATACTCTAGGTGAGGTCTAGCCAGAGCAGAGTAAAGCAATACCATCACTTCATGTAATCCGTGCCACAATGCCCCCATGCCTTAAATTGTGATTTTAAGTTTTAAAAATATATTTTATCTGCATTGTAAGCTGTCTTGAGTTCCTTATGGCAGAAATGCAGCAAATAAATGTTTTGAATGAATAAGTATGGATGTATTGTAACTTCCTGTTTTTAAAGGCTTGGGTCCAAAGAACCACGTGGGGTGGGGGGGGGGTCTTTCTCATCCTTCCTGAGGTCCAGGGGACCCCTGTATGGCATTCAGTGCAGATGTTGTATGGAAGAGAATTAGACCCTGTCCCATCCCCACCCACCCCAGTAGTATAAGCAAAAGTGCCTTGTGCTAAAACCATTGTTTTAGAGCTGGTGGTTGCCTGCATAATGTTGGTATAGTGGTTAGTGCTAGATTCTGGGAGGCCTGGGTTCAGATCATGACTGCTTTGGGAGCTTGCTGCTTGACCTTGGGTCTCCCTCACTTACTCAGCCTTGCCCACCTCACAGGGTCGTTGTGAGCCTCAACTGGGGAATGAAGAACCATCTGTGCTGCCCTGAGCCTTTTTGGAGGAAGGGTTGGTTAAAAACCATGATGAGCAGTGTTCCCTCTAAGCTAAGTTAGTGTGAGATAGCTCACAGTTTTTGTCTCAACTCAGGAAAAATGGCCCCAGAGCAAGCTAATTTGTGCTGTAGCTCACAACTTTCATGCTAGTTGCTCACAAAGTAGAGTTATTCCTCACAAGACTTCACAGCTTAGGGGGAGCATTGGTGGTGATGAGTCATGTCTGTTTGAAATGTACCACTTTGGAAGCTTTCCCCCAGCGAATAATAATAATAATAATAATAATAATAATAATAATAATAATAATAATATTGGATTTATATCCTGCCCTCCACTCTGAATCTCAGAGTGGCTCACAATCTCCTTTCTCTTCCTCCCCCACAACAGACAGCATGTGAGGTAGGTGGGGCTGAGAGGGCTCTCACAGCAGCTGTCCTTTCAAGGACAACCTCTGCCAGAGCTATGGCTGAACCAAGGCCATTCCATCAGCTGCAAGTGGAAGAGTAGGGAATCAAACCTGGTTCTCTCAGATAAGAGTCCTCACACTTAACCACTACACCAAACTGGCTCTATAAGGGTCTATGTCACAGTCATGCGCCTGACGTCTTGAGCCTTAGCAACGCAGTAGATTCAGGATGGACAAAAGTAAATAGAGAGTGATATAAAATGTGGAATTTGCTGCCAGAGGATGTAGTGATGGACTCCGGAATAAACAGTTTTAGAAGGGATTAGATAGATTTGTGGAGGATAAGTCTATCAGAGGCTGCTAGGCATGGTGACTGAGGGGAACCTCCACATTCAGAGGAACTAATCCTGTGAATCCCAGAGGCAGCAGGCAACATCAGGGAAGTCCTCAGCTTCTGTGCCCTGTTGTTTACCTTCCATAGGAACTGATTGGGCACTGTGAGGGAGGATGCTGGCTTAGATGGATGCTGGTCTGATCCTGCAGGGTGGTTCTTATGTTCTTGTGCAGTAGAACAGAGCAAGGATCCAGTAGCATCTTAAAGACTAACAAAATTTGTGGCAGGGGATGAGCTTTCATCGAGTCACTTCTCACTTCTTTAGATGAGATTAACACCGCTACAAAAGCCCTGGTTTTAAGCGTCCTCTCCTTGATCTCTCCTTGCGTTCTTATGGGTTTGTTCACATCAAAAAAAGCAAGTTGTGAGTACAGTTTTTTCCCACCCTTCAAGAGGTTATGAGGATGAAAATGGCACTGTTCTAAGATTAAACAATAGCATGGACAGAGATTTTTTTTTTTAAATTTACGACTTTTATTTGACAAAGAACAACCACACAATAGACATGACAAAGAGCAAATAAAGGAGCTTGAGAATCAAATCAATTATATGCATCATATTCCATCATGTCAATTCTTGGACAGAGATTTTTGTTTTGCCGAGCCCTTTGGTCGAGAGGGCGAGGGGGCAGCCCTTAGCATGCCCTGTCCCAGGATGACTAACTCCATGTAACGACGCACCGGGGGAAGTTTCCGTGGCTTCAGAGCGGTGGCGGCTGAGCAGTCGGAGCCAGTGATGATACAGAGTCTGACATTGCACAACCCGGGCTAGGCAAGGCCAGAGATGAGTCATATATGCAGGCTGGCATATTAAGAGCTACAGCAAACTGTTGCTGTTCTCCATACAGTATGCGGGAGTCGGAATTGGAGGGATGCTGCTCTTTCAAGTTTTTGCTAACTTCCTATGTAAGCCGGTTTTGTGTTTAACCATTCAAAGTGTGTTGGGTTTTTAGTTGTAGCTGGATGGCTCAGGCTAGCCTGATCTCAAGCTAAGTAAGTTAGTACTATGTGTCAAGACGTGGAACTTCAAACAGAGACGGATCATAATGTTGTAAAATTAATCCATTTATTTGAGAACAAACAGTCTGGCAAAGTAGCAAGTTGAGTTTGATAACAGGCAAGGCTGAGTCTTGCCTTTTTGTACATTTCAAAGAGGAGGGACAATACAGCATTCTCACACCCTTGGAGACAGTCGGCGCTTCCCATACTTTCTTATCTCTCTCCCAGGAAGCTACCCACTGGTTACCTTGAATATGCTAACTTCAAAGGCCCAGATGGCTTCTAGGCTTAGTGTGAAATTCTTCTCCTTGCGGTTAGGAATTGCCTTGGGGAAAGATGCACGTTGCTGTTCTCACGGTTAGTAGAAGCAGGAAATACAGCATAGCAGAATACAATATGGGGTTAGTCATGTCAAGTAGCTACACTCTACCAGTTACAGTATTATATCTAAGTTACACGTCTGACACTATGATGGGAAGTCCAGGGTTGCTCCCCAGAGGCAGGCAATGGCAAGCCACCCCCGAACGTCCCTCGCCTTGAAAAACCCTACAAAGTTAATTAATATTTTGATTGCAGCAGCCCGGCTTACGACAGCTTCAAACGGGATAGGTTCTTTACCACCCTTATTGGATCAGGGGTTTCGTAGGCTGTGGGAATGGTTTGCTCTTAATAAAACTGCATGCGAGTCTTTGGATTTTTCTATTGAGCAATATGAACATCGTGTGGTAGCTGTCTGATTTCCTCTTGTAACGTGTTTAACTAAACATGACATTGTACCTAATCGTTCATTCTACAAAAAGTTGATCCGCTTTTGACTTGGCTTAGTTTAATGTTATTTTCATACGTCTCACATGACGTATGCTGATTTTAATTCGTGCTGGTTACATCAGTGTAGAGCCTTTGTATTTAATATTGGCAAACGATAAATAAACTTTTTATTATCTTGGGGGGTGGGGAAAGAAAGAAGAAAACCCTGCAGGGTCACCAAAAGTCGGCTGCGACTTGACAGCAGTTTACGCACAAACTGCACCTGGCAAATTGGACACTTAAAACCAGGGCTTTTTTTGTAGCAGGAACCCCTTTGCATATTAGGCCACACACCCCTTGATGTAGCCAATCCTGCAAGAGCTTACAGGGCTCTTAGTACAGGGTCTACTGTAAGCTCTTGGACAATTGGCTACATCAGGGGGTGTAGCCTAATATGCAAAGGAGTTCTGCTACAGAAAAAGCCCTGCTTAAAACCATACAGCTGTTCAATTTTCTGAAAAGGCCAACATTTGTATTCCTTTGTTTCTTATTTTAGCAACAAGAGCAGCTTCTATCCCAAACAGCAAATTAAAATGGTAGCTTTTGTTCCCTCAGGCTGATTTCCTTGTTTGTGGACAATGGCTGATTTTTTTAAAAAAAATAGTGTCTCAAATTCTAAGCATTGCTGTAAGAAGTATCACGAACCCAAGGGAAACCATAGAAACCCATAGATATTTGACAGATGTTCTTAGGAATATGAATGTTGCTATCTATAGAGGTGGCAGAGTACTTTTTTTGAAGAGGTTCTGGACTCTGAAGTGCACTCAAACTTCAGGGATCGGAGCCAACCTTTGGTCTCCATTAGCAGAACAAAGTTTCATCTATGAAATGGAACCTTTCTGATTCCTCTTCTGTGACAGACAGGTTAGGCTCCGCTTCTTCCTAAGAACAAGATGGAAGCTGCTCTTGTGGCCAAAAGAAGAAAGAAAGGAATACAAATGTCAGACTTTTCAAAAAATTGAACAGCTGTACGGTTTAAGTATCCAATTTATTGGCTGTAGCTTATGTGTAAAGCTTGTGTGTTAAGTCTCAGGCGACTTATGGTGACAGTTGAAAAGGGCTGTTGGTGGAGTTGGGAAATTGCATCTGGTTGAGTGAAGCTGTGGAGAAGAGCAGCTTAATACTGACAGCGAAAAAGACCTATTTGTAAAGAAGGATCCCAAATGCTGGAAGAGGGAAACAGTTCAAAAGTTCAGTTTAAAAGAAACTATGTAAGCTTTAATTAGAGGAGTCAAATTCATTTGTTACAAGGGCCAGCTCTGACATAAATGTCAACTTTGTCAGCCCGTCCACATGTGCCATAAAATGTAATGCCAGGTACCTGAGATTCCAGCTTCATAAAGGACACAGGCAAACCCGATTAACAATACTCTTCCCCCCCCCCCCACTCAAAATACAAACATGGTTTAAGCATTAACACTTTCACAGTATTTCCTTATAGTATCCCCCTGATTCCCACCTTCCCACTTCCACTGTCCATTATTCATTAGCTCTGGGACATTATACGGGGACATAATCCACAGCATTTGTCATCTGGCACTAAAGGTGTGGCCTAATATGCAAATAAGGGGTGTGGCCTAATATGCTAATGGGTTCCTGCTGGGCTTTTCCTACCAAGAAAGCCCTTTAAATAAATAAATAACATAAAGGCAAACTGAAGGTCTGTTATGAGTAGGAGAAACTAGTGGGAATTGTCCTCACGCACAAAAGAAACTGACCCCAAAGCTTTATAGAATGGTTTTTTTGCTGTTGTTTTGCAGGCGAGATAGTACCTACCTAAAATGTGTTTTCTAAAACATATAATTACTTGTTAAATTTTAATTTTTAAAAAAGGTATTGAAATTGAAGGCTTGTCTGGTGATTTTCTCAAGGTCTTGATGCAACCACAAAACTTTACTCAACAACATTGAGAGGCAGTTCCATAATTATTACTTTTTGCATCTGGTTGATGCGGAAAGAACTCCTTGTTAGATGGGCCATTGTTGAGATGTTCTAAGTTGGTTTAGGGAGATCCAAATGATGGGGAAGGGTCACACCAGACAGCTGCATTGCCTGTTATGGCTTTGAAGTCTTCTAAGGTGATGCAGCGGTTGTATCCATTCCCCCCCCTTTCCCTCCACAACTAGACAGATATTTACGTGAGGGGTGATAGCTTGTCTGATTCATCTGCGGAAAGAAGCAACCAGATTCTCCTTCAATGCATCCACTCGAAAGCATTGTTCAAATATATGTATTAAAAATCCCGCCGGCCCTGTGAAGTGAATAGATGGAAATGTTAGGCTCATATAAACTCTCTTTTGCAGGGTGAACAAGCAACGTTGTTTCCAAAGCAAACAGCCCTTAATGCTGGTGTGGATGATGTGTCTAGGATTATCAGTACAATCCTAGACAGAATCAATCTATTTCTATGGCCCTAGACTGGAGTATCTCTGCATAGAATTGCTCTCTAAGGCTGCCGAGCTAATATACGTTTAAAAGTACATGAGAGAGGGAGTGCTTTGGGGTAAATGTGTGTAGGACTGAACTGTGAGAGTCTTTGGGAGATAAGGATTAGAATATTCCTATGTGTATTTCTTAGCGTTAACCTGTCAGAACTGGAAGAACTCCAATCGAGGCCCAGGACTTCGTTACAAAAGTATAGGTGTTTATTGAGAACTACAGTACTGAAGGCACAGAATAACACTGATAACGAAGTTAGCATTGGTTACATTTTTATGTGCTTGTGGCAACAACAATAAAACGATCTTTCACATGGCCAGAGACAACTGTCTGTTTCCCAGGGTCTGTTATCAGTAAGGGAGGATGGAGCCTTGCTGAGATGTCCTGGCCGGCCGGCTTCAAAGGGCACCTGCAGATGTTGGCCAGAGGCTATCTGCCACCCTTCAATGATCACAGTTTGTTTGATATGCATAGCGGTCTGGTTAGTGGCCTGGCTGAGAGCACATTGAGTTAGTATCTGGTTACAATATGGAGTCAGTTAAGCTAACAGCATATAGGAAAGTTACAAGTTCTGACATAACCAACTGTAGATCTAACCTGAATGGTCTCAGAAGCTAAGCATGGTCAGCCCTCATTAGTACTTGAATGGGAGACTACCAGGGACGTTCATGCTTTTTACATCGTTCTGACGTGAGGGAACTTTCCACCATCACCTATAGCCTCAGTAGAACCATAAAGACTTTTGTCTTGGTAGGGGTTCCTTCACTAACTCTTGTTAGCCCTCTTCTCTGTTTGTGTGTTTGTTTTGTTTAATTGAGAAAATGAATGAACAAATTGTTGGCTGAGTAATAAACACAGCAAAGGTGCACAACCTGAGTAGATAAAGGTTTATTTAGGAATTAGCAGAGCTTTTTTTTTTTGTAGCAGGAACGCCTTTGCATATTAGGCCACATACCCCTGATGTAGCCAATCCTTCAAGAGCTTACAGGGCTCTTAGTACAGGGCCTACAGTAAACTCTTGGAGGATTGGTTACATCAGGGGGTATGTGGCCTAATACAAAAAGGAGTTCCTGCTACAAAAAAAGCCCTGGGAATTAACATACTTGATAAAAAGAGGAGAGACAGATACAGGTTCCTAACTACATCTCTAACTGAGAGAGAGGGGAAGACTGAGTGTGGCACTTCTGAGAAGAAGCGGGAAATTGCTTAAAGAGTAGCAATCTGGAGACAGACAGCCATGGAATGACACTTAACAGGAGAGAAGATGCTGACCTCATTATCCTAATTGTCGTCTTGCGGGATCTTTTCTTCTTTGTACACATTGCCTTTTTCAGCATGAATGAAGGCCATACCAAGATGCTAATCCAAAAAGAGAGGCTATTTCTAGATCCTCAAGGACTTAGAGCTGGGCACATTCAGAATTTCTTCAGCCTATTATAGCCTGTACTGTTTATGTCCCGCTACAGAAGATCATGCTGATTCAGTGTTTTACCCACCTCTGTGGGTGTCACTCGATAGCAGGGAATACTTTTAGCTGGGGAATGTTGTGGTTCTCTTAAATTCAGGAGATGCCGGAGCTAATTATGCATTAGGAAGCTTTTTGGTGGAAGAAAGTGCCATCAAGTTGCAGCTGACTTACGGTGACACCATAGGGGTTTCAAGGCAAGAGATGGTTTGCCATCGCCTGCCCCTGCATAGTGACTGTCATATTTCATCATGTTTTCCCATCTAAATATTGGCCAGGGCTGACCCTGCTTCTTTTCAAGATCTGACGAGATTGGGCTAGCCCATCCAGGCCAGGGCATCAAAACTTATGGAACTCAAAACATTTTTTTCTACAATGTAAGTAATCATCAGTGTGTGAACATAAGAGAAGCCATGTTGGATCAGGCCAGTGGCCCATCCAGTCCAACACTCTGTGTCACACAGTGGCCAAAAAACCCAAGTGCCATCAGGAGGTCCATCAGTGGGGCCAGGACACTGATAGACCTCTGCTCCATATGTTTATCCAGTCCCCTCTTGAATCTGTCTATGCTTGTAGCTGCTGCCACCTCCTGTGGCAGTGCATTCCATGTGTTAATCACTCTTTGGGTGAAGAAGTACTTCCTTTTATCCAATCGAACCTGACCGCTGAGCAATTTCATTGAGTGTCCACGAGTTCTTGTATTGTGAGAAAGGGAGAAAAGTAATTCTTTCTCTACCTTCTCTGTCCCATGCATGATCTTGTAAACCTCTATCATGTCACCCTGTCATGTTTTTCCTGTAGGTATGTGAAGGATTCTTTGAGCAGAAATCAGCGAATGCCACCGAAACCAGTGGGTCCTCGGACAAAAGGACCATCGATCTGCGGCTGTACATGCTGTGTTTCCTTCCGTTTATCATCGTCTTGGTTTTCATCCGTGACCTTCGGACTCTGTCTGTGCTTTCCTTCTTTGCAAACATATCCATGGCTATCAGCCTTGTCATCATTTATCAATATGTTATTCACGTGAGTAGAGAGAGAACCCCCTCCCCCCCCACTCTCCCTTTTTGGTTCTCAGTTTTGGAATCCACTGTTTTTACTTCAACTCCTCCTGAGTTTGTCCTGGGGGGGATCTTGCAGATGGTCAAGTCGAAATCCAACACCTTTCTAGAAGAAGATGATTATGATATTGGATTTATATCCTGCTCTTCACTTTGAATCTCAGAGTGGCTCACAATTTTCTTTACCTTCCTTCCCCACAACAAACACCCTATGAGATAGGTTGGGCTGAGAGAGCTCTGACAGAAGCTGCCCTTTCAAGGACAACTCCGTGAGAGCTATGGCTGACCCAAGGCGATTCCAGCAGCTGCAAGTAGAGGAGTGGGGAATCAAACCCGGTTCTCCCAGATAAGAGTGCGCACATTTAACCACTACACCAAACTGGCTCTTCTATGTATTCTTGAGACCTTTTCATACCGCAGTCATGTGTTGGGTGGATGCATGTTGCAGCAAACATCTAAAATGAGATTTGTGACAGTAGCCAGGGAAAGTTCGCACTTTGTTGTTGTTCAGTCGCACAGTCAGATCTGACTCTTTGCGACCCCATGGACAAAGTCACGCCAGGCCCTCCTGTCTTCCACCATCCTCCGAAGTCTGCTCAAATTCGTGTTTGTTACATAAGTAACACTGTCCAGCCATCTCATCTATTGCCGTCCCCTTCTTATTTTGCCTTCTGTCTTTCCCAGCATCAGGGTCTTCTCCAGTGAGTGCTCCCTTCTCATTTGGTGGCCAAAGTATTTGAGCTTCAGCTTCAGCATCTGACCTTCCAGGGAACAGTCTGAGTTGATCTCCCTTAGGACTGACTGATTTGAGCTCTCACTACTGCATGACAAAATTACTCTGAATAACCATCCCTTTTAGGAGATTGGGACAACCTCTTACTGTCCCTTTTCATTCATCAGTGTAATTTTGGGTGATCACCAGACCTGGAGACCAACCCCTACAAGGAAAGGCTGAGGGAGTTGAGAATGTTCAGTCTGGAGAAGGCAAAGTAGAGTGGGGACATGATGGCTCACTTGAAGTATTTGAAGGGCTGTCACTTAGAGGAGGGCAGGGAGCTGTTCCTGTTGGCAGCAGAGGAGAGGACTTGTAATAATGGGTTTAAATTAAGGGTGGGATGGTATCAACTGGATATAAGGAACAACTTGGTTTTACAACTCTCAACCCCCCCTCCTGTTAGACCCCCGATTTTGCACTTAGATGCTTCTAGTTGGTGGGTGATGGGTGGGCATGTTTGGCACACTCCTCCTGTGGCTGTGATTTTCCCAGAGGGCACCTGCTTTGGGGGGGGGGCACTACTCAGTTCTCCTAAATCCAATCTTTGCCAGACTTGGAGGGCAGGTAGAGGGGCATCCTGTGGAAGTGCTTGGTGAATTCGATGCCTCTAGCTTGCAGGGGGGCTGCTCGACGCACTCCTGACCCTGTGGCTATAATTTCCCCAGACAGCACTTTCCTGGGAGCACCTGTTGAGGAATTGTAACTCACCCCTCCCCCCCCCCCAATCCAATCCTCACCAAACTTGGAGGGCAGGTAGAGGAGAGTCTGTGTCAAGCATGCGGGTTCAATGATGAGTCGAAGTTGATACAAAGACTATGTTTATTGATAGACTGATACTTTTGGCATAGCCATTGCTTGAGAATAATGAAACTGATACATTGATACAATACTTTTAAGGCTTACTTCAAAGGAATGCCAAGGGATGGGGTTGCGGGGTAGCATTCACACATAAAGCATCATAAATGTCTACATTCCCATAGCGTTATCAGGACTTCGTCCTTGCTTTCTCCAGATGTCCCGTACTCCCCTAACAGAATGTCTGGGAAGGTGCTGATTATTTAGTTTTGGTTCTCACTACTTCTAATTACAAGCCATAAAGCAAGGAAGGGGGGAAGGGAAAGGATAACAAGCTGACAAAATGGGTCCCTCCATGACACTTCCCAGATCTGGTTTAGGCAGGACCCTAAAACAATCAATTAGCATTGGAATTTCACCATGCTGGACAGTCTGCTGGAGATCTGCTGTGAGTTTGACATCTGTAGCCTGCAGGGAAGCTGTTCTAACCTGCCACAAACCTCATGAAATGAACCAATTTAGTAAATGTGAAAGATCGTGGTTCATGACACCCGATGAACTGGGTTGAAACTCCCATTTTCCCAGTTTGTGGCCATCCAAATCCAATATACTCTGCCAGTGTATATGAGGAAAACTGATGGTAATGTTCCTGCTAAGCTGTGGATTCTTGTGAGCAAAAATTCTACTTTGCGAGCTGCTGGCATTAAAGTTGTGATAACTGCATAAATTTGTTTGCTCTGGGGCCATCCTTCCTGAGCGAAGACCAAAATGTGTGAGCCAGAGGCTAAAAAACTGTGCGTCGGCTCACACTAACTCAGCTTAGAGGGAACACTGGTGGCGGCTGTTGATAAATACATCAAGATTTGGATAGTGAAACAGAAGCACAATCACTCCGTGTTTAGCTTAACTCTCTTCAAGCCCCTAGGATCTCTCGTTCCATGGTTGCTTGGCTTTGTGAGCTGGCTGCAATGGGGTAGCTTTGGTAGGCGCAGGGGCCCACCTTCCTGAAGGAGGTTGTTCTTGAAGGAGTAAACTTCTTCGCTTTGATCTGTCTCTCTCTCTCACCAGGGTTTGAAACATGCACCTGTGAAGAAGCTGCCTCTAATTGCTGATTTGAAGAAATATCCACTTTTCTTTGGCACGGCTATATTTGCTTTCGAAGGAATAGGAGTGGTAAGGGTTTTTTGCTACTGCCTCTAGGCACATGCTCTTAATCAGGGCTTCCCCCCCAAAAAAGCCCAGTAGGAACTCATTTGCATATTAGGCCACACCCCTTGGCATCGCCATTGTTTAGTAGAAAAAGCCCAGCAGGAACTCATTTGCATATTAGGCCATTCCCCCTGACGCCAAGCCAGCTGGAACTGCATTCCTGCTCAAAAAAAGAGCCCCGCTCTTAATATAATTTCCCAAGCTGATTCCTTTTACAGTAACAGGGCAGCAGACAAAACTGTCTTCCCCTGATCTACAGAAAGTGCCACTGGAACTTCTCAATCTAATACAATTATACTTGTCTCCCCCGCAAAAGGCTTGCTCACAGTGCGGCTGAAGGGAGGAGAATTTAACAAGCTGCATAGATTGACAGTTGCAGTCACATGGAAACATCCATAGCCTCTCCTGGAACATTGCTGCAGTTTGCTGAGTTTCCTGGAAAATTCTTCTGATGCCCTCAGTTGGGATCTATTAATTGGAGGCCTATTCTGCAACCTAATTAGTAATTTAATGAGTGCATTTTAAGAAGCTGAGCATTTGAAGTTGAAAAATACAGTAGCAGAAAATGTGTCCCACACGGACGGCCATGGGGCTGCCTCACTCTTCTTTTTTTCGGAGCTGGTGATTAAAGTATGCTTTTTAAGTGCTAAAATGTGGGAAAAAATAATTGATCTGTGCTGTTCAAGCAGAATGAGTTGTTCCTTTGTATCCTACTTATGCAAAGCGATTTCTGTCAGTAGTTTTTCCCCCCTTCCACCTGTTCCCATAAAGTGCTGTAGTTTTGATTACCTCAGCAAAATGGAAATCTAACATCGTTTTTCAGACATGAAACTGGGGGGAAATAAAAGTTCCTCAACTCCTTAGCCTATTTCTTCTTCTTTTTTTAAAAAAAGATCTCAAATCCTGACTTCTAGAATTACAGATAATCACACAGCTTTTCAGTAAGAACCAGTGTTTTGTTTACAGCACAGGTTTTGAATTTGTCAGTAGACATCTGTAAATTAACTTCCAAACTTAGCGTCTCCTCCACCTTTACAAATCTTTTTTTTTTTTTTAAAAAAAACAGATTATCATTTTCAAAAGGTCTATCTTGGATATTGAGAAGTAATGCAAACTCTTTTTTATTAACTTCTACTTGTTGGGGCATTTTCTTTTCTTTTGTTAATCTTAATAGTTATACCTTCTTTTTCTTCCCTTTCTTCATCTCTCTCTGGTGCTGTCCTAAAATGTGTTTGAACCTTCCCAGGGAAACCAGTCTCACGTTAGTCTCGATGCCAGTGAGATGTATTTATTTATATCCAGGGCTTTTTTTATAGCAGGAACTCCTTTGCATATTAGGCCACAAATCCCTGATGTAGCCAATCCTCTAAGAGCTTACAGTAGGCCCTGTAATAAAAGCCCTGTAAGCTCTTGGAGGATTGGCTACATCAGCAGGATGTGGCCTCATATGTAAAGGAGTTCCTGCTACAAAAAAGCCCTGTTTATTCCTCACCTTTCTCCCCAATGGGTGAGTAATTCCACCCTTCCTCCTCCCCTCCATTTTATCCTCAGAATAACCCTGTGAGAGTGTGTGAGTGACCCAAAGTTCACCCAGCAAGTTTCCATGGCATTAATGTAGATTTGAACTTAAGTCTTCCAGATACTAGCCTGACATTCTTAACCACTATACCACACTGTTTGTGGGATGTGGTTGGGTCTTTCTGAAGGGGATGGAAGTTTTTTGGCCACTGTGTGACACAGAGTGTTGGACTGGATGGGCGATTGATCTGATCCAACATGGCTTCTCTTATGTTCTTATGAAGTGGGACATTTTTGCAAGGGGAGGGGAGACAAGGCATTATGGTCTGTAAAGGACTGAATGTTGACCTTTCCCCTATTACGTGAACAGAACGCTAGACTTTATGGGCCCTTGGTCTAAGCCAGCATGGCTCTTCTTAGGTTCAACATCTTAAGAGGTCATCTTCTGTGAACATTTTCTCCTCAGCAGTATTAATTCTTAGGCTTTGTTTCCCAGAATTCTCACCATCTTTGGTGTGGACTCTGGATTTTAGGCCTTCAAGAGAGGGGTGTCCTCTCCAAAGTGCTGAGGAAAGACCACCTCAACCAGCATCTCTCTTGCATACTAAAAGAGATAATAGAAGCTACATTTCATCTGACCTATGTAAAAAGACTCAGCCATAAAGGCACACTGATGCTTGAATGCCCCTTTCGCCGAGGAATTATTTTCCTCAGGTCTCATTATGGCCCCCTAAGGACAGCAGCATGAACACCAGAGAGCTGGGCTGTAAAATCTTGTATTGTCAATGTGTCTCTTCACCATCAAGAGATGAGCTGGGAGCCATGCTCTATATAATGACACATTTCTTGTATTTTTTCCCCCTAATCTCTAAGATGTGTATCTTTTGTAAGCTTTTCCTGGTGCTCAGTTGATCAAACAGTTGGGGGATTAAGATTTTAAACCAAAATGAGTTCAAAACTGTACACTGGATGTTTGGAGAGATGGTGGAGGTATAAATGACCTAAGTAAATTTTTGAACCCCTCATGCCCTGCTGCATTTCCCCCTGCTTGTTAAAATCCACCTATTATGTATTTTATTTATAAAATGCATGTCCTACCTTGTCCTGACCTGGGCGGCCCAAGCTAGACCAATCTCATTAGATCTTGGAAGCTAAGCAGTGTTGGCCCTGGTTAGAACTTGGATGGGAGACCACCAGGGAAGGCCAGGGTCACTCTGCAGAGGCAGGCAATGGCAAACCACCTCTGTTCATTAGTGATTTGGAGTTGGGAGTAAGCAGTGAAGTGGCCAAGTTTGCGGATGACATTGAATTGTTCAGGGTGATGAGAACCAAAGAGGATTGTGAGGTCCTCCAAAAGGATCTGTTGAGGCTGGGTGAGTAGGCGTCAACATGGCAAAGGAGGTTCAACGTGGCCAAGTGCAAGGTAATGCACACTGGGGCCAAAAATCCTAACTATAAATACAAGTTGATGGGGTGTGAACTGGCAGAGACTGACCAAGAGAGAGATCTTGGGGTCGTGGTAGATAACTCACTGAAAATGCTGAGACAGTGTGCAACTGCAATAAAAAAGGCCAACGCTATGCTGGGAATTATTAGGAAGAGAATTGAAAACAAATCAGCCAGTATAAATCAATGGTGCGGCCTCATTTGGAGTACTGTGTATAATTCTGGTCACCGCAGCTCAAAAAAGATATTATAGCATTGGAAAAAGTCCAGAAAAGGGCAACTTAAAGGGTTGAAACACTTTCGCTAGGAAGAAAGGTTAAAATGCTTGGAGCTCTTTAGCTTGGAGAAACATCAACTGAGGAGTGATATAATAGAGGTTTACAAGATTATGCATGGGATAGAGAAGGCAGAGAAAGAAATACTTTTCTCTCTTGCTCACAATACGAGAATTTGTGGACACTCAGTGAAATTACTGAGTAGTTGGGTTAGAACGAATAAAAGGAAGTATTTCTTCACCCAAAGGGTGATTAGCACATGGAATTCACTGCCACAGGAGGTAGTGACGGCTACAAGCATAGCCAGCTTCAAGACAGGATTGGATAAACATATGGAGCAGAGGTCTATCAGTGGCTATTAGCCAGTGTATTGTTGGAACACGCTGTCTGGGGCAGTGATGCTCTGTATTCTTGGTGCTTGGGGGGGCAACAGTGGGAGGGATTCTAGTGTCCTGGCCCCACTGATGAACCTCCTGATGGTGCTAGTTTTTTGGCCACTGTGTGACACAGAGTGTTGGACTGGATGGGCCATTGGCCTGATCCAGCATTGCTTCTCTTATGTTCTTATGTCCATCTCTTGCCTTGAAAACATTACAGGGTCACCATAAATCAGCTGCAACTTGATATCATTTTATATCTCACCTTTCTTCCCAATCAGAACCACCAAGGCTGCAAACAGTTAAACACAGAACGCTATAAAAACAGATCATAAAACCAATTAAGAGCAAAACTAAAGATATGTATGCAAAAACGACAATTAAAACACAAGGCAGGAAGGCTTATATGGTGTATATATAGTTCAAGAGGAAACAAATAACCCCACAGTATGTTCAGGGATTGATTTCAGACGTTCTGTGCATAACATTCACAAGAGTTTGTAGAATCTTTCGGGCTCAAAAGAGTGTGCTCAAAGCAGCTTCTCTACAGCTTGCAGAAACTTTAAAAGTTGCTAAACTCCCTTTAAAAATGCAGTTTTAAATAGCTAAAATCTTGGAAAATACCCCCCCCCCCATTTTTGCTTCAGATTAAATGGGCTTAAATAGGTTGGGTCCAGTGTTCATTCTAAGCTGAGTTAGTGTGAGATAGCTCACAGTATTTTAGCCTCTGGATCACACATTTTTGTCTTAGCACAGGAAAAATAGCCCTAGAGCAAACTCATTTATGCAGTAGCCGAAAGTTGCTGAAACTTAAATATCTTTCACACTCTACCTTTCTTGCTGGGACTCAAGGAGGACTGCCAAATTAGAAGAACAGTACAATAAAAAGTATGAAGACACAATCACAAATGATGCAATAACTGGATCGCAAAAATGAAAAAATTCAATATAAACAAGATGATACGTGCAATAAACTGCAACCTTTCCTTGATAAAAGCACCCCCCTGAATGAGTTTGGCATTTTGGCTTAAGTCCAACGTTCGTTTGTGCTTCCTGTTGTGGACATTCAAGATTTGGTTAAAAGTTTTCGGCTTGTTAATGCCAGTAGCTCACAAAGTAGAATTTTTGCTTACAAGACTCCAGAGCTTAGAGGGAGTATTGCTCACAGGATGTCTGTTGTAGAGAGAGGAAGGAAAAAGAGATCATAAGCAATGTTCCCTCTGAGTTAGTGTGAAATAGCTCACAGTTTTTCAGCCTCCTGCTCACACATTTGCGCTTTAGTTCAGGAAAAATGGCCCCAGAACAAACTAATTTATTACTAATTTATTTATAAACTAATTTATTTACAGGAGGTGGTGGCGGCCACAAGTATAGCCACCTTCAAGAGGGGTTTAGATAAAAATATGGAGCACAGGTCCATCAGTGGCTATTAGCCACAGTGTATGTGTGTATATAACATTTTTTGCCACTGTGTGACACAGAGTGTTGGACTTGATGGGCCGTTGGCCTGATCCAACATGGCTTCTCTTATGTTCTTATGTTCTTATTCAGTAGCTCACAACTTTCATGTCAGTAGCGCACAAAGTAGAATTTTTGCTCACAAGATTCCACAGCTGAGAGGGAACGTTGAAAGCTGCTATAAGATGCCAAGTAAATCCAGTCTCCTCCTCCATACCAGTAGCTCATGAATTTTTGCTCACAAGACCCCACAGCTTAGAAGGAATATTGGTTGTGACCCTTAGATTGGCTGGGTTGGTGCTTACTCCCCCCCTCCCCGGCCGTTTTTCCACACCAAAATTGTGCTGGGGAAAGTTATTTGCCCATGAAACATCCCCCTGTACTGCTTTCAGTACAGAAAAATGGCCCAACAAGAAGCCTTCCTCCTCTCTACAGTGACATCTTGAGCCCAAAGGTACTCTCTATTTTTAAAAAGCCATTCCGAATGGTTGTTTAATTTTTTCAGGGAACCCATTTTGGGTGCAGAAAACCCAGATCCAACTTGTTAAAAATGAGCACATCTAGTTTGGCCCTCAGGCAGCTGCTGATCTCACTCATTTGCAAGATGATGATGATTTTGGATATATATCCCAACCTCCACTTAGAATCTCCGAGTCTCAGAGTGGTCACAATCTCCTTTACCTTCCTCCCCCACAACAGACACCCTGTGAGGTGGGTGGGGCTGAGAGGGCTTTCACAGCAGCTTCCCTTTCAAGGACAGCTCTTGAGATATCTGTGGCTTATTGTTGGAACTCTCTGTCTGGGGCAGTGATGCTCTATATTCTTGTGCTTGGGGGGGGCACAGTGGGAGGGCTTCTAGCCCCACTGGTGGACCTCTTGATGGCACTTGGGTTTTTTGGCCACTATGCGACACCAACACTCTGTGTTGGCCTGATCCAACATGGCTTCTCTTATGTTCCAAGGCCATTCCAGCAGGTGCAAGTGGAGGAGTGGGGAATCACACCTGGTTCTCCCAGATAAGAGTCCACGCACTTAACCACTACACCAAACTGGCTTTCTAGACTCCACAGCTTAAAGATGTTACTTTCAGCATGGATCTACTCAGAAGCAGTTTCATTCCAAATTATAGAAAAGGCTCTCCTAAACTCCTTGGTGGTAAGCATTCTGAAGAATGAGAGAGGAAGTATCTTCCTGACCTCATCAGGCAGGCCTGTTTGACCAGTTGAGAGCCCCTTAGAGAGAATCCTTGGACACAGAGAGCTGTGGATTTTTACCAGTTTTTGGGGTCTAAACAAAGGAAGCTGTTAGTTACCTCTGCAGGCCTCTTCTGTCTCTTTCAGGTGCTTCCCCTTGAGAACAGAATGAAGGATGCTGGCCGTTTCCCACAGGCTCTGAACATCGGCATGGGGATTGTGATGACCTTGTACATCTCCCTGTCTACTCTGGGTTACATGCGCTTTGGGGATGAAATCCAAGGCAGCATAACACTGAACCTGCCACAAAATAAATTGTGAGTAGATGACCGGTCGAAATGATTTGGGAGTCTTTCTGGATTCTGAACATTCTATGAAGTATAGTTCAAAGCTTGTTGAGCAGCAGCAGTTGGGGTGGGGTGGGCTTAAGGAAGAAGGACAGGTTCAAGTTTTTAAATGCTAGGCATAGTAGGCAGCAATGTTCCCTATAAGCTGCGGAATCTTGTGAGCAAGAATTCTACTTTGTGAGCTGCTGGCATTAAAGTTGTGAGCGACTGCAGAAATTATTGTGCTCTGGGGCCATTTTTCCTGAGCTAAGACAAAAATGTGTGAGCTGGAGGCTAAAAATCTGTGAGCTAGCTCACGCTAACTTAGCTTAGAGGGGAAACTGGTAGGCAGGTGTTTCCTAACTTTCAAAGAGCTGACCGGGCCAGCTTGGGGAAGGCTTTTATCTCTTTAAATCACTACTCCAAGCCAGTTGGTGGCTTGGAAAATGTATGTAAAGTTAAAGTTGCTTTCTTTCCCCCTCCACCACCTATTTGTCTTCCCTCCCTCTTGTCAAACATCTGACATTTGTGTATTGAGGCTCTGACATTTATTCTATGTGACTCTTACATTAAGCAAGTTTGGCTACCCCGCTCTGGTATATTTTAGGATGTTTCTGTCCTTCCTCCCATCCTTGCCCAAAATGTGCTCTTTGACCTGCTGATCGCTAAGCGACCTTATCTCAGTCAAGGGGTCTGTCCCATCCTTATCTCCCAAGAACATGTGCAAAAGGCTTATTTCCCTTTTCTCCCTGGAAGGAATGCAGTGTGTACTCTGGAAGGGGGCTAAAATTGTATTATGTCTGAGAACAGAGCTGGTGAACGTTGTTTTGGGATTTTAGACCCAAAACAAGAATTAGAACAAGAAAAGCTCCCCTAACAGACAGTCTTAGGGCACTGATGCGTGCAGAGACACACCAGGCAGCTAACGTTGATGCTGGGTGAGTCGACCACATCCATTGCAGGTACACAGTCAAGCTGTTGATCTCTTAACAGATGAGACCGGGCCAGAGCAGAAAGTCTTTCACTGATATAGCACTTGCAGGCAGACTTCTTCATGGATGAGTGGTTTGGGTTCATGGGAGCTTTTAAGGATACACTTTGGAGCAATCTTCCTGCCAGCACATTAGTATGCCCTGCTTGGGAATTGCTAATGTAGGCTGTATAAGCAGGCCTCAGATTCAGTGGGAGCTCACAGGAGCACAGCTTCTGAACCTTTCTGAGAGTTCCATCTCCTCCTTCTGAGAGGTCCACCTCCTTGTCCATTGAACATAAGAACATAAGAGAAGCCATGTTGGATCAGGCCAGTGGCTCATCCAGTCCAACACTCTGTGTCACACAGTGGCCAAAAAAGTGGCTAATAGCCACTGATGGACCTCTGCTCCATATTTTTATCTAACCCCCTCTTGAAGCTGTCTATGCTTGTAGCCGCCACCACCTCCTGTGGCAGTGAATTCCACATGTTACTCACCCTTTGGGTGAAGAAGTACTTCCTTTTATCTGTTTTAACCTGACTGCTCAGCAATCTCATCGAATGCCCACGAATTCTTGTAAAGTACTTCTTTCTCTACTTTCTCCATCCCATGCATTATCTTGTAAATCTCTATCATGTCACCCCGCAGTCGACGTTTCTCCAAGCTAAAGAGCCCCAAGCGTTTTAATCTTTCTTCATAGGGAAAGTGCTCCAGCCCTTTAATCATTCTACTTGCCCTTTTCTGGACTTTTTCCAATGCTATAATATCCTTTTTGAGGTGCGGTGACCAGAATTGCACACAGTATTCCAAATGAATAGTAGGCGCAGCTGCATAACAATCCCTGGATGAGCTCCATCACCTATTTTTCTACAAAACGACCCCTGTGCATAAGATTACGGAAATGTAAAGGCAAAGGAAAGGGTCCGATTTAAATTTTGTTTCGGGCCTTTGCTACTGACATAAATTGGGGTTTTTAAAGGATCAGTCAGCCCATAAAACCATCACGGTGACAAAGCAGTGCTTGCAAATGGGATGATGGCCGAGTCAGATGCTAACCAGATTCTTTATCCTGTGGTAGCCAAGCTCCAGGTGGTAGCGGGAGATCTCCTGGGATTACAGCTGCTCTCCAGGTGGCAGAGATCAGTTCGCCTGGAGAAAATGGCTGCTTTGGAAGGTGGATTTTATAGCATTATTACTGGGCAGGGGAGGGACTTACTGAATCTCCAGGTATTGCCTTCTTGGTTACCCACTGAAAATTTGGAATAAAGCCAAGGTCGTAGTTACTTGTATAGAAGTAACCCCATTAAAGCTGCTTGAAAGTAGCTTGGAGATACTTGCTGAAACTTAAATATCTTTCACACTCTACCTTTCTTACTGCGACTCAAGGCGGACTGCCAAAGTAGAGGAACAGTGCAATAAAAAGTATGAAGACATATGTCACAAATGATGCAATAACTGGATCGCAAAAATGAGAAAATTCAGTATAAACAAGATGATACGTGCAATAAACTGCAACCCTGTTTCCTTGATAAAAGCACCCCCCCTGAATGAGTTTGGCATTTTGGCTTAAGTCCAACGTTAGTTTGTGCTTCCTGTTGTGGACATTCAAGATTTGGTTAAAAGTTTTCGGCTTAAACATTAGGAAGAACTTCTTGACAGTGAAAATGGTACCCCAGTGGAACAGGCTTCCTTGGCAGTTAGTGGGCTCTTCTTTGGACGTTTTAAAGCAGAAACTAGATGGCTCTTTGACAACAGGGCTGATTCTGTGACTCGCTATAAATTTAGGCTGATCATGAGACAAAAGGCAGGAAGGGATCAGCTCTCGTGGCCCTTTCTTATATGCCCTGAGTAATACCAGTTGCTACTTGGGGGTCAAGAAGGGATTAAGAACGTAAGAGAAGCCATGTTGGATCAGGCCAATGGCCCATCCTGTCCAACACTCTGTGTCACACAGTGGCCAAAAAAAACAGGCACCATCAGGAGGTCTGTCAGTGGAGCCAGGACACTAGAAGACCTCCCACTGTGGCCCCTCCCTCCAAGAACCAAGAATACAGAGCATCACTTGCCCCAGACAGAGAGTTCCATCAATATCCTGTGACTAATAGCCCATGCTGGACCTCTGCTCCATATGTTTATTCAATCCCCTCTTGAAGCTGTCTTTGCTTGCAGCCGCCACCACCTCCTGATTTTCCTGCAGGACAGATTGGCCCAGAGATCCTGAGGTCCCCCCTCCCTTCCGTTGGGTTTAGAGCAGGGGTCACTGAGGGAAGAAGAAGAAGTCTTAATACCGCACCCTTCACTACACAAAGGAGTCTCAGGGCAGCTTCCAGTCACCTTCCTTCCTCTCCCCACAACAGACACCCTGTGAGATAGGTGGGGCTGAGAGAACAGTGACTGACCCAAGGTCACCCAGCTGACTGCATGAGGAGGAGTTGGGAATCAAACCTGGTTTTCCAGGTTCTTGTTCTGCCGCTCTTAACCACTACACCACAGCTGGCTCTGGAGGGAGGTAGTTGTGAATTTCCTGCAATGTTCAGGGGCTTGGACTAGATGACCCTTGGGGTCCCTTCCAGCTCTGTGTTTCTGTGTGTATTTTGCCACACTTAATTAGCGTTTCCAGCTCTTCCAAAAACATAGTTAGTGTGTGTTCAGCACTACATAGTCATCTGTAATCTTTTTTCTCTCCACTCCCCCCCGCCCCCCCAAAAAACAAAACTTCTAGCTATGGCAATTGTTCCAATTATTAATATAACATTATCTGGATAGAATGAGATTAAGACAGCTGTTAGCTTAAAATCACAAATGTCTTTTTAAAAAGATAGCGCCGGGAGATTTTGTTAGGAAACAGTAAGCTAACAGCACCATTTAGTCTTTCTTAAAACAGTTTCTTAATACGAGAGATTCTTGCTTGTCTTTCACTGCTGGTGACTTGCTTACTCATTGGTATGGAAAGCTTGCTTTGAAGTTAATTAACGAATGTTGTGTACTGAGCTTTGAAGCTGATGAAGCAATTCCGTTTTCAGGTTACGGCTTTTAATGGGGCTTTCAACC
Source organism: Heteronotia binoei (assembly GCF_032191835.1). Taxonomy (NCBI): domain Eukaryota; kingdom Metazoa; phylum Chordata; class Lepidosauria; order Squamata; family Gekkonidae; genus Heteronotia; species Heteronotia binoei. Next base: position 176,476,672 of record NC_083225.1, read on the forward strand.
CCCTTCCCTCTCCCTCCCACCAGGTTCCAAATATTTGTTGCAAACTTAGAACTCCTTTCCTTTCTGAGAGCTCGACCATGCATGATTCTTTAGGGGCTGCTTTCAAACCATTCTTTGTTTATGAACTTGATTGTGATGGAGCCAGCAGGAATAGTTCTGAGCTGACCTGTCCCTGGTCTGGGAAGGCTGCTGTGGAAGGGGGTATAAGGTGCTTTGCTTGTCCCCCCCCCCTTCAGTCTTGTCGCCCAGCACATGCTGAAATTCCTAGCATTTCAGGACAGACTGAAATTGCTAAAAGCAGTGAATCAGTACTCCCAGCTGCAAAAACTGAAGCAGTCTAGCTACATATAATATTTTATAGACATTTCCTCTTGGTTTCGATAACAATAGAAGGTTGTGTGCCCTCATGTTTAACATACATGATTGAAATTCTGCAACCCAAATTTGCAGTCTGAGCAAATTATGCAAATAATGCAAACGTGTTTAGACTCCACTCGCAGGAGTGTCAAACATATGGCTTGGGGACCAAATCAGGTCCTCGGAAGGCTCCTATCAGGCCCCCAAACAATTGGCTGTCATCTGCTTCCTTCTCCTTCTCTCTTGCTTCCTTCTGCATCGCAGCTTGCTTTGCAAGGCTTGCTCAATCTCACAGGAGCTACAGAGCAAAGTCTCTTATCTTCTCCATTTGCTGAGGCTCCTCCCTTGGGGAAGGGGGTGGGGAAGCAGAGCTTGCTTTGCCAGGCTCTCTCAGTTGCACAGCAGAGCTACTGAGCCAAGCCTCTCTTCCTTCTATTGACTGAGGCTCCTCTCCCTCCTGGTCCCCTGGGGAAGGGAGAAAAGAGCCAGAGCTTTCTTTGCCCAGTTACCTAGATCCCATGGGAGAGATACAAAGAAAGCACCTTGAAGACCGAGTGCTAATGTTTTAAGCATGTTTTATTTTAAGTATTTTAAAAAAGAAAATCTTTAATTGTGTTTATCTGTGTCCTTTATAAAGTTTATTTCTCTGCTACCTAATCTTAAATAGGTACACATACGGCCCGGCTCAACATGGCTCAGCCCAACATGGTTTCATTTATGTAAGATCCGGCCCTCATAACAGATGAGTTCAACACCCCTGCTCCACAGAGTTCAGCACTTTGCATAACTTATTCTGCTGGTTATAGGGGTAGGCAAAGAGCTATGCAGTGAGGCCCTGGGTTCCAATCCTGACAAACCTTTAACCTAGGGTTGCCAATTCCCAGGTGGGGGCAGGGGGTCCCCCAGTTTGGAGGCCCTCCCCCTGCTTCAGGGTCATCAGAAAATGTGTGTGTGTGGGGTAAGGAAACGTCTGCTCGGCATTCCATTATTTCCTATGGAGACCAATTCCCCATAGGGTATAATGGAGAATTGTTCCATGGGTATCTGGGGCTCTGGGGGAAGCTGTCTTTTGAGGTAGAAGCACCCTATTTTCAGCATAGCATCTGTTGCCTCTCCCCAAAATACCCTCCAGGTTTCAAAAGGATTGGACCAGGGGGTCCAATTCTATGAACCCCAAAAGAAGGTGCTCATATCCTTCATTATTCCAAATGGAGGGAAGGCATTTAAAAGGTGTGCGGGTCCTTTAAATGTGATGGCCAGAACTCTCTTTGGAGTTCAATTATGCTTGTCACAACTTTGCTCCTGGCTCCACCCCTACTGTCTCCTGGCTCCACCCCTAAAGTCTTCTGGCTCCATCCTAAAGTCTCTTAGCTCCACCCCCAAAGTCCGCAGATATTTCTTGAGTTGGACCTGGCAACCCCACTTTAACCATACACCCCCCCCCCCCAACACACACTCCTTTCTGAGAATTCAGCTAGCATTGCTGATGTGCATTTGAGCCTACACTGGCAGAAACAGGAACTAGATACTGAATGTTGTCAAAGAAAAGTTGAAACCTGGAAGCTGAACGATGCCAGATCTCCCATTTTGCCTTTGTCTTCACTTCACTTGTCAAAGAAAAGTTGAAACCTGGAAGCTGAACGATGCCAGATCTCCCATTTTGCCGTTGTCTTCATTTCACTTGTCAAAGAAAAGTTGAAACCTGGAAGCTGAACGATGCCAGATCTCCCATTTTGCCTTTGTCTTCACTTCACTTGTCAAAGAAAAGTTGAAACCTGGAAGCTGAATGATGCCAGATCTCCCATTTTGCCTTTGTCTCCACTTTAAAATCATAGCAGAAACACAGTCCTGGTGGGTCCTATAAACAGAGGAGTTAATAAAGGAGTACATTGGCCAGACTGTGTAATGCTGCAGTCTTCATGAGCTGATGGGGGTCCAATAAATATAACATTCTCTGTTTCTTTTAACATCTCAAATGTATTATTCTTGGCAGAAGATGGCAATGCTAACAAAACTGATGCAATATTAATACTGGAATAAACTGCATTGCAGTTACTCACAGTTGGAAATGAGATTGGAGGGAAAATCAGTAACAGCTGGCCTCAGCCTTGCTTATAAAGCCTATTTTCAGCATTCAGAAATTCATTTTTGGTGATCTTTCTTACCTAATCTCTTTTTGAGAAAGGAAACTGGTTAGGAACTAATCTTATTGTATGCCTTTCTTAAAAATCTGTAATACACGATATGGCATTAGGTGCCTATGAATATCAAGAAAACTTCAGTTATGATTACTTTCTTCACTCTGACTGCACTTGGTTTTAATTGTATTGGTTAAAATTATTAACTGGGGGCAGTTTGGTGTAATGGTTAAGAGCATGGACTCCAGTGTGGAGAACTGGGCTTGATTCCCCACTCGTCCTTCACACGAAGCCTGCTGGGTGACCTAGGGTCAGTCACTGCTCTTAGAGCTTTCTCAGCCCCATCTACCTCATATGGCAGGGGTGGCCAAACTTTCTTTACATAAGAGCCACACAGAAAAAATGTCAGATGTTTGAGAGCCACAAGACATGAGTTTTATGTATTTTTATGTATTTTACACATTTTATTGTATAATTATTAATGTATTTTAAACTGATTTTGTTAGCTTTTTGAATTGTAAGCCGCCCTGAGCCCGCCTTGGTGGGGTAGGGCGGGATATAAATCGAATAAATAAATAAATGAACAAGTATTACACACACATCCTTATTAAAACTCTTCATACTTTCTTTGGACAAAAAGATAAAATACACATGTGTGCACTTTACAGCATGACCATGCTAGGAGAAAAAACTAAAGCTGGGAATAACAGTCTCCATAAGACCAGCATAGGGAAAGGTTAGGAAATTATTTAGGGAGAAGGAAACACGCATTGTTGTGGTAGAATATTCCTACCACACTGCATCTGCCACTTAATTTTAATTTGTGTAGCTTGTGCTTATCTCATGTGAGAAGTTTTTGGACTGCAGTCTCCAAAACTCTTTTGGCACCCATCAATAGTTAGGGTAATTAAGAGAACATTATTGACTTGTGTTGGTTATTATATCAAGCTTTTGAGATGTTTTATCTATATCCACTTCCAAAAACCTTTATTGGCATAATTTATCTATAACACATTAACATGTGCGGATTGGACTGGAATTCCTGAACCCATATTAGATGGGCATTTTGAACTGGCAAGGAGTGGAAGGGGGTGGAATAGAGTAAGAAACTTATGAAGTTGTGAACTATTCAAGCAGGGAACTCTGATCACACTAGAAGATTGGCAAATAGGCACAGAAGAAATTCCTGCTCCATGTGACTGATGGAGTTCTTTGACTGACTCAGCAGATGAGGTTCTAAGGAAGATCAGGGACCTATCCTCCATGAATTTATTTCAAGGGATGCTAGCCTTAAAAGGATAAAAAAATGGAACCTCTCATATTCAAATGCAATATGCTTTTGATTAACAGATGGTAAGTTCATGCTTTGATAGTGAGCATCTGGAAGCATCTGGGTAATTACTAGTCTAGAAGCATTGGTGCGTCTAATTTAGCAAGGCAAATTCTGTTTTTATGGAAGCTGGAAGCAAAGAGAAATGATTGACATGTGCCAGACATTCTTCCAGGCAATTTCCTTGTCTCACAGACAAACGTGTGTGCTGTAATCTGACCCAACTTGCATTCTGTCCAAACGTGTCCCACAGGGTGTATCAACTGGTCAAGATTTTCTATTCCTTTGGGATTTTTGTGACCTACGCGATTCAGTTCTTTGTTCCGGCAGACATCATTGTTCCAGCTATCACCTCTGGAGTACAGCAGAAGCTGAAACTTTTCTATGAGCTGGTGGTGAGGATGCTCTTGGTCTGCTCAACATGTAAGTCAAAAGATTTTATTTATTTATTATTATTATTATTATTATTGCCTTCCTTATAATTCTTCAGGCAATTTAAGCTGGTAGGTCTGGTGATGGCGCTGAAGCGTGCTGGTTCACAGAACATTTTCTTGGGATGTGAAATCGAAGTCCTACATGCCTTGGAACCAGGGTATCTGAAGGATCATGTTCTCTCATATGATCCTGCCCAGGAATTAAAATCAAAGGAAGAGGCCCACCTCCCATAAATCAATGGGGGCACAAGAGCAGGGCCAGCTCGCCCACTAGGAAAACTAGGCGGTTGTCTAGGGCACTGGGAGGGCTCCCTCCCCTCTCGGTGCCCCAGGCAAGTGCCTAGTATGCCTGCTTCCTCCACCTGCCTGCCTTCCCCGCCCCGGTGCGATCAGAGCATCCCTTCGCCCCCCCCCCCGCCATTGCTGCCTCTGCAGCACTGCAACACAGTGCCACACTCCATTGCATGCCCCCCAGGACTCTGTGCCATGGCACGGTGCCCCCGGCCCCCTCCTTCCCTTCGCTTCCCCCCCCACCCCACCATCAGAGTGCGCCACACTTGAGCCTTACCAGCCATGATGGGGCGTGCATCTTATCTTTCGAAGAACGCAGTGGAGGAGGCACTCAGCGTGTTTTTTGAAAGCTAAGATGCACGCCACATCGCAGCAGTACGACCCAGGCACAGCGCGTCTGATCATGGGGGGGGGGGGGGTGCGACTGGAAGGGAAAGAGGGGGCCTGTGGGCACTGCACCTTGGCACGGTGCCCTCGGGGGGGTGCGACGGAGCATGGCGCTGTGTTGCAGCGCTGCGGGGAGGGGGTGGTTGTCTTGGGCGCCATGTGCCTTTGGGCTGGCACTGCACAAGAGAGGGCCTTTTTGGTGGCAGCCCCATGATTATGGAACAGCCTCCCTTGGGAAGTGTGCCTGGCCCCCTTACCTTTGATCTTTAGGAGGCAGCTTGAAGACATTTTTAAGACTGCATTTGATTTTAAAAATTGTGGTTTTAAATTTTGGGTTTTGTGTATTTTTGTACACAATTGTATGTATATTGTAAGCCACCTTGAGTTCCATAAGGCAGAAAGGCAGCTAAGAAATGTTTTGAAATAAACAAACAAATAAAATTGTATTGAAACTAAGTGAATTTAGGATTGAAGCTGCGTTTTCTCATTGTTAATAAGGATGACCACAGAATCCTATTAGGAGGGATTTTGCAAAAGTTAAGTACTCAGAGGACGCAAATTTTGTGCACTTTCATGAACAGGTATGATTCGAGCTGTCTTGTCTTTACATTTTTTTGGTGTGGGGGTTGAGGTCTTGCAATCTCTGGCTATGTGCTGCATAGCTTTTAAGCTTAGAATGGTTCATCTTTAAACGGACCTCACAACTGGGCAGACATGTGGCTTTTTAATGTTCAGTTGGTTTAGTTAGAAGAGTTCCTCAGCTGGGTATTAATTAACAGCATGTAATACAATCTCTGGTGAATAGTTGTCTATGTTTGGTCCGGCACCAAATGTTTGTTCTGTAAGGAGCCACTTCATACAAGTATTGGGCTTCTGGTCAGAGTTCCGAAATTCTGGCTCACGATACACCATTCATATGCAACTGTATCTGTGTTGCTTTCTTAAACCTTTCTGGGGCATGTTATTGCAAAAATAGTTGCTCGGATGTACAGGTGTGGTGGTGGTAACCTCATATTAAGTGCCTAGTTGCAGGCAGCTCTCTTTCCTGTGGATTCCAAGCAATTCCTGTCATCGGTGCCTGAGTGCACTGGATCAGTGCTGGATTAAACCCTGTGGAGGCCCCCAGGCCATCGAAATCTCGCCCCCCCCCTTACAAATTATCTCAGAGTTGGAGCGCCCGCCTCGCCACCCATGGCCACTGCTGCACCTGCAGGCACCTTCTTAAAAGCCCGTTTTACTAAGCTGCGGGGGAGAGACAAAGAGAGGCAAACTTGGCGACGACACCAGCAGTAGCCGCACCAGGCAAGTCAGGCAAAAACTCAGTTGCTGGCTGCGCATGCAGGCTGGGAGGGCTGCATGCTTAAGGAGGAAACTCAGGGGTGGGGGGGGAGAAAGCCATCCTGGGGCCCCTAAAGGTGTGGGGGCCCATAGGCCAGTGCCTACTTGGCTTAATTGTTAATCCAGCCCTGCACTGGATCAAAGCAAAGATGCATTCACTCGCTGACTTTTCCCACTCTGTTACAATTCCAGCAGTCCTTGTGGCTGCATAGCCCTGAAGATTTCTGTCTGACACAATGCATTCCATGGCCACTGTCCTTCAGGCAAACCAAGCTGGGGGATTCTGTGGTGGTGCTGAAGAACATTGGTCCAGAAAACCAGTTTCCACATTGAACCTTTAAAGCCCTATGTGGTCAAGGGCCTGCTTATCTATGGGATCGCCTTTCTCCATATGTTCCCCAGGGACCACTGTGTTCAGGGACACAAAATCTACTATCTGTCCCCGGGCCAAGGGAGGCCAGATTGTGCTCTACACGGGCTAAGGCCTTCTCAGTGGCAGCACCAACAATGTGGAATGCCCTCCCAGAGGCCATAAGGGCCCTGTGGGATCTCTCCCTATTCCGCAGGGTCCGTAAAACTGAATTATTTCGACAGGCCTTTAATATCTAAATGGGTGAAAACTGTCACCTTACACTGCTAAGCGGCATCACTCATGAGGAATTATGATTGCCATAGGATCACTGTCAGAAGGAAGTTATGATCCCGCCAATATTGAAGTTTTGAGCAGTGCCATGAGTTTTTTTTTTTATCGTTTTAAATTGTACTCTTAAAATTGTTTTAAATTGACTGTTAGCCACTCTGAGACTGCTTGCGGAGAGGGCAGGATAAAAATCTAAATAAATAAATAAAGCAGCAGGCCACTGTTTGAATCTCCAAATGGATGCAGCAGTGTTCCAGTTTTGTGCATAAATTTGTGAAAGATCTGAACATTGTGAAATTCTCTACACATATACCGCAAGTTCTTCAAGACGCTCCCTGGAGGAAGGACCTGGTGGTCCAAAACGGGCTTTACAGTGCTTGCTGTCCGCTGGAGCTCTTTTTGGATTCATGTCTTGGATTTAGTTATGATTTGGACTTTATATAAATATATATGAGCCCAGTGGTGCAGAGTGGTAAAGCTGCAGTATTGCAGTCAGAGTCTTCTGCTCACAACCTGAGCTCGATCCCAGCAGAAGCTGGTTCAGGCAGCTGGCTCAGGTTGACTCAGCCTTCCATCCTTCCGAGGTCAGTAAAATGAGTACCCAGCTTGCTGGGGGAAAAGTGTAGATGACAGGGGAAGGCAATGGCAAACCACCCTGTAAAAAGTCTGCCATGAAAACATTGTGAAAGCAACGTCATCCCAGAGTCAGAAACGAATGGTGCTTGCACAGGGGACTACCTCTGCGCCACGGGGCTCTTATATATATGCACATGCGGTATATAAAATGATGAGGTTGCTGAATGGCACTTATTTTCTTGTATAAATCACATTTTGTAAATATATTTTTCACAGAGTGGTTTGGATTTATTTGGTTGCAACTTCATTCCTCGGTGTAGCCTATTGTGTATCTAATCCCCAGGTGGGGGCAGGGGATCCCCTGGTTTGGAGGCTGTCCCCTTGCTTCAGAGTCATCAGAAAGTGGGGGGAGGGGAGGGGAATGTCTGCTGGGAACTCTTATTATTCCCTATGGAGACTTATTCCCATAGGAAATAATGGAGAATTGATCTGTGGGTATCTGGGGCTCTGAGGAGGCTGTTTTCTGATGTAGAGGCACCAGATTTTCAGTATAGCATTCTGTGCTTCTCCCCAAAATACCCCCCAAGTTTTAAAAAGATTGGACGAGGGTGTCCAATACTATGAGCCCCAAAAGAAGGTACCCCTATTATTCATTATTTTCTATGAAAGGAAGACATTTTAAAAGGTGTGCCGTCCCTTTAAATGTGATGGCCAGAACTCCCTTTGGAGTTCAATTATGCTTGTCACAACCTGGCTCCACCCCCAAAGTCTCCTGGCCCCACCCCAATGTCTCCTGGCTCCACCCCTGATGTCTCCTGGCTCCACCCCCAAAGTCCCCAGATATTTCTTGAATTGGACTTGACAACCCTAGTTTTGGCGGGAGCGGGGAGGCTTCTGACTCGTCCTCTTTGCTCTGAGATAAGAGATTATAAACTTGGCGAGCGTTCTCATAAAAGGATTGTAATGTTTGCCTTGGGATTCCAGAAAAGGCAATCATTCCCATCAGGTGTTGCTTCAGACTGATGGCCTCCTTGATGAACCATTAGCTTCTCTGAGAACCAGGCCTGAGGCACAGGAGAGAGAGAGATCGGAGCAGTAGCCCAAGGTGCAGGTGGCCTTTTTAAACAGATCGCAGTGGTTGGTTTGCAGTTTGCAGCTTTGTAGTTTGTTTGCTCTCTAACGGTTTTATGCAACTGGTAACAGAGGCTGCCCGCAGCTTCACAGTCTGCACTGTCCTCAATGAAGTGGCCGCAGGAGCGTGCTTGCAGGCTGTCTGACGTTTGCAAGAATGGAACAATAGAGGGCGCCAGAAGATGGACCTTGCTTTCCTTTTCTTTGGAGATCTTTTTTCCAAACTCTCCCAGAGAAGAAGAAGAAGATGATGATGATATTGGATTTATATCCGACCCTCCACTCCAGATCTCAGAGTGACTTACAATCTCCTTTATCTTCCTCCCCCACAACAGACACCCTGTGAGGTAGATGAAGATATTGGATTTATATCCCGCCCTCCACTCCGAAGAGTCTCACAGCGGCTCACAATCTCCTTTACCTTCCTCCACCCAACAGACACCCTGTGAGGTAGATGAAGATATTGGATTTATATCCCGCCCTCCACTCTGAAGAGTCTCAGAGCGGCTCACAACCTCCTTTATCTTCCTCCCCACCACAACAGACACCCTGTGAGGTAGATGATGATATTGGATTTATATCCCGCCCTCCACTCCGAAGAGTCTCAGAGCGGCTCACAATCTCCTTTACCTTCCTCCCCCACAACAGACACCCTGTGAGGTGGGTGGGGCTGGAGAGGGCTCTCCCAGAAGCTGCCCCTTCAAGGACAACCTCTGCAAGAGCTATGGCTGACCCAAGGCCATCCCAACAGGTGCAAGTGGGGGAGTGGGGAATCAATCCTGGTTCTCCCAGATAAGAGTCCGCGCACTTAACCACTACACCAGACTGGCTCTCAGAAATGGGCTGGATAGTGCTCTTAAAGTATTCCTTTGTACCAAGTTTCACAGCAGCCAAAACAGGTTGAGGAGTTTTAATTCATTATGAATCAGAAGTTCAGCAGCACCTTTATGGTGCTGTCAAAGTGCTGTCAAGTTGCATCTGAGTTATGGCGAACCCAGTCGGTTTTTCAAGGCAAGAGACGTTCAGAGGTGGTTAGCCGTTGCCTGCCTCTGCATAGCAACCTTGGTCTTCCTTGGTGGTCACTCATCCAAATAGAAACCAGAGCTGACCCTGCTTAGCTTCCAATATCTGACAAGATTGGGTTGGCCTGGGCTATCTAGATCACAGCTCTTTAAGACTCACAGCACTTATTTCCAGGGGTGGAATTGTTGTAGGAGCTCCTTCGCATTTTAGGCCACATCCCTTGATGTAGCAAATCCTCCAAGAGCTTACAAGGCTCTTTTTTGTAAGCTCTTGGAGGATTGGCTACGTCAGGGGTATGTGGCCTAATATGCAAAGGAGCTCCTGCTAGGATTCCACCCCTGCTTATTTCAATATGAGCTTTTATGAGTCACGCCTCACTTCCTCTGTTTTAATTCATCACTGCCTTTGTGATAAAAGGTAGTTGCAAAAAAGGCTGTCTTTCAACTTAGCCTAGCTCAAAAAATGGCCTTTTACCTTGAGAAGGCTGATTTGACCTTCTAAATCTATGCCACAGAGACATTGAGACTAGATTACTGTAATGCGTTGTTCATTGGTCTCCCTTAAAAATCAATTTGGAAACTCCAGTTGGTGCAGAATGCTAGAGCAGGAGCTAGATAGAGCAAGCAGCAGACGTGGACTATTGCACCCTTCTTAAATCTTCGTTCGCGAAGCCAAGCCGAGAGAGAGAGAGAGATTACTCCCATTCTGCAGTCACTCCATTAGTTGCCCATCAGTTGCTGGGCTAAATTTAAGGTCAACTATCACATAAAAAGCTCTTCATGGCCTTGGGCCCACATATTTGCAAGACTGCCACTCTGCTCTACCACATCTGGTTCGCTCATCCGAGCAGGTCATTCTGCAGGTTCCCAGACTGAGTGGGGGTTCCCCCGCCCAGAAGGTTCCAACCTGCTGGCTCACAGTGATGTCATCACACTGACGACATCGCGTGCCGGCCGCTCTAGGAGCTTCTGGAAAAACTCTTTGTGTTTTTTTGAACGCTCTAGCAATTTGGGAGGGAAAACTCTATGGTACCAGGAGGCTGCGGGGGACTTGGACAGGAGGCTGCAGGGGACTTGGCAATTCTACTGCAGGTGCTAACCTGCAAATGGGCAAAGTCATAGATGTGCCTTCTCTGTCGTGGCCCCTGCCTTGTGGAATGGCTTGTCTGAGGAGATCAGGAAGGCTTCTGCTTTCCTTTGAGCCAATTTGGTGCAGTAGTTAAGTGTGTGGACTCTGGGAGACTCCAGGTTTGATTCCCCACTCCCCACATGCACCTGCTGATGTGGCCTTGAGTCAGTCACAAGTTCTTGCAGAGCTGTTCCTTTCAAGAGCAGTTTCTGTCAGAACTCTCTCAGCTCCATCTACCTCACAGGGTGTCAGTTGTAGGGAGGGGAAGGAAAGGAGACTGTAAACTGCTTTGACTCCTTCGAGTAGTAAAGGGCAGGGTATAAATCCAATCTCTTCTTCTGGCTTTTTGAAAACTGTGGCTTCTCTACACAGTGATGGGCATATGAACATATGAAGCTGCCTTATACTGAATCAGACCCTTGGTCCATCAAAGTCAGTATTGTCTACTCAGACTGGCAGCGGCTCTCCAGGGTTTCAAGCTGAGGTTTTTCACGCCTATTTGCCTGGACGCTTTTTAGTTGGAAGTGCCAGGGATTGAACCTGGGACCTTATACTTACCAAGCAGATGCTCTGCCACCGTCCCTCCCCTTTTCTACACAGGCAATACGGTAGCACTGCACTGCACAAAACACTTCACAGATTTATTTAAATCAATTATTTGGGACTGTGGTGTATATTATTGTGTACATTTGCTGTCAGTTGGATCCTGTTATTCAATTTTGCATCATTTAATGTGTCACATTAACACCTGTGCTTTGCTTCAGTTCTCCTTTCTAGGCATCTGGTTGGTTCAACAAGCCAAAACCTATTTCTTTGTTTACTGAATGTTCCATCATGTTGATTATCTTGACTCACTTTGCAGTCTGCCTAGAGTCCCAGTGAGAGTACGAATAATGTGAATAAACAAATAAAATGTTTCATATATACCCTACCTTTCTCCCCAACCCTCAGTGTCTGCCTTGGCTAGTTCATCTGCAACCCCCCCCCCTCCTATTTTGGGTTTGACTCCTAGATGTTGATCTCCCACTAAGGATACCAGCCTCCAGGTGGGGAAAAACGTAGGAGGCTGTGAAAAATTACTGTACAAAGAACAACTGCAACTCGTGTAACACAGCTTAATACAAGAATTGCACACGCTCCACAAACAACATATCAGTGCTCAATCGCACTCTGCAATATATTGAGTATTTATGTATTGCAGAGTGCGATTAAGCACTGATATGTTTGTGGAGAGCATGTAATTCTGGTATTAAGCTGTATTACACGAGTTGCAGTTGTTTTTTGCACAGTAATTTTTCACAGCCTCCTACGTTTTTCTCAACCTTGGCTGTAGTTTCCCTTGTTTGGTTGCCAAGCCTCCAGGTGGGGCCTGGAGATCCTCTGGAATTTCAGCTCATCTCCAGACTGCAGAGATCAGTTTCCCTAGAGAAAATGGATGCTTTGGAGGGTGGACTCAATGGCATTGTGCCCCACTGAGGTCCCCGTCTTCCCCAGACTCCATCCCCAAATCCACAGGAGTTTCCCAAGCTGGATCTGACAATCCTATGCTCCCCTGTCCCTTGCTGGTGACCAAGGGGGACACGGCAGCCCTACTCAGCACCCTCAAATAGAGATGTCATAAATGTCACTTTGGTTTTTTATAACTTAAATTTTATTATTTAAGGGACGATGGGACGGTGGCTCAGTGGTAGAGCATCTGCTTGGGAAGCAAAAGATCCCAGGTTCAATCCCTGGCATCTCCAAAAAAAGGGTCCAGGCAAATAGGTGTGAAAAACCTCAGCTTGAGACCCTGGAGAGCCACTGCCAGTCTGAGAAGACAATACTGACTTTGATGGACCAAGGGTCTGCTTCAGTATAAGGCAGCTTCATATGTTCATATTACGTTTTAAATCACAGCTTCCAACTTATAGAACAAAAAAGAAGAAAATAATAATACCAAGAGTAACTTCAGGTTCAGCAGCCCCGTGGCACAGAGTGGTAAAGCTGCAGTACTGCAGTCGGAGCCCTCTGCTCACGAACTGAGTTCAGTCTTTGCGGAAGCTGGGTTCAGGTAGCCGGCTCCAGGTTGACTCAGCCTTCCATCCTTCCGAGGTCAGTAAAATGAGTACCCAGCTTGCTGGGGGGGAAGTGCAGATGATTGGGGAAGGCAATGGAAAACCACCCTGTAAAAAGTCTGCCATGAAAACGTCGTGATGCGACATCACCCCAGCACAGGGGGGCTACCTTAACTTCAGGCTCATGCAGTAAACATTACATCTAGTTCAACATTTACTGTTTTCATAGATAATTGTTCACATAGGATGCATCAATAAAACATAAAGTCTAAATATTTTATTGGCATTGAAGAGACATTGTCGCTTTTTTCATTAACATATTGAAAAAAAAATCAAACCACTTTTCAAGAAAGTTATTCTTTACGGAAGGGTTATCATTTTGAAGAACCTGAGAAGCGAGCTTATCATTAACTACAATGTCCCATATCTTGTTGAACCAATGTCTAACCGCAGGCATGGTTTTTGATTTCCAACTCGGAGCTAAAATCATTTTACCTGCTAATAAAAACAAAAGCGATTAAATCAGCTTTCGATTTGAGCTGCGGACTACTACTTGTCGCTTGGTTTATCGGCCTGTGATTGTCAGAAACGTGGAGTTCACAAGAAGTGTTCTTCAGAAATAAATGTGGTTAAATGTGGTTGTCAGAAGCATTGAGTTCAGAAGAAATGTTCTTCAGAAATAAATGTAGTTAAATTCAAAGGAAAGACTTAGCCTTGCTCTTGTGTAACTAACAAGAAGTCAAGAGGCCCACTCTAATAGTACGCTTATTACTATTCCTTTGGACTTATTTTTCCCCCTTGCTTTGAGCTGACTTGGTATTCACTTCCTAATCTCTTCTTCCCGTGAAACCAATTACGCCTGCGGTGGATGGTCGCTGTCTGCACAGCTCTTAACTCTCAGGAAAGAAGGTACCTGTTGCTTCGCTCATTGTGTCCCCAGCTCTGTTCCTTCTTAGCACTGCTGGAATTCTGCCATTAGGGGTAAGCAGTTGGGGCAAAAGGCAGGACTGGGGGCGCAGTTAGTTGTTTCTCACTGCGATTGTGAATTTGAAGGCGTGCCGACGGCATCCAGGTTGGAAGGCAGCTACCCTAAAACCAGGACACTCTTGGGTGGATTTGTAAATTCTTGTAAGGAAAGCTTTTGTGGGGCTGAAATTCAGGCTAACGTGAGCTGGAACAGTTAGGCTTGTTTCATGTTTGCTTCTATGAAGTCACAAATTGCTTCCTGTTCTCACCAACTTTCAACTTTTGTGGTGGGTTTTTTTCATAGTGTTTAGATGCTTTTCTTCCTGAACTTTGGACTGGATTCCATGGATGATCATTGTCCTCAAAATTTAATTTTGTTCATTTGTTAATTTGATTATACCCTGCATTTCTCCTCAGTGGGGACTCAAAGAGGCTTACATAATTCACCTCTCCTCCATTTTATAATCACAACAGCCCTGTGAGGTAGGTTAGACTGAGAGTGTATGACTGGCCCAGGGTTGCTGGTGAGCTTCCATGGGCACAAGTAGGGGTTATAGGGTTGCCAGGTCTGACTCAAGAAATATTTGGGGACTTTGGGGGTGGAGCCATGACCCAGTTTGTTGTGCTTAACCGCGCAGACTCTTATCTGGAGAACCGGGTTTGATTCCCCATTCCTCCACTTGCAGCTGCTGGAATGGCCTTGGGTCACCCATAGCTCTCGCAGAGTTGTCCTTGAAAGGGCAGCTTCTGTGAGAACTCTCTCAGCCCCATCTACCTCACAGGGTGTGTGTTGTGGGGGGGGAGGTAAAGGAGATTGTAAGCTGCTCTGAGACTATGAGATTCAGAGTATAAGGCGGGTATAATTCCAATATCATCATCATCTTCTAGGCTTCCCAATCCCCAGGTCCCAGCGAGGGATCCCCCATTCTTACAGGCTCCCCCTCCCCCCCAGCCAGCTGGCCGGCAGGGGAAGCCCCGCCCCCACAGTCACCATGTACCTTTAGAGCTCCAGCAGGTTTAGAAACCTGCAAACAGGTCCATTTTTAAAATGTGTACCTTTAAAGCTGAGCAGGAAACAGGAAGCACTTCATGAAAAAGGATCAGTAACAGTTTCATCAGAGAACAGCCCCTCCCTTTGTTTTGCTTTCATTTTCAGAGCAAGTAAAGTTGTGCAGGAACCAATCTCAGTAAGTGTTTGAGTGTGTGAGAGAGGGAGGGGGCAGGGGATTCCCTGGTTTGGAGGCCCTCCTCCCGCTTTAGAATTTGGGGGAGGGGAGGGAAATGTCTACTGGGCACTCTGTTATTCCCTATGGAGAATGATTCCCATAGGGAATAATGGGGAATTGATCTGCGGGTATCGGGGGCTTTGGGGGGGGCTGTTTTTTGAGGTAGAGGCACCAAATTTTTAGTATAGTATCTAGTGTCTCTCCCCAAAATACACCTCAAGTTTCAAAACGATTGGGTCAGGGGGTCCAATTTTATGAGCCCTAAAAGAAGGTGCTCCTATCCTTCATTATTTCCTATGGAAGGAAGGCTTTTAAAAAGGTGTGCTGTCCCTTTAAATGTGATGGCCAGAACTCCCTTGGAGTTCAATTACGCTTGTTACACCCTTGTTCCTGGCTCCACCCCCCATGTCTCCTGGCTCCACCCCCAAAGTCCCCAGATATTTCTTGAATTGGACTTGGCAACCCTATCTTCTTCTTCAAGGTCGTGACAAGCATGATTGAACTCCGAAGGGAGTTCTGGCCATCACATTAAAGGGACTGCGCACCTTTTAAATGCCTTCCCTCAATTTGGAAATAATGAAGGATATGGGGCACTTTCTTTTGGGGATTCATAAAATTGGCCCCCCTGGTCCAAACTTCTTTGGGTGTTTTGAGGAGAGGCTCCAGATGCTATGCTGAAAAGTTGGTGCCTCTACCTCAACAACTAGCCCTCCCAGAACCCCTGATACCCACAGATGGATTCTCCATTATACCCTATGGGAACCAGTCTCCATAGGGAATAATGGAATGCCTAGCAGACATTTCCCTCCCCCCTTGCTTTCCGATAACCCTGAAGTGGGGGGAAGGCCTCCAAACTGGGGGATCCCCTGCCCCCAACTGGGGATTGGCAACCCTAGGAGGTTAGAACTTGGTCTTCCAGATACTAGTTTGAGACTCTTAACGACTACACCAGAAGGACTTTTTGCTGGCTCTCCCACCTATGCTGTTCCAGGGGAGACTCGCCTCTCAGGAGCAGCATTGGGGGAGGCATTTGCGCACCAGCAAGGCAGGAAAGCAAGAAAGTTATGTTCTTTGGCCAGAAATTTCTTCTGCCCGTGAAAATCCTCCACCGGATCCAGCCCCATATTTTGACTTACCCACGGTACTGTTAAATTTAAGGACCGAGTAGCCCACATGGTTTCCCCAAATAAACCTCAAATATTTGGGATTGTTGCAAGTGCGTTATATATATATAGCACATAGCATCATTAAAACTATGCTCTGAGCCTGTTTGTGAGAAGTACAGGCTAAAAACTGAACCAATCTATCATGGGTGGGGGTGGGGGTGGTGGAACACAGTGAAGAGCTGGAGACGAAAGAGAAAATTTTGAGCCACAGCCAGAGGCGAGCAAAGAGGGACTCAGCTAGGCATGCCAGCCTCCAGGGGTGGAATTCTATTAGGAGCTCCTTTGCATATTAGACCACACACCCCTGATGTAGCTGATCCTCCAAGAGCTTACGAAAAGGAGCCTTGTAAGCTCTTGGAGGATTGGCTACATCAGGGGCTGTGGCCTAATATGCAAAGGAGCTCCTAATAGAATTCCACCCCTTCCAGTGGAACCTGGGGATCCCCTGGTATTGCAGCTCATCTCCAGACTACAGAGATCAGTTCCCCTGGAGAAAATAGATGCTTTGGAGGGCGGATTGTATGGCATTGCCTTTCCCAGGCTCCATTCCCAAAGCTCCAGTTTTCCAACCTGGATCTGGTAATCCTACCTCCCCATCCCCCGCCAGTGGGCAAAGGAGACCTGGCAACCCTGTGCCTGGCATTATTAAAACAACACAACTCTTCTGGGTTGGGTTTTTTTTTTTGTTCCTTTTGTTTTCCCTGACTTGTGTGGCTGTGTCAAAAGCGCTCTTTTTTGAAATGCGAACCCCTGTTCCAAGGTAAAGTATGAAGGCGTACCTTTTTTGTGCGAAGTAAAAAAAGGATTTCCGTTTCACAATAGGCTGCGCGGCACTCCTGCGGTGTCTGGGCTTTGTCTTTATCCAGCTGATTCTAATGGCAACTAATGAGATTATTACAGTGTTGTGCAGTTGCGTGTCAACCTGAGTATGTAATCTAATTCACTTCACTCTGTCGCTTGCTTACAATAGACTTTTATTTCTTCCTGTTGCTGTTTGGGGCTGTCTGTCGTCAGAACCCGCCATCATCTAAACCAGGGGTGGCCAAACTTGCTTAACATGTTTTAATGCTTGTTTATGTTTGATTCGATTTCTACCCCGCCCTCCCCGCCGAGGCATAAGAGCCACACAGAATAAATGTCAGATGTTTGAAAGCCTCAAGAAGTGAACGTCAGAGGCTTGAGAGCTGGAAGGGAAGGAGGGAGGGAAGAAGGGAGGGAGATATGGAAAGAAAGCAACTTTAACTTTAAATGCATTCTCCAAGCTGCTGGCTGGCTTGGCTTGGCAAAGTGATTTAAAGAGATAAATGCCTTCTCCAAGCTGGCTGATAAGACGGTGGGGGCTTTGAGAGCCACATTATATGTGTGAAAGAGCCACAAGTGGCTCCCGAGACACAGTTTGGCCACCCCTAGACTTTTCCCACATGGATTGTTTGCCCTGGGTTCTCTGCTGTTGGGAAGTGGGTTTTTGCCCTCCTTCACAACAGCATCATGGTGCATTTGTGCACCTCCTGGGAGTGGGGGGCGGGATATAAATCCAATATCTTCTTCTTCTTCTTCTTCTTCTTCTTCTTCTTCTTCTTCTTCTTCTTCTTCTTCTTCTTCTTCTTCTTCTTCTTCTTCTTCTTCTTCTTCTTCTTCTTCTTCTTCTTCTTCTTCTTCTTCTTCTTCTTCTTCTTCTTCTTCTTCTTCTTCTTCTTCTTCTTCTTCTTCTTCTTCTTCTTCTTCTTCCCTGGCCTTTCTCTTGTCTCGTTCAGACTGCTTTGCTATGAAGTTTTGGGAAAGGTCTTAGCAAAGCCCTGGATGGATATGTAGTCAGGGAAAGCTAGAATTTGCCCAGTTTGTACAGCAATGATTTCCCCTGCCCCAGTCCACTGCTGACACCAGACTTAAAAAAAATATATCAGTTGAATATCATTTTTATAATGATATAATGTGTCCATTGGTTTCTCTGAATTCCCAGTTCTTTTTTAAAAAGTCCCTAGCCCTTTTTGTTGTGAAGATAGCACCTTTCTCCTTCAATCTCCACAACTAAAGGGGATGGAGCAGGGGTCCCCAATGTGATATCCACCAACGCCTTTCCTGATGCCCACATCTTTCGTGATGCCCACCAAGAAAAGTGGACTGGGAATTTTTCTGGGCAAGTCTTCCAGTTGACCACTAGAGAAGAAGAGATTGGAGTTATACCCTGCCCTTCACTACCTGAAGGAATTTCAGAGTGGCTTACAATCTCTTTTCCCTTCCCCTCCACACAACAGACACCCCTATGAGGCAGGTGGAACGGAGAGAGCTCTCAGAGAACTGCTGTTGAGAGCAGCTCTGACTGAGAGAACTGTGCCTGACCAAAGGTCACTCCAGCAACTGCATGTGGAGGAGTGGGGAATCAAACCTGGTTCTCTCAGGTAAGAGTCCACGCACTTAACCACTATGCCAAACTGAGATTTGCTTGGCTGTGCAGATTTTTAGAAACATTGCTCTGACAGCAGCTGCCGCCACAGCACAAAGATTTTCACTATGTGACTGGAGATGTGCCTCTTGCAACAGCTATTTTTTGGCAGCCATTTTGTGGTTTTGCGTACTATGGTGTGTCAGAATGCCAAAGGGCCAACAGGCTCTAAAAAGGTTGGGGAGCCCTGGGCTAAAGACTTACTTTTTAAAATGAAAGCTGGGAATTCAGGGAACATGATACATGTATTGTTGTAACGATACTGAGTTGCAGATTTTTTTTTAAAAAGGTCCTACTGGTCATTGAGGGTGGTAGTCACTGTTAGAAGACTGGGGAAGCAAAAATTGGGGAGAAACTGGTATGTGGAAGCCCTGTTGCCACTGTGGCAGCAGTGAGGAAACCCAGAAGTCTGTCTCTGTGTTGAAAACACTCTGGTACTGTGAAAGATAGAGCCGCTTTTTGGATAAATATATGGAGCAGAGGTCCGTCAGCTGCTATTAGCCACAAGGAATAAAAAGAACATTCTGTCTGGAGCAGTGATGTTCTGTATTCTTGGTGTTTGGGAGGGGGGGGGGCAACAGTGGGCACGCTTCTGGGGTTCTGATCATGCTGGTGGACCTCCTGATGGCACCTTGGTTTTGATCACTGTGTGACAGTGTTGCATTGGTTGGGCCATTGGCCTAATCCAACATGGCTTCTCTTATGTTCTTGTTCTTATGCTTTTCACCTTTTTTTTATAAAAGGCCTTACGGGACTAATGAAGGACTGGGCATAATCTGGTGGAATAGTACCTTCAGAAACTTCAGGAAATAAAATTTCTTCTTATCTTACTATTCTTCTAATTTAGTGTTATTGAACAGATCAAAATCCAACCCTCTGTCAGACAATCACCACAGCTAAATATTTAGCAACTGCTAAAGTGGTTTTCCAGTCCTCATCTATAAGGAAAAACTGGGCAGTTTTTTTAGAGGATAAATTTGCCTAACTTATTAAGAGGAAGGACAAATACCTTTCTGTCAGATTTCACAGTTTGATAAAATATGTTCTAAGGATTCAAGGTGACCAGTTACAAACTCTGTCCAGATACTATACTTCCGGTATAGGCGAGGGAAAAGAATTTAACTGAGCGAATTTAACTGAGCATGAATACTCTTCTATAATGAGGGATTGTTAGGAGGAAATAAAATTACGGTGCTGACCTTAAGATAAAGATTTTTTTTCTCCTTTTAGTTTTCTGCTGTGAGCTCCACAGTATAGCTTTGTCACTATAACCATGTATTCCACTGCTAAAACTACCCAGCCTAAGAACTTTGACAGGTTTCTACAGACCTTTTCTTTTTTGGGAATTGTTAGCGCCTGTAGATAAAAGTGTAATCTTGAGGTTTCAGAAGGCACTGTCTGACAGTAAAATGGACAGCAATTCTGACAGGCTGTGTAGTGGTTAGAATGTCTGACCAGAACCAAGGTCGACCCTAAACTGTCTGGCACTCTAGGCAAGGCTAGCTTCTTGTGCCCCCCCCCCCCACTAATAACATCACTGAGTCACATGGGGGTGCCCAATTTGGCACCCCCAGAAGGCCGGTGCCATAGGCAATTGCCTCGTTTGCTTAGTGGCAGGGCTGGCCCTGACTAGAACCAGCAAGGTCTGGGTTCAAAGCCCCACTTGTCATGAAACTGACTGGATGACCTTGGGCCAGTCACTCTCTTAACCTAGCCTACCTTGCAGGGTTGCTGTGAGGTTAAATTGGAAAAGGGCAGAACCATGTATGCCGTTATTCCCTGTGTATGCATTGGTATATAAGAAATAGCCCTATTCACAAAGGAGAAGCATCAAGATTCTCTAGCGCAGCCCGCATGACTGCTCATTAATTTCATTGAGTGCCCACAAGACCTTGTATTGTGAGAAAGGGAGGAAAGTACTTCTTTCTAGGTTCTCTATTCCATGCATAATTTCGTAAACGTCCAAATTATCACTGTAAGATCATCAACACTCTGTTATAAGTTTATGACCTTGGGGATGCAGCCTGGAAAAAATGTAATTTACTTGGTATTCCAATCAGCCATTGTTTTCCGTGTCTGATAAGCCGGCCAAAAGTCATCTAGGCCAACCAGAGTCTCATATGTTCACATCACAACAGGCTGCTCGCTTATCTCGTGGTAGAAGCAAAGGCAGCTGCCAATCAAGAAAACTTTTAGCTGATTTAGGCAAGAGGTTAATCGAGTAGCTCATAATTTGCATGCTATCAATACTTGGATAGAGATCACCTTTTTAATTTGTGATTTAATCATAAAACCGATCGTTGCCACTTTCGATGTTCTCTGTCATTTCTTGTGGTAGTTATTTTGCAGAACCCCATCACTCACTTTTTAAAAAAGCAAATGAGCCATCGATTCACAGCCTATTAGTCTAAAATCTGTCCTCACCAACTAATCAACTGAAACTTAATCTTTCCTCACTTCGTTTAGCTTTCCATCCCTCATTATGGGAAGGGCATTGGAATTCCGTCATCATCCAAGTTTCTCTCCCTTGCTTACCTCTCCCTGTAGACAAGAGAACAACTTTTCCCATTGTCAAATGTTTTCTCTTGCTTTGTTGGGGAAACACTGGAGCATCCAAGCCCAGCAGTGGCCAAACAGAACATCCGTTCATTGGAGCATGATCCCATGTTTTCACTTTAAAAATTTTTTTTTAAAAAAACCTTTATTGATCAATACACAACATACAACAGACAAACATCTGTAACTAACATACAACGTTTTCCTCTAACCATTATCCTCTTACACACCGTCAATCCACCACCACCCTTCCACCCATCCATACAAGGAGCTTGAAAGGCTTATCAATATACAGTTTCTATGTTCTCATAACAAATCCCATACTTTTAGCCCATACATATATTGCTTCCCATGTCTCTCTACATTCTTGCAAATTTCCATCCCGTAGCCTCGTAGTCAAAGTATCCAATTCAGCGGCTTCAAATAGTTTTAATAGAAATTCTTCTCTATCAGGTATTTTGGCAATCTTCCAATATTTTGCATATAAAATTCTAGCAACCGTGACTATATGGAGTAATAATTTTTCACTGTTTTGGAGATGTTTTCACTTTTAAAACTAGGTTTTGTTCTGTGAAATAACAAAATGCTGCCAAGCACCAAGAAAAAGGGAGGGAGACCTCGCTAGATACAAAAGAAACAAGGACAAGAGTGAAACAAGATTATTTTGGCAATCCAGAATAAGGAACCTATTAATCCATACAATAAATCAGGGGTGGCCAACGGTAGCTCTCCAGATGTTTTTTGCCTACAACTCCCATCAGCCCCAGCAAGCATGGCCAATGGCTGGGGCTGATGGGAGTTGTAGGCAAAAAAAACATCTGGAGAGCTACTGTTGGCCACCCCTGGAATAAACAGATGTCTGGAACATATGGTGGTGGAAAGTTTTGTCAGATTGCAGCTGGTTTTTGGAGACCCTCAAGACAAGAGACGAATAGAGGTGGCTTGTCTAGTACTAATCAGGGCTGAGGTGGAACAAATTGTGAGGTACCCTCTCAGGAAGTTCTCTTAACAATTTGGTAGCCTCCCTCAAGGCAGCTAGTTTGCTATAAAGAATCCAGCTTCAGACCCGGTGGGGGGGCACTACCTGAAGAAGTTGTTCAAGAACCACATGCCACACTAGCTTCTTTTCCCCTCCATTGTCAGCCTGAGCCCTTAGAGTCATCACTAAGCCTCTTGGTTCTCAGACTTTTAAAAGAGAAGGGAGTGGAATGTCTGCTGGCAGGTCACATAGTGATCTAAGATGGCCGCTTTCAGTCTGTCACGATCAGCCCTGTCTTCTTTGGGAAGAGCCTTAAGTGTTGCCTGAGCTTCCCCTGTCAAGTACAGGCCTATTACGAAAGCCTACCTGTCCTTGGGCAAAACCGCTGCCTCTGTTATCCTCTCAAAAGCTTCTGAGTATTCATCCAGATCATCTCAGGTCCTAGTTTTGTTAGTGGCACACAGGGGTGGTGCCCCTGATCCAAAGCTGCAGCCTCCAGTTCAGCCAGCCTGGTGTTTTATGAAGCCTGTCCCACCTCCGAGGCATGACAAATCTTTTACCAGGGTGGCCTGTGCTTCTTGTTGTTGCTAAGTAACCTCATGTAGGAGGCACTCCTGGTGCTCTATAACCACTGTCCAAATTGGGTAGAATCCATACTGGGCATGACAACATCCCTGGTTTCCTGTTCAGTGGCCTATAGGGTCTCTCCCTCTTTTGGTGAGGTAAAAAGGTAGAAGAAGAAGAAGATATTGGATTTATATCCTGCCCTCCACTCCGAAGAGTCTCAGAGCGGCTCACAATCTCCTTTATTTTCCTCCCCCACAACAGACACCCTGTGAGGTAGATGAAGATATTTGATTTATATCCCGCCCTCCACTCTGAAGAGTCTCAGAGCGGCTCACAATCTCCTTTACCTTCCTCCCCCACAACAGACACCCTGTGAGGTGGGTGGGGCTGGAGGGGGCTCTCACAGCAGCTGCCCTTTCAAGGACAACCTCTGCCAGAGCTATGGCTGACCCAAGGCCATGCCAGCAGGTGCAAGTGGAGGAGTGGGGAATCAAACCCGGTTCTCCCAGATAAGAGTCCGCACACTTAACCACTACACCAAACTGGCTCTCAGGCCTGATTAAGAAGAAGAAGATGATATTGGATTTATATCCCGCCCTCCACTCCGAAGAGTCTCAGAGCGGCTCACAATCTCCTTTACCTTCCTCCCCCACAACAGACACCCTGTGATGTGGGTGGGGCTGGAGAGGGTTCTCACAGCAGCTGCCCTTTCAAGGACAACCTCTGCCAGAGCTATGGCTGACCCAAGGCCATGCCAGCAGGTGCAAGTGGAGGAGTGGGGAATCAAACCCGGTTCTCCCAGATAAGAGTCCGCACACTTAACCACTACACCAAACTGGCTCTCAGGCCTGATTAAGAAGAAGAAGATGATATTGGATTTATATCCCGCCCTCCACTCCGAAGAGTCTCAGAGCGGCTCACAATCTCCTTTATCTCCCTCCCTGACAACAGACACCCTGTGAGGTAGATGAAGATATTGGATTTATATCCTGCCCTCCACTCCGAAGAGTCTCAGAGCGGCTCACAATCTCCTTTACCTTCCTCCCCCACAACAGACATCCTGTGAGGTAGATGAAGATATTGGATTTATATCCTGCCCTCCACTCCGAAGAGTCTCAGAGCGGCTCACAATCTCCTTTACCTTCCTCCCCCACAACAGACACCCTGTGAGGTGGGTGGGGCTGAGAGGGCTCTCACAGCAGCTGTCCTTTCAAAGACAACCTCTGCCAGAGCTATGGCTGGCCCAAGGCCATTCCAGCAGGTGCAAGTGGAGGAGTGGGGAATCAAACCCGGTTCTCCCAGATAACAATCCGCACACTTAACCACTACACCAAACTGGCTCTCAGAGGTAAAGGTACCTCAAAGGTAAAGGTACCTGTGCAGCACCAAATCATTACCAACCCATGGGGTGACATCACATCCTGACATTTTCTTGGCAGACATTTACGGGGTGGTTTGCAATTGCCTTCTCCAGTCATCTACTCTTTACCCCCAGCAAGCTGGGGACTCATTTTACAGACCATGGAAGGATGGAAGGCTGAGTCAACCCTGAGCTGGCTACCTGAACTCAGCTTCTGGTGGGATCGAACTCAGCTCATGAGCAGAGCTTGGACTGCAGTACTGCGGCCGACCACTCTGCGCCACGGGGCTCTTTTTTTTGGTGAGGTGGGTGTGGCTAAGCAAGGGGTGAAATGGGCAAGGCAAGCCTCCTTTTGGGCTCCCGGGGCAGCTGCTGTGTCTGCGAAGCTGATTTGGCTGCTGGCTCCCTTCCCGCTGCTACAGAGCGCAGCACTGGGACTCTCCTTCCTGCCAGCTTTCCTCTCAGCCCAGCAGCTTCTTCAGGTAAGTGAGAAAACTGCATCTGGTTGAAAAGATTTGAGGTGTCTTTCTCCAGTAGGGGAGAGGGCAGGGAACCGGTGGGAATGTCCAGAGAGCTGAGTATCACAGGCATCTCCAGACTGTCACGCGCTGGGATATAGGCAAGGGAATAGTCATAGTGTAGTCTGCGTCAGAGCCGGGAAAGCACTGCAGGAACAAAAAGTCAAGTTTAAATCACAGTCCAAGAGCAAGGCCTGTTTGTCACCCTCTCAGTGGCCAGTCCTTATCCATTTGCCTCTAGAACAGGAACCTTCATCTTTTAGAGATGAGCCATCTTGAACCAGAGACATTTTATCTCCTGGCAGCTTCCCCCTCCGCCCCATGATTTTGTTTAAAAACTGCTCCGCCACTTTTTGATTTAGTTAAAGGCCCAGGGCTTTTTTTGTAGCAGGAACTCCTTTGCATATTAGGCCACACACTGCTGATGTAGCCAATCCTCCAAGAGCTTGCAGGGCTCTTAGTACAAGGCTTACGGTAAGCTCCAGGAGGATTGGCTACATCAGGCCGGGAGTCAGGAAACTAGGGGAGTCAGAGCAGGAACAGAGCCAAGGAATGGGAGCTGGAGTGGTCGCAAATCACCAGATGGACTTGTTGCTTTCACAGAGCATGCGGCCCGAAGCAGGAGCTTAGCGACCGCCGGGGCCAGTCTGGCGTCTGCTAAAACTCAGGGTTGATAGACCATCTTGCCCACATCCTGGCCTCTTTCTGTTGGGTTTTTAAGTCCTGACGGAGCCTTTCATAGACGTGCACAAGGTGAGGTGGTGAGCTGGGGTGTGTGTCTGCCTGCGGTTGTTAGCAGGAGAGCCAGGTGGCGGCAGTAAATCAGTCACGCTGTGCGAGGGCCTGGCTGTCGGCTCTGCCAGGTCTGTTAACCCTGTTGGCTCTGTCTGGCCGGACCCTTCGTCAGACACAAATTTTGTAGTTGTTCAGTTGCACAGTCGAGTCCGACTCTTTGCGACCCCATGGACAAAGTCACTCCAGGCCCTCCTGTCTTCCACCATCTTCCGCAGTCTGCTCAGAACAGACACAAATACATACATATTAGTACGTTTGATCTGTGAGATATCCAAGGTATAAAATATGCTGTAATGGCCATGCAATTTGCAGTTATTGAGAAGATATAAAGTGTTAAAAATACCCAATTCACACAAATGATTTAATGTTCATATATATTGTTATACGTTGCTTGATCCAGTGCTTGTTCATTCGATGGGTTGAATTATTTCTTCTTTTGGATTCCCTTAATATTCTGTAATCTTTCTCACATCTGAGGCTTCTTGTTAATACTCAAAGCATCAAGAGCCAACAGAAAAATTAGCAGCGCTAAAAATTAAAAGATGTAGCACAACGGTAATTAGAGACAAGTCAACTATCAAATGTCAAGAGCTTCTTTTAAAGCTTGGAAAAGGTAATCTGAAAGAGCGAGTGTGCTGTCGTGGTTAAAGCGTTGGATTTGCAAGACTGGTAGCTGAAGAGCTTTGGCAGAAATTAGTAACACTCTTGCTTTCAAGTTGTCTATATGTATGACTATTTTTGCTTCAAGAAACCTCTTCAAGTAAGCAAAAAACATATATACAACTTGAAAGCATGAGTTGCATGTGTTGTGTTAAAGATAACATTTAGCGAAAGACTTGAAAGATGGAAAAAGAACAATTACCGCCCCTCCCCCAATAAGTCAGTGCATAAAACAACTCTCCCAAATAAGTTTGTTGCAGTTCTTCCTCGTCTCTTCATACCCAATAAAATATTATACATGCTTTGTCTGGGAGTATTTCCTTAAAGCGTTTCACATTCCTACTAGAGCTGCTGTAACTACAGTTATTCCTTAGGCTTTAAGGGCTTTTTTTATAGCTGGAACTCTTTTGCATATTAGGCCACACACCCCTGATGTAGCCAATCCTCTTGGAGCTTACAGTAGGCCCCGTACTAAGAGCCCTGTAAGCTCTTGGAGGATTGGCTACATTAGGGATGTGTGGCCTAATATGCAAAGGAGTTCCTGCTACAAAAAAAGCCCTGAAAATAAAAAAGGCAGCAGAGCAGTTTTTAAACAAAATCATGGGAGGAAAGCTGCCAGGAGATAAAAATGTCTCTGAATCAAGATGCCTCATCTCTAAGAGATGAAGGTTCCTGTTCTAGAGGCAAATGGATTAGGACGGACCACTGAGAGGGTGACAAACAATATTGACTGTCTGCCAAGATCTAGAGGTGACAGAAGGAAGGTTGCAGGCCTAACGTGTCTGAGAAATTATAGACAAAGGGCTCCTTTAAGCAGTGGAAGACTAGTTTGAGCAAGGTAAAAAGAAAAAAAAAGAGCACAGGCTTTGGCAAATAAAATGAAATTTGGTGAGCAGACAGGCAAAAAGGGACTATGAGGAGCATATTTTTTAAAAAACATAAAGACCAGCAATAAAATTTTTCTTCAAATTCATTTGAAGCAGAAAACCAGTCAAGGAGGCAGTAGGGCCCTTGGATGACCAAAGAGTGAAAGGATTACTAAAGGATGATAGAGAAATGGCAGAGAGACTGAATGGTTTTTTTTGCCTCTGCCTTTACTGTGGGAGATGGGAAGTGCTTGTACTTGTCCTTCTGTACTGCATCCGAATTGTTCAAAGATGGAGTTGCCTCCTTGAAGACAACCTGGGCATATCCCTCCTTCATTTGCCCTCACTGAACGAGCACAGTAAGAAAACCCCAACCTTTTGGGTCTTTTTATTCATTAGGGAATTTGTTGGGAATTGTTGTTGGGAATGTGGTACATGCTGTACTACTAAATTACGGAGTCTGTCTCTCTGGTAAAGTGTGCGTATACATGAAAGCTGATACCTTGAATAAAACTTCGTTGGTCTTAAAGATGCTGCTTGACTTAAATTTTGTTCTGGAAAAGCTTGTCAACAAGCTGTAAAAAAAGAATACATAAAGTGACAATGATAAAATAGCCGGGGATCTCAAACGTTGTCCCTGAGCTCATGCCAAGAAACACTGGCCTCTTGTAAACTCTCAGAAAATGGTCGTTTCTCTTGGGCAGCCTGTCACAGAATGCAGATGATAAAGTAACTTCCCATGGCTCTAACATGCCCAGTTAATTTGGTGTGCGGATGAAAGGGGAGAAGAGTTGTTGTCTTGAACTGAAGAAATGAGTTATGAATGAGGTCAAGTCAGAAATGTTTTCTTTTTATTTAGCAAATGGTGTTTTTTTAAAAGTAGAAACAAGGACTTTCTGAAGAGAATTGATTTGCAGCTGTGATTGCCATAACTGATAGAGTCGGTGGCTGGAAATGGGCCACTGCTTCTCCCTCCCCATCAGACTCCTTGGCCATGATTTGAAAGGTGGTCCTATGGGTTGCCAACTCTGGGTTGGGAAGTTCCTGGAGATTTTGAAGGTGGGGCCTGATGAGAGCAGGGTTTGAGGAGAGGGGGGAGCCATGCCCTCCAAAGCAGCCATTTTCTCCAGCACAATTGTGGCCGGAGATCAGTTGAAATTCTGGGAGATCTCCAGATCCCACCTGGAGGTTAAGCAACCAAACAAAAGTCACACAGAAAGTAGAACAGGAGAACAAGCAGACGCTCCATGTACAAGCGGCTGTAATTACCACTCTCCCTTTTTAAAGTGGTAGCGTCCAGTAAAACGATTTAAACTTCCATTCATCTTGATTCATTTTCTGAGCAATACAGTTTCATACAATCTGAGATCTCATATCTGAGATATTGCTTTATCTCAGCTACAGCTTGCTCATTTAGTTGACACGTCAACAATTCCAGAATGCTTCCCTCTTAAATTGAGGTTGAAAATGTAAGAGGGAAGCATTCTGGAATAGTTGAAGTGTCAACTAAATGAGCAAGCTGTAGCTGAGATAAAGCAATTGAGCGAAAACAGGAAGTAAGTAAGACCGGAATCACCTGTCGCACTATGGAGGATACTGCTGGTTCTGAATTTGATTATTGGTGCTGGAAATTCTGTTGAACTTGGACTATTTCTACACTTGTATGAAGCTGTATTGCTCAGAAAATAAATCAAGACGAATGGAAGTTTAAATTGCTTTATTGGACGCCACAACTTTAAAAAGGTAGAGTGGTAATTAGAGCCATTTGTACACGGAGTGTCTGCTTGTTCTCCTGTTCCACCTAGAGGTTGGCAACCCTATGTGTGTCAAGCGCCATCAAATTGCTTCTGACTTACATTGACCCCATGAATTAATGTCCTCCAGAATGACCTATCCTTTGCTCAGGTCTTGCTAACCAAGGGCCATGGTTTCCTTGGTTGAGTCCATTGGTCTCATGTTTGGGTCATCTTCTTTTCCTTCCGCCTTCAGCTTTTCCTTGCATGATTGTCTCCCAGTGGCTCTTGGGTTCTCATGGCAACTCTATCCCTGTGCAAATATGGCCTGCTTTTGTGATACTGCAGCAAGTAGAAGAAGAAGAATTGCAGATTTATACCCCGCCCTCTCGGAATCAGAGACTCAGAGCGGCTTACAATCTCCTTTATCTTCTTCCCCCATGACAGACACCCTGTGAGGTAGTGGGGCTGAGAGAGCTTTCATAGAAACTGCCCTTTCAAGGACAGCTCCTACGAGAGCTATGACTGACCCAAGGCTATTCCAGCAGGTGCAAGTGGAGGAGTGGGGTTTCAAACCCGGTTCGCCTAGATAAGAGTCCACGCACTTAACCACTACACCAAACTGGCTCTGAACATATGACGTCCATCTTCTCTGACTGGCAGTGCCTCTCCAAGTTCTCAGGAAAAATAAATCTTTCTCTGCGACTTTTTATTTGAGATTCCTGATTTTGAACTTTCCACATGTAAGGTCTGTCCCAACTAACTTAGAAAACCAAACAATCCATCTAATCACCAGCCAATTCTCACCCACCCCCCACCATTCATGCGCTGAGGTTGTGCTTGGGCTAATATCACACTCCTGTATTAGGTGCTTATTTTCTGGAAAGAACAAACCCTTTTTAAATGCACAATCGACAATTTTTTACAGAGTTGATGCTTTAAAAAAATAAAGGAACAAAAACCTTTGAGATAATAGTACTGATGCGTGTGTATACAGAAGGCGGAGAGGAGGAAGTTAGTGCCATGGTTTGAAAGCCTAAGCTAATGACGTTAAAAGGAGCTGATGGAGGCTTTACATATCTATACTACTTTGAAATAAGCCAGTACAAAGAATTCGTATTCAATAACTTGCCGGAGGAAATGGAAATCTAAGCTAGTTTGCATCCTTTAAGACCACAATGAATAGGGCAGATTTATCTGTTTGTGAAGCCAGTTCCTTCTGCTGCTTTTTAGCTAGGCAGGAATTTTTTGGGGGGGAGGGAGGGAAATCGTGGATTTTATTTCTGCCGCTCTTGTGTTTCTGATCTGCTATCTGCATAGCTAGCAGTACTTAGGGAAAACAGGGAAGAGGTACTATTTAAAATTCTACATAACAATTTTAGGGATCTTTTCCCTACACTAGAAGAAAGGGAGCGGGGGTAAAAGTTCTGAATAACTTCCGAATAACTCCCATGTTGGTAAGTATCTTTGCTGATATCAGGAAGGCAAGTCTTCTTCTGTATGATTTTATATGAAAATGGAAGTTGGCTTGATGGATCATGGCCAGTTAGTTGTAGATTTTCCGGGCTGCATGGCCATGGGCATTGTATAACCTGACGTTTCACCAGCAACTGTGACTGGCATCCTCAGGGGTCTAACACAGAAGGCTAGAGTTCTCTCTGTGTCAAAGTGAGAAGAAGATGGTAGTCAAGTAATATATATCTACTCAGGAAGGTGGGGTATTGCTGAGTCATTATCTTGTAGGCGTTTCCCAGGCTGTGACATGCTAATGGAGGAGCTTTCCTGAGGAGGTTCTTTTGCCATATCAATTGGCTGTTGAAATTCTAATCTTATCTGTAGTGCTGTAAGATGTAGAGCATTTTATGTTTTTCAGGACTGGAAACGTTTCTACATAATAGTTTATAAATTTCCCCTAGCAACTTGAGTTTTAATTCCTTTGCTTCCGCATCAGTTGCATAATTTCTTCATTGTCCCCGATATTTGAGTGCATAACTATGTACTTGAGACACAATCTTTCTGAAGGGATGAGGCATTGTTAAATTAGACGAGAGAAATGCTAGTGTCTGAAGCTGGAATAAAGGGGTAGACATGTTCTAGAATTGACTTTGGTAGACATTATGACGGCTTCATCTCAGTCTCATGTACGTGTTTCATGACATTTTCTGCAATTGTGAATCGATTGGTGGCTTGGATTGACTTAAGAGGGCTAATTGAAACGGCCTTTTGTTATACTGTGTCGTTTGTCCTTAAAAAACACCTCAGGTAAATAGGAAATTAGTGCTTCTTTGTCTGCATCTAGTTCTTTGTCTGTAAACTCATCTACCAAATTACTTTGGCTGGAAATAGAAAGTAATATCATGACCTAGCATCTGTTCCATGTCCCCCAACCAAACTTTCAGGGTGACCTTGACATGAAAAAAGAAATTAGCGATGCAGCCAAATGACTTGCACCATTCCACATCGGATTTATAATTGTATTATAGATACTACAACAAAGAGAAGCTTATTGTTAATACAATAAATGGTGGTCTGATGTCAAGGCCATTGTATAATACTGCCTCAGAGCCTCTTTTTCTTCTACTTGCCTTGGGCTCACCCATCTTCTGGACCATGAAATAAACTGAGGGTTTTTTTCCTCCTGTCTTATTTTTGTTGCTTGTGTGCTGTAGTGTATTGTTCTTTCCCTTTCCTTAATGTGTTTTGCTCCCTCTAGCACAAGAGTGACCAAACTTGCTTAATGTGAGAACCACATAAAATAAACATCATATGTTTGAGAGCCACAAGACATGAATGTCAGATACGGTATTTGAGAGCCGCAAGACAGGAAGAAAAGAAGGCAGGCAAATAGATTGTGGGGGGAGGGAAAGGTAGAAAGAAAGCAACTTTAACTTTAAATGCATTCTCCAAGCTGCTGGCTTGGCTTGGGGAAGTTATTTAAGGAGACAAAAGCCTTATCTAAACCAGCCAATGGGACAGTGTGGGCTTCCAGAGCCACACAATATGTGTGAAAGAGCCACATGTGGCTCCTGAGCCACACTTTGGCCACCCCTGCTGTAGCGGTTGCTTCGATATTTCATCACCGTATCTCTGGCTTATTTATAAGCATTTTTAAAGTGCTCTTAAATAAATTGGAGATACAGTGATGGAATATTGAAATGGCCACTAGACAGAGCAA
The DNA here is from genome assembly GCF_032191835.1 of Heteronotia binoei. Taxonomy (NCBI): domain Eukaryota; kingdom Metazoa; phylum Chordata; class Lepidosauria; order Squamata; family Gekkonidae; genus Heteronotia; species Heteronotia binoei. The sequence goes on from NC_083225.1 coordinate 176,508,509, forward strand.
AAGCGTGTGCAGAAAAGAGGGGGAGGAAGACACAATATGGGCATAGGGGCAAGGAAATATCACATGCGGTAAATCCTTGAGTGCTTGAAAGGACATGTGACACATGGACTATGCTAATGTCAGTGCTGGAGTGGAATAATGAGATGGAACAGGATATAAACGTAATATGAGTTTATAGATCATTTTATCTTTGCTTGGCAACCCGATCCTATGCGTGTTTACTTGAGAGCATGCTCCGTGGAGTTCAGCAGGAGATTTCTGGGCAAGCATTCTTAGAATTTTCACCATATCCTCTGTGACAATAGGGATCTTTGCTAAATTTTAACTGAATGTCCAGATTTATTGCTACTCCTAAATTGTATTGGAGGATCTCTTTATTTTCTGAGCTTCTAGTGAAAAACTGAATTTCTTCAGTTCATGTTTAATGATGCTAATACATTTAATACAATAAATGGTGGTCTGATGTCAAGGCCATTGTATAATACTGCCTCAGAGCCTCTTTTTCTTCTACTTGCCTTGGGCTCACCCATCTTCTGGACCATGTTTCTAACCCATGTTAGAAATCCATGTTTCTGGGTTTATTGTTTCTAAACCTAGAATATAACATTTGGGGGTTGGGGGGGGGGTGTTACTGAAAGGCAAATGGTTTCTTTCTTTAAGTTTCATTTCCCCATCTAACAGAAACTGAGGAATACTTAAATTTCCTTTTTTGGGGGGAAAACTACATTTATTGTTAAAATCGTACCATTGCGTATATTGTTAAATTGTATGCAGGGTACAGATCACATGGATAGAACCTGTGCATAGAAGAAGAAGAAGAAGAAGAAGAAGAAGAAGAAGAAGAAGAAGAAGAAGAAGAAGAAGAAGAAGAAGAAGAAGAAGAAGAAGAAGAAGAAGAAGAAGAAGATGATGATGATGATGATGATGATGATGATGATGATGATGATGATGATGATGATGATGATGATGATATTGGATTTATATCCCACCCTCCACTCCGAAGAGTCTCAGAGCAGCTCACAATCTCCTTTATCTTCCTCCCCCCCCCACAACAGACAACCTGTGAGGTAGATGAAGATATTGGATTTATATCCTGCCCTCCACTCAGAAGAGTCTCAGAGCGGCTCACAATCTCCTTTACCTTCCTCCCCCACAACAGACACCCTGTGAGGTGGGTGGGGCTGGAGAGGGCTCTCACAGCAGCTGCCCTTTCAAGGACAACCTCTGCCAGAGCTATGGCTGACCCAAGGCCATTCCAGCAGGTGCAAGTGGTGGAGTGGGGAATCAAACCCGGATCTCCCAGATAAGAGTCCGCACACTTAACCACTACACCAAACCGGCTCTGCACCAAATGGTCTGAACGTAGTTTGCTCATCAATTGTTATGAGTATTCAGAGCAGGCAGTGGCGGTGCTAGGATGCTGGCCTGAGGCTGGTGCCCTAGGCAAGGTGCCATCATCGTCCCAACGCCGGTGATGGCAAGTGCAGCTGCAGCAGGGTTCCCAGTGTAAGTGTGCGCACCACTGCTGCTCACTGTTACTCAGCCTCTTGCATTTGTGACGTGAGAGGCAGAGCGACGGCAGATGGCAGCAGCGCGCACGCTGAAACCCGGAGCCTCACTGTTGTTTCTAAGTGGACTATTTCAGTCCGCTAAGAAGCATCAGTGGGAGGTAGGGAGACACTGGTGCCCTCTCCCCAGCTCGGTGCTCCAGGCAGCCACCTGTTATGGCTCAATGAACGCACCAGTCCTGAGAGCAAGGGTGGCTAAAATTGCTTAATGCAAGATCCACATAGAATAATGTCAGATGTTTGACGAGGGTGGGAAGGGAAGGAAGGAAAATAGATGGGGGAGGGAGGAGAAAGGGAGAGGTGGAAATAAAGCAACTTTAAATTTATATGCATTCTCCAAGCCACCAGCCTTGAGCGAGCGGCTATTGAATTCCCTGTGGCAGACTACTCAGTCCATACTCCTGTCAGCTCCTCAGAACCAGTATCTGATTTGGGGGCTCCTAAGTCACTGATCTAGGAGCCCCGTGGTGCAGAGTGGTAAGCTGCAGTACTGCAGTCCAAGCTCTGCTCATGATAGAAACTGCTCATGCTGACAGAAACTGGGTTCAAGTAGCCGGCTCAAGGCCGACTCAGCCTTCCATTCTTCCGAGGTCGGTAAAATGAGTACCCAGCTTGCTAGGGGTAAAGTGTAGATAACTGGGGAAGGCAATGGCAAACTACCCCACAAAAAGTCTGCTGTGAAAACGTCATGATGTGACGTCATCCCATGGGTCAGTAACGATGGTGCTTGCGCAGGGGTCTACCTTTACCTTTTAAAGTCACTAATCCACTGCATGAAACAGCACTTGGAGGAAATACCTGGGAGGCAGGAATTTTCTTTCTTAATGCAATGATTTGTTAAAGAGGCAGGTTCTGGATTGTTTCCACACTTCTCTTGAAATGTTTCTTGACTTGCTATATTCAGTTGCTTCCCTTTTTAGGCCAAGTGAATCTTCATCTGAATTGAGAATCCCTTGTATAATGCTAACAGCCTTGAAAACCTAGGTAGCTTGACTTAACAATATCCTTTTTGAAACATTTCACGCCACAGGAGTATGTGTAATAATGATGCTTGCATCTTTGGGAATGTTGCTGATTGTGAGCACATCGCAGTGGCAACTGCTTCTGAATTCAAACTCTATTTCATATACCGTATTTAGCCTTGCAGAAGAAAGAACTGGTCTACCTGGGCAGCTGTTTAGACAAGATAAAATGTCCGGCAAAAGATTTAAGATACCTTTGGGTTTTGCCTTTCCTCTTGGCAATTCACACAAACATTTTTGCTTTCCCTGATTGCTTTTTTTTAACATTTTAGTTTAAAATGTGGGTAGTTTTATGGTGTGGTTTGATCATTTCTGATAATGGAGCACTTAACAGAAGGTTTCCCTTTAACTTCCCTGCCCCTTTCATTGACTCTAAGCTGCTTTCAACAATCTGTGCTTCCTTGACCGTATTCAGCCCTCATCAAGCTTTCCACCATCTTTTGGTTAGATAGGAAAATCCATATCTTTCTACATGTCTGGGAAGTTGGGCAGACTGTAATTTTTCCCCACCAAGTTGTCGCCCATTTGCGGCAACCCCAATAGGTTTTTTAAGGCAAGAGATATTCATAGGGTTTGCCATCGCCTGCCTCTGTGTAGCGACCCTGACCTTCTTTGAGGATCTCCCATCCAAATACTAACCAGGGTCAACTCTGCTGAGGTTCTGAGGTCAGAAAAGATTGAGCTAACTGGGTCTATTTAGGCCAGGGCGCTATAACTCTGGATGGAGAAACCTAAATCTTGTCAGGGTGGCTCACTGCATTTGTTACCAAGGCTTCTTTTTTTGTAGTAGGAACTCCTTTGCATATTAGGCCACACACCCCGATGTAGCCGATCCTCGAAGAGCTTACAGTAGGTCCTGTAAGAAGAGCCCTGTAAGCTCTTGGAGGATTGGCTACATCAGGGGTGTGTGGCCTAATATGCAAAAGAGCTCCTGTTACAAAAAAACTCCCCCAGTTTGTAACCATATTGAAGACCTGCCAGCCTACAATTAAAGTGATACTATCTCTGGATGCGCTACTGTGGCTAGTAACCTTCAATGGACGTGTCCTCCATGTTGCTTGTCTAATCCCGTTTCACTGCTGTATAAGCAAAAGAACATGGCCACCGCTTCTCCTAATGAATCCCCTATCTTAAACATATATTAGTACCACATTTTCTCCTTCTTTCCTCCCCCTATTTCTCCCCTCCCCGGCTTTCATTCCTGTTGATTTTTTTTTTTTGCTAAAGTTCCAGTGGAAAATCGAAAAATACGCAGACGGTGGCTTGGAGAAGCTCAAGTTTGCGTTTGAAAGTTTTCATTAAAATGACATGTATGGATGCTCTTGTTAATAATACCCGGAAGCTAAATCTTTGTTTGGGTATGCATGAAAATTGTTTTTTTGTGTCTTCCCGGTTGTGGTGGAGCCTGGCTGTTCCTTCAGGGCACCACACTGTATAATTACTCCTTAGTCATAATTTTTAATGCTGTCAACAGGAGATAGGAAGAGCAGGAAAGAGCCATCTCTTTCTCTTCAGAGCAGGTCTCTAAACTAATTTATCAATTGACACGGATGGCAACATGGAACAGCAATTTGAACTTTGGCAAGGCATTGATGGAATTGCAAAATAGGGTCGTGGATTCCTTCAGTGTTCCGTCTTCTAATCCTGTCTAGTTTCTTACCCATTTATAATACCAAATATAATTTTGGCCAGTTATTTCATCAACGTCTCAAGAGCTCAGGGTAGGCACTAGCACTGTGGAGTCAAATATTTTGGCCAGTTATTTCATCAGCATCTCAAGAGCTCAGGGTAGGCACTAGCACTGTGGAGACAAATATTTTGGCCAGTTATTTCATCAGCATCTCAAGAGCTCAGGGTAGACACCAGCACTGTGGAAATAAATATTTTTTAAAAAAATATGTGACAGTAGAGCTTTTTTTTGTAGCAGGAACTCATTTGCATATTAGGCCACACCACCACCATCCCCTTATGTAGCCAGTCCTTCAAGAGCTTACAGGGCTCTTAGTACAGGGCCTACTGTAAGTTCCAGGAGAATTGGCTACATCAGGGGGGTGCGGCCTAATATACAAAGGAGTTCCTGCTATAAGAAAAGCTCAGGTAATTAGCATCAGAAAACTGATTTTCAAGGGCACGTTTGGAAGAGAAGCGACACTGCTGTGTAAGTGTTTGGAAAAGGTGCTCCAGGCGTAAGAAATGTCAATAGAGATCAAGTTAAAGTCAGGGCTTTTTTTTGTAGCAGGAACTCCTTTGCGTATTAGGCCACACATCCCTGATGTATCCAATCCTCCAAGAGCTTACAGGGCTCTTCTTACAGGGCCTAGTGTAAGCTCCAGGAGGATTTGCTACATCAGGGGTGTGTGGCTTAATATGCAAAGGAGTTCCTGCTACAAGAAAAGCCCAGGTAATTAGCACCAGAAAACTCTGATTTTCAAGGGCGCGTTTGGAAGAAAAGCAGCGCTGCTGTGTAAGTGTTCGGAAAAAGGGCTCCAGGCATAAGAAATGTCAAGAGAGAATGGGCAGCATTGTTTGAGAGTAGGACACCTTAGACAAACCACAGTGTTGCAGAATCCTACCATGACTCTCTCAAGTTAAATTTTGAAACAAAGAGGGATTGGTTCTAAAGGATATAGTTTTTTAAAAAATAACCAACTCTGTCCTTTAACTAGGTCACATTTCACCTAGATCGGTTCTTCAGCAGGCAGCCACCAGTAACAGAGCTTGCCACGTCAACGCTTTCACCCTGGTAGGGATACCTCTTTGTTCCTCATCCCCATTGAGAGGAGGGGTTGTGGCTCAGTGGTAGAGCATCTGCTTGGCATGCAGAAATTCCAAGGTTCAATCCTAGGGTTGCCAAGTCCAATTCGAGAAATATCCGGGGACTTTGCGGGTGGAGCCAGAAGACATTGGGGGTGGAGCCAGGAGCAAAGGTGTGACAAGCATAATTGAACGCCAAAGGGAATTCTGCCCATCACATTTAAAGGGACTGCACACCTTTTAAATGCCTTCCTTCCATAGGAAATAATGAAGGATATGGGCACCTTCTTTTGGGGCCCATAGAATTGGACCTCCTGGTCCAATCTCTTTGAAACTTGGGAGGTATTTTGAGGAGAGGCACTGGATGCTATACTGAAATTTGGTGCCTCTACCTCAAAAAGCAGCCCCCCCCCAGAGCCGCAGATACCCATGGATCAATTCTCCATTATTTCCTATGGGAATAAGTCTCCATGGGGAATAATATAGTTCCCAGCAGACATTTCCCTCCCCTCCCCCCACTTTCTGATGATAAGTGGGGGGAGGGCCTCCAAACTAGGAGGTTCCCTGCCCCCACCTGGGGATTGGCAACCCTATTCAATCCCCAGCATCTCTAGTTGAAAGGATCAGGTAGCGGGTGATGCAAAAGACCTCAGCCTGAGACTCTGGAGATCCACTACCAGTCTGAGTAGATAGTATTGACTTTGCAGGATCGATGGTCTTCAATCTCACTGAAGTGGAGCCAGAAATGTGTATGCAAGCAGGGAGCCATGCAAATAAGCTAGAGAGCTACATTCACATATGCCCATCATAGACTGAAAAAAGTAACTTTTGAAGACTACATAGCAGGAACGATTCCCCACCTGTACTTCTTCTTATTCAATCTGAAAGGGACCACTCAAGACTCATCTTAAAAGTCCTAGCACATGTTCACCTGTTATTGTGTCGGCAACCACAGAATGCCATTTAATAATGTGTACTTTAGGGCAAAAATAGCTAGCTTGCTTTATGGGTTCCCTTGATGGAACATATTTACAAAGACCAACAATTCCTGATCCCAGAGAAGGAGAGAGCTGTAATCTAAGAGCTGACACTGTGCCCACAGGTAAAACTGGCCTAGCCAGCTCGACATTTGTCGAGCAGCTGAAAGCAGTCTTTCCCCCTCAGGAGATGTTGCTCTTCCAGAATTGATTTAAATTGAATGAGGTGTTACATGCCTAAACCCTGGTACAACACTGAATTTTTTAAAAAAAATCTTGGATGTATTGGATTTGTTTATAACAAACTTGGGTTGCGCATGGTTAAGATTTTTGTTGTTTATTGTGAGACGCTTTGAGGCTCAAACGGGACAGAAACGCCAGGAATAAATAAAATAAATAGAACTGTGGTCATAGATGCAAATCTGAAGCGAGATGGTACATAGAAGCTGTTAGTTATCATTCTAGGTGGCAAAGCAGCTGGCAGCCCTTCGTTACGTTTCTCTCGCAAAAACCTTCTGCCAGGCCGCGAGAGCATTTGAATCTCTTGTTTCCGTTGTAAAGATGGGGGAATGAAAGCGAGGAGAAACATGCCCATGTTATGCGTGAATAAAGGCAAATTGACAAAGGGGTACTTTACCACAGTACGTATGTAAGCCCTCTGAGCCAAAGCAAATAGAAGAGAAAGGCGGGATAAAAGCGTGTAAAAATATTTCCTCCAAATTCATGTAACTGATTATAGTTTGTACTTGAAACAACAGATGCGTCATGTCACTTGTGAGACAGGCGGGCAGGAACTGTGGCTCAGTGGAAGAGACTCTGCTTTACATACAGAAGGTCCAAGGTTCAGTCCCCAGCATCTCCAGTTGAAAGAGCCAGTTTGGTGTAGTGGTTAAGTGTGCGGACTCTTATCTGGGAGAACCGGGTTTGATCCCCCACTCCTCCACTTGCACCTGCTGGAATGGCCTTGGGTCAGCCATAGCTCTGGCAGAGGTTTCCTTGAAAGGGCAGCTGCTGTGAGAGCCCTCTCCGCCTCACCCACCTCACAGGGTGTCTGTTGTGGGGGGAGAAGACATAGGAGATTGTAAGCCGCTCGGAGTCTCTGATTCAGAGAGAAGGGCGGGGTATAAATCTTCAGTCTTCTTCAATAGGTGATGTGAATGACCTCTGCCTGAGGCCCTGTGATTAGGCAGATTGTGAGAAGGAGGGCAGGAAGGGTTGCATCAGTGCTTAGTTCTCATGGCCCTTTCTTACACGCGCAGGAAAATGCTGATTGCAACTCTGGGGTCAGGAAGCCATTTTTCTCCAGGCCAGTTTGGCAAGGGATCCTGGAGGTTTTTGCCATCTTCTGGGCATGGAGCAGGGGTCCCTGGGGATGTATGTGTGTGGTGAGGGGAGGTATTTGAGAAGTTCTTGCATTGTGCAAGGATTTGTACTAGATGACCCCGGAGGTCCCTTCCAACTCTAGGATTCTGTAACCTTGAAAAGCTGCTGCCAGTCTGAGTAGACAATCTGACCTTGATGGGCTAAGGATCTGTTTCAGTATTAGTGAAATTTCTGGAGATGCTTAGAGTACGAGGACAGACACTTTGACAAAAACTGCTTAAGGGGCAGCGCTTGACAACACGTTTGGACTGACTACACCCAGACTGGGCTCTAGAACAGCGCCCAAACCTGGAAAGCCAAGAAACGCCAAAAGGCTTCTTCCCAGGCGACCCTGTGTATGTCCAGAACTTCTCGAACGGCCTAGAATGGATTCCATCCGGGGTAATTAGAGTCACTGGGCCATTTGTCATTTGTACAAAGTCATTTGTACAAAGTGTCGACTGAAGGGGGCCAGCTCCTCTGTCGGCACATCGACCAGCTGCACCACAGAATGCTTCCAGAAGAGCCGGAGAGCCCAGCCGTAACAGAGGAAGACAGGGACGGGGAAGGGCCAGCGTTACCTCATACAGGGGATGGGGAAGGGCCAACGTTGCCTCAGACTGGGGGCACACCGACGCCACTTCTTCCAGCCTCTGAGACCCACAGTGGGCCCTCCACCCTCATCGGGAGAAAGTTCCGAAGGGGGCCCACTTCCTCCGCTGCAGCCAAGCGCCCCTGCTTCCCTGCTGAATCTGAGTGAGAGTGCGGCCACACCTGGCTTGGCTCCTTCAGCACCGCCTCCTCAGGCAGAGCCCTGGTGCTCACAGAGGGAACATCATCGATCAGAGTACTTAGAGGACTATATATGCTAGTATGTTGGATCCTGGGCTGAGGGCGGGGTGGTGGTGGTGGTGGTGGTGGTGTTATGTACTGAATTGAAAGCTTCGCGACTGCTTTGCGTGCATTCGAGTAACCGTGGGAAACCACGGGTTACCTTGATTGATTTGAACTGTACGCAGGAACCAATGTGCGGTCGTGGCATGAAACTTGACCTCAGCGATTTGGTATGGGACTCAGGGGGGTGTTTCGTTTGCATGTTTTATAAGCGAGGTCGTGGCCCCGCCACGTCTTTAGTATGTAGTAGCAATAAAGTATGGTTTGTGTTGAACTCTGCTGTATCGAACTCACTATTTAACCCCTGCCCAAGGGAAGTGCAGGAGGAAAGCAGGATCCGGGAGCAGCTAATGGCAGTATTTCTTTGCAGGTCAGAAGCAGCCATTTCTGTTTAATGGCCTCATGCTTTGAGGATGTCTTGAGTCCTCCAGAGGCCTCTCTTCACCCTGACCTCCTCTCCTCCTAATTCTCAAGAGGGTCTAGAGGCTCACAAGCCTGTGAGAGTCCCGCCTCTTCAGCCTTCCTGGATCCTTGGATAGGTAGCTGTGAAGCTGCATCAGCTTGCTTGTTAGGGAACCGTGCTCAATATAGAAGGACAGTAGGGGGGTAGGGTGGCAGTTAATGGCTTCATGTTTAGATTGGCTAACGGGGCCAGCCCTAGACTGTCTGGCACCCTAGGCAAGGCTAGCTTCTGCCCCCCCCTCCCCTCACACTGATAACATCCCCGAGTCACATGGTGCCCCCTAAAGGCCAGTGCCCTAGGCCAGGGGTGGCCAACGATAGCTCTCCATGGCCAATGGCTGGGGCTGATGGGAGTTGTAGGCAAAAAACATCTGAAGAGCTACTGTTGGCCACCCCTCCCCTAGGCAGTTGCCTAGTTTGCCTAGTGACAGGGCCGGCCCTGTTGGCTAATATGCATTAAGTTTGTGCTTATGTTTCTTGTTCAAGAAGTCACAAACCCGCCCTGAGCTCACTTTGCGGGAAAGGCGGGATATAAGTCAAATAAAATAAATGTGTCGACAGTGCCTAAAGGTTTATCCATGTTTTTTCGTATGTATTTCTGTATCATGCATCTGATTTAGTTTGCGATGTACAGATTTGCTTTCTGTAATGTGCAGTAATGCCTTCTAAGAAACTGTCCAATTCATATTAATAACACTTCAGAGTTGGTGTCTTCTACTGACGGTCGTATGCCCACCGGGGTAATAAGAACCTGTATGATCATAGAATCACAGAGTTGGAAGGAAAGATCAACCATTCTCTGCTAGATTCTATACACTTTTTAAAAAATGATTTTATAAACTTTTTTTACAGTAAAAATTGTTCAACAGTGGAATCGGCTACCGAGGAAGGTGTTGAGCTCCCCCTCATTGGCAGTCTTGAAGCAGCAGCTGTACAAACACTTGTCAGGGATGCTCTAGGTTGATCCTGCATTGAGCAGGGGGTTGGACTAGATGACCTGTATGGCCCCTTCCAACTCTATGATTCCATAAATAAAGGCATCCTTCTTAAAAGGGACTGAATTAACAATCTTTTAAGTCAGGTTCTGTCTTTGGAACTTCAGGCTATGCCATCCCTTGAAGCCTTTTGGAGACAGAGCTTTTGGGAAGTCCAACCAATTTTTTAATATGAGGCTGCCTTATACTGAGCCAAACCATTCGTCCATCAAGGTTAGAGAGCCAGTTTGGTGTAGTGGTTAAGCGCGCAGACTCTTATCTGGGAGAACCAGGTTTGGTTCCCCACTCCTCCACTTGCAGCTGCTGGAATGACCTTGGCCAAGCCATAGCTTTTGCAGAGTTGTCCTTGAAAGGGCAGCTTCTGTGAGAGCTCTCTCAGCCCCACCCACCTCACAGGGTGTCTGTTGTGGGGAAAGAAGATAAAAGCGATTGTAAGCCACTCTGAGACACTGATTCAGAGCGAAGGGTGGGATATAAATCTATGGTCTTCTTCTTCTTAGTATTGTCTACTCAGACTGGCAGCGGCTCTTTGGGATCTCAGGGAGATGTCCTTCATATCAACTGCTACCTTTAATGCTGCTTTTTAACTGGAGATGCTGGGGATTGAACCTGGGGCCTTCAGCATGGCAAGCAGATGCTCTGACCACTAAGCCACAGCCCTTCCCACGAGCTACTGCCTCAAGCAACAGGATGGATTCCATCTGCAGGAAACATGGTAGAAGCAGAGCTGTAGTTTGGAAGTTACCTCTTCTGCCAGAAGGAGAAATGAGCACTTCTAAATTTCCAGCACTTTTGTCGCATGTTTCTCGTGATGGGCATTTCCCAGCAATGCTTATTTCTTAGGCAACTTCAGTTTTCTCCTGCCGTAGGAGAGAGGATGATGCTCTTTATTGTCTTTCCTCTTCCTTGACAATTAGTGTTTCAGCGCTTAGAGGCAGACCCTGTCACTGCAGCCCAGTGCCCAGATTGGTGCCATGTTTCCCTCACTGCTGCTACACTGATGAAATTTCACACTTGGCTCCCTCTGCAAATTGATTTTGAGTGAGGGGTACGCTGCTACAATGGGCTGGATCCGGCAGAAGAGTTTATGGAAACAGCTGGTGGAGTGGATCGTTCCCCACTGTTCCCAACCACCCTGCCATTTGCCCCAAAACTACTCTGGGGAACTGGGAGACCGAGAGCATCGCAGGACTGTGTGTTCCATGGGGGGGAATAAAGTAAATTTGCCTTCCTTCCTTCTCTGCTGTTGCAAGCTTCAGAAAGGAAGAGGAGGCAATGTTACTCAATTCAAACTTGTTCCTGCAGCACCCAGTCTTGGTATTAGGGTTGCCAAGTCTAATTCAAGAAATAACTGGGGACTTTGGGGGTGGGTTAGGAGACATTGGGGGTGGAGCCAGGAGCAAGGTTGTGACAAGCATAATTGAACTCCAAAGGGAGTTCTGCCCATCGCATTTAAAGGGACCGCACACCTTTTAAATGCCTTCCTTCTATAGGAAATAATGAAGGATAGGGCATGTTCTTTTGGGGCTCTTAGAATTGGACCCCCTGGTCCAATCTTTTCTAAACTTGGAAGGTGTTTTGAGGAGAGATACCAGATGTTATACTGAAAATTTGGTGCCTCTACCTAAAAAACCTCAGCTCCATCAGAGCCCCAGATACCTGCAGATCAATTCTCCATTATACCCTATAAGAATCGGTTTCCATAGGGAATATTGGAGTGCCCAGGAGACATTTCCCTCCCCCTGCACTTTGCCATCCCGGTCGGAATGAAGAGACGGACACAGGGAGTTGGTAAAACTAAGGGCCACGTTATTAAATGCAAACACACAACCGGCAAGGGCAACCAGAACTGCGGCCAGGTCAGGGCCAGGGGTCTCAACAGACCGCTCCCCTGCCATTAGCGCACGAGAGACCCGGCCCCCTGGCTGGAACTGTGTGTCACAGCTCCCGTCAGGCAGACCCAGCAGGGAGGCTCGCCCCGGAAATCCCAACCACCAGACGCACGTCTCAGTGGAAGGCACTGTCCGATCGAGCCTCCAGGACAGTCTGCATTCTCACACCTCAGGTCACAACTACCTAAAAGGTTGATCCTGCCAGACCCCTAACTCCACAAAAGGGGGAGGCTTACTGGTCCTCCCCAAGCCGCATAGAACCATAAACCCAGTAAAACCTGTCCACAAAAGTGACCAACCTACTTAAGGCACCAACCCGAAGCCAAATCCACTATCCACATGCTATGCAGGGTAAGCAAAAAATACACCCCAGACAACAGCCAATCAGCTGGGGAGTAAAAAATTTCTACCCGGCCCCTCAAAAAAAGAGGTGACCAGCTCATGCCTACATAACGAACAGGGTGGGCGGGAGGGCCGAGCATTGACGAGGGACTGAAACAGCGAGGCGGAGGCTTGGCCGTTAGGACACCCAAGCTCCGCCTCCAAGAACGTGCGCCCAAATGGGCCCAGAAAGCCCGCTCTTCCCTCCAGGGTGGCAAATCAATCCCCAACAGCCGAGCCGTGATGAAGCACAATAATGGAGCAACTACTCCACCAGGAGGGGCCAAACAATGCAATACCCTACCTCCCCCAAAGTCTTCAAACTGCCGCACAGCATGTTCGTAAGACTTCCTGGTGCTAGGCGCAATGGCTAGGCCTATCGCTCTGCAGGCCTCGGCTCTCCAATCAGCCATAGCTCCTGGGGCATTGTCACTGCCTCTCGATCGGCTTCTGGGGCCAGCTGACGGAACCTCTCCATCTGTTTACGAGAGAGAGCGTCAGCCACCCCGTCATTCACCCCAGGAACATGCTTGGCCAAAAACAGAACATTAAGCCGCAGACAACGCAGATTGAAGGCCCTCACCAACCTCATAACCCTTTGCAATTTGGATGAAAGGGAGTTAATTACATGAACCACAGCCTTGTTATCGCACCAAAAATGTACCGTGCGATCGACCATATCACTCCCCCACAGCCAAACCACAGCCAAAATGGGGGGAAACTCTAAAAAAGTGAGATCCCAGCTCAACCCTGCCTGCACCCATGATTCCGGCCAAACATCTGCGCACCAGTGTCCACGGAAGTAAACCCCAAAACCTAACGAACCAGCAGCATCAGACATGACCTGAAGCTCCGCCTCAAGTCTCATGTCCTCTCTCCAGAAGGAAATCCCACTGAAGGATTCCAAAAACTCCTGCTATACCTGCAGATCCTCCCTCATGCTGCTGGTAACCCTAGTCCTGTGCTGAGGCAAGCGTAGGCCCGCCATAGCATCACAAAACCTGCGAAGAAAAGCCCTTCCCTGGGCAACCACTTTGCAAGCAAAGTTAAGATGCCCGACTAACTGCTGAAGCTCAAGCAGTGTAACCTTTCTCTTGAGGAGGAAAGTACTAATCCTGTTCTTTAAATCCTCCAGCTTCTGACCAGGTATTCTGGACGATTGTGCTAGGGTGTCCAGTTCAATTCCCAAAAAGACAAGGCATTGAACCGGGCCCTCAGTTTTCTCCTCGGCCAATGGCACCCCTAACTCAGCGGCCAGCTCAATAAACCTGGACAACAACTGAGCGGAACGCCCAGTACCCGCAGGACTCACAAAAAGGTAGTCATCTAAATATTGGACAACATTGTGTAAACCCACTTTTTTGCAAACAGCCCATTCAAGGAATGTGCTGAAACACTCAAAAGCCGCACATGATACAGAGCAGCCCATAGGCAACGCCCTGTCCATATAAAATTGTCCTGCAGAAGAAAAACCCAAAAGCTCAAAATCGCCCGGGTGGACAGGGAGAAGACAAAATGCAGATCTGATATTGCATTTAGCCAACTCAGCCCCCTGCCCACAGCGTCGAACTACACCCACGGCCTGATCAAAGGTAGTATACCTAACTGAGCATAGCTCCTCTGGAATCACATCATTAACTGAAGAACCCTTGGGTAAGAAAGGTGGTGAATCAAACGGAATTCACCAGGCGCCTTCTTTGGTACACCCCCAAAGGGGAAACCCTAAGGTTGACCACCGGAGGATTAGAAAAAGGGCCCAAAATCCTGCCCTCCGCCAGCTCCTTGGCGATCTTGGCCTCCACTGCATGTTCTAAACCCTTAACAGAACTAAGGTTCCGAGACCACCTTCCAGATCCAGCCCAGGTCCGGTCCACCTTCCGTTTTTTCAACTTCTCCTTCTCCTTGTCATCAAGATCCTCCTTGTCTTTTCTTTGCCGGCTCCCTAAATACCTGGCAAGCCGGCAGGCACCAAAGCAGTACCTGCCCCAACAACGCCAGTCGAAGGGCCCGATCCAGCAACCGGAGCACCCAAACCCACGGCTCCTCCAGAGGCATTGACAGCTGACCTCCCTTCTAAAATAGATAACCTTGTTAATATCTCAGCCTGAAAAGCCACCTTTGAAACTTGATCCTTCAGAGAAACCAGTGAAGGTGGTAACCCAGATGCCTGCTCCAGGGCCCTCAACCTTAAAAGAATAGCAGCGTTCACCTCATCCTCCCCCTCTTCATCAGATGATGAAGGAGGCGGGGGACGCTTCTGCGGGGAATGCTTCTGCGGAGGCTTGGGATCCTTATGCGCAGGCTGCTTGCCCTTTGATTTCCCCGTACCCTTCCGCCCAGACATTTCCAGATACTGAAGGATACCAAGTCCCAAGCACTGTAAGGCCCTTAAAGACCCACAGGCAAAATTCCACACACGCAACCCCTAAAATGGCTGCCAAATATCCACCCCTAAAATGGCCTCCCTCTGACACCCAAAAATGGCCCCTGACAGATCCCAACTAAAATGGCCGCCCAGCCACGAGGCACATATGAACATATGAACATATGAAGCTGCCTTATACTGAATCAGACCCTCGGCCCATCAAAGTCAGTATTGTCTTCTCAGACTGGCAGCGGCCCTCCAGGGTCTCAAGCTGAGGTTTTTCACACCTATTTGCCTGGACCCTTTTTTGGAGATGCCAGGGATTGAACCTGGGACCTTCTGCTTCCCAAGCAGATGCTTTACCACTGAGCCACTGTCCGTCCCACAGAAGAAGAGGGGATGGGAGGGGGGGAGGGAGCGTTAGTGACGACAATACGAAGGGGAACCCCCAGATTGCCACCTGGCACACCCCCAGTTCCCAACCCGACTGGGCTGGGCACCCTGCCGCAGTACACAACCCCCGACGTTCTCTTCTTGTTCTTTTTCTTTAAATATCACAAACTGAAAATCCAGCGCTGCATTCTCTTTTGACCGATGCTGCCCTGCAAAGCACTCCACACGACAGATAAGACCTTCAGCCTGGCCCGATCCCGACAATGAAAGCCCCCAACGGCCTCCAACCAGGCCTAATCCCTCGCTGTTGGCGGAGAGCACGCACACGCTCCTCTCTTGCTGAGCACTGACGAGGGACTGAAACAAGGCAGAGGCTTGGCCGTTAGGACGCCCAAGCCCCGCCTCAGAGAACGCGCGCCCAAATGGAAAGCCCACTCTTCCCTCCAAGGGGGCAAATCAATCCCCGACAGCCGAGCCGCAATGTGGCCGGCTGCCGGAGATCCCTTCTGATAACCCTGAAGCAGGGGGAGGACCTCCAAACCAGGGAATCCCCCGCCCCCAACTGGGGATTGGCAACCCTCTTTGGTATGCTTGCCTCCCAATCCTCAGAGAGATTATTCAGGCTGCTTGGGGAAGGCCCACCAGCTCCCTCTGTGAAGACATCACTGGATCCAGTCCAGTGTGTCCATCCAGAAGAGAACTGAATCCAGTATGTTCCCTCTAAGCTGCAATCTTGTGAGCAAAAATTCTACTTCGTGAGCTACTGATATTAAAGCTGTGAGCTACGCATACATTATTGTGCTCTGGGGTCAATTTTCCTGAGCTAAGACAAAAATGTGTGAGCTGGAGGCTAAAATTCTGTGAGCTAGCTCATGCTAACTCAGCTTAGAGGGAACACTGGAGTAGAATTATATTCAGCATTAAATGAGTTTGAGAGAATTTGGAACAGAGAAAACCACAGTCTCCCTAGAACCTGCTGAGATGATACAATATTCCACGGGCCTTTACTCTTGACAGCCTGTCAAAGTTTCACTGTCGCTGCCTCTGCAACTCCCCCACAGACATAAACGCCTTGCTTCTTTTAATTGCATGTTGCTGGTGGAAGAAATTAAGCCTTGTCTTGAGGATTTTTGCTCCCGACATGCCCTGGAAACCTTAGCTGAACCACGAGGAGGAAGAAAGTTAGCCCCACTTTGGAAAGTTAATCCCAGTTTGGTGTGGTGGTTAAGAGTGCTGATTCAAATCTGGGAGAACCGGGTTTGATTCCCCACTCCTCCACATGCAGCCAGCTGGGGGACCTTGGGTCAGTCACAGTTCTCTCAGAGCTGTTCTCATAAGAGCAATTCTCTCAGAGCTCTCTCAGCCCCCCTTCCCCCGCCACCTCATAGGGTGTCTGTTGTGGAGAGGAGAAAGGAAGGAAATTGTAAGCTGGTCTAAGACTCTTGAGTGAAGGGCAGGGTATAAATCCAACTCTTCTTCTTTATGTTCTTTTTCCTTCTCTTCCTCCTGCTTCTTCTTTTCCCTCCTCCTCCTCCTGCTGCTTCTTCTTTTCCCTCCATCTCCTCCTCCTCCTCCTGCTTCTTCTTTTCCCTCCATCTCCTCCTCCTCTTTCTCCTCTTCTTCATCATCTTCTTCCTCCTCCTCCTCCTGCTTCTTTTTTCACTACTACCACCACCTCCTCCTCCTCCTCTTCTTCTTCTTCCTCCTCCTCCTCCTCAAGGCCTTGCCCTACACCCCTGAACTTTGCATGACAGGTGGGAAGTGGAATAATGGAATGTCCCTTCTTGCTCATAGAAAGCTAGCTGCTGGAAAGAAGCTTGTGACTGAGCTTGCTGTGTGCAGAAAAGGAGAATGTAGCCTTCAAAGAATGCCATTTCCTACCTCCAGCCGTATGAGTTCAGACATACTTCCTCCATCAGGGTCTCCAGTGGGGTGCCCATCAAGTATTTTTAGAAAGTGGACAGGGCCAGATGAGGCTTTTGCTCAGCAGGATTTCTGATTGGCCACTGGAGATCTGACTGGCTGTGCATACTATTAAACGCTGTCACCACACCTTAAGAATCTTCCCTTGAAGTTAAGCTGTGTGTAAGCAAGACAATATTGGTCAGAGAGTCACAAATATACACAGCACCTTGCTGCATCTCCATAGCACTTTCACTTCCAGGCCATTCACTTCCAGGACAAATGAGTATTCTGATCCTTACAACTCTCCTTACCTCTCTCTCTCTGGGTTACCATAACCTTTTTACTAAACTCCTCTTGAATTCCTAAGTATCAGAATGCCTCATCAATCAAATCTTAACCCCTCCCCTGCTTCCCAGCCCACATCTCCTATCAGCTAGTGGCCCCCCATTCTGATTCACTCCTTTGTGGCCGAGTGTATTTGTCAGGCAGGAGAGACTAGCCCCCTGAGACTTCTGAAAGCCGCTTTGGATATTAACAAAAGTCTCTCTGTTCTTGGGTTGGCTGCTAAGTTCCCACCGAGGGCGGGGATCCCCCCGTTTTGGCAGGCCCCAACCCGCCGGCAGGGAGCAGGCCACTGGGGGATCCCTGCCCTCAAAGAGTCCTGTCACCACTCAGTGTGTGTGTGGTGCCCGGAAGTGACGTATCGCATGGGGATGCTCTAGGAATTTGCAGGAAACTCTATGGTTTCACACAGGCACTCTCTAGCAATGTTGGAGAAAACTCTATGAAAACTCTAGCAATTTCCCCCAAATTGCTAGAGCATCCCTGTGCGAATCCATATAGTTGCCTGCGAATTCCTAGAGCATCCCCGTGTGACGTGCCTGGCGCAATACGTTACTTCCGGATGATGTCATTGTGCGTGTACGAAAAATGTCCCCTGTTTGTTATGTCAGCTAAGTTTAAAAAATTCAATAAAATTTAAATTGAAAAAAAGAAAAAATCCCCCTCTGGAAGCCATGGGAGACTTGACATTTGAATACACACACACACACACATATACTGAATCAGACCCTTGGTCCATCAAAGTCAGTATTGTCTACTCAGACTGGCAGCGGCTCTCCAGGGTCTCAAGCCGAGGTTTTTCACACCTATTTGCCTGGACCCTTTTTAGTTGGAGATGCCAGGGATTGAACCTGGGACCTTCTGCTTCCCAAGCAGATGCTCTACCACTGAGCCACCGTCCCTCCCTATTTGATTATACAATCGGTTGGGTGGCCTTTCTTTTTGAAGGGTTAAATCCCCAAACCATTTGAGGTTTAGACCACCGTAAGTGACATCTCAAGACATCTGTAGCATCTGACTTCTTTTCCTGAAGCAACCTGTCCATCTTGAACCTTCCAGAGAGGAAGACAGTTGTCATTTTGTTTATTTACATTTTTTCTAACATTTTAATAGTTTGTGAAGGGGAGGGGGACCCCTGTATTTCTCTCTCTCTCTCAAACTTTAATCCACTGCAGCGCTTGAGAAATGGTTTTCTGTACCCTGGAAAGAATAAAATGCTGCAATTTTAAGAAATCTTTTGTTGGTTGACCCTTGGCTTAATGTACGATAAAACCGCTGAAAACAGTGGGAGAAGGATGGTTCTTGAGAGGGGGAAAATGGAGCTGTTTTTGACCTCCCTTGTCATGCTGTGTTTTGCTTGGTTTTAATAATGAAAGGATTCTGTTCTCTAGCAGCAAAATAAAAAAGAGGAGAGTGTTTCAGTCGCTTTGGTTTGTCAGCCTTTACTTTTTCCCAACTTGCGTTCAAAAGCATGCTTGCTACGCCTCCATCCATCTTTTTCGCCTTTGCCCCTGTACATACATCTATCTCTTTGCAAGACAGAGTCAGTGGGCATTTAATTAAAAACAAAAAAAAACAAGGACCTGTACCTGGGTGAATGTGAGGTTTAAATCATGCGGGTGTTAAGCAGTGTTGGCCCTGGGAGTGCTTGGATGGGAGACCACCAAGAAGGGCTGGGTCTGCTATGTGAGGGAAGGCCAGGACTTTTTTTGTAGCAGAAACTCTTTTGGATATTAGGCCACACACCCCTGATGTAGCCTATCCTCCCAAGAACTTACAGAGCTCTTCTTACAGGGCCTGCTGTAAATTGGCTACATCAGGGATGTGTGGCCTAATATGCAAAGGAGTTCCTGCTACAAAAAAAAAGCCCTGAGGCAATGCCAAACTACCTTTGGTTATCTTTTGCCTGGAGTACCCCATGGATAGGGTTGCCATGAATCAGTTGCGCCTGAACTGAACATTCTTCTTCTTCAGCTGTTGTCCTGAGCCCTGACAAAGGAGAGCTGTAAGGGTTAACAGATCTGGAAGAGTTGCCAGCCCGTTCCTCTGCTGAACAACCAGCAGCTGGCCCATCAATCACTCTCCCCACATTCCAGGCACCAGTGTCAGCTGTTGACAATCAATCTCCTCCAAGCTCTTCCCCTCCCATCTCAAGAGTTCGAAGCAGGCTCCGGAAAGAGCTTTCAGAGCGAAGACATGAGGCACGCCGATGCTTCAGATCTCTCAGCCCTGAGTTCTAACAGAGTCACTGCCACCCAGGGAGCAGGCTGATTGAGGCTCCCATATAACTCCCACCCAGGACCTGGTAACCTTGTGGAAGCAACAAGTCTATTCTCTGGCTTGCATCCACGCTCCTTCCTGAATCCTGATCCTGACCTGCTTGAATTCCTTGATATCCTGACCCTTTGGCTTTTGGACACTAACTTCTGATTCCGATTTGCGATTTTGCTTTGGTGACTTGGCTCCTGCTGGACTTTGACTGGCTTTGGACTCCAGCCTGCCTGTGCCCTGAGAACGTTACAGCTGTTCACGTGCTGGATGTTGGAATGTAAGGATTGCTGCATGCGGGTACAAGGAAAAACCACATGTATGTGTGACAGGGAGGAATAGTTGATGTAAGTTTTTTTGTTTGAGTTTTATATGCCAGTGCCCCTTTAAGATTGAACCATATGGCATTCTGGGGAAATGGAGGTAGCAGTTAATGACTGCAGTTAGCAGACTTAAGTGCGGAGGTGATTTTGGTTCTGAAAGTGTTTTAGTTCCTGTTGGGTGCGTTCTTAAATTAAAACCAACATTTTCCCCATGTTGTACCTTTTCCCCCAATTGGAGCGTAAAGTATGTTGTACATGGATTAGGGTTGCCAGGTCTGACTCAAGAAATATCTAGGGACTTTGTGGTGGAGCCAGGAACAAGGGTGTGACAAGTAGAATTGAACTCTAAAAGGAGTTCTGGCCATCACATTTAAAGGAACAGTCCCTTTAAATGTGATGGCCAGAACTCCTTTTAGAGTCCAATTCAATTCTATGAGCCCCTAAATAAGGTGCCCCTATCCTTCATTATTCCAAATGGAGGGAAGGCATGTAAAAGGTGTTTACATGCCTTCCCTCCATTTGGAATAATGAAGGATAGGGGCACCTTATTTAGGGGCTCATAGAATTGGATTCCCTGGTCCAGTCTTTTTTGAAACTTGGAGGGGGGTGTTTTGAGGAGAGGCACTGGATGCTGTGCTGAAAATTTGGTGCCTCTACCTCAAAAAAGAAGAAGAAGATATTGGATTTATATCCCGCCCTCCACTCCGAAGAATCTCAGAGCGGCTCACAATCTCCTTTACCTTCCTCCCCCACAACAGACACCCTGTGAGGTGGGTGGGGCTGGAGAGGGCTCTCACAGCAGCGGCCCTTTCAAGGACAACCTCTGCCAGAGCTATGGCTGACCCAAGGCCATTCCAGCAGGTGCAAGTGGAGGAGTGGGGAATCAAACCCGGTTCTCCCAGATAAGAGTCCGCACACTTAACCACTACACCAAACTGGCTCTCCCTCAGAAAACAGCTCCCTCAGAGCCCCAGATACCCATGGATCAATTCTCCATTCTACCCTGTGGGAGTATAATAAGAGTACAATGGAGTCGAGTATAATGGAGTATATTGGAGTATAATGGAGTGCCCGGCATACATTTCTCTTCTTTCCCCCCTCTGCCACTTTCTGAAGACCCTGAAGCGGGGGGTGCCTCCAAACCAGGGGATCCCCTGCCCCCAGCTGGGGATTGGCAACCCTAACATGGATTGTATGTTTGTACAGGGGTATCGAACAATGCATTCAGTGAGCATGGTATGTACGGGCTAATGAAGAAACACCT
Source organism: Heteronotia binoei (assembly GCF_032191835.1). Classification (NCBI taxonomy): domain Eukaryota; kingdom Metazoa; phylum Chordata; class Lepidosauria; order Squamata; family Gekkonidae; genus Heteronotia; species Heteronotia binoei. The sequence continues at coordinate 176,529,676 of NC_083225.1, forward strand.
AATTAAGAATGGGAAGCAGCTGAACAAGGGAGAAGTCAAGAAGAGGCCAGAGTAATAGACCGGAGGAGATAGGTCTAGATAGGTAGCTGTGTTAATCTTTCTGTAGCAGTAGAAAAGAGCAAGAGTCCGGCAACACCTTAAAGACTAACAAAAGCAGGGCCGGGTAGGAGCTTTCATGAATCAGTGCTTGGCTTCTTCAGACCAGAGGAGAGGAATTTAAAAAGTGGCGGTAATATGGGGTGCCAGTTCTTAGGAATTGACCGGTGTGAACGAAAAGCGGATTGTGGTGCACTTCTTTAAAACAGAATAAAACCAGCAGGCTCATGTTCCCAGGTTCTCTGCTGTCCACTTCACAAGCAGCCATTTTCTCTGGTGCCCATAAGGGACTAAGTGAGAGTAAAAAGGTAAAGGTAGTCCCCCTGTGCAAGCACTGAGCCATTACTGACACATGGGGTGACGTCACATCAGGACGTCGTCTTGGCAGACTTTTTACAGGGTGGTTTGCCATTGCTTTCCCCAGTCATCTATACTTTACCCCACACAAGCTGGGTACTCATTTTACCCACCTCGGAAGGATGGAAGGCTGAGTCAACCTTGAGCCGGCTACCTGAACCCAGCTTCTTCTGGGATCGAACTCAGGTCATGTGCAGAGCTTGGACTTCAGTACTGCAGCTTTACTGTTCTGCGCCAAGGGGCTCTGCCTATACGCACAGATGCCTTCTTATCAGGATTTTAGCCTCACATGGTATCTAATACCCAATAACCGACTGCCATGAAGACTTCGTGAAGGAGAGTTGAACAAGAGATCTTATAGCTCTAATTAAGTGTGCATTATGGCCACTCTTCCTGTTGGCTAAGTTCTGATTTCTTTGTGCTTACTAAAAAGGCGGAGCCTCCCAGATCCACCTCTCTGCCCTGCATGACGGCCAGCGTAGGGTTGCCATATCTTCGCGTGCCTCCCTTTCCATGCTGGAACCTTCTCTGCGCTATTGGCTTTCGGCATTCAGCTGCGAGCAGAACTGAAACGGGAATTCTATATATAGCCCTGAATGAAGGGCTGTATCCCCTGTCAAAATCCATCCACATGCTCTGTTTTAGGAATAAATCACCCGCAGCAAAGCTCCTACTTCTCCCTACAATCTCTCCCCGCCCCTCTTGTTAAGGCTAATTAGTACCTACAGCCACGCAGTGAAGATTTTTGTGCTGTCGTGGCAGCTGCTGCCAAATAAACTTTCAAAAAGTCTGTGCAGCCAGTCAGAAGTCCTGCTGGGGAAGATGTGCAAAGTATGATTTTTAATGTGTGAAAGTTGTATCATATGGATGGCCCAGGCGATCCTGGTCTCATCGGATCTCGAAAGCTAAGCAGGGTCAGGCCTGGCAGTATTTGAATGGGAGACCTCCAAGGAATACCAGGGTTGTGAGGTGGAGGCAGGCAATGGCAAGCCACCTCTGAACGTCTCTTGCCTTGAAAACCTCACAGGGTCAGGTTGTGACTTGATATCGCTTTCCATCTTCCGTAAGGTTTTTGTCTTCCATAAGGTTTTTGTTTTTTTTTAATGGCTTTCAGAATGTTTTCACTGATTATTTTCATATTATATGATCTCATCCAGTCCATCTCAGTCCTGTTAGCCCAAATTTGCCAAAAGCAAATTTTGCACAAATTAGTTTTAGAAGAAGAAGATGATGATATTGGATTTATACCCTGCCATTCACACTGAATCTCAGAGTGGCCTACAATCTCTTTTCCCTTCCTCCCCCACAACAGGCACCCTGAGAGGTAGGTGGGGCTGAGAGAGCTTTCACGGCAGCTGCCCTTTCAAGGACAGCTCTGCGATAGCTATGGCTGACCCAAGGTCATTCCAGCAGCTGCAAGTGGAGGAGTGGGGAATCAAACCCAGTTCTCCCAGAAAAGAGTCTGCACACTTAACCACTACACCAAACTGGCTCTCTCTCTCTCTCTCTCTCTTTTTTTTAGCATCTGTATCCTTTAAAAAATTGCAAGAAATTTAATGAGGAATATTTTGGGGGCTATTGGTTGCATAGATCCACTGAAAGAGAAAAAGTTCCAGATGGTATAATATAAAACAAGGGACTTTACACATTGAGTTTATCATCTCCCTCTTTGCACTGAAGAAGAGCTGGTTCTTATACTCCACTTTCCCCTGCCCTAAGGAGTCTCAAAGCAGCTTCCTCTCTCTCCCAACAGTCACTTTGTGAGGTAGTTGGGGCTGAGAGAGTTCTGAGAGAACTGTGTCCAGCCCAAGGTCACCCAGCAGGCTTCATGTGGAGGAGGAGTGGGGAATCAAACCTTGTTCTCCATATTAGAGCCCGCCGCTCTTAACCACTATACCACGCTGGCTCTCTTGTGCAGCTCTAAGCAGAATACAGTCCGCCTTCGAGTGTGTGGGACTGATTATTTTATTTTAATAAGAGGATTCTCTTCCTTAGACCATTAGAAGAGCCGGATTCTTTTTTGTTCTTCCTATTGAGGGTTCATCCAGATATTAAAGTTGCTGTCTGTAATTGTACTTTAGAAAGCTTTTAATGGTTCTTCGAGGTTATATTTTTTACTTGTTGTAGACAGAAGCTGCCATGATTCCAGTGCAGCGTATGGGAAGGTAATTGTGAGATAAAAACCTAGGTGGGACTGTACAGCTGAAAGACAGGATTACATGCAGGTGGCTGGGAGGAGGCTCAGTTTCCACAGCCTGAGGTCACAAGGAGTGCAGACATAGAATCATAGACTCATAGAGTTGGAAGGGACCTCTCAGGGCCATCTAGTCCAACCCCCTGCACAATGCAGGAAACTCACAAACGCCTCCCCCTAAATTCACAGGATCTTCATTGCTGTCAGATGGCCATCTAGCCTCTGTTTAAAAATCTCCAAGGAAGGAGAGCCCACCACCTCCTGAGGAAGCCTGTTCCACTGAAGAACCTCTCTAACAGTCAGGAAGTTCTTCCTAATGTTGAGCCAGAAACTCTTCTGATTTATTAGGGTTTGTAGAATCTTTCGGGCTCAAGTACCGTGTTCTACTGGAGAAAGTTTTTCTTCCAACTTTCTCCAGTAGAACATGGCACTTGAGCCCGAAAGATTCTACAAACCCTAATGATGTTACCAGCCGTGAAAACCTGAAATCTTCTGCTTTAATTTCAACCCGTTGGTTCTGGGCCTACCTTCTGGGGCCACAGAAAACAATTCCATACCATCCTCTATATGACAGCCCTTCAAGGACTCAAAGATGGTGATCCTATCACCTCTCAGCCGCCTCCTCTCCAGGGTACACATACCCAGCTCCTTCAACCTTTCTTCATAGGACTTGGTCTAAGCAGTCCTAAGCAGCATTACGCTCCTCTAATGCCATTGAAGTCAGCTGGTTTAAGATGGCGTTGTAGGATGCGTGTTCCCCTGTACAGTTGCAAACGCATGATGCTGCCTTCTACTGAGTTGTACTATGGGTCTGCCAAGATCAGTATTGTCTGCACTGGCTGTCAGTGGCTCTACAGGGTCTGAGAGGGAGGTCTTTCACATTATCTAACACCTGATGCATCTAATAGGAGATGCTGGGGACTGAACCCGGGACCTTCCGCATGCCAAGCAGGTGCTGTACCACTGAGCCGCAGCCTCCTCCCCTATTTTGGAGTGAGATTCCTCTCTTTGTTATAGTAGTGATAAGGACTGCAGGAGAGCGGTATCTGATATTCATATGAACATAAGAGAAGCCATGTTGGATCAGGCCAATGGCCCATCTGGTCCAACTCTCTGTGTCACACAGTGGCCAAAAAAACCCAGGCACCCTCAGGAGGCCCACCAGTGGGGCGAGGACACTAGAAGCCCTCCCATTGTGGCCCCCCTCCCCAAGCACCAAGAGTAAAGAGCATCACTGCCCTAGACATATGAACTGCTTTTCAGGTCCCTCTAGCTCAGTAGTTACGTATTCTGGCAGGCAGTAGCCTTAGCTGGAGATGCCAGAGACTGATCATGAGAGCATTCATCCATTGCAAGCAGAAAAAAGGGTGATACTTTGTGTGTGTGTGTGTGTGTGTGTGTGTGTGTGTGTATAAAGAGCCACCAAGTTGCAGCCGACTTTCAGAGACCATAGGGTAGGGGTGTCAAACTCATTTGTTATGAAGGACAGATCTGACATAATAATGATGATGATGATGATGATGATGATGATGATGATAATAATAAGTTTTTATTTATACCCCGCCCTCCCCACCAAGGCAGGCTCAGGGCGGCTTAATGAGGCCTTGTTGGGCCGGGCCATGTCAGGCTGGGCCATGTGTACGTATTTAAGATTAGGTAGCAGAGATACAAACTTTATAGAGGATGCAAACAAAAGCAAACTGGCTTTGATCTTGCCGCTGTTGGTTGAGATCCTCACTTTCTACAAGGACAAGGATGACCTGGGGATGGTCGTGAAAGACATCTTCATCGCCTCCCTGGGAGTGATGGGCTTTGTCACTGGCACTTACGTGACCGTTGAAGAATAAAATAAAACATGCTTACAACGTTAGCACTCATTGGTCTTAGTTTCAGCCCCGGGGCCGCATGTTTGACACCCCTGGCATAGGGTTTTGAAAGCTAGCGGCAAACTGAGATGGTTAGCCATTGCCCTTCCATTGCCTCCCTCTGACCTGGACTTTCTTGGTGGTCTCCCATCCAGGGCAAGCCTTAGACTGTCTGGCATCCTAGACAAAACTAACTTCTGACACACCCCCCCCAGCACTGATGATAGCACCGTGTCACGTTGGGGTGCCCAATTCAGCACCCCCAAAAGGCCAGCGCCCTAGGCAATCACCTAGTTTGCCTAGTGACAGGGCCAGCCCTGCTTCCATCCAAGTAATAACTAGGGCTAACCCTGTTTAACTTCCAAGATCTGACAGCATTGGTCTAGCTTGGGCCATCCAGGTTGGAATATGATATTCTATCATTGCCAGGGGTGGAATTCTAGCAGGAGGTCCTTTGCATGTTAGGCCGCACCTCTATGATGTAGCCAATCCTCCAAGAGCTTACATGGCTCTTTTTTGTAAGCTCTTGGAGGACAGGCTACATCATGGGGGTGTGGCCTAATATGCAAAGGACCTCCTGCTAGAATTCCACCCCTGATCATTGGTAATAAATACAAACTCTTCCTTTCTTGTGCCCATCTGTCATATTCCTCTGCTCTTTCACAAGTCGTGGAATGCAGCCCATTAGATCCTGTGGATTCCGACCCACATTGTGTGCTTAAAAGAAGTGGTCCGCTCTCCCGTTCTGTTGGTTCTGCTTGGCAAAATTTAGCTCTGGGGGTTTCTTCTCCTTCCAAACTATCAGAAAGTTTTAAGCTGTGACTCATTCAGTTTTCTTCGCTTTCCTTCATGCCCACGTGGCTGTGCCTCTATATATATATATATAGATTTATTTTATAAAGAGGCCTTCTCTCTTTCAGGTGCTGTAGCAATTCTGATCCCTCGCCTGGACCTGGTGATCTCGTTGGTAGGAGCTGTGAGCAGCAGCACTCTGGCTTTGATCTTGCCGCCGTTGGTTGAGATCCTCACTTTCTACAAGGACAAGGATGACCTGGGGATGGTCGTGAAAGACATCTTCATCGCCTCCCTGGGAGTGATGGGCTTTGTCACTGGCACTTACGTGACCATTGAAGAAATCATTTGTCCCACTTCCTCGTCTTCTGTCAATGCCACAATATCTCCGGGCTGTTTGAACGTTTCACACTTGGCCGCGGGTTTAGATTAACGCTGGAAGACTGTCATTCCACGGAGTTTGTTACCATGGATTTCCTCGGGAACCAAAGAGAATGCTGGATTCCACAGGGTGAAGCTGGGACCCTGAATGAGTGTCTGGGAAAATTAAAATACCTTCTGCCCAGTGTGTATGCATCTTGCAGACCAAAGTCTCCATCTATTCCTGCCTTCTAATTCAAACCCCTAGTGCTGTGTGTAGCAGAGAAATCTATATATTTTTTTTTGGTAGATAGTAATGAGAAATTTTGGTCTATTTATTTCTGGATGAAAGCACTTTGGAAAGTAAAATGCTGCCCCTCCCTCAAATGTTGCAGATTTGGCTGACACAAGCCATGAGGGGTTGTCTTCATCCATTCTTCTATTCATATGCTGTAGGGGGCGCTGCCTGTCAGGAGCCTCTCCAGTGCAGGCCCTGCCACTTCGTGCAAGATAGCAGATGAGGTGTTATGCAAATACTACACCATTTTACTGAGAGCCAGTTTGGTGTAGTGGTTAAGTGCGTGGACTCTTATCTGGGAGAACCGGGTTTGATTTCCCCACTCCTCCTCTTGCACCTGCTGGCATGGCCTTGGGTCAGCCATAGCTCTCACAGAGCTTGTCCTTGAAAGGGCAGCTGCTGTAAAAGCTCTCTCAGCCCCACCTACCTTACAGGGTGTCTGTTGTGGGTTGAAGGGGGAAGGTAGAGGAGATTGTGACCGCTCTGAGACTCTGAGTATAGGGTGGGATATAAATCCAATATCTTCTTCTTATGCATCTGGGACTCGCAATAAGCTGTGTTTCCCAGTGGGACAGGGCTTGGAGTCAGCCTGCTCCTTCCACAAGATTTTCTTTTTTTTTTCTTTTGCTATTGACTTATGTCAACCCATAGAGTTTTCAAAGCAAGAAACAGTGAGAAGTAGTTTGCCCTTTCCCTCCCCCTGTGTAATGACCCTGGTATTCCTTGATGGACTCCCATCCCAATACTAACCAGGATGGATGCTGCTTAGCTTCCAAATTTGACCAGATCAGGTGGTCCTGAGCTATCCAGGTTAGGGGGGGGGTCTAAAGAGGTAGCTATCCATAAAGGTATTAAAAACAAAAGGAGATGGTTACACATTCCTGTATAATGACTGAAAAAAAGTGTTTTGGGGGTTTCTTGCTGTAGTCTGTTTACATGCAAGAAAAAAAAGGCCCCTTGCATTGATGGGATTTTGCACTCACAATGTCTGCTTAGGTTTTTGGGTTTTTTTTAGCAGAGCAGAAATAAGATTGTGAATGGTGACACAAACTTTGTTCCAGCCTTCAGTGAATTGTTTTCTTTACACTCTACGTAATTGCAGCTGTACAAATCTGCCAGTATGCTTTATTTTTTTCTATTTATTCCTAACAGAGTAACCCTATATTTGTACTGTAGCCCTGTATATTACTGTACAGATGAGGTGTTTCTACAGTATTCTGCCTTAAATGAATATGCCAGTTGCCGTTCTCTGCTTTGGGGTGGGGAGAGGGTGAAATGAGGAAAACAAATCTTAAGAAAGTAAAGAAGCCCTGGATATAAATCAGAAAAGTTAAAAAGTTTTAAACAAGGGTTAAAATCAGCTTGCTTCATGCACGTTAAAGGCCATGCAGAATTCACATTTTTGCATAATGTATCATACCCAGTGCTCCCGCTAAGCTGTGGAGTCTTGTGAGGAAAAATTCTACTCCATGAGCTACTGGCAGTAAAGCTGTGAGCTGCTGCGTCAATTAGTTGGCTCTGGGGCCATTTTTCCTGAGCGAAGACAAAAACAGAGGTTGAAAAACCGTGAGCTAGCTCACACTAACTCAGCTTAAAGCGAACACTGATCATACCCGGTGTGCTTTCATTTTTTTCTAGAGGGAAAGCCACCCAGAACTTCTGCTTCACAAGCTCAATTTTGAAATGAATGCGAGCAGCTTGTGTGGGAGAACTTTCTGGAAGAACTTTGTACGTTTGTAGTGTCAGTGTGTGTGTGGAGGTGGGGGAGGTTCTTGTTTATAAATGTGGTGTGTCTTTGGTGGGAGCTGAGGAGAACCTGCATGACAGACCACCTGCCTCACTTTGGGTTTCTCCACACATTATTTCGATCACTTGTGTGCCCTTACTGAGTCTTTTTTTTAGGGGGGGTTTTGTAGCAGGAACTCCTTTGTGTATTAGGCCACACCCCCTGATGTAGCCAATTCTCGGAGAGCTTACAGGGCTCTTCTTGCAGGGCCCTGCTCCTCCCCCCTTTTCTGTGCATGTTTCGCTTCCTCTTGGAGCCGCTTCGATCTTTCATAGCTGTTTCTCCAAGTATTTTACACGTACTTTTAAAATGCTCCTTAAAATCTGGAGAAATAGCTATGAAAGGTCGAAGCAGCTGCTACAGGGAGCGAAACGTGTGCAGAAAAGGGGAGGGGAACCTCTTGACAAAGTATGGGCACACAACCAACAAATTAACATGTGCAGGAAAGAAAAACCTTTTAGTCAGCACATGTGGTGAATTCCATGTTTAGTGTAACACGAATGGCAGTTCCATGTACTAGTATGGGTATGATTCTGCATCCCACCCACCTGCCCCGCCCGCAGATACCATCGTCAAAGTAAAGCACAGTTCAGGGATGATATGTGTTCATTTGCTCTCCCAAAGTGCAAGCTGACAAAAGGCTGTGTGAATCAGGCCTATGTGTGCATGGGTGTGCACCACATGGACAGTATCCACTCAGCTCCCCTGCTTATGCTTCCCACTCTGTGGACAGGATCTTCAGATAGGTGGTTGTGTGTCGTGGCCCCACTTTTTTAAATGTGTCGTGTTCAGTGTGCGCTTTTAATGGACCAGGCATATGCAGTAGTAACATGGGAATTAGCTCGTTCATTGTGTGTATCGCAGGGGGTTTTTTGTAGCAGGAGCTCCTTTATGTATTAGGCCACACTCCCCTGATGTAGCCAATCCTCCAAGAGATTACAGAACTCTTAGTACAGGGCCTCCTGTAAGCTCCAGGAGGATTGGCTACATCAGGGGTGTGTGGCCTAATATGCAAAGGAGCTCCTGCTACAAAAAAAGCCTGTGTGTATGTATGTATATACATATGACTAAGGCATTACTCCTTTTTTTTAGCACTTTCTCTCTCTTTCTCTTCCCCTTGTTTGAGAACACTATGCATGATAAACAATTTATAACCAATGTATAAAAGAAATGTTTAGATGTCACTTAAGTCCATGAAAAATGCACACTTTTTTGTTTTCATGGATTTTGCTTTAACGGAGAGACACACTATATGTGATGATGGCAGCTGTTTTTTTTGCGTTTGGACCCCAGGCAATTCGTACAATCGGTGGGGGGTGGGGGGGGGAGGCAATACTCCCTCTAAGCTGTGGAGTCTTGTGAGCAAAAATTCTACTTTGTGAGCTACTGGCACTAAAATTGTGAGCTACTGCATAAATTAGTTTGCTCTGGGGCTATTTTCCCTGAGCTAAGACAAAAATGTGTGAGCTGGAGGCTAAAAAATGGTGATGCGATGTCACCTCAGAGTCGGAAACGACTGAGGCTTGCACAGGGGACTACCTTTACCTTTTTAGTTCACGCTAACTCAGCTTAGAGGGAATACTGGTTGGGGCAATCCAATGAAACAGCCAGATTCTGTCCCCCATAGTCACTTTCTGCCCCTTAACTGTGCACCAAAATTGGGTGACTGGTAGAAATGCGCTTGGAGAGGAAAGATGCAGGTAGTGAAGCAGTAAACTGGGAGAGGGGGATTCATGTTCATCGCCCAGGTGTCTCTCCTCTTCCTTAAACTGGACCTGTCCCTTCTGCTTCTTGTGCAGCTTTGGCAGAATCACAGATCTGCTGTGCTTTGATACCTCTTTGCTCGAAGCGTGAATATATTGGGCATAAATATATTCTTAATGCGTTCCGGTTAATGCAGTGGCACCTTCTCTTTCTCCCAGTACTTTGGTTTCGGCAGTTCCCTGGGTGTGAGTTCAGGGGGCATGAAATCCACTTAAACACTTTCAGCAGGAACTCCTTTGCATATTAGGCTACACCCCCCCCCCTGATGTCGCCAATCCTCCAAGAGCTTACAGGGCTCTTCTTAGGGGGTGTAGCCTAATATGCAAAGGAGTTCCTGCTACAAAGAAAGCCCTGGACTTAAATAATCTCTTCTCTGTCCTGTGAATTATAATGTGGAGGCTTTTGCATCGGATCTGTACAAATGGACTGAAGGACTAGAGAAGGAACACTTTGGCCAGCAGCTGACGTCAGCTCATACTAACGCCATCTGGCACAATGGAAACGAGTCCATTGTCTCCAGTGTCTTGCTGATAAGACCATAAGTGCCTTTGGAAGGACCAAGGTTTTCTGCAATGTATCCTTGGAAGAATTGCTCTCTGAAGAACTTCTGCTGGATTGTGGAGAGAGTCAACACCCTCTGACCAAACTTGAATGCTTTTCATCGGCAACCAGCGATTCAGATTCCTTTCATGCATTGCAGCTGAGCATGATGTAGCTGCTAACTATCTACTTAACCGTTTTAAAAAGTGCTGGCAGATGAGAGCTTAACTCCAAAACAGAGCGGTGTTTAAGCCCTCACCGTGCGCATTGCATTTCGAGCATTATGCACAACATGTATTGCAATGTTTATCTATCACAGCGGACCATTATTACTTTTGAGGGGCTGGCTTGTGGAAGATTTGCATAGCCGTAAGCCCTTTTGATGTCAGTGGCACTACTCTAAGCAGGCCGGAAATAGCTGCCCAAGCGCATGTTTTGCTTCACTTCTGTGGATCGAGGAAAATGTGAAGAGAGATTCTCCGGGAGAATGCATTTATGGACGTACGTGTCAAATAAAAGCGGAGCAATCTCTGTGTTCCAAATGAACTCCATGGATGTTGAAATGCCAAAGATGTTGAAATGTCACAAAATCCTTTTTTAGAAGTGGGGGAAAAAAAACCACATCAGTGATGCAGTTAGCTTTTAAGGTACTGTAAATTAGGTAGATTTGAGTCCAGTAGCACCGTTGGGACCAACAAGGTTTTCTGCAATGTATGCTTGGATGAACTACTCTCTGAATAACTTGCAGGATTGTGGAGAGATTCAGCACACTTACCGTAGTTCTTAGTTTTTCCTTATTTCTCATTTCCCTTTTCTCCATGGAAATGCTGATTGACACTTTGGTGTCAGTCAGCAGTTTTTCTCCCGGCCAGATTGGCAAAGGATCCTGGAGGTTTTTGCCATTTTCTGGGCATGGAGCAGGGGTCACTGGGGGTGTACATGCATGGGGTGAGTGAGGTATTTGTGAAGTTCCTGCACTGTGCATGGGGGCTGGACTAGATGACCCTGGTGGTCCCTTCAAACACTGTGATTCTAAGATTTCCAGGGAATAAGCTTTCAAGAATCAAATCTCCCTTTTCCAGATATCTGGTGAAGGAAGGGAGCATTCTCGAAAGCTCCCTCCCCCACAAAAAAAAGTCTTGCTGGTTTCTAAGGTGCTCCTGGACTTCGGTCTACTCGTTCCGCTGTAGACCAACAAAGGTACCCTCCTGAAACTAAACTGGGGTAGGTGCTTAGGGGAGGGGGCTGTCGAAAGGAACAAATGGCTTCAGGGGTTTAAATGCAGGTATGTATTTATGGAGGGAACAAACAGCGGCATAAAATAATCTGTTCCAGTGGGATATTTTTATGTTCTTAAACTATAGGAAACAATGGGGTTATGTTAACACGGAGGGTGTGTTTTATATTGAAATGGGTTATATGATGGATATTTTTAACACCGTAGGCTGTGTTTTAAAGAAATCACTGGCCCGTTTTGCAGTGTTCCTTAGACACATAACTTGGATATTGAAGCCAGCAAGATTTCTTCCGTATGTTTTGGTAGCCTACATGTTCTCCGTCTCAATAAAAACTTGGCAGTACAACCGCTCTCTGAGCTGTTTCTTGATACTCTTCAATCTGTTCTGTGCAGCTATTCAGACGTGGGAGAACGGACTGTCATTTTGTGCCTTGTTTTTCCTTTCATTAGTTGCAGTGATGTTCAAAGGTTGCCCGTAACATTTGCAATCCCATGGGGAAGGCTGTTATACTCCCTACCTCCGAGAATGTAAATTTACACTAACTAGAACAAACGGTCCTCTTTTTTTAGCCTTGCAGCAATCTTGTGAGGTGGGTCAGGCCAAGCAAAGGTGACTGACGCATGGTCATTAAGAAAAGTACACAGCAAAACAAGGATTTGAACCTGGGTCTTCCAGGACCCCTGGTCTGATGCTCTAATCCAGGGGTGGTGAAATTGTGGCTTGGGAGCCTCGTGTAGCTCTTTCACACATATTGTGTGGCTATCAAAGCCTCCACTGCCCCATTGGCTGGCTTGGAGAAGGCATTTGTCTCTTTAAATCACCTCTCCAAGCCAGCTAGCTGCTTGGAGAATGCATTTAAAGTTAAAGTTGCTTTCTTTCCACCTCACCCTCCCTATATATTTCCTTCTTTCTTTCCCTCCCTGAGCCTCTCAAATATCTGATGTTCATGTCTTGCAGCTCTCAAATGTCTGACCATTATTCTACCGGGCTCTTACATTAAGCAAGTTTGGCCACCCCTGCTTTAATCACTAGAGCATGCTGGCTGTGTATGTCACCTCCTGTATAATGAGGTCTGAACCTCAGTGAGATACATGAAGCCTGCAACAGTTTCTGAGATAGCCCCTTTTTCTTGCAAGCAAGAAAAAAAATATTTGTCTTGCAGATTGCTTTTGTATGTGATCAGAGAAAAGAAAAATACTACTTCACACTCTGCTGCTGGATATGGTGATGGCTACTACCGTAAGAAGAAGACTGCAGATTTATACCCCACCCTTCTCTCTGAATCAGAGACTCAGAGCGGCTTACAATCTCCTGTATCTTCTCCCCCCACAACAGACACCCTGTGAGGTGGATGGGGCTGAGAGGGCTCTCACAGCAGCTGCCCTTTCAAAGACAACTGCGAGAGCTATGGCTAACCCAAGGCCATTCCAGCAGTTGAAAGTGGAGGAGTGGGGAATCAAACTCGGTTCTCCCAGATAAGAGTCCGCACACTTAACCACTACACCAAGCAGCTAGGTTAGATAGTTGTTGGGGGCAGGGATGAATGAAACCTCCATGCTGAGAGCCAGTACATTCCAGTGCCATTTGCTGGGAGCAATAGCAAAGAGAGGGTTGGCATCTATGTCCCCACTATGGGACCTTAAACCAAATGAATGTGTGAAACTGCCTTATATTGAATGGGACCACAGGTCCATCAAAATCGGTGTTGTCTACCAAGACTGGCAACGGCTCTTCAGGGGTTCAGGTAGAGGTCTTCCTAATTGTTACTGGAGATGCCAGGGATTGATCCTGGAACCTTCTGCATGCCAAGCAGATGTTCCAGCACTGAGTCCTCCTGAGGCATCTAGTTAGCCAGGGTAGAAAACAAGTAAGAAGACTTGGTGATTCTTTTGGCTAACATGAACTTTTGGAAGAGGGGAAAGGAGAGCAGAGAGAGATGGTTCTGTCAGGAAGAAGAGCTAACTATTTGTTTTTTTGGGGGAGGGATGGATGACTAGTTAAGGCCTGCAGTGAAAAATCTCCCTCATGCTTTCAAAGACATAAAGTAAGAAAAACATAGCTACCATTCCTTGAGAATTGAAGTGGCTTTTCTATAGAGAATCAAGGTTCCTTTAAGGGGACCTTTTGTTTAGATTTCTTTATACTACTTTCCCTAAAGACGGTTTCCTAGAAGCTCTGAAGCCTTCTTACAGGAATAGAACTTCTGCTTGTGTTTGTTTTTCTTAAAGCCTTCGATCTCTCTCGCTTTTGAGGCAGAAACTGATGATTTTTTTCCTCTGCGCTTCCAGACATGGGATGAGCATGGCAAACAGCTGAAGAGTGGCTATTCTGGGAATCATCTGTGCCTAAGTGAAGAAATCCTCACAGCACTGTGCCAGTTAGCTCCCCTACTTCAATGCATGTTTGAAACATCGAGTGTGCCTCATAAAACCATAAGAGCCCTGCTGGATCAGAGCAGTGGTCCCTCTAGTCCAGCATCCTGTCTCATACATTGGCCAACCAGTTCCTCTAGAGGGCCAACAACAGGGCATGGAGGCTGAGGCCTTCCCCTGATGTTGCTTCCTGGCTCTGGAATTCAGAGGTTTAGTGCCTCCAAATGTGGAGATTGCCCTAGTCACTTTGGCTAGTAGCCATTGACAGACTTATCCTCCATGAATCTTATCTAATCCCCTTTTAAAGGTGTTTATTCCTGTGGCCATCACTACATCGTCTGGCAGTGAATTCCATACTTTATTCACTCTCCATGTAGAATCCTGTGCAGATGATAGAAGAAGACTGCAGATTTATACCCCGCCCTTCTCTGAATCAGAGACTCAGAGCGACTTACAATCAGGGACAAAAAATCTGCTGTCTGCCCCTGGCCCAAAAGAAGCCAGGCTATGCGCAACAAGATCCAGGGCTTTCTCGGTGGCAGCACCAGAACTTTGGAACACCCTCCCAGAAGCTATAAGGGCCCTGCGGGATTTGTCGGCGTTCCGCAGGGCCTGTAAGACCGAACTGTTTAGACAGGCTTTTCTGGTTGACTGAAAATGGGCTGCCACCGGACATCCTACAGAAGCTGGCGATTATAGTCAGAACCCAATACCGCCAGACTGGATTGAGACAGCGCAAATAGTTTTAAATTGATAAGTGAATTATGGTTTTATATGTTTTATGGAATTGATTGTTTTTATGATATTGTAAGCCGCCCTGAGTCCACTTGCGGAGAGGGCGGGATATAAATGTAAAGTAATAAATAAATAAATAAATAAAATCTTCTATATCTTCTCCCCCCACAACAGGCACCCTGGGAGGTGGGTGGGGCTGAGAGGGCTCCCACAGCAGCTGCCTTTCAAGGCTGACCCAAGGCCATTCCAGCAGCTGCAAGCGGAGGAGTGGGGAATCAAACCCGGTTCTCCCACATAAAGAGTTTGCACACTTAACCATTACATCAAACTGGAATGAAGGAAGGACTGTTTGGTCATTTCCTGTGACTCTCTTGTCTTCTCAAGGAGGTGTGATGATTTTTCTCAAGAAGTTTTGGTTTCCCATCTGCAGAAATATCTCCCACCATGCCATATCTTTGCAGGACAGAAGGGCAAGTGTTCTTTTTGCTGACCTTTGAGAACAACAACAAAATGAAGGTGGTCTCATAGGGCCCAGTGATGGGAGGCCATCAAAAATGTCTGAGACATTAATGTCAAGATCTGTACTTTGCAACCGTACAGACATTGCCCTGTCATTTGATCATTTATATATTTGAGTGTAACCAAAGCCCTTTTCAGAGCTTATGGGTGCACATACCAGGAGTCTAGCCACTAGTATCTTCCTGATACGCAAAGTCACCATGTACAATGCAGATGTTTGAAAACATGCATGTCATGTTCATGCGTATAGGAAAGGTCCTCTGTGCAAGCACCAGTCATTTCTGACTGGGGTGACGTCGCATCAAAACGTTTTCATGGCAGACTTTTTACGGGTTTGCCATTGCCTTCCCCAGTCACCTACACTTTCCCCCCAGCAAGCTGGGTACTCATTTTACCGACCTTGGAAGGATGGAAGGCTGAGTCAACCTCGAGCCAGCTACCTGAAAACCCAGCTTCCACCAGTGATCGAACTCAGGTCGTGAGCAGAACTTAGGACTGCAGGACTGTAGCTTTAACACTCTGCACCACAGGGCTCTTGGTATTATTTAAATGTATGCCTAAAATACAATGAAGTAACATCTCTAAACACCTGGAGAGTTCGAACAGACCCAAAGATCTTAATTGCTGCATTAGAAACTCCTTCACATTAATCTTTGCATAGATACCAGAGAGGTAGCCCCATAAATTCTAGGGTTGTTAACTGAAGGTTGGGAAAGTCCTGGAGCTTTTAGAGGTGAAGTGTGAAGAAGGGAGGGTTTGGGGAGGGGAGGCACCTCAGCGAGGTCCGCCCCATAGTCCATCCTTCAAAGCAGCCATTTTCTTTGGGAGGAATGATCTTCAGTGGTAGAAGGCAGTGGGTGACCATAAGCTTGCCTAGCCTACAGGCAGGACCTAGAGTTCTTCAGAATTTCAACTGGTCTCCAGGCTACAGTTCCCATGGAAACAATGACTGCTTTGGAAGGTGGACTCTGTGGCATTATACCCTACTGAGTTCTCTCCCCAGACACCACCCCCAAATCTTCAGGACTTCTCCAAACCAGAGTTCCCCAGCCCTAGGTGACATAGGTGGCCATGAGCAGGGGTCAGGATGAGTGTTTAGGGTTTCCAGCCTCCAGATGAGGCCTGGAGTTCTTCCAGAATTACAACTGGCCTCTAGACTACAGAGATCATTTCCCCTGGGGACAATGGATACTTTGGGAAGGTGGGCTATATGTCATGGGTGATGACAACCAGGCAGGACCCCTGCTCAAGCTGGCAGTCGAGCCTAGTTGGCCCCTCTAGCACTTCTGAGGTTGACAGCTTGCTGCTGCCTGAGCTGTCATCCCCCACACCTGACCTGGCAGCAGAGGACAAGGAGGCACAGCTGCAAGCAGGGAACCCACCCAACTCACCCCCATGGGTAACTTGGTTGAGGGAGCGACTCTGCTGAGACTTAGCGGCCCGACAGAGGGATGCAAGCCTATGAGGAAGGAGGTCGCTGAGTCCTGAGTTTTAGCGGGACAGCCCTGCTTGCTAATTGGAGCATCACCGACAGGGGTCATTTTGTAGAAAAATAGGTGGTGGAGCTCATTAGCATATGCTGCAGAGCTCCCACCAGCCAAAAGCAACCCGACACAAAAGAGCCCCGGGAGAGCGAGGCTTGCTTGGGCTGGCTAGAGATTCAGCCAGCCCAAGCAGGCTTCACTCATCTGGGGCTCTCCTTAGCCACTCCACCCCACACAGTCAAAAGGCCAGCAAGCCACCCACTAACCAGAATCACATAAGAAGTGGAGAAAGGGTGACATGAGCTTCTCCAGGTGTTAATGAGGGCTGCTGGGGGTGTGGCAAAGCCCCTGGTAGCTGGCTGGCTGCCAGCTCTCCTAATCCAGGGATTGTTATGCAGCTGCACCCAGTATTCAATGGACAGGGTAGGTGGGGAGGATGAGGTGGAACCCTCAGAAAGGTTCAGGAGCTGTGCTCCTGTGAGCTCCTGCTGAATTCAAGGCCTGATCACCAGAGGCCCATTTAGCCCCCTGCTCAGGGCTGGGCTCTCTGGGGAAGCAACAAGTCGCTTTCATGATGATTTGAATCCACCCTGACTCCTGCGCTCTTGTTTGCTCTCCCGGCTTCAGATGACCTCTTTGGTTTCCTGACTCCCGGCTCCAGATGACCTCGCTCTCCGCCCCCCTGACTCGGCTATCTGACTCGGCTTCAGTTTGAACTCTTTAGCTTGACCCCGGACTGGACTTGGACTTTGCTCTTGCTTGCACTCAGCCCGTGACACTACGGAATTATGCCCTCCTGAGGTCCCTTCCCTCCCCAAACCCCGCCCCGCCCAGATCTACCCCCAAATCACTCAGAATTTTATTTTCCAGAGCTGGCAACTCTAGCCACAGGGTGTAAAGGTGGCAAGGAGTGGGTCGGGCACCCTAGCTCCAATCCTTGTCCAAGACTCACTTTATGACTTTCTTACTTGGTATGGAAGATGGGCCTGTTGCATTATTATTACAGCAGAGTCTGAGACTCCCCCCCCCCCCCCGCCAGCTCCTTCAGCGAAGAGGATTTTTTAAAGTGTCTGTTTAGCCTCGTTGCTGCTGTTGATACAGCAGCTGTGCTGCAGGCCCGAGCCCTGATATTAACGGAGGGAGGAAAACAATCTTCTTGACGCTTTTATCTGGAGAAAGCCTCTTGGTGTGTTTGCTGCGGGCTGTGTTTCTTTTCAGTGTATTAATCCTGCCTGAAGTTCTCTGAAGTCCTCCGGTGCCCACCTGGCTTTTGGTGCTGAGCCGTCGCTGTGGGGAACAAAGTTAATTGGACACATTCTAGTCAGCCTCACTTCTATGGCGGTCGCCAAGGCCTTCCAAGCTGTCAGTCATCTATGAGGGACAAGGCGGACATTGTTCCGAGTTTTGCTTAAGGATAGCCACAGGTCTCTTGTCTACGTACAACATCATCTTCTTAGAAAGACCTCAAAAGCAGGGGGAAATCATTTGAAGTCTGTCTCTGAACACCACAAGAATTAAATTCTGTTGTGTGTCCAGTGCTAGAAATAAGACAATAATTTTTCTAGGAGATTAGCTTTAAAAAAAAGAAATCTCCTAGCTCAATGGGCTTCAAATGTTTCATGGCAGAATAACAGTGGATGCAACCAAAATAATTTGTGGACTGCTTAAATGCTACACCTGTGGGGTTTAATCCATTACCCTTTTCATCCTGCTTCATGAATTGGAGCAGAATAAAGTGGAGTCTTTGATCTGATAAATCTTGGTTTCCTGTCTCTCTTTTTGGGACTAAATATTTACATTGTTGATAGCTGAAGTGTTGATTTGCCTGAGGCAAGCTTTAATTTTGATTTCTTTTGTAGTCATGTACCACCAAGTGATAGGCTGTTCTGTGGTACTCTCATTTTATTCAAGAGGAGGTCGTTTTGCATGTTCATAAGCTTTAAACTTTTCTAGAAGATACGTCATAGAATCATAGAGTTGGAAGAGGCCATGGTTAATGCAGGATCAGTCTAAAATACCCCTGACAAATGTTAATCCAACTGCTGCTTGAAGACTACCAGTGAGGGGGAGCTCACCACCTCCCTAGGCAGCGGACTTCACTGCTGAACTACTCTGGCCATTAAAAAAAAATCCCCCTAATAACCAGACAATACCTTAAAGCTTGTAAACCCATTATTGTGCGTTCTCTCCTGCGCAGCCAGCAGGAACAGCTCCCTGCCCTCTTCTAAGTGACAGCTTTTCAGATACTTAAAGAGTGTAATCATTTCCTTCCTTAACCTCCTCTTCTTCACACTGAACATTCCCAAGTCCCTCAGCCTTTCCTGGTAGGGCTTGGTCAGTCTGTATGCTAGAAATAGGAACATAACTTAAGAGAAGCCATGTTGGATCAGGCCAATGGCCCATCCAGTCCAACACTCTGTGTTACACAGTGGCCAAAAACCCCAGGTGCCATCAGGAGGTCCATCAGTGGGGCCAGGATGCTAAAAGTCCTCACACTGATGCCCATCCCAAGCACCAAAAATACAGAACATCACATGCCCCAGATAGAGTTCCAACAATACCCTGTGGCTAATAGCCACTGATGGACCTCTGCTGCATATGTTTATCCAATCCCCTCTTGAAGCTGGCTATGCTTGTAGCCACCACCACCTCCTGGGGCAGTGAATTCCATGTGTTAATCATCCTTTAGGTGAAGAAGGGTGAAACCTCACAGGAAGAAGAAGCTCCAACCCAGGAAGCAACATCATGGGAAGGCCTCAGCCTCTATGTCCTGTTGTTGGCTTTTCAGAGAAACTGGTTGGCTGCTGTGTGAGATGGGATGTTGGACTAGACGGATGATTGGTCTGATCCAGCAAGGCTCTTCTTATGTTCTTATGGCATTATACTCTGCTGAGGTGTCTCCCCTCCCCAAACCCTGCCCTCTTCAGGCTCCACCCACAATTTTCCCAGAATTTCTCAATCCAGAATTAGAAACCCTAATTGGGTTCACTGTGCTGGGGAAGGGAGAAGTGATTAACTCTTCTCTCCTGAACCATTGTCTTGATTGAAACTGCAATTAAGAAAAAAAGGGCTCTGAGGGTCTTCTCCAGTGAGTGCTCCCTTCTCATTTGGTGGCCAAAGTATTTGAGCTTCAGCTTCAGCATCTGACCTTCCAGGGAACAGTCTGGGTTGATTTCCCTGATTTGATCTCCTTGCAGTCCAAGGGGCTCTCAAGATTCTTCTACATCACCACAGCTCGAAAGCATCTGTTCTTCTGCACTCGGCCTCCCTGATGGTCCAACTCTCACAGCCATACATTACTACTGGGAATACCATTGCTTTGGCTATATAGATTTTTGTTGGCAGGGTGATGTCTCTACTTTTTATTTTACTGCCTAGGTTTGCCATAGCTGTCCTCCCAAGGAGTAAACGTCTTTTAATTTCATGGCTACAGCTACCATCTTACCCACCCCCAAACTGAAGGGTTTCTGAAGCAATGGTCCCATCACCAAGAATACCCCTCAAAATGACAAAGGGCAAATGAACTTGAGAGAGGGTATAGAAAGGAGCTGATTGTCCAAGAAATGTAAAAGGTACCTGGTGATACATCAAGAGTCGCAGGTATTTGTCAGCTTGTGTACCTTGAAGTATATTCTATGGTCTGAAATGTTTATTTACCACTAACTAATTCTGTAAATCTTTGCCTTACTAACACTAGTGTCATGTTAGAATGTGAAGGGGAACAGGGAGGGATGATTAAGGTGCCAAAGGCCAGCAAGGTCTTTGAAGTGCAAAACATTCGGCTGTTTCTCAGGCGCTTGCTAGAGACGAGCAAGGCCACAGCAGGGGAGGAGAGACAGTCTGTGCACGGAGAAGATAAGGAGGATGTGAACTGGTTACTATCATCGGATGGACCCTAGTTTTATTGTGGGAAATGATTTAAACCCCCTATGCTTTGATGTATGTCCATAAATGCCAATGCCTTTGCCTATTTCGTTATCAGTTTCAATGAACCTGTGTAGAGAGTAGTATTGTTGTAATCAATAAAATGGAAACTTAGTTTTACACAAAGACAAGTCTATTCATTCTTGAAACCTCAATGCCCCCTTCGCTGACAGTATTCTGCCCCAACACGGACTGCCTCTTGGAGTGTGCTGTCCAAGGTCCTGATGCGGGACTACCATAGCATACATGCATCACCGTTTCCAAGCTCTGCTCATCCATGCTAGAATCTCACAGCTGTTTGCACTGCTGGATATTGGCTCTTCTGAGATTGTCCATCATGAACAGGTGAGCAAAGGCCTGGCTTTGTTTCCCCCATACTTAAAAGCCTAAAGCATTTGCAGGCTTGGCTTTCTCACCAAGGCTGCCAAACGTCTGCCTGAGGTATCATTCATAAATGAAAAGGAGTTTGCTTTGGATCAGGAGTTAGCATCCATCTGTTAATGTGTCAAAACAGAGATCAGAAAAGAGAAATGACCTGTGGAGGTAGACAGAGCAGCGAAGGCTAAATGTAATTAGCATGCTCTTTTCAATGGAAAGCAACATAAAGAAGTCGAACAATGGCCCTAATTAAAACACCCGGCCTTAATTAGCACAAAGTCATCTGTATTTCTTTCCACTGCAAGGCAAGCATGATGTAATAGTTAGAGCAGGGGTGTCAAACGTGCGGCCCAGGGGCTGAATCAGGTCCTCGGAGGGCTCCTATCAGGCCCCTGAGCAACTGGCTGTCATCTGTTTCCTTCTCCCTCTCTCTTGCTCCTTCTGCATCACAGCTTGCTTTGCCAGGCTTGCTGAATCGCACAGGAGCAACAGAGCAAAGCTTCTGTTTTCTCTAATAGCTAGGACTCCTCCCTTGGGGAGCAAGGGAGGGAGAGATAGTTTGGTTTGTCAGGCTCTCTCAATTGCACAGCAGAGCTGCTGAGCCAGGCTTCTCTTCCTTCTATTGGCTGAGCAGGAGTGCTCCTCCTCCTGGTCCCCTGGGGAAGGAAGGAAAGTGCTTCCTTTGCCCAGTTCCTGGATTGCACAGGAGAGATACAAAGAAAGCACCTTTAAGACCAACAAGTGCTCATGTTTTAAGCATGTTTTACATTTTAAAATTTTTAAAATTGTGTTTGTGAGCTTTAAACTCTGCTATCTGGCATTACATTTTATGACACACATGGCCCAGCCCGACAAGGTCGCATTTATCTCAGATCTGGCCCTCATAACAAACCAATTTGATACCCCTGGGTAAGAACATATGTCCCCAACCTTTCTGAGCCTGTGAGCACATTAGGAACAGGGTGGTGGGCACAAATTCCCCATGTGAGTCTCGTGAGCAAAAATTCTACTTTGTGAGCTACTGGCATCAAAGTTGCGAGCTACTGCCTAAAATTAGTTTGCTCTGGGGCCATCCTTCTTGAGCTAAGACAAAAATGCGTGATCCAGAGGCTAAAAAACTGTGAGCCAGCTCATACTCAGAGGTGGAATTCTCACAGGAGCTCCTTTGCATATTAGGCCACACACCCCTGATAAAGGAGACAAAGCCAATCACTACTGATGATGTGTGATCAGTTCAGCATCGAACATAAGACAAGGAATGCCGCTATTCCTGTGGGTATGGTGCAGGGTTCCATAAGAACATATAAAAGAAGCCATGTTGGATCAGGCCAATGGCCCATCCAGTCCAACACTCCGTGTCACACAGTGGCCAAAAAACCCAGGTGCCATCAGGATGTCCATCAGTGGGGCCAGGGCACTAGAAGCCCTCCCACTGTGCCCCCCCCCCCCAAGCACCAAGAATACACAGCATCATTGCCCCAGACAGAGAGTTCCATCAATACCCTGTGGCTAATAGCCACTGATGGACCTCTGCTCCATATGTTTATCCAGTTCCCTCTTGAAGCTATGTTTGTAGTGTCAGAGTTAAGTTTCTTTAAGGGAACTATAACTGCTGAGTCATTGTTATGCAACTAAGCTATACAGGTGTGATGAAAGTCACGAGAGTAACAGGTGCAGCTAATGTAACAATCAGTGATAGGATTGGATAGCTGCACTACAATAGTGAAAGCCTTGCTCTTAGCTTTTGTGGGTGATGAGAAGGAGCAGAAGGACGTGCGTGAGTGAGGAGGAACATCTTGACTGATATACTGTTACTCTGGAGGATTGCATGGCTATTGATGTAATGTATGGACTGGATTCTTGACTTCTCTACTAGGATACTGATTTGGTACTGTATATTGGAAGGACTGCTTTATGTGTATGAACCATTGGACTGCCTGTGACGGCCTCTAACGTATTAACCCAAATATAACTGTTGACTGGCTGTTTGGAGTTTTGTCTCTTTATCACAGTTTCTGGAGTGCACTCTACAGTTTGCTCACACAGGGGAACTTCCCACGCAGACTAACACTGTCATGTAGCCGCCTCCATCTCCTGTGGCAGTGAATTCCACGTGTTAATCATCCTTTGGGTGAAGAAGTACTTCCTTTTATCCATTTTAACTTGACTGCTCAGCAATTTCAATGAATGCCCATGAGTTCTCGTATTGTGAGAAAGGGAGAAAAGGACTTATTTCTCTACCTTCTCTATCCCATGCATACAGTGGAGTCCACCCCAAAGCTTGCTTCCCCCTCCCCTCCAAAGCCATCCAGGAATATGATTGCATTGCATTGGCAAGAAGTTGAAAAATAAAGATATAAGAATCGTTGCACTTCAAAGATCATTTTTGACCGCTCCAACACATAGCTTCCTAACATCAGGTGGGTGACACCCTGAAAGCTGCCATGCCTTGGTTGGAAGCTTTTATTTTGCATATTTTTGCATTTTTTAAAATAAAATATCTTCAAGGCTGCTTATCACAACTTTTACACGGTGTGACACCTTGTAGGGAATCATGATTCCAAAGATCCATGAGTTGAGATGGTCCAGAGCCGATCTATGTAGAAGAACTTCATGAATGCGTCTGCATTTCTATCGGTTTCAACCAGCAGCCGTTACATGTCATTTACATTTGTTTGCTAGTATGTACACAATCTCTCTTGCCGGGAAAAACATCAACAACCTCAGATATGCAGATGATATCACTCTAATGGCAGAAAGTGAGGAGGACCTAAAGAACTTCTTGTTGAGGGTGAAAGAGGAGAGCACAAAAGTAGGCTCAAAACTCAACATAGAAAAACCTGAGATCATAATAATAATAATAATAATAATAACAACAACAACAACTTTATTTTTATATCCCGCCCTCCCCCACCAAAGGCGGGCTCAGGGTGGCTCACAGACATGGAATTCCATGATTCAATAAAACAAACAGGACTTCCTGTTTGGCTGGAAGACAGTCTGCAGCTCCCCAACAGAGGGGGATTTTAGTGTCACTGTTCAGGGTATTAAAGACCCCTGATAAGGTCTATGCTCATTAACCCTAGGCAAGGGTTAACCCAAGACGACTTATCTTCCTTTAATGCTGTCGATATCAATCTGGAGGAGGCAGGAAGCTGACTCCCTCAGTTCTTGATGTCCGGCAATGGACTCTGTCAACCATCGTCTGCAGTGACTCTAAAGTGACTTCGGTCACTTAAGGCTGTCGGAATCCAAGCACTCTAGAAGGACTGATTTTAATTGCAAGAAAAGAACAGCCGGGGGAGTTGAGAACATCTAAAAGGTACGCTCATTATTCTTATCTTCACTCTGAGAGACTTTGAATATAATTTAAACACTGAGTGGATTAACAACAGACGAAGGCAAGCATAATTGAATGGAAAAAAAAAACTTTTACCTTGTTAAGCTGAGCTCTGTGGCTTTGGAAGTGAACAACAGCAGAAAAAACCCCCTCAAGATAAGAGTGAAAAAATTGGCAGTCGGAGGCTGGTGACGTAGAAGAAAGAAAAGAGAGTTGCCGTGTATATATGCCCATAAATTGCAGAACCTTGAATGAACTGAGCTGAGTGGGGGCATGGTGGGAAAAGAATTCAGCTTGTGAAAATTGAACGCCGTAAAAATAATTGCCTTCAAAGATATTTGGAGAAAGGACATATTGTTGTGGATTTTTGTGGTTGCGGTTTCTTCATGCAGCTCATAAAACTGCGAGATTAGACACGAGATCAGTCTGAGCTGTGACAGGAAGTAAAACAAAAAGGGGCTGGACAATAAATCAGAGCCTATAAGGATTACAAGAGCTGTGACATCCGACCTTTGAACTAGGAAGGAATTGAGTCCAAGACTCAGACCAAGAAAGACGAAGAGAGACCTCTCTAGGCTGGAACTGTACCATAGAGAAATAACGATTGCCATTTTAAAAGGGAGAAAAACTGTCAAAATTGTTAAAATTCAATATCTTTGCTCAGGAAGAAGGGAGAAAAACGAAACTAGTCTCACCTGAAAGAGCTGGCTTTAAGCTATTGGATTGGATGCTAAACTTTATGTGGGGATTTTTTTAAGGTTTGGTGATTTTTTTATATGTCAGTAGAAAGAACAACACGTGCAAGAGCCCAATCATTTGACAAGATGCAGTCTCAATTTGACGCTCTGGAGGCAAAAATGTTAAAAGCTATGGACAAATTGCATTTGGCAATAAAAAAAGATATTAAAAAAGAAGTTGGAGACCTTAGGAAGGAGATAGAGGGCCTTAAGGAAGAGACTCAAAATAAAGTGAAAGAGGTAGAGATGAAAGTGGATACACAGGCCTCTGCCTTGCTAAAAATTCAAGAAAAGGTCATAATACACGACTGTAAGTTGCTGGAGTCACAAGTGCGTCTAAGAGGGGTACCTGAAAAAGAAGAGACAGATTTAAAAGGTTATATGGTGGCTATCATCACTGAGTACATAGAAGAAGACCCTGACAGATTTAAGAGTATGTTGGAGGGTGCCTATAGAGTTAACTCAGTTTATGCGAAAAATAAAGGCCTGCCAAGAGACATCGTCATAAGATTAAGATCAAAAGAGGTGGCAGAGAAAATCTTGAGGAAAGGGTACCAAAAAGCCTGGGCAATAGAAGGGAGCAGAGTTAAAATAATGAAAGAGCTACCAAGAGAAGTGATCAGCGATAGGAAAAAGTATAAGAAGCTAACCGATCAGTTGCGTGCAGAGGGCACAAGATATAGATGGATAATACCAGAGGGTCTTGGATTTGAACAAAATGGCAAAAGGATTACAATAAGAAGCGAACAAGAGATGCATAGCTTTTTTGAAGAAAATAAAGAACCAACATCATAATGGAGTACAAATTACTATCTTGGAATATAAATGGACTAAATTCACCACAGAAAAGAAGGAGAACATTTCATTGGATTAAAAAGCAAAAATGTAATATAATTTGTCTACAAGAAGTTCATATACAACGCAAGGACAGTAAATTTTTGTGGAATAGAAATTTGGGGTTGGAATTTTTTTCACTAGCAGAGCAAAAGAAAAGAGGGGTGGTTTTTTACATTAAAGAACAACTTGACCCAAAATTAATCTTCAAAGATAAAGAAGGAAGATATATTGCTGTGGAGGTGACGATAGAGGCGAAAAAAACGTTACTATTAGGACTTTATGCACCCAATGGAGCGAAAGATAAATTCTTTAAAGACATAAATCGACAAATGGATGAAGTGACCTATGAACAGGTATTGATGATGGGCGATTTTAATGGGACAATACAAAATAAACTTGACAGATCAAGTCCAAAGAAGAATGATAAAGAAGGGAAGCTGCCCAATTCTTTCTTTGAGTTGATAAAACAGGAAAATCTAGAAGACATTTGGAGAAAATTCAACCCTGAGGTAAGAGACTATACATTTTTTTCAGCAAGGCATAACTCTTTTTCCAGAATTGACATGTTGTGGGGTTCCCAAGGCTTGGGCCTCATAACAAAAAAAATTGAGATTCTTCCAAAGGTTTGGGCGGACCATAATCCAATATGCTGGTCCACAAAATTGCAAAGAAAATCGAGAAGATGGAGAATTAATGAGGACTTACTACAAAATAAAGACACTGTGTCATTCTTAGAAAAGGAGACTGCAGCATTCTTCCAAATAAATGAAACGGATGATATGGAGTATCAAACAATATGGGACACTTATAAAGCAGTAATGAGGGGTATATTAATTACATTGAATAATAAAGACAAAAGAGCAAGAGAAGAAAGACTGTCAGCACTGCAAAATGAAATAAATAAAAAAGAAAAGGACTTAAAAAAAAGACCAGGGAAGAAAAAAATTAATAAAAGAAATTACGATATTACAATCCCAAGTTAAACATTTGTTGAATAAAGAACTAGAATGGAACTTAAAAAATTTGAAACAGAAATCGTTTGAAAGTGCAAACAAACCTGGTAAATACCTGGCCTGGCAATTAAAAAAAAAGAAAGAAAATAAGACTATAAATAAAATTATGGCAAATGGGAAAACAGTAGTGGATCAAGAAGGAATTAAAAGAGAATTCTTTAAATACTATGCAAATTTATTCAAGGGTGTGAACGTAAGTAAAGAAAAAGTGGAAGAGTATCTACGAAACATTCAGGTGGCACCTTTGACGGAGTATATGAAAAAGATATTAAATGACCCAATAGAGAAAATTGAAATAGAAGCAGCAATAAAAGCAATGCAAGAGGGCAAAGCTCCAGGGCCAGATGGATTTACATCAAAATTTTACAAATCTCTTAAGGATGAATTAACACCCAAACTGTTGAAGTTGTTAAACACGATAAGAGAAGAAGGGAAAATCCCAAAGACCTGGAGGGAAGCTGTAATCTCTTTGATCCCTAAGGAAGATAAAGATAGCACAAACGTAAAAAATTATAGACCAATCTCATTGTTGAATAATGACTATAAGATCTACACAAGAATCTTAGCAGAGCGACTGAAACAATACCTGACCAACTATATAAACAAAGACCAAGCGGGATTTCTTCCTAAAAGACAAATAAGGGACAATGTAAGAGCTGTTATTAATGTCGTGGAATACTATGAAAAGCACCCGGAAAAAGAAGTGGCCTTATTTTTTGTTGACGCAGAAAAAGCCTTTGACAACTTAAATTGGGACTTTATGTTTGCGGTAATGGAAAAAATTAATTTAGGGGAACAATTTATAAAAATGACAAGAGCAATATATACAGATCAGCATGCAAAATTGTGTATAAATGCAGACCTTACCAAAGAATTGAAAGTGAGTAAAGGAACAAGGCAAGGATGCCCGCTATCACCATTGTTGTTTATAATGACTCTTGAAATTCTGTTACAACAAATTCAGAAAGATGAAAAAATAGAAGGTCTAAAAATTAGAAGATTCTCTTATAAATACAAAGCTTTTGCAGACGATATAGTGTTCATAATGGAGAATCCGGTTCAAGTGTCACCACTGCTGTTAGCTAAGATAAAAGAGTACGGAGAACTAGCAGGATTATACATAAATAAGGAGAAATCGAAATTCCTCTGTAAAAACATGCAACCAAATAAAACAAAAGAACTACAAAAGGTGACAGGTTGTGAAGTCACAACCAAAGTTAGGTACCTTGGAATAGAGATAACAATGAAGAACATTGATTTATTCAAAAACAATTATGAAAAACTGTGGTGTAAGATGGACAAAGATTTGATGAAATGGAATAAACTCAACTTGTCCTTACTGGGCAGGATAGCTGCAATCAAAATGAATATTTTGCCAAGGATAATGTATTTGTTTCAAACCATCCCGATTGTAAAAGAAGCAAAACAATTCAACAAATGGCAAAGGAAAATTTCTGATTTCATTTGGGCCGGAAAGAAACCAAGGATAAAGATGAAGATCTTAACGGATGCCAAAGAGAGAGGAGGTTTTCAACTTCCCGATCTAAGACTATATCACGATGCAGTTTGTTTGACATGGATAAAAGATTGGATAATGCTGTTAGACAAAAAACCTTTGTGGTTAGAAGCTCACGGAAATAGATTCGGCTGGCATGCATATATGTACTATGGGAAGAATAAAATGGATGGTTTTTTCTCTCACCATTATGTCAGAAATACATTACTAAATACTTGGATAAAATACAAGAAATACGGAGACGAGAGAAAACCACTATGGATAGTGCCAGCAGAAGTAATAAAAATAACAGCTGATTCTGAAGAAAAAAGAGAAATGTCATATAACCAACTGCTTAAGATTCAAGGAGATAAAATTGAATTAAAAACCTCAGAAGAGTTAAATAACAATTATGACTGGTTTCAAATGCAACAAATTAAAAGTTTGATGGAAAATGACATAAAATCAGAGGGAATTAGACGAGAACAAACAGAACTGGAAAGGGTCCTGTTAAGTGATAATGAAAAATTGATATCAAAAGTATATAAGTTATTATTGAAATGGTCTACAGAAGAAGAAGTAGTAAAGTCTCAAATGGTCAAATGGGCAATTAATGTGAATAGAGAAATACAAATGGAAACATGGGAGCACCTCTGGAAGAACTCAATGAAGATATCAACTTGTCAAAGCATTAAGGAGAACTGTTTTAAAATGATGTATAGGTGGTATATGACTCCGAAAAAATTGGCTAAGATAAGTAAGAAAATGTCGGATAGATGTTGGAAATGTAAAAAACATGAAGGTTCTTTCTTCCATATGTGGTGGACATGTGAAAAAGCGAAAGAATTCTGGAAGATGATACAACAAGAAATTACCAAAATTTTGGGCTATGATTTTAAGAAAATTGCAGAGACGTTTTTACTTGGATTACAATTAGAAAAATACCCAAAAGAAGACAGGACTTTAATTTGGTACCTGTTATCAGCTGCTAGGACTTTGTATGCGCAGCTTTGGAAGCAAGAAAAAATACCAGAGAAATGGGAATGGACCATGAAAGTTTTATCGTGGTGTGAAATGGACAAATTAACCAGAACACTAAGAGACTATGATCTAGAGATATTCAAAAGGGAGTGGAGAAAATTTAAAGGATATATGGAGAAAACTTGGAAAGTAAAGAAATATTGGACAATTTTTTAGTTGTAAGAATATATATACGGAACTTTGAGTAGTCAGAAGTGCCTTTAGTATGGATTTGAACTTATAACCTCGGGGAAGTCAATATTGGAGGGAGGGGGGATGGAAATGTCATATGGGTTAATGTGAAAAAAGAAAAAAATAAGAAATAGATAAGTTTTGTAACCATATGCTACCAATAAATTGTTTAAAACCAAAAATAAAACAATATAAACAACAATTTTAAATACAATCGATTACATAAATAAATTAGTTAAAAATAGATAAAATAGGTGCTATAAAATACTATACATCGTAATCATGGCATCCGGACCCATCACACCGGGCAAATAGAAGGGGAAGAAATGGAAGTAGTGACAGACTTCATATTTCTGGGATCCAAGGTCACTGCAGATGGTGACTGTAGTCATGAAATTAAAAGACATTTGCTCCTTGGGAGGACAGCTATGGCGAACCTGGGCAGTACAATAAAAAGTAGAGACACCCTGCCAACAAAAGTCTGTATAGTCAAAGTGATGGTATTTGCAGTAGTAACGTATGGCTGTGAGAGCTGGACCATAAGGAAGGCCGAGCACAGAAGAATAGATGTTTATGAGCTATGGTGCTGGAGAAGAATCTTGAGAGTCCCTTGGACTGCAAGAAGATCAAATCAGTCAGTCCTAAGGGACATCAACCCAGACTGTTCACTGGAAGGTCAGATGCTGAAGCTGAAATACTTTGGCCACCAAATGAGAAGGGAGCATTCCCTGGAGAAGATCCTGATGCTAGGAAAGACAGAAGACAAAAGAAGAAGGGGACAGCAAAAGATGAGATGGCTGGACAGTGTTACTGATGTAACAAACACGAATTTGAGCAGACTTCGGAGGATGGTGGAAGACAGGAGGGCCTTGCGTGACTTTGTCCATGGGGTCGCAAAGCGTCAGACTCGACTGTGCAACTGAACAACAACAACACAATCTCTCTCTCTCTCTCCCTCCACTGTATTGCCTGTGCTGCTTTATGCTTGTCAGGTAGTAGAAAAACAGGCGAAAGATTGACAAGAAAATTAAGATAGGAGAGGATTTTTTCCCTGAAAGCAATATGAAATCCCTTTCAACATGGAACGAACCAGACACCATCTTTAGTGTTTCTCGTTGCAGCAGACCTTTGATCTCCTGTCACACAAGCCTCAGCGGCACAAATCCGTTAGCAAATCCGGACAGTTTTGAAAGAGAAATCCCAAGGCAGAAGATTTGATAGCAGAATGAGAAAAAGGTAGGCAGTCTCTGAATAAGAGAGAAGGGGGTGGTGGTGTACGAAATAACAGTTTGAGAGTAATGATAGAAGAATTGTGGAAGGAATATTGAAGGTGCATATATGATTCAAAAATTACAAAAAAAATGTGCAAATGATTACAATTACAAAATCACAAAAAAATCCACCCCAACGTGCCCATAATAGCAATATATTGGAACAGTAGCGAGGAATTTTTACAGTGATGACAATTACAGTTATATTACAAGGAACCAGGGCTTTTTCTGTACCAGGAGCATATTAGGCCACACACCCCTGATGTACCCAAGCCTCCTGGAGCTTACAGTAAGCCCTGTAAGCTCTTGAGGATTGGCTACATCGGTGTGTGTGTGTGTGTGTGTAGCCTCTTATGCAAAAGAGTTCCTGCTACAAAAAAAGCCCTGCATACAACTACAATGGCATATCTCAATACAGTTAACAAATTAGCAAAAACATACTGTAAACTGGCATATCTATAAGGAATTTATGAGCGAAAAAGACACAATGAGACAGGATGCTGGCTGAATTCCTATAAGCAGCGCTTTCTTTTACATATATACAATGCTTGCAAAAGTTGCCCTTTGAATTTGAGCTACATTGTTCATTTTTGAAGCTACATAGAACTACACACTAAGGCCGTTTTCCCACTGACCTTACTCCGGAGCGACGTCCCTCTTCACCGCGCAGCGTCTGCGCGGATTTCCCACCAACTGCTGCGCACAACCAGGAAGAGCCGCAGCTTTTGTGTCGCAGATGTAAACGGGTTTTTAGCGATTTACATCTGCGACGCAAAAGCCGCGGCACTTCCTGATTGTGCGCAGCAGTTGGTGGGAAATCCACGCAGACGCTGCGCGGTGAAGAGGGACGTCGCTCCGGAGTAAGGTCAGTGGGAAAACGGCCTAAGACTTTCATGACCTATGAAGATTGAAGCCATAATAATTGTCCTTTGAAGTTACATCACGCTGCATACCATCAATTTGCTTTCGAATTTCTGTCTTCTCAATTAACTTGCATAAAGTCGTTCATGCCTGATGAAGAGTCATACATCAAAACAGGAATTTAACCAGCATCCTGTTTTGTTCTGTGTCTTTTTCGAGCTCGTAAATTCCTAATAGATTTGCTAGCAGAGCCTTCTGTTTGGTTCTATGCTGCGAAACGATGGTAGACCTTTGTGACTTCCTTTCAGAGATGAAACGAAAAAGAGAAGACAGAATTGAGCTTGAAGAAAGCAACACAAAGCAACATCTGGCTTGGGAGAGGTTTCCGACTAGGTCAACCCTTAATGGATCGTATTTCCAAGAACCGAGTTGCTCTTCAAATGGTATGGGTATTGTTAAAAAGATACTAATGTGTGCAGTGTTATGGGTTAGTGCTTTAGTTGTTGCTCAGTCACACAGTCAAATCCGACTCTTTGAAACCCCATGGATCAAGTCATGCCAGGCCCTCCTGTCTTCCACCATCCTCCGAAGTCTGCTCAAATTCATGTTAGTTACATCAGTCCAGCCCTCTCATCTTTTGCCGTCCCCTTCTTCTTTTGCCTTCTGTCTTTTCCCAGCATCAGGGTCTTCTCCAGTGAGTGCTCCCTTCTCATTTGGTGGCCAAAGTATTTGAGCTTCAGCTTCAGCATCTGACCTTCCAAGGAACAGTCAGGGTTGATTTCCCTTAGGACTGACTGATTGGATCTTCTTGCAGTCCAAGGGACTCTCAAGAGTCTTCTCCAGCACCACAGCTTGAAAGCATCTGTTCTTCTGCGTTGGGCCTTCCTCATGGTCCAACTCTCACATGGAACTTTTTTTGTCAATGCAAAGCGAATGTGGCTATGATGAAATATTCATGCAAGGGGGAATAGGGTAGTGCATTTTTCTGATTGGTTTCGGAAAACATGATTCATATGTGTGCCTCTTTTTTCTATCCCAGAGACCTTAGTGAGGAAGGATTCTTCATTAGCGCCGTATGAAAAGTTCTTCGAGATGTGAGTTCCCTCTACCCACACGCAGCCAGTTCTCCAGCAAATGTGTTTTTCAAACTACTTATGCAAATATCTATCCACATGGCATTCCTTGAAGAATTAATGTTCAATGCAAATGAGGCAAGGCTGTTGAAACGCAAACACCCAGGAGGTGTTTGTTCTGTTAAAAATCTCTTATCGGGTTTCTTCAAGACGTTTTTTTTTAATTCAGCAGATGTTTAAGAAGGCTTTCACCCCAGAAACAATAAGGAAAAAAGGGTTCCGTTGATAAGCTTGATGCGAGATGGATTTTCTTGGGACTGCTGAGAATCTTCTGCAGCTCCGGTTCCGTCTTGGCAGATCCCAGCGCTCTCGTCTCATTAAGCCACACGGTTATCTGTAGCCGTTCTTCTAAACTGAAAGAAAATGCAGCAAGTATAATTTTGTGCTACAAAATGAAGCCAAAATCAACCCTCCCCTCACCTAATGGGGAAGGGCTACAGATCAGTGGAAAAACCTCTGCTTTGCATGTAGAAGGTCTTTGCATGGCAGGGGTGCCAAATTCATCTGTTATGAGGGCTGGATCTGACATAAATGAGACCTTGCTGGGCCGAGCCATGTTGGGCTGGGCCGTATGTGTACCTATTTAAGATTAGGTAGCAGAGATATGTTCCCTGGAAGGTCAGATGCTGAAGCTCAAATCCTTTGGCCAGCAAATGAAAAGGGAGCACTCACTGGAGAAGGTCCTGATGCTGGGAAAGACAGAAGGCAAAAGAAGAAGGGGACGGCAAGAGATGAGATGGCTGGGCAACTCCAGGCTGGGGAATCCCTGGACTTATTGGGAATGGAGCCTGAAGAGATGAGTGTTTGGGGAATGGAGGGACTTCACCTTCCACAGCAGCCATTTTCTCCAGAGGGACTGTTCTCTGTCACCTGGAGATCAGTGGAAATCCCAGGAGATCTCCAGTCACCATCTGGAGGTTAAACACAAAAAGCCAGAAGGCTGTCACAATCCCTCTTCACTAAAACATAAATCTCCTCAAAAAGTATACAACAAAGTCTTTATGTGTCACCTTATACACTATTATAACTAACATATATCTTTTACAACCATGAATGCTCATATTACCCTATACAACCAGAGTACATGTTATGTGTGCCATATATGGATTGAAGACCTCCATAAAGATGTTTAAAGTCCAAAGTCTTCTTTTAATAATAATCCAGGGGAACCAGGCAAGGATGTTCTGTAGTCACCACTACCAACAAACTCGTCCACCTGCAGTCCATTTTCCCAGTGCCTTTTCTAGACGGGGCTTGTTACCAATAGCCAAAGTTCCAACCCTCACGCATCAACTGAATGCATTCACAGCAAATGTCTTTCATTGTTCCAACAGCTGCATTTTGCTACCAATCATCAATGCTGCAATCCTCACACGCAACTCAAGAAATCTTTTACTGTTCAAACTGCAGTCACAATCACTGCCCCATTGGCCTCCACTGCCCCATTGGCTGGCTTGGAGAAGGCATTTGTCTCTTTAAATCATTTATCCAAGCCAAGCCAGCCAGTGGTTTGGAGAATGCATTTAAAGTTAAAGTTTCTTTATTTCCACTATCTATCTATCTAT
Source organism: Heteronotia binoei (assembly GCF_032191835.1). NCBI lineage: Eukaryota > Metazoa > Chordata > Lepidosauria > Squamata > Gekkonidae > Heteronotia > Heteronotia binoei. The sequence continues at coordinate 176,563,842 of NC_083225.1, forward strand.
CTATCTATCTATCTATCTATCTATCTATCTATCTATCTATCTATCTATCTATCTATCTATCTATCTATCTTCCATCTATCTTCCATCTATCATCCATCTATCATCCATCCATCCATCCATCCATCCATCCATCCATCCATCCATCCATCATCCATCCATCCATCCATCCATCCATCCATCCATCCATCCATCCATCCATCTATCATCCATCCATCCATCCATCCATCCATCCATCCATCCATCCATCTCCCTCCCTCCCTCCCTCCCTTCCTTCCTTCCTTCCTTCCTTCCTTCCTTCCTTCCTTCCTTCCTTCCTTCCTTCCTTCCTTCCTTCCTTCCTTCCTTCCTTGTGGCTCTCAAACATCTGACATTTATTCTATATGGCTCTTATGTTCAGCAAGTTTGGCCACTCCTGCTCTATAGCATCACATCCCAGTGAGTTCCCTCCGCTTCCCAAATTCCACCCTCCAAAGGCTCATCCTCAAATTCCCAGGGATTTCTCAAGACAGAGTTTTATTTTCAAACCCTTCCCTAACAATCCCCAGCACAAAGTTTGCCTCTTTCACAGCTGCAGCACAGTGAGTTGACAGCTTCATTGAGCTATCTACTATTACCCTGAGGGCATCCAATGAAGCTGATGGGTAGTAGATTCAGAATGGTCAAAAAGAAATACTTCTCTACACAAGGAGTGATTAAAATGTGAAATTTGTGGAGGTGGGGATAGCCACAGACCCAGGAGGGCTTTAAAAAGGGCTTAGACAGATTCAAAAAGGCTAGGTCTGTCAGTGGCAACTAGCCATGGTGACTGTGTATGGAGTCTGGAGGTCCCTTCCTCCACTTGCAGCTGCTGGGACGGCCTTGGGTCAGCCATAGCTCTGGCGGACGTTGTCCTTGAAAAGGCAGCTGTTGTGAGAGTCCTCTCAGCCTTACCCACCTCAAAGGGTGCCTGTTGTGGGGGGAGAAGATAAAGGAGATTGAGAGCCACTCAGAGACTCTGAGATTCGGCGTGGAGGGTGGAATATAAATACAATATCATCTTCTTCTTCATCTTCATCTTTGTCTTCTTCTTCCAGTTCTAGGATTCTATGATTAAAACCTGGAATTCACTGCCAGAGGATGTAGTGATGGCCACAGGCTTTCAAAGTGGATTAGATAGATAAGTCTGTCAATAGCTATTAGCCAAGGTGACTGAGGGGATTCTCCACACCCAGAGGCACTAAACCTCTGAATCCCAGAGCCAGGAGGCAACATCAAGGGAAGGCCTCGGCCTCTATGCCCTGTTGTTGGCCCTCCAGAGGAACTGGTTGGCCACTGTGTGAGACAGGATGCTGGACTAGGTGGACCACTGGTCTGATCCAGCAAGGCTTTTCTTCGGTTCTTATGAAGGCCTCAGCCTCTGTGTCATGTTGTTGGCCCTCCAGAGGAACTGGTTGGCCACTGTGTGAGACAGGATGCTGGACTAGATGGACCACTGGTCTGATCCAGCAAGGCTTTTCTTCTGCTCTTATGAAGGCCTCAGCCTGTATGTCATGTTTTTGGCCCTCCAGAGGAACTGGTTGGCCACTGTGTGAGACAGGATGCTGGACTAGATGGACTACTGGTCTGATCCAGCAGGGCTCTTCTAATGTTCTTATGTTCAGAGTTGGTAGCCCTATGAACACCACCCATTTGCTCTCATTTAGGAAACCACACCAGCCACAAAGGCTTTAGTCAAAAGCCCTGGTTACCCACTAGGGGCCGTTTTAGCCAAACCTGCACAGAACTTGCACAACGATCCTAAATCAACATACAGGCAATATATATTTTTGGAGACCTTGTTCTTTTCCCTCTCTCCCCAAACTTGCTTTGTTGCAAAGCTCCCCGAGGACAGCAGAAATCAAATTGTTCACCTCTGCACTCTCTGAACAGAAAATATTGAGCTTTGCTTCGGTTGCTGTTATCACTGGTGGGATTTCTATTTCCCAGTCCGAGTTTATCCCTTGCCAAAGCTCTGGAAATGTTGAACCAGGATGATTTGATAAAGGACTGGAATAAACAAACCAAAGGCTTTTTATGCTTTTCGGAGTGTCGTGGGCATGAAAGCCAATTCCTGCTGCATAATGTGATCGACTGTGACTTTCACAGAGGGAAGACAGAACAAGCGAAACGCATCCCCTTAATCAACTGTTGCTTCAATGAAGTGAGGTCACTGATTCCCTGCAGACTTTTGTTTTCATAGAATATAGAACTCTTTTGAAAGTCAAAGGAAGGTGCAATGAGTGACGGGCAGGCAAATGAAGGATATTTTTCGGATTTATCTTCTGTCTCATTTCTATCTGACCCCTCAACCAAGGCGCTTGGGATAGCCTATGGGCAGGGCTTTTTTGTAGCAGGAACTCCTTTGAATTTTAGGCCACACACCCCTGATGTAGCCAATCCTCCAACAGCTTACAGGGCTCTTATTGCAGGGCCTACTGTAAGCTTCAAGAGGATTGGCTACATCAGGGGTGTGCAAAGGAGTTCCTGCTAGGGCTGCCAAGCTCCCACCAGGGGCGGGGGATCCCCCAACCTGGAGGGCACCAACCCACTGGTAGGAAGCAGGCTGCAGGGGATCCCCACCCCAAAGAGCCCCGTCGGTGTGCGCCAACCTGGCATCATAATGCCACCCAGAAGTGATGTCATAACACTGGGGACATTGTGTGGGGATGCTCTAGGACTCACACAAAAACCTCTATGGTACCATAGAGCTTTACTACAATTCCTAGAGTTTTCCCAGTGTGGCACTCTAGGAATCACGGTAAACCTCTATGGTACCACAGAGTTTTTAGTATGAGTCCTAGAGCGTCCCCACATGATGTCCCCAGTGTGATGATGTCACTTTCAGGTGATGTCATTGCACCACGTGCTCAAAGTACATGTGAAGAACAAGTCTCCCATTGCAGCGGCAGAGGGACTTGGCAACCATAGTTTCTGCTACAAAAAAAAGCCCTGCCTAGGGGCTTGGATCTAATAGAAGGTTTTTGCAGAGAGAAAGGATTTCCATCAAGGGGCATGGAACTGTCCAACTGCTCTTGTTGCAGTCAAAATTATCCCCAATGCAACAGAGTACCCCAGGAACTGCATAAGAGGGGAGTCAGAGGTCTGCCCTTGGAGGGGGAAGCCAGCATGGAGTAGCCGTGAAAAGTGGCAGACTAATTTGGAGAATCTGATTTCTCCTCCACATGCAGCCAGCTGGTTGACCTTGGGCCGGTTACAGTTCTCTCAGAACTCTCTCAGCTCTGCCCACCTCACAAGATATCTGTTCATACCAAACCTTTAATGGCATAATAGATTCAGATAAAAATACACAGAATATAAAAATTTAGAGATAAAATCAAAATAAAACCGAGCTTACAGATACATTCAAACATGGTCAGAATTAAATTTAAGGATGCCAGCCAGAAATTTTGCCACAGTCTCACTAACCACCCCCTCAGTATCACTCAATAAAGATATCTGTTGTGGAGAGAGGAAGGGAATATGATTCTATGCTGCTTTGAGACTCCTGCCCTTTTTATTCCCCGCTGTTCACTTGGAGTCTCAGAGCAGCTTATACTCTCTCTTTCCACACTTCCTTCTGGCTTGATAATTTTGTGGTTTTGTTTTTTTCAGAATGTATATGCTATAACTAGAAGAAGAAGAAGAAGAAGATATTGGATTTATATCCCGCCCTCCACTCCGAAGAGTCTCAGAGCGGCTCACAATCTCCTTTATCTCCCTCCCCCACAACAGACACCCTGTGAGGTGGGTGGGGCTGGAGAGGGCTCTCACAGCAGCTGCCCTTTCAAGGACAACCTCTGCCACAGCTATGGCTGACCCAAGGCCATGCTAGCAGGTGCAAGTGGAGGAGTGGGGAATCAAACCCGGTTCTCCCAGATAAGAGTCCGCACACTTAACCACTACACCAAACTGGCTCTCCTACAAGCATTCATTATTGCTGTGCTAATACTATAAGTATGTCCTGGCACAGCAAGCCCAAGAACACACACACAACTCTCTCTGTGTAGCAAGGCAAAACTTATTTATTTATTCATTATCTTGAACAAAACTTTGTTAATCTTAAAGGTGCTTTGTATTTCTCCCTGCAATTGAGGGAACAGGGCAAAGTGAGGGAATGAAGAGGAGGAGGCGCCTCAGCCAGTGGAAGGAAAAGAGGCTTGGTTCAGTAGCTCTGCTGTGTGATTGAGAGAGCATGGCAACGCAAGCTGTGATGCAGAAGGAAGCAAGAGAGGGAGAAGGAAGCAGATGATAGTGAGTTGCTCAGGGGCCTGATAGGAGCCCTGTGGGATCAAATCAGTCATGTGGGCTGCATGTTTGACACCCCTGGTCTACTCTGACTGCCAGTGGCACTCCAGGGTCTCAGGCAGAGGTCTTTCACATTACCTACCACCTGAACCTTTTAAAGTTGAGATGCTAGGGACTGAATCTGGGACCTTCTGCATGCAAAGCAGAGGCTCTACCACTGAGCCACAGTTCTTCCTAGGGTTGTCAATCCCCAGATGGGGGCAGGGGATCCTTGGTTTTGAGGCCCTCTCCCCCACTTCAGAGTCATCAGAAAGCTGGGGGAGGGGCGGTGAATGTCTGCTGGGCACTTCATTACTCCCTATGGAGATCAATTCCCATAGGGTATAATGGAGAATTGATCCGCAGGTATCTGAGGCTTGGGGGAGTGTTTTTTTGTGGTGGAGGCACCAAACTTGCAGCATGGCATCCGGTGCTTCTCCTCAAAACATCCTCCAAGTTTAAAAAAGATTGGACTAGGGGGTCCAATTCTATGAGCCCCCAAAGAAGGTGCCCCTATCCTTCATTATTTCCAGTGAAGGAAAGGCATTTAAAAGGTGTGCGGCCCCTTAAATGTGATGGCCAGAACTCCCCTTGGAGTTCAATTATGCTTGTCACACCCTTGCTCTTGGCTCCACCCCCAAAGTCCCCAGATATTTCTTGAATTGGACCTGGCAACCCTAGTTCTTCCCCTGGAGTTTCCTTAATGTATCAGATTGAAGCTCTATCTAGGTCAGCATTCAGTTTGCAGTATGGCCAGCAGATGCTTCTGAGAAGAAACAAGGCCCGAAGGTCAGAGCTCTCTCTGACAGCATGAAGAGAAAGTTTTAGCTTGTAAAAGTCCAATGACGTTCTTTAAAAAAGAATCCGGGACACCATGTTATGAAGTCCTTAGATACTGTCACAAACTTAGAACCAGGGCATGACTGCTCAATCATGTTTTTAACCTAACATTGGGGAAAACACACTGTCATCCTTGGGCTAACTGAATTGAAAGAGATCGACAGCCTCAGTGAGGATATAGAATGATCAGTCAGATTCAGCAAACCGGATGTCATTCTTTTGACACTGGTTGTTTAAGCAATACTGATGAAAAGTTAACAGGAAACCACAAGCTCTTGAAATACAGGCCTTTTTTTAAAGCAATAATGCTCGGGGAGAGAAAGAAAAAGCTGTGATATCTTTGCTTTCAATTCACAGTAGAATTGCAAGCTTTAAAAAATATGTAATGGAGATTAAATAAAATGACCCACTGTAAGAAGCGTATTCCTCTTTTCCCAGTGCTGCCATTTTGTACCTTCTTCAGCCCAGAAAAGTTGCATGCAACAGGAAGTGGATTATACCCAGATCACCCAAACCTGCAATACATAATGCAGTGAGGTCAGAGGAGGAAAAAAAAAACCACTGACAACCTGAGAGCCAATAAAAATAGAACTCCTACAACCAATAGGAAAACAACAACAACAGAATCACAGAGTTGGAAGGGACCTCCAAGGTCATCTAGTCCAACTCCCTACACAATGCAGGAAAGTCACAAATACCTCCCCTGACATTCACAGGATCGGCATTGCTATCAGATGGCCATCTAGCCTCTGTTTAAAAACCACCAAGAAGGAGAGCCCACCACCTCCCAAGGAAGCCTGTTCCACCAAGGGACCGCTCAACATTAGGAAAAATTTCCTGATAGAGTGGTTCCTCAGTGGAACAGGACTCCTCGGGAGGTGGTGGGCTCTCTTTCCTTGGAGGTTTTAAAACAGATGCTAGATGGCCATCTGACAGCAATGCAGATCCTGTGAACTTAGGGGGAGGTATTTGTGAATTTCCTGCATCGTGCGGGGGGTTGGACTAGATGACCCTGGAGGTCCCTTCCAATTCTATGATTCTATGAAGAAGCGATAATCAGAAACTTTACTCCTTCAGCTCATAGAATCATAGAGCTGGAAGGACCTCTAAGGTAATCTAGTCCAACCCCCTGCACAATGCAGGAAACTCAGAAACACTTCCCCCTAAATTCACAGGATCTTCATTGCTGTCAGATGACCATCTAGCCTCTGTTTAAAACCTCTAAGAAAGGAGAGCCCACCACCTCCTAAGGAAGCCTGTTCCACTGAGGAATCGCTCTAACGGTCAGGAAGTTCTTCCTAATGTTGAGCCGGAAACTCTTTTGATTTAATTTCTTTCTTTTTTTTTTTTTTGATTTAATTTCAACCCATTGGTTCTGGTCCTACTTTCTGGGGCCACAGAAAACAATTCCACACCATCCTCTATATGACAGCCCTTCAAGTACTTGAAGATGGTGGTCATATCACCTCTCAGCCGCCTCCTCTCCAGGCTAACACTTTCTGACTGATATTCATTTTTTTAATTTACTGCATTTCTGTAGTTGCAACATTTTCTTACTGATATTCATTCATTTATTTACTGCATTTCTGTTCTGCAGTGTATCCTTAAGACCCATCTTTGGGGGGCGGAGAGAATAGCAACAAAGTCTTTTCACACAGCTTGGCTCAAATCTGTCAGCCTCTCTGAGCAAAAGTGTGTGTGTTATTTAGTTGTTGATTTTTGAATCAAGTAGATGGGGGGAATGGGGAAGTGGATAAATCACTGTTGAACAGAACTGATTACAAAACTTTATGAACTTTTATATATTGTCTCTGTGTGATGGGCATTTGCTATGGCAGAATATGTGAGAAACTTGACAATAGATAGATAGATAGATAGATAATTTTATTTATATCCCGCCCTCCCCGCCGGAGCAGGCTCAGGGCGGCTAACAACATCATTCAATTTCCCTTATACAAAAGACAAGGTTACATTAACATTAAACATTAAAAAATTCTGATAAGTTTAAAATCGCTTAATTAAATTGATAAAAGTGCTAATGCTAATTGTGCTTTTATAATGGCGGTAATCATTAGCAATTTCTTTCTTCGTCAGCGAAAGCCAGTCGGAAGAGGAAGGTCTTGCAGGCCCTGCGGAATTGTTCAAGGTCCCGCAGGGCCCGCATTTCCTCTGGAAGTTGGTTCCATAGGTTCGGGGCTGCAGAGGAGAAGGCCCGGTTACGGGTGCATTGCAGCTTCACCTCTTTCGGTCCGGGGGTGGTCAACAAGTTTTTTCCAGCTGACCTCAGTGCTCTCTGGGGTTCATATGGGGAGAGACGGTCCCTAGGGTAGACAGGTCCTCGACCATATAGGGCTTTAAAGGTAATGACCAGCACTTTGTAACGAATCCGGTATGTAACTGGCAGCCAGTGCAGCTCGCGCAGCCCAGGCTGTATGTGCTCCCATTTAGGGAGCCCCAACAACAGTCTGGCCGCTGCGTTCTGCACCAGCTGCAGCTTCCGGGTTCGGTACAGAGGCAGCCCCATGTAGAGGGCATTACAGTAATCCAGTCTCGAGGTGACCGTTGCGTGAAGTACCGTTGCCAGGTCTTGGCGCTCTAGGAAGGGAGCCAACTGCCTTGCCCGCCTCAGGTGAAAAAAGGCTGACTTGGAAGTGGCTGCAATCTGGGCCTCCATTGATAAAGAAGGCTCCAGTAAAACTCCCAGACTCCTAACCCGGTGCGTCGCTTTCAGCGGCGCCCCGTCGAAGACCGGGAGAGGTATTTCCCCTTCCCGGGCGCCCCGACCCAGACAAAGGACTTCTGTCTTCGCTGGATTCAATTTCAGCCCGCTCCCCCTCAACCACATTGCCATATCCTGCAAGGCCCGGTCTAAATTTTCAGGGACGCAGCCAGGCCGGCCGTCCATCAGCAGATAGAGTTGGGTGTCATCTGCATATTGGTGGCACCCAAGTCCATATCTCCTGGCAATCTGGGCAAGAGGGCGCATATAGATATTGAATAATATTGGTGAGAGAACTGCCCCTTGAGGCACTCCACAATCCAGTGTGCGCCTCTGGGACCGCTCGCCACCAATTGCCACCCTTTGTCCCCGATCCTCGAGGAAGGAGGAGAGCCATTGTAAGGCAGACCCCCTCACCCCTATATCGGCTAGGCGGCGGGTCAGTAGCCGATGGTCGACCGTGTCGAACGCGGCCGACAGATCCAACAGCATCAGCACCGCCACACCGCCCCGATCCAGATGCCGTTGGAGATCATCTACCAGGGCGACCAGTACTGTCTCCGTCCCATGACCCGGGCGAAAGCCGGACTGGCAAGGGTCTAGGATGGAAGCGTCATCCAGAAAACTCTGCAACTGCGACGCCACTGCCCTCTCTATCATTTTACCTAAAAACGGTAAATTAGAGACCGGTCGGTAGTTTGCCAATTCGGCCGGGTCTGCTGTACTTTTTTTCAAGAGGGGTCGGACCAGAGCCTCTTTCAGGGATGATGGAAAGCGCCCCTCCGAGAGGGATCTATTTATGATGTCCCGTAGAGGACATTCAAGCTCCCTCAGGCAAGATTTAATTAGCCAGGAGGGGCATGGGCAGCTCTAAGCATAGTTACACCCATTTAAACACACTGACTTCCGCAGCCTGTGGGGGGGTTAACTCTGCTTAGGATCAAACTGTGATGGCAACATGATTTTGAAAGATGAAAGCTTGCTTATGAATTTTTGAACAGTGTAGGAAACCAAGGAAGTTGCCTCCTACTGAGCAGAGACTGAACAGTAGAAAAAGACAGCACCATACCACTACATTCAGAACATGCTGGGATAAATACTGCATTGCATTCATGGCAAGTGGCATTTATTCATAGATCCTGGGATGTATTTCACCTCAGGCGGCATGTTTAGGATCAGTAATACAACAAGGAAACTCACACAGGGCTGCCATCAGCTTTCAGGCGTAATTGTTGAAGGGGTCTCTGGAACGCTAGCTCATTTCAATATGAATTGGGGCACAACTTCCATGGTGAGTTTGACAGTTTCAGCCTCATCTGCTAGCCTGAAACGATGCTGTAAACACTTTGAAATGCTTCTGAGGAGAAGGCTTTTATATCGTGTTCCCTCACAAACACTCCAGATTGGTCATTTCCCTTCACATAAGTGGTGCCCTGATGAATTGGACCAGTGACCCATCTAATCCAGCTTCCTGTTTCAAGAAGAAGAAGTAGAAGAAGACCGTTGATTTATACCCCGCAAGAAGAAGAAGACGGTTGATTTATACTTTGCCCTTCTCTCTGAATCAGAGTCTCAGAGTAGCTTACAATCTCCTTTATCTTTTTCACCCACAACAGACACCCTGTGAGGTGGGTGGGGCTGAGAGAGCTCTCACAAAAGCTGTCCTTTCAATGACAACTCCTGCAAGAGCTATGGCTGACCCAAGGCCATTCCAGCAGCTGCAAGTGGAGGAATGGGGAATCAAACCTGCTTCTTCCAGCTAAGAGTCTGCACACTTAACCACTACACCAAACTGGCTCTCTACAGTGGCCAATCAGTTGCCCAGGGGGGTGAGGGCAACAAATAGGGCACAGAGGGCAAGGCTTTCCATTGATCTTCCTCCTACCGTTGGTATTCTGAATGTGAAGTTTCTATCTTTTTTTTTGTAGAAGCCCTGTCAAGAGATGAGGAAACCAATGCTATTTCTTCCTTCCAATGGCAGTTATCACAGGATGCTACCTTCCCTGTTGGAGACTGATGTTAGCCAGCAGTGGTCAGAGTTTTAGATTAGGATTTGAGACACCCAGTTTCAAATTCCCATTCATGGACCCTTGCTGAATAACCTTGGGCCAATCACATTGTCTCAGCTTAACCTTCAAGGGAAAAAAGGGGACAGCAATATTATAAGCTGCTTTGAGTTCTCACGAGGGAAAAAAGTGGGTTATAAATATCTAAACAAATATTTCAACCCTCCCTCCAGCATCTGGGGGGATTCTAGGAAGCTGAAACATTAGGACAGCAGGTCTCCTGCCTGGACCCCACACTCCTGATACATCTCGGTTTGGCAATGGAAATAAAATTTGGGGGAGGAGGAACTGGTGTCATGTCAATGCCACACCATCTCTTCTGGTGTGAACCAGGAAGTGATGTCACTGCATCAGAGTGACACTCTAAGATTCACTCCTTACTCTATGGTAAGGGAAAATCCTAGAACATCACGCTGATGAGGTGATGTCACTTCTGGATTCTTCTGATTCTCTCCGTGGTTAAAACACAAGTGCTTGCAACCCTAAAGATGGACCACCATTTCTCTTCTATCTAAAGGCTATGATCCAGTTAGCTTAAGAATGGCTGACTCAAGGCAGCCTGTTTGCCTTTTGTCAATTAATATTACCTCACCCAATCCTTTCCTGTGTTTCCATCACCAGCCACCTTGTGGGAACTGGATTTCTTGAAAAACCTGTACGGCGGGCAATTTACCTGTGTTGCAAAGAGTTGGAAAGTCTTTTTCATTGCATTTACTTTACCTCAGCAGACACGAATGTGGGAACTCACATTTGCTGAGGTAACTTGCTGCTGTCGTGTTGCACAGTGACACTGGTTATGCCCCTCGAACTTGGGCCTCCTTTAGGCCTCATTCAATGTGAGCCTGCCTGTCCTTTTGACATGTTTTCAAATCTACAGCCCAGCTATGGAGATGGGAAAAGTTAAAAGCTAAAAAATAAAATAAAATAAAATAAAGGACACTGCCTTTCTTTGTGTGTGAAGGAACTTTCTCTCACCATTTTGTGACCACAGGGAGCCCCACAAACATGTAGGGGCTGTGGTACAGACTTGTCAGGTCAGAAATCAATCCCTGGGACCTGTCGCTTGAGAAATTAAGCACAGCTTGTTACTCGGTTCAGTTTTTTAATATCCCACATCCTCTCTGCAGGCAACATTTATATTTTTATGCTGTACCAAAGGAGTTGAGTTAACGATTCACAGAACATCAATCCTGTTTTCTGATTCTGTTTTATCAACCTTCTTTCTTAGCTCCACTGGCCACCATGGTGGAAAACAAGACTGTGGATTCAGCATGCTCTTCCACAAAGATAAATAAATGTTACAAAAGTTTGGTTTTTTAAATGAGGCTGAACAATATTTATTCATTCAATAATGTGGTGGGGGGTGCCAAGTCCCCAGCATTCTGGAATTCTCTAGCCATTTGGGAGAGGGAAACTCTATGGTACCCATTGTACCATAGAGTTTTCCCTCCCAAATGGCTAAAGCGTCCGGGAAAACCATAGTTTCCCTGGAAACGCCTAGAGCGGCCACTGCGCAACATCTCCAGCGTGATGACATCACTTCCGGATGATGTCGTCGTGTGGCGACTTGGGGGGAGGTTCCCCCCACCGGTCCAATGTTAACATTTTCATCAGTGATTCTGCCCTAGCTTGGCAAAAACAGCCATTTCCTGGGGATTACAAGGAAAGAGTGAAATTAGACCTGCCATGACCCCTGATTTCTGTGTGGGTATCTTATTAATGACCCCATAAAACAGGTCTGTTTGTTTTTAGTGTTGATGGAAAGTGCTGTCAAGTCGCAATCAGTTTTTGGCGACAATGTAGGGTTTTCAAGACAAGAGATGCTCAGAGGTGGTTTGCCATTGCCTGCCTCTGGACTTTCTTGGTGGTCTTCCAACCAATTACTAACCAGAGCTGACTTCTGCTTAGCTTTCTAGATATGATAAGATCAGGTTAGCAACTTTGGACTTCCTTGCAGGTTTCCCATTCAAGTACTTACCCTGCTTTAGTTCAGATTAGTCAGTGCTATTTAGGCTTCTCCCTGTTTTCGTATCACAGTATAAGAGCCAGAAGAAGCAGTGGAAATGCAAAAGAGCACTCAACAGCTACCTAAAAAATTAATACAGTGAGCTTTGCAGTGTTCTTTTGGGAAGGGATTTCAAAAGGCAGAAGTAAAAACTATACTCCTTGCTGCCACCAGCTGGGCTTAAAGCTCTATCAGAACAACTGGAACCGGTGTAATCAATGGAAAAAACATAAATCGGCTTCCTTGGAGTAGACTCAGTTGTGAGTGAATGCTTTTTTCTCAGTACCCGACTCCTAACAATGCGGAGAGAGTAAGGAAGGAATTGCTTATGAAAGGACTCCTCACGGTTTCGATCACTTCGTCAGCCTCCTTCTCCCAAGGTTACATGGAGCCTCAGCTCAATTTTTTCAGCATGGGTCTATGGATGCTCTCATCAGTTGCTGCTGGCTCTCCTTAAAATGAGAGCTTAAAGGGCTCTGACTTCTGCAGACCCAAGGCCTGAGAGCTCAAGTAATTTATTGCTCCTGTGAGCAATATTTTAAAAGATATTTCAAACAGACCCACCAAAGGCATAAAACAGAGACCGTGACTTTACAAGCACCCAAACAGAAGTTCAGTCTCTGGGCAGTAGGGATATTGGGTTCCACGTTTCTGCCTTCAAACTGCTTTGAAAATTCAGAGGAATGTGAGAGATAGCAGAACTGACTCATGGTCCTTTCCATTGCATATGCTCCAGCCCACTCAAACAGGATCAAGGCCTCAGTTGTACATACTGGCCACATCCTCATTGTGCGTTCGTAGCTGCCGACAATGATGTTTCCTTAGAAAAGCTTGCCTTCACCCAATTTTCTTCTTTCATTCCCTGTTATGTTCCTACCAGTTCCCCACTCTTCTGAAGTCATCATCCCTCTGTCACCCACGAATTAATCATCCCGGCCCCCATTCTCCCACGCCCCCCCCCAACCCTGGACCTCCCTCATAGAACACATGCTAAGAGCTGCTTCTCTCTCATCCTTCAAATCCTTTCTCAATGTTTCACCTTTTTTCTTAAAACTAAGAGCTTTAGCTTCTGTTTCCCAATTTGAACACAGGCTAAATACATATCTGTTAATGATGGGCTACCATCTCCAGTTTGGTATAGTGGTTAAGTGTGAGGACTCTTCTGGGAGAACCGGGTTTGATTTCCCACTCCTCCACTTGCAGCTGCTGGAATGGCCTTGGGTCAGCCACAGCTCTTGCAGAGTTGTCCTTGAAAGGGCAGTGTTATGTATGTGGACTCAAGGGAAGACTTTGGGTGTGCCTGCCGGGCTCATTGGAGCCATACGGACTGAGCATGGGGATTTGGGAACAAAGGGCTGCAGGATCCAAATCTCTGCAGCCCTAGACCAATCACAAGCCCCTGCTGGTTTGAATGACCCAATGACGTGCTTGCACGGGAACACAGAGATGTATATAAGTTGGGCCGGTAGGCCCCCATCTCCAGTTTTGTAATGTAGCCACATACTATGCCATGTCTATTAAAGACCTTGTTATCACTCAACGGGTGACTCCTCCATGCATAGAACCCACTATATTATAGTGGTGATGAAGGTGGGATCCGGATGAGCGAGGCCCAGCACCAACCGGCATCGCCAAGCGCACAGAACTCCAGTGCTACCACGCAACAGGCATCGCTGCCCGGTCAGACAATGGCCACTGTGTTCGGATCACAAAACTCCATTCCAGAGTTCAACATAGCGCAGCCCAAGGCTTGGGAAGCCTGGGTCAAAAAACTCAAGTACCACCTTGTGGTGCAACGAATCAAGGATGACGAACCAGAAATAAAAGAGGCCATCCTGCTGAGCAACTGTGGGATCGCAACCCTACAGCTCGCGGAGGGCCTGGTTGTGCCAGGAACGCTCGAGGCATCCTACTTTGATGAGATCATCAAGGCACTGACCGGCCATTTAGTCTCGTAACCAACCCGCCTCACCCGGCGGTTACAGTTCCTCAACAGATTCCAGGAACCGAACGAGACTGCAGCGACCTTCCTAGCCCACCTGCGCGACATGGGAAGGAAGGCGGAGTACGGCGTGCAACTTGAAGACGCCCTGCTCATGAAGTTCACTCACAGCCTATGGGACTTGAAGGCACATCAGAAAATTGCCATGGAAGAAGATCCTACCCTGGCGAAGGCCCTACAGATAGTCACTGCCACTAAGGATGCGAGTAAGGAGAAGGCCCACCGCTCAGGTACCAGCGCTCACCAGCTGCGACTGGCCGCAGAGTCGGAAGACAGGGATGATGCCCTTAAGCTGCATCAGGCAGGTCGACAAAAGCCAAGGGCACGGATGACAGAAATTACCACCGCCAAGACCTGCGCCAGCTCTGGGGAGCCGCATGAGCGATGCACCTGCAGGTTCCGGAGCACAACCTGCCACACTTATGGAAAGGCCGGGCATCTGGCCCAGGTATGCTGATCATCAGCGAAGCAGCAAGATGGAAACCAACAAGATGGCAACTGCCGTGAGGTCACACTCGTGAATGACATCCAGGCACTCTCCACGATGGGGACCCAGGTATGCCAACTGCCCCTTCCATCCCCAGACAAGTACCACGTGACTGTGTTCATGGCAGAAAGCCCTGCAAAATGGAAGTAGACTCGGGGGCAGGCCAGACGGTCATTTCAGCCCGCACATTTAGGGAGTTGTGCCCAGGGGGAGAGGCCCAACTTCAACCGTCCCCATTCATAGTCCACAGTTTTCAAAAGCAGGAGGTTGCAGTCCTGGGGGTGGGCCTGGTCCATGTTACATACGGGAGGTTCAAGGGCAAGCTTCCCCTAATAATTGCAGAAGGGGACCTGAGTAGCCTCCTGGGGCAGGCCTGGTTCAAGGCCTTGGGGATACGAGTAACGGGTATCCATCATTCAAAGAGATTTCTAAACTGTGTGCGAGGAATTTCCCACGGTGTTTGATGGAACCCTGGGAACGTACACAGGGGACCCTGTAGCACTACAGCTAAATCCTAACGTGCAGCCCATATGGCTGAAGGCCAGGCGTGTGCCCCTAGCGTTGAGACCCAAGATTGAAGAGGAGCTTTACCAACTCATGGTCCAAGGGGTTCTAGAACCAGTAGCAAACGCGAAGTGGGAAACCCCCATCGTCACCCTGATCAAGTCTAATGGCAGTGTCCGCATCTGTGCCGATTACAAATGCATGATTAATAAGGCGCTGCAGGGCCACGCCTACTCATTTCCGGTGGTGAGCTACATACTAGTGTCATTGGCGGGGGCAAAGATTTTTGGGAAACTGGACCTGGCACAGGCGTACCAACAGTTCCCTGCGGACACCACCACAGCAGAGGTTCAAATGATCGTTACACACCGGGGGCTTTCAGAGTAAAGCGCTTGCAGTTCGAGGTCTTTCAGAACTTAATGGACTCCCTTCTCAAAGGTATTCCTGGAGTCCAGCCTTTCTTCGACAATGTGCTAATAGCAGCTGCCACCGAAGAGGAGTTTGCCGGCTGCCTCTGGGCTGTGTTGCAGAGATTCGACGGGGCAGGGCTGAAGGTGAAACATGAGAAATGTGCGTTGGGGGTGCCCTCCATTGACTTCCTGGGGCATATGGTGGACACGAGTGGCAATCACCCGGTCCAGGATAAAATAAAGGCCATTTGTGATGTGCTGGCGCCCACCAAGGCGGAATTACAATCCTTCTTGGGGATCCTCAATTTCTACCATGCCTTCCTCCTCCACAAGGCGGCGGTAGCAGAGCTTACACAGACCATTGGACAAACGGGCACCATGGGTTTGGGGTTGCTGGCAAGCGGCTGATTTTCAGGCTGTAAAGGACATTTTAACTTCCAACAGCTTGCTGGTGCACTTCGACGAGAGACTGCCTGTTGTTTTAGCGTGCGATGCTTCACCCTACAGAATGGGCACCATTCTGGCCCACATCCTACCGGATTGCCGTGAGGTTCCGGTAGCTTACTACTCAAGGACTCTACAGAAACCAGAGCGTAACTACACTCAGATAGACAAAGAGGACCTGGCCATTGTGGTGGGGGTAAAAACATTCCACGATTTCTTGTATGGCCGGTCCTTCACCATCTTGATGGACCACTAGCCCCTACTGGGCCTGTTCCCCCCTGATTGCCAAACACCTCAAATGCTTTCACCGCGGGTGTTGAGGTGGTCCATCTTCCTTGCGGGGTACCAGTATGACCTCAAGTACCGCCCGGGGAAGGCGATGGGCCACACCAATGCCCTGAGCCGCCTGCTGCTGCCCTCAATGGACCCTGATCCAGCCCCATCATTCCAGATCATGTCACTGGAGACCCTCCCAGGCCGCCCAGTGCACGCCAAGGACTTTGCCCACTGCTCCTCTAAGGACAAAACTCTATCCCGAGTTCCAGACTGGGTGTGGAGGGGGTGGTCAGAAGGCTGGGAGGACAAAACTCTATCCCGAGTTCCAGACTGGGTGTGGAGGGGGTGGTCAGAAGGCTGGGGGGGGGGGGGCTCGGAATTCTCGGTGTTTGCACCCCGCAGGGACGAACTGTCTGTGCATAAAGGGTGTTTGTTTTGGGGAAGTAGGGTGGTGGGTGCCCCCGGTACTGCGGCAGCAAGTCCTAACAGCACTGCACGAGACCCACCTGCAGCTATGTTTGGTGTCCCAGGATAGACGAGGCAATTGAATCCTGGATGGCCAGATGTCAGCCATTCCAGGAGACCCGTTCAGCACCACCCTGTGCCCCAGCACAACATTGGGAGTCCACTCGCAACCCCTGGTCCCGCTTGCACCTTGACTTTGCAGGGCCAGTCCAGGGGAAGGTATTCTTCATTATTGTGGACTCTTACTCTAAGTGGATGGAGGTAGTTCCAGTAGCGTCCACATCCACTCGGACAGCGCTAGGGGCCCTTCACAGAGTTTTCGCCATATGTGGCCTCCCGGATATGTTGGTATCGGATAACAGGACGACTTTCACCTCAGCCGAGTTCCAGGATTACTGTGGCTTAATAAAGCACATACGGTCTGCCCCCTTTCATCCTGCCACCAATGGACAAGCAGAGACGATGGTGCAGGTTACGAAGGAAATGCTCCGCCGCATCATACATGGGGAGTGGGAAGCTCGCTTAGCCAAGTGCCTCCTGGCACAACATTCCACCCCCACCCCCAGCACCGTCACCGGCCGCAGCCCAGCCGCGCATCTCATGGGGCGGTGGCTGACAACCCTGCTTGACCACATGTACCCGGACTGAGCTCCCGACCTACAAGAGGTGCCAGAAGCGATCCGGGCTCCCCGGGGGTTTGACACGGGGGAGTGTTAGGCAAATTGCCCTAAAAATAGGATTTGGTGGAATATTACGCATTTTTCCTTTTTACTGGATGATCTTTTTCATATAGCTCTTGATATGCAGTTCTCAAAGTCTGCAGGGGAATTGATCCTTTAAAAGAGCCTGGTTCCCAGGGACTGTCTCCCTTCTTTGCGTTTATCCAATTTAAAAGGAGTTCTTTGCCATCATGTTTGCTGCTTTTAGTTTTTAACAAGAACTAATTTTTAAACGAGAGAGAGAGAGAGAGAGAGATAGATAGATAGATAGATAGATAGATAGATAGATAGATAGATAGATAGATAGAGAGAGAGAGAGAGAGAGAGAGAGAGAGAGAGAGAAATGGCTACTTCCTTTCTCTCAAACGGCTCCTATATGTCTTTTTTGTTTCCTTGTTGAGTTTTCTAATTTCAAAAAGGGGAAAGGGGTCTGCGCTCTACCTGGGTCACTTCAACACGTGCACAACCAGATGAGGCAGGGAATTTTCTTGCTCTAGGATCAGGGCCACTCCAACTAGTGCGCAACCTGATTTAGGCGATTATTTATGCACAAGGAGACCAGCTCAAGGTAGCCCAAATTCTCCTGTTGTAATCTATGGCTTGCTCTCAGCTTAGGTTAGCACTTTCCCTGTGAGGTGGCTCTGTTGTGCGTAAGGAGATCGACTCAAGGTAGCTCGTTTCTCCTGCCGTGATTTTATTTCTGCTCTACAGTCAAATTAGCTAGCTTCAATTACCTGCTGAGGCAGTGAGTTTACTCACGAGGAGACCGGCTCAAGGTAGCCCGACCCTTCTGTGGCAGCTCTATTTTATCTACCAGCCTCGCTCCATCGAGCACATCACTGATAAAACAAGGTTTGTAATTCCAGAGAGTCACTCCAATCGGTGCAGGTACTCTGAAGACAAGACTAAGTGCTATTCTACGTCTCTGTGTGTGTGTGTGTGTGTAATGCACAAGAAATGAGGGCAAGAAGCGGGGATGAGGACCTATCCGTTCCTAAACAGCAACCTAGCCTGATCTCTTTCCCAGCCCTTTACAGAAATGATGCCTCATTAGCATGGGCGGAGAGACAAAAAAAATACTGCACTTATTATACAAATCAAATTTAATGACTCAATGCATTTTCTAGAAAGGACAGGAAATGGAGAGCATCTAAGTTTCTGTTCTCATCTTTCTCTGCTTAGCAAATAGTGTTGTGGGGGAAGGATGAATGGAGGTTGGAACACGGATCCCAGTTCTCTTGGATACAGATAACCTGTGCTTTCTGTCATCATTCTTTTGTTCCATCCAGTTGTCTATTGATTGAGATCATTTCTATTCTTTTTTGCTATCAAACGATTGCAATTCCTCCTTATTCAGCATCATCTACTACACTGTCTGGGTTTTTTTTTTCCCTTTTAGATTTTAATCCTACACCGTTTGGCTGGTTATTTTAATGCAGGCATTGCATAACATCTGGTTTTACCTGACTTACCGCTGCTGCTGTTGTTCCTGTGCCCAAATTACTGATAAATCTGCAGGACAGCATTATGCCTATCATATACTGACCTCTGAAAATCACCATTGCACGCTTGTTTCAATGTGAAGGCTACACAGTGGCAAAATTACCAGAGAACAGCATGGCCATGGCTATATATATATCTCTCTCGGTTTGACTTCGTGAACGAAGATTTAAGAAAGGTGCAATAGTCCACGTCTGCTGCAGGCTCGCTGGTGGCTGACAAGACCAATGTGGGACAGGCAGGTCCGGCCACAGTGGCTGCAGGGAAAAGTCTGATTTAGGGTTGGTGCTGTAGCAGTGCGATTCTTCCTCAATCTCCTTTTGTCCTCAAGACCAGCTATGCGTGCGTTCTCAAAGGAAGAGACAGCCTGGTGGATGGTGTGCCTCCATGCTTTGCGATCTGAGGCTAGGTCAGACCACTGGTGATGGTTGATGCGACAGGTGCCAAGGGATTTCTTCAAGGAGTCCTTGTACCTCTTCTTTGGTGCCCCTCTATTTCGATGGCCGGTGGAAAGTTCACCATACAGGGCAATCTTGGGAAGGCGGTGGTTTTCCATCCTAGAAATATGCCCTGCCCAGCGCAGCTGCGTCTTCAACAGCAGTGCCTCGATGCTTGTAACCTCCGCCCGCTTGAGGACTTCAGTGTTGGTCACAAAGTCACTCCAGTGGATGTTGAGGATGGTGCGACGGCAGCGCTGATGAAAGTGCCTCGATGCTTGTAACCTCCACCTGCTTGAGGACTTCATTGTTGAATATATATATAAATACATACATATTACTTCTCATAGCAACCATTTTTTTAAAAAAAGAAACATTCCATTCCATCAAATAGTCACAAGTGCACAGAGGTGAACATATCACTCCTGTCTTGGTCCATCTACATTGACTCCTGGTTTGTTTCCGGGCCCAAATCAAGGTGTTGGTGTTGACCTTTAAAACCACATACAGTTTAGGGCCAGCATACCTTAATGACCACCTACACCCATATGAACCTAAAGGTGAAGGTAGTCCCCTGTTCAAGCACCAGTCATTTCCAACTCTGGAGTGATGTTGCATCATGATGTTTTCACAGCAGACTTTTTATGGGATGGCTTGCC
This sequence comes from Heteronotia binoei, assembly GCF_032191835.1. Classification (NCBI taxonomy): domain Eukaryota; kingdom Metazoa; phylum Chordata; class Lepidosauria; order Squamata; family Gekkonidae; genus Heteronotia; species Heteronotia binoei. The sequence goes on from NC_083225.1 coordinate 176,583,677, forward strand.
ATTGCCTGAAGAGCCCCGTGGCACAGAGTGTTAAAGCTGCAGTACTGCAGTCCTAAACCCTGCTCATGACCTGAGTTCGATCCCCAGTGGAAGCTGGGTTTTCAGGTAGCCGGCTCGAGGTTGACTCAGCCTCTGCTCTGAAGTGGGTCAGTCTTTGGTGGAGACAAAAGCCCGGATTGCAGTGTTTAAATTCTGGCTCAAAATTCACTTTAGAACAGATCCTAACAGCCTTCTTGATTGTATGAAAAGAGACCCATATATTTCATCCTGGACAGCAGTGCTTCTGTCCAAACTCAATCAATTGGGGTTAGAGGTAGATGATTTTTCTACCTCTGATGAGTCATATATCTTCAGATGTATTAAATTGAGACTGTGGGAATCGGAGGAAACGAAATTACGGCCAACTGACCCTTATATTTGCTCTCCAGCTTCCTTAGGTCGCTATACTTTCTGTGGCAAAATGCTCAATTATCTATCAGACTTAACCACTCCAAGTCATCGCAGGGCATTTATGTTGGCTAGACTAAATACGTTTCCCTCCAAAGTTTTACAAGGGAGATATCAGTGAGTCCCTTTAGCCGACAGACTTTGCTCCTGTGGAGCGAATACTCCTGACTCAATCCAGCATATATTGCTTGATTGTTCTTTTTACCATAACCTCCGTAAAGATTTATTTGGCAAACTTTCTTTTTCACCAGATTTGTCTATTCTGCCACCCTGTTATTATTTATTGAGTGATACTGAGGGGGTGGTTAGTGAGGCTGTGGCAAAATTTCCAGCTGACATCCTTAAATTTAATTCTGACCATGTTTGAATGCATCTGTAAGCTCGGTTTCATTTTGATTTTATCTCCAATGTTTAAATTTTTATATTCTGTGTATTTTTATCTGAATCTATTATGCCATTAAAGGTTTGGTATGGTATGGTATGGTATGGTATGGTATGGTATGGTATGGTATGGTATGGTATGGTATGGTATGGTATGGTATGGTATGGTATGGTATGGGACTCAGCCTTCCATCCTTCCGAGGTTGGTAAAATGAGTACCCAGCTTGCTGGGGGGAAAGCGTAGATGACTGGGGAAGGCAATGGCAAACCACCCCATAAAAAGTCTGCTGTGAAAATGTTGTGAAAGCAACGTCACCCCAGAGTCAAAAAACGAGTGGTGCTTGCACAGGGGACCTTTCCTTCCCCAGTCATCTACACTTCCCCCCCCCAGCAAGCTGAGTACTCATTTCACCAACCTCGGAAGGATGGAAGGCTGAGTCAACCTTGAGCTGGCTACCTGAACCCAGTTTCTGCTGGGATCGAACTCAGGTCGTGAGCAGAGCTTGGACTGCAGTACTGCAGCTTTACCACTCTGTGCCATGGGGCTCTTTCCATATGAACCTACCCAATAGTTATAGTCATTTTCTGAGACTTTGCTTCTGAGGTTTGCAGGTGATAACACCAGAGAAAGTCTTTTGGTTGGAATTATGGAATTCCCTCCTTAAGGATATTAAAATGTCTCTTTTTATCACAGTTTTCTGCTCACAGACTTGAAGACTTCTTTGTTTCATATGGCAGTCACTCAATGATCTCTCCTGCTTGCCCAGTTTTTAAACTGAGTTTTTTGTGTTTTTATATATTTTCGTTTTGGTTTTAACTGGTGTGCTTTTATAATGTTCTTTTCCCCCATTGTTAGCTGCCTTGGTGCCCCTGATTAGGCAGCGAGGTGGGAATATACATTTCATAAACAACATAAATAATCAGTAAATATATAATTACACTAAGGTTTCCATTGGCTGGTTACCAGAGGGAGAGATGGGGGAATGATGTCACTCAGCATCACTTCCTTCACAAATGTCAGTGTGATGCTCTAGGATTCCCCAAACTAAATGGTAAAAGCATGGAAGTGTGTGTGTGTGTGTGTGGGGGGGGTGCTGTCATGCTGATGCAGTGACATCACTTCCGGGTTTGTGAGAGAAGTGGTGTTGAGCTGCTGGTACATCAAGTTTTCTCCTCGGTGCCTCACCAATTTCCCACCCACTGACTTGTTGAACGGGGATAGCAAGCAGACAACAGAAAGTTACAGAGTAATTCAGGCAGGAGGTAGTCATGTATAGTGAAGAACTTTTGAAACTATGGGCATCTTTTAGGAGTAGCTTTAAGAACATAAGAACATAAGAGAAGCCATGTTAGATCAGGCCAATGGCCCATCCAGTCCAACATTCTGTGTCACACAGCGGCCAAATATATATATATATATACACACACACACACACACACACTGTGGCTAATAGCCACTGATGGACCTCTGCTCCATATTTTTATCTAACCCCTTTAGAAGTTAAGATCAGAAGATTAGAAGTTAAGAAGTTTAGAAGTTAACCCCTTTAGAAGTTAAGATCAAAGTCTTCCTAAAAGCAACCCTTGAGCTAGGACAGGGGTAACCAAACTTGCTTGACATAAGAGTCACATAAAATAAATGTCAGATGTTTGAGAGCTGCAAGACAGGAAGGAAGGAAGGAAGGAAGGAAGGAAGGAAGGAAGGAAGGAAGGAAGGAAGGAAGGAAGGAAGGAAGGAAGGAAGGAAGGAAGGAAGGAAGGAAGGAAGGAAGATGGGGGAGGTGGAGGTGGAAAGAAAGCAACTTTAATTTTAAACGCATTCTCCAAGCCACTGGGAAATGCCTGGAGATTTTGATGGTGGAGACTGAGGAGGGCAAGGTTTGGGGATGGGAGGAACTTCCATGGGGTTTAATGCCACAGAGTCCACCTTCCAGAGCAGCCATTTTCTCCAGGTGAACTGATCTTTGCCACTTGGAGATCTTTGGCTGTATCTGAAAAAGTGAGCAGTGATTCAGGAAAGCTCCTACCCTGCCACAAATTTTGTGAATCTTGAAAGTGCTACTGGACTCTTGCTCTTTTCTAACAGGGCTACCTACCCATCTTGATCTATTCACTTGGAGATCACTTGTAATACCAGGAGATCTCCAGTTATCACATGGAGGCTGGCAACTCTAGCAGATTCTGGCCTTTCACAATTTGGCTCACCTCTGGTTTTTATCAACAGTGTTTTGGATGTGAGGCTGAGCTTCCCAAAATGTTCTGAATTAACTTAAAATTGTAAGAAAAGCAACACCAGAGGAGTGGATCGTTGAAGATACTCAGTGAATGAAGTAATAGCAATCACATCAGTCTGTTTTAAGTGATAAAAGAATTTCTCCCCTCCAGTAAGAGAGTTCAACTCTTAGCCATGAAATTAGGAGTGGATTTTATTTAAAATACTGATTTTCAATTTTCTGCCAGAGTTTTTGAGGCAGTTAAGAACAGTAAAAATCGGTCAAAGCCAAATTTACGATAACCATCAAAATTAAAGCCATCAACCTTTCTTTAAAAAAAACAACAACAATTTAACAACTTGCCAGAAAGCAGAACCACAGTAACAATAGTTAAATTGTCTCAGATGGGTAGCTAACTAGCTGTGTTAGTCTATAGTAGCAGAACAAATCTGAACCCAGTAGCACCTTAAAGAGCAACAGCATTTTCTAGGATATCAATTTTTATGAGTGAAAGCAGAGATTAACTCACAAAAGCTTATACCCTGGAAAATTTTGTTGGTCTTTAACGACCTACTGGACTCAAACTTCATTAAATCCACATTAGACAGATAGCAGCCACATGGAAGAGACTGACATAAAACCAAGACTAGCAAAAAGGGGATTAAAATGTTCAGTTATTCAGTTAAAAGCTAACTGAGGGAAACAAGCAAAGGCACCAGAGGCAAGGAAGGGTGGAAGGCATTCTAATAGGGGTCCCAAATCCCCCGGTAGGCCTGGAGACTCCCGATTTGGAGCCTCCTCCCCCCGCTGGCCATAAAAGGGAAAGCGGGGGGGAGGGGAGGAGGAGAACGGCAGCCCTTCGCGCCCAGCCCCGATCGCAGCAGCCAGAGCTCTTCCGTTTTCTCAGGCTGCTTCCCGCCCCCAGTCAGCTGGCCGGTGAAGGGAGGGGAGCCCAGCCACGCCCCCAAAGGACCATGTGCCTTTGCACCTCCGGAGGTGAGTGAGTTCTGTCTCCTGCATCAGATTTCCCAGAAAGGGGGGGGCGGGGTGGAGGGGGGTGGAGAGGGAAACGTCTTCTCATAGGGTATAATGGGGAATTGATCTGGAGGTTTCGGGGGCTCTGGGGGAGCTGTTTTTTGAGGTAGAGGCACCAAATTTTCAATATAGTATCTAGTGCCTCTCCCCAAAGTATCCCCCAAATTTCAAAACGATTGGACCAGGGGGTCCAATTCTATGAGCCCCCAAAGAAGGTGCCCTTATCCTTCATTATTTCCTATGGAAGGAAGACATTTAAAAAGGTGTGCTGTCCCTTTAAATGTGATGGCCAGAACTCTCTTGGAGTTCAATTATGCTTGTCACACTCTTGTTCCTGGCTCCGCCCCAAAGTCTCCTGGCTCCACCCCCAAAGTCTCCTGGCTCCACCCCCAAAGTCCCCAGATATTTCTTGAATTGGACTTGGCAACCCTACATTCTAAAGCTTGCAGGGCAGCCACAGAAAAGACCCTGACCCTCATGGCCACCTGTGTCATCTCAGAAGGTGGGGGACACATGAAATACCACAACATCAGATTCTTTTAGGTTGATGCAAATTGTCTGTGCTAATTAAAGTGTGGCTGTTTTTATCATTTTTAAAATGTTTTGCTTTATAAAATAACAAATGTAAATTAAATCCAATTTAAAAAATCCAAAACATTTCCAATAAATAAAATCATACTAAGTTGGCTGGGAGTGAACTGTTTTAATTGTGCAAGTGCGATGACTGCAACTGCTGCTGAAAAAAGTAGTGGAAAAGGGAATACACCGTCGGTGTATTGCGCCTTTACCAGTTACATTGGGTAGCTGTGCAGGGAATTCTGCTACTGAAATGTGGCATATTTCACAATAAGGTAATCTAAATTCTTAAAAGCTGCCCTGTACTGAATCAGACTCCTGACCTATCATCATCAGTGCTGCTTTGACTGACAGCAGTGTGCCAGAGAACCATGCTGAGGAGGTCTTCTGCTTGATCACTTAAAATGGAGATGCTGGGGCTTGAATCTTGGACTTCCTGCATACAGATCACATGCTGTGTTACTGAGCCATGGCTTCTGCCCAGTACTAAGTTTTTATATGGGCCCCATGCACAAATTGGAAGGGAAGGGGCCTCTTTGTAAGGTGTCTCTCTTCGTAAGAGAACACTGGAGATCATAATAACAGATTAGATAGGTACAAATGGAATGAGCAGAGAGATACCAAAGATTGTGGGTGGATTGTAATTATTCAGGAAGGTGGCGGCTTTCAAGAGCTCCCCAAGAAACTGTTCAGGCCTATTGGACCAGCAAGTGCCACATGAAATTCAGAACAGATACCTGTTGTGACCTAATTTCACATGTACTTTGATGCTGCCTGAACCGGCAGTGAATGAATACGAAAAGAGATCTTAGGGCTTTTGTGGCGAGCTCAATGAATATATCAGCCCGACATGCAGAATCCATTAACACAAAATTCCAGAAATCTCACATGAAGCTAACTTATACTGAGTCAGACCATTGACCTATATCAAAATGCTCTTGTGTATTTGCACTGGTATCAGCTCTCCAGGGTCTCAGGTTAGAGGACTTTCACGTCACTTATTAAATGGAAAGCAAGAGGGCATAAACCATGCGGAGGAGTATAAAACTAGCAAAAGGGCAAGAGAGGGGCAAACTCTCCTTTACCACCTGTCAGGATCCTCCAGTTTGAATTGTAAAAGCTGCCTCTAAAGCTGGCCTCAGTATGTATGGAGGTGAGCCTGTGTATGAGCGTATATGAGTGGAATAAAATGAAGTGCTTTTGAATTCCCTTGCTCTGAAATTAATAAACAGTACTTTTGTATTCAGAATGTTCTGCCTGACTCTTCTCTCTGACTTCTACCTTCACCTCTGAGGAAAAATCTTGCTAGTCAGAATAGATACGGGTAGAGGTCTGGTCACCTTTTAGCTTGTTTAAATTGGGGCTGGGCTCTTTTTGGCCCGCCAGTATCTACCAGGGTTGCCAGGCAACCAGCAGGAGCGTTGTACCTCCATCTTCTCATTGGATTCTAACATTCTACAAACAATTGGATTGAGCGGAATGATTTATTTATGAAATGCATATACTGCCTGCCATTCAAAAGGCATTCAGCACTTGAAGAATTTTAAGTACGGTATCGAAAAAAAAAATAGAGTACAGAACAATAATGACATATGCTGATTGGAAATGATAAACTTGGATATCTCCTGAGGATCACTAAAAGACAGGGTTCCTAACTCCAAGTTGGGAAATTCCTGAAGATTTTTTGGGGGTGGAACTTGGGGATGGCAGAGTTTGGGGAGATGAGAGTTGCTAGGCCCAATTCAAGAAAGATCTGGGGACTTTGGGGGTGGAGCCAGGAGACATTGAGGGTGGAGCTGAGAACAAGGTTGACGAACTCCAAAGGGAATTCTGGTCATCATATTTAAAGGAACCACACACCTTTTAAATGCCTTCCCTCCACTGGAAACAATGAAGGATAGGGGCATCTTTTTGGGGGGCTCATAGAATTGGACCCCCTGGTCCAATATTTTTGAAAATTGGAGGGTGTTTTGAGGAGAGGCACTGGATGCTATGCTGCAAATTTGGTGCCTCTACCTAAAAAACCGCAGCTCCTCCAGAGCCCTAGACACCTGCAGATCAATTCTCCATTATACCCTAAGAACATAAGAACATAAGAGAACATAAGAGAAGCCATGTTGGATCAGGCCAATGGCCCATCCAGTCCAACACTCTGGTCTCCATAGGGAATAACACTATTGGTCTCCATAGGGAATAATGGAGTACCCAGCAGACATTTCCCTCCCCCCCTCTGCTTTCTGATGACCCTGAAGCAGGAGGAGGACCTCCAGGCCGGGGGAACCCCTGCCCCTAACTGGGGATTGGCAGCCCTAGACCTCAAGGGGGCATAATATCATAGAAGTCCATCATCCAAAGCAGCCATTTTCTCCAGGAGAACTGATTTCTGTTATCTGGAAATCAACTGTAATGCTAGGAGACGTCCAGGTCCCACCTGGAGGCTGGCTATTGTGGAAGATGCTACAATGAAATAGCTGAAAAGACTAGGTACCACAATGAAATTGCTAGGTACTACGGCAACCTGGCACCTGGGATTTGTTGAGCCGAGATGTAGCACATTCATGGAAGACGTAAGATTTGAACGAGGGACTTTCTGGATCACATCCCATTCTGTTAGCTGCCATGCTACACAGCTCTCCAATTGTGGACATCAGCTCACCTAAATAAATCTTAACTTTATGTTGTTTAGATCATGGCATTTTTGCTGATATTTCTTTGCTTCCAATTTTTTTTTTTTTTTTAAAAGAGAGAAATTGCCCGCCAAAAGCGCAGTGTTTCAGAACCAGCTTTCATTCCAAATTTGCCAAACTGGGGAATGTAATGTGCTTTCATATGTTAAGCCTCTGGTAACGTGGATTTAATGAGGACAAGAAAGGATTAGTAACTGAGCATGCCTGTGCTCTTTAATTACTGCAACATTTATCCCACTTGCGGTGTTTCAAGTATTGAGGATGGTAGGGGGCTTTGCTCCAATATTAGCTGCCTTTGATATCTAGTGTTCTGTCATCCAGCAAGCAATGCAATCAAATATAACAGCTGGGTACGAGAAAAGCAAGGATCATTACTTATTCTGCATGCCTAGGTATCTTTTGGAAATCTGAGTGGCTATTCATAACAACCAGTCAGAAAGGGCCTTCTTGGTTATGGCACCAAAACTGCGGAATTCCCTCCCCAGGAAGATATGTCTATCTTCTGGGCCTTCCTCCCCCCTTTAATGCACTCATAACCAAAACAAGGAGCTTCAATTGTGAAGCCAAGTGGATGCTGAAAGGTTAAATCCCTCTCCCTTTCTTTGCATGATCCCAGGCAAATTGCGGCTGCCTGAGGCTGTATGATGGAGACTCTGACCAATTGTACGCTTAGCACTTGCCTCCCTTCTGCACTGGCATCTCTGGAGCAGGGCTGTGTGTTCCCTGCTTGCTCCCTACCCTGTGCAAACTCAAGAGCCAAGGATGCAACTAGGACAAATGCTAATGCAGAATCAGTATTATGATCTTCTTTGGAAGGGCTGTGGCTCAGTGGTAGGGCATCTGCTTGGCATGCAGAAGGTCCCAGGTTCAATCCCCAGGTTAAAAGATCTGGCAGTAGGTGATGCGAAGACCTCTGCATGAGACCTTGGAGAGCCGCTGTCGGTCAGAGTGGACAACAGTGACTTTGATGAACCAAGGGTAAGGCAGTTTCATGCGTTCGCCTCTCTCCGAGCCCTTGAGCTGATCAATGGCCATGTGGAAAAGCCAATTTCCGATTGCATTTCAACCGCCCTGAGATTCACAATGCTTGTGTGGTTGTGGTCTTAGTGTCCCAGGCTGTTTTGGACATTAAAAACTAAGTTCCAGCTGGGAATGAACTGAATATCATGTTGCTTTAATTTCGAAAACATTGATTTTGAGCACATCCCTCTATTTATTTTTGCACAAGCTGTAATTATAAACAGGCCTGCTCAGATCTGCTTTTGTCTCTCTTTAGCCTTTGGTCATGGGAACCGTGGGCCATGTCCATCCATGGGGACAGCTAGATTACAGTTCAGCAACTCCTTAAAGACCAACAAGGGGGGACATAAAGAAGAACAGTTGGATTTATACCCTGCCCTCTTCGCTGAGTGGCTTGCAATCTCCTCTGAGTGGCTTACAATCTCCTTCCCTTTCTTGCCCCACAACAGACACCCAGTAAGATAGGTGGGGCTGAGAGAGCTATTTCAAGAAACTGCTCTTGAGAGAGAGTCATGACTGCCCAAGGTCTCCCACCTGGCTGCATGTGGAGGTTAGAGTCTGCCGCTCTTAACCACTACACTAGGGTTGCCAATCCCCAGGTGGGGGCAGGGGATCCCCCGGTTTGGAGGCCCTCCTCCTGCTTCAGGGTCATCAGAAAGCGGGGGGGGGGAGGGAGGGAAATGTCTGCTGGGTGCTCCATTATTCCCTATGGAAACTGATTCCCATAGGGTATCATGGAGAATTGATCTGCAGGTATCTGGGGGGCTGTTGTTTGAGGCAGAAGCACCAAATTTTCAGCATAGCATCTGGTGCCCCTCCTCAAAATACCCTCCATGTTTCAAAAGGATTGGAGCAGGGGATCCAATTTTGTGAGCCACAAAAGAAGGTGCCCCTATCCTTCATTACAATGGAGGGAAGGCATTTAAAAGGTGTGCGGTCCCTTTAAATGGGATGGCCAGAAGTCCCTTCAGAGTTCAATTGTGCTTGTCACAACCTTGCTCCTGGCTCCAACCCCAAAGTCTCCTGGCTCCACCCCCAAAGTCCTCAGATATTTCTTGAATTGGACTTGGCAACTCAGCGTTACACCAAATTGAGCTCCCAAGTCTCAAAACTTCTTTTGTCTGATACAAGTAGGAATAGTGATCCCTAAATCCTTATATCCCCTAGTCTGAAGGCGGAAGGGATGTTGAAAGGAGTCAGAATAGAGACGTGCAATGCAAAATGAAATTCGCTCAATTAAAGCCATGGAGAAATGCTTAGGGGCATAAAATTAGTACATGTAGTAAGATAAAAATAGAGTTGCCAAGTCCGACTGAAGAAATATCTGGGGACTTTGGGGTTGGAGCCAGGAGACTTCTGGGGTGGAGCCAGGAGCAAGGGTGTGACAGGCACCAAAGGGAGTTCTGGCCTTCACATTTAAAGGGACCTCACTCCTTTTAAATGCCTTCCTTCCATTTGGAATAATGAAGGATAGGGGCACCTTCTTTGGGGGATCATAGAATCGGATCCCCTGATCCAATCTTTTTTAAATTTGAGGAGAGGCACTTGATACTATGCTGAAAATTTGGTGCCTCTATCTCAAAAAACAGCCCCCCCTGGAGCCCCAGATACCCACAGATCAATCCTCCATTATGCCCTATGGGAATCGGTCTTCATAGGGTATAATGGAGTGCCCAGCAGACATTTCTCTCTCCCCCACCCTGAGCTTTCTTGAAGTGGGGGGGGCAGGCCTCCAAATCAGGGGATCCCCTGTCCTCATCTGGGAATTGGCTACCCTAGATAAAAATCTTATGTCCCTATTCAGCTCTGGAGGCGGGGGATCCATTGTTCTGAATTTGTGAATGAGTTCAAGCTCAGCAGTCCATGGGAAATCAGAGCTGAAATGGAGAACAAGGAAGGCCTAAATTACTTCTTTCGTGCTATGTTAATGGCTGGTCATTGTTCATGGTAGGGAGAGAGAGGAGTGTGCGCAGGAGTAGAGGCATTTGTAATGCAAATTAGCATTCTGGTCAAAATAGGATTGATGTTCACTTTTCAAAGTTCACTGAAGCATGTGGCCAATTTAAGCCTGAAGAATGAAAGTGTCCCCTAAAGCCACAAGATGGTTTTGAAAATCAAAGGAAGCCGGAAAGGAGCGCAATCACAGAGCAGAAACAACACAATTGCTTTTCTTCTGCCATTTTTTCACCGATACTAACTACAGGCTCCATATCAATCTTCTCAGGGATGCATCAGTAACTCTGAATACCACAGAGGGCCATAATCCATCCTGAAATCATGTTCTATCTGTTACAGCTGCTACACTGGAAATGATAGGCCTATGCGGACGTCTGTGCTAAAAAGCAGGGGACTTCATAAAGCCAATCCCCAGTTGGGGGGCAGGGGATCCCCCAGTTTGGAGGCCCTGCTTCAGGGTCATCAGAAAGTGGGGCAGGGGGAGGGAAATGTCTGCTGGGCACTCCATAATTCTCTATGGAAACCTACTCCAGAGTATAATGGAGAAATGATCTGTGGGTATCTGGGCTTCTGGGGAGAGGGATGTTTTTTGAGGCAGAGGCACCAAATTTGCAGCATAGCATCTGGTGTCTCTCTTCAAAACACCTTCCAAGTTTAAAAAAAACATTGGACCAAGGGGTCCAATTCTATGAGCCCCAAAAGAAAGTGTCACTGTCCTTCATTATTTCCAAATGGAGGGAAGGCATTTAAAAGGCACGTGGTCCCTTTAAATGTGATGGCCAGAACTCCCTTTGGCGTTCAAACATACTTGTCACATCCTTGTTCCTGGCTCCACCCCCAAAGTCTCCTGGCTCTGCCCCCAAAGTCCACAGATATTTCTTGAGTCAGACTTGGCAACCCAAAGCAGAGGTTTCTGCAAACTGCAGGAAGTTTGGCTCTGTCCACTCAATCACTCACACATTATCTGCTGAATTCAAGGTCCTGTTCATACTAGACTTAATCAATGACATATCCTTCCCCCCCCACCCCCGCACCATACCCTTTTGCAGTTCTTTGCTTATGTTCCCATATCCAGATGTCTTTTTTAAAAAAAAGCAGTGCATTTCCCCCCCTAGATTTAGAAAGACTTTAAAAGGACTATTAAATGAACTTGCTTAGGATACAACATCTGTGATGTGTAAAGAGGCACAATGTGAAAAAAGAAGGCCGTTCGTTCACTTTGTTTTCTGAGTTTGCGATGGGAGTTTATCAATCAGTTGTGACAGACACTTAAGTGAATCAGATTGCTGCAGATTTAACATGCGATCATAGCAACTGGTGTCTCTCTTCAAAACACCTTCCAAGTTTAAAAAAAAACATTGGACCAAGGGGTCCAATTCTCTGAGCCCTAATCAGCATGGCGAGATGATTGAGAAGATTTAGGGAAGGAGAAGACCTTAAGTTTAAACTTGGGCACCACCAATTAAAGGTAAGAAGGTGTTGGGAGAAAACATTTCTCTCCCACCCCCATCCCCATCATCTAGGGCTCAAGGTGGCTACTAGCTCTGGTTTTCGAAGAAGCCTCTAAATAACAGTGCTCGGAGGCAGCACCAGAGAGGAAGGCACAGGGCTGGCCCTGTCACTAGGCAAACTAGGTGACTGCCTAGGGTGCCAGCCTTCTGGCTGCTCCAAATTGGGTGCCCCCCATGTGACTCGGTGACATTATCAGTTCAGCGGGGGGCACCGGAAGTTAGCCTAGTCTAAGACTTTGGAAGGCATTAGCTTGAATGCTGTGTGTTGGCCCTCTGGAGAGTGCTCTGAGAGAACTGCTCTTGAAAGAACTGTTACTGACCCAAGGTCACTCAGCTGGCTGCATGTAGGTTGGGGAATCAAACCAGTTCTCCAGGTTACAGTCTGCTGCTCTTAACCACTATGTCAAACTAGCTCCCCAGATGAGCCACTGGTCTGACCACTGATGAACTACTGATCCACGAGATGGGTCTGATCCACTGATGATCCACTGATCCACTAGATGAACCACTGGTCTGATCCACTAGTGAACCACTGGTCTGATCCACCAGACCAGTTTTGTACATTGTATAGAATCACATGGTTATCCAGGGCTCTGTTCTTAGGGCTGCCATCCTGAGTCTGGAAACTTCTGGAGACTTTGGGGCTGGGCCTGGGGAGGGAGCTCAGCAGGGATGTGCTGCCAGACTCAGTCTGCCTTTCAAAGCTGCCTTTCTCCAGTGGACCTGGTAGCTGACATTTGGAAATCAGTTGCAATTCTGGGAGAACTCCAGACCTATGGTTTCTAAGCCCCATCCAAGAGGGGCCCAGAAACCTGCCAGAATTATTGAGCATTATCTCACATCCATCCTCTATCCTTGTCCTTTCTCAGGTTCCACTCCAAAATCTTCAGAAATTTCCCAACTTAGAGCCGGCAGCCCTGTCAGGAATGCTTTATAATGTAGTACCTGTGGTATTAGTGTCCCCTCTAAGCCGAGTTAGTGTGAGCTAGCTCACAGATTCTTAGCCTCCAGCTCACACGTTTTTGTCTTAGCTCAGGAAAAATGGCCCCAGAGCACAATAATTTATGCAGTAGCTCACAACTTTAATGCCAGTAGCTCACAAAGTAGAATTTTGGCTCACAAGACTCTGCAGCTTAGAGGGAACGTTGTGTGGTATCACATCAACACATGAAGCTGCCTTGGTCCATTTAGGTCAGTATTGTCTTCTCATACTGGCAGCAGATCTCCAGGGTCTCAGGCTGAGGTCTTTCTCATCACCTACTACTTGATCTTTCCAACTTGTATATCCCAGGACTGGGAACCTGGGACCTTCTACGTGCCAAGCAGAAGCTCTACTGCTGAGCCACAGCCTCTATCCAAACTCTATCCACCCTCACACAGCCACTGAACTTCCTCCCTTCCCCAAACTCCACCCATCCTTGGTCACCACCCCAAAATCTGCAGGAATGTCCCAAGCCAGCATGAGCTTGGCTGGGCATTCCCAGATCCTAGGCTGGCAGTCCAGGGCTTTTTTCTCTAGCAGGAACTCCTTTGCATATTAGGCTACACACCCCTGATGTAGCCAATCCTCCAAGAGCTCATATGGTCCTGGCATATGACCAGCAGTCTAGGCACAGTATTCTGCAATGGCTGAAGCTCTGAACAGTCTTCAAGGGTTTCATTGTATGGGTTCAATCATGTATTTGGATATATGCATTGCATGCAACATGAGAATCACTCAGCACATGTGTACAGAAGTGAGTCTGCAGTGCACACAGACTATATGACCATTCACTATATTTTGTGAACAGGTCTAAGATTATTATCATTTGGAAAACTGTCAAGAAGTTAAATTTCATTCTCTGTTCTTACAGTCTGATGGAAACGAACCTGAAATCCTGCAGCCAGAAATGGAGCTGAGGGGAGCCATCAGGCAGCAGTGAAATTCTTCTCCCTCCATTTTGTACTTTTAATCAAACGTCTCGTCTTTAAGGATAAATATTTGTGCAATCACGTTGTTTTAATGGGCATGTTGATAAATGTAGCTCATACCATACAATGATTCCCTTGCAGGTATTTTGTACTAACAGCTATCTACCCTCGTCTGGGTTCTCCAGTTTTTTCCTATGAGTCTTAACAAGTAATTTGAGGCAGTTTTACCCCTCCCCTGGTATGGTTTACATAGCAATCCAATTTTCTTCATAAGTCAGAAACCACTAACAGTGTTCCCAATGCCCCACATTTAAATTAATACCTGAAGCCACACCACTTGGAAAGCACCCAAGAAGCTTTTAATTATTGCCTTGTTTTCTCTAGTAAACCTGTTGCTAATACACTTGTTGCTACTTGTGAGGTGCAAGCAGCTTTATCAACACCACTTTTGTAAGGCCAGGAATCATTTCCTGGTGAACTATGCCAGCGGTTTCAAACCTTGTTGAGGCAGAGGAAAGTTTTGGAATTCTGAGAACATATCAGGGGCCTGTGGGGACCATCACAAAATGGCTATCCTGGGTGAGTGGGACTAATCACAAAATGGCTGCCGTGGAAACCTGAGGCCAAAGCAAAACACTGAGAGGTTCCACAAAGTGTTGTAAGTTCAAGCATCTGCCTATGATGGAGGCAGATGTTTCCAAATGGATGCTCCATATCTAGGGTTACCAATCTCCAGTTGGAGGCAGGGGATCCCCCAGTTTGGAGGCCCTCCCTCCACTTCAGGGTTATCAGAAAGTGGGAGAGGGGGAGGGAAATGAGCACTCCATTATATCCTATGGAGACTGATTCCCATAGGGTACAATGGAGAATTGATCCATGAGAATATGGGACTCGGGAGGGGGTGTCTGTTTTTTGAGGTAGAGGCACCAAATTTCCAGCATAGTATCCAGCGCCTCTTCTCAAAACACCCCTCCAAGTTTCAAAAAGGTTGGACCAGGGAGTTCAATTCTATGAGCCCCAAAAGAAGGTGCCCCTATCCTTCATTATTTCCAAATGGAGGGAAGGCATTTAAAAGGCGCACGGTCCCTTAAAATGCAATTGCCAGAACTCCTTTCAGAGTTTAATCATGCTTGTCATGCCCTTGCTCCTGGCTCCACCCCCAAAGTCTCCTGGCTCCACCCCCAAAGTCCCCAGATATTTCTTGAGTTGGACCTGGCAACCCTATCCATAATGGGTAATAGCATTCATTACTAGGTTTGCTGACTCCAAGTGGGGAATTCCTAGGGATTTGTGATTGGAGCCTACAGAGGGCAGGATTTGGGGAGGGATGAACTATAATGCCATAGAAGGCTTTTAAATACGCTTAGAGTTTGCTTTCCAAAGCACCCATTCATTCCAGGAGAACTCCCTTCTAATTCCAGAAGATCTCCAGCCTACACCTGGAGTTCGGCAACTGTATGTGTGGCAAAGAATCTTAGTCAGGGAGTGTGGAAAGCCATGCGCTAAACCAGGGGTGTCAAACATGTGGCTCAGGGGCCAAATCAGGCCCCCAGAGGGCTCCTATCAGGCCCCTGAGCAACTGGCTCTTGTCTACTTCCTTCTGCATCTCAACTTGCTTTGCAAGGCTTGTTCAATTAGACAGAAGCTACAGAGCAAAACCTTGATTTTTTTCCATTGGTTGAGGCTCCTCTCTCTCCTGGTTCACTGGGGAGGGAGGGAAAGAGCCAGAACTTCCTTTGCCCAGTTCCCTGGATCCCATGGGAGAGATACAAAGAAAGCCACTTTAAGACCATCAAGTGCTAATGTTTCAAGCATGTTTTATTTTAAGGTTTTATTTAAAAAAAACATTTAGTTGTGTTTGTCTGTGTCCTTTAAAAAGTTTATATCCCTGCTACCTAATCTTAAATAGGTACACACATAGCCCAGTCCAACACGGCCCGGCCCGGCCTGAAAAAGTCTCATTTATGTCAGATCTGGCCCTCATAGCAAATGAGTTCAGCACCCCTGCATTAAACTGTCTTCAAGTCAGCAGACTGCAACTGAACTAAAGGAGAACTTGCTTTTATTGAAGTGCGTGCATCACATTCTCATGCAATTTGCATCTAGTCAAAATAAAGAATACCGGGCTCTATCACAAGCGGCCAGTTAATCCAGCAGCAGCCCTTTGCAAGTTGGAGAGCAGGGGTGTGGTCCTGGCATGTGTGCCCAGGGGAGATTGACAGGAGCATCCTGTCTCTTGCAAGAGCAGGAGGAGAGAGGGGGGAAAGGCTCCAAACTGAGTAGGAGGAGTCACAGAGAAGCTTCTATCAGCATTGACAAAGAGAGACATCACATACAAATTTAGGCAGATCATGTGAGGGAGGGAAGGAAGGGCTGCATCAGTGCTTAGTTCTCATGGCCCTTTCTTACACACCCCAGGAAATGCTGCTTGCCAGTTTAGAGTCAGGCAGCGATTTTTCTCCAGGTCAGTTTGACCAGGGATCCAAGAGGGATTCTAAAAAAAAAAAAAAAAAAAAAAAATTGCCATCTGGGCATGGAACAAGGGTCACTGAGGGTGTGTGGGCAGGAGGCATTTGTGAATTTCCTGCAACATGCAGGGGGTTAGACTGGATGACCCTGGAGATCCCTTCCAACTCTATGAAGAAGAGGAAAGCATAGCACCCCCTAGTGCCCAGCCATGCAGAGTCACCCTCACTCCAGGGGTCATTCTTCAGTTGAGGTGGAGGAAAGTCAGGACTGGTTCTTTGCATTGAGGAAGAGATGCTTAATTGTGGAAGAAGCAGGTGGGAGCCAGAAAAAGCATTGGTGGGCACCATGGAATCATCAGGCACCATGCTAGAGAACTGCTGTTTTATGATGAAATGTCATAAGTCCAGGGGTGGAATTCCAGCAGGAGCTCCTTTGCATATTAGGCCACATCCCTCTGATGTAGCCAATCCTCCAAGAGCTTACAAGGCTCTTTTTTGTAAGCTCTTGGAGGATTGGCTATATCAGGGGTGTGTGGCCTAATATGCAAAGGAGCTTCTGCTAGAATTCCACCCCTGCATAAGGTTTTGGGGCAACCCTGGACCGCTTTGATTGGCCTAGTGCTGTTTCACATGCAGCTGATTTAAGACTCAGAGCAATGCAGCTGAAACACAATTTTATTTTTAAGATGCAATCAGACATAGTTAAAATGCCAATTTTATTTGCTAGAGCCCATGCAACAGATGTTTTCCTGGGCACATTGCACAGTGGTATTTTTTCTCTATATCCCTGTGCAAATGAGCATGGTGCATTTTTACGGAGCAATGGAGAAGATAATAGAGGTCCATACATACTGAATTATATGGGCTTAGTTCTTTGTTCCATGAGGTTAATTACATGAAAACACGTTAGGTAATTCTGATGCAAATCTGCTTCCAATGTGAGATTGCTAACCTCGGCAGAACAGTTTGACAATGTTTGTTTCTATGGCGTTGGTTCTCACCTAATATCACCAAATGATTAAGTTTGGACTGACACTTGCTAATATAATATTCATGCCTGCTTCTGTTCTTTTATTTTTTAAAAAAACCCTACATGCTACAGAAAAGGCAAACTGAGAGTGTATAATTAGCTTGGGATTCCCTAGTCTGTTACAGCAAAAAATGTGTAGTTTTTCTCTTGCTGTTTTTGTAATGCTCCAGTTTCTCTGTGGGAGCCATGCTGGGAGGCCATAATAGAGTCATAAGGCTGCCAAGCACACACTGGAGGTGTGGAATCTTCCACCCCTAGGTCCTGTTGCCTACTGTTGCTAAAAGTAGCAGCAGGAGAAAAAAAGAAAAACAAGGCATTGTCTACTTACAGGAAGTTCGTACCGTAGAGTTCCTGGCAATTCCTAGACTGCCCAGAAGTGACAAAGGGTAGTTCTAGGAATTGCTGGAAACTCCATGGTAAGATGAGGCCTTATTTTTCTTTTTAAAACTTTTTCTCCTGGGAATACAGTTGCCAGGTCCCCCATGGCCACCAGTGGGGAATGGGGAATAGGGTTGTCAAATGCAGGTTGGGAAACTTCTAGAGGTTTGGGGGTACAGCCTGAGGAAGACAGGGACGTCAGCAGCAGCAGAAAAAGACATTGGATTTATATTTTGTCCTCCATCTTGAATCTCAGAGCATCAGAGTGGATCACAATCTCCTCCCCCACAACAGACACCCTGTGAGGTAGGTGGGGCTGTGAGCAAGAGAACCCCTAATTTCAGTTATATACGGACATCGTAATCACCCGTTTGGTTGCCAGGGTGCCTGGAGATTCAACTCGCACGTGGGTTTTATCTACCTTTGTATAAGAGACTTATGTGAATACTAACAGCCTCAGCGTTAGAACAGCACTCTATATGTGTGGAAGAGTGCTAGCCAGGAATACAGATGAGTTTCAGCCGTTCCATGCGTGCACCATCTTGGCCGTTGCAGTGGAAGAAGTTGTGCCGCCAGCAACTGTCCAAGCAAGCGGTCTCCAGTCTTGACCATGAAAGCCATGTTGGTAGGCTAACATCATCAGCGACCATCTTCCTGCAGTGCCAGATTCCATGACAGAGAAGCGAGAGACTCACGTACTCAACAGCTGCTTCAACTTCTGCATAAGGCAATCAAGCTTATCTTAGGCATGGATCCTGCCAGACTGCCTAAGCTTTTGTCCAACGGAACCCAAGACAAAGGATGGTGCCAGCAGAGGAGTAAAGAAGAGGAAGACCAGCTTCACCTAGAGCCAGAGTTCTTTGTATAAATCGGGTGTCACCTTAGGTACCTCTATTGTCGCCTTTAGATAAGTTTGGATAGCTTGCTTAATCACCTCCACCCATGCCTCCACCCATGCCATGCCCTAACTGTCATTCTGGAGCCTCCCCTTTTCCTGAGGTAATACACCATGTGACACTGCATCATGCCCCATCTGACCCAGCGTCATAATCCTTTTGCCCTCCTACGGGCTTAAGAAAGACCTTATAAGCTCTGACCCTACATCCCACACGTGTACATCTGACGGCGGCACATACCCCACTGTTAGATACGCCCCCAATACCTGATCAGTTGAGGGTCCGTCCCCCATCTCCTTTTTCGTCGCTATTGGAGCCTTCCTCAAAGACTACAATAGGTAATTGTTACCCTGTTTGTCAGTCCTTGTGTTTACCCCTGTCTATTTCAACCTTATCTTTAGTAGGACTGTATGTGTGTTGTGTGGCTTTATACCCTTGTATGTTTGCTTTTATTCTATAATAGAACTCCTTAATTATTATATTATCTTGCCTCGTTATTGGGTAACGTCCAAAGCAGACGCCTTCTGTATAAATAGGTTTTAGATCTCGCTGAAAGGCTGATTGCCCTCCACTTTAAATTCCCCCAAACCCTATTTTTAGGGCAATTGGCTTTACAGGGCTGAGAGGACTCTCACAGCAGCTGCCCTTTCATGAACAACTTCTGCCAGAGTTATGGCTGACGCAAGGCCATTCCAGCAGCTGCAAGTGGAGGAGTGGGGAATCAGACCTAGTTCTCCCAGATAAGAGTCCATGCACCTAACCACTACACCAAACTGGCAGGATACTATGGCATAGAGTTCACCCTCCAAAGTGTCATTCCTGAGGAAATGATCTCTTTAGTCTGCAGATGAGCTGTAATTCCAGAAGGAAATGGCAGCTTTGGAGAGCAGATGCTATGGCATCAAATCCCCATTAATCCAAACAACATTCCATTCTATATAAAGCATGGTAACAGTAACTAACTATGGACATACAGCCCCCCAATGTTTGGTTGTAGGCCTGCCATCATTTAATAATGTTGACTTAGGAGGCTCCACATGTGGACACAGGTCACACAAGATCTGACTGTCTGGGTGAACCTATGGAATTATTCCTCTTCTGTCTTTTTTCCCCACAGTCAAGGAGGAGTTGATTGGTCCTAATCGGCTTCATTGCGGCCGAATTACAAGCTCCCCTTGAGGAGTTCCTCAGATGGTGGAGAGAAAATTAAATGCTTTGTGTGGGAAGCTTGAGAAAAATTAGACCTCAGTTTGATTGGGTATCCATGTGAGACAAAGCAAAAAAATGAACTGAATTAGCACAACTCCTACAAAAAGAAGAAAAAAAGTAATTTGTTGCATAATTAGGAAAATTTAGCACTCGGGTGCACTGTGAAGCTAATCTGTCCCTGTTATGCTTCAATAAGCAAAACATTAGTTGATGTCCTGATAGTGTTTAACAATCAAATGTGTCACCCCAAACCTAAAGCTGACAGATGTAGGTGTTCCCTGTAACAGGTGTACAACCCCAGCTGGCCAGCCTCCAGGTGGGACATGGAGATCTCCTGGAATTCCAACTGAAGCAGATGCAGAAGAGAGCAAGAAGGATGATCAGGAGACCAAGCCCTGTGAGGAAAGGCTGAGGGACTTGTGAATGTTCAATCCGGAGAAGAGGAGGCTGAGGGGGGACATGGTTGTTCTCTTGAAGTATTTGAAGGGCTGTCATTTAGAGGAAGGCAGGGGGCTCAGTGGTAGAGCATCTGCTTGGGAAGCAGAAAGTCCCAGGTTCAATCCCCGGCATCTCCAAAAAAGGGTCCAGGCAAATAGGTGTGAAAAACCTCAGCTTGAGACCCTGGAGAACCGCTGCCAGTCTGAGAAGACAATACTGACTTTGATGGACCAGGGGTCTGATTCAGTATAAGGCAGCTTCATATGTTCATATATGTTCATATGTTCATATTCCTATTGGTAGCAGAAGAGGAGAGGACTCACAAGAATGGGTTTAAATTAAAGGCATACTTGCTGGATATTAGGAAATTTTTTTTTTTTACAGTAAGGGTTGTTCAAGAGTGGAATCAGCTACTGAGGGTGGTGGTGAGCATCCCCTCACAGTGGTTGAAGAAACACTTGTTGTCAGGGATGCTCTAGGCCAGGGGTGTCAATCATGCGGCCCAGGGGCCAAATCAGGGCCCCAGAGGGCTCCTATCAGCCCCCTGAGCAACTGGCTGTCATCTGCTTCCTTCTCCCTCTCTCTTGCTTTCTTCTGCGTCACAGCTTGCTTTGCCAGGCTTGCTTAATTGCACAGGAGCTACAAAGCAAAGCCTCTATTTTCTCCATTGGCTGAGGCTCCTCTCTTGGGGAGGAAGGGCGGAGGAATAGCTTGCTTTGCCAGGCTCTCTCAATCACAAAGTGTCTCTTCCTTCTATTGTCTAAGGCTCCTCCCCCTTCTGGTCCCCTGGGGAAGGAAGGAAAGAGCCAGAGCTTCCTTTGCTCAGTTCTCTGGATCCCATGGAAGAAATACAAAGAAAGCGCCCTTAAGACCAACAAGTGCCAATCTTTTAAGCATATTTCATTTTGTTAGAAATCATTGTGTTTATCTGTGTCCTTTGTAAAGGTTATATCTCTGCTACCTAGCATTACATTGTATGACACACATGGCCCAGCCCGACAAGGTCTCAGTTATGTCAAATCCAGCCCTCATAACAAATGAGTTCGACACCACTGCTCTAGGTTGAATCCCTGCACTGAGCGAGGGGTTGGACTAGATGGCCTGGATGGCCCCTTCTAACTCTGTGATTCTATGATTCCATTAATCCAGGGGGCTATGCTTACAGAGAGTGCGAGTGAGGGGACAGTTTCTGGGTAGTGACTGAAGAGGCAGAAAGATGGGGGGGGGCTGTCATGGTGAGATAGAAGGAAAAAGAGGAATCTGTGGCAAAATTTTGGGTAGCTTCTTATAGCATCAGGAAAAGACAGTCCATTCTGTAATAATAACTTGGGTTGTGGTTTTATCTTCTCGCTCCTATTGAATTGGATTTTTAATATAGTTTTTTATGTAATTGAGATTCTTACAAGAGACCCAAGTATATATGTATATTTAACTTTGTACTTCATATGCTCCCAGTATTTTATATTCCTGTAAATGGCTTGATGCTGCAATAAATTTTGACTTAGAGGAAAGATGGAGCAGGATAAAGCTATCCGATGGTATTTGCTGAGACTCCTGGTCAGGATTTGGTGGCAGAGAAGACTAGGTGGTCACTTGACAGCAGTGCTGATTCTGTGAACTTTGGGGAAGGTAATCTAATCTAATCTAATCTAATCTAATTTTAGATCTACATCCCACCCTTTCCCACAAGCGGGCTCAGGGCGGCTTACAAGAGAAATTTAGACACCTACTACAGATTAAAAACAAAACATTATAAAACATTTCTGCAGGGGGCACAGGGCTAGATGACCCTGGAGGTAACTTCCAACTCTATGATTTTTTTTTTTCTATGATTGTGATTAACTCAAATCTTTGCTTACAGATGTGTTGGGGCTAGTGCTGCCATCCTCCAGGTGGGTTTTGGAGACCTCTTGTAATTACAGCTGATCTCCAGACTACAAAGATCAGTTCTCTTATACGCAGGACTCGAATTCAGCAGGAGCTCACGGGAGCGCGGCTCCTGAACCTCCAGCCAGGGTCTGCAAGCAGTGGGGAGTTCTCTCCCCACTGCACACAGATCCCAGGGTATATGCAAATGAGATATAAGGTACTGAGCTCCTGTATCTTTTTTTCCTACAAAATGACCCCTGTTTATAGGAAACAGCTGTGTCCGAAGGTGAATAGTATGACATCACATCTCTGCTGAGCTCCCCTCTCCAAACTCCACCCCCAAATGTCCAAGAATCTCCCACTCTTGAGTTGGCAACCATAGCTTGGGGTGCAGGTACAGGAGATGTGTTTTGCCATGATGAGGAACTCAGGAAGGAGTCTAGCTGGCTCCCTTGGATGCGTCAGATGTTTTCTTTTAAAAGCCCTTCAAGTCTCCTGTCGTATTTGGCCTTCTATCTGCTATGAGCATTGAATGCTCTTTATGTGTCTGGAATCGGAAATGGTCTTCACTAATCAGGATAATTGCCTTGAGAATGAACTTTCTGGCAAAGGGTACCGGAAAGCCTCACTTTGCATTCCACCTGTTCAACTTGGCATTTTATTTTCATGTCAGACTCTGAGCCTGAACAGGGTGGCTTCTGGCACTGGTTTATTTATTTATTTATTACGTTAAGCTTATATCCCGCCCTCTCCGCAAGCGGACTCAGGGCAGCTCACAACATCACATTAATTCCATTAAAAAACAATAAAACATATAAAACATAATTACATATTTAAATTATTTAAACACATTTCATGGTGCTGTATTAATACAGTACAGTATAGCGGTTCTGAAAATTCGATGGTGACCATTGGTACTCTGCATGGAGCTCTATATAATGTCCAGTGGCAGCTCTCTCTCAGTTAAATGTCGAAGGCCTGTCAGAACAATTCGGTCTCACAGGCCCTGCGGAATGTAGACAAATCCCGCAGGGCCTTTATGGCCTCCGGGAGAGCGTTCCAGAGTTCTGGCGCTGCCACTGAGAAGGCCCTGGCTCGTGTCGTACGCAACCTGGCTTCTATTGGTCCAGGGATAAAAATAAATAAATAAAAAAAATAGATTTTTCGTCCCTGAACGCAGTGCTCTCTGGGGAATATGCGGAGAAAGGCGGTCCCGCAGATAGACAGGTCCCTGACCATAAAGGGCTTTAAAGGTCAACACCAACACCTTGAAACGAACTCGGAACACAACAGGAAGCCAGCGCAGCTCTTTCAGCACCAGCTGAATGTGCTCCCATCGAGGGAGTCTCATTAAAAGCCGCACCGCAGCGTTCTGCACTAGCTGTAGTCTCCGGGTTAGCGTCAAGGGTAGCTCCATGTAGAGAGTGTTACAGTGATTTTGGTGTCAGATCTGAAAGTGAGGTCTGACTTTGCCCTGTTACCATCACCATGTTAAGTGTGGTATATCTATTGTATATATGTAATATAGGAGCCCTATGGCACACAGTGGTAAAGCTGCAGTACTGCAGTTCAAGCTCTCTGCTCACGACCTGAGTTTGATCCCAGTGGAAGCTGGGTTCAGGTAGCCAGCTCAACGTTGACTCAGCCTTCCATCCTTCTGAGGTCAGTCAAATGAGTACCCAGCTTTCTGGGGGGAAAGTGTAGATGACTGAGGAAGGCAATGGCAAACCACCCCGTAAAGAGTCTGCCGTGAAAACATTGTGATGCGATGTCACCCCAGAGTCGGAAACGACTGGTGCTTGCACAGGGGAGTACCTTCACTTTTTAAAAAATATATGTAATGGAACAGTCTTCTCCCTGCCTCCTAATATCTGTGTGATTTAGTTTGGGTCTATTGGGTGGAGCTCTTGTTCAGTTTCCAGTCTTGTATTTAGCTATAGTTGTTGGTTGTGAGAGTTGCCCCCTTGATTCTTTGAGCCAGCATGTCTCTGCTGAATGGACCTGAGGATGGGAGCCTGAGTGAGTACCAGGGCTTTTTTTGTAGCAGGAACTCCTTTGTATATTAGGCCACATCCCCTAAGGCAGCCAATCCTCCAAGAGCTTACAGGGCTCTTAGTACAGGGCCTACTGTAAGATCTTGGAGGATTGGCTACATTGGGGGTGTGTGGCCTAATATGCAAAGGAGTTCCTGCTACAAAAAAAGCCCTGGTGAGTACTCTAATCTGAAAACCCACAGCCAAGGGGGGACATTACAACGAGCTGTAATTATGGGAGATCCCCAGGCCCCACCTGGAGACTATACACAACAAGAGGAAGCCATGAGATAAATGCCCACAAAAACCACTCAAAGGTTCACGGCTGCAAATTACTGGCAACAGATTTATAATCAGTTTAAAGAGTATAATTGCGAAAAATTTCAAAAAAGTGCAATGTAAACATTAAAACAATTTCATATATGTTGTGTTCATCCAAATTTCACTTTGACCCGATAAACTCCCGGTGCAACAGGGAAACAACAAACCAGCAGCTCAAAATGCACTTAAATCCACTGCAATCGTTCCATTGATTCAGAGGCAGAAACCAGTGCCATTCTTCAGAGACTGTCAGTGGCAAAGAAACTGAACCCCAATTCCATAAATTGATCACGGGGCCGCAAGCTGGAGCTGGCCGTTTCACACGGAGGCTTTGTCAGATGTTCACGTTGGGGTTATACAAATTTTCATATATTCATACTCAATTCAAAAACATTTCAAGTCAAAGGTAGCTGGCTCCTCCTGGACATCCTTGTCTTTGAATTGAGTATGAATATATGATGTCTAAACCTGGAAAAGTTTTAGAACAAATCATCAAACAGTCGGTCCTGGAACATTTAAGAACGTAAGAGAAGCCATGTTGGATCAGGCCAGTGGCCCATCCAGTCCAACACTGTGTCACACAGTGACAAAAAAAAAAAATTACACACACACACACACTGTGGCTAATAGCCACTGAGGGACCTCTGCTCCATATTTTTATCTAACCCCCTCCTGAAGCTGTCTATGCTTGTAGCCGCCACCACCTCCTGTGGCAGTGAATTCCACATGTTAATCACCCTTTGGGTGAAGAAGTACTTCCTTTTATCCGTTTTAACCTGTCTGCTCAGCAATTTCATCGAATGCCCACGAGTTCTTGTATTGTGAGAAAGGGAGAAAAGGACTTCTTCCTCCACTTTCTCCATCCCATGCATTATCTTGTAAACCTCTATCATGTCACCCCGCAGTCGACGTTTCTCCAAGCTAAAGAGCCCCAAACGTTTTAACCTTTCTTCATAGGGAAAGTGTTCCAAACCTTTAATCATTCTAGTTGCCCTTTTCTGGACTTTTTCCAATGCTATAATATCTTTTTTGAGGTGCAGTGACCAGAATTGCACACAGTATTCCAAATGAGACCGCACCATCGATTTATACAGGGGCATTATGATACTGGCTGATTTGTTTTCAATTCCCTTCCTAATAATTCCCAGCATGGCATTGGCCTTTTTTATTGCAATCACACACTGTCTTGACATTTTCAGTGAGTTATCTACCACGACCCCAAGATCTCTTTCTTGGTCATCTCTGCCAGTTCACACCCCATCAACTTGTATTTGCAGCTGGGATTCTTGGCCCCAATGTGCATTACTTTCCACATGGCCACATTGAACCTCATCTGCCACGTTGACACCCACTCACCCAGCCTCAACAGATCCCTTTGGGGTGCCTCACAATCCTCTCTGGTTCTCACCACCCTGAACAATTTAGTGTCATCTGCAAACTTGGCAACTTCACTGCTCACTCCCAACTCCAAATCATTTATGAACAAGTTAAAGAGCATGGGACCCAGTACTGAACCCTGTGGCACCCCACTGCTTACCGTCCTCCACTGCGAAGACTGCCCATTTATACTCACTCTCTGCTTCCTATTAATTAGCCAGTTTTTGATCCACAAGAGGACCTGTCCTTTTACTCCATGACTCTTGAGCTTACTAAGGAGCCTTTGATGAGGAACTTTATCAAAAGCTTTCTGGAAGCCAAGGTAAACAACATCTATTGGGTCCCCTTTGTCCACATGTTTGTTCACCCCCTCAAAGAAATGTAACAGGTTAGTGAGGTAAGATCTTCCCTTACAGAACCCATGCTGAGTCTTCCTCAATAACCCGTGTTCATCAATGTGCCTACTCATTCTGTCTTTGATAATGGATTCTACCAACTTTCCCGGTATTGAAGTCAGACGGACTGGCCTGTAATTTCCCAGATCTCCTCTGGAACCCTTTTTAAAGACGGGGGTGACATTTGCTACCTTCCAGTCCTCAGGAACGGAGGCAGATTTCAATGAAAGATTACAGATTTTTGTCAGAAGATCCACAAGTTCAACTTTGAGTTCTTTCAGAACTCTTGGATGTATGCCATCCGGACCTGGTGACTTATTAGTTTTTAATTCGTCTATCAGTTGTAGGACCTCCTCTCTTGTCACCTCAATCTGACTCAGGTCTTTCAACACCCCTTCCAAAATTAGTGGTTCTGGAGCGGGCAAACACTTCTCGTCTTCCACAGTGAAGATGGAGGCAAAAAATGCATTCAGCTTTTCAGCCATTCCCCTATCCTCCTTCAGTAATCCTTTTACCCCTTGGTCATCCAAGGGCCCCACTGCCTCCCTGGCTGGTTTCCTGCTTCTAATATATTTGAAGAAATTTTTATTGTTGGTCTTTATGTTTTTTGCAATATGTTCCTCATAGCCCCTTTTTGCCTTCCTGATCACAGCCTTGCATTTGATTTGCCACAGCCTGTGTTCCCTTTTATTAATCTCACTTGGACTAGCTTTCCACCGCTTAAAGGAGTCCTTCTTTCCTTTTACAGCTTCCATTACTTTGTTTCTTAACCATGCAGGCCTTTTCTTATACCTGTTTGTGCCTTTCCTAACTTGTGATATATATTTCATCTGAGCTTCTAGGATTGTAGTTTTAAATAGCCTCCAAGCTTCCCCAAGGGTTTTGACTGTATTTACCTTTCCTTTCAGTTTTCTCTTCACATGCCTCCTCATCTCAGAGAATTTACCCCTTTTAAAGTTAAACGTGGTTGTGCCAGTCTTTTGGGGCAACTCTCTATTTATACAAACGGTGAAATCAATAACATTATGGTCACTGCTCCCAAGCGGTGCGATCACTTTTACATCTCTCACCAAGTCTTGGGCATTACTTAGGACCACATCCAGGATTGCCCCACCCCTGGTAGGTTTTGAGACCATCTGCTCCATAGCACAGTCACTGAGAACATCAAGAAACTCAATCTCTTTCTCTCAACCAGAACACATATTGACCCAATCAATCTGCGGGTAGTTAAAATCATCTATTACTACACAGTTTTTACAT
This sequence comes from Heteronotia binoei, assembly GCF_032191835.1. Taxonomy (NCBI): domain Eukaryota; kingdom Metazoa; phylum Chordata; class Lepidosauria; order Squamata; family Gekkonidae; genus Heteronotia; species Heteronotia binoei. Next base: position 176,611,088 of record NC_083225.1, read on the forward strand.
TTAGCCACTATCTTTAATCCTTCTATCTTATTATAATCGTCCTCTATCTTTTGATTTGGTAAGCGATAACAAACTCCCAGAGTTAAATTTCCTTTTGGGCCCTCTATTTCAACCCAATGGATTTCTAGAAGGGAATCTAATTCTCTGACCTCAGTCTTACTGGACCGTATATCCTCTCTGACATACAGAGCCACCCCACCTCCAACCCTTCCCTCCCTATCCTTCCAATATAACTTATATCCAGGAATCACCGTGTCCCACTGATTCTCCTCATTCCACCAAGTTTCTGAAATTCCCACAATGTCTATGTTTTCCCCCAACACTAAACATTCCAACTCACCAATTTTACTTGGAACACTTCTAGCATTTGCATACAAACATCTATAATTTCCCAGGCAAGCTAAGCCCGCAATCTTCCTCCTGCCGCCTCAAGACTCTGGCAGACAGTCTATACTGTTTGTCACCATCTCAGTGAACAACTCTGATCCATTACCCGGTAGAAAAGTAACAGCTAACCCTTAATCTCTTTGAGATGAGTCCTCCCGAACCAGAGACATTTCATCTTCTGTCGGCTTCCCCCCAAGATTTAGTTTAAAAACTGCTCTGCCACCTTTTTGATTTTAAGCGCCAGCAGCCTGGTTCCATCTGGGGACAAGTGGAGACCGTCTCTTTTGTACAGCTCCCGCTTGTTCCAGAAAGCATCCCAGTGCCTAACAAACTTAAACCCTTCTTCCTTACACCATCATCTCATCCACATATTGAGACTTCTAATTTGTGCCTGTCTCTCCTGCCCTGCACGTGGAACAGGTAGCACTTCTGAGAAGGCTACCTTGGAGGTCCTGACCTTAAGTCTCCCACCTAGCAGCCTAAATTTATCCTCCAGGACCTCACGACTGCATTTCCCCACATCATTGGTGCCAACATGCACCACGACCACTGGCTCCTCCCCAGCACTATCAGCCTATCTACCTACACGCGTAATGTCCGCTACCTACATTGCCCATATTGACTCTGCCAACCCTACCCTCCATCCCTGCTGATGGTCAAGGAGGGACTGGGAACTCTAGTGGGGGCCCCTGGTCACTCTCTGCCTGGGGCCCTCTAACACTTGGAAGCATCCCTTTATCAGAGAAGATCAGGGCTCTTTTTCTAGCAGGAGCTCCTCTGTACATTATATACCCCGCCCTTCTCTCTGCATCAGAGACTCAGAGTGGCTTACAATCTCCTATATCTTCTTCCCCCACAACAGACACCCTGTGAGGTGGGTGGGGCTGAGAGGGCTCTCATAGCAGCTGCCCTTTCAAGGACAACCTCTGCCGGAGCTATGGCAGACCTAAGGTCATTCCAGCAGGTGCAAGTGGAGGAGTGGGGAATCAAACCCTGTTCTCCCAGATAAGAGTCCACGCACTTAACCACTACACCAAACTGGTCTTGGGTCAGCCATAGCTATCGCAGAGGTTGTCCTTGAAAGGGCAACTGTTGTAAGAGCTCTCTCAGCCCCACCTACCTTACAGGGTGTCTGTTGTAGGGGGAGAAGATAAAGGAGATTGTAAACTGCTCTGAGTCTCTGATTCAGAGAGAAGGGCGAGGTATAAATCTCCAGTCTGCTTCTTCTTCACGGAAAGAATACTCGTATTGTCCCTTTCTGTCCCTTTAAGAAACCTCAGGAGTAGAACAAGTCATGTTTACTTTTTAATCCTAAAGTGATGTTGCTTGGATCTCTGAAAGAAATCTTTGGCAGTGAATTCGTTGTCTTTTGCTTAAATATGCATTGCTTTTCATTGGAAAAAGAGAAGACATTTCTTTGACAGGCAGCTTTAGAAGAGCCTGCTTTGATGTCTAAATTGATGCACTTCAAAAGATCAGGAAACAAAGTGAATTGGCTGATAAATTTGTAGAAAAATAGATTTATTTATTGACTGTTGGAACACGAAACCTTGAGACAATATTCAAACAGTTTGCATTTTTTGATCTATTATATCAGCAGTCACCAACTTTTTTGGCACCAGGGGCCGGTTTTGTGGAAGACAATTTTTCCATGGACTGGGGGGGGGGGGCAGGCGGGATACAACTGTGCACTTTATTTCTATTATTACATTGTAATATATAATGAAATAATTATACAACTCATGGCCCAGTTGCTAACAGGCCATGGACCGGTACAGGTTCGCAGCTCAGGGGTTGGGGACTCCTGTATTATATGAATAATGTGTGTGTGTATACAGCTATAGAGATTACAAGTAGGGGACTCACATGGACTTGCACAGGGCATCTCATTTCCTTCTCCTCCACTACTTCTTTCTATATGAGGGGTGGCCAAACTGTGGCTTGGGAACCACATGCTGCTCTTTCATACATATCACGTGGCTTTCAAAGCCACCCACCCACCCTGTTGGCCGGCTTGGAGAAGCAATTTGCCTCTTTAAATAACTTCCCCAGCCCAAGCCAGTTGATAGCTTGGAGAATGCATTTAAAGTTGCTTTCTTTCCACGTCCCCCTCCCCAATTTATTTGCCTTCCTTCCTTCCTTCCTTCCTTCCTTCCTTCCTTCCTTCCTTCCTTCCTTCCTTCCTTCCTTCCTTCCTTCCTTCCTTCCTTCCTTCCTTCCTTCCTTCCTTCCTTCCTTCCTTCCTTCTCTCAAACATCTGACATTTATTCTATGTGGCTTTTACATTAAGAAAGCATGGCCACCCCTGCCCTGTAGACTCTGCCCTCTCTAGGCCTCCAGCAACAAGCTCCAGACATCATCATCATCAACAACAACATTGATGTCTAAATTGGTGTGCTCAGGAGGGGGCACACTTCCAAACATCAACAATGCAATAACTTGCAAAACGACTGCTAAAATGAGCAAAGCACACCAATGGCTCCCCCATCAGGCAATCACCTCATTCCTGGAAAGGAGGAGGAGAAGGTGTCAAGTGCTTTTTGCATCCTTCAGAATCCACAAAGCAGGTACTTCGGCTTGACTGCTCAATGCTACTGTTCTCAGGGGTGGAATTCTAGCAGGAGCTCCTTTGCATATGAGGCCACACACCCCTGATGTAGCCAATCCTCTTGGAGCCTACAAGGCTCTTTTTTGTAAGCTCTTGGAGGATTGGCTACATCAGGGGTGTGTGTGGCCTAATAGGCAAAGGAGCTCCTGCTAGAATTCCACCTCGACTGTTCTAATGACAGCTTGACATATAGCAGTCCCTGGAGCAGAAGGAGAGGCAAGCAGTAAATAATCCTGAAAACTTCTCTGTCGCTCTCCATCTGTGATGGCTGTTTGTGGAAGGCAGGTAGTAGGTAACACATTCCACGTTCTGCATTATGGTGTGTCATGCCTTTAACTCTTTCCCGTTTGCAACACGTTCTAGCTACCTTTTTCAGAACTCAGATGCTAAGCAGGGTCGGCCCTGGATGGTACTTGGTTGGGAGACTGCTATGAAGTCTGGGGTTGCTGCGCAGAGGCAGGCAATGGCAAACTACCTCTGTTTGTCTCTTGCCTTGAACACCCTACAGGGTTACCATCAACCAGCTGAAGCTTGATGTCATTTACTCACACACAATCCCAGCCCTAATGCATTACCTGTTGGATGTCTCATGCTGTCTGCCTGAGTTGTTTACTTTGATATTTCGTAACAACTTGTATATCAGATTATCTGAACTCTCCCTTTGTCAATTTAAACTGTCTCCACCCCACTTTTCATTGCAGAGATATACCTTTCCCTTTATATCTCCACATCAAAAGGAAATAGAGACACTTTAAAAAAGAAGAAGAATGAAAACTCAGAATTTGGAGAACCTATTATACAGTTTGTTATGTTGTTATAAGAATATTCGATTGTAGATTTTAAAAAATAGCTGAGAAATTAGGGGAGGGGTGGCAACTGCCAGGGGACTGGGGCACATAATGTTTGGGGAACTAGCCTTTTGGGGGACCCTTTAGAAGAAGAAGAAATTGGATTTATATCCTGTCCTCCACTCCGAATCTCAGAGTCCCAGAGTAGCTCACAATCTCCTTTGTCTTTCTCCCCCACAACAGACACCCTTTGAGGTGGGTGGGGCTGAGAGGACTCTCACAGCAGCTGCTCTTTCAAGGACAACCTCTGCCAGAACAATGGCTGAACCAAGGCTATTTCAGCAGCTGCAAGTGGAGGAGTGGGGAATCAATCCCAGTTTTCCCAGATAAGAGTCTGCACACTTAACCACTACACCAAACTGGCTCTCTTTCCCACTGCCCTGTATTGGCTACTGCAACAGAAATGGGTAAACCACAGAAACCTGTCCCCATGTAGAAAACACCATGATGAAAATTCCTCCGACAACTTTATTGGCTCTAAGTTCATTGTTCTGACAATGGGCTCTCCTGGAACAGTTGATGTGTGCTTCCTGGAGTTTTGCTGATAATCAATCCCCAAGTAATCATAAAAAAAATGTTCCTCAGAGGAGAGAGTTGTCAGCTTGCCAAAATGCAGCTGGTAGTTTGGAAGAGCTGTCACTGCAAGTGCTGAAAGATTAGAGTCCTCTCATGTCAGTCTAAATTGGGCTTAGCAGCAACGAGCGCTTGCCTGTACTGATAAGAGGTAGCTGATGCCAGAAAGCCCTCTTTGTTTCGTGGCGAGAATTCATTTCAAACGACTGCAATTTGGAGAACTTTGCTTTGCAGTCTTTAACCTGTGACCTTGGCCTGTGAGGAAGAAACGGAGAGTCAACTCCTTCGAATAAGGTAAGTCTGTAGGAGCCTAGGAACTGTTTCACTATTTAAATATTTTGTGCAGGGCTTCTTCTTCTTTTGCTGAAAAAGCCCAGCAGGAACTCATTTTCATATTAAGCCACACCCCTTGACATCATCATTGTTTAGCACAGGGCTTTTTTTTTTTTTTTTGTAGAAAAAGCCCAGCAGGAACTCATTTTTGTGTGTGTTATTTCTGTAAGAACATAAGAGAAGCCATGTTGGATCAGGCCAGTGGCCCATCCAGTCCAACACTCTGTGTCACACAGTGGCCAAAAAACCCAGGCGCCATCAGGAAGTCCAGCAGTGGGGCCAGGACACTGTGATTGACTGTGGGTTTTATATGTATGTTGCTGTGGGTTAAAATGCAGGCCTTTAGAGTAAGAAAGACAGGGGCTGGATGGGGGATTGAAAGGTGTTATGATTTGATGGTAGCTGTACCCTGGGAAGAGGTGTCAAAACCAGGGCTTTTTTTTTGTAGCAGGAAGTCTGGGACAGTCCATCTCCACCGCCCCCCCCCCCAAAAAAAACCCCCTAATGCTGCCATGAAGCAAACAGTAAACTGTGAGAGACATGTTCGTGAAACAAAACAGTAGCAGTTACTTCTCTTCAACTGACATAAAAGGAGTGTTCATTCATAGCAGGTGAGGAGAGCATCTGGGGAGCAGAATTACAACTGCTCTCCAGAGGGTAGCAATCAGCTCCCCTTGAAGTGGGGGAGGAGTGAATGCCTTCACTTGGATGGGTTGTAAGACAGCAAGGGTGGAAGGGTGTTCACCCAGAGGCCTTTAGTGGTACGTTTCCAGGTTGGTGGAAAATTCCTGGAGATTCTGTGGTGGAGTTTGAGGATGGCATAGAAGTTAGGGCTTCAGAATGGGCCCTGAGGACAGGCAGTAGTGATCAGTATACCCCCAGGAGAACCTGTCAACAGAGAGGTTGACAGGTTCTGTTTCCCTCAGAGGTTAGTGACTGTCTGGTGGGGTTCTTGTCTGATAGGGCTGCCAGCAGGTGGGGGAGAGCAGAATCAGCCAATGGCATGCCAGAGACAGAATGTGAGCCAATTCTACATAGCCCACATCCAACCAATGAAAATCCTCAGATTTGCCACCACGGTAGGGCTTTTATTTATTACTGATGATTATGCTATGTACTTCTCTACAAAACTTTCCAGATTAATGTTTCAATAACAATTTCTCTTCCACCATTGGGTTGCATTTAGAGTCGTCCAGTGTGCCTCAAAGAGTTTAATGACACTCCAAAGGGCTTGATAATTGCACTTGTTGAGAGCAATCTTCATGTCACTCCCATGGTCTGTTCAACTACGGATTTTGCTGGGTGTGAAATAACAGTGCAATAATTGTGGAGAACGAAGGACCTCTTTGGACCAAACTTTTAAATGTCAAACACTTATGTTGGGGGTAAGGAAGGTAACAGCTCAGTGCAGGGCCAGTCTAACAGATTTTGGGGGTCTAGGTGAATCGCCACCCCCCTCTCCTACACACACACACACAGACACACCATTTCTCAGAGAGAAAAGTGAAAAGTCATTCCATTGAAACTGCACAACCCAGGTTAAAATACTCTCAAGGAGCAAAAAAAGATGTAAAATCCAAGGAGAGGGAAATTAATATGATACTCTCTGAATGCATATTAGATGAATTATTTGAAGTACCAGTGCTGGAGTGGATCTCGGCCCAAGGAAATTAGTTCAATGCAATCACATCAATGGGAATCTCAGCGTATTTACTCTTGTTCTAGAAACCTTTAATAAGAAAATTGTCTCTTGTTCCTTTAGTAAGGGGTGGTTATTGATTCATACAATGTTCCCTATAAGTAACCAAAGTGTTGGGAAATAACATAAGCGAACGCAGCAGTATATAAATTAAACGCTGGCTTATTTCAATGAAGTACACTCATTCCCCGCCACCCCCCCCCCCCGCTAAATGTGCATGAAGTAATTGCAGTCATTTTTAATGCAAACACACAGATGAGTTTAAAGAAATCTCATTTCTTATTTATGAAATAATCCCTGTTGCCCCAATATCAGTTCAGTCAGCCATTTATAGGGGGGAAGTGAAAGTGTTTACCTGCAAGCAGAAGCAGAAGAAGAAGACGACGACTGTGGATTTATACTCCGCCCTTCTCTCTGAATCAGAATCTCAGAGTGGTTTACAATCTCCTTTATCTTCTTCCCCCACAACAGACACCCTGTGAAGTGGATGGGGCTGAGAGAGTTCTCACAGAGGCTGCCTTTTCAAGGACAACTCTGCCAGAGCTATGGCTGACCCAAGGCCATTCCAGCAGGTGTAAGTGGAGGAGTGGGGAACCAAACCCGGTTCTCCCAGATACTCCCACACACTTAACCACTACACCAAACTGGCTCTCCTGGAGGATGCTAGCCTCCCCAATCTCAGTGATCCTCAACAGTCATGCATTATGCCTGCTCCTTTGGCCCTCAATTCTCTGAGTTTGATCCAGTGGTAATTTTCATTGATGGAGGACATCTCTGTCAGTGGAATTGGACTTTTTCACCTTCCCCAATCTGCTGTAGCCAAGAACGTCCCCCCAAGTGAAGCTTCTAGTGGAAACCCAAGATCAGTTTGAGAGATGGGAGCTGGAGGGGAAGCTGTGCACAGTCCCAGGAAAGGAAGAAGGGGTGTGTGTGAGGGGAGGGCAGTGGATCAGTGGAGCTTTAATTGCTCCCCCGGGGCACCCAATTTGGCACCACCACCCCCAGCAGCGCCCAGGGCAGGTGCCCCCTCTGTACCCCCTAGATCCAGCCCTGTTTCAAAAGCAGCCCTGTGAAGTAGTCTGACATAGAGGTTACAAAGGCAGATCTCCAAAGGAAGTCAGCAGAATCCATTATCCCTGTTCCCCATCGCATGAAGCATCTATATGTTGGGACTGAGAGAAAAGAGCACCATGCGAAGCAGCCCTGATCATGTTGCATTCCCCTCTTTTCATGTTCATTTGGATGCTATATCAGCCTTTGTATTAGCACAGCAATAAAAACTTATTTGCTAGAGACAGAAACTCTGGGACACCTCTAATTTTGAAAAAAAGAAAGGGTATTAATCTTATGCTTTTGTTTTAGTTTCCTCATTCTCAGTTGATGTGATGATACCAGATGTCTGGCTGATCTTTAATGGTATGCTTAATTTACAGGCATTTAAAATATCAGAACAAGTATTGTTCATCAGCTTTTTTGGAGGGGGGGGGGAAGAAAAAAAAGAAACACCGCCGACTGCATTCCTAATCCATTATCCTCTACAATGCCTTCGTAGGCAACACTTGACTTGAGTAGATTTATGAATTTTGTTCCTCCTCTACATCCTTCTCTGCCTGACATCCCCTTTCAGAATGATCATCCATGGCTCATTGACCTGGATGGATGTGTCTTTTGATGTGCACCCCTACCCAATCCCCAATGGAGCTGGAACAAGGCTTTGAATTTAAATCACGGTATTTCTTCAAACTTCAAACTGTAAACGCCAATGGATTTTGAAAGGCAAACAGTAGAATCATAGAACCATAGAGTTGGAAGGGACTTCCAAAGTCATCTAGTCCAGGGGTGTCAAACATGAAGTTCGGGGGCCAAATCAAGCCCCTGGAGGGCTCCTATCAGGCCCCCGAGCAACTAGCAGTCATCTGCTTTCTTCCCACTCTCTCTTACTTCCTTCTGCATAACAGCTCGCTTTGCCAGGCTTGCTCAGTTGTACAGGAGCTACAGAACAAAATTTCTATTTTCTCCATTGGCTGAGGCTCCTCTCTTGGGGAGGAATAGCTTGCTTTGCCAGGCTCTCTCAATCGCACAGCAGATCTACTGAGCCAAGGCTCTTTTCCTTCTATTGACTGAAGCTCCTTCCCTTCCTGATCCCCTGGGGAAGGAAGGAAAGAGCCCGAGTGCCCTTTACTCAGTTCCCTGGATTCCATGGTAGAGATACAAAGAAGGCATCTTTAAGACCAATGAGTGCTAATGTTTTAAGTTTTTTAAAATATATATTTGTGTTTGTCTATGTTCTTTATAAAATTTATATCTCTGCTACCTAATCTTAAATAGGTACACACATGGCCTGGCCTGACATGGCCTTGCCCAATGAGGCCTCTTTTATGTCAGATCTGGCCCTCATAACAAATGAGTCCGACACCCCTGATCTAGTCCAAACCCCCTGCGCAGTACCCCCCCCCTCGCACACATACATTCCCAGTGACCCTTGCTCCATGCCTAGAAGATGGTAAAAACCTCCAGGGTCCACTACCAAACTGACCTGGAGAAAATAATAGCTGACCAACTCCAAAGTGGCAATCAGCATTTCCCTGGGCCACGGAGAACTGATGAAACCCTTCCTGCCTTCCATCACAGGATATGCCTAATTAGTTGCTGTCCATGGTTTTCATGGTATTCCATGTCTGTGAGCCGCCCTGAGCCTGCCTTTGGCGGGGGAGGGCGGGATAGAAAAATAAATTTACTTTACTTACTTTACTTTACTTTTCTCTGTTCTTCAAATCCCAAAGCACTGATGATTTTCTGATTCTGAGAAGCACTAAGCCCCGCAGTAGATGGAAAAGGTGCCCCCTGACTTTTTAAAAAGCTCCCCCCCGCCCCGACTTAAAATCCTGTCTATGACCCTGTTTAGAACCTTATCAGGAGTTCTTCAGTGAGAATATCAGAAATGGAGGACTGATTTCACTCTGTTCCCTTCCCTGACCTTTCCTTGCTTCTATGGTTGGTGGAGAGGACGGTGAATGGATTCCATTCTGAGGCTGTGTGTTGATCAGATTAAACAATTGTGTTGGACTGAAAGTCTGTTCTGCCCTAGGCTTTCTTCTGAAGCTGTTGAGATTCATCTTCTTTCACGTCCCATGCTCAAGAGAGGGATATAAAAACCACACTTTGCAGGAACCAAGTGCATGCTCAACTTGTCCATAAAACTGAATTCATCACAAGGAAAGGAAAGGTCCCCTGTGCAAGCACCAGTCTTTTCCAACTCACGCAAAGGAAGGAGTAAATGTAAATCTGATGGGACCATCTTGCTATCTACACTGAATAGGGATCAACAAGATCAATTATATGAGTAGACATTGATACTTAGTTCCTTACAACATTTGGCAACATTTGAGGCAGCCTCTGGATTTTTTTATGATAAGGCAAGGATGGCCAAACTGTGGCTTGGGAGTTCACACATATTGTGTGGCTCTTGAAGTCCTTAGCATCCTGTCAGCCGGCTTGGAGAAGGCATTTCTTTCTTTAAATAACTTCTTCAAGCCAAGCCAGCTGTGGCTTGGAGAATGCATTTAAAGTTGCTTTCTTTCCACCTCCTTCCTTCCTTCCGTCCGTCTGTCCGTCCTGCCTTCCTTCCTTCCATCCATCCATCCATCTCTCAAACATCAAAAGGGTGATTAACATGTGGAATTCACTGCCACAGGAGGTGGCGGCGGCTACAAGCATAGCCAGCTTCAAGAGGGGTTTGGATAAAAATATGGAGCAGAGGTCCATCAGTGGCTATTAGCCACAGTGTGTGTGTATATATATACACACACACACACTGTGGCTAATATATATATATATTTGGCCACTGTGTGACACAGAGTGTTGGACTGGATGGGCCATTGGCCTGATCCAACATGGCTTCTCTTATGTTCTTATCTGACATTCATGTCTTGTGGCTCTCAAACATCTGTTTATTCTATATGGCTCTTACGTAAAGCAGGTTTGGCCACCCCTGTGATAGGGTATATAATTTTAATCAGGAAAACAAAAAGATTTGGAAGAAGAATGGTTCTGCAGAATGAATTGTTTTTAACAATGCACAAAGTACATAAATATTTTACAGAATACTTTATTGCTGCACAGAGAAATGTCTGTTTGAAATTTTTCATCTCAATTAAAAGAGAGAAGCAGGAAAAACGTAATTTCTTTATCTTAAAATGTTTTCTTAAACTATGAGGGGAGAGGATGATCTGTACTGTAAGGGTGGCCAAACTTGTTTAACATGAGAACCACATAGAAGAAACATCAGATGTTTGAGAGCTACCTCCTGTGGCAGTGAATTCCACATGTTAATCACCCTTTGGGTGAAGAAGTACTTCCTTTTATCCATTCTAACCCGACTGCTCAGCAATTTCATTGAATGCCCATGAGTTCTTGTATTGTGAGAAAGGGAGAAAAGGACTTCTTTCTCCACTTTCTGCATCCCATGCATAATCTTGTAAACCTCTATAATTGCCCTTTTCTGGACTTTTTCCAATGCTATAGTATCCTTTTTGAGGTGTGGTGACCAGAATTGTACACAGTATTCCAAATGAGACCGCACCATAGATTTATACAGGGGCATTATGATACTGGCTGATTTGTTTTTAGTTCCCTTCCTAATAATTCCCAGCATGGCGTTGCCCTTTTTTATTGCAATCACACACTGTCTTGACATTTTCAGTGAGTTATCTACCACGACCCCAAGATCTCTCTCTTGGTCAGTCTCTGCCAGTTCACACCCCATCAACTTGTATTTGCAGCTGGGATTCTTGGCCCCAATGTGCATTACTTTGCACTTGTCCATATTGAACCTCATCTGCCACGTTGATGCCCACTCACCCAGCCTCAACAGATCCCTTTGCAACCATTCACCATGTGAATGCACCCATATATTTGTTTTTCAACTCCTCACCCAGGTTTCAGCTAGAGCAGTTTCAGGCCCTGCTTTGAAGTTCCATGTGTGCCCTGATACACGTGGTGGTCCTGCTTGCGTGGACATCCATATTTATTGATGGATTGCTATTTTACAAAATTTATATCCCGCCTTTCTGACTCCACAAGGGTCACCAAGGTGGCTAACAAATTGTGTGTCAAGTGCTCATCAAGTTGCTCAGACTTACAACGACCCCATGAATGAATGTCCTCCAAAACGACCTGTCATTTGCTCAGATCTTGCAAACGGAGGGCTGGAGCGTCTTTGATTCAGTCCATTCATCTCATGTTTGGTCTTCCTCTTCCCTGCTGCCTTCAACTTTCCCTAGCATCCTTGCCTTTTCTTTATCCTCTTTTCATAATATGACCAAAGTACAATAGCCTCAGTTTAGTCATTTTAGCGTATAGGGAAAATTCAGGCTTGATTGGATCTAGAACCCACTGATTCATCTTTTTTGGCAGTCCACAATACCAATAAAACTCTCCTCTAATAACACATTTCCAGTGAATCAACTCGCTTCCTGTCAGCTTTCGATTTCCAGCTTTCAGACTCATACATAGTAATGGGGAATATTATGGCATGAATTATGTTACTCTTGGTCACCATTGACACAGCTGACAAATTATAACATTCATAATAAAGCCACATTTTAAAACCATTAAAACCAATTCAGTAGATGAAGTAAGACCATAAGAACAGAAGAGAAGCCATTTTGGATCAGGCCAATAGCCCATTCAGTCCAACACTCGGTGTCACATACGAACATAAGAGAAGCCATGTTGGATCAGGCCAGTGGCCCATCCAGTTCAACATTCTGTGTCACATAAGAACAGAAGAGAAGCCATGTTGGATCAGGCCAATGGCCCATCCAGTCCAACACTCTGTGTCACATAAGAACATAAGAGAAGCCATGTTGGATCAGGCCAATGGCCCATCCAGTCCAACATTCTGTGTCACATAAGAACAGAAGAGAAGCCATGTTGGATCAGGCCAATGGCCCATCCAGTCCAACATTCTGTGTCACGCAGTGGCCAAAAAACGCAGGTGCCATCAGGAGGTCCAGCAGTTGTGCCAAGACACTAGAAGCCCTCCCACTGTGCCCCCTCCAACCACCAAGGATCTCCCTGAGCTCATATAAGTCCCTCACCTCAAATCAAAATGAATTAGAAATCCTTGTGTACAGGCCAGCCCCCCAGTGTGAACTGGATTTCCTGAAGCTCTGAGGAACAATTCAGAGACAGAGTTCAACTTGGAGTTCAACTGGTACTTTAGTATTTACAGAGGTATTACGGTAAGCTGCACAAGTTTTATGGAGAGTAAATGATATTTATTGGAAATAAATACAGCCGCTTTAAGAAATAAAAAGGTCCTTTAAGAAGGAATAACATGTTCAAAAGGACTCAACAGTCTCTTCCAAAAGCAGACGTTTTCTATCCCTGAAGTGTCACGTTCTCCAAAATATTTTTTCTATGAATGTTAAACTTCAGTTCTCTTTTGCTCTCCGACATATTAAAATATCAATATTTCAAATGCTGGTATCAAATCTTCAAACCCTGTAAATGTGAGATATTGATTTCCTTAAAGGCGCACAAAAGTCTTCACAGTTTAGAAAACCCATCCTGAGCATCAGATCATACTAAAACATATCTAAAAAAAAAAAAGGGAAAAAAAGACTATGAAAATAGAGAGGAATAATTTGCTTCTTGGATTTGCAATTAAAAGTGAACAGAGTAATTTCCATAACTGGGGAGAAGTAAAGATTGAAGGGGAAAATCCCCTGAAATTCATTACTCCCCCTCCCTCCCCCAGAGTACTTAGGAATGTTTTACATGAAAAAACAGAGTATTGCTAAGTTACACCAGGAAGAATTCACCATTGACAAATGATGGACACAATTTGGCTAATACCAAGGGCTTTTAAGTGTCCTCAGTTTCAAAGGAGAGATTCAAGAACGTGTGTTACATTTGTATTCTGAGTCAGTTAAACACTGAAAAGTACTTAACTTTGGCTGGATCACACCTTGACCTCATCATCTGGTTGTAATGACAGTTTTAATTTGATGGATCTCATCTGACTTAAATAGAATATGTGCCAAGAAGAAACTCTCAGCTGGGTCCAGATGGAGGACGGTGTTTAGAAAAAGTGACTCTGAAAGCACTGTATTGCTTCTTTAGTCAAGACTTTTTCCATGATAAGATAAGTAGGGGTGGAGTTCTAGCAGAAGCTCCTTTGCATATTAGGCCATACCTCCCTGATGTAGCCAATTCTCCAAGAGCTTACAAAAAAGAGCCTTGTAAGCTCTTGGAGGATTGGCTACATCAGAGAGGTGTGGCCAAATATGCAAAGGAGCTCCTGCTAGAATTCCACTCTTGGAGATAATTATGATATATATGATGACTGAGAAATGGTGAGATGTTCCCAAGGAAATCTGGAACTTCTAGCACACGTATTCTCCTGTTCTGACCACCTTCAGGATATATTCTCGGCCAAGCAAGAATACAAGCAGGGCTTTTTTTTTAGCAGGAATGCACAGGAACACAGTTCTGGCTGGCTTGGCATCAAGGGGGTGTGGCCTAATATGCAAATGAGTTCCCGCTGGGCTTCTTCTACCAAAAAAGCCATGAATACAAGGCTTTGTCCTGAGTGGTTTCCTATGTAAAATGCAGCTCTGGAGAACCACTTCTGGGAGTTGTGAAATATTGAGGGAAGGGTTTCCTAACCCATTCCCCTCCAGCCATTTGTCCACTCCAGTTGTGCCTCCCTTGACCCTTTTTTGTTTTTATGGGGGGGAAACACATTTTTCAGGGTACTCTGGAGTATCAAAAATGGCCAGAGGAGTATGGGTTAAGCCGCTCTTCCCTCCCCACCATTCCTGTGTTCTAAGCTAGTAGCCTCCCAAAGCTGCTTTTGATGAAACAATGAAGACCCTGTCAAGCACATTCTCCTGTGTATCATCTCATTTTGCCCTCAGCTGTTCAGTTTTTCCCAGCAAACACCAACACTCATAGTTGCTGACAGAGCTCTTTTTGTAGCAGGAGCTCCTCTGCATTATTAGGCCACGCCCCCTGATGTAGCCAATCCTCCTGGAGCTTACAGTAGGCTCTGTACTAAGAACCCTGTAAGCTCTTGGAGGATTGGCTACACCAGGGGGCGTGGCCTAATATGCAAAGGAGCTCCTGCTACAAAAAGAGCCCTGATGCAGTAAGGAAGAGATAAAAGGGCACTTGATGTGTTTCCTTTTTATTTCAGGAGTCCCTTGTGCACTTGCTGTGCTGCACGTCTAGTCTCCACAGCTCTATAGGTTAGGGCATCAACTCTGCATGACTCCCCTGCCTGCTCCAAAGATATGAGACCATCCTTATGAGGATGGTCATAGGCAGGGCTTTTTTCCTAGCAGGAGCTCCTCTGCATATTAGGCCACGCCCCCTGATGTAGCCAATCATCCTGGCGCTTACAGTAGGCCCTGTACTAAAAGCCCTCTAAGCTCTTGGAGAATTGGCTACATCAGGGGGGCATGGCCTAATATGCAGACGAGCTCCTGCTAGAAAAAGAGCCCTGGTCACTCACACACTAGATGGTGTACAGCCGGTTTTCCATTGTCACTGCTGGCTCCAGAGATGCTCCAGGGATGGTGGAGAATGACAACTCAGGAAAAGGGAACAAGGAGGTCACCACTCACCATTCCTTTTTCTGGTCCTTCTGTCAACCAAAGGGATCCAAGTCCTCTTGTGGACCACCCATCAAGCTTACAACTGCTGCTGCTGCTGCTATTAGTCCCCAGATGGGGGATGTTGTATTGTAAGCTAAGCTGGAACTTGGTAGTAACATTTTTAGGATTTAATACTCAGTGAAGAAGCTGACCTGGCACGCGTTACAGAGATGTAGGTGACCCATTGGGAAGTCTCCCATGTTTGATCTCACCCAGACTTCCTGGCACAGCATCAGCCCCCAAAACCCATTGGTCTGTTTACTTTTTCTCCTGTCGTGAAACCTGAGGCCAATTTCCCATCGATAACAAACATGTAACAGGAAATGTGCTTTCTCAAGGGGATAGGAAAGATTACAGCCATAGTGGGATGTTGTTCAAACAGAGAGCACAGAAAAAGGTAAGCGAGAACAAGGTGTATGACCTTACATTTCCAGTTCATCGAATGGCACTCTTTTGGCGTTTGCCATATTACATTTATATGGTGTCTGTTTTCATTTGGTCATTGTTATTTAAAATGGGAGAAGGCTTGCTCTTCTGGCCCTCCGTTCCCCCTCGGGACGTATCCTGAAGAACCCGCCTCGGCAACCACAGTGACATCAGGATTCGTTTGTATTCCTTCCGGAAGTTTTGGTTCAGGAGTCCATATATTATTGCATTAAGGCAACTGTTGAAGTAGGCCATAAAATAGCTCACGACGAACAGCCACTCTGGAACTTTGGGTGCTATTTCCGAGGGGTTGCTGGCGACAGCCAACCCGATGAAGTTCAGGGGCGCCCAGCAGAAAGCAAAGATCACAAAGACGACAAACATGGTGAGAAAGTTTCTGAAGTCGCTCGGCTTCAGCCTGGGCTTGACTTCTGACTTGACCCGTCTTCTCACCTGGAGCACGAGGACCCAGATCCGAAGGTAGCAGAAGCTCACGATGGTGATGGGGAGGATGAAATGGACGACGACAACAGCGATGGTGTAATACGAGCTGGCCGTCTGGGTGAAGGTGCACGAGTAAATGCGGGGATCGTACTCGAGCGAGCCGACAAAAAAGTTCGGCAGTGTCGCGACCACGGTCAATACCCACACCAGGCAGACGTATAGCATGGTGTTCCAACAGCTGTACACTTTGTCATACGCGAAGCTGTGGCAGATGTAGCAGTATCGGTTGATTGCAATGGCGGTGATGTTGAAGATGGAGCCGATGACGCTGAGTCCCATCACGAAGCCGCTGATTTTACAGTGTATCTCCCCCAAAGACCAGCCATTGTGGAAAATAGCAACCAGCACTAAAGGATAAGGGTACAAGGCCACGGCTAAGTCTGCCAACGCCAGGCTGACCACAAACACATTGCCTAGGAAAGAAAAGGAGGAAGAAAAGTTAGAACATAAGAACGTACATAAGAACATAAGAGAAGCCATGTTGGATCGGGCCAATGGCCCATCCAGTCCAACACTCTGTGTCACACAGTGGCAAAAAATTTTATACATACACACACACTGTGGCTAATAGCCACTGATGGAACTCTGCTCCATATTTTTATCTAAACCCCTCTTGAAGGTGGCTATGCTTGTGGCCGCCACCACCTCCTGTGGCAGTGAATTCCACATGTTAATCACCCTTTGGGTGAAGAAGTACTTCCTTTTATCCGTTTTAACCTGGCTGCTCAGCAATTTCATCGAATTCCCACGAGTTCTTGTATTGTGAGAAAGGGAGAAAAGTACTTCTTTCTCTACTTTCTCCATCCCATGCATTATCTTGTAAACCTCTATCATGTCACCCCGCAGTCAACGTTTCTCCAAGCTAAAGAGCCCTAAGCGTTTCAACCTTTCTTCATAGGGAAAGTGTTCCAGCCCTTTAATGATTCTAGTTGCCCTTTTCTGGACTTTCTCCAATGCTATAATATCCTTTTTGTTCAGGGTGGTGAGAACCAGAGAGGATTGTGAGGCACTCCAAAGGGATCTGTTGAGGCTGGGTGAGTGGGCGTCAACTAGGCAGATGCGGTTCAATGTGGCCGAGTGCAAAGTAATGCACATTGGGGCCAAGAATCCCAGCTACAAAAAAAAAAAAAACGTAAGAGAAGTCAATGGCCCATCCAGTCCAGCAATCTGTGTCACACAGTGAGCAAAAAACCCAGGTTCTATCAGGAGGTCCACTAGTGGGACCGGGACACTAGAAGCCCTCCCAAGCACCAAGAATACAGAGCATCATGTGCCTCAGACAGAGAGTTTCATCTATACCATGTGGCTAATAGCCACGGATGGACCTCTGCTCCATATGTAATTGATTGACATCAGAGTAGTAACTAACAAATGCCTTCAAATGTCATCTAGTAATTGGGCACTTTTAAAATAATTGCTTATATTGCTTTTTCTGATTTTTGTTGTTTTCAGGGTTTTATTTTTTCTGCTAATTGCATTCAGACCTTTCAGTAGAAAAGTGGAATAACATTTTGCAAATCAATGCAGAAGAATCCTGTGGAGCAAACACCGCATAGATTTTTTTTGTTTTTTAAAGAAGACGACTGCAGATTTATACCCCACTCTTCTCTCTGAATCAGAGACTCAGAGCGGCTTACAATCTCCTATATCTTCTCCCCCCACAACAGACACCCTGTGAGGTAGGTGGGGCTGAGAGGCTATGGGTGACCCAAGGCCATTCCAGCAGCTGCAAGTGAAGGAGTAGTGGGGGCAAGCGCTGTTGTGCATGAGCGCTCCAGCGCTCTGAATGGTTTCATAAAAACAACAACCCGGGAACAGCTTGGGGCGGCTTGGCAGTTCCACAAGTCCCCTCACTTGTGCCCTTCCCCGTCCAGACGGCAGGGAGGTGACTGACAGCCGGCTCAAAAATTTGCTACCACTTTAGAAGTGGTAGCTTTTTCAGCCGGTCTTGGGTGCCTGGAGGATGAGGTGAGGACGGGAGGAGGACAGCCGGCAAATGTTGCCGTCTGAACAGATTTTTTGGGCCAACCTCTGAGTCAGCCCAAAGTGCCGATCTGTAATCAGTCTCAGAGTGGTCCCAATTTCCTTTACCTCCCCCCCCCCCAACAGACCCTGTGAGGTAGGTGGGGCTGAGAAAGCTCTCCCAGAAGCTGCCCTTTCAAGGACAACTCCTAGGAGAGCGATGGATGACCCAAGGCCATTCCAGCAGGTGCAAGTGGAGGAGTGGGGAATTGAACCCGGTTCTCCCAGATAAGAGTCCGCACACTTAACCACTACACTAAACTGGCACTGGCAGGTGCAGTGGCACCCACAAACACCACATTGGGGGGGGGGGCATGACTTCATATCAGGAATTATCCCTGTAAACACCTTTTCAAATCAAAAGAGCAACAATAATAACATAATAGGACTGTGATGATTATCCATATATCTAATAATGACATGCGGCCCCCAATACCTAAATCTGCGGATTGAAGTCACACCAACACTTGGGGGACTTGGGAGTGCGGAAGATGAGTTTCTTCTTATAGGCAAAGGGGTTCCTGCTACAAAAAAGCCCCGCACCTAGCTCTTTCTCAGTGGTCACTAAGGAGGTTATTTAAAGGCCATTTGTGGGCTTTGCCTGCTGTTGCCGCTCATATCTATTTATTTCATTTACACCCCGCCTTTCTCCAGAGTGGGGCTCCAAGGCTGCTGTCGGCTTTCTCCTCTCCTCTGTTTTACCCTCACAACCACCCTGTGAGGTAGGCTAGGCTGCGAGAATGTGACTGGCCCAAGGCCACCCAGCAAGCTTCCATGGTATGAGCGAGAATTCTCCCAGATACTATCCGATGCTCTTCAAAGTACAAAGGAGGGCAACCAAGATGATTAGGATATAGCCAGTTGTGGTTTTGCCCAGCAGGGGTTTTGCTTGGCTACTGGAGATTTGATTGGCTGTGCAGGTTTTTAAAAACATTGCATTGGCAGCAGCTGCCCCCACATCCCAAGGATCATCACTATGCGACTGAAGGGTGACAATTCTGTAGCTGGCTCCACCTCCTATAGCAGCCATTTTATGGCAGCCATTTTGTGGCCATGCCCACTGTACTGTGTCAGAATTCCGAAGATGTCTGCAGGCTCAAAAAGGTTGGGGACCCCCTTTATGTGGTAATTTAATTGTGGAAATTTAAAGGACTATAGTGTTTTTGAAGCTCTCCAGAACAAACTGTTTGGATATGCTAAAACAACATCCTTCTGCTAATATACAAGAAGAGTTGCAAATCTCAAAAACTGTTTTAGAGACCTGCATAAGTCTGGTTGCACCTTAAAGATTAACTTTCGAAAATTACAGCTCACTTCCATTAGGCCCGACTAAATATCCAGCAGAGATGCTTACGAAAACATTGCAATTAGAGACCAATTAAAAGAGAAATTGGTTCACACAGAGTAGGTACTTACAGCGTGACTCTTTAATTTTACCACAGATGTTTACAACAACACTGTGAGGTCAGCCATTCCTATTAAGTCTACCAGGTACTGCCTGTGAGTCATCAGTTTCATCCAAAACTACACAGATTTCACCCTGGCTCACCCTTCCTCAGGAATCTCATAGATGCATATATTTGCCCCCTTCCAATTTTACTGTGACAACAACTCTACGAGATAGGTCGCACAGAATACAGTGTGAGTCCCGATCTCCCTATGTATGTACATGCCATCAAGTTACAATTGAATTACAGTGATCCCCCACAAGCCAAGTGGGAAGCAGAGGGGTTTGCCATGGCCTTCTTCTGCAGAGCCTTCCTTGGTGGTCTCCAATCCAATTTCTGACCCTGCTTAGCTTCTAAGATGTGATGAAACTGGGCTGCCTTCCCTCTCTGGACCTCTTGTGTCTGGGGCTGCCAATCCCCAGGTGGCAGCAGGGCATCCCCCCATTTGGAGGCCCTCCCCCTGCTTCAGGGTCATCAGAAAGCAGGGGGGAATTGTCTGCTGAGCATTGCATTATTCCTTATGGAGACAGATTCCCATAGGGTACAATGGAGAATTGATCTGCGGGTATCTGGGACTCGGGGGACTGTTTTTTGAGGTAGAAGCACCAACTTTGCAGCATAGCATTAATAACATAACATAACAGAAGCCATGTTGGATCAGGCCAATGGCCCATCCAGTGCAGCACTCTGTGTCACACAGTGGCAAAAAATTTTATACATACACACACACTGTGGCTAATAGCCACTGATGGACCTCTGCTCCATATTTTTATCTAAACCCCTCTTGAAGGTGGCTATGCTTGTGGCCGCCACCACCTCCTGTGGCAGTGAATTCCACATGTTAATCACCCTTTGGGTGAAGAAGTACTTCCTTTTATCCGTTTTAACCTGTCTGCTCAGCAATTTTATCGAATGCCCACGAGTTCTTGTATTGTGAGAAAGGGAGAAAAGTACTTCTTTCTCTACTTTCTCCATCCCATGCATTATCTTGTAAACCTCTATCATGTCACCCCACAGTCGATGTTTCTCCAAGCTAAAGAGTCCCAAGCGTTTCAACCTTTCTTCATAGGGAAAGTGTTCCAGCCCTTTAATCATTCTAGTTGCCCTTTTCTGGACTTTCTCCAATGCTATAATATCCTTTTTGAGGTGCGGCGACCAGAACTGCACACAGTACTCCAAATGAGACCGCACCATCGATTTATACAGGGGCATTATGATACTGGCTGTGGATGCATTCAATGCCTCTCCTCAAAATACCCTCCAAGTTTCAAAAGGATTGGACCAGGGGGTCTAATTCTATAAGCCCCAAAAGAAGGTGCCCCTATCCTTCATTATTTCCGATGGATGGAAGGCATTTAAAAGGTGTGCAGTCCCTTTAAACGTGATGGCCAGAACTCCCTTTGGACTTCAATTATGCTTGTCCCGACCTTGCTACTGGCGCCACACCCAATGTATTCTGGCTCCACCCCCAAAGTCTCCTGGCTCCGCCCCCAAAGTCCCCAGATATTTCTTGAATTGGAATTGACACCCCTACTTGAGTCCTATGCTAATGCATGAACTAACACGCTATGCATTCTTCTCCAAGCAGAATAAATTACTAAAGATCCCACAGGAGTACTTCAAATGCCTCATTTGCTCCATGCCTTCCCCTGGGTTTGCACAGGTCCATACTAGAATTTTATTGAGCCCAAGTTCTGCTTCTTGTTTGGCTTCCCTGCAGGTGGATGAACTGCATCTGCCCCAAAACAAAGTCAGCATTCTTGCACTGCATGCTTAATTTGTAGAGGTGATGACCTTGACTTCAGATGTTTTATAGAAGGCGATTGCACAAATCCATGGATGACAGATCTATCAGTGGCTCTTCACTGTGAGAACTAAATGAAGCCTCCATACTCAGCATGCCTCTAAGAACCAGGGGCCAAAAGGGAGGTAACCAAGGAAGCCAGCTTCTCTCATGACTGGCTTGTGGGTTTCCCAGGGGCAACTGGTTGGTGGCTGGGGAAACAGGATGCTCAGCCCAATGGAGTTTGGATCTGATGAATTTTTTTCTTTTTTTCTTTTTAATTTTCAAAAAACTTTATTGAACAATAATGCATCTTACATAAGAACAATAAAAGTATTGCATTAATGCTGATTATTTTATATATGTAATACAGTATAATAGTTTTTCAGAATAAAATTACACCATCAAATTTAAAATCTAACTAACAAAGTAACAAAGGTTACTGTAATATTCATCTATTTCAGATTACTACAATCCAGAATAAGTTTTAAACAATAATTAAAAAATAGCATTTTGTCATAAACCTTATTTTTAGGAATAATATTTTCTGAGTTAAGATAATTAACAATTGAAAACCACGATGCAATAAATCTTGTTTCTTGTTTTTCTGTTTGCAAATTGTCTACATTAGTTGAAATTTTATGCATGACAAATGATTCCCACAACCTATTATGCCAATCTGTGATTTTAGGGATTGATTTCTCTTTCCAATGAAAGGCAATATATGTTCTTGCTGCTGACAAAAGAATGTGAACCGTTTCTGATTTTTGCCTAATACCTGTATGATTTACCCAGTTTCCTAATAAAAAGGTTTCAGGATTAAAGGGAAGATCGATCTGTGTGATTTTCTTAATTTCTTTTGCTATTACATGCCAGAATTGTTGAATGTATTGACTCTTCCACCAACTGTGTATATAATCTCCTTGAAGCCTGCATGGTTTTACACATAATGGAGAAATATCCTGTCTCATATGATGTAACATAATGGACGGAGTGTACCATCTCCTCATAATTTTGTTTGGTACTTTATATTGTAGGTTTTGGATTTGTAGCCCGGTGAGGTCCAGATATTTTCCCAGTCTTTTTCCTTTAATCTATTTTGGCATTCATGAATCTTTTTCTGCGCTTGCGAATTCCCCTAACCGACCACAGGCAGGAATGTAATCTGCATTCCTTTTATAATTAAAAAAAAAAAAAGTTGTCCGCATAGATTTTCTCAGCTCCCGTCTCCCATAACGATTTCATTCAGCTCCCATAAAGTTGAATCTAATGGCTCTCTATTTACAGCCTTGTGGCTCAGTTAAATTGGATAGAATAAATTGCAGTCAACCCAAAGCAGCCTCAAAAAGAGAGAGAAAGGGGCATGTTTTAAGATGGAAAAAAAACAAACAGCTGTTATGACTTTGAACGTGCATTTCAGCCTTTCTAGGAAAGCTGTGTCGAAACACAGGACAGCCAGCTGGGTGAGGTGCTTAGAGACAATGCTCCCTCTCTGGGGCTGTTTTGTAGAAAAATAGGTGGTGGAGCTCATCCAGGGATTGTTCTGCTGCTGCACCTACTATTCAATGGAATAGGTAGGTAGGTGGGGAGGAGGAGGGGGGGACCCTTAGAAAGGTTCAGGAGCTGTGCTCTTGTGAGCTGCTACTGAATTCAAGGCCTGCTCTCTCCAAGCTGTGGAAGCTTGTGAGCAAAAATTCTACTTCATGAGCTACTTGGCATCAAAGTTGTGAGCAAGCGATGTGGCTACTGCATAAATTAGTTTGCTCCGAGGCCATTTTTCCTGAGCTAAAACAAAAATGGGAGAGCCGGAGGCTAAAGAACTGTGAGACAGCTCACACTAACTCAGCTTAGAGGGAACACTGGTGAGAGAACTGGACTAGGATCTGTGGGGCCCATGTTTGAATCCCCATAAGAACATAAGAGAAGCCATTTTGGATCAGGCCAGTGGTCCATCCAAGAAGAAGAAGAAGATATTGTTTTTATATCCCGCCCTCCACTCCGAAGAGTCTCAGAGCGGCTCACAATCTCCTTTCCTTCCTCCCCCACAACAGACACCCTGTGAGGTGGGTGGGGCTGGAGAGGGCTCTCACAGCAGCTGCCCTTTCAAGGACAACCTCTGCCAGAGCTATGGCTGACCCAAGGCCATTCTAGCAGATGCAAGTGGAGGAGTGGGGAATCAAACCCGGTTCTCCCAGATAAGAGTCCGCACACTTAACCACTACACCAAACTGGCTCTCCACTACACTCCACTACACCAAACTGGCACTACACCAAACTGTGTCACACAGTGGCCAGAAAACCAGGCGCCATCAGGAGGTCCATTAGTGGACCAGGACACTAGAAGCCCTCCCACTGTTGCCTCCCCAAGCACCAAGAATACAGAACATCACTTGCCCCAGACAGAGAGTTCCATCTATACCTTGTGGCTAATAGCCACTGATGGACCTCTGCTCCAGATGTTTATCCAGTCACCTCTTGAAACACTTTGACATGAAAGCTAATCGGGTAACCTGGGGCTAGTGACTCTCTCTCCGCTTCACCTTTCCTCATAAAGTTGTCACTCTGAAAATAAATCTGTGTGGGTAGCCGTGTTAGTCTGAAGCAACAGAACAAAGTAAGAACCCAGTGGCACCTTTAAGACCAGCTAAGTTTTATTCAGGGTGAGGCAATGACGAAGTGTGCTTGCACACGAAAGCTCACCTTGAATAAAACTTTGTTGGTCTTGAGGTGCCACTGGACTCCAACTTTGCTCTGAGAATAAAATGGAGGAAGGGTGAACAACATTGTAAGCTGCTTTGGGAACCCACTAAGGAGAAAGAGTAAGAACATGCAGTCATCGCCAATGGCTGATGGCAACACCATCCATGGGGCATTACAGGCAAGAGACAAGCAGGACTGCTTTGTTATTGCCTGCCTCCAAGTAGCAACCTTGGACGTCCTTGGTGATATCCCATCTGACTGATAATAAAGAGTCCAGTAGTACCTTTAAGGAGGAGCCCCCGTGGCACAGAGTGGTACTGCAGTCCAAGCTCTGCTCACGACCTGAGTTCGATCCTGGCGGAAGCTGGGTTCAAGTAGCCGGCTCAAGGTTAACTCAGCCTTTCATCTTTCTGAGGTTGGTAAAATGAGTACTCAGCTTGTTGGGGATAAAGTGTAGATGACTGGGGAAGGCAATGGCAAAAAAAGGTAAAGGTAGTCCCTTGTGCAAGCACCAGTTGTTTCCGACTCTGGGGTGACGTTGCATCATGACGTTTTCATGGCAGACTTTTTACAGGGTGGTTTGCCATTGCCTTCCCCAGTCATCTAACCTTTTCCCTCAGCCAGCTGGGTACACCCCATAAAAAGTCTGCCAAGAAAACATTATGATGTGACGTCACCCCATGGGTTGGTAATGACTCGGTCGGTGCTTGCCCAGGGGACTGCTTTTACCTTTCAGCATCTTTAAGACTAACAAACTTCCTTCTATTCCATCCAGGACTTAAAGGTCACCATAGCTGAACAGAAACATTTCAAAAACAAAATCCAAGGAGGAAATTGCTGAATTGGAATTCATATGTAAATTTGGCTCATCCAGGCCTGAATTGAAGAGGGACTTTGGGTGATTGTCTCATTATCAGAAGTGCCTTTCCCTTTCAGGGATTCCATTCAGATTCATTAACAGAAGGAAGCGGTCTCACCCTGCCTGGATTGCACATTCGACCTTTTACATGACACTCACTTCCTGCATCCCCTCCCCTTAAAAATGTAAAGGCAAGCACCAGGTCATTACTGACCCATGGGGTAACATCATATCATGATGTTTTCTTGGCAGACTATCCTAGGATGGTTTGCCATTGCCTTCCCCAGTCACCTACACTTTCCGCCCAGCAAGCTGGGCACTCATTTTACTGACCTCGGAAGGATGGAAACCTGAGTCAACCTTGAGTCGGCTACCTGAACCCAGCTTCTACCAGGATCGAACTCAGGTCATGAGCAGAGCTTGGACTGCAGTACTGCAGCTTACCACTCTGTGCCAAGGGGCCCCTCCCTTTACCACACACACACGGCTTTTTTGGTAGCAGGAACTCCTTTGGATAGATTTATTTAGTAGGTAGGTAGATTGATAGATAGATGGTAGATAGATGATAGATAGATGATAGAGCTTTTTTTGTAGCAGAACTCCTTTGCATATTAGGCCACCCACCCCACCCCCCACCCCCGATGCAGCCAGTCCTCCAAGACCTTACAGAAGGACCTGTAAGAAGAGCCATGTAAGCTCTTGGAGGATTGGCTACATAGAGGTGTGTGGCCTAATATGCAAAGGAGTTCCTGCTATAAAAAAAGCCCTATCTGCCTGCTTGTGTATCTATCTATCTATCTATCTATCTATCTATCTATCTATCTATCTATCTATCTATCTATCTATCTATCTATCTATCTATCTATCTATCTATCTATCTATCATCTATCTATCTATCATCTATCTATCTATCTAGGTTTTCACGGCTGGTAACATTAGGGTTTGTAGAATCTTTCGGGATCAAGTGCCGTGTTCTACTGGAAAAAGTTTTCCTTCCAGACATTGACCTGCTCAATGCACAGCAGCCAAGAAGGTCTGAGCGCCTGCTCCAGCTGCAATGCCACTGAGGATGTTCTCCGCAGCTGAGAACGAAACGTCTGGAAGGAAAACTTTCTCCAGTAGAACACGGCACTTGATCCCGAAAGATTCTACAAACCCTAATGATATCTATCTATCTGTTTGTCTGTCTGTCTCTGTCTCTGTCTGTCTCTGTCTCTCTGTCTCTCTCTGTCTGTCTATTTTTCTAGCCAGTTTCTACATACTCTCCATACATCTGACGAAGAGAGCTTGTGTTTCTCAAAAGCTTAACGCTACAATAACATTTGTTGGTCTTAAAAGTGCTCCTGGACTCTCTACTATTTTGCAGCAACAAACTAACCCCGCTAAACTCCTCCCCTCTGGCTGACCCTGCTTGACTTCCAAGATCTGATGAGATCAGGCGAAGGCTGGGCTATTCAGGCCGCTGTGGGGGAGAAAAGCGACATCTCAACTAAATGAAAGCATGACTGAGAGGCTGTGCGAGAGGCACTTTGATCCCAGCTGGCCCCCCAGATAGATGCTTGGTCCTGTTACTTAACCAAGGCTTAATCCAGCAGGGTAACTTATCCTCAGGCTGAGCTAAGCTTGTCCTACGGATGGGACCGTAGGTATCTAGGAGACAGCCACATGTCGCATTATGCCACAAGCCATGGGGAAATTGCCCTTTTGGTGCTAATGAGGAATGTTGTGCAATTTGCAATGACAGGCCGGTATTGAATTCCATTACCGCTCCACAGCATGACCCCAAGCCCCAGGCGTGGAGAGCACGTGGCTTCTGGGCCCACGAGAAAACAATTAACAGCCTCCCCCTTGCTTCTTACAGGCTCGGTGCGGCAACATAACCTGGCCGGAAGAGCAGCGGGCGTTCCAAGAAAGAAATCTTCCTTGCAGCTCTCTTTAAATGGCCAGTTAAAGCACCACTCCGGGGGTGAGCGCTAAAAGACTCTGAAGGCCGTCGAAGGCTCTTGTTAACAATTTTTTCCCAGCACAGTGATCAGCGGCGCAGAGTTCTTTGCAGCGGCTGTATTTATCGTCACTACACGCTGTGAGAATCCATTGCGCTGCGGGCACCTCTCAAGCTTCTCCATTTCTTCCGCATTTTATCTCCTTGGTGGGTTGAAGTCACAGCTGACTTATATGGCCACCCTGTAGGGTTTTCAAGGCAAGAGACAAACAGAGGCGGTTTTCCATTGCTGGCCTCTGTGTAGCAACCCAGAACTTCTTTGGTGGTCTCCTATCTAAGTATTAACCAGACAAGGCTTTTTTTGAGCTGGAATGCAAAGGAACATAGTTTCAGCTGGCTTGGTGTCAGGGGGTGTGGCCTTATATGCAAATGAGTCCCTGCTGGGCTTTTTCTACACAAAAGTCCTATGTGAGATAATGGTGATGTCAGGGGGTGTGGACTAATATGCAAATTATTTCCTGCTGGACTTTTACCACACAAAAGCCCTATTTGAAATGATGATGATGTCAGGGGATATGGCCTAAGATGCAAATGAGTTCCTGCAGGACTTTTTCTACAGAAAAAAGGCCCTGTAATCAGGGCCCACCCTGCTCAGCTTCTGAGAACTGACAAGATCAGGCTTGCCTGGACCGTCCAGGTTAGGGCCTTAGTTTGGTGAAATGCCCACCCTAAATTGCACTTAGGGATGTATTAAACAGAACTCCAATGGCATCTTTAAAAGGGGCAAAATTTATTCCAGCATGAATTTTTGTGAAACAGGACTCACTTGTCTTCAAAGTGTTATTATTTTAGGAAGAGATTTCACATTTTGTGAGATTTTCAAACCTGCTATGTTAGAGGTTAACAGGGCTTTTTTTGTAACAGAATCCTTTGCATATTAGGCCACACACACCCTGATGTAGCCAATCCTCCTGGAGCTTACAGTAGGCCCTGTAAGAAGAGCCCTGTAATTTCCTGGAGGACTGGCTACATCAGGGGGTGTGGCTTAATATGCAAAGGAGTTCCTGCTACAAAAAAGCCCTGGAGATTAGTAAATGGAAGACAAGGCAGGCACTCCTCAAGTCAAGATCTGGAGACTCCCATCAACTCCAGGTTCAGTTTCTACAACAGATCTAGGAATATTAAAAAAAATATTTGAGTATAATTATAAAAGAATCTGGAGTGGAATTCAAGTTAAAATGAGAGACTGGAGGAAGAGGAAGGAGTCAATTAGTACAAGGAATGCTATGGTTAAAATGTTTCTAGTTCCTAGGTTGACTTATTTATTTTATGTATTGCCTTGGCATATACCAGAACACGTATTGAAGAGGTGGCAAGGAGATATAGATAGATTTGTTTTTGCATCAAAGAAACCAAGGACAGCTAGTAGGTATAGATATTATGGTATTAAAGATGGGGAATGGGGGATTCCCAATATAATTTACTATTATGATGCATATCAATTAAGGCACTTAATGATTTGGTTGGAGGGAGAGTTAGGAGAAGAGTTGAACGGGATAGAAAAGGAAAATTTAGAGGTAGTAGTAGGAATGGAAAGTTTATTTGATAGAACGAAAAGGAGGAAGAAGATAGGTGATAAATTATCAACCTTTATGGGGCCCAGTAGGGTATGGGAGAAGTGGAAAAAAGAACTCGCTCTGGAGATATCATCTATTACTAAAATGTGGTACTATGATAAATTTGCTCCATTAAGGGGATCACTGTCAAAGGAAGTAGGAGATAAACTGAAGAGGATTACGATTCGAGAATTGAAAGAGGTTTGGGGTACTGATGGGGTGAAGAAAGAGGAGTATAATATTTTGAATAATATTAATTGGCTGTTAAAAAGTCAAATCTCCTCATTGCTGAAGGAGGAAGAACTTAATAATATTGGTAAAAGAATTAATACTCCCTTTGAAAAATTGGTGAAAGAGTATAGAGAAGATAAGTCAAAAATAGTTTCAAAATTGTATAAGATTTTATTAGATACAGGGAAATCCCCGAGAGAATTTTTGAAGGAACATTGGGAAACAGATATTGGAGATAAAATTTTAGATGAAGATTGGGAGAGGATGTTTAGATTACCTCCCTTTGTTACAACATCTAGGTTAGTGCAGGAGCAGGGATTGAAGATGATACAGAAATGGTATTATACACCCATTAAGATGTATTATATTTCTAAATCAGGGAGTAAAAATTGTTGGAGGAAATGTGGAGAAATTGGAACTTTCAGTCACATGTGGTGGGATTGTCCCTTAGTGAAAAAATTCTGGTTGCAGGTTGGAATAGAGATGACAAAGATTGTGGGATGGAAAATAAGTATATCTAAAGCAATGGCAATTATTAATTTGGATGGTGTGGGATTAAGATCAAAAGAGGATAGTAAATGGATTAATTTGATGTTAGTAGCAGCAAGACAAGTGATAGCAAGGAATTGGAAAGAAGCTGAGGAATTGTCAATTAATCATTGGAGGGATAAAATGAATACTATAATTATTTTGGAGTATTTAACAATGAAGATACGAAGAATGAACGGATTAAAGGTTAGGGAACAGGAGGAGGGGTGGTTTAGGAAGATGGTGAGATATTTGGAAAAGTTTAAACAATTTAAGACGATTGGTTGGTTAATAAGAAAATGAATGGACAAGATGTTTAAATAGAGTGATGGAGTTGTATTTGGATAAAATGTTAATAGTTATAAATTTATGGAATATTATAATGTATCTATGGCCTGGGACTCTCACAGAGGTGGAGTGGTGTTGGAATATAAAATAAATTTTTTTAAAAAATTTTTTTAAAAAAAGATCAAGGATCTTGATCATGCATTAATACACCTCTGTTGCCCTGTTCTGCTGTTTACTTTGAGATAATCTCTCTCTCTCACACACACACACAAACACACAAGGAGGCCTGGCAAAGACATGTTGGGATAAGGGAAAATGAGAATTAAAAGGGAATTATTTTGGCCTATTCTAAGAAAGAAGAAGGGATTGGATTTATAACCCGTCCATCACTACCTGAAGGCATTGCAGAGTGGTTTACAATCTTTCTGAGTGCCAGTTTGGTGTAGTGGTTAAATGTGCAGACTCTTATCTGGAAGAACCGGGCTTGATTCCCCATTCCTCCACTTGCAGGTGCTGGAATGGTCTTGGGTCAGCCACAGCTCTCGCAGAACTATCCTAGAAAGGGCAGCTTCTGTGAGAGCTCTCTCAGCCCCACCTACTTCACAGGGTGTCTGTTGTGGGGGAGGAAAGAAAAGGAAATTGTAGGCCACTCTGAGATTCAGAGTGGAGGTTGGGATATACCTCACAGGGTGTCTGTTGTGCTCCTGGGGAGGGGAAGATATGACGGTGGGAATAGACAATTATATAAGGGAAGGAGACAGAGACAAATCAGTGCTCGGCCACCTTCCAGTCTATTGCCCATCCCAACGGTGGCAGGTAGTGGGCCTAAGAGGAAATGCTCGTCTCCGTCACTGGTGTTATGCAACACCAGGTCCATCAATAATAAGACCTTGACCCTTAAGGAGTTCCTGCTTAGGCAGGACGTGGACCTGGCTTGCGTGACCGAGACCTGGGTGCGGGATGGAGAGACAGTAGTTCTCTCCCAGATGACCCCCCCAGGTTACTCGGTCTTTCACCAGTCACGGAGTAACGGGCGGGGGGGAGGGGTGGCATTACTCATACGGGAGGCTTACTCCTTTAGGGCTCTCCCGGCCCCAAAGATCGATGGCATCGAGTGTGTCGGTCTGTGGTGGGATGTTGGAGGGGGGTTGGCGATCTGGCTGGTGTACCGTCCGCCTAACGCACCAGCCAGCGCCTTACCATCACTATTGGAGGCAGTGGCTGGCTGGGCATTGGAGAGCCCAGGACTTATGGTCCTGGGTGACTTCAATGTCCATGTCGACGACACGGCCTCCACTCAGGCGATGGACCTAGTGTCTTCCATGGCGACACTAGGACTCTCTCAATTTGTTACAACACCCACGCATCAGGCCGGACACACACTAGACCTGATCTTTGCGTCTGGGATTTTGGTGAACGATATCGCAGATGAAGCGGTCCCATGGTCGGATCACCTAGCCCTTAAGGCCCGTATGGAGATGCCGCCCCAACCCTGTATGGGCGGAGAGCCTATTTTGGCTCGCCCTCGGGGCCTGATGGACCCGGAACGGTTCCAAACGGCCCTGAGGGACCCCTGGCCCACTGGCGATTCCCTCAATGACCTGGTGGAAGTCTGGCAAGATCAGCTATCCAGGGCCATCGACGAAATCGCACCCCGGCGCCCTCTGCGCCCTCGTATGAAGCTGGCTCCATGGTATACCTTGGAGCTACGCCAGCTGAAGCAAGGGCTCAGACGACTAGAGAGGCGGTGGAGGCATACTCGGGACGAAGTGACGAGAACATCCTATAGAACGTTTATGAAGTCATATGAGATGGCAGTCAAGACTGCAAAGAAACAATACTTTGCAGCCAAGATTGCATCTGCAAATTCGCGCCCAGCACAATTATTTAGGGTAATTGGAGATCTTATAACACTGCCACAAGGCAAACCAAACGTTAGAGAATTGGAGATAGGCTTTGAGGCATTTGCGAAATATTTTGCAGATAAAATCTCATCACTCCGCCAAGACCTACCTATCACATTAGATACAGTAAGTCAGACTGAGGCTCCGCGCCTGTCTTCGGATTTACTGCTGGACCACTTCGACCCACTCAGCCTGGAAGAAGTTGATGGAATTCTCTCCGCTGCTCGCCCAACAACATGCGATCTGGACCCTTGCCCCTCCTGGCTGATTAAATCTTGCCAGAGGGAGCTTAGATGTCCTTTACGGGACATCATAAATAGATCCCTCTTAGAGGGGCGTTTTCCAACGCCTCTGAAAGAGGCCTTGGTCCGCCCCCTCTTGAAAAAATCAACAGCAGACCCGGCCAAATTGGCGAACTATCGACCGGTGTCTAATTTACCATTTTTAGGTAAAATCATCGAGAGGGCAGTGGCGTTGCAGCTACAGAGATTTCTAGACGACGCTTCTGTCCTAGACCCGTGCCAGTCTGGCTTCCGACCGGGCCACGGGACGGAGACGGTCTTGGTCGCCTTAGCAGATGACCTCCAACGGCAACTGGATCGAGGCGGTGTAGCAGTGCTGATGTTATTAGATCTGTCGGCTGCATTTGATACGGTCGACCATCGGCTACTGATCCACCGCCTCGCCGACATTGGGGTTAAGGGGTCTGCTTTACAATGGCTCTCCTCTTTCCTCACGGGTCGGGGACAAAGGGTGGCGATCGGGGGTGAACGATCCCAGAGGCGCACACTAGACTGTGGGGTGCCTCAGGGAGCAGTCCTCTCCCCGATGTTATTTAACATCTATATGTGCCCCCTTGCCCAGATTGCCAGGAGGTTTGGGCTGGGTTGTCACCAATATGCAGATGACACCCAGCTCTATCTGCTGATGGACGGCCGGCCCGCCTCCCCCCCGGAAGGCCTGGATCGGGCGTTACAGGCTATCGCAACGTGGCTTAGACTGAGTGGGCTGAAGCTGAATCCGGCAAAGACAGAGGTTCTCTGTGTGGGTCGCGGCGCTCCAGGGGGGGAAATATCCCTCCCGACCTTCGATGGTGTGCAGCTAAAGGCGGCGCAGCAGGTGAAGAGTCTGGGTGTTTTACTGGAGCCTTCATTATCAATGGAGGCCCAGATAACAGCCACTGCCAAGTCAGCATTCTTCCATCTGAGGCGGGCAAAGCAGTTGGCCCCTTTCCTGGAGCGTCGGGACCTAGCAACGGTGATCCATGCGACGGTCACCTCACGATTGGACTACTGTAACGCCCTCTACATGGGGCTGCCTCTGTGCCGGACCCGGAAGTTACAGCTAGTGCAGAACGCGGCGGCCAGG
Source organism: Heteronotia binoei (assembly GCF_032191835.1). Taxonomy (NCBI): domain Eukaryota; kingdom Metazoa; phylum Chordata; class Lepidosauria; order Squamata; family Gekkonidae; genus Heteronotia; species Heteronotia binoei. The sequence continues at coordinate 176,643,818 of NC_083225.1, forward strand.
CTGTTGCTTGGTCTCCCAAGATGGGAACATGTACGGCCGGGGCTACGCGAACTGCACTGGTTACCGATTGTATACCGGGTCCAGTACAAAGTGCTGGTTATCACCTTTAAAGCCCTATATGGCCGAGGACCAGCCTACCTGAAGGACCGTCTCTCCCCGTATGAACCCCAGAGAGCACTGAGGTCAGTAGGAAAGAACAGACTGACTACCCCTGGGCCAAGACAAATCAAACTACAGAACACTCGCTCTCGGGCCTTTTCGGCCGCAGCCCCATATCTCTGGAACCAACTTCCAGAGGAGGTGCGGGCCCTGCGGAACCTTGATCAGTTCCGCAGGGCCTGCAAGACCCCCTTTTTTAAATTAGCTTATGAATAACTGAATTATACTGATAAGAAGAAAATCCGCCATTAGCATCAACTAGAAGAGCGTCAAGGATAGCGTTATAATATGTTTAGTTAATTGTTTTAATCAGGTTTTTAAGGTCAATTAATGTTTAATGTTTCTAATGTAACTGTTTTATTGTTGGTGCACCATTGGTCACCGTATTGTTAGCCGCCCTGAGCCTGCTTCGGCAGGGGAGGGCGAAGTACAAATAAAATTTATTATTATTATTATTATTATTGTGGGGGAGGAAGGTAAAGGAGATTGTGAGCCGCTCTGAGACTCTTCGGAGTGGAGGGCGGGATATAAATCCAATATCTTCTTCAATATCTTCTTCTTCCTTCCCCTCCCCACAACAGGCACTCTGTGAAGTAGGCTGTGCTGAGAGAGCTCTGAGAGAATTGTGACTGAACCAAGGTCGCCCAGCAGCTCCCCAAACCCTGTCCACCGCAGCCTCCATCCCCAAATCTCCCACCCCCAGAACTGACAGCCCTATGACTACCTGAGAAATTTGATGAAATGCAAATTTGAACACTGAACTGTATCTGAATTAGGCTCTTTGACTTTTCCAGATAAAGTAAGCGATGGTGCCCAGCGATTGATCTTCTCTGAAGGCACTTCACAACTTGTGTTATTCCTGTGATCATTTTAAAAAGATAGTCGATGACAGTTACCCAAATTTATTTAAAGCAGTTCAGCTACTCTTTAGATATAATCTTAACGAGATCTTTTTTTTACCCTTAAAACAACTTTCCTGTCTTGATTTTAAATTGCATGGATAAACCAAGGATCAAAGAAATACAGCCAATATGGTCTAATGCAAAAAGACTTCGATGAGGAATTAGAACGTTGTTAGAGTCTTAGTGTGCTCAATTAAGGTTTCCCATTTTGACTACCCTAATAGGGACTGAACTGGTCTCTGAGTAAAAGGCTCCTAATTAGAGTTGCTGAGAGGCCAGGAGGGAGAGAGGAATTCTTCAGGGAGCTGCACAGAGAGAATAATCTATGCAAATAGTCAATGTGAGGAATTTCAGTGCACACTTTTGCTGTTGTACAAGTGTGTGAGATAGCAATATTTAGCAATTATATAGGGCTTTCAGTGTTCCAAATCTATTGTATAATTGCAGTCAGAATCTTTACAATAGCCTTGCAAAGTAGAAGAAGAAGAAGATATTGTTTTTATATCCCGCCCTCCACTCCAAAGAGTCTCAGAGCGGCTCACAATCTCCTTTACCTTCCTCCCTCACAACAGACACCCTGTGAGGTGAGTGGGGCTGGAGAGGGCTCTCCCAGCAGCTGCCCTTTCAAGGACAACCTCTGCCAGAGCTATGGCTGACCCAAGGCCATGCCAGCAGCTGCAAGTGAAGGAGTGGGGAATCAAACCCGGTTCTCCCAGATAAGAGTCCGCACACTTAACTACTACACCAAACCACACACTTAACCACTACACTAGACCAGCATTATTATCCCCAGGGCTTTCCCACCCCCGCATATTAGGCCAAACACCCCTGATGTAGCCAATCCTCCAAGAGCTTACAGGACTCTTCTTACAGGACCTACTGTAAGCTCTTGAAGGATTGGCTTCATTAGGGGTGTGTGGCCTAATATGCAAAGGAGTTCCTGCTACAAAAAAAGCAAAGGAGTTCCTGCTACAAAAAAAGCCCTGATTATTCCTGTATTATAGATTGGGAGTGGGACTGAGAAAACTTTTTTGGAGAGGGAAGGCCACCTAGAAATTTGAGGCACTGACTTCCTGGAACACAAGCTATAGTTTTAAAAGTAATATATTTTAAAAGAATTCATTCTGAGATTTTTAAAAGGTTATGGTCGGGGCTTTTTGTGTAGCAGGAACTCCTTTGCCTATTAGGCTACTCCCCCCTGATGTAGCCAATCCTCTTGGAGCTTACAGTAGGCCCTGCACTAAGAGCCCTGTAAGATCTTGGAGGATTGGCTACATCAGGGGTGTGTGGCCAAATATGCAAAGGAGTTCCTGCTACAAAAAACCCCCTGGTTATGGTGACAATCTAAAAAAAAAAGTAATTTGCACAATAATCAAATGTCGGCTTACTCACAATTTTATTGCTAGTGGCTCTTTAGGTTCACGAGGTTGAATTTATGCTCACAAGACTCCACAGCTTAGAGAGAATATTGGTTGACAGGGCATTAGCTTTCCTGAATCACTACTCACGAAAGCTCCCACCCTGCCACAAATTCTGTTAGTCTTGAGGGTGCTACTGGACTCTTGCTCTTTTCTACTGCTATAGATAGACTAACATGGCCACTCTTCTTGTTGCTGCTATATAGTATTAGGTACTACCAGATCCTTCACCATAGTCCTGTCATGGCTGCTCTAGGTCCATAAGGGCAAGACAAAATTTAGCAAGCACAGTCTGGTGTCTCACAGGGAAGGCTGGTGACCAGATCAGATCAGCAGCTTAAACATGTATGGAAAGGAAGGAAAGGTCCCCTGTGCAAGCACCAGTTGTTTCCATTTCTGGGGTGACGTTGCTTTCACAATGTTTTCACGGCAGACTTTTTATGGGGTGGTTTGCCATTGCCTTCCCCAGTCATCTATGCTTTCCCCCCAGCAAGCTGGGTACTCATTTTACCCACCTCGGAAGGATGGAAGGCTGAGTCATCCTCAAGCCGGCTACCTGAAAACCCAGCTTCCACCGGGGATCGAACTCAGATCGTGAGCAGAGCTTAGGACTGCAGTACTGCTGCTTTGGCACTCTGTTTTAACATGTATGGGGAGACAGTAAATGGATGTCTGCAGGACAATGGACAGCTCTCAGTAGTCCTTTGGCTCCCAAAACCACCAGAATAAAGGGGAAGACAAACTTGCTTAATGTAAGAGCCACAGCGAATAAATGTCAGATGTTTGAGGGCCACAAGATATGAACATCAGATGTTTGAGAACTGCAAGATGGATGGAAGGAAGGAAGGAAGGAAGGAAGGAAGGAAGGAAGGAAGGAAGGAAGGAAGGAAGGAAGGAAGGAAGGAAGGAAGGCCATACCCCTCATAGCTTTTTCAGATAGAGAGGGAGGGAGAGGAAGAAAGAAAGCAACTTTAAATGCATTATCCAAGCTGCTGGCTGGCTTGGAGAAATGATTTAAAGAGACAAATGCCTTCTCCAGGCTGGCCTCCAGGGTGGTAGGGGCTTTGAGAGCCACACAATATATGTGAAAAAGCCACATGTGGCTCCCAAGTCCTATGACGCTAGATGGGTCTTCAAGGTATTCCACCTACCGGTCCCTATTTCTGCATCTGACAACACTTATTTTTCTTTCATCTCTTTCACACTCACACCTTACAGTGAATTGGACCATTGGTGCATCAAGGTCAGTATTGTCTACTCAGACTGGCAGCAGCTCTCCTCGGCTTCAAGTAGGGTTCTTTCATCTCACCTGCCGCCTGATCATTTCTACTGGAGTTGCTGAGGATTAAACCTAGGACTTCCTAAATGCCAAGCAGAGGCTCTCCATTGAGCCACAGCCTCACATAGCTTTTCATTAAACAGCCTGACTGATGATGCTCTCACAGGGTGTTGCCACCTCCAGCCCAGGAGACCCAGCAACATTCCGTGAGCTTGTGAGTCCTTTTTAAGGATCCAGGGTACACCCCGAGTACCCACAACCTTCCTTTAAAAAGAAGGAAGATTTATTTATTTATTTATTTAAAAAAGAGGATAACGCAAATATAAGTACACCACTCAAGATTCCAACACACCGAAAACAAGAATAATGTCGAGATAAGCTAATTTACACTTTTCCCTGCAGTCGGATTTACCTCCCAGGTATAGATCTCACATGCAGAATTTTTTTTTATATTAACAAATTTTTTTTATTAATCCAACCAAATGATACATAAAACAACAATTTAAAGTTTATACGATATTAATTTAACAACAGCTATATAATCAAAAATATATTAAACTTCTATAATAATGATTTTTTGGAACCATATCGTGTTCTGCCATATAATTTACTAGAGGATACCATACCGCTACCACTTTATTTTGATATTGTTCACTAGGTGAGTTTGTGAGAATGTATGCTAATTTGTGCAATACAAAACATTCCCATTTTTTTTCATTGCTATTGCTCCATAGTAAGGGGGGGGGGAGAATGGTCTATCCATTTAGCAGCCAAAGTTAATCTGGCTGTGGATAGTAAGATTCAGGGGTCATTTTATAGAAAAATAGGTGGTGGAGCTCATTAGCATAACTCATTAGCATATGCCACCCCCACCCCCGGCCAAAAGTAGCCCGATACAAGAAAGGAGAGCCTCAGGCAAGTGAGGCCTGCTTGGGCTGGCTAGAGATCCAGCCAGCCCAAGCAGGCCTTGCTTGCCTGCGGCTCTCCTGGGCTGCCCTTCCCAGTCAAAAGGCCAGCAAGCCACCCGCCACCCGAAGTCACATAAGAAGTGGAGAAAGGGTGGTGTGGGCTTCTCCAGGGGTTAATGAGGGCTGCTGGGGGTGTGGCAAAGCCCCTGGTGGGTGGCTGGCTGCCCACTCTCCTAATCCAGGGATTGTTATGCAGCTGCACCTACTATTCAATGAGTAAGGTAGGTGGGGGGGAGGAGGAGGGGGAACTCTCAGCTGTGCTCCTGTGAGCTCCTGCTGAATCCGAGGCCTGGTAAGATTGATATTAATTCTGCTTTTTTCTTGTTTAGTTTCCCACATGCGGAATTGAAGAAACTTTCTTCTGTCGCTCAGCCTTAGCTGATAGAAACAGGACGTGTGTCCTGTGTGCAAACACCGTGTCGAAACCACTAAATGAAGCCTTCCTGTTCCGAGCAATGTTCCCGCTAAGTCTTGGAGTCTTGTGAGCAAAAATTCTACTGTGTGAGCTACCGGCATTAAAGTGGTGAGCTACATAAATTAGTTTGCTCTGGGGCTATTTTTCCTGAGCTAAGATAAAAATGTGTGAGCCGGAGGCCAAAACTCTATGGGCTAACACAGCTTAGAGGGAACATAAACGGACATATGAAGCTGCCTTATACTGAATCAGACTCTCGGTCCATCAAAGTCAGTATTGTCTATTCAGACTGGCAGCGGTTCTCCAGGGACTCAAGCTGAGGTTTTTCATGCCTGTTTGCCTGGACCCTTTTTAGTTGGAGATGCCAGGGATTGAACCTGGGACCTTCTGCTTACCAAGCAGATGCCCTACCACTGAGCCACCATCCCTCGCTGCTGGTTCAGAGGTAGTGTACTTCTGACAGCCAGGTGCTCTGTATGGGTGCATGAAGGGGAGCAAAAAATAAGAAATTGGGGATCCAGTAGATGCAGACTGGATTCTCCTTCTCTACAAATCTTGCATTTATATCCCCCCATTTATATTCATTTTATTCCTCTTTCCCTCTATTCCTCTTTCTATCCCTCCTCATTACAATAACTCAGGGAGGATTACAGTCTGCTACAACCCACAGGTCAAAATGTAAATGATGACTGCTGGGGTAATGTATGAACTAAGCGCCAGAAAGGCCCTTGCTTGGTGATATGCTCACCAGGTGTCCTTATCAAAGCCTCGATCTCCATTTCAGTGTGAGGATACCACCGCTGGCCCACCATTCCTGAGATAACATAGCAAACATTACATAAATGAAAGCTTGATTTTGTGTGTCAGTCTCCTCTATACCTCCTTGTCAGTTTTACTTCAGAATGCTCCCAAAATTCTCCTAATCCACATTTGAGGGCATTTACCAGTGTGTAGAAATAGACTTGGGGAATGAAGAAGAGGAGTTTGGATTGATACCCCACCCTTTACTACCCAAAGGAGTCTCAGAGTGGCTTACAATCTCCTTCCCCTTCCCCTCCTCTCTACAGATACTCTGTGAGGTAGGTGGGCTAAGAAAGCTCTACCAGAACTAGTCTTTGAGCAGAACAGCTCTGAGAGAATTTTTAGCTAATCCACAGTCACATCATCAGATGCAAGTGGAGAAGTGGGGGATCAAACCTAGTTCTTCCAGATAAGAGTCTGCACACTTAACCACTACACCAAACTGGCTCTGGAAGAGGGAAGGTGGCATGACATAGCCTGATCTGGGCAGATCTCAAAGCTAAGTGGATCTCAGAAGCTACTTGGAAGGGAGACCACCAAGGAAAGCTTTGCAGAGGACAACCAATGGCAAACCAACTCACTTGCCTTGAAAGCCCCTTGCTAGGTACTCTACAAGTCAGCTATGGCAATTTACACCTCTCACCTAGATAGCCCGGGTTAGCCCAATCTCATCAGATTTTGGAAGCTAAGAAGGGTCAGCCCCGGCTAGTATTTGCATGGGAGACCTCCAAGGAAGTCCAGGTTCCTGGTGTGAAGGCAGGCAATGGCAAACCACCTCTGAAAATCCTACAGGGTAACCTTTAGTTGGCTGTAGTTTGATTCCCCACTCCTGCACATGCAGCTGCTGGAGAGACCTTCGGTCAGTCATAACTCTGCTGGAAGCTGTTCTGGAAAAGGCAGTTTCTGTCACAGCTCTCTCAACCCCACCTACCTCACAGGGTGTATGTTGTGGGGAGGGGAAGGGAAAGGGAAAAGAGGTTATAAGTCACTCTGAGACGCCTTCAGGTAGTGAAGGGCAGAGTATAAATCCAACCTCTCTCTTCTCTGTGACTTGATGGCAAAAAATGAGACATAGCTAAGTGAATAAGGGGTGCATTCAAGGAAAGTTTTTGCCAGAAAGAAAGAAAGAAAGAAAGAAAGAAAGAAAGAAAGAAAGAAAGAAAGAAAGAAAGAAAGAAAGAAAGAAAGAAAGAAAGAAAGAAAGAAAGAAAGAAAGAAAGAAAGATAGATCTGCTTTTGGTGAGGTAGTTTTGTGTGGGTCTGCAAGTATTGTGAAAGTGCTTCAGAGTGGAGGCAGGAAATGTTGCAAGAAGAATAATAATTTAATTTATATTCCACCCTCCACTCAGAGTCTCAGAGTGCCTCACAATCTCCTTTATCTTCCTCCCCCACAACAGACACCCTGTGAGGTGGGTGGGGCTGGAGAGGGCTCTCACAGCAGCTGTCCTTTCAAAGACAACCTCTGCCAGAGCTCTGGCTGACCCAAGGCCATTCCAGCAGGTGGAAGTGGAGGGGTGGGGAATCAAAGACAACCTCTGCCAGAGCTCTGGCTGACCCAAGGCCATTCCAGCAGGTGCAAGTGGAGGAGTGGGTTCTCCCAGATAAGAGTCCTCACACTTAACCATTACACCAAACTGATTCTCTGCAACATTATTGTGAAGCCAAAGATGATTGATGGTGGTTGAAAGTGATGCCAAGTCACAGATGACTTATGGCAATCCCGTAGGGCAGGGGTGTCAAACTCATTTCTTAGGAGGGCCGGATCTGACACAAATGGGACTTTGTGGGGCCGAGCCATGAGTGTCATAAAATATGTCAGGAAGTGGAGATATAAACTTTATAATGGACACAGACAAACCCAATTAAAGATATTTTTAAATACTTAAAATACAAACATGCTTAGAACTCTTCCAATGGTTTAAGTTGGAAAGGTGGGGGACTTGTGGAATTTGGCAATGCAATTTTTAAAATAAAACATCAAGAAAAAGCACAAGGCTCTGACTCCATGGAAGCAATGAAATGACATTGTAAACTTCTCCCTACAAGTCTACTCAGATTGGCAAAGCCTTTCCAGTATAATATCCCCCTTTGGCTGTGAGTCCCCACATTAGAGGACTCACTAGGTTAGGTCCATTCAGGAAGAAGATGATATTGGATTTATATCCCGCCCTCCACTCCGAAGAGTCTCAGAGCGGCTCACAATCTCCTTTACTTTCTTCCCCCACAACAGACACCCTGTGAGGTAGATGAAGATATTGGATTTATATCCCGCCCTCCACTTCGAAGAGTCTCAGAGCGGCTCACAATCTCCTTTACCTTCCTCCCCCATAACAGACACCCTGTGAGGTGGATGGGACTGGAGAGGGCTCTCACAGCAGCTGCCCTTTCAAGGACAACCTCTGCCAGAGCTATGGCTGACCCAAGACCATGCTAGCAGGTGCCAGTGGAGGAGTGGGGAATCAAACCCGGTTCTCCCAGATAAGAGTCCACACACTTAACCACTACACCAAACTGGCTCTCCACATCAAACTGAGATAAGACATAAGCTGGTTGAAAGCATCAACCCTTGTTTGCAAGGACACAACTCCAGGAAGCATGAGTTCCAGCTAGCTATAGGAAAGCTGAAAATGTAACCATCTCCACTCCATTTGAAACCATTGCAGAGAACAGACAAAGCTGCAAGGAAAATGTGGAATGGATCTTAAAATCCACCCCACGTTTTCCTTGCAGCAGCCAGTAAAGAAAGGCAGGAAGAACCTGGGACTCAGCCTGCAAGCTTCAAAGGGTGCTTCAAAGAAGCTCCCAGGCTGAAACTGAAAGAGTCTCAGTCTGGAAGCTTCAAAGAGCCTGGGAGCTATAAGTGCCTGGGAACTTCAAAGGGTAAGGACAGGAGGGGGGAGAAAAGAGTCCCACCGGCCTGATCACCCCTGCATAGGAGTTTGTTCAGAAGTAGTTTGCCATTGCCTGTCTCTGCATTATGACCCTGGAATTCCTCAATGGTTACCCCTCTAAATACTCTGCTAAGCTTCTGAGATCTGATAAGATCAAGCATATTAGGCCACACCCCCTGATGTAGTCAATCCTCCTGGAGTTTACAGAAGGCCCTGTACTAAGAGCCGTGTAATCTCTTGGAGGATTGGCTACATCAGGGGTGTGTGGCCTAATATGCAAAGGAGCTCCTGCTACAAAAAGAAAAGCCCTGATGGACAGAAACCTTAGTCATGGATTGCAAAAAGTGGGTGTTTGGAAGGGTTTTGGGGTTGGGGGAAATTTTGAGTCTGGCCATGGCATCTGGGCTCCTGGAGGTGTGCAGCGTGCTTATTAACCTGAATTCTTACCCCACTTCCCCAACTCTGACCCAGCCAAGGATCAAACCTATTGAAATGCATCAAACCCCTATCGTTTGGCTGTCAGCCACTCGAACCATTTATGCCAGAATCACAACGAATCCCCACATTATCTGGGGAACAAGACAGGCACGCTTGAGGCAGAGACAGACGTTGGTAACTCAAGGGCATTATGGAAATTTTGCACAAATAAGTTTTTAAAAAGCAGACGCTTTCTAAAAATAGGATATGCCATTCCAGGGTCATCCTCTGTTGCCTCTGGATGGATGGTATACTTTGGCATGGCTTCCTTACAGCAGCACAGTTTCCAGGCACATACTTGTGATGTCATCTGTCCACATGCCCCTGAATTGTCATGAGTTATCTGATTTGTTATGACCAGAGCTTTTTTTTGCAGCAGGAACTCCTTTACATATAAGGCTACACACTCCTGATGCAGCCAATTCTCCTGGAGCTTACAGTAGGCCCTGTACTAAGAGCCCTGTAAGCTCCTGGAGGATTGGCTACGTCAAAGGTGTGTGGCCTAATATCCAAATGAGTCCTTGCTACAAAAAAAAGCCCTGGTTATGACCCTTTTTGGAAAGACTGCAGCTGCAGCACATTGGCTACACCATGTAGGAAGGTATCACCAGGGCTTTTTTCGTAACAGGAATGCCTTTGCATATTAGGCCACACACCCCTGATGTAGCCAATCCTCCAAGAGCTTACAGGGCTCTTAGTGCAGGGCTTACTTAGTGGGAGGGACGGTGGCTCAGTGGTAGAGCATCTGCTTGGGAAGCAGAAGGCCCCAGGTTCAATCCCTGGCATCTCCAAAAAAGGGTCCAGGCAAATAGATGTGAAAAACCTCAGCTTGAGACCCTGGAGAGTCGCTGCCAGTCTGAGTAGACAATACTGACTTTGATGGACCGAGGGTCTGATTCAGTATAAGGCAGCTTCATATGTTCATATGTACTGCGACATCAGAGGTGTGTGGCTTAATATGCAAAGGAGTTCCTGCTACAAAAAGGCCTGGGTATCTCCATATTGTTACAGATCTCCTCCCAGAGTGATGTCATCTACCTTGACTTGTGTGGAAGAAGCCATTCCTCATCCCTGCTTTATTTTAAATTGGTAAGTGACATAACGGTGTCCTCAGAATCGCCTCCTTGGTACAGTCCACACTTGGCACCCTCTGTCCTTGTTGGCCCTTCGAGACATCGGCAAAGAAAGGAAATTGTCTGTGAATCACCTCTGCTCCATGCTCCCATCTTACTGGTGGACCTTTCCAAAAGCCAGTAATTGGTGTAGAAGAAGAGATCGGATGTATGCCTCCATCACTTCATGTGATCTGGGCTCTATACTTCTGTTGATACAGCCCAAATTTGCATTTTTAGCTACTGCATCACACTGCTGACTCATGTTCAGTGTATCGTCCACTAAGACCCCTAGATCCTTTTTGCAGATACTACTGTCAATACAAGTTTCTCCGATCCTGTAATGATGCATGGGATTTTTCCTACTGAAATGCAGAACTTTACATTTATCCTTATTGAAATTCATTTTATTTGTTTTAGCTCAGTTTTCCAGCCTGTCAAGATCATCCTATATCCTGTCTTCGTCTCCTGCATCCTGTCTCTGTCTTCTACTGTATTTGCAACCCTTCCCAATTTAGTACCACCTGCAGATTTAATAAGCATTCCCTCTATTCCTTCATCCAAATAATTTATAAAGATGTTGAACAAAACAGGTCCCAGGACAGATCCCTGAGGCACTCCACTTATCACTCCTCTCCAAGAGGATGAGGAACCATGCATAAGCACTCCTTGGGTGTGATCTGTCAATGGGTGCCATGTTGGTCTGAAGCAATGTTACAAATTTAGAGTCCAATAGCACCTTTGGGACAAACAAAATTTTATTTAGGCTGTGAGCTTTCATGTGCATCCACACTTTGTTTAGGATCCAAACCACATTTTACCAACTCATCAACAAGAACAGGATATGGAACCTTATCAAAGGTCTTACTGAAATCAAGATAAACTTCGTCTACATCATTCCCCTGATCCAGCAAGGTAGTCACTTTCCCAAAAAAGGAGATCAGGTTAAAGCAAACACATTCTCAGATCAGCCTAAAGGTCTGTTGCAGCCATCTGCTCAAAAGTATGACTAACCTTACGAATAGAGCGCAACTGGAGATTCCGCCCCCCCCTTCCTAATAGGTGTTGTGCAAGAGCTGCAAAAGAGGATTAAGTTGCCTACTGATTAGCAAGGCTTAATTATGGGTTTCGAAATTAGCTTTAATTTTTTGCTTAGTATTAGACTCCCCAGGAGCTGAAATGTGAGGGATCGTTTCTCAACCCATTTGGGACTTCAGGCTTATGAGAGGAGGCAGGGGAGAAAAAGATTGGGGACGATCCTTTCCTCCGGTAAGCTATAAGCCTCCATAGTTAGGTCATTAAGAGAACATTTTGATCAACTGCTGGCACATGGTGCAACTGAACACAAGCCCAGAAGAGAGCAACCAATATGAAGTCATGTGGCAAGAAAGTTGTTTGTTCCCACCAACAGGAAATGTGGCTGAGTGGCAGAGCATCTGCTTTGTGCCCAAAAGGTCCCAGGTTCAATCCTCAGCATCTGCAGTTTAAAAATCAAGGTAGCCCATGATGCAAAAGACACCTGGTCAGAGTAGATGATGCTGGCCTTGATAAACCAACAGTCTGACTTTGAGTAAAGCAGCTTTTTGCATTTGTGTGGATGCTGCTTATTCATTTATTACTTACTTATTTAATTCATTTATATCCTGCCTTTCCTTCTAATGGGCACCTAGAGCAGCTTAGCTCAATCTCTTGTTCTCTATTTTATCCTCATAACAACTCTGCGAGGTAGGTTAGGCTGAGAGAGCGTGACTGGCCCAGGGTCACCTGGCAAGCTTTGAACCTGGGTCTCCTGAATCCATCTGAGCCCCGTGGCACAGAGTAGTAAAGCTGCAGTACTGCAGTCTGAACTCTCTGCTCACGACCTGAGTTCGATTCCGGTGGAAGCTGGATTCAGGTAGCCGGCTCAAGGGTTAACTCAGCCTTCCATCCTTCCGAGGTGGGTAAAATGAGTACCCAGGTTGCTGGGGGAAAAGTGTAGATGACTGGGGAAGGAAATGGCAAACCACCCCGTAAAAAGTCTGCCGTGAAAACGTCATGATGCGAAATCACCCCAGAGTCAAAAACGACTGGTACTTGCACAGGGGACCTTTCTGTTCCTCCTGAATCCAACAGTCTCGACGGGTCTTCATAGAAGCAGCTTCTTCTTTATGCCCTGGAAAGTACCACAAAGCATGCACAGCACTGTCTAAAGCAGGGGTAGCCAAACTTCCTTAACATAAGCGCTGCATAGAATAAACGTCAGATGTTTGAGAGCCACAAGACATGGATGTCAGAGGAAGGAAGGAAGGAAGGAAGGAAGGAAGGAAGGAAGGAAGGAAGGAAGGAAGGAAGGAAGGAAGGAAGGAAGGAAGGAAGGAAGGAAGGGAGGGAGGGAGGGAGGGAGGGAGGGAGGGAGGGAGGGAGGGAGGGAGAGAGAGGTGGAAAGAAAGCAATTTTAACTTTAAATGCATTCTCTGAATCATCAGCTGGCTTGGTTTGGATAAGCGATTCAAAGAGACAAATGCCTTCTACAAGCTAGCCAATGGGGTGGTGAAGGCTTTGAGAGCCACATCATACATATGAAAAAGCCACATGCGGCCCCCAAGCCATAGTTTGGCCACCCTGGTCTAGAGGTTCCAAGAACCATGGGGAAATGAACTTCCTTTGGCTTTCATTGCCCCTAGAGGTTGCATTGTCCATGGTTATAGGTGGTCCAACATCTGTATGTTTGCAGTCATGGTTAGGACTTAACAAAAGCCCACCAGACTTTTCTGCCACCTTTCCTAGACAGATTTGGACAGGGCTCCATGGTCACCTCAAGGTTGGATTACTGTAATGCCCTCTACATTGGGCTGCCCCTGTGCCGAACCCGGAAGTTGCAGCTAGTGCAGAACGCCGCCGCTCGGCTGTTTATTAGGGCTTCCTAAACGGGAGCACATTCAGCCCGGGCCTTCGGGGACTGCACTGGCTCCCAATAATATACCGAGTCCAGTACAAGGTGCTGGTTATTACCTTTAAAGCCCTATATGGTCGAGGACCTGCCTGCCTTAGGGGACCGTCTCTTCCCATATGTTCCCCAGAGAGTACTGCGTTCTGGCTCCCAAATCTGCTCGTAATCCCCGGGCCAAAGGAGGCCCGGTTGAAGTCAACCAGAGACAGGGCCTTCTCAATAACAGCCCCTTGCTGGTGGAACCAGTTACCGGAAGAGGTCAGGGCCCTGCGGGATATTGGACAATTCCGCAGGGCCTGTAAGACAGTCCTCTTCCGGTTGGCCTATAACTGACCGGCACCAAACTACCAAAATACTGAAGAAGTTTATAGATTGCATATTGTTGGATTGATGTACTGATTTGTTAATGTTTTTTTAATGTTTTTAATTTCTCAATTATGTAAATATTTAAAATTTGAATTTTATTGTTGGAATCTCTGTATTGTAAGCCGCCCTGAGCCCGCTTCGGGCGGGATATAAATCAAATCAAATCAATAAATAAATTGAAAGTGCCGTGAAGTTAGCCGCCCTAAGCCCATCAGGGGAGGGCAGGATATAAATTCGATAACATTATATATATGCTGAGGGCAGGGCTTTTTTGTAGCAGGAACTACTTTGCATATTAGGCCCTGTAAGCTCCAGGAGGATTGGCTACATCAGGGGGTGTGGCCTAATATGCAAAGGAGCTCCTGCTACAAAAAAAAGCCCTGGTTGAGGGTAATCTACCCTGGTCCCAAGCGGGCACCTAAATTCTGCAGCTAGAAGTCTATAGGAATAGGATTATTTCCTGTGTGGAGAGTGGTGGGTGTGGTTGCGTGTCTGCCTCTATGCAAAAAAGGGTACTTCCATGGGCTGCTCTCTCCCTGCTGAGTGAGGGGCAGACTGACAGGTGAGTTAATTCCATGTGTCATGGTGAATATTCTATTTGTTAGTGATTTAATCCAGGGGGAGGGGGGGGGTAATGAGCCCTGCTGATTTCCATGTGCCGTTTCTCAGCTCCTTCCAGCACTGCAAGCAACAACCTTTAAAAAACAACAACCAAAAAAGTTCCAAACAATTAAGCAGTTTTTATTTGCAACAGATCACAGAATTCTGGCTTGGGATATTCACGAAGGATGTACCAGAACCCCAAAGTAACCCCACGGTTACTGGAAAAACCATCAAGATTAGGTTGTTTTAGTCGCACCCTGCCATGATTTATGCCTTTAATTAAAGACAAAACAATGTTTTAAACACTAGGAAATTGGGAAGGAAAGTGCAATTAAGCTGAACAAACGAGGAAGTATGAGGGAAAGCATTTCTGTCCTATCCATCAGCATTTCTGTCCTATCCATCAGCTCTGTGAAACAGCTTTCCCTGGCAACCACAAATTAATTCATTAGTTAATCAAATAATAGCTTTTAGAAGCAGGGATGCAGAAGAGATTACTATAAAAATGCATGTAAAAATAGGTTAAAAACAAAACATGCTGTGAAGAAATGTATTTTTTTTCCCCTTTGGAGGTTCAAAATGAGCAAAACCTTCACTCTGAAGGAATTTCCCCCCACCTTTTTTGGGGCAGAAGGCAAGCAGAAATAGGAGAGGTCAGTCTAGTTGCTTTCCAGACATACCTCAGCCCACCTTCATACAAATGCTAATAGAACCAGCAGGAGAGATAATGGATGGGTCACACTCTCCCTGCTCCACAAGCAGGGAACAGAGATTTGGAGGAATTAGATACCAGAAAGACTTCAGGCAGGGTTGCCAATCCCCAGTTGGGGGCAAGGGATCCCCTGGTTTGGAGGCCCTCCCCCTGTTTCAGGATATTCAGAAAGCAAGGGGCGGGGGGGGGGGGGGGAAGGAAATGTCTGCTGGACACTCCATTATTCCCTATGGAGACTGATTCACATAGGGTATAATGGAGAATTGATCTGTGAGTATCTGGGGAGGCTGTTGTTTTAGGCAGAGGCACCAAATTTTCAGCATAGCATCTGGTGCCTCTCTTCAAAACATCCCCCAAGTTTCAAAAAAGATTGGACCAGAGGGTCCAGTTCTATGAGCCCCCAAAGAAGGCACCCCTATCCTTCATTATTTCTAAATGGAGGGAAGGTATTAAAGGCATTACAGTCACTTTAAATGTGATGGCCAGAACTCCCTTGAGTCGGACCTGGCAACCCTAACTTCAGGAAGGAAAATTTCTGGAAACTTCAGGAAAAATGTCTCTGACCTGGTCAGTGGGTGGGGAAAAGAGAGGTAATAATACTCAGGGGAGTGTAAAGGAAGCTTTTTCTTGTGCTGAGTCCATCAGAGGTGACAGAACTCTTATCCGAGGTCTGGAAGAGGGCAGCCATTGACTGTGTTGGCCTGGAGAGCTGGAGAAATATTCAAAGTAAAAGCAAACCACCTCTGAATATCTCTTGCCTTGAAAACCCTACAGGAGTGTCATAGGTCAGCTGAGACTTAACAGTGCTTTCTGCCGTTAGGCCTTCACTAGCCCCATGGAGTAGAGTGGTAAGCTGCAGTACTGCAGTCCAAGCTCTGCTCACGACCTGAGTTCGATCCTGGTGGAAGCTGCATTCAAGTAGTGGCTCAAGGTTGACTCAGCCTTCCATCCTTCCCAGTTTGGTATAGTGGTTAAGTATGCAGACTCTTATCTGAGAGAACCGGGTTTGATTCTCCATTCCTCCACTTGTAGCTGCTGGAATGGCCTTGGGTCAGCCATAGCTCTCGCAAGAATTGTCCTTGAAAGGGCAGCTTCTGAGAAAGCTCTCACAGCCCCACCTATCTCACAGGGTGTCTGTTGTGGAGGAAGAAGGTAAAGGAGATTGTGACCGCTCTGAAACTCTGATTCAGAGAGAAAGGTGGGGTATTTATTATATATTTATTTAATTCCATTTATATTCCGCCCTCCCTGCCGAAGCGGGCTCAGAGTGCCTTACATGCTCATCTACGGGTATAAATCTACGGGTTTCTCCTTCTTCCGAGGTCAATAAAATGAGTACCCAGCTTGCTGTGGGAAAAAGTGTAGATGACTGGGGCAGGCAATGAAGAAGAAGAAGAAGATATTGGATTTATATCCCGCCCTCCACTCCGAAGAGTCTCAGAGCGGCTCACAATCTCCTTTACCTTCCTCCCCCACAACAGACACCCTGTGAGGTGGGTGGGGCTGGAGAGGGCTCTCACAGCAGCTGCCCTTTCAAGGACAACCTCTGCCAGAGCTATGGCTGACCCAAGGCCATGCTAGCAGGTGCAAGTGGAGGAGTGGGGAATCAAACCCGGTTCTCCCAGATAACCACTACACCGCACACTTAACCACTACACCAAACCACCAAAATGGCAAACCACCTCATTAAAAGTCTGCCAAGAAAATGTCCTGATGTGACGTCATCCCATGGGTCGGTATTGACTCAGTGCTTGTACAGGGGACTACCTTTGCCTTGAGCCAATAAGTGGCCTAGATAAATCTCTTGGGGCTGTTCCTGCTGAGAATAGTAGCAGGCACACACTCTCAGTACTCTTCTGGAGAGGAGGGACCAAGCCAAATAATTCAGCTAAATATTGTTTGTTCTGCTCTACTGGTGATGGTGGAAGGTGATGTCACATTGCAGCAGTCTAATGGCAACCCTGAAGGGTTTTCTAGGCAAGAAATGTTAAGGGATTGTTTGCCATTGCCTTCTTCTGCCTAGCAAGCCTGGTATTCCTTGGTGGGCTCCCATCGAAGTACTAACCAGGTCCGACATGGCTTTGCTTCTGAGATCTGACAAGAACATGGTATTATCTGGGCTATCCAGGTCAGGTTCTTCTGATTACAAATAGCAAGTTTTACAACAGGGGTGGCCAAACTTGCTTAATGTAAGAGCAACGCAGAATAAATGCTAGATATTTGAGAGCTGCAAGACATGAACATCAGATGCTGGAAGGAAGGAACATAAGAACATAAGAGAAGCCATGTTGGATCAGGCCAATGGCCCATCCAGTCCAACACTATGTGTCACACAGTGGCCAAAAAACCAGATGCCACCAGGAGGTCCACCAGTGGGGACAGGACACTAGAAACCCTCCCACTGTGCCCCCCCCCCCCCAAGCACAAACAATACAAAGCATCACTGCCCCAGACAGAGAGTCCCAACGATAAGCTGTGGCTTATAGCCGCTGATGAACCTCTGCTCCATATGCTGATCCAATCCCCTCTTGAAGCTGTCTATGCCTGTAGCTGCCATCACCTCCTGTGGTAGTGAATTCCATGTGTTAATTACCCTTTGGGTGAAGAAGTACTTCTTTTTATCCGTTCTAACCCGACTGCTCAGCAATTTCATTGAATGTCCATGAGTTCTCATATTGCGAGAAAGGGAGATAAGTAGTTCTTTCTCTACCTTCTCTGTCCCATGCATAATCTTGTGAACCTCTTTCATGTCACCCCTCAGTCGATGTTTTTCCAAGCTAAAGAGCCCCAAGCGTTTTAACCTTTCTTCATAGGGAAAGTGTTCCAAAAGAAACTCAGAAAAAGAGTCGAAGAGCTGGCTTTATACCCCACCCTTCACTATCTGAAAATGTCTCAGAGTAGCTTGCCATCTCTTTCCCTTCCTCTCCCCACAATGGACACTCTGTGAGGCTGAGAGAGCTCTTTTGAGAACTGCTCTTGAGAAAACAGCTTTGAGAGAAGTGTGGCTGGCCCAAGGTCACACCAGCAGCTGCAAATGGAGGAGAAGGGGATCAGACTCCAGACTAGTGTCCACTGCTCTTAACCACTACCCCAAACTGGCTTTCCTCCCCAGATTTCTTTGATTGTTCATTCCCTCTGGAATCCGGGTTTTTTTCTCTCAGTGGCAGAGCTGAACGGCAGCGCAAATTATCACCAGCTGCTGGACCACTTTATGAGAAAAAGGTAAATGGCACAGTCAGGTGGAAGCCTGAGAGCCCCACATTTTTCGTAACGATAGCAACAAAACAAACGTTCGCTTCAGATTGGTTGGTAAGCAGGGCTCAGTTATTATAGAGAGAGAGTGATGTTTAGCTAATAATTTGCGGAGACCTTTCATAGCGCTGCGATGCTTTCTAGAAAACTGTAATAAAACAGCTGTCAGGGGAGCCAAAACTGATCCTTGGAAAGGATTCTGGTAGGGCAGCCTTAGGCCACCTTCACTTTCAAGGAGTGATTAACATATTCACTGCCAGAGGAGGTGGTGGCAGCTGCATGCATAGATGACTTCAAGAGGGGACTGGATAAACATATGGAGCAGAGGTCTATCAGTGGCTATTAGCCATAAGGTAGAGATGGAACTCTGTAGGAGCAGTGATGCTCTGGATTCTTGGTGCTTGGGGGGGGTGGCAACAGTGGGAGGACTTCTAGTGTCCTGGCCCCACTGGCGGACCACCTGATGGCACCTGGTGTGGGGGTTTTTTTTGGCCACTGTGTGACACAGAGTGTTGGACTGGATGGGCCACTGCCCTGATCTAACATGGTTTCTCTGATGTTCTTATGTTCACAAATGCCCTCTACTGTACAGGAGAGCCTCTGCCTTATGGTGCGATCCCACACATTTGGAGTTATATGGGTGAATACTGAACAACATGGGTGGAGACTGATAGTACATAACTCCTTTAATGATCAACTCATTTGACCGAAGAAAAAGAAGAAGAAGAAGAAGAAGAAGAAGAAGAAGAAGATATTGGATTTATATCCCGCCCTCCACTCCGAATCTCAGAGTCTCAGAGTGGCTCCTTTATCTTCCTCCCCCACAAGAGACACCCTGTGAGGTGGGTGGGGCTGAGAGGGCTCTCACAGCAGCTGCCCTTTCAAGGACAACCTCTGCCAGAGCTCTGGCTGACCCAAGGCCATTCCAGCAGGTGCAAGTGGAGGAGTGGGGAATCAAACCCGGTTCTCCCAGATAAGAGTCCGCACACTTAACCATTACATCAAACTGGCTCTCAAGTCAGGCCATGCTAAGTTATTTTTATTTTTTCCCTTGATTAATTATTATTAGAAATATATATTTCTATATACTTTAAATTCCACTGTATTTCTAAGTTTGTGATTATCCCTCTACATTCTCTTGACCCTATCATAAAAAAGTTCATCTTTTTTTCTTCCATGTAATTACCACCAAGAAGAATTCTGCCTGGGCTAATGTAGTTCACAAATCACCATCTTTTAATATAAATAGTATAATCTTAGTTCTATCTACAGACTCTAGATTCCTCAAGAAGAAGATGATGAAGATATTGGATTTATATCCCGCCCTATACTCTGAATCTGAGTCTCAGAGCGGTCACAATCTCCTTTGCCTTCCTTCCCCACAACAGACACCCTGTGAGATAGGAGCTGAGAGAGCTCTCCCAGAAGCTGCCCTTTCAAGGACAACTCCTACAAGAGCTATGGCTGCTCCTAGGCCATTCCAGCAGCCGCACTTGGAGGAGTGGGGAATCAAACTTGGTTCTCCCAGATAAGAGTCCGTGCACTTAACCACTACACCAAACTGGCTACATTGGATTCATTCACTCTATATAGATATGGGCAAAATAAGATTGTATGATCCAGTGTTTCAAGCTGTCTCCATTCACTGCTGCAATACCTGTCCTGGAATAGAAGCCACAACATTCAAAAATTGGTAGAGGGACATTTTAAACTTCCAGGACATTCAGTTGGTGACTTAAAGAGTAACAGGTATCTTTCAAAGCAATTCCAAAGGGAGATTAGAGAGACTGCTGAGTTGCAACTGCTAATGAAGTTCAAGACCATGCATCCTCCTGGACTGAACTGAGACCTAGGTTTCCTGTCTCATTCCCAATGCTGATTTCTCCACACCTGCTACCCCTCCTATCACACCTATTTAAATCATGCCTGCTATTGTCATCCTCATCAAGAATAAGTGGAACAGAGGACCCCCCCAAAAAGGTTCTCACAACTCCAAATGAGTGAACACAGTCACCATTCTGAATGAAACTGTGTTCACTCATTTGGAGTTGTGAGAACTTTTTTTGGGTCCTTTATGTCACAACCTGAGTTCAAAGCTGGGTTCAGGTAGCCGGCTCAAGGTTGACTCAACCTTCCATCCATCCGAGGTCGGTAAAATGAATACCCAGCTTGCTGAGGGGAAAGTGTAGATGACTGGGGAAAGCAATGGCAAACCACCCCATAAAAGTCTGCCGTTAAAATGTTGTGATGCGACATTACCCCAGAGTCAGAAACGACTGGTGCTTGCACAGGGGACTACATTTTTTAAAAATGTTCCTCTTATTCTTTATACAGTGATTTTCTAGTTTAATATTTATAATTTTACATGTTTGAATATTTATATCTGTAGTAGTAGACTTATTTGTGTACACAGTTGTTGTTTTGCTAACTTTGTACTGTGGTTCTGCTTTTGTTCCTTGCTATTATCATCCGGCATTTGAAAGCACTCCACTACTGTGTGTATAAGGACAGATGGACTCACATTCTAGCTGTTATCTAAAAAAGTGAGCAGTGACTCATGAAAACTCATGCCCTGCCACAAATTTTGTTTAAGGTGCTACAGAACTCTTGCTCTTTTCTACTGTCCTGGAATGTCATCTGCATATAGCGTTCCCTCAGAATGTCTGATGGGAGCGCATTCATCCTGACTAGAAAAAAGGCTTGACTATCGGCGGGAATAGTTAGAAATTTCAAATAGGCTGGCAGGGAAGATGAGGGGTCAGATGGAATGCACCTTAGAATCCAACAGGATCCTTGAAGACTGTCCCCCCCCCACTTCACTCCTTAAAGTCTAAAGCAGATGTCTCCAATCTTGTTTGAGTCTGTGAACATGCTTGGAATTTTGAGAATAAACCGTGGGTACCACCTACAGATGCCAGTTTCACCCCTTTAGTGGGAAACATACAAACACACACCCACCAGCTTCCCTCATCTCTACCTTCCATCATTAGGTGTGGGAGCAGGGGGAAGAACAGGAGGAAAAGCAGAGTTGCACCCCTAGTACAATGTCACTTCCAGCAGGTACCTGGAAGTACTAAAGTGACGCTGAAGGAGCCAGCCAAAATGCTATGGTTGTGGCAAATCCCAGTGCATGACGTCAGTATGACATCAGTATGATGTCATGTTCAGGTATCTACTAGAAGTGACATCACCTCATGGACACAGGATTCTCTCCCCCTACCCGCCATCCCACCAATGGCTGGCAACTCTAACACCACCACAAAAATGGCTGTCATGGGAGGAGGGGCGACAAGGAATCACAGAATGCTGGCAGGTTCCAAAGTAATCATCTTCCTGTTTCCCAGTGGCTGTTGCTGAGCGTAGACACAAAGATGACATCTGCCGGACTGCTTAGAAACAACTCCTTCTGCAAATCAGGACAGGATCTTTGAGTTGGTGCCAGAGGAAGTGGGCATTAGGAAACACAACAGCGGGCAGCACATTATACAAGGGTCACTGGCAATACTCCCTCTAAGCTGTGGAATTTTTTGAACCAAAATTCTACTTTGGGAGCTGCTGCATAAATTAGTTTGCTCTGGAGCCATTTGCCCTGAGCGAAGACAAAAATGTGTGAGCTGGAGGCAAATAAACAGTAAGCTAGCTCACACTAACTCAGCTTAGAGGGAACATTGGTCACTGGTAGAAATGCTTCAGAATATACTAAGAAAATGATCATGAGCAGGGGTGGAATCCTAGCAGGAGCTCCTTTGCATATTAGGCCACACCCCCTGATGTAGCCAATCCTCCAAGAGCTCACAAGGCTCTTTTTTGTAAGCTCTTGGAGGATTGGCTACATCGGGGAGGGGGGTGGCCTAATATGCAAAGGAGCTCCTGCTCGAATCCCACCCCTGATCATGAGGCATCATTGTTCTAGCGGCCAAAGACTGACAGGTAAAGGGTGAAGTTATTTAACTGTTTGCCTATCAGTTGGTTGTAATTTTGCAGTCAGGAACCTTTGATAGGCAGATGGTCTGACTCAGTATAAGTCAGCTGCTTGCATTTATATTTACGCAGAAGCATGTCCTACTGGGGGAAGGAAGGCAGTATAGTATAGCCCAGTCTCATCAGATCTCAAAAGCCAAGGAGGGTCAGTGCTTGGAAGGGTGACCTTCCAAGGGAGACCTTGCAGAGGAAGGCAATGGCAAACCAGCTCTGCTTCTCACTTGCCTTGAAAGCCCTGCGCTCAGGACTGGCTCTAGACCCTTTGGCTCCCTAGGCAAGGCTAGCTACTTGCACCCCCTGCCCCTTCTCTGAGGTTGCTGAGGCCAGATGTCTCCATTCTATCCTATAGGCCCATAGGATAGAATGGGAAGATCTAGCTGCTGCTGTGGTGTGACCTCAGAGAAGGGCTTCCCTTCTGTAGTGATGCGCTGCAGCGGCACCCGATCCCTCCATTTTATTCTATGGGCCTATGGGACTCTATTCTATCATAGGAGCTCATAGAATAGAGGACTCCCCCCAGGGTTCAAAAGCAGGGAGAAAGCCCCTGCCGCTTCTTGGCAGACTCCCAAGAGTCATGGGGGGACTTGGAGAGGCAGTTACCTCTCTGAGTCATGTGGGGGGTGCCGAATTTGGAGCCCCCAGAAGGCCTGTGCCCTAGGCAAATGCCTAGTTTGCCTAGTGGCAGCGCCAGCTCTGCCCGTGCTAGGGTTACCATACATCGGCTTTGACTTGATGACTCTTTACACATGCATATGTCCTGCTGGGCATTTCTCTTAGGCAGGGGTGGAATTCTAGCAGGAGTTCCTTTGCCTATTAGGCCACACCCCCTGATGCAGCCAATCCTCCAAGAGCTTACAAAAAAAGAGCCCTGTAAGCTCTTGGAGGATTGGCTACATCAAGGGGGTGTGGCCTAATAGGCAAAGGAGCTCCTGCTAGAATTCCATCCCTGCTCTTAGGTAAGTATCTATCGGATAGGATCCATGAGAGCTCCAATTAAATAATTGTTGTTAGTCTTTAAGAAGCCACTGGACTTTGGTTTTGTGCAGTGGTCAAGAGCGGTGGACTGGAGAACTGGGGTTGATTCCCCACTCCTCCACATGCAGCCAGCAGGGTCGGTCACAGTTCTCTCAGAGCTCTCTCAGCAGCCCTACCTACCCCAGAGGGTGTCTGTTGTGAGGAAAGGAAGGGCGGGAGATTGTAAGCTGCTCTGAGACTCTGAGTGAAAGGTGGGGTATAAACCCAATCCCCTCCGCCTCTTCCTCCACCACCACCACAGACTAATATGGCTACTGCTTTGCAGGCACCTATCCAGTTTGATTGAACCCAGATTTTTAATTTTATTTTATTACATTTGTATTCTGCCCTCCCCTGACGGGCTGAGGGTGGCGAACATCAATTAAAACAACATAAAATTACATTATTACAATAAAATCACAATAAGTTATTAAAACATCTCAAACGTATACAATTTTAATCCCTAGATAGCATCGTTATTACTTCTCGATTAGCGCTGTTTACTGTGATGTTATTGGATGTTATTGAGCGCCTTGCATTTCTGTTTGGGTCGGATTAAGATATTCATGCTGTGGGGGTGGTGAAATACTAGACATCTCCATTAGATGTTAAAAGCCTGTTTAAACAGTTCTGTCTTGCAGGCCCTGCAGAATTGTGGCAAGTCCCGCAGGCCTTGATGTTTTCAGGGAGAGCATTCCAGAGGGTAGGGGCCGCCACCAAAAAGGCTCTTGCCTTGGTGGTGGACAGCCAAGCATCCTTTGGCCTGGAGATCGTTAAGAGGTTTTGTGAGCTTGATCGTAGTGCTCTCTGAGGCTTGTGTGGGGAATGGTCCTGGAGGATAAGAATGTGATAAGGACTGACAGTTCCATTTAGCTAACAGCAATTGATACACCTATCCTTCGCTAATTTCTCTGATTCCAAAAGAGCCACAGGAATTGCCTCAGGGTTTTGGTCCATCTAACTCATTATGGCCAACTTTTGACTGATAGCAGCTCTCCAGGGACTCAGGCAAAGAAAGGTCTTTCCCAGCCTCTGGTCCCTCAAAGCCATTAAGTAGTGACAGCATCAAGGTTCAAACCTGCAACGTTAGCATGCAAAGTATGCACTCTGGCACTCAGGCAAGCCTCTTCTTGATTGAAGAGAGTTGCATTTCTAGTCCATCATTCCTATTCCCCCCCCCCCCCATTCTCCTGCAATTTTTAGAAAGTACTTTTCTTCTGAAATATCATTTAATTGGCACTGTTCTGAACGTATCATCTCTGTCCATCACAAAGTGGTTCAGGGTCACAGATCATACAATTGATAGTGCCGCTCTAGAAGGAGTCGTCAGAGAGTTTTCATGGAGACTGCAGGTAGCGATTGCAAGATTAGGGCCATAATTAGTTTCTCCCAGCCTGCAAAACTCTGCCTACCAATCACCTTGACTCGAGCAGCCAGGAGAAGAAAGGAGGGAAGTATTGTGATCTTACCCCAAGCAGGCTTCCTAACTGTCAGTAAGAAAACCCCCAAGATCCTTGCCAAAGATAAATCCTCCTCCTCCTCTGAACTGTAATTGGGAGAGGCTGTGGCTCAGTGGTAGAGCATCTGTTTGGAATACAGATAGTTTCTGGTTCAATCTCTGGCACTCTCAGTAAGCAACAGGTGGTGGTGGAGATGGTGGAAACCAGGGCTCTTTTTGTAGCAGGAAACCCTTTGCATATTAGGCCACACCTCCATAATGTAGCCAGTCCTCCTGGAGTTTGCAATAGGTCTTGTACTAAGAGCTCTTGTACTAAGATTGGCTACATCAGGGGTGTGTGGCCTAATATGCAAAGGAGTTCCTGCTACAAAAAAGCCCTGAAAGCACCAATTCCTCCCCAAGCCACACTGTTTTTAAAGACCACTTCCACATGTTGCAAAAGAGGTTAGATGTGTTTATGTAACAAAAAAGAGCAGCTGATTCATGCCAATT
Source organism: Heteronotia binoei (assembly GCF_032191835.1). Classification (NCBI taxonomy): domain Eukaryota; kingdom Metazoa; phylum Chordata; class Lepidosauria; order Squamata; family Gekkonidae; genus Heteronotia; species Heteronotia binoei. The sequence continues at coordinate 176,669,048 of NC_083225.1, forward strand.
TGAAAATGCGATGGAGAGGGAAAGCTTGCAGGAATTTAAGGCACCGGCATCCAAAATGCCTTAACTATATGCTGTTCACCAATTTTGGAGGCCCTGATCTCAGAAAAACATCTTTCCCTGGGAACAAAGCAACATACTCTTTAGATTCCAGGATGAGAGTAAATGAATTTTGCTTTATGGACAGGGTGAAGAAGAAGACAACTTTGGATTTATATTCCTTCCCCCACTCTGAATCTTCAGAGTCTCAGAGCGGCTCACAATCTCCTTTATCTTCCTCCCCCACATAAGACACCCTGTGAGGTAGGTGGGGCTGAGAGAGCTCTTACAGCGCTGCCCTTTCTAGGACAGCTCTGTGAGAGCTATGGCTAACCCAAGGCCATTCCAGCAGGTGCAAGTGGAGGAGAGGGGAATCAAACCCGGTTCTTCCAGATAAGAGTCCACACACTTGGCTTCCGGGTTATGTCATCTTGACTTCGGGGGTGTCTGCAGATTGTCCTCCTGCAGCTCCTTTGAATCAGGCAGTTGGAGGGTCATAGGAAGACCCTGGAGGGGTTTTTCTTCGGCATGGGACTTGTGCGGAAAGTTAGAGGTTCAGCGGCAGCTGCTCCTCTTCTTCTTGCGTGTCCCGAGGCTTTGCTGCCATGATAGCTGGTGCAGCAGAAAAAGATAAACGCCCGACTGCTTTCTTTCGCTCCTTTCAGTAAGCTTTTGATGTATCGCTTTTCTACTTCTAGCGTGGTAATTCTACTTGGCAAGTAAGTGAGCTTTCAATATCATTGGCTAATGGGTCGTTTTACATAACAACGAGCGGGCAGCTCAAAGGAAGGGATAGACGCTGACTATAAGCCTACTTCTCCTGCAAATGAGGCCTCAAAAAGTCAAAGAGCAATCTTAAGTATCAGTAATAACTTGAATTGGATTGAATACAAATACTAAATTGACCCGGATTATAATTGGATATATGTTAAAGAGACTATTATTTGGCTGCAATATGATCTGAACATAAATGACATATATTCTAGAGAGATGGGTCCCTGTCGTCTCACTGCAATTGAAATGATAATATTTGAAATCTCAGCTGGAGCTGATTTGGAATGACAATCTAACAGGATCTTCAAACTACTTTTCAACTTGGATTAAGAGTAGGGTGGCCAGATCGTCCCGGTTGCCCGGGAAAGTCCCGATTCTGGCCCCCAATTCCCGGCTCCCGAGCTGGCTATACCGGGACCATTAAAAGTCCTCCCTTGGCCTCCCCTTCCCTCCCCGACTCACAGGGAGGCCGCCCGGGCCGCAGTGCGGCGCGGCGGCGGCCTCCCTTGGGCTCCCCTCCCCTTCCCTCCCCGACTCACCGGGAGGCCGCCCGGGCCGCAGCGCGACCCGGCGGCGGCCTCCCTTGGCCTCCCCTTCCCTCCCCGACTCACCGGGAGGCCGCCCGGGCCGCAGCGCGGCCCGGCGGCGGCCTCCCTTGGCCTCCCCTTCCCTCCCCGACTCACAGGGAGGCCGCCCGGGCCGCAGCGCGGCCCGGCGGCGGCCTCCCTTGGCCTCCCCTTCCCTCCCCTTCCCTCCCCGACTCACAGGGAGGCCGCCCGGGCCATCGTTGTGGGACCCAGGGGGCCGGCACAGCGGCCTGCCGAAGCAGCCTGTCACTAATAACACAGCTCGAGATGTGGAAGTGACTGACAGGCTGCTTCAGCGGGCCGCTGCGCCGGCCCCCTGGGTCCCACAATGATGGGACCAATGCCACAGGGAGGGGCTCGAAACACTCTATAACCCCTCAAAAGAACAGCAGTCTAGCTTGCTTCCCCCGAGCCCTGCCGCCATAAGCCTCAAGGGGGCTCATTTTGCGGCATCTCCCGGCAGGAGGGTGGCACCCGCACGGGACACATATCAAATGAAAGAGGGTGCGCAGGGCTATCAGAAACAGCCGGCAGAGGGAGTCGGGAGCCCACCCCACTGGGGGATCCACACCCCGAAAGTGATGAAGGTGGCGCAGATAGAACCAACAGAGCCAACAGGACAAAATAAATAGGCTGCATTATGCAGCACAGTTGAGAAAGTGCCTTATCCCATATACTGATGAAGTATATACAGGATTTGAGAACAAAATTGTTTCCGGCGGTGATGTTTGGGGGATTTTTGGGGACGTCACAGGAAGTGCTGTGAAGTCACTTCCTGTTTCCGGCAGTGGCATTTGGGGGAAATGATGTCATTTGGGGGAAATGATGTCACAGGAAGTGATGTCACTTCCTGCTTCCGGCAGGTGGCGCGGGGGAAATGATGTCACAGGAAGTGATGTCACTTCCCGTTTCCGGCAGGTGGTGCGGGGGAAATGATGTCACAGGAAGTGCTGTCACTTCCTGTTTTCGGTGGTGGCATGACATCACCGGAAGTGACGTCACCGGAAGTGACGTCACTTCCTGTTTCCGGCGGCACGGGCGCGCTTCGCGCGCGCGCACCCCTACCTTCCCCCCCCCCCCCCAGGTGTCCCTGGCTGGCCTTCAGACATTATGGCCACCCTAAGAGACTGAGTTTGCTGACAGAGAAAAATGGCACTGCCAAGCGAAATGTCCTATAAAAAAGATATATTACAGAATATTACTTCTCTGAAATAGGATCTTGGCTCATTAATGCAGCTGATTAGAAAGCAAATGGGAGCTTTTATGCTGAAAGCTAGCGAACTTTCAAATCTACATGAACTGGGTGCTAAAGAGATTCTGGTGACGTCTGCGGAATTAGAATGGGAAAGTTATCCGCTCCGAAATGAACAAAAGAAAACTAAAATGGATCCTCAGTTACAAAACAAAACCAGAAATCAAGATTGAGTGAAGTCATGCTGAGAGGAATTCTTCTTCCCATTATCGAGAGGGCTGGCCACATTGAGAAGAGAGAAGGTGCATTCCGGCCAGCAAATTAAGATGTGGAAATCTTTCAGGAAAGAAGGGCTCTTGAACTTTTTCCCTCTTTATGGATAGTTGGATATGGATACTAAAACCCAATTTCAGGATGGATGAAACCCTCCTGGCTAGGAGAAACAGGTCTCTCTCAGTGCGTTCACACTACACTAAATAATGTGTTTTACATCCAGATTTTTTTTATTGTGTAAGAATAGCAAAAATCCGGATGTAAAACACATAATTAAGTGTAGTGTGAACTCAGCCTCGACCAGCCTATCTTTCCAAATTCCAGTGTTCCCTCCGCGGGAGGGAAATGCCAGGATAACACCAATGACTTATGCCATTTACTTAGTCTCACAGTTTTGCTTCTTTTCTTAGTTCTGTAACACCCTGTCGTGTTTTGATCTAGTTTCCACTGCTCTTGCACTCTGGCAAATTTAGATTGCATTTTGATAAATAAAGATTTTTTTTTCCCTTTGGAAGATTTCAGACTGTGTTCAAAGATCTCAACCAGGGCTCTTGTCTGCTTGTCTATGCATAGACCAGAAGCAGCGCATGCAGACACAAACACACACACACTCAGCCTCTATCTGCTCCACAGAGAGAAAGGACAGAGACTGAATGTTGTCATGCTACCCTGTATGGCAGAAAGGGAAAGGGAACATGGGGGTGAGCCCTCTCTCACACACACAATCTTCCCCACTGCTTTCTGGGTACTCTTGGGGAGAGAAGAGTGAAGCTGAGAGAGTGGAGGAACTTTTTGCCTATGCCCTAAGGCAGGGGGTATCAAACATGGGGCCTGGAGGCTGCATCAAGCCCCTGGAGGGCTCCTATCAGGCCCCTGAGCAACTGGCTGTCATCTGTTTCCTTCTCTCTCTCTTGCTTCCTTTTGCATCCCAGCTTGCTTTCCAGGCTTGCTCAATCACACAGGAGCTACAGAGCGAAGCCTGTTTTCTGCATTGGCTGAGGCTCCTCCCTTGGGGAGGAAGAGGGGAACGAATTGCTTGCTTTGCCAAGGCTCTCTCAATCGCACAGCAGAGCTACTGAATCAAGCCTTCCTTCCTATTGGCTGAGGCTCCTCCCCCTGCTGGTCCACTGAGGAAGGAAGGAAAGAGCCAGAGCTTCCTTTGCCCAGTTCCCTGGATCCCATGGGAGAAATACAAAGAAAGCACTTTTAAGACCAACAAGTGCAACTGTTTTAAGCATGTTTATTAAAAAAAAACACCCCTCTTTAGTTGTAGTTTGTGTCCTTTATAAAGTTTACATCACTGCTACCTGGCATTACATTTTATGACACACATGGCCCGGCTCAATAAGGTCTCATTTATGCAGGCCTCATTTTTGGGCAGGAGCTCACAGACATGGAGCTCCAGAACCTCTAAATTTTATTGTGCTCTTTCTTTTATAACCCGCACCCCCCAATACTTGCTTCTGGGCTCCATTGTTCAAACTTCCTGTGAGAATTTTGCTGAACTCTTAATTTGACAAACTTTTGCTGAATCTTAATTTGACAAACTTTCTGATTCCCCCCCCCCCCACCACACAAAATGGGAAAAATAACCAAACAGATAAAGCAGACAGATGGAAATCTTCATCATGCCACTCTGGCCACATAGGAGAAAGTAATTTAAAAAATATGATGGGAGGAAGGTTTTATTATAGTTTAGTTTAGTTTATTTGATGTATATCCCGCCCTCCCCACGGAAGCTCAACTATAGACAATTATAATTCATGAAGCATTTTAAGGTAGATGCTGAGCTGATATAATTCAGTACACCTTCTGGTGATGTCAGAGGTGTGTGGCATATGCAAATGAGTTATGCAAATGAGTTGTGCTAATGAGCTCCGGCACCTCTTTTTTCTACAAAATGACCCCTGCATTAATGTCAGATCCATCCCTCGTAATAAATGAGTTTGACACCCCTGCCTGAAGGAGACCTGCAACTGCAATGCATGTCAAACATGAAATCACGAAGAGGAGATGCCTACAGGATAAGATGCAAGGTCCTTTGCATGCATCCTTCTCTGACCAACAGGCAACCCCCCCCTTTCCTGTCTTAATTGAATTGCTTCATCCAACTGCATCCCACCACTCCTTCATTACTACTTTCTGAAACAAAACTCCTAAATTACTAAGTGACTGATGACTAAACAAGCCGCTGAGCAATTTATTTCCTAAATCAAAACCGTACTTTGATTAATATTGATTATAATTGCTTCGCCTCCCAACTCATACAGCCTCCCCATGGAGAATCTTTTTTTTCCCCTGTACGTTTTCTTCATTCTCTTTTGTCTTTCTTTCTTTGTTCTTTCCCTGAGATTGACAGTTTCACAAAATCTGAAACTGTCAAACAAGGACTGGAGAGAAAGCAGACGATTCAGGCCTCCTTCAACGAAGATGTGCCAAATAACCACAGGTGGCCTATTAAGTTCTCTTTTGATGAGATCTAGCCAATCACAATGCCTTTAGGGCAGCCGTAAGAAAATACATCCATATTTGCCCCGAAGGCAGTGTGGGATGTTTTCTCCAGGTCTGGTCTACTAGTTGTTAACAGCTCCTTGGCCAAGATTTCAGTCCATGCCCAATGATGCGTGTAACTGAAGTTCTGCACAGTTATCACCAATAATCGGTCCTGCATCATTTGAGAAAGGGTGGTTTAATAAGTGATTAAACAGGTACAGCATACATGATACTTCTTGCTGAAACTGAGGCTTCATGCCTCAGTTCCTTTAGTTATATGGTTGGGTCTGTCCGTTATACATTCAAAATGCTAAGTGCCAAAATCTACCAATTGCTTCCCCTTCCATCCCTCCACCAACATTCCAAGCCCCCTTTGCATGAGAGAAACGAAAGCATACATTCCTTGGGAGTCAGATAACATGAGCTGGCCTTGGTGTCATGACGTTCATCACTCTTCCCAAGGCAGAAATGGTTACATAGTAAGGTATAGACCAGGGTGGCCAAACTAGCTCAACATAAGAACCACCTAGAATACACGTCTGATGTTTGAGTCACAAGACATGAACATCAGATCTTTGAGAGCCGAGGGAGGGAGGGAGGAAGGCAAATAGATGGTGGGAGGCAGGAGGGAGAGGTTGAAAGAAAGTAACTTTAACTTTAAATACCTTCTCCAAGATGTCTGACAAAGTGGTGGGGGCTTAGAGAACCACACAATATGTGTGAAAGAGCCATATGTGGCTCCCAAGCCTCAGTTTGGCCACCCCTGGCATAGATGAAGCAGGCAGAGTAGGCTGATAAGAGCTAAGCAGGACCCTGAGAAGTTACATAAAGTCATTGATACTGCTGTAAGTTGAACAACATATGAAGCTGCCTTATACTGAATCAGACACTTGGTCCATCAAAGTCAGTATTGTCTTCTCAGACCGGCAGCGGCTCTCCAGGGTCTCAAGCTGAGGTTTTTCACACCTATTTGCCTGGACCCCTTTTTAGTTGGAGATGCCAGGGATTGAACCTGGGACCTTCTGCTTCCCAAGCAGATGCTCTACCACTGAGCCACCGTCCCTCCCCAATTGTGATATAGTTTATCCGTTTTGGTTTCTTTATTTTTTGGAGGCTATTAATCGCAGCTGCGTTTGCTTTGTTCCCCTGTAAGTTCAATTATGGCAAAAGGCACTCCTGACAGTAACTTGATTATAAGGTCTTTCCAGTGGTAGTGGATAATAGCATGCTAGTGCAATGAAGTACAGGCACTTCATGAGCTCACTAATTTTAAAGCATCTGGAAGCATAGGAAAGCACAGGACAGGGAAGGAAGCATAGGAAAGGGACATCATAAATTGAATGTTTGGCTTAGTCCCATCTAATGGGTACCCCTTCAACTAAGCAACATCTTAACAAAAATTGTACTTTGTGAACTTCTGGCATTAAAGTTGTGAGCTCCTGCATAAATTATTGTTCTCTGGGGTCATCCTTCCTGAGCTAAGACAAAAATGTGTGAGCCGGAGGCTAAAAATCTGTGAGCTAGCTTACGCTACCTCAGCTTAAATGGAACACTGCTTATCAGTATGCTAAAATCAAAGAAGAATTCTTTCCTAAAACCTGAAAACTATTCCTAAAGTTGCTAACCCAATAGAGAAGGTTGGTGCGCCTTCAACCCTTAAGAGATTCGTTTATTTAGTACCAGCTCAGCAGCCTGAATAGCCCAGTTTAGTCCGGGCTTATTGGAGCCTGGGTGCTAAGCAAGGTCACCCATGATCAGTACTTGGATGGGAGACCACCAAAGTAGATCAGGGTTGCTATGTGGAGGAAGGCAATGGCCTCTGAGTGGGGTTGTCGTGTTGCGATTGCATGCCATGTTCTTCTTATTTAGTACATATTTAATTCAGTTATTCATCCAAGGGGGCTGTACATTGTTCTCCCCTTCTGCATTTTATCCTCACAACCATCCTGTGAGGTAGGCGGGGCTTTTTTGTAGCAGGAACTCCTTTGCATATTAGGCCACACACCCCTGATGTAGCCAATCCTCCTGGAGCTTACAGGGCTCTTTGTGCAGGGCCTACTATAAGCTCAAGGAGGACTGGCTACATCAGGGGGGGGGGTGGTCTAATATGCAAAGGAGTTCCTGCTACAAAAAAGTCCAGGAAGTAGGTTAGACTGAGAGAGAATGCCTGTCCCCAGATTCTATGGCAGCATGGGGATTGGAACCTAGATATTAGTCCCTCCATCCAGCACACCACACTTCCATGATATGATCAGGGGCTGAATTTCTTTTTCTCTTTTTCTTTTTGGTATTTTTATATCTCTCTGTGTGTATCTGCACCTGGAGTCATGTGACTTCTGGTGACTGACCCCTATTGGGCTGCTGGAGAATATTTAGGGAGGTGGCTGAATAAGAAGATGAAGAAGATGAAGATATTGGATTTATATCCCGCCCTCCACTCCAAAGAGTCTCAGAGCGGCTCACAATCTCCTTTACCTTCCTCCCCCACAACAGACACCCTGTGAGGTGGGTGGGGCTGGAGAGGGCTCTCCCAGCAGCTGCCCTTTCAAGGACAACCTCTGCCAGAGCTCTGGCTGACTCAAGGCCATTTCAGCAGGTGCAAGTGGAGGAGTGGGGAATCAAACCCGGTTCTCCCAGATAAGAGTCCGCACACTTAACCACTACACCAAACTGGCTCTCCACACCTGTCCTCCTGAGTTGGTATTTCAAGGAAGTCTCCCATCCAAGTACTTCCCAGCGTTGACCCTGTTTAGCTTCCAAGATCTAACAGGATCTGGCTTGCCTGGGCTTTCCAGGTCAGGACTGGGGCTGGATTTCTTTAACACCACTTAATGGTTCCTTAATCTAAAGTCAAAGAAACAAAATTTTTCTTCCACCCCCAAGTTTTGATTATGTATGGGATAGAGAAGGTAGAAAAAGAAGTACTTTTCCCCCTTTTTCACAATAAGAGAACTCGTGCGCATTCAATGAAATTGCTGAGAGGTTGGGTTAGAACGGATAAAAGGAAGTACTTCTTCACCCAAAGGAAATTCACTGCCACAGGAGGTGGCGGCGGCTACAAGCATAGACAGCTTCAAGAGGGGACTGGATAAGCATATGGAGCAGAGGTCCATCAGCGGCTATTAGTCACAGCCTATTGTTGGAACTCTCTGTCTGCGGCAGTGATGCTCTGTATTCCTGGTGCTTGGGGGGCGGGCGGGTGCAACACTGGGAGGGTTTCTAGTGTCCTGGCCCCACTGGTAGACCTCCTGATGGCACTTGGATTTTTTGGCCACTGAGTGACCCAGAGTGTTGGACTGGATGGGCCATTGGCCTGATCCAACATGGCTTCTCTTATGTTCTTATGTTGATCTTACAATGCATGGGAAAAAATTTTTTTGGGGGGGCACTGTTTTTTCCTTCTCACTACTTGCCTTAGGAGTCTTGCACATTATTCAGTTTCTCACTTTAAAAAACCTAAAAATTTGTACACACTCTGAGACTTTCAAGAGCAGAAGCAGCGTGTTATTCTCATTAGAACGCTGGACAAGGACCAATGGACCCCTCTTCTGGCATGGAATCTTGCTGAATGACCTCAGGCCAGTCACGCCCTCTAAGCCTAACTTACCTCACAGCATAAAATAGAGAAGAGGAGCATGATGTTGTAAGCCATTTACAATACAATCCTAAAGAGACTTACGGTACTCCAGCCTAAGCCCATTAAAACGAATAGGCTTAGACTGGTGTAACTCTCTTTAGGATTGCACTGTTAAATTCCCACTGGGGAGAAAAGTTTGTTATAAATGTAAAAAACCCCGTTCTTAAGACTTCATTCTTTCCTTGGTTACAGTGCTGGATTAAACCCTGTGGAGGCCCCTAGGCAGTCAAAATCACAGGGGGTCATCTCACAAATTATCTCAGAGTCGGAGCACCCACCCCACCACCTGTGACCCCCGCTGCAGCCAGCAGGCACCTTCTCAAAAGCCCCTTTGACAAAGCTGCAGGGGAGAGGCAGAGAGGCAAACTTGGCGACAACGCCAGCAGCAGCCTCACAAGGCAAGTTGGGCAAAGAGCGGCTCAGTTGCTGACTGTGCATGCAGGTTGGAAGGGCTGCAAGCAGGGGGGGAAACGGGTGGGGGGGAGCCAGCCTGGGGCCTCTAAAGGCATGGGGGTCCATAGGCCAGTGTCTACTTGGCCTAATTGTTAATCCGGCCCTGCTTGGTAATACTTGGGAGCAGTGTTCCCTCTAAGCTCAGTTAGCGTGAGCTAGCTCACAGATTTTTAACCTTCAACTCACACATTTTGGTATTTGCTCAGGAAAAATGGCCTCAGAGCACAATAATTGATGCAGCAGCTCGCAACTTTAATGCCAATAGCTCACAATTTTAATACCAGTAGTTCACAAAGTAAAATTTTTGCTCACAAGACTCTGCAGCTTAGAGGGAACATTGCTTGAGAGATGACATCCAGTGTCTGAGTAGGGAGGGGGGGAGATGAAATCCAGGGCTCAAGGCTATCTAGGTAGAGCTCCCAACCAATGCAGACATTTTTCTCTCTGATTTTTAGGATTCTGTGTAATGATTCATTGGGGAGAGAAATACACATTTCTTCTGCTCTGGAGCGCTCACCTGATCATACTCTCTTCATTGACTTGGCAAGTGAGGCTGCAGCCAAGAACTTGTGGGACCAGAAACCAAAATGAACTCCTGATTACACTTTTTTTTTTTAATGCACTGTTCATTCCACCCCCAAACTGTGATCTACACAAAGCCTCATCCCCACAGATGCAAATTTTGAACCTCCTCTGTGCTAAAGCACTCTTGTTTAGCATAAAGTTAGCATTTATCAAGAAAAATTGATGCACTATAATGGCAAAACAAGCATGTTGCTGTTTAGTGCCTGGAGTTCTTCTTCTTTTAAAATAGAGTCAACGTAATTCACTACTCTAAATCCAGCAACTGGAGGAAATCCCCACCTGCAATCCTTGGTCACTGAGGATTCAAGACCAGATAAAACCGGCCGGCTGGAGCTGTCCACCTCTCAGGTGCTGAAACGCACACATTCCTTCTGACAGCTTGCAGTTAAGAAGATCCCCTCTGCGGAGGCTGAACTTTGCATGCAGCTACTAAAAATGCTGGCAGTTTCAGCAAAGAGTGAAAAAAAAAAACCCCACAGAGGACTCTCTTACTTAATCCAACTACAAACAAGCTACCAACATTTTGGAAAGACACAACTGTTAGTAAAGTTTCAGGTCATTCAGTTGCTAACCTAAGAGTAGCAGCTATCTTACAAAAGAATTTCCAAGGGAGATTAGAAAGAGAAACTACTGAATTGCAACTAATAATGTAGCTCAAGACAATGCATCCACCTGGACTGAATCGAGGCCTAGGTTTCCTGTCTCATCACCTATGCTGATTTCTCCGCATTGACTAACACTCTGCATATCGCACCTAATCCTATCACACCTGCTATTGTTATTCACCTGCTATTATCGTTCAGCATTTGAAATCACCTCAGCTTCCAATATAAAGGACAAAAAGACTCATATTCTAGCTGTATCTAGAGTGAGCAGGAAGTTATACCCTGCCACAGATTTTGTTAGTCTTTAAGGTGTTGCTGGACTCTTACTCTTTTCTACAATCAGTGCAGTTATTATGGATAGCAAGAGAAATCTGAAAGCCTCTGGTCTGCTTGGAATCCAGGATACAATGGAACTCCTGCAACTTTGGCAAAAGAAATTTAATCATAGTTTAGGATCTGTGTTGGGCATGGTGAAACAGGTATATCAGATGGTTCAGCTAGTCCAATATCCTCTTTCACTCAACATCTTCTTTCACTCCCGAGAGCCAGTTTGGTATAGTGGTGAAGTGTGTGGACTGATCTGGGAGAACTGGGTTTGAATCCTCACTCCTCCACACGCAGCCATCTGGGTGACCTTGGCTCAGTCATAACTCTCTCAAAGCTGTTCTCTCAAAAGCAGTTTCTTGAAATAGCTCTCTTACCCCCACCTACCTCACTGAGTGTTTGTGTGGGGAGGGGAAAGGGAAGGGGAGGGAAGAGAAGAGAGAATTGAAAGCTGCTCTGAGACTCTGAGTGAAGGGTGGGGTATAAATCCTCCTCCTCCTCCCACTAACCTTGTTCTCACGGAGGACCAACAAACAGGGTACAGAGGCTAAGGCCTTCCTCTGATATTGTTTCCAGCATTGGTATTTAGAACGCTGCAGTTTCTGACTACACAGCTTCTCTTTAGTCACCATGGCCAGTAGCTACTGATCGACCTCTGCTCCATGAATCTCTCTAATCCCCCTTTAAAAGCAACTGTGTTCATGGCCATCACTTTGCCCACTGGCAAAAGACTACACAATTCAATTACTCACAGACTGCAGGACTCTCTGAATCTATTGCTCAGTCCTGACTCTATTGACTATCAATTCTACTGGGTTGCTGTCACAAGGTGAGTTAACATTTTCAGTAAACTGCTTACTACATTCCCAAGATCTCAACCCCCTCCTACCACTATCAGTTCAGAACCTATCTGCATATATTTAAAGTCAGGGATGTTTGCTCCAGGGTGCCTGATCACTTTGCACTTCTGATGCAGCCAAATAAACACAAAGTTGTTTAACTGGTGTATGAAACACAAGCTTAAGTCTCTCCCCTTGACTTCGATGAGGGGCCATGGTTCAGTGATATTGCATCTATTTTGTATGCAGAAAGTCTCAAGTTCAATTCCCAGCATCTTCAGGAAAAAGGATCAGGTAGCAGGCAACGTTCCCTCTAAGCTGCAGAGTCTTGTGAGCAAAAATTCTACTTTGTGAGCTACTGGCAGGGCTTTTTTTGTAGCAGGAACTCCTTTGCATATTAGGCCACACACCCCTAATGTAGCCAATCCTCCTGGAGCTTACAGTAGGCCCTGTACTAAGCTCTTGGAAGATTGGCTACATCAGGAAGGTGTGGCCTAATATGCAAAGGAGTTCTTGCTACAAAAAAAAGCCCTGGCTACTGGCATGAAAGTTGTGAGCTACTGCATAAATTAGTGTGAGCTGGAGGCTAAAAATCTATGAGCTAGCTCACACTAACTCAGTTTAGAGGGAATACTGGTAGCAGGTGATATGAAAGACCTCCACCTGAAACAATGGACAGCTGCTGCCAGTCAGGGTAGATAATACAAACCTTGATAACCTAATAGCCTGACTTAGTACAAGGCAGCGTCATGTGTTCAAACCATCATGGCTTCAGCTGGATTGCACTCTATTGTCATTCTGCTCAAGATTTCCATACCCCGATCACAGAGAGAAAGAACTCGCAATACCTAAGAGGAAGTATTTTATGAACTTTTGAGGCAATCTTAGATATAAGCAAAAGTGAGCTGCAGTCCTGAGGTACTGGGCTGGAAGGGAAGTAAGAGCCGTGGAAACCTGTGCGACATGGTAGTGGTGATGGAAAGTCCTACCCAGTCCCAGCTGACTCAGGGCAACCTCGTAGGGCTTTTAAGGCAAGAGACATTCAAAGGTGGTTCGCCATTGCCTGGCTCTTCTGTGTAGCAACCAGGGGTGGAATTCTAGCAGGAGCTCCTTTGGATTTTAGGCCACACACCCCTGATGCAGCCAATCCTGCAAGAGCTTACAAGGCTCTTTTTTGTAAGCTCTTGGAGGACTGGCTACATCAGGGGTGTGTGGCCTAATATGCAAAGGAGCTCCTGCTAGAATTCCATCCCAGTAGCAACACTGAACTTCCTTAGTGATCCAGGGCTGACCCTGCTTAGCTTCCAAGATCTGACTAGTTTGAGCCACCCTGTGGGACATGGTTCTTGATAAATGATTCTTAAAGTCATCTTAAGAAGCTGTAGACTGAGATGAGAACATTTTTGTAGGTCTAATTCAGGGCTGGCCAAACTTGCTTAATGTAGGAGCCACACAGAATAAACATCAGATGTTTAAGAGCCACAAGACGTGAACATCAGATGTTTGAGAGCTGTAAGGGAGGAAAATAGATGGGGGAGGGAGTAGGGAGGGAGAGGTGGGAAGAAAGCAACTTTAGCTTTAAATGCATTCTCCTAGCCACCAGCTGGCTTGGCTTGGAGAAGTGATTTTAAAGAGACAGATGCTTTCTCCAAGTCAACTGACAGGGTGGTGGGGGCTTCAAGAGCCACACAATATGTGTAGAAGAGCCATATGTGGCTCCCGAGCCACAGTTTGGCCATCCCTGGTCTAATTTATCTCTAAACAATAGGAAATATGTTTTATTAGTAACAGAGAGAGTGCATTTGTCATTAAAAGAACACCAGATTGCAAACTTACCTAGGAGTGTCCAATTTAACTCAGTGGGATTTATTTCTAAGTAAACAGCATTGCATCTCTGTTTCTGTGTAAATCTCTCCCACCTCGTTCTCATCTCCCACTCTCCAAAACAGTGAGCTGAGATCTAGATGGTGCCTTCAGGGAGACAATAACACACACCTGATTGCCTTTGCTAGAAAGATGGATCTGGACCAAGCAGCAGAGCAAGGGAGGTGGAACCATTTTCATAATGCATACTGTAAGAGTGAAAATCAACCGATGTGCTGGAATGCAACTAGATAATTTCTAAACCAATAGATTCCCGCATCTTGCAGTTAAAAGCATGAGAATTCGGTGCTTGCCAGCACAGAATCTGAGAATTCCATAGAATGACTTAATGTTAGGGTTAACAACACAAGCTGGTACCTAGTCCTGAAACAGTTGGAAGTTAAGGTGCAATGGAGGGTAGAGGGAAAGAGATGCAAAACCATTGTACATTTGGCAAAGAAGAAAATAACTGGACAGTTACTATAAGGCAGGGGTGGTCAACGGTAGCTCTCCAGATGTTTTTTGCCTACAACTCCCATCAGCCCCAGCCATTGGCCATGCTGGCTGTGGCTGATGGGAGTTGTAGGCAAAAAACATCTGGAGAGCTACCGTTGGCCACCCCTGCTATAAGGGATAGAATGAGGATTTCCATCATGTGTTAGGGGTACTTTCAAGGCTGAATGGAGATACTCAGCATATTTTGGAGGGATTTTTTTTTTTTTTTTAGGATTTTGGGGATGAGAGTCTTGGTAAAGCTTCCCAGGTCTCAGGTGTGGAACAAGTTCTCTATTCAGCCCTGGACAGGGAAAGTAATGTTTATTTATTTACTCTATTTGTGCTCTACCTTTTCCCCCAATGGAGATCCAGAGTGGCCTACAACATTCTCCTTTCCTCTGTTTTAGCGTCACAACAGCCCTGTTAAGTAGGTTAGGTTGGGTATGTGTGACTGGCCCGAGGTCACCTAGGAAGCTTCCAGGGCATGTAGGGATTTGAGCCTGGATCTTCCACATCCTAGTTCGACACTTTAATGACTACACAATACATATGAGTATGAACAGAGTGCGTTTCATCTGCACCAAAGATCTGAAATCTCAGACACCTTGAATCAGGATGAATGGCTTTGAGAGCATCTGAACATATGAAGTTGCCTTATACTGAATCAGACCCTTAGTCCATCAAAGTCAGTATTTATTCAGATTGGCAGAGGCTCTCCAGGGTCTCAAGCTGAGATTTTTCATGCCTTCTTGCCTGGACCTTTTTTAAGTTGGAGATGCCAGGGATTGAACCTGGGATCTTCTGCTTACCAAGCAGATGCTCTACCACTGAGCCACCGTCCCTCCCCTAAAGCAAAGTTTATGGTTTCCAAAAATGCTTGAATCTGAGAGACTCGCAGTTTAGCGATTATCCACCCAGTGGATGGCATATTTGGGCATTTGGTAATGGGATTGTTTTAAGTGGAGAAGTGAGACAACAGCTTTGGTGGTTAAGTAGCCCAGACAGTTTCCCCAAAGGATCCTTTTTGTGAGATCTTCCTGTCATAATACTCACCCGTTTCGACCTATGTGTGTTCAGACTGTAAAGAACTGTGGCAGTGACTGAGAATAAGAAATCCCATACTTGTGGGGCATGTGATCCCCCCCCCCCCTTTTTCCAAAGTTTTTTGAAAACCATAAAGAAAAAGGTATACAGAAGCTCAAAAAACAATAATCGTGGGGCACGTGATTGTGGATCTCTCAAGCTCAGTTTCCGAATCACAAGCAGCAAATATGTCCAAGGTTACCAGAAAGGCTAGCTAAGTCAAGACCCCTGTCCCCAATTACCACCCTCCTGAAAGCATTGCAACAAACATCCCCCTCCCCCAGTGTTCCCTCTAGGCTGAGTTAGTGTGAGTTAGCTCACAATTTCTTTGCCTCCGGCTCGCACGTTTTTATCTTAGTGCAGGAAAAATGGTCCTAGAGCAAGCTAATTGATGCAGTAGCTCACAACTTTAACGCCAGTAGCTCACAAAGCACAATCTTTGCTCACAAGACTCCACAGCTTAGAGGGAACACCGCCCCCCCCCCAGCACTGTTTCCTTTAAGCTGGGTTAGTGTGAGCTAGCTCACAGATTTTTGCCTTAGCTCAGGAAAAATGGCCTCCAGCTCACACATTTTTGTCTTAGCTCAGGAAAAATGGCCCCAGAGCACAACAATTCATCTAGTAGCTCACAACTTGAATGCCAGCAGCTCACAGCTTTAATAGCAGTAGCTCACGAAGTAGAATTTTTGCATCTTAGAGGGAACACTGCCCTCAAGAAAACAAAGCTACGATCCTGAAACACTTCCCCGGGAGTAAGCCCCATTGATTCCAAGGGGGCTTTCCTTCCGAGCCGACCCGGTCGCGCCCCACGCACCTGAGTTCCTGAGCTTGCGGTTCTTGGACACCGAGACGACCACCAGCAAGTTGCCCACGATATCCACCACCGTGGTGAAGATCAGCACGCTGGACAGCGCCGGCACCACCCAGCCCGGCCTCGGGGCCGCCGCCACGGCCGCCTCCCGCGGCTCCCCAGGCGGGGGGAAGCCTTCGAAGGCCCCTCGCCCGCCCAGCCCGCCGCAGCAGTTCCTCAGCGACCCATTCTCCAGCATCGCTGCCTGGCGCGGCCAGCATGGGAAGGGGAGCTGCAGGAGCAACCGGGCGCCCGCGGGCGCTGCTCCCGACCGCGCTGCCGCCGCTGACTGGCCGGCGCCGGAGAGCGGGAAGGGTTTCAACCGGCTGCTTCCCACTCCTCGCACCGCCTCCTCCTCCTCCTCCGCCTTTGCAACTGGGTGGTCGCCGGGGAAGGGAGGGAGCCAGCGCTTCCAAAAGCATGCAAGCCATCAGGAAGGCGGGGCTTCGGGCCATGTGTGGGCGGGGTCGCCCGAGCTAAGCTCCGCCCCCACCTGGTCTTGGTGGGGAGAAGAAGGAAGGGCTTCTTGCACAAAACTCCGCCCAGTCCCAAGTCTGGCGCTTAGGTGGGCGTTTTTCGGAATTAATTTTTTTTTTTTTGTAAATTAACAGTTTATTTGGTTTTAAATACAATTATGAATAATGCAATTATAAATAAAACATGAATAGGCTGATATTGTCTAGATCATGTCTGCCAACACACACACACACACATTCATGAATTAACTTTAAGCGAAGGACCCGTCCCCCTTGCTAGGCTTGCCAAGTCCAATTCAAGAAATATCTGGGGACTTTGGGGGTGGAGCCAGGAGACATTGGGTGGAGCCAGGAGCAAGATTGTGACAAGCACAATTGAACTCCAAAGGGAGTTCTGGCCATCACATTTAAAGGGGCCGCAGACCTTTTAAATACCTTCCCTCCATTGGAAATAATGGATAGGGGCACCTTCTTTGGGGGCTCATAGAATTGGACCCCCTGGTCCAATCCTTTTGAAACTTGGAGGGTATTTTGGGAAGAGATACTGGATGATATGCTGAAAATGTGATGCCTCTATCTCAAAAAACAACCCCACCAGAGAGCTCCAGATACCCGTGGATCAATTCTCCATTTTACCCTATGGGAATTGGCCTCTATAGGGAATAATGGAATACCCAGCAGACATTTCCCTCCACCCCACCCCCGGCTTTCTGATGACCCTGAAGAGGGGGGTGAGGGCCTCCAAACCGGGGGATCCCCTAGCCCCACCTGGGGATTACACAACAGGAAGCCACATACTGAGCTGTAGCTGATGTGAAATTGCTGCTGGAGACGCTCTGCATCCCTCTTTTTTGAAAATTGTGTAAAGAATCGATATAATTGAATCAATATTGGTCCCACGTCTGATGAAGACTGGAAAGAAACAAGTACTTAATCGATTGGCTTGTCACCGCACTACTTTGGGACTTGAATATACATGTTTTGGACATTTGGACTGATTTCTATATACTTCTTAGAAAATTGGTCACTAGCTTGCATTTTTTGTTGTGCAATCCATTATAGTGACCTCTCTCAGATTGCATTCTATCCCACCTGGGG
Organism: Heteronotia binoei; assembly: GCF_032191835.1. Taxonomy (NCBI): domain Eukaryota; kingdom Metazoa; phylum Chordata; class Lepidosauria; order Squamata; family Gekkonidae; genus Heteronotia; species Heteronotia binoei. Next base: position 176,686,711 of record NC_083225.1, read on the forward strand.
ATTGGCAACCCTACCCCGTGCACACGAAAGCCTCGATCCGGATTCAAACTTGGTTGGTCCTAAAGGTGCCCCCTGGCCTGGACTCCAACTTTGCTGGAACTTGAATTCGTTTCTTGGGAAGGGTTGGAGTCCCCCCCCCCCCCACGCCATGCCAACCTTGGCAGACGAGACAGGCGAGCCCGGCGGGGAACCGCGGAGGTGGAAGCGCACGTGGGAACGCGCCCTTGGCCTCGGCCACGCTCGGAATGACGCCGATTACTCACTCGGGCAAAGGGGAAGAAGGCGCGCGTTCGCCGGGAAGGCAGTCAGCGGGAGGGGGAAAGAGGACGCGTGAGCGGGTGGGTGGCTTGTTGGCTGTTTAAATGCCATTGTGAAAACCCTCTCGATTCACAATGATCTTAACACCTGCTTGCTTGCTTTTTTAAAAAAAAGGATGTGAGAGTTCCAAGGGGGATACGGTGAAGCAGAAGGATGCACAATGGAAACTCATCGTTCCTACGCCACTTGCGGGGTATATTGAAAAATTCAATTCAAATAAAATTGAATTGAATATTATAGAGGTCCCCAAACAATTCATAGCGGAACATACAGATTTGAGTCCTATTAGGGTCTTGGACACTAACAGTCCTAATAGTTCTACTGCAGACCTGTCTGAAACAATCCTCAGCAGAAGACACCTACTGGACCAGAGGAAATCTCTGTTTACTCCAGCATATTATTTCCAGCAGTGGTCAAGAAGGCTTCCATGCTGTTTGCCATTCAGGAGGTACACTGCCACTGAAATTGGAGGTTCCATTGAGCTGCCATGGTGAATCCTAGTTGATAGAATTGGTCTCATCCTCCTATCATGCCATCTAAGTTGAGGTCCAATGAAATTGCTGAGCAGTCGGGTTTTATGTATTTTATGTAGTTTTATGTATTTTATATATTTTATTGTATAATTATTAATGTATTTTAAACTGATTTAGTTAGCTTTTGGAATTGTAAGCCGCCCTGAGCCTGCCTTGGTGGGGTAGGGCGGGATATAAATCGAATAAATAAATGAATGAATGAATAAATAAATAAATAAATAAATGGATGGATGGATGGATGGATGGATGGATGGATGGATGGATGGATGGATGGATGGAAGTACTTCTTTGGCCAAAGGGTGATTAACACATGGAATTCACTGCCACAGGAGAAGGTGGTGGCTACAAGTGTAGATAGCTTCAAGAGGGGATTGGCTAAATATATAGGGCAGAGGTCCATCAGTGGCTATTAGCCACAGCATATTGTCGAAATTGTCTGGGGCAGTGATGCTCTGTACTCTTGGTGCTTGGGGGAGGCAACAGTGGGAGGGCTTCTAGTGTCCAGGCCCCACTGGTGGATCTCCTGATGGCACCCTTTTCTGTTTTTGTTTTGGCCACTGTGTGAACAGAGTGTTGGAGTGGATGTGCCATTGGCCTGATCCAACATGACTTATCTTATGTTCTTATGTCCGTCACTTTGTCTTGTGGCAGCAAATTCAAAAAAACTGATCTCCCCTCCCTCCCAAATTAGTTGAGATGGTGGGAGACTGGTGATTGGAGGTTACCTTTTTAATGGTTAGAAAGATAAGAACATAACAGAAGCCATGTTGGATCAGGCCAATGGCCCATCCAGACCAACACTCTGTGTCACACAGTGGCCAATATATGTGTGTGTATATATATATATACACACACACATATACATACATACACACACACACACACACACACACATATACACTGTGGCTAATAGCCACTGATGGACCTCTGCTCCATGCTGGGAGAGATCAGGGTTGCAGTGCTAGGGAAAGAGGGGGTTTCACCTTCACCCCATCTGCTATTTCTCTCAGGGAGAAAACACACAGGTACCATGCAAATTTTCCCCTTCCAGGATCAATGGCAGCTGTAGAAGAAAATGGTGGGGGCAAGGTCTCCCCCAGTGGTTCTTCTGGTGTTTGCCAAGCTTTACAGAAAGTGGGTGGGGTCATTGTAAGGCATAACTTAGAACATAAGAACATAAGAACATAAGAGAAGCCATGTTAGATCAGGCCAATGGCCCATCCAGTCCAACATTCTGTGTCACACAGCGGCCAAATATATATATATATATATATATACACACACACACACACACTGTGGCTAATAGCCACTGATGGACCTCTGCTCCATATTTTTATCTAACCCCTTCTTGAAGGTGGCTATGCTTGTGGACGCCACCACCTCCTGTGGCAGTGAATTCCACATGTTAATCACCCTTTGGGTGAAGAAATACTTCCTTTTATCCGTTTTAACCTGTCTGCTCAGCAATTTCATCGAATGCCCACGAGTTCTTGTATTGTGAGAAAGGGAGAAAAGTACTTCTTTCTCTACTTTCTCCATCCCATGCATTATCTTGTAAACTTCTATCATGTCACCCCTCAGTCGACGTTTCTCCAAGCTAAAGAGCCCTAAGCGTTTCAACCTTTCTTCATAGGGAAGGTGTTCCAGCCCTTTAATCATTTTAGTTGCCCTTTTCTGAACTTTCTCCAATGCTATAATATCCTTTTTGAGGTGCGGCGACCAGAACTGCACACAGTACTCCAAATGAGACCGCACCATCGATTTATACAGAGGCATTATGATACTGGCTGATTTGTTTTCAATTCCCTTCCTAATAATTCCCAGCATGGCGTTGGCCTTTTTTATTGCAAACGCACACTGTCTTGACATTTTCAGTGAATTATCTACCATGACCCCAAGATCTCTCTCTTGGTCTGTCTCTGCCAGTTCACACCCCATCAACTTGTATTTGTAGCTGGGATTCTTGGCCCCAATGTGCATTACTTTGCACTTGGCCACATTGAACCGCATCTGCCACGTTGACGCCCACTCACCCAGCCTCAACAGATCCCTTTGGAGTTCCTCACAATCCTCTCTGGTTCTCACCACCCTGAACAATTTAGTGTCATCCGCAAATTTGGCCACTTCACTGCTCACTCCCAACTCTAAATCATTTATGAACAAGTTAAAGAGGATGGGACCCAGTACCGAGCCCTGCGGCACCCCACTGCTTACCGTCCTCCACTGCGAAGACTGCCCATTTATACTCACTCTCTGCTTCCTATTACTCAGCCAGTTTTTGATCCACAAGAGGACCTGTCCTTTTACTCCATGACTCTCAAGCTTTCTAAGGAGCCTTTGATGAGGAACTTTATCAAAAGCTTTCTGGACGTCAAGGTAAACAACATCTATCGGGTCTCCTTTGTCCACATGTTTGTTCACCCCCTCAAAGAAATGTAACAGGTTAGTGAGGCAAGATCTTCCCTTGCAGAACCCATGCTGAGTCTTCCTCAATAACCCGTGTTCATCAATGTGCCTACTCATTCTGTCCTTGATAATGGTTTCTACCAACTTTCCCGGTATTGAAGTCAGACTGACTGGCCTGTAATTTCCCGGATCTCCTCTGGAACCCTTTTTAAAGATGGGGGTGACATTTGCTACCTTCCAGTCCTCAGGAACGGAGGCAGATTTCAATGAAAGATTACAGATTTTTGTTAGAAGATCCACAAGTTCAACTTTGAGTTCTTTCAGAACTCTCGGATGTATGCCATCCGGACCCGGTGACTTATTAGTTTTTAATTTGTCTATCAGTTGTAGGACCTCCTCTTTTGTCACCTCAAACTGACTCAGGTCTTTCAACACCCCTTCCAATATTATTGTTATTGGCTGCCCTCATTCAAAGGAAAGGTTTTGTTCCCCTCAGCTGCAATACCAGCTACAGCCAACTAGGGGATTAAAAGGACTTTTCTTAATTACTGTGTGATTTCATCCCCCTTCAGGCTTTGCTTCTTTTTATTTTCTAATTTCCCTCTCCCTCCTTCCTTGAGTTTTCCTTCATTTCTTTTTATTCTCCTACTGAATTTTTTTTCACAAGTGAGGAAGCAGGCAGTCTCAGCCACTTCCTGGGGCAGCCATTTTGTGTTTCGCTCTGCCTCCAGTGGCAGCCATTTTGGACTGGCACTCACTACCTCCTTTGAAAATTCCAAAGGTGCTCACAGGATGAGAAAGGCTGGGGATCCCTTGTCTGGGGAACATGCTGATGATGTAAATCCATTTAAAATTGCTCTGTGAATCTACTTCCCCCTTCGCTATAACCTCAATCTGGTTGCTTCCAAAGAACTGTAACATAGCTTGCAAGTTGTACCCAAAGACCACCTGTTGGACATTAAATTCATGATGGTTTGATAACTAGCTGCTTATACCGCAGTTCATGAATTTTCAGAGAATCTCTTGAGATTCGGTAATGGTGCTATGAAATCTGATTGACAAGGAAATATATGCAAGGAAAACACTAGGGATATTGTAGAGAACTTAGAAGTTCTACAGAACTCAGTCCTTCCAAATGTAGCACATTGTGATATGGATGTGGTTATATCTAGGACACCTAGAAATGACGCCATAGATATGATTAACAGAGAGAACTCTTCTACTGAAATACCAGGAGTACAAACTGGTGGCTGCTAACCAATTTGGACCCTATCCAGTTGAACTTCTGAAACCTTTAGAAGCATCAGGATTACCACAACATATGCTGAACTTCAAAATGCATTCACCCATCATGTAGTTGCTAAATCCACCAACACTAGGCAACGGAAATAGACTTCTAGCAAAGTAGCTTTTCAGCGATGTTATGGAAGTGACAATAATTACAGGCCACGTAGCAGAACAGGATGTATTTATTCCAAGAATTCCTACAATACCTACAGACTTTCCATTTAAAGAAGTGACTGTTTCCCATTCCAAGTGTTTTGTCTCAGGTCATTTGGTGAACTTACATCTGAGGCGAGATTTGACCCAGGGATCTTCCACCTAACCATTTTAGCTCACTTGCTACCAGGGGTGGAATTCTAGCAGGAGCTCCCCTGATGTAGCTAATCCTCCCCTGATGTAGCTAATCCTCCCCTGATGTAGCCAATCCTCCACAAGCTTACAAAAAAGAGCCTTGTAAGCTCTTGGAGGATTGGCTACATCAGGGGTGTGTGGCCTAATATGCAAAGGAGCTCCTGCTAGAATTTCACCCATGCTCTGTAGTTATGTAAAGATGGCAGGGGTGGCCAAGTGATGGTTGGATCCAACTCTTCTGGAAGTGAATTTCCTGATCTTGCCTCATTTTGTACATATGAAGCTGCCTTATATAGAATCAGAGAACCAAACAAAAGGGGAATCAGTCAAATAAGCTAACAGAAATGCACTAAAAATTGTGATATGAGCACAATAAATGCATCAAATATTAAATCGTTTCTCGTCTCATATAATTACTATCATTTAAAAAAAATTGTCATAACAGAGCCAAGCAGTTGCTAATATACAAAACCTTGGAGTACATAAATTCTAAAGCAGGGAAATGTTCAAAGCAAATGCAAAATGTTCAGAGAACAGAAATGCACTAGAAACTGATACGACCACAATAAATGTATCAAACATTAAATCGTGTCTTGTCTCATATAATTACTATCATTTCAAAAATATTGTCATATCAGTCCCAAATAGTTGCTAATATACAAAACTTTGGAGTACATAAATTCTAAAGCAGGGAAATGTTCAAAGCAAATGCAAAACATTCAGAGAACATAAAGTTCCAATCCAAGGCGAAGTATTCAAGAGTTCATGTAGCAATAAAGTCCAAAGTACCCCAGGTCTCACGTCTGTCTCGATGGAGTAAATATATAATCTCCTGGCCTCCCGACAGGAGCGGGAGAAATCTGGCATGTCCCAGAGCATAGAATCAGACCCTTGGTCCATCAAGGGTCAGTATTGCCCACTCAGACTGGCAGCAGTTCTCCAGGCTTTCTGAACATTCACATCGTCTGCTACTTGATCTAGAAGAAGAACCCTATGAGAAAAGGCTGAGGGTCTTGGGAATGTTCAGTCTGGAGAAGAGAAGATTGAGGGGATACATGATTGCTCTCTTTAAATATTTGAAGGGCTGTCATTTAGAGGAGAGAGCCCCATGGCACAGAGTGTTAAAGCTGCAGTACTGCAGTTCTAAGCTTTGCTCAGGACCTGAGTTCGATTCCAGCAGAAGCTGGGTTCAGGTAGCCGGCTCATTGGTGACTCAGCCTTCCATCCTTCCGAGGTCGGTAAAATGAGTACCCAGCTTGCTGGGGGGAAAGTGTAGATGACTGGGGAAGGCGATGGCAAACCACCCAGTAAAAAGTCTGCCGTGAAAACGTTGTGATGTGACATCACCCCAGAGTCAGAAACAACTAGTGTTTGCACAGGGGACTACCTTTACCTTTTTTACCATTTAGAGGAGGGCAAGGAATTGTTCCATTTGGCAGCTGAGGATAGGACCCGAAGCAATGGGCTCAAATTACAAGCAGAAAGGTACTGACTGGATATTAGGAAAAAAAACATTATAGAGTAGTTCAGAGGTGGAACCAGCTGCCTAGGAAGGTGGTGAGCTCCCCCTCATTGGCAGTCTTCAAAACGTGGCTGGATGATTATTTGTCGGAGATGCATTAGGCTGATTCTGCGTGGAGCAGGGGGTTGGGCTAGATGGTCTGTATGGCCCCTTCCAACTCTATGATTCTATGATCATAGAATCATAAGAGTTGAAAGGGACATCCAGGGTCATCAAGTCCAACCCCCTGCACAATGCAGGAAACTCACAATACCTCCCCTAAATTCACAGGATCCTCATTGCTGTCAGATGGCCATCTAGCCTCTGTTTAAAAACCTTTCAACTGGAGATGCCTAGACTTGAACCTGGGACCTTCTGCATGTTGAGCAGATGCTCTGCCAGTGAGCCCCGGCTCGTTTTAAGCAAGATGTGTTAATAGTTTGCTGACAGTTTCACCTATTGAGAAAATAACTGTGTGTTGGATCACAGAAGGAACAGATGGACGCTCTCCATGAGCAGAAGGGGATCTCTGGAGCCAACTGAATCCTTTGGCTCCAACTCAGTGTTTGCAAGCTGTGAAAAAGTTAGACATTTTATATTTTAATTTTGTATCCTTCTTCAGGCACATATATTACCATGTGTGTCATATATAAAGGAGTGTATCTGTAGTCAATGCTATGCCAGATCACATCTGCTGTGTGGGTAAGAAATGGATTAAGAAATGGAGCCAAAGGCCAAGACATCCCTGGTTCAAAGCTAACCTCTTCCATGAGTTGACTTCCTGGCCTCAGTCAAATTATTCACCATCAGCTTCAGCTTCCCCTACCATCAACAATAATAAGTGGCCAACATTTAAGGTTGCTAAGTCCAATTCAAGAATTATCTGGAGACTTTGGGGGGTGGAGCCAGGAGATATGGGGGTGGAGCGAGGAGCAAAATTGTGATAAGTGTGATTGAACTCTGAAGGGAGTTCTGGCAATCACATCTAAGGGACTGCACACCTTTTAAGTGCCTTCTCTCCTTTGGAAATAATGAAGGATAGGGGCACCTTCTTTTGGGGTTCATAGAATTGAACCCCCTGGTTCAATATTTTTGAAACTTGGAAGGTGTCTTGAGGAGAGGTACTGGATGCTATGCTGCAAATTTGGTGCCTCTATCTCAAAAAACAGTCCACCCTCTGAGCTCCAGATACCCATGGATGAATTCTCCATTATACTCTACAGGAATCAGTCTCCATAGGGAATAATGGAATGCCCAGCAGACATTCCCCCCTCCGCTTTCTGATGACCCTGAAGTGGGGGGACGGCCTCCAAACTGGGGGATCCCCTTCACCTACCTGGGAATTGGCAACCCTACCAACATTAGAGGGTTGTTGGAAGAAATACCGTTGTACTGGCTTGCAGGCTCTAAGTCTCAGGTGCCAAGAGTCATACAAGGTTAAGTTATTCAGTCCAAGATCAGAGTTCCAGAAGTCAGGCAAGGCAGAGTTGCTCAGTGAAATATCAGGTTTCAAGAATCAGCCAAGGCAGAATCCCTGACTTGGTGTCTGTTGTACACTTTGGGTCCATTCCAAACAGCCTCTCTTGGCTGGTTTTATAGCCACCCACCTAAGGATCAGGATTGCAGCTACATGTTCAGAAATAATCCTGCAACTACTCATCTTTGTTATTAGCAAGCAGTCGGCATTGGTCTAGGAGGCGTGCACTGTGCTGTCTTGTCTGTAGCTTTGTTCTCAGCCTTTGTTTGCAGCACTCAAAGGGTGTAGGTGTTACTGGTAGGCTGGGAATGGCCAGTTGAGGTTCATCTGCTGAATCAGGGCTGGAGGGTGTTGGTAGCTCAACGCCAGCTGTTGACTGTGAATCTTGATAAGCCTACCACTCAGTTTCCTGCTGGTTAGCTTTTGTTGACTCAAGGTTGGTTACATGGGAATCTTCAGCTCCCAAGGAGCCCTGTTCTCCTGAGGAGTCCCTTGCTATTGCTGAGCCCCGACTGACTCATGACATCCGCAGTGGAATACTTGGAAAGTGCTTTCAATGCTCAAAAAGCTAATTTTGTAACATTAAAGACATCGGTGTGCTGCTTATTCATTTAATTATTTATTTAATTATTATCATTATTTATGGTTTGCCGTTCTCACAGCAACTCAAGGTGGATAACGCAAAGTAAGTCAGTACAATTAACAAAATGGGACTATTCAATAACCACAGCATTAGCATTTTAGAAAGCTGGAAATAACAGAAAGAGCTGAAGCATAGCACAAGTATTCACAAGACACATTGAGTGGTACAGAAATTACATAAACGCGATGTACATACGATAAGCTATACACAGCACTATAGACCACAGTCTCTAATAACATTATCCATGTAAGTTTGTGAATCATTTTGTACAGTGCAACCTGTGCAGAAAAGCTCCCTTGAATGAGTTGGTTTTGCATAGCTTGTGGAGAGCCAGGAGAGCTGGTGCTTTCTTGACCTCCTTGGGCAGGCTGTTCTACAAGGCAGGAGCCACAACGGAGAAAGCAAGTGTACAGGCAGCCGCTGAGTTTGCTCATTTGGCTGCTGGCACTCACAGAACCCCCTGCTGACATGAGCAAAGAGTTAACCCTCTTCTAGGTCAATTGAAGTGAATGGGTTCAGAGGATTTGTCAAAATATGCTTCTGGATCCAGGAGAAAAGTGGGATTCCTGAGAATATTTAAGTAAGCCATCTCTGATAATTGTGGCTCAGTGGCCTAGTGTCTTCCTAGAATGCAGAAGGTCTCTTGTTTAATCCCTGACTTCTCCAGGTGTTTTTAAAGGATCAGGTAGCAGGTGATGTGAAAGTTCTGTCCTGGAGACCCTGGAGTGCTGCCGCCAACCTTGATAGACAATATGAATGAACTTTGATTGACTAATGGTCTGATTCCGTATACGGCAGCTTCATGCATCTAGAAGCAAAAGCAACAAAGTTAGAACATAAGAGAAGCCACATTGGATCAGGCCAGTGGCCCATCCAGTCCAACACTCTGTCACACAGTGGCCAAAGAAACCAGGTGCCATTAGGAGGTCCATCAATGGGGCCAGGACACTAGAAGCCCTCCCTCTGCTGTCCCCTCCCCAGCACCAAGAGTACAGAGCATCACAGCCCCAGACAGAGAGTTCCATCAATACCCACAGTCAGGGGTGGAATTGTAGCAGGAGCTCCTTTGCATATTAGGCTATACACCCCTGATGTGGCCAATCCTCCAAGAGCTTACAAAAAAGAGCCTTGTAAGCTCTTGGAGGATTGGCGATATCAGGGGTGTGTGGCCTAATAGGCAAAGGAACTCCTGCTACAATTCCACCCCTGCCCACAGTGACTAATAGCCACTGATGGACCACTGCTCCATATGTTTCTCCAATCCCCTCTTGAAGCTATCTATGTGTATAGCTGCCACCACCTCCTGTGGCAGTGAATCCCATGTATTAATCACCCTTTGGGTGATGAAGTACTTCCTTATAAGAACATAAGTTGCATCTTGAGTAGGATTTTGTCAAGCATGTCATTTCTATATGCTATTCTTAATGGCATTTTGTAGACAGGCCAGATACAAAGCAGAACTCTCTTCATGCTCTCTTCCTCCCCCCCCCCCGCTTTCTCCTTCTGACCAAAGGGTGCATAATAAATCCATCTGGGTCCAGAATGTTTAGAACAACCTTGTGCTAACCGTGTAGAGTGCCTCTCCCCCATATTCACACAGCCAGGTCTTATCAGTTCCCAGAGAATGTGTGAGAAAGGGAGATGTTTTTATTAGTGGACATTCCTTAGTCACAAAGAGATACCAGTGAGTAGCATTTGAACCCTCAACTCAATTTGTATCTTTATGTTATCCTTTTGAAGTTATCTGTAACCTATCCCTTTGGAGTATGCCTATAAGTTACTTTGCAATACTATGTATGTCATTACTTCCAAGGAGTCTGTCCTTGGTAAACTATGGAGTTTCAACAATAAAGCAACTTTTGATTGAAGAACAAAAGCTTGATTATTGTGAAATATCGATGCTTGACAGATTTAGACTTAGGAAAGTGGATATGATTGCATATCAGTGGCAGTGAAGATTGTGGAGGCAGGCACTGGTTATTGCCTGGGGATTAATGGATGTCTGGAGGGATTGCTGACATGAGAGGGTATTCATCCCATATCTGTTAATCCCCAGAGAATGTTGTGTATTTCAGCCGCAGAGTTTATATTATTTAACGCTCCAAGAAATCCCAGTCAACGATCACCCACATTCAGCAATAGGGGACTTGCAGCTGTGGAAGAGCATCTACCAATTTATTTTCCATCCCTCCACTCCTCCTCAAGGACACCAGACACCGTTTGCAGGTAATGCACAGTGCGTGACATACCGTGTTCCAAACATTACCCAAATTTGTCACCTACCTGCAATCCTCTGTCAATATCTTGTAATGAATCTCAGCCGGGCAACAGCAGCTCTTCCAAGGAAGGAGGTTAATTGGCTGCTCTGACTGAGAAGTCAACCAGCTTTTTTCCCCGCTGGTAGAAGTAGATTGGAACAGAAGGGAGAGTAGGCACGTGTCTGCCGAAGAGGCGAAGGAGCTGTGTCAGGAAATGACAGTGCCATGAGCCTCATCAGCAAAATGAGGGCTGGGGGAACAAGTCTTGGCGGATCAGGATTAGGGTGGTATCTAGTCAAGGGCAAAACACAAGATTGAATCTATTTATTGTGCAGCGGGAGGGAAGGAAGTAGCCATATGACCAACCAGTGGGAACCTGAAAGCCGCTGTCAATTCAACATTCCAAGATATATTATTTATTTTGAAATATTTATTTCCTGTTCTAGACACCGGGCAGCTAAGAGACAAGTAAAACCTGTTCAAAACTGATACACACACCATTAAAACACAGCAAAATCTGCCAGAACGGCCTACCCTCCATGCCTTCTGGACCATGGCAAGGGAAGGCACCTTGGGCACTCAGGGTGACAAATAATTCCAGAGGAACAGGCCCTCTGCAGATAAAGCTCATGACCCAGCTGCTGCCAAATGGATCATTGAAGAAGGAGGAGAAGGAAGAGGAGGAGAAGGAGGAGAAGAAGAAGAAGAAGAAGAAGAAGAAGAAGAAGAAGAAGAAGAAGAAGAAGAAGAAGAAGAAGAAGAAGAAGAAGAAGAAGAAGAAGAAGAAGAAGAAATTGGATTTATACCCCACCCTTCACTTTGATTCTCAGAGTCTCAAAGCGGCTTACAATCTTCTTTCCCCACAACAGACACCCTGTAAGGTAGATGAGGCTGAGAGAGCTCTCCCAGAAGCTGCCCTTTCAAGGACAGCTCTGAGATATCTATGGCTGACCCAAGGCCATTCCAGCAGCTGCAAGTGGAGGAGTGGGGAATCAAACCCAGTTTTCCCTGATAAGAGTCTGCACACTTAACCACTGCACCAAACTGGCAAGGGGACCATCAGGTGAAGGCTGTCTGAGGAGTGTAACTGATGCCCAGGAAGTTACCAGAAGATGTGATCCAGCAAGTTTGAAGGCATCATGCCTAAAAGAAGATTCCACTACTGAGTAATATCAAATTTATAAATAAGTATAAATGCTTGGATTGTGCAAAGAGCTTCAGCCATGATTGAAGCCTCAAACAGATCTCAAAAGGGAAAAAGTAAAGATGTTCTCTAAAGGTGGAAGGAGATTCAAGACCAGTTCTGCTCTCCTTAAGCATTGAGAAATCCACACAAGGGAGAAACAGGGTTTAGCAAGAGCTTGAGGCCAAGATCATATCTTCACGTTCCTCAGTGAATCGACATAAAAATTAAACTTTCTACATAGTTGGTTCCGAAAAGGCTCCTCTTCGGTTCCCAAGTGTTGAGGGTTCAGAAGAAGAAGAAGATAGAAGATATTGGATTTATATCCCGCCCTCCACTCCGAAGAGTCTCAGAGTGGCTCACAATCTCCTTTACCTTCCTTCCCCACAACAAACACCCTGTGAGGTGGGTGGGGCTGGAAAGGGCTCTCACAGCAGCTGCCCTTTCAAGGACAACCTCTGCCAGAGCTATGGCTGACCCAAGGCCATGCTAGCAGGTGCAAGTAGAGGAGTGGGAATCAAACCTGGTTCTCCCAGATAAGAGTCCGCACACTTAACCACTACACCAAACTTGCTCTCTTCAGGCTGCTGTGATCTTTTCAGTGTCTCACCACTGGGATTAATTCAGATTCAAAGGAAAACTAGAGCAGCTCTGAACAATACCCAACATCCTAGAACTGGGTTGGGGTTCTTGGATTTTGAAAGTGAATGTGTTGAAATACAGATTTCCCCCTTGATTCCAACAAAACAGCATTAGGTGGGAGAAGTAAGCCTTTCTATGTTTTGTGTGTGTGTGTGTGGGGGGGAGGTTTACAAACCGGTGATTACAAAATGTTTAAAAAGATTGTCTGATGCAAGTGTGTTACATGTTTGTAAAAACTCTGTAACAAAAAAAAAAAGAAATATCAAAAAGTGTACTAACACTGCCCAGTAGAGCCCAATCTCATAAGATCTCAGTAGCTAAGCTGGGTCCTGGTTGGTACTTGGATGGGAAACCACAGAGGAAGTCGAGGGTCGCTACGCAGAGGCAGGCAACGGCAAACCACCTCTGATTGTCTCTTGCTTTGGAAACCCCACAGGGTTGCCATAAGTCAGCTATGACTTGATGGTTTCACTACCATACCAACACCATATGGTTTAACAATTTCTCCAAGTCCTCCAAGAGCCCAACTAGACACACTTCTCTCAACCAGACTGAAAAAATAGCGTGGCCCCTGAGAATAAAGAGGTCGATTGTCTCTGTTCTAATAAGTGAATCGATCAGATACTGAAGCCACCATTGTTGGGGCCTCCGACCATTTTAAATTCCAAACTAGCAGTCTGTACCTATGAGTAATGGCTCTGTGGAACAATTCCCAGTAGAAAGTCCCAGGTAAAATCCTTGGTGTCTCTAGTTCAAAGACGTCAGGGAGCACCTATTGATGAAGACCCCAAGATCCAGGATAACTGTGCACCTGGGTGGACCAATAGACAGACCTTTGAGAAAAGGGATTCGTCCTTTTTTAAAAATTCAATGTCAAAAGTGTTCAGCATTTTGCCGAAAATGTCCTCTTCTTTTCAGAGTGAAAACTTTTTTTAAAAAAACTTTCCAGATCATTACTGAGAGGAACTGCTGACTTTGATGGAGATAGATCAAGATGGGTAGCTGTGTCAGTCTGTCTGTAGCAGTAGAAAAGAGCAAAAGTCCAGTAGCACCTTACAGACTAACAAAATTTGTGGCAGGGTGTGGGGTTTTTTTAGGAGTGAGTAATGATGCACAAAAGTTCCTGCCCTGCCACAAAATGTCTTAGTCTTTAAGGTGCTACTGGGCTCTTGCTCTTTTCTACTGCTGATTTTGCCAGGACATAAGATGGAGGAGGTGGAGGAGGAGAACAAGAAGAGGAGGAGGAGGAGGAAATTGGATTTATACCCTGAAGGAGTCTCAGATACTCTGTGAGGTAGGTAGAGTTGAGAGAGCTCTTTTGACAACTGCCCTTGAGCAGAACAGCTCTGTGAGAGCTTGTGCCTGACTCAAGGTCACATCAGCAGGTGCATGTGGAGGAGTGGGGAAATCAAACCCGGATTCCCCAGATAAAAGTCTGCACACTTAATCACTATGTCACACTGGCGCTCAACCACTCACTACACTGGTGGCGGAAAGTACCATCAAGTCGCAGCCAATTCAGGTAAAGACCATAACTTAGCCACTAATTTGATTTCAAGGTTAAAACCTTTTGCTAAACTGTGCAAACCTGTTGCATCAAGCATTTCCAGTAGTGGTCTTAAAATGAATAATGCTGTAAAGTTGGCTTTCCACGTTTAAAATTCAGCAGAATTTCTCCAACTCTTTTCTTCTCTGTTCCATCTTGTGCTCATCTGTTGTGCTTTCTGATTTTCTTTTTTCCACTAGGAAGACAAAGAACTCAATAGCAGAAGACGTGTTTTTGTTTGTTTAGAAGAAAGAGCAAGAAGCCCCATTGGGCATGGCACTATCCTCTTTACACCTGTCTTTGGTGTGGGAAAGATTATCTACAGCACATCCAGGTAGATACATATAATTTGTGCTGTCACAAGCATCTTTGGAGCTATCTGTTTCCATATTACTTTCCTGTTAACTGAAATGTTTGCACTGAGGCTGAATCCAGATGTTATACACTCTCGCTTGGTTGGCAGGCTGGTTTTACCCTTGGGCTCATGAGCCAAGACGGGAGACTTTCTAATTTAGGAACTCTTTGATCTCACTGCAAGTTGCTATGACTTCCAAAACAGTTAGCAAATTACCAAGAGGAGGGGTAGCCTATAACGGAATTTTAAACCAGGTTTTAGAATTCTGAATCTCAGTTTGTAGATAAGAAACAAACCACAATTTGTGGAAGTGCCTGAATTCAGACATCATCAGTTCATGGATTTCAGGTAGCAGCAGGGCAGAGAAACATCTTGAGATCTTGGAGAGTGACAACCACTTTGAGTTGGACAATCGTAGGCTACTAGTGTGGTCCTATGCAGACATACACCCTTCTAAGCCGATTGGGTGGGATACAGAACATGGTCAAGTTGGTTTCATTCAAGGGCTTCTTGCAATTTATTCCTTTTGATGCTAGAGGCGAAAACAGGATTTCACTTTCTTTTCCTTTCACTGCTTTTGTTGATGTGGTTGTTCTGGGCAACTACTTTAAAGGGGGATTAGATAGATTAATGGAGGATAAATCCAGCGGTCACTTTGTAGAAAAACAGGTGCTGAAGTTCATCCAGGGATTGTTATGCAGTTGCACCTACTATTCAATGGACAAGGTAGGAAGGAGGAGAGGGAACCCTCAGAAAGGTTCAGGAGAAGAAGAAGAAGAAGATATTGGATTTATATCCCGCCCTCCACTCCGAAGAGTCTCAGAGCGGCTCACAATCTCCTTTACCTTCCTCCTCCACAACAGACACCCTGTGAGGTGGGTGGGGCTGGAGAGGGCTCTCACAGCAGCTGCCCTTTCAAGGACAACCTCTGCCAGAGCTATGGCTGACCCAAGGCCATTCCAGCAGGTGCAAGTGGAGGAGTGGGGAATCAAACCCGGTTCTCCCAGATAAGAGTCCGCACACTTAACCACTACACCAAACTGGCTCTACACCAAACTGTGCTCCTGTGAGCTCCTGCTGAATCCGAGGCCTGGATAAGTCTATCAATGGCTACTAGCCTCGGTGACTGAGGTGAACCTCCACATTCAGAGAAATTAAACCTCTGAATCCCAGAGCCAGAAGGCAGCATCGGGGGAAGGCCTCGCCCTCTATGCCCTGTTGTTGTCTGTCCAGAGGAACTAGTTGGCCACCATGTGAGACAGGATGCTGGACTAGATGGATCCAGCAGGACTCTTCTTATGTTCTTAATGGCACTCTTGTGTTTCCACTTGCAGCAGAGCTCTTTCATGAGCAGAAACGTTCTGCAGGAACCAACCCACTGACTTCAAAGAGCTTCTGCTGTAATAACGGTGTATTACTGATCGGCCTCGTGAGGTTCACGACTGTCCCATTCTTGTCCCAAAGGGCTGAACCAGACGATGAAAATCCCCACAGGATTCTGAAAATGACCTCTCTTGCAAAAAAATGAGTCAGCTGGTTGTTCGAGTCTACTGGAACACCTGGTTAATTTTTCTTTCTACAGGAGCATCTGTCAAAGCAATTCACTGGAAATCCCACATGGGGAGACTTTGAAACTTATGTCAAACGGTGGGTGGGAGCCAGCGTAAAGTTACAGATTAATTGAAAAGCACATTTGAAGTTTGAAGCATGTGGCTATTATCTTCTCCGTGCGATTTGTTCCTTTCTTCTACTTAAAGGTGAAAACAGGATTTCACTTCCCTTTCAGTGCTGCCGTCGCTTTTAAAAATTGTATTTGTGGGCTTTTGTTGATGTGGTTGTTCAGGAGGCAGAGAGGAGGAACGGAGAGATGTTTTTCAAAGGCTGGTTTTATCTTATTGCTACTCTCTCAGCCAAGTCTGAAGTTTTCCTCCAGCCGAAGAGTCACTTCCATCAGACGAAGGCTCCTTAGACTGTAGGCAGGATTCAAATGTTGTGAAGTGCAGCGGTGGGATCGAAGCCAGTGGACACAAGCCGCCCAACGTCTCCTGCAATGACATTTGGACAATCAAATGTGTGTGTTTCAAGATTCTGGGCTGGAAGGGAGGATAAGAAAGGTACAGACTTGGGGGTGTGTTTGTCAGGTTGGCTGGCTTGGGTAAAAAGGGAGCGACAGGTGTGGGGGAAAGATAATGAAGGCGTGACATTGAAAGCTTTGCGAGGCCTTTGATATGCCTGGGAAAATTGCCTTTAAGCATCCCTGGTGTGTTGCTCAGAGCAGGAAAGCATGATGTGAAAACATTGCATATGCTGTAGAAGCCAAGGGGAATGAACTGCTTTGTTTGACAACGCAAAAGCCAGCTTGAGAAAGGGGTAGAGATGCCCTGAACATCTGTGTTGTACATCCCACTTTGGGGCTTTTGTGCAATATGACTTTGTTAATGTATTTTTGGATCTATTTCCCCTCATTTTTCTTACTGTTACAAATAAGATCCCTTATAACAGATGCTCTGCCTAGAACTCACATGCTGCTCAAGAAAGAAAGCTGTCACATTCAGGGCCAAGCCTGTTGCTGTTGCTCTTCGCGGGGTTTCTGGGATACACAAATACAGTAACAATAGGCACAATGATAGATACAGAGGCAAGGTCTACAAACCAGTCCAGAGTCAGAGATCGAAGGTCTAGCCCAAGGGTCAGGGTAAGGAGGGTGGAGGGTCAAGGGTCCAGTTCCAGGGCTTGGGAACATCAGGATTCAGAATCGGGTCCCAGGCTGTAGGAACAAGCACAGGTTACCAACAGCAAGGTACAAGGCAGCAAGTCAGAGTAGAGCTCTGTTTGCTAAGCAGGTCAGTGTCCAAAGGAGTAGCAAGCAAGGCTGCCTCCACATCAAGTCTTTTTCAGTGTGTTCTTTTTATCTGTCTCCTTTGCTGACTCATTTCCTAAGACCCAGATGTTGCTCCTTCCTACAGGGGCAGGTCTTTACTGTTTCCCTATCAGCCTGTCAGTCCTGGTCCTGTAAGGACTCCGCTCCAGGAATACTGTTGAGCAATCAGGTGAGTGCTTTGTCTTCTCTCTAGAGCTGTCAAGCACTCTCTCCTCCTTGTACTCTCTGCTGGTTTTGGAGATGCTGGTGGAGATGGAGTTACTGGCCTCTGTGGCATCTCTTTCTTCTCCTGGAAGACTGAGCAGCCTGGCCATGACTGGAAATCTCCATAAAAAGACTGGCATGAACCAGGAAAATGTAGTTTGGTTTGTGGTTCATGGTGTGCCCAGTTCATGAACCACAAACTGTCATGAACTTTTAGCAGCCAAATGAACTGCTTCAGTTTATGAGGTCTGTGACCTGGTAGAATGGATCCTGTGGAAACTAGAGTCACCAAACTCACAGGATACTCTAGCTTACTCTCCTGTACCTGCCCTCCATGTTTGGTGAGAATTGGATTTTCTGGGTCTGAGTTACAGCCCCCCAAAGAAGGTACCCCCATGAGAATGCTTTCTGGAGAAATGATGATCTGCCATATCCTCAGAAACTCCTGGGGGTACCTTATCTGGGGGGCTGCAACCCAGACCCCATCAATCAAATCCTCATCAAACTTGGCGGGCAGGTAGAAGAGTCAGCTACAGATCACCTGCAAGTTTGGTGTCTCTAACTTGCACAGGATCCATTCTATACACCTCTGAACCTCCTGAACCTGCCCCTGACAAAATGACATTTTGACAGGCACAGATTCAGGAGCATATGGAATGGATCCTGTGTAAGCTAGAGACATCAAAGTCACAGGGGACCTCCCCCAGATGCTCCTCTACATGCCCTCCAAGTTCTGCCCACCATTGCTTTGAAGTTTGGTAAACATTTAGACTGAGCAGAGACAGTCTGTCTGGAAATATATCTGTCCATGAACGGGAATGAACCTCCACGAACAGCTTGAAAGTTTGTGGAAATTTCATGCCAGTTGGCCTGCCATGAACTTCACTTTGCAAACCATGATCCAGCCAAAATTCAGCACAAAATTCATGAGCTGATTTAGGCCCTTCCCTACTGATAGACAGATCCTCCACAAATCTGTCTAATCTTCTTTTAAAGCTGTCTATGCCATCGCTACACCCTCTGGCAGCAGATTCCACATGTGAATCACTACAACCCCACCTGTCCATTCTGAGCTTCACACCAATAATTTTTGGGGTGTTATTGAGGTCAAGTGTACCCAGCAAATGCAGCCAGACTCATTGCAGTACAAGGTCATCTCATTTCAGATGCCTTCAGCCTCTTCCCTGTTGTCTCCCCCTCCTCACAAATATGAATAAAATGAACCATAACTCTCTTGTTTGTATGAGTGAAGTAAACATTGGAGTTTTATGTTGCAAGGAAGAATCAATCCACTCATCCAGATGGCCCAGTGGGTAAGTATCATGTATAACAAGCCCCCCACCCCAAGTGGTGTTCACTGACAACTCTCCTTGGCACCCACTAAGTGTGTTTAGAAAATGGGTGGGGCCAGGTGGGGCTTTTGCTCAGCAAGACTTCTGATTGGCCATTGGTGTTTTGATTGGCTGCTGTGCAGATTTTTTTTTTTTAAAAAAAACGTTGCTTTGGCAGCACCTTCCACCACAGCCCAAGGATCTTCACTGTACTACTGAAGGTAATCTGCAGCAACCATCTTGTGGTTGGCTCCACTTCCCGTAGAAGTCATTTTGTGGCAGCCATTTTGTAGCTGTGCCCACTGTGCTGTGTCACAATTCCAGAAGTGCCCACAGGCTCAAAACGACTGGGGACCCCTGACATAGCAGATGCCAAAGTGGAAGGAAAGATTTCTGTTCTCCCATGAACCACGTCTTGAGGTGTTTGTGAACTCTCGCAGCAGTTCAGGGAATGTGTATCATTCCATGGAAGCTCACTGGTCTGATGTGGAGGTCTTTGAGCCTTCTTGCTTAAATGTGTGCAGATGTCTAAGAGGAAAGGTCATGGGAGCAACAGACAGATGCATCATTCTTGAGCACAGGAGCACAGGTTCAATGTTTCAAAGGCCGTCAAAATGACTCACCAGAGATTTCCCTTGGGGTGGTTTTCAGTCTGCTTCCTCGGAGAGGTGGCAGCTGAAACCTGATAAAATCTATTGACATTTTCTTCTTCTTCTTCCACAGCGTAACCTTGTCACCTAGTGTCAGATCCCCAAGAGGCTGTCAAAACAATAAAAAATTTCAAAGGAAAGGTCATCTGAGAAAGTTATTACATAGGACAAGCATAACCTCTTCTTGCCAGGGTGCTTGAGGGATCAGATCAAGTGGAGTTCAGCAGGTGATCATAAAGTTTTCGGCATAGCTCCTTCCCCACAATTTGACCTGCCACTTAAGAGCCTTCTCTCCAACTCTGCCCTCTGTACCTGCAGGGGGGAAGAGGGTAGCAAAAAGAGACAGGGCCTTTTTGCTGTTGGCCCCTCAACTTCTTCTTGAGGCTCACCTGGTGCTTACCCTACTCTCTTTTAGGCACCAGGCCATAAAGTTTCTGTTATGACCAGGCTTTTAACTAAACAATGTGGTCTTTTCAAATCGGTTGGGCACTCTGCTTTATGCCTTTGGACTATTGGACAAAGATTGCTTTTGTCTGTGAAAAATTTGATGCTGTCTTTGATGACTTGGTGATGGGCAGTCCAATCCAGAGAACCACCGTGTAGCTGCACTTGAGTGCAGAACTAGTGTCGGCGGCCACAGCCGGTTCCCAAAGGGGAGACGTTACGCCACGCTTGGCGGGGGAGAGCAGCCCGACGAGCAAGAGAGAACTCGTTGCCATGGTGATTCCACCCAGGTGCATGCCATTGGCCTGCTGCCGAGGCGGGGGTGGGGGAGGCACAGGCTCGCGTGGGACCACAGGATTGGACAGGCTGTTACACATGACCGGGCAAGGGGGTGGAAAGCCCACGTCTGAGAGGTCATCAATCCCCTCACTCTCTCCTGCTATCAGAGACTTTGCAACTGGCAAGCAGGCGGGCAGAGGCATGTGCAGACAAGCAGGAAGTGCCAAGTGCAAGAGTTTGCTGTCCTAGACAGCGGCTGGAATGTGTGTCTGGGAGCGAGCAGACCAAGTCCAAAAGACACCCCCCCGGAGCCCTCCCCCGGTGTTGCCCTGCTTCTGCCCCCGGCTATGTGCAAGAAACACCTCCCCTGGGGGCCACAGAACTCAGAGTGCGAGCCACTGTGCATGCATCCACTCCAGCAGCCCCCCTTAGTGCCCTGCACACAACAGCCCTCTGGGGTCGGGTAGGCTATCAGCCCGGGCAGGCCAAGGGGCAGCACCCCCTCCCGTGTTCAGCCACGCGGGGGGCAGTGTGGCGGCTCATAGCCCATTCCCCTCCCAAGAACCAAGTTTGCCCACCCTCCTAGGCATTCCCTCGGAGAGGCCACTGACAGAGGGTGGAGGTTGCTCAGGGAACGTGCAGCAGATACCAAGCAAGAGAGACAACAGAGGGCACAGATCAGACTTTATTTTTCCAGAACAGAGTGCAACAGTCTTCCTGGTGCGCGCTGGGCAGCCTTGCTGTGGGTGGGGCTCCATTCGGAGCGGTGGGAAAGCTGAAGGAGTGGAGGGGGTGTGGAGCAACACATGCGGAAGCCTCTGTGTTGGAGTCCCACCTGAAAAACAGAGACAGAGATCAAGAATACCTGCAGGGGTGGCAGCTGGAAGAGCAGGCTGCATTTCAGCCGGGCGCTCTCTTAAAGGACAGTCTCTGACCCACCTCCCTGCATCGGGGCAGCTGCCACACACACACACACCGTGCCCTGCCAGGGGTTGGGAATGCGGCAGAGGGCAGACCAAGGGAAGGCGGCAGGCAGCAGCACAGGGGAGCGGGCTCAGCAAATGCCCCCTGCCAGAGCCCACTGCCTGGTTCAAGTGCCAGAGACACTCGCAGACTGAGTGGTCGAGAGCGAGGGGAGGGGGAGGATAGTGGGGGTGCACAGTGAAACTTACCCAGCTATGGGTGACAGTCCTCGCTCACATGCAGAGCCTCCACGATCTCGGAACCTGTGGAGACCTGGAAACGAGAGCAGTTAGCCCCAGGGGAGAGACCTTGCTCTCCCTCACGCAAGTCAAAGATACTGTCAAAGCTACGGCGCAGTGCAAAACACGTCACCAACGTGCCTGTCTGTCCCTCGCTCTAAGTCCGTATGGCAGGGAGCTTGCTGGCAGGGAGCTTCCCGCCATGCGCTCCTCTCCCTAACAACTGAGTTGTGCGAGGCAGAGCAGAAGTATTTCTAGGAGGGGGGAACTGCGATTGAGTGCTGGGGAGGGGGCTCACCAGGCCGATGCGCTAGGGGATTGGTGAGGCAATCACACCGCTCCCTAAGGGGTTTGTGAGCTTCTGCAGTGGCGGAGGCAACCTTTGTTTTTGGCTTCAATGAGTGCCTAAGGGACATGCCGCTGTTTTTGCAGGCGTAACGTTGCGCCTCTCGGGGGGGGGCGTGTCATGGGCCAAACTGCTCAGGAAGCTGCTTAAGCCTGGCCACGCCCCCAACTCCACCCCCTCCTCCACCTGAGCACTGTGCTCCGCCTCATTTCTGCCAACGCTCGGGCGCAGCCTTCAGGCGCTGCTGCCCTCAGGCGGAGCAGCGCTGGGGCTGCCCCCCCCACATAACTCCCCTCCACTGTGGTGGCGCCCACGTGAACGCAAATCCTTCCTGCGCCCACGTAGCGGATTGTCTGCTCCCAAAAGACTTTCCAGCCCCCCCCCCCCTTTGGATTGTGCTCTTGGTGGTTTTTATGCTCTTTAGTTTATGCTGCTTTTTTGTTGTGCTTTTATCATGGTTTGCTGCCTTGAGTAGGTCTGTGGAGAAGCGTCAAGATTAGACTGCTTTCTTCTCTCCTTCCCATTCACCAATCATTGTTGTTTTATCTGCCTCCACAATCTTCAGCTTTATTGATTGTTATTTAATTCATTTATACCCCACCTTTCTCCCCAATGAGGACCCAAGACAGCATATGTTGTTCTCTCCTCTGTTTTACTCAGGATTTTTTTTTTATCAGGAACTCCTTTGCATATTAGGCCACACACCCCTAATGTAACCAATCCTCCAGGAGCTTACAGGGCTCTTAGTGCAGGGCCTACTGTAAGCTCCAGGAGGATTGGCTACATCAAGGGTGTGTGGCCTAATATGCAAAGGAGCTTCTGCTACAAAAAAGCCCTGGTTTTACCCTCACAACAACCCTATGAGACAGGTTAGGGTGATCCAAAGTCAACTAGCAAGCTTCTGTGGCATGAGCGCGGATTTGAACTTGGGTCTTCCAGACTCTACTTTGACACCACTCTGATTCTTAGTCTTCGTCCCTTCCCTCCTCCAGCAGCTTCTCCCTGGGAAAACATTGGCCAAGTTGCAAAAGTCATGGAGTAGCAAGTAGCTCAGATGTAGGGTTGTCTCTTGGAAATGACATCATGCCATCAGCTTAAAAGCTATTTTAAAAAAATTCTCATCCCACCTTCCTAAGTGAGACTGGTGAGAAATGAGAAGTGGGGGAGGAAGATCTGTCACCCCTACTGGGAGGCCAGGGATCCTATTCAGGTGTTTTTTCTGGTGGCCATGGGTGGGCATGACCAAGTGGCACAAGTATCAACAGAAGTATAGTGTCCAGATCAGTGATGGTATCGCTTTACTCTGCTCTGGTAAGATCTTACCTGGAGTACTGTGTTCAGTTTTGTGCACCACATTTTAAGAAGGATCTAGACAAGCTGGAATGCATCTAGAGGAGGGCAACGGAGATGGTGAGGGGTCTGGAGACCAAGTCCTATGAGGAAAGGTTGAAGGAGCTGGGTATAGTTAGCCTGGAGAGGAGGTGGCTGAGAGGTGATATGATCACCATCTTCAAGTACTTGAAGGGCTGTCCTATAGAAGATGGTGCAGAATTGTTTTCCGTTGCCCCAGAAGGTAGGACCAGAACCAATGGGTTGAAATTAAATCAAAAGAATTTCCGGTTCAACATTAGGAAGAACTTCCTGACCGTTAGACCGGTTCCTCAGTGGAACAGGCTTCCTTGGGAGGTGGTGGGCTCTCCTTCCTTGGTTTGCTTCTATTTTGCTTCTATTTTGAGGGAGGGGATTATCATTAAGCTTGCCAATACTCAGGTATCAGTGGGGGATCAGCTGGCCAGTGGGGGGAAGCCCTGCCCCACAGCCAGCACCTGCCTTTCCACTTTAGAACTAGAGGAACCTTGGAAAGGCTTCCTTTCTGGATGGTGTGTATGTGCCTTTAAATCTAGGACCCAGCCAGGCTAAATGAGGATGGGGTGAGGTGGCAGAACAAGATGGCTGCTCTCAGTTAGCTGTGAAGCTGTAGCAGTCCAGGGACCCTCCATTTGTTTCACTATCCTTTTACAATACATTTGCATAGTAAAAGAGGAACTAGAACCTTTGTTTTCCCTGTGTTAGTCTGATAGGACTTGGAACTTCAGCAACTCTTGAGTAAATTCCCCAGTGAGACCACACAAGTGTGGGATAGCAGACTGTTTATTTTGACTGCTCTCTCCTTCTCCGTGTGTGTGTGTGTGTGTGAGAGAGAGAGAGAGAGAGACAGCTAGAGAGAAAGAGTGTGTACAGGGACAGCGGCTGCTTGGGTATGAGGAAATGAAGGCTGTATCCAGGGGAACTGCACTGCTGTATTTTTTGTATTTATTTTGGGAATGGGAAAGTCTCCTGGCTCTGCCCTAAAGTCTCCTGGCTCCACCCTCAAAGTCCCAAGATATTTTCTGAGTTAGACTTGGCAACCCTAGTTATCATCCCCAGGGGATTTTTTTTTTTTAAGATTTCAGATTCTCCCCCACTCTGAAAACAGGGCCAGCCCTTCCCCTGACCCTCGGGGGATACCACGTGACAATTCAGCTGTTTTTGAAAATTGGTTATCAGTGCGGAGATGTATATGTGTGTGCCAGAAGTTAGTCTTTCCTAGGGTGCCAAATAGTCTAGGGCTGGCCCTGTCTGTAAACCTGGGGCTTTCCTCTCCAATCTGTCTCACCCAGGGGTCGTTTTGTAGGAAAAAAGGTGCAGGAACTCAGTTGCATATCTCACTGGCATATGCCCCATGATCTGTGTGCAGTGTGCAGACCCAGGCTGGAGGTTCAGGAGCTGTGCTCCTGTGAGCTCCTGCTAAATTCAAGCCCTCATCTTGTCTATTTATGGCTCCAATCTCTTGGTTATAGTATCTGCAGATGGGGCCACATTGAAAATTAGATGTATTGATACATTAGCATTCTGTAAGATTTTTTTTTTTTAGGGCTAACACAGTTTAAATTATAGCTGTCTGTTATTGTGTGTAGAGTTGCCGAGGAGCCATGTGGAGTGACTGTGAAAGAG
This sequence comes from Heteronotia binoei, assembly GCF_032191835.1. NCBI lineage: Eukaryota > Metazoa > Chordata > Lepidosauria > Squamata > Gekkonidae > Heteronotia > Heteronotia binoei. Next base: position 176,711,539 of record NC_083225.1, read on the forward strand.
CAGTGTACCAGTCCATTGACTGAGGAGGTGACAGCAATCTTATTAGAATGTTAATTAGAATCCAGAGATTTAACCGCTGGTCTGATGAGTAACAGTTCTTCCGCTCCGGAGCTGTCAACCGATTCACAATAGACCATAGCGAGTGACGCATCCAGTCGTTTCCTCAAACTATATGCTGCTCTAGCATTTCAAAGCCCCAGTGAAAATAAAGGGGAAAGAGATTGAATGAGTGCAGAAGAAATATATATATATTCAAACATGTCTGTGAATTATTTTATATAAGCAAGCCTCACTAATAGGTTTCACCAGGGCTTTGTTTGTAGAAAAAGCCCAACAGGAACTCATTTGCATATTGGGCCACACCCGCTGACACCAAGCTAGCCGGAACTGCGTTCCTGTGTGTTCCTACTCCAAAAAAGCCCCGGGTTTCACAAGAAACATGAATTCCATGCACATATGAGTAATTCCCTGCACAAAAACTTGGAGCAGGGCTTTTTCACCTGGGGGAACATGATGGAATGGAGTTCTGGAACCTCTTTGTGCAAACAAATTTCCCAAAATGTAACGTACTCAAGCTGGAGACACGAGTAGGGCAACATTTTTTATTAGGAGCACGTTGCAAGAGAGAGAACACGCGGGCCGGGTCCCGCTTATGTACAGTCCCCGGTACAGCCTACAGGACAGGTCAGGCCAATCCTGACTTGTCAAACTTCCCGCCACAGCTGGTGATTGGCGGGGGATTTCGCGCCCCGCGCTGGAGGCGTCTGGGACAGCCCAGTCGCCTCTGCGCATGTCGCGTCTGGCTGCTGATACACTACACCAAACAATGTTTAAAAGTTCATGAAGGGCACCCATGTGTTTCTCCTGCTTTTCCCTCTTGAGAGTTCACCTCTTTTTCACCTGACTTGGATTGAACCTGGGTATTTATTGTTGGTTTCTTGCTGCCTTCTTGTTGACTGTTCCCAGAGAATTTGCTGGCAAAGGGGATGATTCAGAACACATGGAATACATTTATAAATCGAAGCTCCTAAACTTGAAGACCTGCCTGCCAAGGAAGCAGATGCGAACCCTGCAGAAGTTCAGTGTTGTCCTAAACTGAGTTACAGTCTTCTAGGCCCATTGATTTCTGTAGTCCTAAAAAAAGGTAAACCCATAGGTGACATCATCATATCAGGTATGCTGGGGCGATGCTCTGTTTTTTGAACAAAAGCTCTATGGTTTGAGGGCAAATTTATTCCAGATGCCCCCGATGTGACGGCTTTGCTCCCCCTCAAGTCCAGTTCCAGGAAGGAAGGGGGAGAAGCCTTCTCCCATGTGTGCGTCAAAGGATTAGATGGCATGCCACCTGCATCGCAGTCAGTAGAGCCCAGCCGTGCCATGGTGTGGCGCGCTCTGATGGGGAAGCAATGGAGCGCCGCACTGCATTGCAGCGCTGTGGAGGCAGGGAGGACGGCGGGGGGTGGGGGTGTGGGGGTTGACAGGGAGCCTGCCTGGGTACCACATGCCCTAGAGTTGGTGCTGGATGTAGCCAATCCTCCAGGAGCTTACAGGGCACTTATTACAGGGCCTACTGTAAGCTCTTAGAGCAGGGGTCCCCAACCTCTGGCCTGGGGACTGGTACCAGGCCGTGGCCTGTTTCCAAAGGGCCACGCAGCCTCGCTGCTCCCCCCCCCTCCCCATGCAAGCACCGAGTCGTTCCTGACCATGGGGTGATATCCCATCATGATGATTTCTTGGCAGACTTTTTACCTGGTGGTTTGTCATTGCCCTCTGCAGTCATCTACGCTTTCTCCCCAGCAAGCTGGGTACTCATTTTACCGACCTTGGAAGGATGGAAGGCTGAGTCAACCTGGAGCCAGCTACCTGAATGCAGCTTCTGCCGGGATTGAACTCAGATCGTGAGCAGAACTTGGACTGCAGTACTGCAGCTCACCGCTCTGAACCATGGGCTCCTTCCAAAGTCCTAGAAGGGTGCAATTCTGTGTTGGATGGCACTGTCACTGCTAAAGCCAGTATGGTGTAGTAGTTAGAATGTCAGACTAGGATCTGAGAGAAGCAGGTTTGAATCCCTACTCTGCTGTGGAAACTGACTTTGTAGTCTTGGATCAGGCACACTCGGTCAGCCTAACCTACCTCAGAGGGTTGTTGTGAGGATAAAAATGGAGCAGAGGAGAACAGTGTAAGCCACTTACAGTTCCACTTGTGGTGAAAGGTGGGATATAAATGAACACAAATAGAACACAAGACAGTAGTCCTGCTGGATCAAACCAGTGATCCGTCTAGTCCAGCATCCATCTAGTCCAGAGCCAATTTGGTGTAGTGGTTAAGTGCGCAGATTCTTATCTGGGAGAACCAGGTTTGATTCCCTACTCCTCCACTTGCAGCTGCTGGAATGGCCTTGGGTCAGCCATAGTTCTCACAGGAGTTGTCCGTAAAAGGGCAGCTGCTGTAAGAGCTCTCTCAGCCCCACCTACCTCACAGGGTGTCTTTTTTTGGGGGGGGAGATAAAGGAGATTGTGACCACTCTGAGATTCAGCATATAGTGCAGGATATAAATCCATCATCATCATCACCACCACCACCATCATTTTACACTCTGGTCCATTGGCCCTGAAGTGCCAATGAACAGGGTTTAGACACCAAGGCCTTCCCCTGATGTTTCCTCCTAGTACTGGTCAAGTAGCAGAGCAGTCTTGCAAAGTTTTTTTGGTAGGATTTCCCCAGCCAGGATCCAGTACTTGCTTAGGTTCGTGGGACCCCTGTTCCAGTTGAATGCTTTATCTTTTTTTTCCCATTGGGGAAAGGAGCCTACATTCCCCTGATGCCAAACTTCCCATGAAATTTGCCTCCTTCGTAAAAAAATTTAAAAAAGGAATTTGTCACATGGCAAAGAGGCTGCTGTTTGCGAAGCTTACATCTGAAGCTCCTTGAGGTTAGTAGTCCATGCTCCCTAAGCCGTGGAGTTTTCTGAGCAAAAATTGTACTTTGTGAGCTACTGGCATTCAAGTTGTGAGCTGCTGCATCAATTAGTGTGCTCCGGGGCCATCCTTCCTCAGCGAAGACTAGGGCTGCCAAATTCTCTAGGGCTGCCAATCCCCAAATATATATTGCAACAATGGGTGAGTTTTCATAGTATAATTTTTATTAGTTTTCCAGAAAATTGAAGGGAACAGGGGAAAAGGAAATAGAAAATCAGATATAAACATCAATAGCGATATAGTTAGCCTGTATGGCAATACTTCCTTAAAGTCACACCATATCTAATATTATTATCACTTTACTCTATATCATCACACTCTTATTAAAATGTTTTAACGATTGTAAGCCTTTGGCTAAATTATCCAGTTAGCTTTACATTTCTAATAAATATAGTATTATAATATACATTAAAGGAACAGGAGATATAAATGGACACCAAAGAATCTTAAGTATCTAACCATGCATACAGCTTCACCCAAAGTTTTCTTGCTTCTTCCATAGATTTGCTGGCTAGTAACTGGGATAAATAGTCCATCTCAGCCGTTTCCAATATTTTCTCCATCAAGTCCGATCTCGTGGGAATTTCTTGGAGTTTCCATTTCTGTGCCAAAAGAATCCTAGCTGCTGTATTAATATGTGCCAACAAATGTCTAATCTCTTTCATATAATCATTGGGATATATATTCAATAAAAATAGTTCTGGTTTAAATTGAATTTGTATCTTTAAGATTTTTTGTACTAACTCATGCACGATCTTCCAATAGTCTTTCCCCACCTCGCAAGTCCACCACATATGGTAAAAGGACCCAACATGCTTAGTACATTTCCAACACTTATTTGACATGTTACAGTACATTTTAGAAAGTTTCTGTGGGGTTATATACCATCTGTAAAACATCTTAAACAAATTTTCTTTAAAGGTTACTGACTTAGTTTAATATTAATTTTCCATAACTTCTCCTATTCCTCTAACATGATATTACGACCCCCATTCTAAGCCCATTAGACCATGCAATCTTTTACAGTCTCATCCTGCATCTTCATCTGTAGTAAATATGAATATAGATTGGAGATTAATTTTTCTTAGGGACCCAAGAGGATTTTATCAAATGGGTATTGATCCATATTAAAGTCTATTGTCTTATCTTTGGCATATCTGGATTCTACTTGTGTTCTCAACCACCAACTCATTTTAATTTCCATATTTTCTAATTCTTCCTTAGTTTTCAGTTGTTTATCTTTTTTTCAACAGTTTTTCATATCTATAACTCTGGTTCGGCTTTAAAAGGTTTAGAGGTGTAAATGCTTCCACCGGCGACATCCATCTTGGAATTTTCTGATAGATTCTTGGTTTTAACCATGTCCGATTTGTGCAAATGAGTTAGAAAGTCTTCATATTAAAATTACTGGTAGTCAACACAGTCTTCAGGTCACAGAGTTACAATGACAAGCTCAACTTCTGGGCAAGTCTTTGGGAGGCCTCAGAAGCAGGGAAGAGGGAGATGGGAGATTCCCCTCCCCTTCTCCTTTACGATCACCTCAGTCTCTTTGTCCCTTGAGCTGCCCACTCTCCACGTCCCATCACATCAACTATCCAGCTTTGAAAGTAAAACAAATGTAAGGAAGCACTTACAATCCACTTGTTTAATGGAAGCAGTCCAAACAGGAATTTAAGGTTGAAATCAGAAGAAGAAAGAGCTGGTGTTCAACCCCGATGCCATTAAAATGGCGATTGGGACAGTGAAGCTTACAGTGGCAGCGGGCTAGGGAAACAGCCGCTGCTGTCAATCCCGCTCTGCGCCGTCAAGCCACCAGCCTCCCCGGATCCTCCCTGGGTCCAGGAATCGAGCCCCCCAACAGTGAGGAGCCCCATACTGTCCGATTAGTGAGCGATTCTCAGGAGCCTTCCGGGATCGCTCTCTACGTTCGGTCGCTGAAACCGGAAGCCAACAATGGGTGAGTTTTAAGAGTGTTTGCTCCCTGTAATAGCTAAATTGTTTGGAGATAAAGTTTTGGTTTCACCCCTGGGTCCTTGAAATACATCACATTAGTTCATAAACAACCTGTATTAGAGTTTTGTTATTTATATTTTCAAGGTGGTTCCTTCATGAAGCCTTAGTGCTTGTATCTAATTTGTATGAAGAGTATTGTGGCCAGCGATGGAGTGGAAGTACTATGCTTCTAGTAAAAGGAAGTGGCTTACTCCCTTGTAATATACAGCACAAGTGGAAGATATCGTAATACTGATGAAGTGGCAACATGAAACGTGTCTATTATATTATTAACTAGTTATGTGTCTGCTGTACCAGTTAAACACTATGGGCTCTGTTTATAAGGATTCAAATGCATTTTATGGTTGTCAATGTGAACTTTTGTGTCAAATACATTGATAAAGTCTGAAGCAGTTTTATATTTAAAAAGCATGTAAACATATTTAAAAATTATTAAAAAGTCTGGTAGCCTATTCATATCACAGACATGTATTTTATTTTTTGTATAAATCCCCAGGTAGGGGCAGGGGATCCCCCAGTTTGGAGGCCCTCTCCCATTTCAGTTTGGTGTACTGGTTAAGTGTGCAGACTCTTATCTGGGAGAACCGGGTTTGATTCCCCACTCCTCCACTTGCACCTGCTAGAATGGCCTTGGGTCAGCCATAGCTCTGGCAGAGGTTGTCCTTGAAAGGGCAGCTGCTGTGAGAGCCCTCTCCAGCCCCACCCACCTCACAGGGTGTCTGTTGTGGGGGAGGAAGGTAAAGGAGATTGTGAGTCGCTCTGAGACTCTTCGGAGTGGAGGGCGGGACATAAATCCAATATCTTCTTCTTTTTCTTCTTCTTCTTCAGGGTATTTGGGAAGTGGGAGGGGGGAGGGAAATGTCTTCTGGGCACTCCATTATTCCCTATGAAGACAGATCCCCATAGGGGATAATGAATTGATCTGCAGGTATCTGGGGCTCTGGGGGCGGCTGTTTTGTGAGGTAGAGGCACCAAATTTGCAGCATAGCATCCATTGCCTCTCCTCAAAATACCCTCCAGGTTTCAAAGGGATTAGACTAGGAGGTCCAATTCTATGAGCCCCCAAAGAAGGAGCCCCTATTCTTCATTATTTCTAATGGAGGGAAGGCATTTAAAAGGTATGTAGTCCCTTTAAATGTGATGAGCAGAACTCCCTTTGGAATTCAGTTACGCTTGTCACAACCTTGCTCCTGGCTCCACCCTCAATGTCTCCTGGCTCCGCCCCCAAAGTCCCCAGATATTTCTTGAATTGGACTCAGCAACCCTAGCTAAGACAAAAATGTACAAGCTAGAGGTTAAAAAAACCCGCCAGCTAGCTCACACTAATTCAGCTTAGAGGAACATGGTTAGTACAGCACAATTCTGATTCTGTGCCTCCTGGCTCCTGTTTAGGAAACCTGCGTGGAAAAGATAGAAGGAATACGAAAGGAGAAATAGAAAGCAGCAGTGGAAACACCGAACACCACCCTCAGATTCATTTCTTCTGTTTCCTGTTGGTCTTCTCTTTTTTTCCTTTCCCCCCTTCACTTGATCTGTTTTTGGCAGTGCTGTCAAACCTCAAAATAGTCTTGTCATGTGAATTCCACGAGGGCTTCCAGGCCAAGTCCAGCAGCCATGTCTCAAGGGGAGGCGCTGTGGTTGAGCAGTCATGCATGTGATTCTCATGACAAAGGTCCCAGATTTCACCTCGGCATCTGCTGTTAAGAGGATATCAGATATTGGTGGAAAGCCTAGAGAGAGTCTCTCAGAACAGAGAACACAGGCCTAGAGAAGCTGATGGTCTCATTTGGCACAAGACAGCTGCCTACAGGGAGGGGGTTTTTTTGTAGCAGGAACTCTTTTGCATATTAGGCCACACACCCCTGCTGTAGGCAATCCTCCTGGAGTTTACAGTAGGCCCTGTACTAAGAGCCCTGTAAGCTCTTGGAGGATTGGCTACATGAGGGAGATGAGGTCTAATATACAAAGGAATTCCTGCTACAAAAAAAGCCCTGGCTGTCTATATTTAAGACTTTGGGGTCAATGTTGAGCGGGTATATCAATATATGTGCTAGATGACTTCCCAAAATCATATTCTGCAGTGCACCTCGTGATTCTGTGAGACAGCAGCTAGCAGGCAGCAGCAAATATATAGAAACATTCACAGTGGTGAATATATAGAAACATTCACAGGGGGCTCACTGTGACTCTGTGTGAGTTGCTGTTCTAAGGCTGTCTTCTTTTAAGCAGGAGGCCGGAACAGCAGCAGACGGCGACTCTTGTTCTTCAAAGGGCAGGAAATTCAGAAAGTGGATCCACGCGTCATTGGATCTTGCACTATCGTAATCATTCCCCTCTTGAATTTTCCTTTATGGACATTATTTAATGACATCCACTGCCTGGGGGACCCTATTTGGGTGGAAAGGTGGCATATAAATATTTTAAATAAAATAAATCAAATATATGTGTGGAGCCTACCTTACTGTTTCACAGTATAGAAGTTACCTGTGAGGGTAAAGTGAGTCTGATATTAATTCAGGGAAACAAGGCATCTCACTATCAGAAAGTTGGGATACACATCATGAGACTATTGTTATGGCAAAGGATTGGACCTCCTTGATTGCCAGAAATGAGCCCTGCTTACAAGTTACAGTGAACATACACATATTTTTAAGATATACACATATTTTTAAAATATACACACGAGTGGAATTCTAGCAGGAACTCCTTCGAATATTCGGCCACGCACCCCTCATGTAGCCAATCCTCCAAGATCTTACAAAAAAAGACCCCTGTAAGCTCTTGGCGGATTGGCTACATCAAGGGTGTGTGCCCTAATATGCAAAGGTGCTCCTGCTAGAATTCCACCCCTGAATATACACGTGTGGAGCAATACTTATGTTTCATTCAGCACAGGCACAGCTGAATGTGTGATATAAACCACACATTTATCCAGGTACAGGTTCCTGGTTCCATTTGTGAAGTGAACACACGTTGGTTGTTTTAATGCAAAAAAGTGTACACAGATATATGCAGGACATACATGTATTCACTGTAATGTGTGAACAGAATTACTGTGTTAACTGAGTAAAACTCTTAAGAGCTGGTTTGGGGGAACGCAGGAGAGGCAAAGATCACTATTGAGCAAGATCTTCCCATATATATAAAATATTTGCAGGGCTTTTTGTTTTGTAGCAGGAGCTCCTTTGCATATTAGGCCAAACCCCCTGATGTAGCCAATCTTCCTGGAGCTTACAGTAGGCCCTGTACTAAGAGCCCTGTAAGCTCTTGGAGGATTGGCTATGTCACGGGGTTTGGCCTAATATGCAAAGGAGTTCCTAATAAGCTGAAGGTATTTAAAGGTATTAAAATTGAGTAAGAGTGAGAGTGGGAGAGCCTCAGAAATATGCAGCTACTACCTTCTTCTCTCCTATACAAGCTAAGGTATGATAAAGGCCATACAAATCTTCACACCTATATTAAATATATATTAAATACGAGTTCCTTACAGAATGGAGGTTAAGTAAAATCTAAGAGGGAAGGGAAGGAAGAGAAGAAAAGCTTCATGGTATAGTCCAATCTTGTCAGATCCCGGAAGCTAAGCTAGGTCAGCCCTGGTTAGTACTTGGATGGGAGACCTCCAAGGGAAGACTCTGCAGAGGAAAGCAATGGCAAATAGGGAGGGGGGGGGTGTAAGGAGACCTTCAAATGCTTCTTCCTTTTCTCTTGCTGGGGTCACCATAAGTCATCTGCCACTTGATGGCGCTTTATACACACACAGAGAGAACCTAAATCTGTAAGATAGTGAAAACTGAGGGACCTAAAGGCCTGGAGGAAAATATTTTCAAGTTGTCTCCAGTCTTTTCAGATGTTACATCCACATATAAGAGCAGGCTCTTATATATCATGTATATCAGGAACACACAATGCCTGCTACGCTTCTGATATTGTTACCATCCCTCACAAGCACATGAACATACATTCAGATTAACACAGGGAATTAGCTTTGTGCAGGGAGCCTAAAATCAGGATTTTTTTACCTAAAGAAGTTGCTGTGAGTAGCAAGTTTTCAGTAGGAAAAGGATAAGGTTTAAACATTTTAAAGGAATGTCATGTTTATTGAGGGATTTGAGACAAGGGGGGGGGGCTTTCCTAACATTAGCAAATACCAAATTAAACACAGATTAATAGCACGGTTTTTTATCCTAGCTAAAAATATAACACCAACAACAATTCAGCAGAACTACTCCACTCTGGAGTTACTCCTTAGCTAAAGATGTAAATGTGATAAAATGGGGACTACAACAGAGGCGAAGTGAAATCAGTTGGGACAGAGGTGGACAGTGGACAGTCTTCCAGATGTGAAGGCCTAAACAGCCGAACATAAGGGAAGCCATGTTGGATCAGGCATGCAGTTCAACACTCTGCGTCACACAGTGGCCAAAAAAACCCAGGTGCCATCAGGAGGTCCATCAGTGGGGCCAGGACAATAGAAGCTCTCCCACTGTTTTCCCCCCAAGCACCAAGAATACAGAGCACCACTGCCCCAGACAGAGAGTTCCATCTATATGCTGTGGCTAGCAGCCACTGATGGATCTCTGCGCCATACTTTTATCCAATCTCCTCTTCAAGCTGTCTATGCTTGTAGCTGCCACCACCTCCTGTGGCAGTGAATTGCATGTGTTAATCACTGTTTGGGTGAAGAAGTACTTCCTTTTATCTGTTCTAACTCTACTGCTCAGCAATTTCATTAGCGTCCAGCAGAAGGGAGCTCATTCACCTGGTGGAACAATCCAGTGAACTTGGCGATCGAAAGTGTATGGTGCAAAGTTTCACTTTTCTGAAAAAGTGAATGGTGCAAGTGTGGTCTGGAAAACCATGGATCAATATGGGGAGCAAAGATACACCTGTCCTAGTCTGGGAAACAATCAAACCAAAGGAGGGGTCCAGTGTGCGTTGGGAGCCCCATTGCCATTCAGCTGGAAGCCAGGATCATACTTCATGATTTCAGTAAGGAGGAAGACCAGTGATGAGGCCAGGATAGCAGGTAAGGTCCAGAAATCAGCCACAAAGCTTCAGGGGCTGAGAGATTACTTTTATGTACCTTGGTTGTGTTGAGAAAGGGGACAGTGTCTCTGCTGTGACTGGATTGGGTTCCAGCTAGAAAATTCAAATTGTATTGGAAGTTTTTAATTTTAGGGGAGTGGGAAAAAGGAGCTCCAAATGTGTGCAGAAAAACTATCAGGGACATTAACCTGGGTACCAGTTTTGCCTCGTTAAACAAAGAACTGGCAAGAACTTAATGGCACAGGAAACAGCCAATGGGCCTTTGTTAAGTGCCAGGGAATTCCGCAGTGTAAGGCAGATTTCTGAATGGCTCTAGAAGGCAAACTATCCTTCTGTAAACAGGGCTCATTATGCATTTCCTTTTGCCTGTCCTGAACTTATTTCTCAGCTATTTAGTTGGAAGTTCTGGTATTATAAGAGTATTATGCAACAAATGCCTTTTGCATATGCACACAATTCTGGGATGAATGACCCAGGACCCTAAAAAAATCAAGAGGTCCATTCATGCATTCTTAAACTGTACACCCATTCAGATTATATGGTGGCCAGCAGGGGGTTTTTTGTAGGCCCTGTACTAAGAGCCCTGTAAGCTCTTGGAGGATTGGCTACCTAATATGGCCTAATATGGCCTAGTGTGGCCTAATATGCAAAGGAGTTCTTGTTACAAAAAAAGCCCTTGTGGCTAGGCATGTTGGAAGGATCTATGGTGCAGTTGTAAGGCCCCAGGTATGCATAGGTATAACTTCTGAAAAGAACTTCAGTCTTTTCACCTTTGGTTTATTCTAATGCATATTCAAGCCAACTCACATTCTCTGCTTCCACCCAGCTCCTTCAACCTTTGCTTATGATGTAAAAGTGTTAGGCAGAGGGCAATCTTCTGCATCACACTTTTAATAATGTTGTACTCTCAAATGCAGTTTTGCTTTTTAGGAGCTTCTCATCCCCTCCTCTAATGAACCTAGGGTTGCAAATCCCCAGGTGGGAGCAGGGGATCCCCTGGTTTGGAGGCCTTCCCCCCGCTTCAGGGCCATCAGAAAGCGGGGGGAGGGGAGGGAAATGTCTGCTGGGAACTCTATTATTCCCTATGGAGATTTATTCCCATAGAAAATCATGGAGAATTGATCCGTGGGTATCTGGAGCTCTGGGGGGGGGGTTGTTGTTTAGGGCAGAGGCACCAAATTTTCAATATAGCATCTAGGGCCTCTCCCCAAAATACCCCCCAAGTTTCAAAAAGATTGGACCAGGGGGTCCAATTCTATGAGCCACAAAAGAAGGTGCCCCCATCCTTCATTATTTCCTATGGAAGGAAGGAATTGAAAAGGGGTGCCGTCCTTTTAAATGTGATGGCTGGAACTCCCTTGGAGTTCATTTATGCTTGTCACACCCTTGCTCCTGGCTCCACCCCTAATGTCTCCTGGCTCCACCCCCAAAGTCCCCAGATATTTCTTGAATTGGACTTGGCAACCCTAAATGAACCCCACTGGTTCTTAGGAACTTCAGTATCGTTTATGGTGTTTCAAAATGCGGCTTGGCAGGTTGTAACTAATTGTGGATTGCTTCCCCTGCTTAGCCGTATCTTGCTCCTGACAGCAAGGGAGGAGGATTTAGTTTGATGAATATGCTTTTGACTATGCCAAGTTCAATTGATGGACATCTTTAAGAGGAGCAGGGAACTTGTCTGACTGGAAATTACATACTGCAAAATAATTCTTCCCTCCCCATTGGTCCCTTTCCAATACCACAAATAAACCCAACGTCCCAAAATTTATGGTCACCCAATATTACAGTCTCAGCGGGCTGGTGCTATGGGTAAGAGAAGCCATGTTGGATCCTGGAATTATAGCTCATCTCCAGCTATAAAGATGAGTTCTCCAGGGGGGAAATGGCTGCTTTGGAGGGTGGACTCTATGACATCCTTTCAAGTCAAAGGACTTGGGTGTGAGGCAGCTTAGGGTGGCATGGTGGAAGATGTGCAATGGCAACTCTAGCTCACTAGTGTCCTGGCCCCACTGATGGACCTCCTGATGGCACCTGGGTTTTTTTGGCCACTGTGTGACATAGAGTGTTGGACTGGATGGGCCATTGGCCTGATCCAACATGGCTTCTCTTATGTTCTTATGTGACACAGAGTGTTGGACTGGATGGGCCATTGGCCTGACCCAACATGGCTTCTCTTACGTTCTTATGTGACACAGAGTGTTGGACTGGATGGGCCATTGGCCTGACCCAACATGAACATAAGAACATAAGAACATAAGAGAAGCCATGTTGGATCAGGCCAACGGCCCATCAAGTCCAACACTCTGTGTCACACAGTGGCAAAAAATGTTATATACACACATACACTGTGGCTAATAGCCACTGATGGACCTGTGCTCCATACACTGTGGCTAATAGCCACTGATGGACCTGTGCTCCATACACTGTGGCTAATAGCCACTGATGGACCTGTGCTCCATATTTTTATCTAAACCCCTCTTGAAGGTGGCTATACTTGTGGCCGCCACCACCTCCTGTGGCAATAAGAATGGCTTCTCTTATGTTCTTATGTGACACAGAGTGTTGGACTGGATGGGCCACTGGCCTGATCCAACAGGGCTTCTCTTATGTTCTTATGTGACACAGAGTGTTGGACTGGATGGGCCATTGGCCTGATCCAACATGGCTTCTCTTATATTCTTATGTGACACAGAGTGTTGGACTGGAAGGGCCATTGGCCTGATCCAACATGGCTTCTCTGATGTTCTTATGTGACACAGAGTGTTGGACTGGATGGGCCATTGGCCTGATCCAACATGGCTTCTCTTATGTTCTTAGAGTAAAACCAGGACATTATGAATGATCAGACCTGATCCTCCAGTAGCTGAATCCAAGTGACACTGAGTTACTCTGCCCTATTCTTGCAGGTAGCTATACTGGTCTGAAGCAGCAGAACAAAGTTTCAGTCCTGTGGCACATTTAAGATCAACAAAGTTTTATTCAAGATAGATGCTTTCGTGTGCATGCACGCTTCTTCAGATAAATACACATGCACACAAAAGCTTATACCCAGCTTTATCTACTGATGGGCGGCCAGTCCAACTCCTCCATAGAAGATCTGACCAAGGTGGTTCAAGCTGTGGCAGGGTGGCTCAGGCTGAGTCAACTGAAGTTGAATCCGACGAAGACGAAGGTCCTGTACCTAAGGCATGGCGGTCTTGGGACTGAGGTCTTACTACGACCTTGGATGGGGCACCACTTACACCGGTGTCCAAGGTCAAAAGTTTAGGGGTGCTCCTGGATCCCTCTTTAAATATGGAGGCCCAGGTGGCAGCCACTGCCAGATCAGTCTTCTATCATCTGCGGCTGATAAGGCAGTTCGTCCCCTACCTCGAGCACAGCGCCTTGGCAACAGTGAGCCACACCACAGTCACCTCAAGATTGGATTACTGCAATGCCCTCTACATGGGGCTACCCTTGTCTCAAACCTGGAAGCTTCAACTAGTGCAGAACGCAGCAGCCAGGTTGTTAATGGGCCTTCCTTTACGGGAACACATTCAACCTGTGCTGAAAGCACTGCACTGGTTGCCTATTGCATACCGGGTTTGTTTCAAGGTGTTGTTTCTCACCTTTAAGGCCCTATATGGCCAGGGGCCTGCATACCTTAGGGACCGCCTTTCCCCATATGTTCCCTGGAGAGCACTTCGGTCTGGATCACAAAATCTACTTACAATCCTCGGCCCTAAGGAGGCCAGGCTCATGACAACTAGAGCCAGAGCCTTCTCTGTAGTGGCTCCACACTGGTGGAATGAGTTGCCGGAAGAGGTCAGGGCCCTGCGAGAGCTCATACAGTTAAGAACATAAGAGAAGCCAAGTTGGATCAGGCCAATGGCCCACCCAGTCCAACACTCTGTGTCACAGTGGCCAAAAAAAATTATACACACACACACACATATATACACACTGTGGCTAATAGCCACTGATGGACCTCTGCTCCATATTTTTATCTAACCCCCCTCTTGAAGCTGTCTATGCTTGCAGCTGCCACCACCTCCTGTGGCAGTGAATTCCACATGTTAATCACCCTTTGTTCCGCATGGCCTGTAAGACGGCACTCTTCCACCAGGCATTTCTAAACTAGACAGCTGGCCACTACAGTCCTAGGTAACATAGGATCCATCCCTTGAAATCCTCTATACATCATCTGTGGAGAAGACTATTTAAGATCGGCTTCCAGAGAATCGGAAATTAAGATTATAGCGCTGAAATATTTAATGTGTTTTTATGTTTTTATATTACTCTGTGGTTTATGGTTTTAATGTATTACCGTATTTACTCATGCACATGCATGTCTATGTCAGCCGCCCTGAGTCCGCCTTGGCGAGGAGGGCGGGATACAAATGGAATAAAATAAATAAATAAAATACTTCGAATAAGATTTAGTTGGGCTTAAAGGTACCATGGGACTCAAATGTTGGATGCTGTCCGATTCCAGCATCTTTTCACTTGTGGACCTGAATGCCCATAGCTTGTGCAGGCGAGAAGGCACACAAAAAACTCTGCAAGCGCTTGGCAACCTAACCAATGCCATGTTCCTTGGCTGGTTTTACTATGGCTTGGTGGTGCCTGGCATATAGAAAGCCCCAGGTTCAATCCCAAGCATCCTCAGTTGAATGATGAAATAGTAGGTGATGTGAAAGACCTCTGCCTGAGACCCAGGAGAGCTGCTGACGGTCTGAGGAGACAATACTGACTTTGGTGGACCAGCAGTCTGATTTGGTACAAGGCAACTTCATGTGCACCAAATTTAGTTCTATCTGCCATTTTGGTGGTGAAAAGTGCCATCAAGACACAGCCACCCTAGTATGGTGAGTCTCAGGGGTGTCGAACTCATTTATTACGAGGGCCAGATTTGACACTAATGGGACTTTTTGGGGCCGAGCCATGCATGTCATAAAATGTATTGCCAGGTAGTGGAGATGTAAACTTTATAAAGGATACAGATAAACACAATTAAAGGTATTATTTTTAATTTAAACTACAAACCTGTTTAAAACTCTTGTGATATTTTGTTTCAAATGGAAAGGTGGGGGAATACTGAGATTTGGCAATGCAATTTTTAAAACAAAACATGAAGAAAAAGCACAAAGATTACAGCAGAAACTAAAAATATAAACTAAAAATATAAAATGCTCTGAGCCTGGGAAAACATGAAACGATTAGGTATTGCAAGCTTCTCCTCCCCACCCACCGGGTCCACTCAGATTGGCAGTGGCTCTCTCTAGTATAATATCCCCCTTTGGATGTGGGTTCCCAGGTTAGAGTACTCACTAGGCACCAGTGCATTCATCAGAGACAAGCTGCCTCAAAGGAGCAACCCTTTTATTTTCAAGGAGCTTCAACTGGCCATAAATGTTGCAAAAAACTGCAAAACACAGCCTTAGCTCCAGTCCATTGAAATACATTGCAGCAGAGTTGCAAGGAAAACACAGACTGGATTTTCCTTTAAAATCTGTGGTTGCATAGACTTCAATGGGAAATCCATTCCATGTTTTTCTTGCAGCTTTGCAAGCCCAGAAGCCAGCAAAGACCAGGCAGAAGGCGCTGGAAATGTTGTCTGCAGCATTGGAGCTTCAAACGGAGAGGACAGGAGGGGGAGAAAAGAGTCCCACGGGCCTGATTAAAGCCCTAAGTGGGCAGGCTGTGGCCTGTTGGCCAGGAATTTGACACTCCTGCTCTAGAGTTTTCAAGGCAAGAAATGAACAGAGATCATTTTGATTAGATTATTTTGAGTTCCCGAACTCAGTGCTCTCTGGGGAACACATGGGGAAAGGCGGTCCCTTAGATAGATAGGTCCTCAGCCATATAGGGCTTTAAAGGTCAATACCAGCACTTTGAAACGGACTTGGTACATAATAGGCAGCCAGTGCAGCTCTTTCAACACTGGTTGAATGTGCTCCCATCGAGGGAGCCCCATCAACAACCATGCTGCAGCATTCTGCACTAGCTGCAGTCTCCAAATCAGAGTCAAAGGCAGCCCCAGGTAGAGGGCGTTACAGTAGTCTGTTCTTGAGGTGATGTAGCATGGATCACCATCGCTAAGTTGCAGTGCTCCAGAAAAGGGGCCAACTGCCATACTTGCCGCAGATGGAAAAAGGTGGACTAGGCAGTGGTTGCTACTTGGGCCTCCATAGACAAGGATGGCTCCAGGAGCACTCCCAGGCTCTTGACCTTTGAGGCCGGAATTAGTGGCGCCCTGTCAAAGGCTGGCAAGGGGATCTTCTTTCCCAGGCTACCACGGCTCATATAGAGAACCTCCATCTTTGTTGGATTCAACTTCAGTTGACTCAGCCTGAGCCAAGATGTCATGGCTTGTAATGCCAGGTCTAAATTGTCCGGGGCACAGTTAGATCGGCCACCCATCAATAGATAGAGCAGGGTGTCATCTGCATATTGATGACACCCCAGCTCATACCTCCTGACAATCTGGGCAAGGAGGTGCATATAGATGTTAAATAATATCGGGGACAGAACTGCCTCTTGCGGCACACCACATGTGAGTGGGTGCCTCTGGGACAATTCTTCCCCTATCACCACCCTGGATGATGGAGAGGTCCACCAGTGGCCATGAGCCATGATGGCAAAAACAGATCTTCTATGTTCAGAAGCAGTAAGCTTTTTGAATACAACAGGGAAGGTTTGGGCCTCCATGTCATTTTTGGAGGCTTTCTGGGGGCATCAGATTGGCCCCCGTGGGAATTAGGATACTAGGCAAGATGGACCGTAGGTCTAATCCCTCTAGTAGAATAGCTATGGTGAAAAGCAAGTTTTGTGCGAGAAATCTCTCACTTTACAATGACACCCCATAAAATAAGGGAAAGCTGATTTAAGCTGTTTCAACTTGATGGGAAAAAAGTAATTTGTACTTTTCATAGGGATTATAACCTTAAAGCTTTTAATAGGGGGTGTATAAGGAGACCTTCAAATGACTGTATTTTTTTTTTACAAGCT
The DNA here is from genome assembly GCF_032191835.1 of Heteronotia binoei. NCBI lineage: Eukaryota > Metazoa > Chordata > Lepidosauria > Squamata > Gekkonidae > Heteronotia > Heteronotia binoei. Next base: position 176,728,566 of record NC_083225.1, read on the forward strand.
ATCACAGCTTTTAGCATTCATAAAATCGTATTATAGTGTTTACCTCTTTGAAGCCGAGGTGTTAATGAAAAAGTTCATGATTCTCAGAAGCAATCTTGGGGCAGTTTGAATAGTCTGTTTTGTGTCAGGGCCAGAACAAAATTGCTGGGAAGTTTTCAGCTTCAGTCTAATTGTGTACCGTTGCAGTAGTTTACATGACTTTTGCGTGCACTTCTGATTACAGCTCTCCAAGTGTCACCCTTTTGCAGCTGATCTGCATAATTACCCAGACACCATCATGTGTAGGCTGAGTTCAAAAGAGACAAGCAGATGAAGCAATGTTATTATTGGTTTGTCTCCAACTCCAGAGGATCTGTCACCCTCCAAAGGTGCCAAAACCGGTGCTTTTTTGGTAGAAAAGGCCCAGCAGGATCTCATTTTACATATTAGGCCACACCACCTGGTCTTGGGAGGGCATGGCTGCCGCATGGTGGGTTTGGCCCGCTGGAGCCCTAGCCCGCCCTGGTGGAGCTCCGCCCATGGGGGCTCCGAAAGAAAAAAAAAAAGCCCTGGCCAAAACTAAAATTCAAAGCACACTTCTGAGGAAGTCCAATATTTAGATTTAATCTAAAATAGACTTCTGAAATTTCTTGAGGATAGAGGGTGACATTCACATATCCCTGAATTACCACTATGTTTTCTTTATAAGAGCCAGTTTGGTGTAGTGGTTAAGTGTGCGGACTCTTATCTGGGAAAACTGAGTTTGATTCCCCACTCCTCCACTTGCAGCTGCTGGAATGGCCTTGGGTCAGCCATAGCTCTCGCAGGAGTCGTCCTTGAAAGGGCAACTGCTGTAAGAGCTCTCTCAGCCCCACCCACCTCACAGGATGTCTGTTGTGGGGGGTGAAGGTAAAGGAGATTGTGACCACTCTGAGACTTTGAGAATCAGAGTATAGGGCGGGATATAAATACAATATCTTCTTCAATTTGGGGAGGGGAGGGGAAAATCTATACATCCTTAGGTTGTCACCTAAGTGTGCCTAAACCGAGTTTTGAAAAATTCATGCTCAGGCAAAATATCTAAATAACAGAAGAAAACTGAAAGACAGGGTTGCCAGCTCTAGGGTGGGAAATACTTGGAGATTTTGGGGGGGACAGGAGGGTAAAGCCTGAGGAAAGTGGGGTTTGGGGAGCGAAGGGACTTCAGTGAATTGTGATGCCAGAGTCCACCTTCCAAAGCAGCCGTTTGCGCCTGGAAACTTACCTGGAGATCGGTTGTAACCCCAGGAGAGGTTGAGCAACCCACTAAGACTCATGGATAATGGTAACAAGAAACAAAGCAAGCCTCCCTGCAGCCTTCGCCTCAATTTTTAATTTTTCTTGCTAATTTCTATTCCACCCTATCCCGCAGGCAGGCTCAGGGTGAATTACAACAAATCTGAACAAGTAACAATGAAACAAAGTGCAATTAACAACAAATCTAAATGGTTAAAGCAATGAAACAATTAGAATTAATTCCAATTACTCCATTTCAGGCGGTAGACAAATTAATCAGGCCATAATACAAACAGAGCTGGAACCAATTATACATTAACAGGCCCAATAAAAGGTAAAGGTGCAAGCACCAGTCGTTTCCAACTCTGGGGTGACGTTGCATCACGGCATTTTCATGGCAGACTTTTAATGGGGTGGTTTGCCATTGCCTTCTCCAGATATCTGCATTTCCCCCCCCCCCCACCCAGCAACCTCAGAAGGATGGAAGGCTGAGTCAACCTTAGGGTTGCCAATCCCCAGGTGGGGGCAGGGGATCCCCTGGTTTGGAGGCCCTCCCCCCGCTTCAGGGTCATCAGAAAGTGGGGGGAGGGGAGGGAAATGTCTGCTGGGAACTCTGTTATTCCCTATGGAGATTTATTCCCATAGAAAATAATGAAGAATTGATCTGTGGGTATCCAGGGCTCTGGGGGAGCTGTTTTTTGAGGTAGAGGCACCAAATTTTCAGTATAGCATCTAGTATCTCTCCTCAAATTATCCCCCAAGTTTCAAAACTATTGGACCAGGGGGTCCAATTCTATGAGCCCCAAAAGAAGGTGCCCCTATTAATTATTTCCTATGGAAGGAAGGCATTGAAAAGGTGCCGTCCCTTTAAATGTGATGCCCAGAACTCCCTTTGGAGTTCAATTATGCTTGTCACAGCCTTGATCTTGGCTCCACACCTAATGTCTCCTGGCTCCACCCCCAAAGTCCCCAGATATTTCTTAAATTGGACTTGGCAACCCTAGTCAACCTTGAGCTGGTTCCCTGAACCCAGCTTCCACCAGGATCAAACGCAGGTTGTGAGCAGAGAGCTCGGACTGCAGTACTGCAGCTTTACCACTCTGTGCCATGGGGGTCCTACTATAGGCTCAATAGAAGATGGAATACTGCACCAAGGGAGGCCGGACTCTACTGTGAGCGTCCACTATCTCACTTGAAGGCCTGGCAGAACAGGCCTTCCTCCCCCCCCCCACACACACACAACAGTGAAGAAATTATTACTCTTATTCTATTTCATTATCAAAAGTGAATTCTCACAATAATATCCATCCAGTAAGAACCACATACATTGCACAACATCAAGCAGAATAACTCAATATTCAGTATCTTTTAGTCCTTGCCAAGAAATTTTCTTTAGAGAGAGGGAGCAGATATTGACTGTGAGCATTTCAAGCCTGTGTTATGTCTTGTCTATGAAAAGCTTGGGAAATGCATGAGTGAAACGGGCATTGAGTGCTGATCTGTGGCTGCTATATCTGCACAAGCTGAACACTACTGTATTTGCACAAGCCGAAGTATACATCAAGAGCAGAAGGCTCCCAGCTGAAAAATTTAAATGGACTAATGGAAGTAAACATGGACTGAAATTTTGAAAAGGACTAATGGATATTTAATATTCAGTTATTCTGCTTGATGTGTTGTAATAGATGTGGTTCGTATAGGATGGATATTATTGTGAGAATTCACTTTTGATAATGAAATAGAATTAGAATAATAATTTATTCACCATTGTGTTGAATTCTTTCCCCTCCCACATATTGAGGCTAAGATTACACAGAGGCTTGCTTTTTATCTTGTAACCTCCTGGAGGTTGGCAACCTTAGAATAGAGTGCTGACATTCAATGTTCCCTCTAAGCTGTGGAGTCTTGTGAGCAAAAATTCTTCTTCTCCTTCTCCTTCTCCTTCTTCTTCTTCTTCTTCTTCTTCTTCTTCTTCTTCTTCTTCTTCTTCTTCTTCTTCTTCTTCTTCTTCTTCTTCTTCTTCTTCTTCTTCTTCTTCTTCTCTTCTTCTTCTTCTCCTTCTTCTTCTTCTCTTCTCCTTCTTCTCTTCTCCTCCCCTCCTCCTCCTTCTTCTCCTTCTTCTTCTTCTCCTCCTCCTCCTCCTCCTTCTTATTATTATTTATATTCTGCCCATTCCCCCACTGGGGGCTCAGAGTGGAGCACAGCAAATAGAAATAAAATCACCATAAAATCATAACAAAACCAATTACAACATTCATCAAAGTGCAGCAAGATGATTCAGCAAAATGGCATGACAGCAAGGTGGTGTAGCACAAAATAGTACCGCAATACAGCATCACAGTACAATAGTGCAGTAGAGCAGCAGAGCAGTAGGGGGGAGGCCAACCGATCGATAAATAGATGCCCGCTGCATCATCCAAAGACCTGGCGGAACAGCCATTTTGAAGGCCCTACGGAAGGCCAGCAAGCCAGGTAGGGCCCGGATCTCCATAGGGAGCTGATTCCACCAGGTCGGGGCCAGGACCGAGAAAGTCCTGACCCTGGTAGAGGCATGACGGGCATCTCTTGGGCCGGGCACTATCAGAAGATCTTGGGAGGTCGAACGAAGCAACCTCCGGGGTGTATATGGGAGGAGATGGTCCTGTAGGTATGTTGGTCCCAGGCTGCACAAGGCCTTAAAAGTCAAAACTAACACCTTGAAACGGATCCGGTACTCTATAGGCATCCAGTGCAGGTCACGGAGCGCCAGCTGTATGCTCACCTGTACTTTGTGAGCTACTGGCATTAAAGTTGTGAGCTAGTGGCATTAAATTGTGAGCTACTCAGGGCTGGCTTTTTTTGTATCAGGAACTCCTTTGCATATTAGGCCTCACACCCCTATTGTAGCCAATCCTCCAAAAGCTTACAAGGCTCTTAGTACAGGACCTCCTGTAGGGTCTTGGAGGATTGGCTACATCAGGGCTGTGTGACCTAATATGCAAAGGAGTTCCTGCTACAAAAAAAGCCCTGGAACTACTGCATAAATTAGTTTGCTCTAGGGTCACTTTTCCTGAGCTGAGAAAAAAATGTGTGAGCTGGAGGCTAAAAAATTGTGGGCTAGCTCACACTAACTCAGCCTAGAAGGAACATTGGTGACATTTCTAAGGAGGAAGGCATGTGTTCCTCACTCTGGACGGGCCCCTAATTAAAATGGTCCAAAACCTAAGACTAATGACAACAGATCCCATATTCATGGGGTGAGGGAGGGAGAGGTCACATAGTTCCATGCACACCACTAGGAACTGTATCCTTGTGAATTACAGTTGCAAGTGAAGAGGAAATAGACTATTCATTATACACAACATGAAAAAAGAAACACAGAAAATAACTATATCTAAATATAAAACACAGTTGAGCAGTTAATGCCAGATATTTTTTTGCTTTCTATCTCCAGTCTACTCTCATAGTCGGGATCTCTTGTGTATGTAGGCAACTTGACAGCAAAGAGATTTCATATCACTGCCTCAAGAATTAACCCCAAAACCTAAGCTGCAAGGCAGGAGCTTACCAACCCTCCCACCCTCAAATGAGTAGATTTTAGGTGTGGGGAAAGATCTCAAGTTAACTGGCAATTTTGACTGATTCTCCCTTTCCACTGCCCCATGTAATTCCTCATGGTCCCCTGTCTCTCAGGAGCAGTATTCCGTGGAGATCAGTGGGTCGCAGTGAGAGAAGGAAGGAAGATAGAAAATATTGGATTTATATCCCACCCTATACTCTGAATCTCAGAATGGTCACAATCTCCTTTACCTCCCCCCCCCCCTCCACACAACAGACACCCTGCGAGGTAGGTGAGGCTGAGAGAGCTCTTACAGCAGCTGTCCATTCGAGGACAATGCTGCAGGAGCTATGGCTGAGCCAAGGCCATTCCAGCAGCTGCAAGTGAAGGAGTGGGGAATCAAACCCAATACTCCCACGTAAGAGTCTGCGCACTAAACCACTACACCAAACAGGAAGGTGTAGTCTGCGCACTAAACCACTACACCCCTGGAAAAATTTAGTTTGGATCCAAACCATAATTTCTTGAGAAGCAAATATTATCACAACGTGACATTCCACCCCCCCCCCTTATGTTCTGTTGCATATGTGCTTAGAATTGTATCTATAAGCTGGAGTTCTTGCCTGGCTCACTGGGGCCTGAAGGACAGAACTTGGGGGACTCGGGAACAATCAAGAGCCCCCGACTGGTTTGAATAGTCCAGTCACAAGCAGCGTGGGAACTTTGGGTGTGCATATATAGGGGGCCCTGCGGCCCTAGTTTCCAGTCTTCGTAGGCAGCGCTATACCATGCTGTATTCAATAAAAGCTATGTTCACCACCACCTCTCCTCATTATTGTATAGAACCCACTATATTATATGTTCAGAAGATTGAAAGGGTCTTGTGGAAAACGTGAGGCAGTGACCAGATTCTGAAACAGGGTAGAAAAGCCTGACAGGAACAGGTGGTGCTGCATTCTAGTATGGCTTGTTTTGTGACATTTTCCTCTGGATGGGAATTTTTAATTTTAAAAACATAAAAATACTGTGATGGGAGAAGAAGACCGTTTTCGCACACAGCTCACCTCGCAGTCACAATCCTGTTCCCTCCGCAGCGTCTGGTCGGATTTCCCACCATCTGTGCCGAAGTTACAGGAAGTGCCGCAGCTTTTGCGTAGCAAACTTAAACCGCTAAAACCCAGTTTACGCTTGCTACGCAAAAGCCGCGGCACTTCCTGTAACTCCGGCGCAGATGGTGGGAAATCCGACAGACGCTGCGGAGGGAACAGGATTGTGACTGCGAGGTGAGCTGTGTGCGAAAACGATCGAAGAGTCCATTTGCGTGATCTTTCTGTCTCTGACAGATTCTGGCATTAGCCTCTGAATCTCACAAAACTATAAAAGTCAAGCTCTTGCTCCTAAATCCTTCCTTCCCCAGACTTTGTCACGTAGGTTGTCAATCCCCAGGTGGGAGCAGCGGATCCCCCAGTTTGGAGGCCCTCCCCTCGCTTCAGGGTCATCAGAAAGCTATGGGGGGGGGGGAGGGAAATGTCTGCTGGGCACTCCATTATTCCCTATGGAGACCAATTCCCATAGGGTATAATGGAGAATTGATCCTCAAGTATCTGGGGCTCTGGGGAGGCTGTTGTTTGAGACAGATGCACCAGTGTTTCAGCATAGCATCCAGTGCTTCTCCTCAAAACACCCTCCAAGTTTCAAAAAGAGTGGACCAGGGGGGCCAATGCTATAAGCCCCCCCAAAAAGGTGCCCCTATCCTTCATTATTTCCAATGGAGGTAAGGCTTCTAAAAGGTGTGCGGTCCCTTTAAATGTGATAGCCAGATCTCTCTTTGGAGATCTCTCTTTGGAGTTTAATTATGCTTGTCACAACCTTGCTCCTGGCTCAACCCCTAATGTCTCCTGGCTCTATCCCCAAAGTCTCCTGGCTCTGTCTCCACGGTCCCCAGATATTTATCGAATTGGACTTGGGAACCCTATTTTCACATCCAGAGCTTTTTTTTGTAGCAGGAGCTCCTTTGCGTATTAGACCACACACTCCTGATGTAGCCAGTCCTCCTGGAGCTCACAGTAGGCCCTGTACTAAGAGCCCTAAAAGCTCTTGAAGGATTGGCTACATAAGAGGGGTGCGGCCTAATATGCAAAGGAGTTTCAGCTACCAACTTCACATCCATGGAAGCAAAGTTATTGGGGTTGTGGCCAAGGTTACATAGGTTGGGTCTTCTGCAGTCAAAGATACACTGTCCCTGGTGTCTTCAGCATCACCACTTGCGGATAGCCCGCCAGGGTTCAAAAGGTTGATATCCACAAGACGTGTCTTGCTGCTCACACTATCTATTCCTGGTAGCTGGTTTTGCTTGCTATTTTAAAATGCAATTTTAAAGTCAAAGGGCAACTGCGTGCAAGCATGCTTTATGTAAGCACTGTGGAATGATTTCCAGGAAAAAATAAATTAAACTTGACTCATTTCAACAGGCAGGCAAAAAAAAACCCCTTCAGAGCTTTCTTTAAGAGAAACAAACAAACAAACAAACCCTTTCCATTATATTTTCATTGCCTTAAGAAAAATAGAAGTTCATAACAAAGTTAAAATCAATTTTTGTTTCCACTCCCATATGCTCACATGGTTTGGAATGTTTTGTGCTTTTGTCCAATATCCTCTCTTTGAGGCTTGCATTTGCATCATTCCGAAGGACCTAGAGTTCATTAAGCGAGTGATAGTCTAAAAATCAGTACCCTTTTTTTTTGTTTTAAAAAAGGTATCAGTACTCGTCTATATATAGTTGAGCTGATTTCCTCCAATTCTCTTCTTCTTCTATAGGCCACTGCTGAGGATCCACTCTCTCTTTCTCTGACTTAGTAGGGCAGGCCAGCATTTGAGGATCAGAAGTTGTGAGAGCATGAAAAGAGGTGTCGGTCCATCAGAGGCCACAGGGTACTGTTGGAACTCTCTGTCCGGGGCAGTGATGCTCTGTATTCTTGGTGCTTGGGAGGGACAATAGTGGGAGGGTTTCTAGTGTCCTGGCCCCACTGACGGACCTTCTGATGGCACCTGGTTTTTTGGCCACTGCGTGACACAGAGTGTTGGACTGGATGGGCCATTGGCCTGATCCAACATGGCTTCTCTGATGTTCTTATGTGTCACAGAGTGTTGGACTGGATGGGCCCTTGGCCTGATCCAACATGGCTTCTCTTATGTTCTTATGTGACACGGACTGGATGGGCCACTGGCCTGATCCAGCATGGCTTCTCTTATGTTCTTATGTGACACAGAGTGTTGGACTGGATGGGCCACTGGCCTGATCCAGCATGGCTTCTCTTATGTTCTTATGTGACACAGAGTGTTGGACTGGATGGGCCATTGGCCTGATCCAGCATGGCTTTTCTTATGTTCTTATGTGACACAGAGTGTTGGACTGGATGGGCCATTGGCCTGATCCAACATGGCTTCTCTGATGTTCTTATGTTCACTGCGGGTTTGGATGTTGTCATCAAGTTGCAGCTGGCTAATAGTGACCTTCAAGAGAAAAACAGAGATGGTTTGCCATTGCCTGCTTTGGCATAGTAGCTCTAGGCTTTCTTGGTGGTCTCTCATTCAAGTACTAATCAAAGCCAGGTTTGCTTAGTTTCTGAGATCTGGTATCAGGCCAGCCTGGGCTATCCTCAAAAAAGAAGCCCAGGTCTCAACAGAAAAACCGAAAAATCCAAAATTGTTACTATCCTGGCTGAGGGTTTGGTTACATGTGACATGGGAGATCTATGCTCAGCTTTCACAAGATATATTGAACCTTGAAAAGCAGCTGCTGGAGGCATAGAGCGCATTCACACACGCTAAACAATGCAGTTTGCAACTGGGTTTTTACTGTGTAAGAAAAGCAAAATCCACTTGCAAACAGTTGCCGGGTGAAAGCTCCCATAGTCTGGACTAGCACCCTGATGTGCAAGAAGAACATTAACACCTTGCTAGCTTTTCCACTCTCCCCAGTTGAATACAAGCGTTTCCCTCAACTACAGCTAATAGGGGGAGTTGGATGATTTCACCAAGGAAGTACTGTGAGCTTATAGCTGTCTGGTTCCATTCAGATGAACAGGAACAAACATTCCATGGCTCCTATCAGAACATAAGAAGAGCTCTGGTGGATCAGGCCAGTGGTCCATCTGGTCCTGCATCTTGTCTCACACGGTGGCCAACCAGTTCCTCTGGAGGGCCAATAACAGGGCATGGAGGCCGAGACCTTCCCCTGAGGTTGCCTCTTGACTCTAGGATTCAGAGGTTTCTGAATGTGGCGCTTCCCCTCAGTCACCATGGCTAGTAGCCATTGACAGATTTGTCCTCCAGGTATCTCTCTAATCCCTCCTTAAAGCTGTTTGTTTTTGTGGCCATCGCTGCATCCTCTGGCAGTGAATCCCATCTTTCGATCGCTCTCTATGTAAAGTAGCATTTCCATTTGTCCTTCCTTTTCCTCTGGTATGGTTCACCATAGTCCTTCTTCATGGGCATCATAAAACTGAACAGTATTGCTTGATCTAATAGGCATGAAGGATACTGCTTCATCGTACGTTAGGTTAGAAGCCTGTCCCATCCTAGCTGTACGGCTGAGCAACACTATTAATGAACAAATCTACCCCAGGGAGTTTCTAACTGGAGCATCTGTTGTGTCTTGCTTCTGCTGCGAGCAACGGAGAAGAAGCCAACCCAGGAGACTAGTTAAATTATGCCCTGATTTCCCCCTTGGTTCTGATTAGATATGCTCACAGATCGTTCTAGAAAGCACCAGCTGGCGAATGGTGCTTAAGGGAGCCTCTGTTGGCTTGAGGCTTGGCTCCTTCACTTCCCTAGTTCCACTCCCAGAATGCTGTGCTTTCCCATACTCTTTTGCTCTTCAGTGTCACAGGGAGAATACTATGCCTCTTTCACTCTTTGTGGCCAGTTCATTGAAGCCTTAAGGGTCTGGAAAGATCTCTACTCGCCTTTCATTTAAAAATCAAGTAGCCATGCAAAGTCCCATAGACCCCTATGAAGGCTAAAGCCCCAGGCAATAAAGGCATGTCAAAAATCATATCTAGTTTTCACGAGTAGGAGAATTTAGGCAATTATCTTGAGTTTGATTGGCTTTATTACTGTGAGGGAGGAGTCAGGGGAGCCGGCTGAAAAATGTTAATGTTTCTTAATGTCTACAAATGGTTTCCTGAATGAGCAGTTGAACATATGAACATATGAAGCTGCCTTATACTGAATCAGACCCTCGGTCCATCAAGTCAGTACTGTCTATGCAGACTGGCAGCGGCTCTCCAGGGTCTCAAGCTGAGGTTTTCCACACCTATTTGCCTGGACCTTTTTAGTTGGAGATGCCATGGATTGAACCTGGGACCTTCTGCTTACCGAGCAGATGCTCTACCACTGAGCCACCATACACCCCCCTACATGGGGTGAAGTCTGATTCCAGGTTGTGCGGTGGGGTGAGAAAAGAAGGCAAGCCTATTAGCCACAAGGTATAGATCAGGGGTGTCAAACATGAGGCCCAGGGGCCGAATCAGGCCCTCAGAGGGCTCCTATCGGGCCTGCAAGCAACTCACTGTCATCTGATTTCTCCTCAGTCTCTTGCTTCTTTCTGCATCACCACTTGCTTTGCTGGACTTGCTCAATCGCACAGGACCTACAGAGCAACGGTCCTCCCTTGGGGAGGAAGTGGGGGAAGGAGAGCTAGGTTTGCCAGGTTCTCTCAATTGCACAGCAGAGCTACTGAGCCAAAACTCTCTTCCTTCTGTTGGCTGAAGCTCAACAAGCCAGTGAGATGGATTAGGCTGAGTGTGTGTGTTTGTCTGTGTCCTTTATAAAGTTTATATCTCCCCTACCTGGCATTATGTTTCATGACGCACATGGCTCGGTCAGACAAGGTCTCGTTTATGTCAGGTCCGGCCCTCATAAAAAATGAGTTCAACACCCCTGTTATAGATGGAACACTCTGTCCAGGGCAGTGGTGCTCTGTCTTCTTGGTGCTTGGGGGCCCACAGTGGGAGGGCTTTTGGAGTTCTGACCCTACATGTGGACCTCCTGATGGCACCTGGTTTTTGTCCACTGTGTGAGATAGAACATTGGACTGGATGAGCCACTGGCCTGATGCAGCCCAGCTTCTCTCTTGTTTTTAATAGGCTGGTTCGTTCAAATTAATCCAGCACTCACAAATACTCACATACTCTCTACACTTTCTTGGCTCTTGTTCCATTGTGTGACTTGACAGGCCATACAACTGTTCAGATATATGAAGAGAGCTTTGGCAGGATTCTTCTTTCTATGAAACACTTAAAAGTACATCAGGGACCCTCTTGGGTCTTGATAATGTTGCCAGTGTCTGGGTAGCTCCCAGTATTACAGTAAAAAGACAAAGGTAAAGGTAGTCCCCTGTGCAAGCACCAGTCGTTTTCGACTCTGGGGTGACGTTGCTTTCACAATGTTTTCATGGCAGACTTTTATGGGGTGGTTTGCCATGGCCTCCCCCAGTCATCTACACTTTCTCCCCAGCAAGCTGGGTACTCATTTTACCAATCTTGGAAGGATGGAAGATTGAGTCAACCTGGAGTCGGCTACCTGAACCAGCTTCTGCAGGGATCGAACTCAAGTCGTGAGCAGAGGGTTCCGACTGCAGTACTGCAGCTTTACCACTCTGCGCCATGGGGCTCTTCCCACTATTACAACTGATGACCAAATTACTAAGATCAGTTCTCCTGGAGAAAATGGCTGCCTTGGAGGGTGGACTCTATGGCATTATACACTGCTGAGGTCCCTCCCTCCCCCAAAATTTGCCCTCCTCAGGCTCCAGTTTGGTGTAGTGGTTAAGTGTGTGGACCCTTATCTGGGAGAACCAGGTTTGATTCCCCACTCTTCTACTTGCAGCTGCTGGAACGGCCTTGGGTCAGCCATAGCTCTTGTAGGAGTTGAAAGGGCAGCTGCTGTATGATCTCTCTCAGCCCCACCTACCTCACAAGGTGTCTGTTGTGGGCAGGGGGGAGGGTAAAGGAGATTTTAGGCCACTCTGAGATTCAGAGTGAAGTGCGGGGTATAAATCCAATAACTTCTTCTTCCACCTCCCTCCCCTCCAATCTCCAGGTCTTTCCCAATCCAGAGATGGCAGCTCTAGATCTAGACCAGTCAATCTGCCTTGTCTTTTCGGCCCACTCTCTTCCCTGCCTTTCCACTAACCTCTCCTGCTGTTATGACCTGGAAGTGGTCCTTCATCTGCCCCACTTCCTTTTGTAACCCATCCTTTTTTTCTCCAGATCTGTGTTTTTCATTCTACTGACTATTCCGTCTGTCCTTTAGCTACCCTGAATCTTGGCCCAGTATTCTGCACTCAACCTTGGCTTGACTGCATACATAAGAGGTGAAGGCAGGCTAGAACATCAGGAAAAAGAAGTCCTCTGAAAGAACACTCTTCTTGAGTGAAAGGGACGACCTTCATTCTTCTTTTCTGGCACGTTTGATGCTGTGTCGTTTCCCCTTTCAATGGCGCACAAGCCTAGGGGACATATGCTCTACCATTTTATAAAAAGCTCCCAGCACGGATTATGGATGCTTTTGCACACTATGCAGACTAGTATTCCTCCTTTCTTTCACACATTTGCTATTCATGCTTAGTATTGGTAGTGCCAGCTGTTTTGAACAGATTTGTTCATGGCATCCGTTAGAATAGATTAGGAGTGCCTAACATGTAAGGTTGCCAGGTCCGACTCAAGAAATATCTAGAGACTTTGGAGGTGTTGCCAAAAGACTTTGGGGGTGGAGCAAGGGTGTGGCAAGCACAACTGAACTTGGGAAGGGAGTTCTGGCCATCATATTTAAAGGGACTGCACACCTCTTGAATGCCTTCCCTCCATTTGGAAATAATGAAGGATAGGGGCACCTTCTTTTGGGGCTCATAGAATTGGACCCCTTGGTCCAATCTTTTTTTAAACTTAGGTGGTGCTATGAGGAGAGGCTCTGGAAGCTATACAGAAAATTTGGTGCCACTACATAAAAAAACAGCCCCCCAGAGCCCCAGGTATGCATGAATCAATTCTCCATTACGCTTCTCCTCATAGCACCACCTAAGTTTCAAAAAGATTGGACTGGGGGCCCAGTTCTATGAGCCCCAAAAGAAAGTGCCCCTATCCTTTAGGGAGAAGGGTGGGATATAAATCTACGGTCATCTTCTTTTTCCTGGCTGCTGCTCATGGAAAGCCCCTCCCCTGTGGCTAAAGTTCTCACTTTCCAGGTGTGGTCTGGAGATCTCTCAGAATCAGGGCTTTTTTAAAAAGCAGGAATGCAGTTCTAGCTGGCTTGGTGTCAGGGGTGTGTGGCCTAACATGCAAATGAGTTCCTGCTGGGCTTTTTCTATAGTGGCCTATAAAGATGAGCTCCCCAAGAAAAAAATGGCTTATTTGAAAGGTTGACTTTATGGCATTATATGCCACTGCGGTCCCTCACTCCCCCAAACTCCAGTCTCAGTAGGCCCCATCCCACAAATCTCCAAAAAATTTCCCAACCCAAAGCTGGCAACCCTGTCCTGGCTGACCCAGTTGGGGGAGTCTCTTGCATTCAACATTCCTTCCCATCTATGACTGGGCATACTCTGTGCTGGCCTCTGTTGTAAAGCAGCTTTTAAGGATCTGAATTCCCTTCTGGCAGGAATCCTCCCCCAAATATGCAGAGTTTGACTAAGTCACTGCAAATTCTTTTCCCCCTTTCCCATGGAAGTGCGACCAAGATCTAGATAATTCATGTCACAGTATTTCTGATTACTATCAGGGCTTTTCTTTTCTGTAGCAGGAACTCCTTTGCATATTAGGCCACACGCCCCTGATGTAGCCAATCCTCCAAGAGCTGACAGGGCTCTTTGTACAGGGCCTACTGTAAGCTCCAGGAGGATTGGCTACATCAGGGGTGTGTGGCCTAATATGCAAAAGAGTTCTTGCTTCAAAAAAAAAAAAGCCCTGATTACTATGTGTGGATGTGAAAGTTGGACAATGAAGAAAGCTGACAGGATGAAAGCAGATTCCTCTGAAATGTGGTGTCGGGGAGAATTTGATGGATACCATGGACTGTCAAAAAGATAAATAAACAGGTTCTGAATCAAATGAAACCTGAATTCTCCCTAGAAGCTAAAATGACTAAACTGAGTTAAGCTATCATACTTTGGAAAAGACAATAATGCTAGGCAGCAGGAAGAAGAAGAATTGTAGATTTATACCTCACCCTTCTTTCTGAATCAGAGACTCAGAGCAGCTTACAATCTCCTATATCTTCTCCCCCCACAACAGACACCCTGTGAGGTGTGTGGGGTTGAGAGGGCTCTCACAACAGCTACCCTTTCAAGGACAACTCCTGTGATAGCTATGGCTAACCCAAGGCCATTCCAGCAGCTGCAAGTGGAGGAGTGGAGAATCAAACCCAGTTCTCCCAGATAAGAGTCTGAACACTTAACCACTGGAAAAGAGGAAGATCCAACATGAGATGGATGGACTCAATTGAAGAAGGCACGGCCTTCAGTTTGCAAAACCTGAGCAGGGCTGTTAATGACTGGATGGACATTAATTCATGAGTCACCATAAGTAGGAACAGGACTTTTTTTGTAGCAGGAACTCTTTTGCATATTACGCCACACCCCTGATGTAGCCAATCCTCCTGAAGCTTACAGCAGACCCTGTACTGAGAGCCCTGTAAGCTCTTAACATAAGAACATAAGAGAAGCCATGTTGGATCAGGCCAACGGCCCATCAAGTCCAACACTCTGTGTCACACAGTGGCAAAAAATGTTATATACACACATACACTGTGGCTAATAGCCACTGATGGACCTGTGCTCCATACACTGTGGCTAATAGCCACTGATGGACCTGTGCTCCATACACTGTGGCTAATAGCCACTGATGGACCTGTGCTCCATATTTTTATCTAAACCCCTCTTGAAGGTGGCTATACTTGTGGCCGCCACCACCTCCTGTGGCAGTGAATTCCACATGTTAATCACCCTTTGGGTGAAGAAGTACTTCCTTTTATCCGTCTTAACCTGTCTGCTCAGCAATTTCATCGAATGCCCACGAGTTCTTGTATTGTGAGAAAGGGAGAAAAGTACTTCTTTCTCTACTTTCTCCATTCCATGCATTATCTTGTAAACCTCTATCATGTCACCCCGCAGTCGACGTTTCTCCAAGCTAAAGAGTCCCAAGCGTTTCAACCTTTCTTCATAGGGAAAGTGCTCCAGCCCTTTAATCATTCTAGTTGCCCTTCTCTGCACCTTCTCTAAAGCTATAATATCCTTTTTGAGGTGCGGCGACCAGAACTGCACACAGTACTCCAAATGAGACCGCACCATCGATTTATACAGGGGCATTATGATACTGGCTGATTTGTTTTCAATTCCCTTCCTAATAATTCCCAGCATGGCATTGGCCTTTTTTATTGCAAACGCACACTGTCTTGACACTTTCAGTGAGTTATCTATCATGACCCCAAGATCTCTCTCTTGATCAGTCTCTGCCAGTTCACACCCCATCAACTTGTATTTGTAGCTGGGATTCTTAGCCCCAATGTGCATTACTTTGCACTTGGCCACATTGAACCGCATCTGCCACGTTGACGCCCACTCACCCAGCCTCAACAGATCCCTTTGGAGTTCCTCACAATCCTCTCTGGTTCTCACCACCCTGAACAATTTAGTGTCATCCGCAAACTTGGCCACTTCACTGCTCACTCCGAACTCTAAATCATTTATGAACAAGTTAAAAAGCATGGGACCCAGTACCGAGCCCTGCGGCACCCCACTGCTTACCGTCCTCCACTGCGAAGACTGCCCATTTATACTCACTCTCTGCTTCCTATTACTCAGCCAGTTTTTGATCCACAAGAGGACCTGTCCTTTTACTCCATGATTCTCAAGCTTTCTAAGGAGCCTTTGATGAGGAACTTTATCAAAAGCTTTCTGGAAGTCAAGGTAAACAACATCTATCGGGTCTCCTTTGTCCACATGTTTGTTCACCCCCTCAAAGAAATGCAACAGGTTAGTGAGGCAAGATCTTCCCTTGCAGAACCCATGCTGAGTCTTCCTCAATAACCCGTGTTCATCAATGTGCCTACTCATTCTGTCCTTGATAATGGTTTCTACCAACTTTCCCGGTAGAAACCATTATCTTGTAGGATAGGCTACATAAGGGGGTGTGGCCTAATATGCAAAGGAGTTCCTGCTACAAAAAGAGCCCTGAGTAGGAGGCTTCCAAAACCATGGAAGTTTCCCAGTTTTCTTTGAGGATGAGAGAGGTATACATTAGGTACACATCTGGATGTCTATGGAATTGCCGTGGAAGGGTTGCATCAGTGCTTAGTTCTCATGGCCCTTTCTTACACACTCAGGGAAATGCTGATTGACACTTTGGTGTCAGGCAGCATTTTTTTCCTCCAGGGCAGTTTAGCTACGAGTCCTGGAGGTTTTTGCTATCTCCTGGGTATGGAACAAGGGTCACTGGGGATATATGTGTGTGGGAGAGGTATTTGTGAATTTCCTGCATTGTGCAGGGGATTGGACTAGATGACCTGGAAGTCCCTTCCAGCTCTAGGATTCTAAGTGTGGATTGCAACATGTTTTCAGGCTCCTGTAAAACAAAATGCATTAAGAAGAAGAAGACTGCAGATTTATACCCTGCCCTTCTCTCTAAATCAGAGACTCAGAGCGCCTTACAATTTCCTATCTTCTCCCCAACAACAGACACCCTGTGAGGTGGGTGAGGCTGAGAGGGCTCTCACAGCAGCTGCCCTTTCAAGGACAACTCCTGCGATAGGTATGGCTAACCCAGGTGCAAGTGGAGGAGTGGGGAATCAAACCCAGTTCTCCCAGATAAGAGTCCACGCACTTAACCACTACACCAAACTGGCTCTCTTACGTATCAAAATGTGCAGCATGCCAGCATCCATATAAATGACGTTCTCAGAAATTTGCTGTGAAGCCATCTGAAGGATGCAGAACAGAACACTCAGTGCAGCCAACTCTCCATGTTTTCAGCAGCCCAGATCGCCAAGAGTGAAACAAAAATGTGAATTTTCAAAAGCGACAGGTCTTTCTTCAGAAAGATAATCCTATTATAGGGATTTCCTTCCTTGTACTCAAATCACCGTCAGCTTTCTCACACGCTGAAGGGCATCAGGGACTCCTGATGGTTGGTGTGAAGCCAAGAACCAGATAATATTGGCAAGTCATCTCAACGACTGGGCAAGACACCAAACCTTCCTGAGAGGTTTTTACATGCAGGTGAATGTCACCTTTTGCTGTAAGGTAATGCAGCCAAAAAACACAGGCTTCTCTGGGCTGATTTTTAAAGACAAAAATCACCTGGTCTTGTTCTTTCCTGCTGACATTCCTTTTACATTCTGTTGCTGAAAAGTTGGTTTTCTGATGACACAGAAAGTTGCGTACAGCAAATTAAATTTGATTTCCAAGAAGGTCAAATGGCAATCAACTTCATTTGGGTGATGATGAAGACACATATGTTTAGAAGGGTTTTTTTAAAAAATAAATAAATAGAGGAAGTAGCAGCTTTTTTTGCAGAGCGGCTTACAATCTCCTTTACCCTCAGAGCATCTTACAATCTCCTTTACCCTTCTCCACAACAAACACCGTGTGAGGTAGGTGGGCCTGAGAGAGCTCTGACAAAAGCTGCCCTTTCAAGGACAGCTCTGCAAGAGCTATGGCTGACCCAAGGCCATTCCAGCAGCTGCAAGTGGAGGAGTGGAGAATCAAATCCGGTTCTCCCACACTTCACCACACCAAACTGGCTCTTTGTAGAAAAAGCCCAGCAGGAACTCATTTGCATATTAGAACTCAACCCCTGACATCACCATTGTTTCACACAGGGTTTTTTTGGTACAAAATGCCCAGCAGGAACTCATTTGCATATTAGGCCACAACCTCTGACAGCACCATTGTTTCACACAGGGCTTTTTGTAGGAAAAACAGCACAAATTTATTTGCCTATTAGGCCACACCCCCTGATGCCAAGCCAGCTGGGACTGCATTCCTGTATGTACCTGCTCAAAAAAAAAAAAGTCCTGTGTGTGTTCTTGTTGATATGTAAATTATGGTTTTATATGTTTTATCGGATTAATTGTTTTATAATGTTGTAAGCCGCCCTGAGTCCGCTTGCGGAGAGGGCGGGATATAAATGAAAAGTAATAAATAAAATAAATAAAATAATTTTTGGGAAGGTGTTTCTGTTCCATGAGTGTTTGTATTCTGGCATTTTTCCAAAAAAAGTGCCCTGGTTTAATCCCTTATCTCTCAGATTGGATCAGGGACTACCATGGCTGCTCATGGTGCCAGTTTGATGTAGTGGTTAAGTGTGCGGGCTCTTATCTGGGAGAATTGGATTTGATTCCCCACTCCTCCATTTGCACCGACTGGAATGGTCTTGGGTCAGCCATAGCTCTCATAGGAGTTGTACTTGAAAGGGCAGCTGCTGTGAGAGCTCTCTCAGCCCCACCCACCTCACAGGGTGTCTGTTGTTGGGGGAGAAGATAAAGGAGATTGTAAGCGGCTCTGAGTCTCTGATTCAGGGAGAAGGGCGGGGTATAAATCTGCAATTCTTCTTCTTCATTCCAAAGGGAAAATTCTGGGAACCTCCAACATTTTGTCTGCTTAAGAAGTCTTAGCTACCTGTGAAAGCAAATAGATCTTCCTGCACTGGAGAGCCCAAGTAGTGTCTTTTTAAAAGAAAACTTGGAATGACGGGAAGCTATTGAGTAAGTTTTCTGCTGCAGTTTGGCTGTTGGCTGTCAGCTCCATCAGAACGAACGCTCTGAAGCTGGTCATGGGTTGGCCCCCTCCGCCGCACCCAGACAGCCTCCATAAAGGCTTCCGAAACAAAAGAAGAAATGGGAAGGGGGGGAGTAGAATCAATCCACATTAGCTTCAAAGATCACCCCAAGAGGAGTGTGGAAGCATCACAGGCAGAATACAGAGAGAGGCAATGAGAGGAAGAAAGGCGCTCCAATGAACCCAGAGTTCCAAATGCAAATCATGGCTTTCAACTTCGGGAGCAGCTCTGAATTATTTCAAAGCTCCCTCCACCCTCCCACCCCAGCCCAAAGACACTGCTTGGAGTTTAGAAAGGAGCTCAAGGTTGGAAAACTCAAAACTTTCTGTATTTCCAAAAGGCAGTGTTTTCTAACGAATTATCAAGAGCAAAAAAAGAAATGCAAACGGGCAAATTCTCCCCAGTAGATTTCGAGTCTAATTTAAACACAAAGCCAACCCTAATCCTCAAACTGGAAGAGGTAAAGGCCACAAATAATTAGACACAGGTTTGGTGGAAATAAACGAGGCTGGATTCGTTTTCCCAAAAGAGGGAGACAGAAGCCATCCAATGAACGCCCACAAGCGAAATATGTCGGAGATAAGGAACGGATAAAAGGAAGCACTTCTTCGCCCAAAGGGTGATTAACACGTGGAATTCACTGCCACAGGAGGTGGCGGCTTTTGAAGGAATGCTTTGAAAATGGGTGCAAATAAATGTGACATTGGAATGTTACCTTTTGAGTAATCATTTCATTCGGCTTGTGGGAAAAGCTTCATGTAGCAGAACGTGTATCTTTAAGCTGGTGATCATATGAAGGAAAATTACCCTTTGGAGCCGGACTCTGTGGTTAGACTTCTTTCTGTGATTGAATTTTGGATCTTCTATGACTGTTTTGAAAGATTAAGGACTATTAATGAGTCATAGGAGAATTGACCGTTACTTTAAGAGAGACTGTGCTTATTTGGATGTATTTACCTTTATGATTGTTACTGTGATTGGTTATATACCTGGCCCCACAGGTGTTTACCTTAGGGACCGTCTCTCCCCACATGTTCCCCAGAGGGTACTTAATGATCCCTGGGCTGAGGAGGGCTAGATTAAAGTCCACTAGAGAGAGGGCCTTCTCAGTTGCTGCCCCCTACTGGTGAAATCAGCTGCCGGAAGAGGTTAGGGCCTTGCGGGACCTCATCCAGTTCCAGAAGGCCTGTAAGACAACACTATTCCGGCAGGCCTTTAACTGATCTGGAATGACTGATATGGTGTGATTGATACACATCTAATATATACTGAACGTCATCTGAAATGAGATAATACCAAATGATATTAGCACCAGACTGTTTTAATTGTCTAATTTTAATTTATGATGTAAGTAATATGAATGTATAGCTGGTTTCTACTGCCGTAGTTGTTTGCTGCCCTGAGGCTGCTTTGGAGGGGAGGGTGGGATATAAATCCAATAAACCTTTAACCTGATGGCACCTGGGTTTTTTTGGCCACTGTGTTACAGAGTGTTGGATTGGGTGGGCCATTGGCCTGGTCCAACATGGCTTCTCTTATGTTCTCTTAGGAGAAAAAACACAGAATGACCTGAACAGAGGAAGACTGAATGAAGATGAAGAGAGATTTTCCTGGACAGTCATGGGAGGGCCTGTGACACAGTGGTAGAGCCTCTGCTTGGCATATAGAAGGTCTCAGGTTTAATCCCTGGTATCTCCGGGTGCCTTCAGGAGGTCCACTAGTGGGCTCAGGACACTAGAAGCCCTCCCCCTGTTGCCTCCCCACCAAGAATACAGAGCATCACTGCCCCAGACAGAGAGTTCCATCTATGAAACTGCCATACCCAGAATTATTTAAATTACACATATATGCATAATAAATTATTGGCAAAATACATTTTAGCTACCGAATTAAAGCCTTCCTGTTCACAGGAACTGGGATGCTGGTTTTGATGGGGTGATTTTGTTTGTTTGTTTGTTTGTTTGTTTTCACTATAGAATTTGTGGATGTAGGCACCCCACCTCCCATCATAATCTGCTTCCTTCCTTTTGTTGACAAGGAAGGAATTTCAGATTCAGAGTGCCTGAATTGGCAGACAACCTAAAACAATCCTTTCTTAAGGAAGAAAAAAACCCCTTGATCACAAGGTTTTAAAAATTTGTTTTGTCAAGGACAGTTGGGAGCCAATGGGACAAAGAACCTTGAAGCTGTGAATAATGGGGATGAGGGAAGGCAGAAAAATGGCCCAAAATGTGGGTTTCTGATTTATTGATGCACAGAGAAAGGCTGGGGCCCTAGCAGGAGGCACTGCTGAAAAGAAATTTGGACAGGAGTCTTGAAGGCACCTGTGGTGCTCTTCTCCTCCATCGTGTTCAGGCAGAGATCTAACACAAAGAACTTCAAAGCAAAACGGTTTCCCACTGAATTCCTGGAAGATGGTTTTCCGTAAAACTCAAATGCAAACTATAATTTCTTTTGAGGTGCACCTCAGTGGAAGGACGCTGCCGCTCAACTGTCAGCAGCTGACATCTATTCCTTTGATTTCTCTGACTTTTGTTTGCTGGAAGTTTCATTGTTGATAGACCTTAGGGCTGCCAAGCCCCCGGGGCTGGGTGGGGGTTCTCCTGCCCTGAAGGTTCCCAACCCACTGGCCCACATCGAGCCGGTGGGGGGAGCCTCCCCCAATGTCACCAGTGTGATGACATCACCCGGAAATGACATCATCCCGCCTGGGACGTTGCTCGCTGGCTGCTCTAGGCATTTCCAGGCAAATTCTATGGTTTTCCTGGACGCTCTAGTGATTTGGGAGTGAGATTTGGGAGAGATACAATGGGTACCATAGAGTTTTCCCCTCCCAAATTGCTAGAGTGTTCAGGGAAATAATAGAGTTTTCCCAGAAATGCCTAGAGTGGCCGGCAAGCGACGTCACTGGCGTGATGACGTCACTTCTGGGTGATGTCATCGTGCCGTGTGCGCAATGCACACCTGAAAAAAGTCCCCCACCGGAGGCCGCGGGGGACTTGGGAACCCTAATAGGTCTTTTAGGTCCCTTCAGAGCAGTTTAAATGACCACATGCAAGATATTAAGGGCTAAACAGGCATTCAGAAGAGTAGTAGTAGGATGAGAAGGAGGTAGTACCAGGGTAACGGAGGTTTTTATCCCTCTTGCATGATTTTCCTCATTGCTCCCAGTTTCATTGGAAAAATGATGTGGAAGGGAAGCATGAATCCACTTACCGAGCACCACGGAGCCCCTAAGATTACAGTTAATTTCCGGACTACAGAGATCAGTACCCCTGGAAGAAATGGCAGCTATAGAACATGGGCACTTCTGTTAATCAGACTGTACCCTCCCCAAGGCCTGCTCCCAAATCTCCAGGACTTTTCCAAGCTGGAGTTGGCAACCCTAGCCTTGAACCATATTGGACTGTCAGGTTACTCTGGGTTGGTTAGTATGGTGGAATGGGCCTGCTCCGGCCTGCGGGCCCTGTTCTGGAGAGCCAGTTTGGTGTAGTGGTTAAGTGTGTGGACTCTTATCTGGGAGAACTGGGTTTGATTCCCCACTCTTCCATTTGCACCTGCTAGCATGGCCTTGGGTCAGCCATAGCTCTGGCAGAGGTTGTCCTTGAAAGGGCAGCTGCCGTGAGAGCCCTCTCCAGCCCCACCCACCTCACAGGGTGTCTGCTGCGGGGGAGGAAGGTAAAGGAGATTGTGAACCGCTCTGAGACTCTTCGGAGTGGAGGGCAGGATATAAATCCAATATCATCTTCTTCTTCTTCTGCCCTGCCCGTCAAGCTTTTCCCAACACCTGGCGAGGCTTTCCACCACCACCTGGCCATTGTAAGGAACTGCCCGCTGGAAGGATCGGGACTCCCAGCTTCTCTTTAGAAGCCTTGCCTCTATGTTTCTCACTGCCCATAAAATCACAGAGTTGGAAGGGACCTCCAAGGTAGGGTTACCAAGTCCAATTCAAGAAATATCTGGGGACTTTGGGGGTGGAGCCAGGAGACTTTGGGGGTGGAGCCAGGAGACATTAGGGGTGGAGCCAAGAACAAGGCTGTGACAAGCATAATTGAACTCCAAAGGGAATTCTGGCCATCACATTTAAAGGGATGGCAGACCTTTTCAATTCCTTCCTTCCATAGGAAATAATGAAGGATAGGGGCACCTTTTTTGAGGCTCATAGAATTGGCCCCCCTGGTCCAATCTTTTTGAAACTTGGGAGGTATTTTGGGGAGAGGCTAGATGCTATACTGCAAATTTGGTGCATTTACCCCCCAAAACAGCCCCCCCCCAGAGCCCCAGATACCCGCGGATCAATTCTCCATGATTTTCTATGGGAATAAATCTCCATAAGGAATAACAGAGTTCCCAGCAGACATTTCCCTCCCCTCCCCTCTCTTTCTGATGACCCTGAAGTGGGGGGGAGGGCCTCCAAACCGGGGTATCCCCTGCTCCCACCTGGGGATTGGCAACCCTACTGCTAACTCCCAACGCCAACTCGTTAATGAACAGCAGAAAGGCAGAAACTTGTAGGCTGGGTTTTGGCCAGAGTTGGAATAATTAAGGCCGAGCCTGTGAGCACTGGGACTGAGGAAGAGTCCAAGAAAACGGCAGGCACTAGGACCCGGCATGTGGGGATGTAGTAGGGTCCGCGGTGGCTCCAGGCGTGCTGCTCCTTTGTCGGGACATGTCTTGTTGTGCTGGCCGAGCAACTGAAGGTTGGAAGGGACGTGAGTAGGCAAGTGAGCGTTAGTCATGCCCTGATCGAGGCAAGGGCTGGCGGGTGACAGCCGAGGAGACAATGGGGGAGAGTGGCGCCGTTCCCCCCCCCCCGCTTCCAGATTTTTAGAGAGCGGGGGAGGTGGCTGCAAATTCCGGGGTCCCCCGCCAGGGTGGGGGGGTTGGGAAGCCTACTCCAAGGTCATCTAGTCCAACTCCCTGCACAATGCAGGAACTTCACAAATACCTGCTCCTAAATTCACAGGATCAGCATTGCTGTTGGGTGGCCATCTAAGCCTTTGTTTAAAAACCTCCAAGGAAAGAGAGCTCACAGCCTCCCGAGGAAGCCTGTTCCACTGAGGAACCACTCTGTCAGGAAGTTCTTCCTAATGTTGAGCCAGAAACTCTTCTAATTTCAACCCATTGGTTCTGGTCCAACCTTCTGGTGCAACAGAAAACAATTCTGCACCATCCTCTATATGACAGGAAGTTCTTGAAGATGCTGATAATATCATCTCTCAGCTGCCTCCTCCAGGCTAAACATCCCCAGCTCCTTCATCTTTCTTCATAGGACTTGGCCTCCAGACCCCTCACCATCTTTGTCACACTTCTCTGGACCCATTCAAGCTTGTCTACATAATCCTTAAAATGTGGTGCCCCAAACTGAACACAATACTCCAGGTGAGGTCTTACCAGAGCAAAATGATACCATCACTTCACGTGATCTGGACACTATACTTCTGTTGACACAGTCCATAATTGCTTTTGCCTTTTTAGTCCTCGCATCACACTGTTGACTCATGTTCAGCGTATGGTCCACTAAGACCCCTAGATCCTTTTAGCTCAGACCACTGCCAAGGCAAATCTCCCTCATCCTACAACTATGCAGTGGATTTTCCCTACCTTAATGGAGAACTTTACATTTGACCCTGTTAGAATTCATTTCACTGGTTTTAGCCCAGTTTTCCAGCCCAGCACCTGGCACCACAGGGACAGTTTACTGCCCTGTGTGCCATTGGAAGAATAGCTGTTTCCCAACTGACTTCCTTCCCTGGCACTACTTTTAAAATAGATGGTGGAGGTTTATGTAGTACAAAGAACCATTACCAGCACCAAAAGTTATAAAGAATTCATTTAAAAGAAAATGTCCCCGAGCACCAGAATGAGCAATTGATTAGAAAATAATGCTTAAAATGCAATTTTTCTGTCCCTTTCTCTATTCTTGCCCTATCAGATGTTAAAATATAGGACAGGCTCCTTAACTTAGGAAGTTACAAGTCTCTACAGAGTCACCATTACATTGAAACTTCCTTTAGCTGTCCAGACCAACATATGGCTAATGGCTACCTCCTGCAGACCTCATTTAAGAGTTCTATCTGTTTTGATGGACGTGGCGCCAAAAGAGACCTCTCTTCTTGCTTCCAGGAGTTTTATCACCTCTCTTTCCCCACCCACCAACCAGGTCAGGCCAGCTTAGAGCAGCTTTTCCTGGAGATTCTTCAGGAATTCCTTCCTGAAGTATCTCTAGTATTTAACACCTCCAAGTCTTTGTTCCCTGCTTGAAGAAGGGGATCTTGACCATCCCATTGTCAAGGCCTATTAGTATCTCCATGAAGGTGAGCTGAGGTAAGTCTGGAAAGCAACTGAACTGACTTCTCCCCTTCCTGCCTATTCTCTCCCCAAAGAGAAAACAAAAACTTTTAAAATTCATAGTGAAGGTTTTTCTCATTTCAAACCTCCAAAGGGGAAAAAAAATGCATTTATTCATAGTTAGCATAGTTTGGCCTTAGGCACTTGCTTCCCAAGTAAAAGAACAACTCGTTTCTTCTCAGATTCAAACAAAGTGTAATCTTTAATATTTCACACCATCTTGATAAGAACAAAAGAAAAATACAGAACTGGGTACAAGAGAATTGTCTTTGTTCTTATTTATTCATTTGCTTTTTCCCCCTGCCGGTATTCTGATTATGTTGCCGAACTCCAGGTGGTGGCTTGAGAGCTCCTAGGATTATAACTGATCTCCAGGAGACAGAGATCACTTCACCTGGGGAAAAATGGCCACTTTGGAAAGTGGACTCTATGGCATTATACCCCACTGAAGTCCCTCTCTTCTCCAAATCCCAGCATCTTCAGGCTCCACCCTCAAAACCTCCAGGTACTTGGGCCTAGCTCTCTCCACAAGTATTCAGCCCTCCCTCAGCTCTCAGGGATCTGCTCCCTCCTGAGGGAATTTTCTGCAGCAAGTCACAGCTCTGCCCCTGCTTTCTGAGGGGAAAAGATCTAACTTTTGATTGGCTCCTATCTGAGTTCATTGAAGGGGCCAATAGATTTGCTACATTCTCCTTGCTGGTTTTTTTTTTGGTTGCTTTCTAACCAGGCTGAGGGACCAATACCAAGTAGGTGAATTTACACATTAAATACTGTTTCTCCTAATGGTCTTAATAATTGCATTGATCTGTCTTGGTTTTTTTGTAATAAGATTTGGGCTTTCTGCTTTTGCATATTTCATATGAGTCCTTTAAAACTGAATACAGGTGCTTGCAATTATGGTATTTTGTACACTTGGATTCTGAATGTGTTGCAGCTTTGAACCGTTTCGGAGTGTGAGCCGTAATTGAGAGAGCGTCTTGTGAAGATGTCAGGTCCCGATGAATTTTGTCTGAGTATTACAAAATTGTGTATTGTATGTGGGTATGGTGTATAGCACTATTTGTATTCTGTTAATTATGTACTGCTTTGTTGATAAATTGGCATTCTTTATATTTTAGAAATACTGTGGAATATCCATCATTAACAAAAGCTTGAAACAGGTGTGGCAGAAGTCGACGACCTATCCAGGGAATTCCAACTTCTTCCTACATGTGAAAAACTGAATGCCTTTGCATCTACTGGAATTGGCACCAAGTCCGTTTTGGATATAAGAAATTGACACTTTTTGGTGTTTTTCATTAAGGGACTCGTTTCTCTTTATTGTATTGTAATTTTATACAAATATTAGTCATTTGTCACTATAATCTTTGGGTTGTGCTTGTATTTGTAAGGGACCAATACGGCAACTATATTTTCCCTGCTTCTTCCCCGATTGGTTAGCTGTATAAACCCTGAACTTACTTGCATGACTGGGCAGCTTCTAATACATACACATTCATTCTAATAGATATACTTTTCTACTTACAATTATATATACAAATATCTATTTGTGCCCCCTCCCCCAATTTCTTTACATGGACTTTCTTGGAGATGACCTTTGCAGCTTAATCAGGGGACCTCTTTGTGGACACCCCCCCCCCCCCCAGTTTGTCATGTATGTTTTGGTCCTGAGTGAAGTACTACTACTAGTATCACCACCACTACAGCCACCACCACCTCCTCCTCCTCCTCCACCACTACCGCTACTATCACCACCACCACTACTACTGCCAACTCCAACTCGGGAAAGTTCTAGGGATTTTGGGAACCAGCTTGGGCAGTAAGATAATAGGGCAGAAGGAGGTAAGCACAGATGTGATGCTACAGAGACTGTCCACCCTTTGAAACTGCTGTTTCCTCAAGGAGAACTGATGTCTGTTGTCTGGATATTAGCTGTAATTCTTTGGAAAATATAACTACTATTATTAGTTACCTGCATAAATCAGAAGTCCTGCCAAACAAGCTTTCATGGGTCAGAGCTCAATATATCCAATTCATCCAGAACTCAATTCATCCAATACAAGAATCAGAAGTATATCTAATTATACGTGGATCTGCTGAACAGAGCTTCAGCGGGCAAACGCTTGTTGTGATAGAATAAATTTTTGTTAGTCTTTTAACACTGGATGCCTGTTTTAATTTTGCAGTCCAGTTCGGCATGTATCGATATCATGTCTTCATTATGCAGGGTGCCTTGTAGCAGAGGTAGGCAGATTTCATGTTTCTGGGATCACCTTGATTTTAAAAAAGAAAAGAACTTCTCTGTGAGCTACCACTCCCAAAATGGTGGCTCAGCGAGTGAAGCCAGTCACAAAATGGCGGGTGGAACAAAAATCACGGAAGTTCAGAGCAGGCCTGTGAGGCTTGGATGGGGAAAATTTCCCCTGCTGGGATTCTAAATCAAATCACCCCCCCGCCCCCACCCCCCAGACAATAACTTGCCCCGAAGGAGATTTTACTTTTATATAAGAACCTGTCACTGGTGTGGCAGTTTTTATATTTCACCAGAGGTAATGAGATTTCTGTTCAGCTCACTGCATGATTTATTACCAGTTTCCTTTCCTGGCTTCATTCTTCCTACACTTCATCATTCCTTTGCTGAGAGGTGAAAGTCACAGATATTATATGCTGATAACTAGACCTGGTGTTACTCATCAAGTAAAACTCTCTCTGGTATGACTCCTAGGAAGTTGGATAAGAGATAGGTCAGATACTTAATTTTCTGTAATGTGTTAAAAGCGTATGCAGTAGGGATGTCACCTTTGGCTGTGATTGGCCGAACTGCTGTGATGTCACAGGAAGGACAGGCAGGCGGAAGAGTCTCAGAACTTAAAGGTGACACATTGTGTGGTGATTTGGGTTGCAGTGTGTGTGACTGGGAGTGGGGGAGGCAGGGACATTCCAATCCACTGATGGGAAATTTAATCTAGATCCAACCCTATGGTTCGCCTTTCCTATCTTGCTTTCTCACAACAACCCTGTGAAGTAGGTGAGACTATGAGATAAGGAATGCGCCAAGGTGACCTAGTGAATATTGAGATATTTGGTTAATATAGCAGAGTTTGCCCCATGATAGAAGTATGGTATTGTGTGCAGTAAATAAATTCCCAGGAAATACATTGCAGAAGTAAAACTTACATTCATTCAGGTAGATTTAATTCACATTTAGGTGGCAGTCAAAAGGAGAGAGAGAACCCTAACCTAAAGAATATTTTCCTCTATCACAAGCAGCCAGCTAAATCTGGCTTCACGTATCTGGAAGTAGGATGCCATTGTTTCTACAGCAGAGAGCTATAAATGTGTCTGACTCCATGAGGAGCCATGTGAACAGTGGTAGAGAACAAGGGGCAAAGAGAGAGAATGAGAAGTCAGAGAGAAACTCCCAGGTCTAAGACAAAGAGACGCACTCCATACAAGGAGATATACATACTGGTTGGTGTAGTGGTTAAGTGTGAGGACTCTTATCTGGGAGAATCGGGTTTGATTCCCCACTCCTCCACTTGCACCTGCTGCAATGGCCTTGGGTCAGCCATAGCTCTGGCAGAGGTTGTCCTTGAAAGGGCAACTGCTGGGAGAGCCCTCTCAGCCCCACCCACCTCACGGGGTGTCTGTTGTGGGGGAGGAAGGAAAAGGAGATTGTGAGCTGCTCTGAGACTGAGATTTGGAGTGGAGGATGGGATATAAATCCAATATCCTCCTCCTCCTCCTCCTCTTCTTCCTCTTCTTCAGATTTCAGTTAGCAACCATAACAATAGCCAGAGTTGATTCCAGGTTTTGAGGGGAGGGCAAGAATTTCCAGGGTTCACCCCCTCCTCCACCCAGCTCTTCCCATCCTTTGCCCAGGGTCCATCTCCCCTCTTCTTTCCAGCAGCTGCCCCACCTTGGTATGCTGATACCAGCCCTATCCATGGACATCCTCCCTGTATGTGTCAAATTCCTTTTTAAAGCCATCTAAGCTCCTGACCCATCCTTTTGAGGTGGGTAAAATGAGTACCCAGCTTGCTGGGGGGAAAGTGTAGATGTCTGGGGAAGGCAATGGCAAACCACCCCGCAAAAAGTCGGCCGTGAAAACATCATGATGTGACATCACCCCCAGAGTCAGAAACGGCTGGTGCTTGCACAGGGGTCTACCTTTACCTTTTTAAGCTCCTGTCCATCATCACATCCCGTGTCAGTGAGTTCCGGAGATAAACTGGAATGTACTACCATGGGATGCCATGATGGTCCCTAGAAGGCACATTATGACATTGGGTAATAGTCACACAAGACAGGAAGGGAGGGAGGGAGGGAGGAAGGAAGGAAGGAAGGAAGGAAGGAAGGAAGGAAGGAAGGAAGGAAGGAAGGAAGGAAGGAAGGAAGGAAGGAAGGAAGGAAGGAAGGAAGGAAAATAGATGGAGTGAGGGAAAGAGAGGTGGAAAGAAAGTAATGTTAACTTTAAATGCCACTGGCTGGCTTGGCTTGGATAAGAGATTTAAAGAAACAAATGCCTTCTCCAAGCTGGCTGATGAAGTGGTGGGGCCTTTGAGTGCCACACAAAATATATGTGAAAAAGCCACTTGGGGCTCCTGAGGCAGTTTGGCCACCCCTGTTTTAAAGTGAAAACATCATAAAAGAACATCAACTGTGACACTCTGCTGCCATCTAGTGCTTTTTGTTGTTCAGTCGCACAGTTGAGTCCGACTCTTTGCGATCCCATGGACAAAGTCACACCAGGCCCTCCTGTCTTCCACCATCCTCCGACGTCTGCTCAAATTCGTGTTAGTTACATTAGTAACGCTGTACAGCCATCTCATCTTTTGCCGTCCCCTTCTTCTTTTGCCTTCTGTCCTTCCTAGCATCAGGATCTTCTCCAGCGAGTGCTCCCTTCTCATTTGGTGGCCAAAGTATTTGAGCTTCAGCTTCAGCATCTGACCTCCAGAGAACAGTCAGGGTTGATTTCCCTTAGAACTGACTGATTTGATCTTCTTGCAGTCCAAGGGATTCTCAAGATTCTTCTCCAGCATCACAGCTCAAAAGCATCTCTCATGTTCTCCAAGATTTTTCAAAAATAATAGCCAGAGGCTCAGAAATTACATCCACAAGTTCCAAGGGTTCTAAAAGATTGGAGGTGGGCGAATGTTGTCCCAATCTTCAAGAAGGGGAAAAAGGAAGATCCGGGTAACTACTGACTGGTCAGCTTGATGTCTATATCTGGAAGAGTTTTAGAACAAATCATCAAACAGTCGGTCCTGAAACATTTAGAAAGAATGGATGTGATTACTAAGAGCCAGCATGGTTTTCTCAAGAACAAGTCATGTCAGACTAACCTGATCTCTTTTTTTGAGAAAATGACTATCTTGCTGGATCAGGGGAATGCTGTAGACATCTTTTATCTTGATTTCAGTAAGGCTTTTGATAAGGTTCCACATACTATCCTTGTTGACAAGTTGGTAAAATGTGGTTTGGATCCTGTTACCGTTAGGTGGATCTGTAACTGGTTGACAGATTGCACCCAAAGAGTGCTTGTGAATAGTTCCTCATCCTCTTGGAGAGGAGTGACAAGTGGAGTGCCTCTGGGATCTGTCCTGGCACCTGTTTTGTTCAACATCAACATCTTTATCAATTATTTGGATAAAGGAATAGAGGGAATGCTTATTAAATTTGCAGATGATACTAAATTGGGAGGGGTTGCAAACACATAAGAAGACAGAAACAGGACACAGGATGACCTTGACAGACTGGAAAACTGGGCTAAAACCAATAAAATGAATTTTAACCGGGATAAATGTAAAGTTCTGCATTTAGGTAGGAAAAATCCAATGCATGGTTCTAGGATGGGGGAGACTTGTCTTAGCAGTAGTATGTGCAGAAAGGATCTAGGGGTCTTAGTGGATCATATGCTGAACATGAGTGAAGAGTGTGATGCGGTGGCTAAAAAGGCAAATGCAATTTTGGGCTGTATCCACAGAAGTACTGTGTCCAGATCACATGATGTGATGGTATCACTTTGCTCTGCTCTGGTAAGACCTCACCTGGAGTATTGTGTTCAGTTTTGGGCACCACATTTTAAGAAGGATATAGACAAGCTGGAATGGGTCCAGAGGAGGGTGACGAAGATGGTGAGGGGTCTGGAGACCAAGTCCTATGAGGAAAGGTTGAAGGAGCTGGGGATGTTTAGCCTGGAGAGGAGGCGGCTGAGAGGTGATATGATCACTATCTTCAAGTACTTGAAGGGCTGTCATATAGAGGATGGTGTGGAATTGTTTTCTGTGGCCCCGGAAGGTAGGGCCAGAACCAATGGGTTGAAATTAAATCAAAAGAGTTTCCAGCTCAACATTAGGAAGAACTTCCTGACTGTTAGAACGGTTCCTCAGTGGAACAGGCTTCATTGGGAGGTGGTGGGCTCTCCTTCCTTGGAGGTTTTTAAACAGAGGCTAGATGGCCATCTGACAGCAATGAAGATCTTGTGAATTTAGGGGGAGGTGTTTGTGAGTTTCCAGCATTGTGCAGGGAGTTGGACTAGATGACCTTTGAGATCCCTTCCAACTCTATGATTCTATGATTCTGCACTCAACCTTCCTTATGGTCCAGCTCTCACAGCCATGCATTACTACTGGGAATATCATTGCTTTGACTATATGGACTTTTGTTGGCTGGGCGGTGTCTCTACTTTTTATTATACTGCCCAGATTCGCCATAGCTGTCCTCCCAGGGAGCAAACGTCTTTTAATTTCATGGCTACAGTCACCATCTGCAGTGATCTTGGATCCCAGAAATGTGAAGTCTGTCACTACTTCCATGTCTTCCCCTTCTATTTGACAAAGTGTGATGAGGCCAGATGCCATGATCTTAGTTTTTTTGATGTTGAATTTCAAGACTACTTTTGTGCTCTCCTCTTTCACCCTCAACAAGAGGTTCTTTAGGTCCTCCTCACTTTCTGCCATTAGAGTGGTGTCATCTGCATATCTGAGGTTGTTGATGTTTAATGTGGCAGGCAGGTGTCGCTGTTTCTTGTTCCAGGAACTAGAAGACAGGGTTGAATTGGGGGCAGACCTGGATGGGACCAATCTTACTTGGTCCAACCTGGCTCTGTGTTTTTCATATGAGAAACAGGACTGTAGGTTATGTTTCTGCTCGTTTTTCTTTTTGGAAAACTGTGACGGCAAGCCATTTTTATTTCTAGGAGCCAAAGGACTATGCTGGGGGTTGGGGAGTGGGACATTTATAAGGAAATGTTCTGCGTCTCATGATTAAACTGGTGAGTTAATCTAAGGATGTTTCAGCCCCAAAATTCCAGCCCAAAACTCCCTCACGCAATGAATTCTATCTGTAAAAAAATATGTATTTTCAGACATTTCTTGTGCACCACTCAGTCAGCATTCTACATCCTGCTAACACACTATGCATCTAAATGGTGATCCCTGTATGTAAAACATCAACTATGTAATCCAAAATGCCGTATTCAATAACATGCATGTGCAGTAAAAACACCTAAAGTCCTTCTTATGCTTCGTGTCTAGCCTGAGGATTGTTTGATGAATATATTTTAAGCTTGTTGAATGTTCTTACCTGTAGTTTCAATGCCACTGTCTTGTTTTTATGACTTGTTTTATTATTGATCGTTTTAATGTTGTTTTTAATGATTTTGTTGTTGTTTTTTGTTGGTCTTGGCTTGAGCTTCCTCAAGCAGGTCTCCAGAGACGTGCC
Source organism: Heteronotia binoei (assembly GCF_032191835.1). Classification (NCBI taxonomy): domain Eukaryota; kingdom Metazoa; phylum Chordata; class Lepidosauria; order Squamata; family Gekkonidae; genus Heteronotia; species Heteronotia binoei. Next base: position 176,761,269 of record NC_083225.1, read on the forward strand.
ATAAAAATTATCTGAATACAGAATAAATGAGAAGAGCCTTCTGCTCTGCGCATTCAGAGTTCTGGCTCTAGACCAGTGGTGTTAAACTTGCTTAATGTAAGAGCCACATAGAATAAATGTCACATGTTTGAGAGTTGAAAGACATGAACATCAGATGTCTGAGAGCCAGAAGATGAAGGAAGGAAGGAAGGAAGGAAGGAAGGAAGGAAGGAAGGAAGGAAGGAAGGAAGGAAGGAAGGAAGGAAGGAAGGAAGGAAGGAAGGAAGGAAGGAAGGAAGGAAGGAAGGAAGATAGATGGGGAGAGAGAGATGGAAATAGAGCAACTTTAAATGCATTCTCCAAGCTTCTGGCTAGCTTGGCGAAGTGATTTAAAGAGACAAATGCCTTCTCCAAGCCAGCTGATAGGGCGGTGGGGGCTTTGAGAGCTGCACAATATGTGTGAAAAAGCCACATGTGGCTCCTGAGCCATAGTTTGGCCACCCCTGACCTAGACGCTGAGTGAGAGGACACCCCTTCCATGCCAAGTGCTACACTAAGGCAACCCTTGCCTGGGCCTGCTACAGATTTGTATCACACAGCTTCTGGCCTAGGTTGCCTTAAATGACTTGGAGATGTTTGCCAACCTTATGATGCAGCCTGTGACTACCAAGGAGGCCTTCTCGGGCTTTGCGAGATGACTCAGTCAGAACTGCAAATCAGTAGCATTTGACTCGGTCTCCACAAAGCTCTTTCCGCCCCCAGCATGACCTCTCCAGAGGAGGAGAGGAACAAGACCCTTGGAGCATTTTAGTCATTGTGCTCTTCTTCCTGAATGTCTGGTAGGTCACTGCGTTTCCCTGTCTGCCCAGAAGACCATTTGCCTCCCCATTCCTCCTTCATCCACCTGAGCCATGCAATAAGAGATCACAACATCTCTATTGTTTACAGCTCTGTAGGTTTTTTAAATTTATAATCATGAGCAATAATAAAATTATTATAATCACGGGTTTGATTCCCCACTCCTCCACTTGCAGCTGCTGGAATGGCCTTGGGTCAGCCATAGCTCTCGTATGAATTGTCCTTGAAAGGGCAGCCATAGCTCTCGTACGAGTTGTCCTTGAAAGGGCAGCTCTCTCAGCCCTATGCACCTCACAGGGTGTCTGTTGTGGGGTAGGAAGGTAAAAGACCGCTCTGAGACTCTGAGATTCAGAGTATAGGGCGGGATATAAATCCAATATCTTCTTCTTCTGCAATGTTCCCTCTAAGCTGCAGAGTCTTGTGAGCCAAAATTCTAATTTGTGAGCTGCTGGCATTAAAGTTGTGAGATACTGCATAAATTAGTGGGCTCTGGGGTCATCCTTCCTCAGCTAAGACAAAAATGTGTGAGCTGGAGGCTAAAAATCTGTGAGCTAGCTCACGCTACCTCAGCTTAGAGGGACCACTGATCCTGAGAAAAGTGACCAGGGGTTTTTTTTTGTAGCAGGACTCCTTTGGATATGAGGCCACACACCCTGATGTAGTCGATCCTCCAAGATTAGGGTTTGTAGACTCTTTCGGGATCAAGTGCCGTGTTCTACTGGAGAAAGTTTTCCTTCCAGACGTTTCGTTCTCAGCTGAGGAGAACATCCTCAGTGGCGTTGCAGCCGGAGCAGGCGCTCAGACCTTCTTGGCCCCACTCAATGCACAGCAGCAAAGGAGTTCCTGTTACAAAAAAAGCCCTGAATGTGATCATGCTTTGGAAGGTATTTTATATAATGCAATGTTCCTGTTATGTCAGATGGAGGTATATGTATGTGTGTCGGAGTGCAGAATGAGTATTTCAGAGACCATGACTGACCCGGAGTGTCTGTCTGCGCACTCTGTGAGCTGGGTCTGGGTGACTGATCCAGAGGGAGCTCTCTCTCTCAGTTGAGTCCTGCTCCCCTCCCCTGCTCAGCCTGAAGAGGGAGCTCATGAGCTACAGTGCAATCCTATGCATGTTTACTCAGCTGGTAAGCCCCATTTTATTCAATGAGGCTTACTCCCAGGTAGCTATTGGGAGGGCTGCAACCTCCTGGAGATTTTCAAGAAGAGGCTGGAACCAATGCTCCCACTAAGCTGTGGAGTCTTGTGAGCAAAAATTCTACTCTGTGAGCTACTGGCATTAAAGTTGTGAGCAAGCAATTTGGCTTCTGCTTAATTTAGTTTGCTCGGGGGTCATTTTGGCGAAGGCCAGTTTGGTGTAGTGGTTAAGTGTGTGAGCTCTTGTCTGGGAGAACTGGGTTTAATTCCCCACACCTCCACTTGCAGCTGCTGGAATGGCTTTGGGTCAGCCGCAGTTGCACTTGCAAAGCTGTCCTTGAAAGGGCAGCTTCTGAGAGAGCTCTCTCAACCCCACAGGGTGTCTGTCGTGGGGGAGGAAGGTAAAGGAGATTGTAAGCCACTCTGAAATGTTGAGATTCAGAGTGAAGGGCAGCGTATAAATCTGCAGTCTTCTCCTCCTCTTCCTTCCTTCCTTCCTTCCTTCCTTCCTTCCTTCCTTCCTTCCTTCCTTCCTTCCTTCCTTCCTTCCTTCCTTCCTTCCTTCCTAAGCTAAGACAAACTCAGACACACATACAGAGGCAAAACCCCCTGTGAGCTCATCCTAACTCAGCTTCGAGAGAACACTGGTTGGAACCTAGTACAGCATTTCTTCCTACAATCCCAACACTAACTCTGGATCCACATACTATTGGATATTGCACTGTTGTACTAGTTCAGTGCCCTGACCACGATAGCTCAGGCTAGACAAATCGTATCAGACCTCAGAAGCTAAGAAGGGTTGGACTTGGCTAGTATTTGGATGTGAAAAATGTCTACCCCAAGGAAGTTCAGGGTTGCAATGCAGAGGCAGGCAGTGGCTAACCACTTCTGAATATCTTTTTCCTGGAAACCCTCACCAGGGGCTGTTATCCACTGGCTGTGAAACAAAAAACAGACACACCCAAGAGATGAAGCATTTAACAGTACACTATCCAGTGAACATAAGAACATAAGAGAGGCCATGTTGGATCAGGCCAATGGCCCATCCAGTCCAACACTCTGTGTCACACAGTGGCCAAAAACCAGGTGCCATCAGGAGGTCCATCAGTGGGGCCAGGACATTAGAAGCTCTCTCACTGTGCCCCTTCCAAAGCACCAAGAATACAGAGCATCACTGCCCCAGGCAGAGAATTCCAACAATACGCTGTGGCTAATAGCTAAATGATGTATGACTCTGTCCTAATGATCCCTATGATGTATGAATCCATCACAAGTAAACCCACCAGAAACTTGACTACAAGTTCTCTGATGGACTGTCTACTCTGGTTTTGTGGTCTTTTTGTAGTCTTTGTGACTGTCATATTTCTCTCCCCCACCCCCGCACCCTCACTCTCTGTTATTCATTTTTAATCTCCAAAAAGAATATCAATGCTACTGCTAATTTAGTTGCATCAATTATGCTTTGTTTTGGATGGATTTCTGTATGCTTGAACTAATCTCTGCCCACATCAGCAAAATATAAGGCTGCTTAAAAAAATAAAACCACAATACCTCATTTGATAGTTTGTAGCTCAAACAATTTCTTATCCAACACTGCCATCCTGTGGTATTTCTTTCTCTTAGCCCAAACCACTCTGATTTGAAAGTTTCTAAACTCTAATTCCATTCCTTTTCCTTCAGAAATCCACTTAACTCTTTTGAATCCAATTATTTGTCCCAATCCTAATGCAAACACATGTCGACCACACCGACTTGACCACAAAGAGTTATTGTTTGGATTATTTTAATCTGTTTGTTGTAGTCTCAAACTACGGCCGACCAATAATTTCATTAATCTCTCTCCTTAAAGCATCCAGTTCCTCATACCTTCAGTTTGGTGTAGTGGTTAAGTGTGCAAACTCTTATCTGGGAGAACCGGGTTTGATTCCCCACTCCTCCACTTGCACCTGCTGGAATGGCCTTGGGTCAGCCGTAGCTCTGGCAGAGGTTGTCCTTGAATGGGCAGCTGCTGGGAGAGCCCTCTCCAGCCCCACCCACCTCACAGGGTGTCTGTTGTGGGGGAGGAAGGAAAAGGAGATTGTGAGCCGCTCTGAGACTCTTTGGAGTGGAGGGCGGGATATAAATCCAATATCTTCATCTACTTCACAGAGTGTCTGTTGTGGTGGGGGGAGGGAAAGGAGATTGTGAGCCGCTCTGAGACTCTTTGGAGTGGAGGGCGGGATATAAATCCAATATCTTCATCTACTTCACAGAGTGTCTGTTGTGGGGGAGGAAGGTAAAGGAGATTGTGAGCCGCTCTGAGACTCTTCGGAGTGGAGGGCGGGATATAAATCCAATATCTTCATCTACCTCACAGGGTGTCTGTTGTCAGGGAGGAAGGTAAAGAAGATTGTGAGCCGCTCTGAGACTCTTTGGAGTGGAGGGCGGGATATAAATCCAATATCTTCATCTACCTCACAGGGTGTCTGTTGTGGGGGAGGAAGGTAAAGGAGATTGTGAGCCGCTCTGAGACTCTTCGGAGTGGAGGGCGGGATATAAATCCAATATCTTCATCTACCTCACAGGGTGTCTGTTGTGGGGGAGGAAGGTAAAGGAGATTGTGAGCCGCTCTGAGACTCTTTGGAGTGGAGGGCGGGATATAAATCCAATATCTTCTTCTTCATCATCATTTTAGAACAGCTGTAGACATTTTATCCAGCACAGAAACTGGAAGTTCAAATGGGGGACACTTCCTGGATTCTTTCATGGCAGAATTTAGGTTTGAGACTTGGCCTCCGTGGTACAGAAATGTCTACCCCCCGACTCAGTTTCAAAGAAAGCGGTTTCATCCTTCCCACCTATGTTTTCTTTAGCTGGTTAAACATAATTATTTGGCTACTGTTGAACGACAGCGACGTGCCGAGCCATTTCACAGCAGTGGAGTGATTGCTGCATTAACAGAACTGCTGCTGATCGATCGGAGCTTATCAATCACACTTGCAACCACAAAAGTAATTACGAGACCAATATTTAATTCAGAGAAATGTTGCTAACATTGTATATTTGCACTTCTAGAATGGTCAGTAGTTTTTCGCCCCAGGGGCATGACAGTTTCGTGCTTGTGTGCACACAACTATATGTGAATTTCAAAACGATGGTGAATAAATAGTAGAGCCACATATGAAATGAGGGGGAAAATATGAGACGCTGCTTTTGCTTTCCAGATCGTGGATCTGAGATATACATTACAGAGAACTTTTTGACAGTTGTTTAGTTGCTGGAATGATATCCCGTGGTGTGGCCAGCTAGTTCTGTTTTTCTGGATGACATACCCTAAAAATCAGTGCAGTTTCAGGAATGCAAACTGGCACTTTTCCTTGAATTTTAAGCTTTTTTTTTTTTAAAGATCTTTTGACATAGGGAAATTTAAAGGTTTGCTCTGTAAGTAGTTAGCTCACTTCCAGGGTTCCAGCTATTGTACAACATGTTCTTCTCGGTGGTTGCCTCAAAGCTCCGGAATGCCTTCTTCCATAAAGATCACTTGACTGAATACAATCAGATTTAGTTTGGTGTAGCAGTTAAGAAACTGAGTTTGGTGTAGTAGTGGTTAAAAGCACCAGATTCTAATCTGGGGAACTGGATCTGGTTCCCCACTCCTCCGCATGCAGCTGCTGGGTGACCTTGGGTCAGTCACTGTTCTCTCAGAGCTATTCTCTCAAGAGCAGTTCTTGAAAGAGCTCTCTCAGCCCCTTACCTCTCAGGGTGTCTGTTGTGGGGAGAAGAAGGGAAGGCGATTGTAAGCTGCTCTGAGACTCTGAGTGAAGCAGGGGGTATATATTCAATGCTTCTTCTTCAGATATACCACCAGAAGGAAGGCCTGATATTGGAAGCTAAGCAGCTTAATACTTGGTACTTGGAAGGGAGACCACCAAGGAAGGCTCTGTAGAGGAAGGCAATGGCAAACCACCTCTGCTTCTCACTTGTTTTGAAAGACCCTGGCTGGGATTTCTATACGTTTGCTGTGACTTGATAGCACTTTAGACAAAGACACAGACACAGATATGCACACACACACACACACACACACACACACAGAGTTTCCATTTTAGCAACTTTTATGGAGTAGATTCTTTTTCATTCTCTAGGAGGTGAACGCTGTCGCCAATTAATGGCCAAGGCAAAACATTCTGTGAGAAACATCCTGCAGTGTTAACTCATTTACTAGGTAAACCCTGATTGGCTGGGACCAAAGCAGCAGGATTGTGACCAATGAAGAGTAAGGTGAATATCTGTGCAATCAAATTGTTTTAGGGGAGATTGTTCTCCCTGATGAAGTCATTATCAATTAGAGATAATTGGGGCAGCAGCACTGTGTGCATATTTTATCAGAACCAGCTTTCTCCCTGAGTTTACCTTTATATGTGAGGAGACAAAGGTCCCTTCCTCCTCTCCCAGTGATTCCAGTCTGACACCTTCCAATCCCAGTTTCTGGCGAGCCAGTTTCGGGTAATGGTTAAGTGTGCGGACTCTTATCTGGGAGAACCAGGTTTGATTGCCCACTCCTCCACTTGCACCTGCTAGAATGGCCTTGGGTCAGCCATAGCTATCGCAGGAGGTGTTCTTGAAAGGGCAGCTGCTATAAGAGTTCTCTCAGCCCCACCTACCTCACAGGGTGTCTGTTGTGGGGGGTGGGGAGAATATATAGGAGATTATAAGCCACTCTGAGTCTCTGATTCAGAAAGAAGGGTGGGGTATAAATTTGCAGTCTTCTTCTTTCTGTTCATCCAGGTACTTCAAAGAGGGTGGATAGCTTTTTACAACTCTCTTTACGATCTTCTTTAGCATGATGCTTCAAAGAGCCGCAGTAGATCTAGATGATGACGATGGTGTCTACATCCGCTATCGCACTGATGGCAGCCTGTTCAACCTGAGGCGACTAAAGGCTCACTCCAAGACAATGGAAAAACTCATCCGAGAGCTACTATTTGCTGATGATGCTGCACTCGTCTCCCACTAGGTATCAGCTCTGCAGCATATGACGTCCTGCTTTGCAGAGGCTGCCAAGCTATTCGGCCTAGAAGTTAGTCTGAAGAAGACAGAAGTTCTCCACCAGCCTGCACCCCAGGAAGATTATCACCCTCCCTGCATCACTGTGGGTGAATCAGTTCTGAAGACAGTCCAGCAGTTCAGCTACCTAGGGTGCATCATCTCCTCAGATGCCAAGATCGACAAGGAGATTGACAACAGGCTGGCAAAGGCAAATCGTGCATTTGGCCGACTGCACAAAAGAGTGTGGAGCAACAAGCATCTGAAAAAAGGCACAAAGATCAATGTTTATAAAGCGGTTGTGATGACAACTCTCATCTACGGCTCCGAATCATGGGTTTTATACCGTCATCACCTGCGACTCCTTGAGCGCTTTCATCAGCGCTGCCTTCGCACCATCCTCAACATCCACTGGAGTGACTTTGTGACCAACACTGAAGTCCTCAAGAGGGCGGAGGTTACAAGCATCGAGGCACTGCTGTTGAAGACGCAGCTGCGCTGGGCAGGGCATATTTCTAGGATGGAAAACCACCGCCTTCCCAAGATTGCTCTGTATGGCGAACTTTCCATCGGCCATCGAAATAGAGGGGCACCAAAGAAGAGGTACAAGGACTCCTTGAAGAAATCCCTTGGCACCTGTCGCATCAACCATCACCAGTGGTCTGACCTAGCCTCAGATCGCAAAGCATGGAGGCACACCATCCACCAGGCTGTCTCTTCCTTTGAGAACGCACGCATAGCTGGTCTTGAGGACAAAAGGAGATTGAGGAAGAATCGCACTGCTACAGCATCAACCCCAAGTCAGACTTTTCCCTGCGGCCACTGTGGCCGGATCTGCCTGTCCCGCATTGGTCTTGTCAGCCACCAGCGAGCCTGCAGCAGACGTGGACTACTGCACCCTTCTTAAATCTTCGTTCGCGAAGTCAAGCCGAGAGAGGATAGCTTTTAGGGCCTTCTTCTTAGAAACCTGTTAAGTTCTACATGATTTTGAAGTTTCCCCCAATAATTTACTTTATTATATGTCTTTGTAACTAACTACACCATGATTTTTGAGGCGTCTGAATCTTTCCAGCTCTAACTGGGTTATTCTTTGGAGATCCTGTATTTTGAAGTTATTACTTTGCCATCCAGACTTCTAACTCAAAAGACTACCCCATTTTTTGAGACAGGACACAGCAGACACAAGCTCTAGGACTGTTATCTTATTTGGGAAGTCATATCTGCAGAATTTTCTCAGCCCTATGAGGGAAGTGATCAGGATTTCCATTTTACAGATGATGAAGAAAAGTTGTCTAGGGTTACCCAAGGAACTGAGATTTGAATTTGTGTCTCTCAGATGTTTTTTGCTGGAGCACCCCGTGGTTCTGAAGTTCTTCTAAAAGACCGAACTGTCACTGAGATTGTCTAGTTGATGTAAATTGAAAGCAAAGAAGACCTAAATCTGATGGTGGCGGTTACAAGTATAGACAGCTTCAAGAGGGTATTGGATAAATATGTAGAACGGAGGTTCATCAGTGGCTATTAGCCAGAAGGTATAGATGGGATGCTATGTTTGGGGGCAGTGATGCTCTGTATTCTTGGTGCTTGAGGAGCAACAGTGGGAGGGCTTCTGGACCTGCTGGTGGATCTCCTGATGACACCTGGGTTTTGGCCACTGTGTGACACAGACTGTTGGACTGGATGGGCCATTGGTCTGATTCAAAATGGCTTCTCTTAGGTTCTTATGACCGGAATGTATTGCCACATCAATACTTCAGGGTGGCCCAGAATGGGTTCCATGCTGCAGTGTAGTACTACTGGCAAGTAAATCTGATTGAAGAAGAAGATATTGGATTTATATCCCGCCCTCCACTCCGAAGAGTCTCAGAGCGGCTCACAATCTCCTTTACCTTCCTCCCCCACAACAGACACCCTGTGAGGTGGGTGGGGCTGGAGAGGGCTCTCACAGCAGCTGCCCTTTCAAGGACAACCTCTGCCAGAGCTATGGCTGACCCAAGGCCATTCCAGCAGGTGCAAGTGGAGGAGTGGGGAATCAAACCCAGTTCTCCCAGATAAGAGTCCGTGCACTTAACCACTACACCAAACTGGCTGAGCATGTGGTAATCCCAACTGTACAAATAGAAGATGTTGGGTTCAAAAGCACTCTGCCTTTGGAAAGCTTGCATCTCAAGGAAAAAGGGGGTAGCATTGCCTTCACCATGGCACATCTACTTTCTGTTTTTACATAAATTCCCCCTTTCCACCAGGAGCATTTAAACATCCAGTCACGCACCTGCCCTCGAAAATTGTGCCATCCGAGAAGGATGGATCTGTGTACTTGTTTCTGCCTTTGAATTGGTTTTGAGCAACAGCATCTAGGCATGCTGTGGATTTTACAGCGGCTGTGTTTGACACTCAACCCTGCCTTGTTTGCCTGTGATGATCAGACGGCAGCCAGTCACCAGGTCTGGTTGGTTCCCCACAAATGACTCGAATTCCTGCCAGATTCTGCAAAGCTGCACGTGTGTGACAATGCTCTCAATCACTAAACACCAAATTAAACACCAAAAGGCAGGATTAAAAACAAAACAAAACAAAATCCTTAGTGCCTAATTGATTTGACCCTCCCCAGCATCTCTCTTGTGCCTGCCCAGCTGATGCTGCCCAGTCGGATTGCTCAGAGCAGCCTGTCACTCAAGGCTCTTCTGGGAAGAAGCAGCCCCTCTCATGCCATACTCTGCACACCACTTTCCTGCTTTTAAAAAGGGGCACATCTTCACAGCAGCTTTATATGCTCACGAGAACAAGTCTACAACTATAATCATCTACTGTTAACAAGAGTGGCTCTACCAGCTTTCCCTGCACATTCAACCCCTGGCATTTCTGTACTGAAAAGGACCTTCTCCCTCATATCTAAGGGTGTACATTTTTTTTTCACTGGTGTTTTTTTTTGGGGGGGGGGGATGAGTTCTATTGGTATTGGATCTGGGATTTTCTGGAAATCCTCAAATTATTTTGATTCCAGTAGACACGAAATGGAAAATGCTGGTAAAAAAATACGGTGGCTCAGTGGTAGAGCATCTGCTTGGGAAGCAGAACGTCCCAGGTTCAATCCCTGGCATCTCCAAAAAAGGATCCAGGCAAATAGGTGTGAAAGGCCTCAGCTTGAGACCCTGGAGAGCCGCTGCCAGTCTGAGAAGACAATACTGACTTTGATGGACCGAGGGTCTGATTCAGTATAAGGCAGCTTCATATGTTCATATGATTTATACTATTTCCTCTGACTTGGATAGCTCAGGCTGAGCGGAGCAATGACAGAGCACGGTGGAGGGGAAGTAGAACTCCAACAGGCTGTATGAAAAAAGCAAAGTGCACCATACTGCATTGTTAGGAGGGAATATGATCAACCCATCTGCCCAACAGCCAAGAATAGGACAACAAACAGACAAACCAACCAGCCTCTTGAAAACTCAGCTCTCATTGGCAATTGATGAACAGGACTTGGGCTGAACCAGCAGGTGTTCCAGTATCTCTAACCACAACCTATTCTAATATTCAAGGTTGGCTCTGCCACTAGGCAAACTAGGCAATTGCCTAGGATGCCAGCCTTCTGGGTGCGCCCCCGTGACTTGGTGGCATTAGAGCCAGTTTGGTGTAATGGTTAAGTGCGCGGACTCTTATCTGGGAGAACCGGGTTTGATTCCCCGCTCCTCCAATTGCACCTGCTGGAATGGCCTTGGGTCAGCCATAGCTCTCATAGAGTTGTCCTTGAAAGGGCAGCTGCTGTGAGAGCCCTCTCAGCCCCACCCACCTCACAGGATGTCTGTTGTGGGGGGAGGAGACATAGGAGATTGTAAGCCACTCTGAGTCTCTGATTCAGAGAGAAGGGCGGGGTATAAATATGCAGTCTTCTTCTATCAGTGTGTGTGTGGGGGGGGGTTGTGTGTGTGTGTGGACCAGATGTTAGCGTTGCCTAGCATGCCATACAGTCCAGGGCTGGCCCTGCTAATACTGGTTGCAGAGAAGAGTTTCCAGGCCATAGTTTTAAAACAAACTTAAATCGTTTTAAAAATTAGGCGCTGAGAGGGAGTGCATGCATTCTGATTTAGATGAAGGGGGGGGGGAAGGAAGGAAAGCTCAAAGTGGAGTTCTACCATGCTGTACTGATATTTAGGCTGATTCCTGAATGTTTCTTGGACTGGTTGGCTTAGACAAGTCATAGAATCATAGAGTTGGAAGGGACCTCCAGGGTCATCTAATCCAACCCCCTGCACAGTGCAGGAACTTCATAAATACCTCTCCTCCACATATCCCCAGGGACCCCTGCTCCATGCCCAGAAGATGGCAAAAAAAAACTCCAGGATCCTTGGCCAAACTGGCCTGGAGAAAAATCGCTGACTGACCCCAAAGTGTCGAACAGCATTTCCCTGGCATGTAAAAAAGGGCCATAAGAACTAAGCACTGATAAAACCCTCCCTGCCTCCTTCTCATGATCTGCTAATTTACAGAATCAGCATTGCTTGTCAGATGGCCATTCGCCTCTGTTTAAAAATTTCCCATGAAGGAGAGCCCACATCAACGAAAAGGAAACAAATGCCACACGGTAAATATTACAGGTGAGGGTGACTTAGGGTTGCCAAGTTCAATTTAAGAAATATCTGGGGACTTTGGGGGTGAAGCCAGGAGACTTTAGGGGTGGAGCCAGGAGACATTAGGGGTGGAGCCAAGATCAAGGCTGTGACAAGCATAATTGAACTCCAAAGGGAGTTCTGGCCATCACATTTAAAGGGACGGCACACCTTTTCAATGCCTTCCTTCCAAAGGAAATAATGGATAGGGGCATCTTCTTTTGGGGCTCATAGAATTGGACCCCCTGGTTCAATCGTTTTGAAACTTGGGGGATATTTTGGGGAGAGGCACTAGATGCTGTACTGAAACTTTGGTGCCTAGCTCAAAAAATCAGCTCCCCCAGAGCCCCAGATACCCACAGATCAATTCTCCATTATTTTTTATGGGAATAAATCTCTATAGGGAATAATAGAGTTCCCAGCAGACATTTCCCTCCCCTCCCCCCGGTTCCTGACGACCCTGAAGTGGGGGGAGGGCCTCCAAACGGGGGGATCCCCTGCCCCCACCTGGGGATTGGCAGCCCTAGGCTGACTCAAACTGTGTACTGAAAACTGAAGAGAGAACACAGGGCAGAGATGTGGGTTGTCTAGAGGAGGCCGCTGTTGTTTCTTCATGGTTTCTCAATAGGTGGAAGCCTGAGGATATCTGTCAGGGTAAGGGTGAGGAGGAGGTGGCATGTTTGGAAGGCAGGAATCAAATGCCCAGTACCACTCCCACGAAGACTACAAGGGACACGAGGCACTGTCAGTGTGGAAAAGGCACAGGAAATGAATCATCGTAGGACAACAACAAATACAGAAGGCTGTCTCAAGAATCCCAGGTTCAGCTTTCTTGGAAGCAAGAGCCCAATCAAAGAACATTTGAATTCTTGCTTAAAATATATATATCTGGGTCTCTGAACAAGTTATCTGTTAATTTTCCCTGCCCAACATTTTAAAAAGATTGGATTCTAAAGTAATTCTTATAAGGCCTATACCCTTTCCCCTCTTCGCTGCCTCCAGCCCTAGGGGAGGCGGGGATGTATTTTGCCTTGCAGTATCTCACACATGGGAAGGGAGGCAATGCGATATAGCCCTCTCTCATTAGATCATGTCAGCTAAGCAGGATTGATACTTGGGATGGGAAACCAAGGAAGACTCTGCAGAGGAAGGCAATAGCAAAGCACTTCTGCTTCTCACTTGCCTTGAAAGCCCCTTGCCGGGGTTGCTGTAAGGGGCGGGGAGCTTGTTTTAGTGAGAGAAATAAGCCCTGCATTCTTAACTTATGTGTTAAAGGCCTAGCATTCCTAACTTATGAGTACTGGTTCTGTAGGTAAGATCTCTGTATGTTAAAAGAGCAACTTTGACCTGGATAGGATCTTGCCTGTTATGGAACTAGTGAAACTTTGTAAGCTGAGGTAGCCTGCCTAAAGAAGGGGATTCGAATCTACCCTCAGTGCTGATTTACATTACTTGAGGCTCTGCTTCAAATGCTGAGGAAAAAAAATTATAACCTGTGGGAGTGAAGTCAAAAGCCAGTTTTACTTTATGTACCAAAATAATCCACACAAATAATTTACTCTGCCAGGGAAGGGCGGTATTAGCTTCTTGGGCGACTGACCTAACAGGATAATGTAGCTCCTTTGACCCTTGGCATTTGTGACTATCTCACTGAGGAGCACTCTTAAGACAGGCTGACCTCAACACTGTTGTATAAAACATTTAGTAGACAAAAGGAGAGCCAGTTTGGTGTAGTGGTTAGGTGTGTGGACTCTCTATCTGGGAGAACCGGGTTTGATTCCCCACTCCTCCACTTGCAGCTGTTGGAATTGCCTTGGGTCAGCCATAGCTCTGGCAGAGGTTTCCTTGAAAGGGCAGCTGCTGTAAGAGTCCTCTCAGCCCCACCCACCTCACAGGGTGTCTGTTGTGGGGGGAGAAGATATAGGAGATTGAAAGCCGCTCTGAGACTCTTGAGTGGAGGGCAGAATATAAATCCAGTATCTTCTTCTATTAAGGATACCTTAGTATTGGTGGGTTTGAGTGAAAGAAAGAACCCTGAGGGTGTATGTGAGAGAAAGGGGAAATTTCTGGTAATATTATTAAGGAAATGGTTCTGAATTTGGATGAAGATGGACTTGAGATGGGAAGAAAGGATAAGAACCATTACTAAGAAATTTCTTGTGTGTGTAAAGTGCTGTTAAGTCATGGCTGACCTATAGTGACCCCAGCAAGAGGCTTTCAAGGCAAGTGAGAAGCAGACATGGTTTGCCGTTGCCTTCTTTTGTAGGGTCTTCTTTTGTGGTCTCCCTTCCAAGTACAAACCCTGCTTAGCTTCTGAGATCTGATGAGATCAGGTTATGCCATGCTGCCTTCCCTCTCAAGAAATCTCTTAGGAGTATCCTAAAGGAATCATATAAAAAGGTAAAGGTAGTCCCCTGTGCAAGCACCAGTTGTTTCTGAGTCTGCGGTGACGTCGCATCACGTTTTCAGGGCAGACTTTCTATGGGGTGGTTTGCCATTGTCTTCCCCAGTCATCTACACTTTTCCCTCAGCAAGCTGGGTACTCATTTTACCGACCTCAGAAGGATGGAAGGCTGAGTCAACCTTGAGCTGGCTACCTGAAAACCCAGCTTCCACCGGGGATCGAACTCAGGTCGTGAGCAAAGTTTAGGACTGCAGTACTGCAGCTTTAAATCTCTGCGCCACGGGGGCTCTTTGTCTATAGAAAACATAGGACAAAATGAAGGGCTCTAGGATAGGAGATGAAAATGGCAGGGGAACCAATGCTATGTTCCTCCTATCTTTTGTGCTCACTGGAAGACCAAGCTGGGGGGATCATAGGAAGAATTATCTTGTGGGGTTGGGGTACATTTTCCCCAGGGAAATTTCATGAGGCAGGTCGAATCCTGCCACTTCCTAACTTTATACCTATAGTACAGTTGGATGGACATTTTGTGTTCTGCTTGAAAAACAAAGGCTTTCAAATTCAATATGTACAAGGGAGAAAGACAGCTTGTTTACCTGTCCCTGTTGTTCTTTGAGCGATCATTGCTGCATTTGCACTTATAGGTCCAGCGCCTGCACAGGATCTGATTTTGGAAACTTGAGTTACTAAAAAAGGCACAATAATCCCCTCATCTGACACAGACACATAATGGGCATACAGCAGAGGGAATAGGTGTATGCCCAGGTGGGAGGGGATTCCTATAGTTCTAGAAGTTTCTGAGATCAGCTTCTTTGCTCATCAGTGTGATGCCCAGGGCTTTTTTTCAGCAGGAATGCACAGGAACTCAGTTCCGGCTTGCTTGGCTCTAGGTGGTGTGGCCTAATATGCAAATGAGTTCCTGTGCGAAACAATGGTGATGTCATGGGGGTGTGGTCTAATATGCAAATGAGTCCCTGCTGGGCTTTTTGTACAAAGAAAAGCCCTGGTGATGCCCTAAGACCACCAAGAAGTAAGCAATCTTGAAAGTGGATTTTGGGGACAAAAGAGAAGGGGTGATTCACAGATAGCCCATATTGTGCGGGGCCCTATCCATTATTTCCCAAGCCTTAAGCTGTCAGGATGACTGGCAGCGAATAGCTACAGTGGAAGAAAGTCAATAAAAAAGTCGACATTTTTTTTTTTTACTTGAAAACTGGTTTTAACGATCAACTTAGCAAATTTTGGCAGTTACAAACCTGTACAATTTTTTTTTGTTTTGTTTTCAGTTTTTATAGCAAAATAACACAAGACAATACTGCCAACAGCAAATATAAAAGACCGATGCTTCTGCCCACGAGGGGCCAGATCCACTTGAAGTGATAACCCTCCCTTTTGCATAAGGCTGTTGTTGTGTGGTTGCAAGAATGACTGGACCTCTTGAATGGCTACTTGGAAGTGATGCTATGAATCCATCGGAGTTGTGCAAAGATGAACTGGGTAGTATCCTACTATAGGCTGAAGGAAATTCCTCTGGCCTAAAGGGCTTTCCTCCAGTGAAAGGAGCCTTCCCTCTGATTTAAATGGCTCTTCTAATGGAAGAAGAGCCCCTTAGGGTGCAGTGATCCTAAGTACAGTTCCACCTTTCTAAGCTGATAAGACTACAATAGACTTAAAAGGCTACAACTCTGCTAAGGACTGCACTAAGTAGGAAGAAGGCTTCAGACTAGGCTTAGCTGCACACGGTAGGAGACAGCCCATTCATTGGAAAAACCAAAGTTGTTCGGAAACAGTCTCTTAGAGGAAAGAAATGGTTAAAAACAATTGGTCCAAAGGAAAAATTAGCAGTATGCTCTGAAGCGATTAAAAAGTACCATTTTCAAACCTGTTCGCTGCTTTCCCCCGCTACCTTGACACAAACGATGTCCTCCAGAATACATAAGTGACCACTGACAAGGAAATTAAAAGCAACCTGATTGGCATTGAATTATCTACAAAAGCCCGGTGATTTCAAAATTATTATTTACATTATTTTATAAATTTTTTTTCCTTCTCTTTTAAACACCAAAAACATACATCTTTTACAAACCAGCCTGCTTACAACAGGTAAAAATTTACAAGACAACTATCCTTCTCATACAGTGCTTTCAAGAGAACCTTCTTACATTTCCCAAATGAACTTCCCCGATAAAGTTAAGATGGGATGATAAAATTGCTCACGTACACCCCAGGTCTTCACGGATGGGACTGAGTTAGATTAACGAGGATTCCGATTTCCACCCTCTGGTTCAAACATTTCCTAAACACGATCGAAGCCTGGCTATATGGCCTTGTAGTATGTTTGTATATTATTGCTTTTTTAAAAAAATCGTACGCAATGAAATTAACTTATTTGCATGACGCTCTCTCACCTGCCTTCTCCCATGTAAAATGTTTCAGTGCCTTTCTGTTTTGATGCATAGCCTTGGAAATTTCAAGTGTAACATAAAGGTCTTTTATGGATGAACTTCCGGTGGGAACTGCATTATGGGTATGTGGGATTTGAGATCAAGTATGCAAAAACAGGCCCAAACAAAGATCACCGCGGGTGCATTATCATGATTTTTTTTTTTTAAAAAAAATAACACATTGCAGCAATTTATGATGATTTCTGAAACTGCAGTTCAACCAATGTCCCACCAACTGGTTTCTGGAAGAGTCCTCTGTAGCAATACCTGGTCGGTTCTATAGTCTTGGGGAGGTGACAAAAACTTCTTGAAGACATTACTGAAAGACACAGGCCCCAATCCAACACAATGGTATGCTCACCTAAGCTTCCTCATTTTTTGTTTAGTTTGACAGTGATCAGAATAGAATTCTGAGAACAGATGGAATCAAAGAAAGCCCTTGGTGGCTACAGGGCTTTTTTTTTTGTATCAGGAACTCCTCTGCATATTAGGCTACACCCCCATGATGTAGCCAATCCTCCAAGAGCTTACAGCAGGCCCTGTATGAAGAGCCCCATAAGTTCTTGGAGGATTGGCTACATCTGGGGGGGGGGGGTGTAGCCTAATATGCAAAGGAGTTCCTGATACAAAAAAAAGCCTGATTATAGAAACCTGGCTCTGAACAGAAATGTGGGTCTTTGCTGGGTAGCAATTCACCCCATCCCTGTATGTATAAAACTAGCATTTCAAGAAAAAGGCTTGGGTAGAACAATTTTTCTGCATGAGGGGAATTATTTACTATTTTTGTACGGAAGAACCCCCATCTGCTGTCTGAGATAATGTTACCCAAAGATACAGTTTTACTACCTTGATGAGATGTAGGCCTAAAAAAATACAGAAAAAATGAATCAGTGAAGGGTGGGTTTAGGCATAATTATTTTTGAGGTTCGTAGAACCATCCTCTTCCTTAGAGCAGTGGTACGATTGTTTGGGCATTAGGATTTTGGGGAACATTACTGATAAGCATGGCATTTTTTATAGCAGGAACTCCTTTGTATTTTAGGCCACCCCCACACTGTAACCAATCCTCCTGGAGCTTACAGTAGGCCCTGTACTAAGAGCCCTGTAAACTCTTGGATGATTGGCTACATCGGGTTCTGTGTGGCCTAATATGCAAAGGAGTTCCTGCTACAAAAAAACCCCTGCTGATAAGACAATGGGAGGAGGTTCATCAAAAGGATGTAGGTAAAATCGGGTAATAAGAGGGTCCAAAATACCATATGTCCTAGGAAGCAGGAGGGAAACAGGGTTTGCAGGAAGAAAGGTGGTCCATACCTAGTTCTCCCATATGTTTAGGTGGCCTAGCTTAAGCAGCATTTGAGGCTGATCAGTGGAAGACAAATAGAAAGCATACAAAACAGCAATGGTTAGCCACTTTCTCACACATACCAATCCCCCAAGTTTCCATTTATTTCCCTGGATGCTATCACTGATATGTCTTTGGAATAATGATAATAATAAAATAAGCTCAAGGAAGCACGAGTGATTTTCTCTGTACGTGGAAGCCTGCAAGAATTATGTCATAATTACTTGGTGGGGGACAAAAACTGGAACCCACTGGTTCTGTTGAAGTATGTGCAAAAGCTATGACAGATGGTGACCAATGTTTAGAGGAATCACAATATCTTATTACCCATCTCTGTCCCTTTCTAAAAGAAAATGAGAATAATAAAAGTTTGCCCTTCAGTTAGGGTAACCCAGAAACCATCTTTTATCTCCACAGAGTCCGTGTCTTTGACAAACGCAAGGCTACGTTCGCCTCCTTCACTTCATTTGGAAGAACTGTTTAGAATTTTGGAAGGTAAACTCGTTCTTCATTTCCTTCACAACTGGCAGATGCAAAAATTCAAGTATCATTGCTTTCTGTTCCCTCTGCATAAAACCCTGGGAGGGGACTAAAGAGGAGGCTGGGATGGAGGAAGCGCACCGATCACAGACATGCTATAAACAGATTCTTGTATTCACAAAGGGGTGCATGTGGAAAGAGAAAATATGTCACTGAGTTGAACAGGAGGAATAGGTGGGCCAGTACTTTCCGAATATTCTGTGCTCGAAACCCATTTTTAACGCGACTCTGAATTCTAAACTAAATACTTGCCGGTGAAGCAATGAAAGTATCCACGCAAACCTTTGTAACCAAATTCTCAGTGCAGGGGGTGGGAATGGGGACAGTAAACTATATCAGGGCTTTTTTGTAGCAAGAGCTCCTTTGCATATTAAGCCACACACCCCTGATGTAGCCAGTCCTCCAAGAGCTTACAGGGCTCTCTTCTTACAGGGCCTACTGTGAACTCTTGGAAGATTGGCTACATTGAGGTGTGTATGTAGCTTAATATGCAAAGGAGTTCCTGCTACAAAAAAGTGCTGTAAATAATCAATGAATTATGCAGGTTTCAGACTCCTTTTGCTATTAAAAGTGTTACCTGGTCATTGCTGGGTTTTGTTACTATTTTTTAAACTCATTTTGCTATGTTGAGTTGGTAAATCGTCAACTCGTATCTTCTTTCACTGAAAGAACCAGGTCATTAATTAGTTTAACAAAACCAGAAATGGTTGGAAGTCAAGTAAATCTCTCACTTGTGGGACAGCATGTGATGGAAACATTCATTTACTGTTGTGTTGACACAGAACTACAATAAAGTGAGGGCATCTTGGAAGGTGTGTCTCTTTTTGTAAATAAACCCTCTGCAGGGTTTCTTTTTTTTTTTTGTAACAGGAACTCCTTTGCCAATTAGGCCACACAACCCTGATGCAGCCAATTCCCCAAAAGCTTACAGTAGGCCCTATAATAAGAGTCCTGTAAGCTCTTGGAGGACTGGCTACATCAGGGGTGTGTGGCCTAATATGCAAAGGAGTTCCTGCTACAAAAAAAGCCCTGACCCTCTGTATTATTGAATTCAACCCCCTTGCTTATAGGAGAGTAGCCATGTCGATCTGTAGCAGAAGAGCTAGATTCAAGTCCAGTAGCACCTCAGAAACCGACAAGATTTTTGGGGTATAAGCTTTTGAGACAAAGCTCCCTTCGTCTGATGACTGGAGTCATGCAGCTGGAGGATAGCGGTACCTTCTTTGGGGGACTATAAAATCTTTTTGAAACTTGGGTAGGTGGTTTTTTTTGTGTCTGAGGAGAGATGTCAGCAGCTATGCTGCAAATTTGGTGCCCTTACCTCAAAAAACAGCCCCCCCCCGAACCCCAGATCGATTTTCTATTATAGCTTAAGGGGACCATTGACCATAATGGTCCCTATAGGGTACAATGGAGTCAAAACGTTTTGGGTTTCCTGAATCTGCATACCATACTGGTATTGGGATTCAGGAATATTGAAAAACGCTGATAATTTGTGGTTCAATATACCTGAACCGGAAAAATACCAGGGTTTATTTGCACACGCTTACTGTCTGCCCAAAGATTTCCTGTTGTATTTAAATGGCACATGGCTCTTAATTCAAAACACTGCCGAAGCCAAAGATTCTGTATCTCCCCCACTCCAGGCCCAGATTAAACAAAATCATCTGGACATTTGTATTTTGTACACATACAAACTCGTGGTCCCTGCAGAGGTTGCAAAGGAAGCATTCTTCAACAACTCTGGAAGAAGAGGGAATTTTGGCGGATACAGCTTTCCACACCTTCATGAGGCTGTTTTCATCAAAATTCCCTCTTCTGCCCAGGTATAAGGATGCCCCGTTCCCTAATAATGGACTTTTCCCCACTTGTCATTTCCTAGCCTGTGTGCTTGTATTGTCCACCCCCCCACACACCATTTCCGCATGTGTTTTGCTGTCTCTAGTGGTCACTTCAGTATTTCTTCACTGTATCTCTGGTTTATGAGCACAATTAAAGTGCTCATAAATAAGCCGGAGATACAGGGATGAAATATCAAAGTGAGCACTAGAGGGCGCAAATCACATGGGGGGGGGAACCACCCTGATCCTCTATGTGTACTTAAGCAATGATAATAAGACATATGGAAAAACTCTATGTCTGCTTGTTCATTGGAGCCGAAAGAAATAGGTTCACCGTCTTTCCCCCTCGTTTCCTCAGTTCAGGGCATTGGATACTATTAAAGGACTGTTTAGCAACAAGTCTACACTGGCCCATCTGCCTCTCGCCTTTTGATCAGCAAAGCACTGCTGGTTGGTTGGGCAGTAGGTCTGTGCTAACACAACGCAACCCGATCTATTCAAGTGAGGGCTCGTGGCAATTGTCCCATTGCATTTTCTACGCAACTGAGAGAATGTACTGGATTCAGATATGGACTTTCCTCCCTGCTTAGTCTGGTCCTCATGTACCTCTCCACCCTGTCATATTTTGGAGCCATAGGTGCAGTCAAAACCTTTGAATATACGTTTGAACAAAGTCATTATCTCTAAAGAGTTACAGAGAGGAATGTGCCTGAGGACTAGTAACTTTGGAATTGGAAGGGGATTTTTTTTTCTTAAAAAAGTGAATTACTCAGCGTTGCCACCTGCGTTTCCTTTCATCCATTAGAAGGATGAAGTTTAGAATACACAGCAGTGCCTGGATGGGGATTGTTTTTATCTTAATACTGTAAGTGCTTTAGCCTTGTAACACTTTTAATAGTACAATACTAGACAAAACTAGGAGAATGAAGCCTCTCTGCCCATCGCTGAACATTATCCTCCTGGTGAACCTCACATCTCCAAAAACAGGAAGATGACCACTCCGCTTGAATTCTGATCCTATGGAACCATTCTCTTCGTACGTGCATATACAGTACTGATTTCTCAACAGGGTTAAAAATGGGTTATGTTATATTTCTGCCTGACCCAATATATATCAATACGAATATATATATTGAGAGACATCTATGTTCTTAGCAAAAAAAAAAAAAAACAACACAATTATTTGCAACAGTTATGCTATGGATGGAACCAAACAACAGTAACGACGACGTCAACGAAACCAGTTCCTTCACACTTGAGTCTGTTGATGGGTCTCCACAAAGGGAATGTGCATATGATGGTGATCCAGACAGAGCTCTTCGATGCTTTCGTAGTCGCTCATGGTGACCTCTGAGTCATCAAAGCCGCAGCCTGCTGAAATGTCAGATGAGGATGCATCCAGGGAATTGTGTAAGGGCAAGGGCTTCTTTGTTGCGCTAACATTTTCTATATTTGGTCCGGGGCCAATGCCAAAAGTACTAAATTCATTCCCAGTTTGAGACCCGCCATTGTCCATCTCATTGGGGAACTGATGCGGGGGGAGGTACTGGCTCGGGTGGAACTGTGGCCTTCGTCGACAATCCGGGCTAAGTGTGCTGGCCATGGAGATGGGCTGCGAGGGGGGAAGCGCTTCGTACTGGTCTGGGTAGTCCTCCGGGAGAGGAGGGGGCAACTGGTCCTGGTTTAAAAACTCCTCCTCGTGCGGCGGCGGGTAGTCGCTGTCGATATCGTAACCGCCAAGGTAATAATCTGTTTCCAATTCTCTCGTGCTCCCATGATGCGCCGAGCCACCATCTGCCGTCTCGTAATTGGGCACTTCCTCAATGTCAGATAAGCGAGCACTCGGCATCCAGTCAGAAGTGTCCCAGTGATAAGCTACGGGAGGAAACAAGAGCGCAATGAATCCGGAGGGGAAACGGAACTTTTAGCAGAAATGAAATCTACAGCATGCACCTGCTAGGAAGCAAACCTCTGGGGGTGGGGGGGGGGGTAGGGGATCAGCCAATTGCAGTTGCATATGCAAATAATTAACATGCACCACAGTGTTGTCCCCCCCCCCCAGCCCCACAACACTGGCCAACCATGCTCTGGCCCATAGTTGGTAGAAGCAGTTTTATGTCACAAGGACCATGATACGACACGAACACGACACAACACGAATATTTCACGTTTGCAGATTCTGTTAGAAAGTAAAGGATCCAGGAAATAAAATGCTAAAAACCTAGAGTAAGGTGGAAGGATGTGGAAATCCATCCATCACTTAAATAAATAAACACATTAATAACAGCTAGCATGCTGGCATTGCCGTGCTCCAATCTGGATCTGGAGAGAAAAGTAATTACACAGGCACACAATGAGAAATATGAGAAAGAAACAGCTGATTCCTGTAATTAAAAAAAAAATAAGGATTCCCCCCCCCCCTCCCGAAAGCAATCAAAATACACACTGTAGCATGCTTAAACATGCAGAATTCGGGCATAGCCTGATCCCCAAAGTGGAGATCAAACAAAGCAGATTAGTAAAATGTTTAAAAAACCAAAAAAATGCCCCAAAAGCTGCCTCCCAAGACTGCCCTCTCCCACCCACTGCGGCCGATGGAAAAGTCACCTCTGTTGTAGTTCTGTCCTTGATCCATACCAGTCACTGTTAAATACAAAGTGGAAAAGAGGAACACTGGAAATTCTCAAGTTTGAAACCGGTTACAGGTTTAAACAGACAAAGTGCAGACGGTAACCAAGGGTCATGTGACAACTCCAAGCCAAACAGATTCATTGTGGCAGGGCTTTTTTTTGTAGTAGGAACTCCTTTGCATACCAGGCTACATTCCCCTAATGTAGCCAATCCTCCAAGAGTTTACAGTAGGCCCTGTAAGCTCTCGCAGGATTGGCTATATCAAGGGGATGTAGCCTAATATGCAAAGGAGTTCCTGCTACAGAAAAAGCCTCAACTGTGTGGCATAACCACTAAACCTTGTGCCACAGCCAACAGATTACTTGAAGGTGTCCAGTGACTCTATTAATCCTCATCAATTTTATTACACAATCCTAGATCAGCCAACTCTTCGTTTACTTGGCTCCAGCAGACTAAGGGAGCGATTTTGCTCAGGGCTACTTGGAAGTTATTTAGTGGGGCGTTATTCAGGAAAGGGTCTTTAGGCTTGTGGCCTAACATGGCTGCCCCGTTGGAAGGGCAGACCCCTCTGACAATGCGGTGCCTGGTTCTAAAACTTATCAGGATTCAAGTAATAAGCAACGCTTCGCTTTTAACATTAAAAGGACTGTGGGGGGAACTACTTTTTCTAATCTAGACAAAACATCGCATTACATCTATTGGGTAGGAACATATGCCTTTTCTCATTTCAGTTCTCTGAATCAAACATGCAGAACTGGCTCAAGTGTCCAGCTTTTAGCACAAAACGTTTAGACATTTCTGTTTTAAACTGCAAAAAAGTACGGTTTGTTTTCTCTCTCACTCGGTTTTGAAACAGAAAAAATAAAAAAATAAAAATCTACCATTCTCAGGGCCGGTTCAAACAAATCTGGGCCCAAGTACGCTCAGATACCACGGTGAGGGGCACAGTATAACAACCTGAACGGAACAGAATAGAAAGGCAGTCAATGGCGCCACCCGAAGCAAACACAACAGAGTCCACGTCTTAAGTCAAAAGTATTGTGGGATTCGGGTAGCTCAGCAATGCACTCTGTAATGAATAAACACCTGAATATCTTGGGCTTTGTTACCATCAGGAAGACAGCCTGCAGGGTATGCTCCCCTTTACATTGCCTTCTCCAAAGGTGCCCCTGCCATATTTGGATTCTTTAACTGTTTCTTGATAGAGGAGAACATTTATGCTTGCAAGATTAAATTCTGTTCCTTCCTGAATAATGGAAGGGCCTCCCAAGAGTGATTAACACATGGGATTCACTGCCACAGGAGGTGGTGGCAGCTGCAAGCGTAGACAGCTTCAAGAGGGGAGTGGATCAATGTATGGAGCAGAGGTCCATCAGTGGCTATTAGCCACAGCGTATTGATGGAACTCTCTGTCTGGGGCAAGTGACGCTCTGTATTCTTGGTGCTTGGCGGGGGGGGCGGGGGGAACAGTGGGAGGGCTTCTAGTGGCCCCACTACTGGACTTCCTAATGGCACCTGGGGGGTTTTGGCCACTGTGTGACAGAGTGTTGAACTGGATGGGCCACTGGCCTGCTCCAACATGGCTTCTCTTATGTTCTTGACCTCATACTCCGATAAGACTTGGTGCTCCTGGGCAGATAGAAGCTTCGGAGCATTGCTTATTGGAACGCGATACCTTCCGCAGTATTAGAGGTTTGTGGATGACACCTCTTTTTGATGATAATGAGGGGTTGCTAACATCAGAGAAGAGTAAGAAACTCTTGGTAGGGGTAGAGTTAGGAGATACATTGGCTGCAGCTGAATTTTCTGCCTCTGTCATAAAATCCAAAGGACCTCAAGCGTGGTAACTGCTTGGTTATTTAAATTACTTACTCTGTGTTGCATCTAGTGTGTCATTGCTTGAGTCCTTCATGAGCAGCATCGTTAAAGTAAGTATTATGGGGTTCCATGTTGGGAAAAGAATGGGCTGTGTTTCTCCGGGGCCCATGAGGGCTGCTTCAGTGCAGAAATCAACAGGGGAGTCTTGCTAAGGCAGAGAGCCGAGTGTAGGCTTGGAGCCAGTGTAGTGTGTCCGTGGGGGGGAACATCTCAGCTTGTGAAATGTATCTTCTCCCCTTTTCTCACTGTGGCCTGAAATGCCAACCAAAATGTTGCTCTCAGAGCTTTTTTTTGTAGCAGGAACTCCTTTGCCTATTAGGCTACACCCCTCTGATGTAGCCAATCCTCCAAGAGCTTAAGGGAGGCCCTGTAAGAAGAGCCCTGTAAGCCCTTGGAGGATTGGCTGCATCGGGGGCGGGGTGTAGCCTAATAGGCAAAGGAGTTCCTACTAAAAAAAAAAAAATGCCTCGGTTGCTCTGAATAGGAGAGGGAGCCACCAGGAACAACATTTTTTGGAGGGTCCAGTTGGAGCTACAGCAGGGGGTGGGAGGTGAGAAAGTCACGCTCCCTAGGCAGAATTTTTTCATCCATAGAAAAACTGTGCCAGATCCAAGCCCAAGATAGATGGTAATGTCTGCCCATGGAGCTGCTGCTGCAAGATGGGTGCCAGTTGTAAAAGCCAGCAAATGGAGCTAAAAGAATGTCATTTGTAGAGTAGACCCAGAGGGCTCCCTTAGTTTATTTCTAGGGATAGATGGTCTGTATGTTTTTTAGACTGTGAAGACTAGGAACTTGCTTTTTTGTTTTCATTTTTAACGGTAAAGACTGGCGGCAAGAAGCCATTGACAGTATTGTTTGATTTTTCCAATAAGATCTCTTCTTTGGTATGACTTCCAGAGAAATGTCTCTGGTAGTCTGCAAAGAGATGATGAAGATGTACAAGGTTATGAAATGGTGCACGCTGGTGGAGTAGCTTGCATCTTGTGATCTGCTTGAGACAGCGCGCTTTGCGTATTTGTCTTTTCAAGCAATTCATTAAATACGACTGAACTGCCTAAGTTCACAGAATCAGCATTGCTGCCAGATGGCCATCTAAGGCTAGATGGGCATCTGACAGCAATGCTGATTCTGTGAATTAGGCAGATGATGAGAAAGAGGGAAGGAAAGGTTGCATTAGTGCTTAGTGTCTTTTCTGACACGTCTAGGGAAATGCTGTTTGCCACTTTGGGGGCAGACAGCAATTTTTCTCCAGGCCAATTTGGCCAGGGATTGTGGAGCTCTTTCTTTCTTTCTTTCTTTCTTTCTTTCTTTCTTTCTTTCTTTCTTTCTTTCTTTCTTTCTTTCTTTCTTTCTTTCTTTCTTTCTTTCTTTCTTTCTTTCTTTCTTTCTTTCTTTCTTCCTTCCTTCCTTTCTTTCTTCCTTTCTTCCTTTCTTCCTTTCTTTCTTTCTTCCTTTCTTTCTTTCTTTCTTCCTTTCTTTCTTTCTTTCTTCCTTTCTTCCTTTCTTTCTTTCTTTCTTCCTTCCTTTCTTCCTTCCTTCCTTCCTTTCTTTCTTTCTTCCTTCCTTCCTTCCTTTCTTTCTTTCTTTCTTTCTTCCTTCCTTCCTTCCTTCCTTTCTTCCTTTCTTTCTTTCTTCCTTCCTTCCTTTCTTTCTTTCTTTCTTCCTTTCTTTCTTTCTTCCTTCCTTCCTTTCTTTCTTTCTTTCTTCCTTTCTTTCTTCCTTCCTTTCTTTCTTTCTTTCTTCCTTTCTTTCTTCCTTCCTTCCTTCCTTTCTTTCTTCCTTCCTTCCTTCCTTTCTTTCTTCCTTCCTTCCTTCCTTTCTTTCTTTCTTTCTTTCTTCCTTCCTTCCTTCCTTTCTTCCTTCCTTCCTTTCTTTCTTCCTTCCTTTCTTTCTTCCTTCCTTTCTTTCTTTCTTTCTTTCTTTCTTCCTTCCTTTCTTTCTTTCTTCCTTTCTTTCTTTCTTCCTTCCTTTCTTTCTTCCTTCCTTCCTTTCTTTCTTTCTTTCTTTCTTCCTTTCTTCCTTTCTTTCTTTCTTTCTTTCTTCCTTTCTTCCTTCCTTCCTTCCTTCCTTCCTTCCTTCCTTTCTTTCTTCCTTTCTTTCTTCCTTTCTTTCTTTCTTTCTTTCTTTCTTTCTTCCTTCCTTCCTTTCTTCCTTCCTTCCTTTCTTTCTTCCTTCCTTTCTTTCTTTCTTCCTTTCTTCCTTTCTTTCTTTCTTTCTTTCTTTCTTTCTTTCTTTCTTTCTTTCTTTCTTCCTTTCTTTCTTCCTTCCTTCCTTCCTTTCTTTCTTTCTTTCTTCCTTCCTTTCTTTCTTTCTTTCTTCTTTCCTTCCTTCCTTCCTTCCTTCCTTTCTTTCTTTCTTTCTTTCTTTCTTTCTTTCTTCCTTTCTTTCTTTCTTCCTTCCTTCCTTCTTTCTTTCTTTCTTTCTTTCTTTCTTTCTTTCTTTCTTCCTTCCTTCCTTCCTTTCGCCATAGAGCAGGGGTCACTAGTTGTGTGTAGGGGGTTGGACTAGATGACTCTGGAGGTCCCTTCCAACTCTATGATTCTATGCACCAAATTCTGCTTAAATTTGAGGGCAAACTTTGAACAGGCCAGCCCTGGGCAGGAAATGCCTCCAGAAAACACTCTGGGCTATAGAGGCTATTTTTTAGCTGGAGTTTGTGTTTGGGTGTGAGTGGTATTAATCAGTAGCACCTTGTACCTTTCTGACCAGGAACCATTTGTATGAGATTTTGCTTGGGGCTTCCACCATCCCACAGCAGAAAAACCTCCTGTGTGGTTCTAGGGTGCTTGTGGAACAGTGAAATTTGCATTGAACAGATGCAAGGATCTTTTACACCTTATCTCCGCCCCCCTTTTGTCCTGTATAGGAGGCCATCGATTGGGATGTGTGCTCAGGGCTTTTTTTGAGCAGGAATGCAAAGGAACGCAGTTCCAGCTGGCTTGGCATCAGGGGATGTGGCCTAATATGCAAATGAGTTCCAGCTGGGCTTTTTCGACACAAAAAGCCGTGTGAAACAATAGCGGTGCCAGGGGGTGTTGCCTAATATGCAAATGAGTTCCTGCTGGGCTTTCTCAACACAGAAAGCCCTGTGCGACACAATGGTGATGTCAGGGGGTGTGGCCTAATATGCAAATGTGTTTCTGCTGGGCTTTTTCAACACAAAAAGCCCTGTGTGAAACAATGCCGATGCCAGGGGGTGTGGCCTAATATGCAAATGAGGTCCTGGCTGGCATCAGGGATGTGTGGCCTAATATTCAAATGAGTTCCTGCTGAGCTTTTTCAACAAAAAAGCCCTGTGTGAGACAATGATGCCAGGGGGTGTGGCCTAATATGCAAAAGAGTTCCTGCTAGGTTTTTAAAAAAAATAAAAAAAAGCCCTGTGTGTTCTTACAGGGGATTATTCGACACTGCTCTCCCTTGGCCACAGGTGTTTTCATGGTAGTGATGGATGTTCAATGGAAACTAAAGTAGCAAACTGATGAGCAGAAGGAAGACACTTTCTTACACTATCCAGTGGTTGCTGCTCAGGCAGCACCGTCTGAACCGGCCCTGACTATTCCAAAATGAAAAAAAATGAAAACCAAAACCAAACTTGACTCAAATTATAAGGGTCAGACACAAGGAATTTTTTCTGGTTTGCTAAATGTCATGCTCGCACCCCACTCTGTGATTATTACGCTGCATGTGTGAACGCACAACGAGGAGTTATCTTTATATGATGCAGCAGAACCTCATCTGCCTCGCGAGCTTGTCCACCAAACAAAAAACAAAGCCAATGCCTTTCTTTGTAGTTTTCGAAGCAAAAATAACACAAGCAAGGTCTATGCAATATCGAAATTCACAGCTGTTCCCAAATATCTCTCAGAAACTTTCCGAGGATGGCTGAACTTACAAATTGTCAAGCGCAGGGCTCTTTTTCTCGCATGAGCTGCTCTGCATGTTAGGCCACGCCCCCCTGATGTAGCCAATCCTCTAAGAGCTTAGAGGGCTCTTAGTACAGGGCCAACTGTAAGCTCCAGGAGGATTGGCTACATCGGGGGGGCGTGGCCTAATATGCAGAGAAGCTCCTGCTAGAAAAAGAGCCCTGGAAGTTCATTTGGAGGGAGAAAGTCCAAAGCAACTTTGTTTAGCTTGAACTGACAACCAAAATACAATTTACAGTCTCCAAAATTGGATCTCCCCACCCTTCAGAAATATCAATAATATAGAATACAGGTAGGGAAAAGTAAATGTGCCCTATTTTGCTGAGGGGTCAACAGTTTCACTTCTTTCATATACTTTGTTAGAAGTCTTCAGTTTTCTGTTCATCCCAGTCAAACTTCGTAGATTTCTGTTTGTGCATATGCACGTTACATGGTTTCTACATACGAGGAATATGGTTTCATATGCGTAACGTATGTACGCTAGATAATGCTGATTTATTGACACATGAATATCCCTGAAAAAGACTAGGGTGGTCTCCAAGAACACCCTCATGAGGGGACTTCCTAAAGATTTGAAGCCCCCCCCCCTCCCCGATTTTTTTTTGGGGAAATTTGGGGTCTCCTTTTGGAATAGGATGAATGAAATGTTTTTTTGGACAATGCTTTACAGAAAATGTATAATATTTTATGCAAGACATCCTACAGCATTAGCAAATGGCAAACAGGGAACTCGCAAGGACTTGGTGGGGGGGGCACTTCATTTCCCCCTGCATTCGGTGCTCCACACTATTTCCTCTTTTTATCTTTCTTGCAGTCCCCACACCTTTTTCCTGCTTCTTTCTCTCAGTCCCACTCACCACACAACTCACCTTTTACCTGACACCCTCAACTTCAGCTTTATTTATTTACTTTCTCCCTAATAAGGACCCCAAAAGCAGCTTATCTCATTCTTTCCTCTTCCATTTCATTTTCATAATTCTCTACCCTGTGAGGCAGATTCAGCTGAGAGAGTATGTAACTGGCCCCAAGCCATCTTGTGAGCTTTTCGTGCCAGAGTGGGGATTTGATGCTGGGTCCCCGGTACAGAGTGGTCAGCTGCAGTACTGCAGTCTAAGCTCTGCTCACGACTTGAGTTCGATCCCCGGCAGAAGCTGGGTTCAAGAAGCCGGCTCGAGGTTGACTCAGCCTTCCATCCTTCTGAGGATGAGTACCCAGCTTGCTGGGGGTAAAGTGAAGATGACTGGGGAAGGCAATGGCAAACCACCCCATAAAAAAGACTGCCAAGAAAACATCATGACGTGATGTCACTTCATGGGTTGGTAACGACCTAATGCTTGCACAGGGACTACCTTTACTTCCCAGACCTTAATTTGACACTCCAATCCCTACACCACTCTGGCTTTCACCTTTCCCCCCGTTGGTCTTCTGGAAATCACTAAAGTTCTGCAGTGGCAAGTTGCTCAGTTGTTGTGTGGTGAGTTGTGTGGTGGCTAGTGTTGGGCCTGGCCAAGTTGTGCTAGTTGTTAAGACTGGGATGCATTGTAGGTGGCCTTACACAAGCCACCTTCTGTCCAACTCATCCTCAGTCTGCATGTAGGAAGGTTGATATACTTTACAGGGCTGTTGTAGGGTTACTGGTGTGATCCTTGACTGTCAGCCTGCTTGGGGTAGTTAGTGGTTAGCATGTCAGACCAGGATCTGAGGGACCCATGTTCGAATCTGCACTGTGCCACAAAACTTGCAAGCTGGTCTTGGAGGGATGATCCCTCTCTCAGCCTCACTCGCCTGACCAGCTTGTTGTGAGGGTAAAATGCAGAGGGGAGACCAACGTATGAAATAGTATTTATGGCACGACACATATATTGTTATTGTTATTGGTTAGTCTTTAAGGATCCATGTTACTAAGATGATGTGTGTGAACCATAAATACATCTGCTGATAGGTTCTTTCTCTGTACATTACTTACTAATCATTTCACACTGGATAAGAAGAAGAAGATATTGGATTTATATCCCGCCCTCCACTCCGAAGAGTCTCAGAGCGGCTCACAATCTCCTTTCCCTTCCTCCCCCACAACAGACACCCTGTGAGGTGGGTGGGGATGGAGAGGGCTCTCACAGCAGCTGCCCTTTCAAGGACAACCTCTGCCAGAGCTATGGCTGACCCAAGGCCATGCTAGCAGGTGCAAGTGGAGGAGTGGGGAATCAAACCTGGCTCTCCCAGATAAGAGTCCGCGTACTTAACCACTACACCAAACTGGATCCCGGGTGGTTATGCAAAGCCAGCCTAGGGCAAGCCCATTCTGTTTGTTTCTTGCCAACACTATGGGCAAGGCTGGCACATAAAAGTAGGCCAGATAGGCGGCTGTCTAGGGCATTACCCCGCCTACAGGGGCGCTGTGGGGCATCCCACAGTGAAGGTTGGAGAAAACTTAATGAGAATGACATAGACGTGTGTGAAATATAAGCAAAGTATTGGAAAATGTGGCTTGGATAAAGCAGTTGCGAAACAGGAGAATTGTAGACCGGTTATGCCTGTAAGCTGATACTGGAAGTGTTTTTGAGTATTTTGTGCCTACATTGTGCAAATCCGGACGTATTTTGTAAAGTAAAAATTTGATATACTAAACCAACATTTTGAATGATTTTTTGAAGACAAGAGACTGATAAGAGGTGTATTCTGCACGGAGCTATTGCTTTCATTTGGTAGCACTATGGGCAAGGCTGGCACATGAAAGTAGCCCAGGTAGGCGGCTGCCTAGGGCGTTACCCGACCTACAGGGGCGCTGTGGGGCATCCCTCCTCCTGCCCCGCTGCTCTCTCCTTCCTGGGTCTGCACAGACCTGGGAAGGTGAAAGCGGCGTGCTGGTGTGTACTTTCCTTGGAGCTCACCTTGCTCCGAGGGAAACATGCACCACCCCTCTGCTCTCGCCTTCCTGGGTCTGCCTGGGGCAGGGGCGAAGCAGGGCCTAGGGTGCCAGGAACTCTGGTACTGGCCCCGAGTATGGGGTGACTGCAGTTGGCAGCCGCTTGATGGAACTTTCCGCAACTATGTTAGTTGTTGACGCTACTGTGGCTTGCTGAATCCGTTTTTGTTGGGACCTCCCCTGATCTCTTACTCTAGGCTTTGTTCCTCAGGAGTGTCATCTAGAGAAATAAGAGGTTGTCTTCAATTTGCATGCTAGCTAATGTACAGTAAGTCTTTTAGCGTATAACCTTTTTTCCAGGGAGTGGTTGTCTTCCTTTCGGATAAACACAGGAATTCCTCTGAATCACCTATTCTCTGCCGAATGACTACAATAGTCACTGCACATCAAAAGTGGGGGGGAGGAAGCCCAATTATCTGAATTGACCATTAGCCGTCAATGGAAACGGTAAAAATAAGTACTTTGATTACTTGCTGTGGTACTTAATGCCATCTTCTCCCCTTTCTTTCCGTGACCTTGCTTGTTTTGTAAATCATTCGCTGTGGTTTGGCTAACGAGTGCGAGTTGATGAGGTTCTGCTGCGGTCTTTTGTGCACGGAAGAGCGAGACAACAATATGTGGCAATGCGACGAGAATAATGGAAAAAGATTAAATACCTTCATTTTCTATAGTGTCAACTACATTGTTGACAAGCTGTATGACAGTCACTATCGAAGCTTGCGGAAGAAGGAAAGCAGAAAGAAAGGGAAGGATAGCTGCAGGTTAGTATTTATAGCACACAACGTTGTGAGGTTACCAATACTATATTCTCACAGACAGATTTGCCAGGTGGAGGGAACGGGAGGGGGAGGGAAGGCAGTCCCAATGAATTATGCAGCTTGAAGGACATTTCAATTTCAGATAATCCCATACAATTTTTTTCTCCTCCCGCAACAGAAAAGCAAATGGTGATACATTCAAAGCCGGCACTTCCACAAAAGCTCATATGGTGTGATGAATATCAGCTCATAAATTCAGGCTGGACTGTCCAGCAGATTCAATTAACCGGGACAGTATTTTGTCTACCTGACACTAATCTCTAATTAATCCTCGCTTAAAGGCCTCCAAAGGCAGACTGCTATACTCCGAGGGATCATTATCTTTTTTCAGCAATCGTAAGGATCCGAGATAGTGGGAACGTCTTTTGCCTTCAATCTCTCCCCCACCCCCTTCTTTCTTTCTTCTCTCTTTTGGCAGCCAGAAGCCTTTAACTTATTATTTACTGCCCGTAGGACAAAGTCCTTGGGGAAAATGACCAAGTTTAGCCGTCATAATTAAAAAGCCATTATCAAATGGCTAGGGTTTAAAGATTGGGTTGCATTTCTTTTTTTAAAAAAAAAAATGCTATAGATTGAACACAGATGGTTATGCCTTTCAGAGCTTGCACTTCTGCATTGCTTGCAGCCATGCAGAAGAAGAGGGGTCCCCCCGGCTCATGGTTCTGCCGCCCCTCCTAGTGAGTATCTTGAGGCAAACTAATTTAAAAACACCCAGATCATCCGATTTTGGTCTACCCCATATCCCAAAGAGAGTGCCCAGTGAAGCATGTGGAATTCACTGCCACAGGAGGTGGTGGCGGCCACAAGTATAGCCACCTTCAAGAAGGGTTTAGATAAAAATATGGAGCACAGGTCCATCAGTGGCTATTAGCCACAGTGTGTGTGTGTATATAAAATTTTTTGCCACTGTGTGACACAGAGTGTTGGACTGGATGGGCTGTTGGCCTGATCCAACGTGGCTTCTCTTATGTTCATGTCTGAGAGATAACCGCTTCGAGTAACTCCTCGGATCGGTAGTTGTCACAATTACAACCAAAGCGGCTTTGACTCTCTCTCATAAATGGACTGTGAGGCTCCAACTTCTGAGCCCTAGTCCCCTCTCCTCCCAGTAGCAGAACCTCCCAGTAGCAGGACCTGAGTCATTCTGTCCTCCTACTCCCCTCTGTTATGTAGCCCTGTTCGTTCTAGGGTAGCTAGCCTACAGATATGGCCGGGAGTTCTCCCAGAATTACCACTGATCTTTATGCCACAGACATCCCTGGAGGAAATGGCAGCTTCGGAGGGTGGACTCTATGACATCACATCCCTCCTTTCCCCAGACTCTGCTATCCCCTGTTTCTGCCTCCAAATCCCCAGGAATTTCCCAATCTGGCAGTGGCAGCCTTAGTTTGTTACCAGGGGTTCTTCATGTTCCCAAGCACTAGCACCAGGGGTGGTGATGGACAGAGCCCAGGGGTGGAATTCTAGCAGGAGCCCCTTTGCATATTAGGCCACACACCCTTGATGTAGCCAATCCTCCAAGAGCTTACAAGGTTCTTTTTTTTTTGTAAGCTCTTGGAGGATTGGCTACATCAGGGGTGTGTGGCCTAATATGCAAAGGAGCTCCTGCTAGAATTCCACCCCCAACAGAACCTATGTGGACCTGCATCACCAGCGTCTGAGGCCAAGCTGAGCACCAGACGTCGAATAAGTTTAAAAGTGGGTCCCGCTTCAAAAAGTTTGAAAATTACTGCCTTGGAGGAGAACCAAGTCACATTTAAACTGATCCAAAACCTGATCAAGATGTTAACAGGACATTGATTTACATGTGTCTGTTCCCTCCCTTATCCTGCGAATCCCTTGTAACATGGCATTTAGGGGGAAAAAAAAACCATAACGTGACATTGTTGCATTAGCTCCACCCACAGACCAGTTTCATTGGCTTCTGCTTGTGACCAGAAGATAGCCCAACTGTAAGAAAAACATTCTTGGGGGGAGCATTAACAAGACAGACTCAGCAGCAAAGAACAGGTTCAATGTCCTCTTTCCCCCAGATTCTCTCGTGCAACTACCCCCTCCCCCTTTGCATCTTGGGAATACTGTTTGCCAAGGTAACCCTGTCCTCTTGTGGGAAGAACTACATTTCCGCAATTGCAATAGCCATTTGTAGTCCTTTGTTTTTGAACCACATCTTAAATAAAAAGCAGTTTTACCCAACGTTTAAAGGAAGCAAATACAAAGCAACCCCAGAGATCGATTTCTTCAGATTGGGTTTTTTTTTTAAACCTTTCAATTTAGAAGCTTTTCAAGCATCCTCCCACAGGGTGGCCATTTGTAAAAAAATGTGGCGGCCCATACAGAATACACAAGCCAAAGGGCCCTTTTCATTACAGCAAAGCTTGGGAACCACTGGTGTCAAATATCTGTCAAGCTTTTGGTTCCTTTTAACTAAATACTCAGCGATCAATAATAACTTAACCTCATCCTGCTAGAACCCTGTCCCGGAACAGCCACACTGCACTGTGGACAGGACTTGAAGAATTAACGGAAGGTGTTGATGGAAGGGGATTTTCTCTACTTTTCCTTCTGAAGGGATCCGACTCTTTGGGCAGGACATAGGATTGCATCCAGCAGAAGAATTAACTGATGGCGTTGACAGGACAGATTGTTCCCTGCCTTCCATTCTGAAGGTATCTTACCATTTGCCCTGAAACTCCTACGTGAAGACTGGGAGAGCTGAATAAGCAAAAAATGCCACAGGGACAGTGGGTTGCAGCAATGAGAGAGAATCTGAGAAAAATCACCTCTTTCTGTCCCACTGATACAAGCTGCAAGTTGGAAGTGGGAGAAAGAACTGATTTCCAGCGGTGGAATTCTAGCAGGAGCTCCTTTGCATATTAGGCCGCACACCCCTGATGTAGCCAATCCTCCTGGAGCTTGCAAGGCTCTTTTTTGTAAGCTCTTGGAGGATTGGCTACATCCGGATGTGTGGGTTAATATGCAAAGGAGCTCCTGCTAGAAATCCATCCCTTCTGATTTCCTTCATTGATGCAGCGTCCTGTCCCATGGGATGGTTTTGCATATGAGGCTCTTCTGATCTTCAGAGTGGAGCTTCACAATGAAGGGCAGACTGCTTGCAAAAATGGTGGGGAAAGATCTGCCCCATCGATACTTTCCAAAAACTCTCCAGGTGGATCTGTGACCTCTGGCACAACCAAGTTTTCTAACCATGCGACTGATGAGAACCAAAGTTAAATTTATATTTGCTGCAAGTCACATGATAATGACGCTCTTACCGTTGTCATCGCCGGAGTCCGACTGGTAAGAGCTGAGGGACTGAACTTCGGAATTGCTGCCTTTATTACTTCCGGAGAAACAGGTGACTTCCTCCGCATCATCAACTTCTTTGCCTTTAGAAAAAGAAGACTGCAGATTTATACCCTGCTCTTCTCTCTGAATCAAAGTCTCAGAGTGGCTCACAATCCCCCTTATCTTCTTCCCCCACAACAGACACCCTGTGAGGTGGGTGGGGCTGAGAGAGCTCTCACAGCAGCTGCCCTTTCAAGGACAACTCTTCGAGAGCTATGGCTGACCCAAGGCCATTCCAGCAGGTGCAAGTGGAGGAGTGGGGAATCAAACCCGATTTTCCCAGATAAGAGTCCGCACACTTAACCACTACACAAAACTGGTTCTATATGTACATGAGAAACAGGACTGGATAGGATGGGTAGATGGCTCTCTCTTTAAGCTACAAAATGATTTGATTTAATGCTAAGCACACACTGATTTTCACTTCATGTGGCAGGAACAGTCATTTACTTAGCGGAAGAGTAATTATCAAATCTGCAGATCAAGACACCTGTCAATCGAGGGGCTTCAATTATGCAAGAGAGTAATGCGACCCAAGGCATTGGGGAAAGTGATGAAATAAGAGTTCTAAGCTTTGCAGGCTTACTGCAGCGAGCAAGGATCAACCACTGGGATAATGGAAGAGCCAATGTGGTGTTACCCACTCGGAGAGCTGGTGCACTGTCATAAGAGTGGGCTGCAGGGCTAAGCGGAAGTCATATAAGAACCTAAGAGAAGCCATGTTGGACCAGGCCAATGACCCATCCAGTCCAACACTGTCACACAGTGGGGCCAACCCCCTCCCCCCCAAGTGCCATCAGGAGGTCCATCAGTGGGGCCAGGGCACTATCTACGGGACCGCCTTTCCCCATATATCCCCCAGAGAGCACTGCGATCAGGGACAAAAAATCTGTTGTCTGCCCCTGGCCCAAAAGAAGCCAGGCTATGTACAACAAGATCCAGGGCTTTTTCGGTGGCAGCACCAGAACTTTGGAACACCCTCCCAGAAGCTATAAGGGCCCTGCGGGATTTGTCTGCGTTCCGCAGGGCCTGTAAGACCGAATTGTTTAAACAGGCTTTTGCGGTTTGATCGAAAAAGGGCTGCCACCGGACATCCTACAGAATGCTGGCGATCATAGTCGAGAAGTCACTCCGCCTATACTGGACTGAAATAGCGCTATAGAATGGTTTTAAAGTTGATATATGTAAATTATGGTTTTATATGTTTTATTGGATTGATTGTTTTTATAATGTTGTGAACTGCCCTGAGTCCGCTCGCGGAGAGGGCGGGATATAAATGCGAAGTAATAAATAAATAAATAATAAATAGAAGCCCTCGCACTGTTGCCCCCCCCCCCCCCAAGCACCAAGAATACCGAGCATCACTGCCCCAGAAAGAGTGGCCACTGACGAACCTCTACTCCATATGTTTATCCAATCCCCTCTTGAAGCTGTCTATGGATGTAGCCACCACCACCGCCTGTGGCAGTGAATTCCACGTGTTAATCACCCGTTAGGTGAAGAAGTACTTCCTTTTATCCATTCTAACCCGACTGCTCAGCAATTTCATTGAGTGCCCACGAGTTCTTGTAATGTGAGAAATGGATAAAATACTTCTTTCTCTGCCTTCTCTATCCTGTGCATAATCTTGCAAATAATCTTGTCATACTTAAGAGTCCTGGTCACCCAACAAATAAAAGTTTAATTAAGACACGCAGTATATGTGTACAGCTTTTGTTTCACGGATCATTTGTTTGCTTTGCTTTTTGAACATATGAATCATGATGCGGCTTCCACCATAAAGCACCTTCTCTATGAGGAGAAGACCGAGGGCCTGTGACTTTTCAATTTAGAAAAGAGATAACTAAGGGGGACATGATCGAGATTTATGAAATTATGCACGGGGTGGAGAGAGCTGACAAAGAGGAATTTTTCTCTCTCTCCCAAAATACCAGAACTCAAGGGCATTCAATGAAACTGACGGGCAGTTGGTTCAGGATGGACAAAAGGAAATAGTACTTTACATAGAGGCTGATTAAAATGTGAAATTTGTTGCCAGAGAACGTAGTGATGGCCACAGAAATAAATAGTTTTAAATAGCTTTAAAAGGGGACTAGTTAGATTCAAAGAGGGTAGGTCTATCAGTGGCTACTAACCATGGTGACTGAGGGGAACCTCCGCATTCAGGGGCACTAAACCTCTGGATCCCAGCGTCAGGAGCAGGGCTCCCTCTAAGCTGCAGAATCTTGTGAGCAAAAATTCTACTTTGTGAGCTACTGGCATTAAAATTGTGAGCGACTGCATCGATTAGTGTGTTCTGGGGTTCCCTTCCTCAGCTAAGACAAAAATGTGTGAGCTGGAGGCTAAAAATCTATGCGCTAGCTCACGCTAACTCAGCTTAGAGGGAACATACAGCAGGAGGAAACATCAGGGGGAGGACACAGCCTCTATGCCCTGATGTTGGCCATCCAGAGGAACTGGTTGGCCACTGGGCGGGACAGGATGTTGGACTTCTGGTCTGATCCACCAGGACTCTTCTTATGTTCTTAAAACTGGGTAACGTGAAATGGACTTGGTATTCATGGGCATTGTGACGTGGGGCAAACATCAACAAAAAATGCCGAAGGGAGAAGGAAAAAAAGAAATCCTCTGCATTCCCCGTGACATATTGCCTTCACCTCCAGTACTCACCTTCAGTGCCATTTTCCCAGGTCTTCCTGATGGAATCACAATCTGAGCGGCATGGAGACACAGCTGGAAGGTTGGGAGCCACACTGCACACCACGACCCCCCGCCTCGCAGTCAGGATCCGGGGAGATTCCGGGTGGAACGTTGTCATCTCCTGATGCTCCACCCCGAGTCCATCCACAATCTTGTCCAGGTTATTTCTGGAGTCGCTTTGAAAGCAAGGGGTGTAGGCCATTGGCCTTACGGGGACCTGAGGGGGCCCCACCTCTTGGTAGATGTTACGACCATCCCCGCTGTTCCTCATGTTTTTGAACTGGATCCCGTTGCTCTTGTGAAGCAGTGCGGCAGTCGCTGGGTCTTGGACCAACGTGATGTTGTTGCGGGAATAGTTCTTCCGGAAGACTTTCTTGCGGAACACGATGAAAAGGATGACGAGCACAAAGATGACGAAAAGAACCACAGCGATGCCGATCAGCTCTTCTTTGCCCACGTAAGAATGTCCGGCTTGGATGTTGGGGACAACCACCGGCCTCAGACCACAGTGCTGGCCCACAAATCCAGGAGTGCAGTTACACAAAAACGAGCCAAAGACATTGACGCAAGAGCCGCCATTTTCACATTCCTCTCTCTCACATTCATTAATATCTTCCTCACACCTGGAGGGAAAATAAGAGAGGTGGATGATGGATTTCAATGCTTATTACAACACCCAAATTTCTTTGTTTTGCTTATTTTTAAATCTTGTTTCATCTGTTAACTCATTGTGGGCCCAGTAAAATGATGGATGGAGGGGCTTCATATTTACAGCGGGAGTGCCTAATGTGTAAGAGGCAATCAGAATCTGGTCAGTCGAGTGCTCAATAGAATACCTTATTGTATATCTGTTTGAGGAGGGGGGGTGGGAAACAGTGAGGTTATCAAGCAGTTATTTTGTTCAGTGGGTCAAAAGTTGTACAGATGTGCAGAGAGCAGGGTTAGGAGAAACACAAGCAAGCTGTACTTCCTCTTACCAGATTTCTGGCACAGTGTATGAGAAAGATCTGGCAGGAGCTGAAAAGTGCAAACCGTAGCTCTAATACGTGTTTTCTCCAAGGTACCCAAGATGATGATGCTGAAGAAGAAACTGGATTTATATCCCACCCTCCACTCTGAATCTCAAAGTCTCAGAGCAGCTCTCCTTTACCTTCCTTCCCCACAACAGGCATCCTGTGAGGTGGGTGGGACTGAGAGAGCTCTCATAGCAGCTTCCCTTTCAAGGACAACTCATGCGAGAGCTATGGCTGACCCAAGGCCATGCTAGCAGGTGCAAGTGGAGGAGTGGGGAATCAAACCCGGTTCTCCCAGATAAGAGTCTGCACACTTAACCACTACACCAAACTGGCTCTCAAGAGAGCAAACATCATTCTCCTATCCTCATTTTCTTTTATCTCACAATCTGCTAAGGTAGTTTAGGTTGGCAGAGAGTGATTGACCCAGGGTTTTCACGGCAGAATGGGGCATTGAACCCAGGTCTCCTAGATCCTGTTCTAAGCAGTACTCCACGTTGTCATGTCCCTTATCCTTGGTGGTGAGAAATGCTGTCAGGAGCCCTGACCTTGAGAGCCTGAGATAGCCTGATCTCGTCAGATCTCGGGAACAAAGCAGGGTCGGCCATAGCTAGTACCTGAAAGGGCAACCTCCAAGGAATACCAGGGCTATGACGCAGAGGCAGGCAATGGCAAGCCACCTTTGAAACGTCTCTTACCTAAAAACCAGGTCTAGCTCGCCACCTAGTGGTGTATAACGCTAAAAGAGCTACAACCTCTGTCTCCCTGATGACCTCAGAATCTCCTGGCTATACAATACACAGTGCCATACAATGATTAACTATTAGTACTGTCGGGTTGCAGTTGACTCAGGGTAACCCCATTGGGTTTCAAAGCAAAGAGATGAACAAAGGTGGTTTGCTGTTGCCTGCCTTTGTGTAGCAAGTATTCTGGCCTGCTGGTTGCTTTGCAGGATATTCCATGGCAGGCCACTAATAAACAGCCCAGTAGTTTCCAAGCAGAGTAGACCTGTCCTAAGCAATTCAAGGGAAGCCTCTCATTCACGCCCTTGATCAAGCCATTTCCAGCTTAGCATTAAATCAGCGACAAAAAAAAAAAATCTCCATATAAATCTGCCTTGGTCTATTGAAGAAGAAGACAACTGCAGAATTATACCCCGCCCTTCTCTCTAAATCAGAGACTCAGAGCGGCTTACAATCTCCAATATCTTCTCCCCCACAACAGACACCCTGTGAGGTGGGTGGGGCTGAGAGAGCTTTCACAGAAGCTGCCCTTTCAAGGACAACCCCTATGAGAGCTATGGCTGACCCAAGGCCATTCCAGCAGGTGCAAGTGGTGGAGTGGGGAATCAAACCCAGTTCTCCCAGATAAGGGTCTGCACAATTAACCACCACACCAAACTGGCTCTCATCTACTGCTCTGATTAGCAGCTCTCCAGGATCTCAAGCTGTAATGTTTTATATTACCTCCCACCTGATTCTTCCAGTTGCACACGCTGCGAGATCATAGAATCACAGAGTTGGAAGGGACCTCCAAGGCCATCTGGTCCAAGGGTGGGGAACAGTGGCTCTCCAGATGTTTTTGCC
The DNA here is from genome assembly GCF_032191835.1 of Heteronotia binoei. Taxonomy (NCBI): domain Eukaryota; kingdom Metazoa; phylum Chordata; class Lepidosauria; order Squamata; family Gekkonidae; genus Heteronotia; species Heteronotia binoei. The sequence continues at coordinate 176,802,278 of NC_083225.1, forward strand.
TATAACTCCCATCAGCCCCAGCCATTGGCCATGCTGGCTGGGGCTGATGGGAGTTGAAGGCAAAAACCTCTGGAGAGCCACTGTTCTCCACCCCTGATCTAGTCGAACCCCCTGCACAACGCAGGAAATTCACAAGTACCTCCCCCCACTTCCCCAGTGACCCCTGTTTCATGCCCAGAAGATGGTAAAAACCTCCAGGATCCTTGACAAAACTGGCTTAGAAAAAAATGGCTTCCTGACCCCAAAGTGGCTATCAGCAGGGGTAGAATTCTAGCAGGAGCTCCTTTGCAGATTAGGCCACACACCCCTGATGTAGCCAATCCTCCAAGAGCTTACAAAAAAGAGCCTTGTAAGCTCTTGGAGGATTGGCTACATTGGGGTGTGTGACCTAATATGCAAAGGAGCTCCTGCTAGAATTCCACCCCTGGTGATCAGCGTTTCCCTAGGCATATAAGAAAGGGCCATGAGAACTAAGCACTGATGCAACCCTTCATGCCCACCTTCTGAATAACAAGGAGATGCTCTACCACTGAGCCATGGTTCCTCTTTGCATCTTGACAATTATCTCATAATCAGAGTAGAATATGTGCAGCTGATACTGAGTCAGGCCAATGTTCCTGGTATTCCGAGTGGCCCAGAGAACCGCACAATGTATTCCACCGGGATGCAGGGCATTCACAAGTAAGCCTCCTTTTGCAGGGAGGCCGGGATACAAGTCGAATAAATGAAATGAGATTAAATGCAAGAGGGTGACTCTATATCCTTCTTACATGACCAACAGCGTGGTCAGCCTGTGGTTCCTTGAAGCAAAGGGGCTCTCTGTGCTCCCGGCAGCAAAAGCTTACTTACGTCACTCCTGTCAACCCGTTCTTGCAGTTGCAGATGAAGGCACTGCCTATGGGATCGCACGACCCCCCGTTGCGGCAAGGGTTCGGAAAGCAGGCCGTGATCTCTGACTCGCAGTTTCGGCCTGTGAACTGAGACAGGCAACTGCATTGGTATCCTAGGAAAATGGGAGGGGGGGGGGAGAGAAGAAAAATGTCAGGAATGACTGGTCAACAGAAATCTCCAAGCAGAACAGCATCTGCCTTGAGGGTCAGCGCGGAGTAGATATGTTACGTGGAACACCTTTGCGTGAGTCTTTATTTCCCTCTAGTGGCTGGCTTTGGGAACTTGCCGGTTTTTAAGGATTTTTTTTTCTCTGCTGAAAGCACCGAGAAAAATCTTCATACATGTTTATAAGTACAACTAAGGTGGTTCCAGATTTTGGGGGGTCCTAGGCAGACGGTTCTCAGGTGCCCCCTTCATGCCCTCTCACCCATGTGTCTCATTGCGCGGCTGCACATCTTGGGGCTCAGTCACACTCCCTGGGCCTAACTTACCTCATAGGAGAATTGTGAGAATGAAACGGGGAAGAGTGGAAAGCATGGAAGCCGCTTTGCATTTTCCACTTGGGAGAAAGTCAAGGTATAAATGAATTTTTTAAAAAAATAGACAAATCATAGAATCATGGAAGGGAAGGGATATTAAAAGGATATTATAGCACTGGAAAAAGTGCAGAAAAGGGCAACTAGAATGATTACAGGTTTGGAACACTTTCCCTATGAAGAAAGGTTAAAACGCTTGGGGCTCTTTAGCTTGGAGAAACGTCGACTGCAGGGTGACATAGAGGCTTACAAGATTATGCATGGGATGGAGAAAGTAGAGAAAGAAGTACTTTTCCCCCTTTCTCACAATACAAGAACTCGTGGGCATTCAATGAAATTGCTGAGCAGTCGGGTTAGAACGGAGAGAAGGAAGTACTTCTTCACACAAAGGGTGATTAACATGTGGAATTCACTGCCACAGGAGGTGGTGGTGGCCACAAGCATGGAAAGCTTCAACAGGGGGTTAGATAAAAATATGGAGCAGAGGTCCATCAGTGGCTATTAGCCACAGTGTGTATATATATGTGTGTGTGTATAAATTATTGGCCACTGTGTGATACAGAGTGTTGGACTGGATGGGCCATTGGCCTGATCCAACATGGCTTCTCTTATGTTCTTATGAAGGGACCTCCAGGGTCATCTAGTTCAACCCCCTGCACAGTGCAGGGAATTCACAAATACCTCCACCCCCACAACCCCATGACCCCTGCTCTGTGCCCAGAAGAGGTAACCCCCCCCCCCCCCAAATCCTCTGGGATCCCCGGCCAAACTGGCCTGGAGAAAAATTGTTTCTGGACCCCAAAGTGGCCATCAGCATGGAGGGGGGCATTCACAAGGGAGCAGGCAGGGAAAGGGCATATTGAGGGGGGCAGCAGCGAACCCTGCAAAAAGCCCTGGGCCCCGGCAACTGCCCCGCCTGAGGGTATGCTGATGCCAGTCCTGATGAGAAATGTTGTATCTGAATGACTGTACACGGGAGACAGGGATCTCATGCAAAGGACGTCACTTGTGGTGTCTCAGCGTGGGTGTGAGAATTTTTTACAAGACTGCTGGATATCTAAACGTCATACCAAAAAAAAAAAAGAGTTAAATAAGGAGTCTCCAGCAGGCTCTCTGGGAGGCAGCACGGAAATATCTTAAACAAACAAACAAATGATTTTAAATAAGTATCTTTTGCGATATGAATGATTCTTTACTTTAAGCAAAGCGAGGAGCTAAATCATAGAAACAGTTGCAATGAATTGCTTTGCTGATGGGCAATGCATCCTATCCATAGATCCCACTCCTTCTATCCGTAGAATGATCTCCCTAGCATGCATAACTCACAAATGAGCAGAAAGTGGCTTCTTTCTCCTTTTTTCAGGTTCAGGTTGTTAGCACAAGTGGAAGCACCTGGTGCCCCCCGCCCCCCATACGACTGCCACTGGGCTTGGTGGGTCCAGGGCTGTTATCAGTGTATCCCTTTCCCAGGCTGGGCAACTGCCTGGCCCCCAAAGGTTCGGAGAGGGCTCGCTGCGGCCGACCCTCGCCACACGCCATTTCCCTGCCTGCTCCTTGGCGAGAGCTTTGCCCCCCCAAGAACACGCTGCCCAGCTGTGGGCAGTGCAGATGGTTGTGAGAATGGGCTGAGGGAAGGAGGGTGTTATGCATGTGAAGGCATGGCTGGACAAGTTGGGTTTAGTGTCCCGAGCTTGAGGTGCAACACAATAGACTGAGACAATCCAAAGATCTGCATCCCAATCGGCTGCATGATTCAAACTGGCCAATCGGGAGGCGATATCAGAGGATCTGCCAATGGGGATGCATATTCTAATGAAGGATCCAAAAAAGGGCACAATCACAGGAGGGTTTCTGCTTCTTGGGGGCTGGGTTTCTCCTGCCCCAACTGTATATATGCAAGAGTCTCCTCATGCATCGAACCCAGTATTTAACAGAGGGGTGCATAAGTGAGGCACGTGGATGAGTGACACATGTGAGTATGTGAGTGGGAAGGAGGCCCTGAGAACTCTGTGACCAGGGCCTCCCCCCCCCCCATGTGGAAACGGCCTAACCCACATCACAGGGTTGTTGTTGTGAGGACACAGCAGGAAAAGAGAGGATGATATTGTAAGCCGCTGTGTGTTCCCACTGGGGAGAAAGGCAGGGTATAAAAGGTTTGCGACTGTCATGACTACACGAACTAAAGGGCCCGACTCGTGGTTGCTCTGGAGAGCCAGTTTGGTGTAGTGGTTAAGTGTGCGGACTCTTATCTGGGAAAACTGAGTTTGATTCCCCACTCCTCCACTTGCAGCTGCTGGAATGGCCTTGGGTCAGCCATAGCTCTCGCAGGAGTTGTCCTTGAAAGGGCAGCTGCTGTGAGAGCCCTCTCCAGCCCCACCCACCTCACAGGGTGTCTGTTGTGGGGGAGGAAGATAAAGGAGATTGTGAGCCACTCTGAGACTCTTCAGAGTGGAGGGCGGAATATAAATCCAATATCTTCTTCATCTTCTTCTCTTGGAATCTCTGCCAGCAAACTCAGTCACCCGCCTGTCTCAGACTCTGGGCTGCAATCCGAGAGCATTTGACATAGAACGAGGCCTCCCGTTGAATCCGATTTCATTATAGATGCTCTCTTTTTTTTTTATACGGAGGATTGCTTGGCCTAACTAAATTATTTCGCCCGGGGGAGTAGAAGGAGAGAGCGGCCCTAGCGATGTCACAGCAGATTGCTTTATAGATCGGCTGATGTATAGTTAGGCCCCATTGCTTTAAAATTATGGCACCCTAACAATCCTTTATTTACATATACTGCTGAGACAGTGCAAAAAAAAAAAAAACCCAAACAAAACCCTGAGCAAATAGATTTCCTAACAAGAGAGCGAGAGCTGAACTTATCCCCTGAGGGCGCATGCTTCCCGATAGCGGCGGCGGTGGCGCATGGAGACCTGAGTAGCTTTGGAGCGCAGAATGCCACAGTGAGCCAGCCTGACTTGAGTTGTTTATGTGCCTCTCCTAATAAAATGGACCCATCAATTGGAGATGAATGTGTGTAGCCCTTTCCGCCCGGCAGCCGATGCAAATGGCGAATCCCCTACCCTGTCGAGGGAGGGATGGAAAGTAGGAAGGGGGAAATTATCCTAAAGTGATTTGTTAGAAAGGTTTCAATTTGCACATCACGCTATTTGCTGAGTGATGGTGTAAAAGAGACGCCAGCAAAATCAATCGGAAGAGGGAACCGTTTTTTCCCCCCCTTCCCTTTATTCACATGGGGAAAGCCTGACCTAATTTGTTATACAAAGTCCGAGTTAAAGTCAGGCACTCATTTCATCCTCCCTCCCTGGGGGGACATAAATAATCTTGTTTAGCAATTTTTTCGAAAGCCTACCCGTCTTTTGAATTATTACCCTTCCCCTCCTCACCATTCTATGTGCTCTCTTTTCTTAACCTTCTATTTGCAGATAAAGAACACTTAAATACACAGGTTAGGGCTGACATGCGCCCAGTTGCCACCGATCGGATTCCCACCGCCCCGCCTCTGGTCTAGATGTTTAATGTCCCAATGCTCCTTCAGCTTGGCCGGCACCGTTTTCAGTCTGGCGAACATGCTCTTGGGCAGAGTCGCAATAAAACAAAATCAAACTGAGAAGCAGTAAAGGTGAGTGTCAGATCACCGAAGGATTCTCTGGCCCAAATGAGGCAGAACCAGGGCTTTCTTTTTTGTAGCAGGAACTCCTTTGCATATTAGGCCACTCCTTCCTGATGTAGCCAATCCTCCAAGAGCTTACAGGGCTCTTAGTGCAGGGCCTACTGTAAGCTCCAGGAGGAACTCCTTTGCATGTTAGGCCACTCCTTCCTGATGTAGCCAATCTTCCAAGAGCTTACAGGGCTCTTAGTACCAGGCCTACTGTAAGCTCCAGGAGGATTGGGTACATCAGGGAAGTGCGACCTATTATGCAAAGGAGTTCCTGCTACAAAAAATAACCCTAGGTAGAACTATAAATATGGTGATGGTTGGAGAGAGAGATTTGGATAAAATATTAATTGAAGCATACTCAGTGTGATCTTCTGAACATGGGCTGCTCTACTAACTATCGTTAGTTAGGAATTGTTGAACCAGGAATTGATACTTCTAACCCCCAGTGCCAGGAGGCAACATCAGGGGGAGGCCTCCTTCTCTATGTCTTCTTGTTGTCCTCCACAGTATCTTGTCAGTCACTGTGTGAATGAAACAAGATGCTGGATTAGATGGGCCACTGGTCCAATTCAGCAGGGCTTTTCTTCTAAATGTAGTTAATTAGCCATCGTTGAACTATGGCTTTGTATAAATATATGGACGTCCTGGCTTAATACTAGCACTGTTCTCATGGAAATGTGGGTTGGGATCCATACTCCCTCTAAGCTGTGGAGTCTTGTGGTGGGGGAGGGCGGGATATAAAAATAAAATTTGCTTTGCTTTTGCTTTGCTTTGTGAGCAAAAGTTCTACTTCATGAGCTACTGGCATTAGGGGCCATGGGGGAAGGGGGCCACAGGGGGCCACTTGGGAGGGGCCCATGGGGGTAGAAAGCTGGAGAGGTTGGGGGGGCATCCCTCTCCCTCCTACATGATTCAAAGACCCTGCTGATCAGCTGATTGGCAGGGCCTTTAAATGGCATGGGAGAGGCAGTGGCTGCTCCTGCAAGTCCCTCCCATGAAATTTAAATCAGACAGGAGGGGGTGGTCCTGGGATGGGGTGAGGCCCCCCCCCACCAAAAAAATGTCAAGAGGCCAGCCCTGTGGCCCCTGGTTAGCTATGGGCCTGCTTTGTAGTGATCTTGATTTAAGAACATAAGAGAACATAAGAGAAGCCATGTTGGATCAGGTCAATGGACCATCCAGTCCAACACTCTGTGTCACACAGTGGCCAAAAAACCCAGGTCCATCAGTGGGGACAGGACACTAGAAGCCCTCCCACTGTTGCCCCCCCCAAGCACCAAGAATACAGAGCATCACTGCCCCAGACAGAGAGTTCCATCAATACGCTGTGGCTCATAGATGGACCTCTGCTCCATATGTTTATCCAATTCCCTCTTGAAGCTGGCTATGGTTGTAGCTGCCACCACCTCCTGTGGCAGTGAATTTTCCTTGGAGGTCTCCCATTAAAACACTAACTGGGGCTGACCTTTCTTAGAATCCAAAATCTGATGAGACTGGGCAAGCTTGGGACGTCCAGGTCAGGGCAAGTTCGTATAGACACCTTCAAGTACCCTAACCTCCAGCTATGGGAGGTAAGAATCATTTTGAATTGTGCCTGATCTAGCAAGTCTTTTTTTTAAAATATATATATATATATATATATAAACCTTTAAAAAGTGATACATCAAGTGACATCAAGTCAAGTACAAGAACATTAAGGTTATTATTGAAATGGTGTCTGTGGTTAACATGAATGACGTCGTCCCGGCAATCCACATTTTATAATGCCGGAATTGGCTCATGATGTCTCCGGCTGAGCCTTGTGGCCAACCATCACCTCCTGCCTCCCGGATGCCTTCTGGCTCTGAGTGTTGCATTGAAGGACAATGCGTACAGAAAAGGTCGGTAAGCCTGGGTGGACACATATCTAGCCTGAGAATCTTGCTTGTGCAAGTTTTTCTTTGCCCACCAGAGCAATGCAGCAACCACCTGCAAGAAATACACGTGGCTGTGCATTTCTCCGAAGCATGTGAAGGTATACCAAGGGAACATTGGCTCAGGAAATGTTCTGAGCACCGCAAAACGAAGAAACTCTGGAAGCTGAAAAAAAGGGAAAACTGGGGGGAAAAAACCTGGACAGCTATTGTTTCGGGCAGGCCTCGGATTCAGCAAGAGCTCACAAGAGCGCAGCTTCTGAACCTTTTTAAGGGTTCCCCCTCCTCCTCCCCACTTTGTCCATTGAATAGTAGGTGCAGCTGCATAACAATCCCTGGATGAGCTCCACCACCTATTTTTCTACAAAACGACCCCAGATTTTGGGGGTGTTTTGGTTTGAGAGACCAGGCTGGGTCCTTCCAGTTTAATGATTTTAAAGGTCAGCCAACATTTAAGATTGTTCCCACATATGTGGCTAGCCAGGGAAGACCATTTCTGATAACCAGTACTCTGCAGGAGAGCATGGATGCTGTGATTTCTTGGGAGGATCACGAGGAGAGTGTCTCGGATCCTGTGGCTGGGCAGCCGTATGTAAAGGATCGCTTTATGAGTACCATCATGTGATTTCTATGATTACAGCAGCCACGTGAGAAAGTGATAAAGAGATCTTTTACATAGGGCTGCCCAACCACAAGATCAGAGGTAAGAACATAAGAGAAGCCATGTTGGATCAGGCCAATGGCCCATCCAGTCCAACACTCTGTGTCAAACAGTGGCCAAAAAACCCAAAAACAAACAGGTGCCATCAGGAGGTCCATCAGTGGGAGGACACTAGAAGCCCTCCCACTGTGGCCTCCACAAGCACCAAGAATACAGAGCATCACTGCCCCGGACAGAGAGTTCCAACAATATGCTGTGGCTAATAGCCACTGATGGACCTCCACTCCATCTTTCACAGGGGTCACCATAAATGTGAACTGTGTGACCAGGAGCAGAATTCTAGGAGGAGCTGCTTTGCATATTAGGCCACACACCCCCTGATGTAGCCAATCCTCCTGGAGCTTACAGGAGGCCCTGTACTAAGAGTTCTGTAATCTCTTGGAGGATTGGCTACATCAGGGGAGTGTGGCCTAATATGCAAAGGAGCTCCTGCTAGAATTCCACCCCTGCGTGTGACTGACGTGATGAGGATTATCAGGAACAGAGCAACAATTCACACTAAGGACGAATGGGAGGTGAAATTTTTAAATGGGTAGTTTTGTGGGTTAAATCCAGGAAACTCCTTAGGAAGGTCTAGGACGGTTCTACCACCTTCTGAAGTCTGGTGCCAGAGGTTTTTCTTGAAAAGAATCCCAGGACCGGGACCTGAAAACTAAGCTCCCCTTCTCCAAGAAAAACTGAAACAGAATGTTGAATGCAAGATATTCACCACCAGATGGCACACTTGTGCAGGTCCCTCCGTTCTGGCAGGGGCTCCTCTCGCAGGCGTCGGGATACAGCACGCAGCCCAGCTTCAGCTCTGTCAGGCCGACCACTTCGGCGAAGGTGCTGCGCTTGTTTTGCAGCGGCAGCTCGTTGTTGTTCAAGATGACGGAATCCAGGCAGCCCTGGAAGCCGCTCAAGACCTGCGTGGTCCTCTTGTCCGTCAGGCTGCGGATGTTATCCACTTGCACCTGGGCGCCGAAGTAAACCGAGCTGTCGGTGCTCAGCGTCTGGAAGTAGAGGGGGGCCTTGCGCCGTTCCACGTAGCTGTCGTCCAGGGACAGGCTGGTGAAATTCCGATTCAGCTCCAGGAAGACCGAGTGCCAGCTGCCATCATTGACAGCCCGACCGGAGATTCCCAGGATGCCCGGGCCAGTGCCGCAGTCCAACTGGAACCACAGCTTGCCATCTACAATCTGCGGGAGGAAACCAAAACCATAGAAAGTCAATGCTTGCAACAGAATCCTTGCATTCGTTCCAGAGCTCTGCAGAGAAAAAAAAACTAACAACGTGCATCAGTACTCACACATGCATTTGCTTTTACTTGATCACAGAAAGGCAGTGCCGGAGTGAACCCTGTGGAGGCCCCTAGGCAGTCAAAATCTCGGGGGGGCCCCCTTGCAAATTAACTCAGAGTCAGAGTACCCACCCCGCCACCCCCACTGCAGCTGCAGACACTTTTCCCAAAAGCCCCTTTGACAAAGCTGCGGGGGAGAGGCAGAGAGAGGCAAACTTGGCGACGACGCCAGCAGCAGCCGTATTGGGCAAGTCAGGCAAAGAGCAGCTCAGTCGCTGGCTGCGTATGCAGGCTGGGAAGGCTGCAAGCAGGGGGAAAATTGCGGGGAAGCCAGCTTGGGGCCCCTAAAGGTGTGGGGGCCCATAGGCCAGTGCCTGTTTGGTCTAATTGTTAATCTAGCCCTGCAGAAAGGCCACAGCAGCATATCACGTGGGACAACTCCAGCAAAGTGCATAGGTTTTGTATCAATCAATATGTGTGTGAAGCCGTCTGGTGCATTTATGGGGGTGTAGGAAAGTGCCATCAAGTTACAGCTGGCTTGCAGCAATTCAATAAGGTTTTCAAGGCAACAGATTAATTTGGTCTGCTGTTGCCTGCCTCTGCGTAGCGACCCTGGTCTTCCTTGGAGGTCTCCCATCTGAGTACTGACCAGGGCTGACCCTGCTTAGCTTCTAAGATCTGAGAAGACTGGTCTAGCCTGGGCCATCCAGACAGTGTGTTCATACACACTTCTTAATGTCAGAGTCGCTAACGTGACAAAAAGGTGAATTCCCACGGTGAATAATAATGCTAAGCTATGTAAACAGCGCTTGATGAGTTTAATGGTTTTCACATACATTATCTCTGCAACTTGTACAATAGTCCAGCAAAGTTGGACAGTATCAGGGCTTTTTTTTTGGTAGAAAAAGCCCAGCAGGAACTCATTTGCATATTAGGCCACACCTCCTGATGCCAAGCCAGCTGGAACCGCATTCCTGTGTGTTCCCGATTAAAAAAAAAAAGCTCTGGATGGCATTATCTCTGTATTGCAGAGAGGGGTCTAAATTTGAGAGTGATTTACCTAATCTCACCTAATAGAGATTTGAACTAGTGATCTCCTGGAATTCAGTTTAGCTTTCAAGATCTGATGAGATCGAGCTAGCCTGGGCCACCCAGGTCAGGTCAAATTTCATAACTACTTTGGTTCAGTTTCGATGCTGGATCCTTTCTTGATTTTCCAATGTTTGGGACGTAACGGTATCTGTCTTGTTCCTAGCCGAAGTAACATTTAATACTGTTTCCGATAGGTTACAAAAAGGGCAAAAATTCAGTGCAATCATTGTTAACAGTTAGCCTGTATCCCCCTCGCATTACGTAGTCTTTACATACGAGGCTCTGCGTTTGCCTAGAAACAATTACCTTCTGGACTTAAGGTCTGACCCGGAGGGGAATCATCTACAAGCTGAGATCCTGCAAATACCTCGAATTGGCACTTTCTAAATTAAGACAGAACGTGAGAAAAGGGATCCAGGACTTGTAGGCTCTGTTTAAAGCAGGCCTGCGAAACTTAGGTCACATCAAGCTGTACCCAGCTCACCAGCCATGTACGGAGTCCTACGTGATTCAGAATTTCCAGAGGAGCAGACGTGTTAGTCTGCTGCAGCACAAATAAACAGGGGTCAATAGCGTGCATTCTGTTTTTTGCTGGGACTGCAAAACCACAGCGATGGAGATTGGTAGCTTGAAAGTGGCAGTTCAGAGAGACATGACAGAATGCCGGGCCGACCAATTTAAATGCAAAAGTGAACAGAGAGGCGTGAATTTTGAGATATAGCGGGAGGAATTCCTGTGGACAGAATATTTCATATAGAGTCTATTTCCTTGCATATGATATGCATACCGTTTCCTCCCCCAAATCTATTATATGCTGAAGGGTGCATCATACGCATTTCACTGCAGGGATAATATGCTTTTCCCTCTACCTAAATGAAGTGCCAAAGACGTATTTACAAATACAGTTACACAGGAGATATATATCTCGCAGAAATAATACAGTGGGTGTTAGCGCAAAAAATAGGATTTATAGTTCTTTATTTCATGCTCTGTTCTTTCTTGCTTTTGTTTCCTCCACATTTTTTTTTCTGCTTAGTGTTTACAACATACAGTTAAGAGCCCTCCACCCAACACCTTATCACTGAAAGTTTGTCACTGTGACACCGAGGACTGTTGTCTTTAATTTCCCGTTATATTCTACTGGATAGAGACATTTCATTGCATGTTACACAGGGCCCCACTAGGAGTATTTTGTAACACCGCTATGTATGGATGAGAAAAGCAGGTGGTGACGGTCCTGAAACCTAGGTAACGGACAGAGGCATCCTAGACAAAGTTACACCCTCCAAAAAACGTTGAGGTCCATTCAGGATGTATGGGGAGAATATTGTAAAAGAAGAAAAGAGGCCTGAGATACCAAGCATAGAAACCGACATCTGTTAACAAGGGCTCCTCAGCTGAAAGATTTGGGGTTTTTCCAAAGGGCTTTCCCACGAGCTTCATTGCGGAGAGGATGGGTCACAGATTATGTGTGGGGTGCAGAGGAGGACTTGTTCTTGGTCCTGTATCACATGTCTTGAAATAGCTATTTTAAAAACGGCAACACTAGACCCAAGATCCCAAAGAAAAGTCAGAGACTGATTTTAGTATCTGTGGGCTGCTAGAGAGAATATGAAGTAAGCAGATGAGGACACATAGCTCACCTGTAAATAGACTTGCTAATCCTCTGGTTTGGGCAAAGTTAGACTGCATCTCTAAATCCTCCCAGGAAAAACCTGGAAATGACATAGATAGCTCTAGGAACTGCGGGAAGCTCTATCACTTTATCATAGATTTTCTGGCAATTCTTAGAGCTATAACAACTACAGATTTTCCCCAGAAGTGATGTAGGGATACAACTAAGGTTAAATGCTTCTCTATGTCTCTGCCTCCCAATTCTCCCCCCGGTTGCCAGGTTTGCCTTGGCTTGGTAACCCTACCCATAAAATAGGGCAAACCCTTTATGTAAAGAATCAGTGGCCATTCTACCAGACCCCTGCCTATTTTTCTTATTTCCCTCTTCCTTCCCATCTCTCTTCCTTTTGTGCCACATCCAACAGATTGCAAACCATTCTGAATGCCAGTGCTTTTTTTGTAGAGCAAAACCTCTATTTTATCCATTGGCTGAGGAGCCTCCCTTGGGGAGGAAGGCAGAGCTTGTTTTTCCAGGCTCTCTCAATCACACAGCAGAGCTACTGATTCAAGCTTCTCTCCCTTGTATTGGCTGAGGCTCCTCCCCCCCATCCCCAGGAAGCTTATTTGCATATTAGGCCACACCACCTGGCCGGGGAGCATGTGGCCGCTGCACGGAGAGTCTGGCCAGTCGGAGCCCTGGCCAGCCCAGGTGGAGCTCTGTTCCTGTGGGCTCTGGCAGAAAAGAAGTCCTGCTGCATGCCATTCCTTTTACTTGTGATGGAGTACTCAGTAAGATTTTAGGAGCTTAAAATAATGCAGAGTAGTGACAATCTTGTAGCAAATTCAGGAGTAGGCACTGGAGAGATCACCAAGTTAGCCCCCCCGCCACCAAAAAAGCCAGCTGGAAATGGGGGAAGTAGTCCTTTAAGAACCTTTAAGGTAGCTGGTGAAGGAATCCACTCCTTCACTAGCCATTTTGTCTAGAATTGCCATCATTTGTCCATGCAGTTGTACACTGAGACCACCAATAATATCACTGTCAAACCAAAGCAATTATATACTTCCCATGTTTCCTACCGTCTTTTTCAGAGCTGGTTCGGGGCAATGGTTTGGGCTCTGAGTGGGACAGCACTGCTTAGCTTTTCCAGAATGGATTAGCAGAAATGTTACTGACAGTACGCAGGGCTTTTTTTGGTAGAAAAAGCCCAGCAGGAACTCATTTGCATATTAGACCACACCCCCTGATGTCGATGTCACTATTGTTTCACACAGGTCTTTTTTTGTAGAAAAAGCTCATCAAGAACTCATTTGCATATTAGGCCACACCCCTGATACCAAGCCAGCTAGAACTGTGTTCCTGCTCAAAAGAAGCCCTGATACTACGTATAGGAGGAGGGTGGGTTGGTGACACGGTTGGTACTGCCCCACTACTTCCTGGTCGTACTGACATTTTGTAAATGTCCCGTTGGGTGGCATCTTCCTCATTATTTTTACACACTTTCTGCAAAAGGAAATGAGACCAAGAAGTGTTTAATTAAAAGGACATTTATAACAAGGGGGAGGGGGGAGAAGCATTAACTTGTTTCACTTGCAAGTGTGGAACTTTTTAATTAATATTTTCTGTTCTGCTTCAGTGCGACAGTGTAATTGTGCTCCTGGAAATGATTAATTAAATAGCCAGTCTATTAAGGGCACAGGAGAAACATGAGTTTGTAATTTTTTTCTCTTTGCAAGCGTAAGAGAAATCATCCCGGGGAGGGGGGAGTGTGGACCTGGGGTCTCGGTTCCCTTCCACTGGGGCACAGGGTGGACAAGCGGGGCATGGCTTAGAAGCAGAGCTGACAGCCCTTGCTTTAAAGGAAGTCAGTCTGCTGGAGCAGCATTTGCTCTCGTTGACTCTTGGTAGCCCCAAGTAGCAACATTTGTGGCATCAACTGGGGAATTTGTCCAACTAAGGGACTGGATCCAAACTGAATTTTCAGTTAGCAGAATGAAACTCTCCTGCCTCTCCCCTCCCACTCCTGCCCACTGATCTCTAGGAAATGCTGCTCCTGGGAGAGAGAGGACCCTGAAGAATGATATGTGTGTGTGTGTGGGGGGGGGGGGGGTCCGCAGAGGGATGATGAGATAGATGAAATTTGCTAATTTATTCTGGATCTAGCATAAGGTGCAGAAGAGAGGGAGAGGCAGGTAAATGGTTGATGCATATCATTCTTGGAGTATGTGCTGGGGGTTGAACTGCCTTATACTGAATCAGACTACTGATCCATCAAGGTCACTATGGGCTACAAAGACTGGCAGCAGCTCCCCCAGAATCTCAGACAGAGGTCTTCTACATGATATACTACCTCATCATTTCAACAGGAAATTCTAAACATCGAATCTGGGACCTTCTGCTTGCCAAGTAGATGCTCTACCACTGAGCCATGCTCCCTCCCACAGTCATATTTCCTCCTGTGTTCCACAGTCCCTTTCTTCTATTGCTCATGTAACCTACCATTAGGGGTGTGCGAAAGGAAGGAAGGAAGGAAGGAAGGAAGGAAGGAAGGAAGGAAGGAAGGAAGGAAGGAAGGAAGGAAGGAAGGAAGGAAGGAAGGAAGGAAGGAAGGAAGGAAGGAAGGAAGGAAGGAAGGAAGGAATTTTTCAGATTTGGGTCTACTGGACCTGAAAGATATCGGTATTACTGAGTATTCCCAAATCTCAACATTGGGATTCAGGTAAATATTCAGGAAACCCAAATTAATTCAGCTCCATTATACCCTATGGGAACCATCTCCACAGGGCATTTAAACTTGAAATGCCTTCTCAGTTCACTTGCCAAGTTGCATCATGGCAGCAGCATGACTCTGCAAATTCAGAAGGCATTTAAACTTTAAATGCCCTCTAGCCACATCCAAATAAAAGCCAAATAATCTGTATTCGGCTGAATAAATACCTGAAAATTACTAAACTTGGTATATACTGAGTTTACACCATTACCTACCATTTACCGTATTTTTCGGACCATAAGACGCACTCCCCCCCCCCAGAAAAGTGGGGGGGAAAGTGCGTGCGTCTTATGGTCCGAATACTAAAAGATGAGGGGGGGAGGGGCCTGCAGCCCCCGGGAGAGAAGCGGCAAGATCGCTCCCTCCGCCCCCATCGCCAACCCAGCACTTCGCAGGGAGCGATCTCGCCGCTTCTCTCCCAGCCAGGCATGCTTTCCCCGTCCTTGTGTGCCTGGCTGGGAGAGAAGGAGCAGGATCGCTCCCTTCAGCGTGCTGGGGTGGGGGTGGAGAGAGCGATCTCGCTGCTTCTCTCCCAGCCAAGCACCCAAGAACGGGGAAAGAATGCCTGGCTGGGAGAGAAGGGGCAGGATCGCTCCCTTCAGAGTGCTGGGGTGGGCAGGATCGCTCCCTCCACCCCCACCCCCACCCCAGCACTCTGAAGGGAGCGATCCTGCCCCTTCTCTCCCAGCCAGGCATTCTTTCCCCGTTCTTGGGTGCTTGGCTGGGAGAGAAGCAGTGAGATCGCTCCCTCCACCCCCACCCCAGCACTCTGAAGGGAGCGATCCTGCCCCTTCTCTCCCAGCCAGGCATTCTTTCCCCGTTCTTGGTTGCTTGGCTGGGAGAGAAGCAACGAGATCGCTCCCTCCACCCCCACCCCAGCACGCTGAAGGGAGCGATCCTGCCCCTTCTCTCCCAGCCAGGCATGCTTTCCCCGCGCTTGCCTGCCTGGCTGGGAGACAAGCAGCGAGATCGCTCCCTCTGAGGAAGGGAGGGGGAAGCCCCGCTACAAGCTGTAGCCAGGCAGAGAGGAATCACCCCCCCCCCCTCTGCAAAGGCAGCACTTCGCCAAGCGCTGCGTTTGGGGGGGGGGCTTCCTCTGTCCCTGTCTGTGTGGCTTCAGCTTGTGCTGATAGCAAGGGCTGGGTTCGGAGGCAGCTAAGCCTCGGATCCCAGCCCTTGCTATCAGCAGAAGCTGAAGCCAGGTAAAGAGGAAGCCCCCCCCCCTCCGCAAACGCAGCGCTTGGCAAAGCGCTGGGTTTACGGAGGGGGGGGGCTTCCTCTGTGCCTGTCTGCCAGGCTTCAGCTGCTGCTTCTAGCAAGGGCTGGGATCGGAGGCAGGATTGAGAGGGGGAAGGTGCCCAGATCTGGGTGCACAGCTTCAAACAATTTTTCCCTGTTTTCCTCCTCTAAAAACTAGATGCGTCTTATCGTCCGGTGCGTCTAATAGTCCGAAAAATACGGTAATTCCTCACTCCAGACTTTGTCTCCTTCATTGCTGTCCTTGGTGGGGCACAAAGGTGAATCATCATGAAGGTTGGACGTTTGATAGTTTAGAAAGATTTGAATAACCAACTGTTTAAATATTGACAAAACAACATTACAATATTTTGAAAGACAAAGGGAGCTTTGACAACTGGAAGCTAATATCCCAGAAATCTTGTAAGTCTTTAAGATGTGGACTCGAATCTAGCTGTTTCACAACAGACCAACATGGCTATCCTCTGAAAATATTCTGAAAGCATTCACTCCATTAGAGCAGCACCAGACTTTATACTGAGGCTAATTACAAAAACAAATTAGTTAATTGTTCTTTTAAAAACCCTTTAAAATGGAATGGATTGTTACAAGTGATAACAAATGTTAGGTGTGGTATATATAAATGGGAACGATTCACTGAGCACTTCTCTTTGGCTGGTATCCTAGACTACTACGGTCAGCTAATGCTATAAAATAACAGAAAAAGAGAAAGAAATGACAACAAAAATAAAACAAAGCAAGAATAATTGCTCAAGAACATATGTCTGCTTGAAGATGCCTGTGGATATAGCACATGGCCCAGAAGTGAGCCTCTGAGGAGCTGCTAGGTCTGCCCCTGGTTACGGCACAGCTATGGGGCAAACATGCCTTCCTCTTGCCGTTTTTAATATGCGACACCATAATGAATGAAGAAGAGCTGGTCTTATATCCTACCCTTTACTACCCAAAGGGTCTCATTGGCTTACAACCACCTTCCCTTCCTCTCCCTACAACAGACACACTGTGAGGTACGTGGGGCTGAGAGAGCTCTGAGAGAGCTGTGACTGACCCAAGGTCACCCAGCTGGTTGTATATGGAGGAGATGGGAACCAAACCCAGTTTTCCAGATTAGAGTCCAACTGAAGGGGAGCCACCAGTGTGGTGTAGTGGTTAAGTGTACAGACTCTTATCTGGGAGATCCGGGTTTGATTCCCCACTCCTCCACTTGCAGCTGCTGGAATGGCCACGGGTTAGCCATAGCTCTTGCAGGAGTTGTCCTTGAAAGGGCAGCTGCTGTGAGAGGCCTCTCAGCCCCACTCATCTCATAGGGTGTTTGTTGTGGGGGGAGAAGACATAGGAGATTGTAAGCTGCTCTGCTTTTGATCAAACCTAAACCCAGTGGATTTTTCTTCCTTTAGGGAGTCTTTGTTAATTAGAAGGCTAGCCTGAAATGGCATAGGGTAGTTCTAGTAACAGCCGGGAGCGCTACAGTAACAATAAAGTTTCCAGCCATTCCTGGAGCTACCGTATGCTGTTTCCAGATTTCCCCTGGAAGCGATGAAGCGACATAGGTGACACTGCTGTTTTTTAAAAATTTGCTCCTGCTGTTGCTCTGAACAACAGTGGTAAAAAAGGCTAACAGGAGACTTCCCACCATAGCGGGAGGCTTGGCAGCTCTATTGACAATGGTGATTTCTACGCAGGGATAGTTTCCCTGTTGTGGCTGTTATGCGGTTTCCCTGTTGTGGCTGCTGCCACTGCTAATACGACACAGAGGCAATGGCACATGGTTCCCTGCTTCAGCCCCCCTTCAAGCAGCCTTCCTGAGCGTCTTTTCTTTTCTTTTTAAAAAATCAGTAATTGAATGTGGTCATATCATCATATTATAACGGGGGAGGTCAAACTTGCTTAATGTAAGAGCCACATAGAATAAACGTCAAATGCTTTGAGAAACGCAAGGCATGAGCATCAGAAGTTTGAGAGCTACAAGGAAGGAAGGAAGGAAGGAAGGAAGGAAGGAAGGAAGGAAGGAAGGAAGGAAGGAAGGAAGGAAGGAAGGAAGGAAGGAAGGAAGGAAGGAAGGAAGGAAGGAAAATAGATGGGAGAGGGAAAGGTGGAAAGGAAGCAACTTTAACTTTAAATACATTCTCCAAGCTGCTGGCTGGCTTAGCATGGAGAAGTGATTTATGGAGACAAATGCCTTTTCCAAGCTGGTCAGTGGGGTGGTGGGGGCTTTGAGAGCCACACAATAAAGAGCCACATGTGGCTCCCGAGCCATAGTTTGGCCACCCCTATATTATAACAATGTGTGTATCCGCTTCCCTGAATTCCCAAAGATACATGTCTTGTACATCCATAGAAAGGAGGTACTTAGTATTTTTTTTCCACCAAGAAAACTGGGAATTTAGAGAACCTGATGCAGATCGTTATAATGATATGATAACATTCAACCACCAATTTTTAAAAAGCCCCCTGGTGGTGGGGGAAAAATGGCAGCTGTGGGGACAAGGGCGGGGCGAACGGCTGCCATGTGAACAGGACTGGGAAAATCCAAACTTCCCCCCATACAGAGCAACCATCCAAGCTTTGCTGTGATCTTCTCCAAAATTTTGCAGTGAAGCATGTTTGGGAAAGTTCGGAGAAAACATGGGGAAAACGAACCACGATTCTGTGGGTGGGTGAGCAGAGCAAGTGAGGGAAATGCTTCGAACAGCAGTGAACTGCCACTATTACATTGTCCCGGTGCCAGAGTTTTGAGGGACCCCCCGGGGTGAGGACTGGCACCAGAGATAAATACGTTATGTACATAATAGCTCATTAAACTGACCAGGCAGGAGGCTGGGCAGAAAACTCTAAGGGGGTTATACAAATTGGCATGGTTTGATTGCTTCACCAAATAAGCAAAATGAGATGAATGGGCATCGTATATCATTTCGGAATATTAGCCTAGCTAAGGTGCTTGGCTACCTTCCATTTCTGTATATCAACATTGGCAATAAAACGATCAAATGGCCCTTTGGGGACCACCCTGGGCTTGCTAAGTCCATCTGCAGTCACAGCCCATGAATACGGAATGGTGCCTGCCCATCCATCTAGGGGGATATTTAGTTAGTGGGATTACATTTCGGATTCATTTGAGCAAAAAAATGGTGGATTTAATTAAAATATTGCTCTCTCCGTTTCCTGTCACACCTGGGATCACATCCAAAGCTCCTTGCTGCTTGGAGTGATGGAAGTTTCAGGCAAGTCTTGACTGAGGTAACATATGGCCAGCACACAGAAAAGGGTACTGTATTTTACCGAATAAAGCCACGTGCACACTGCCAAGTGCTGTCTAGGGGAATCGATTCAGTCCTAGAGATATTTTTAAACTCACCAAATACATATTTCCTATTCCCCATTTGAAACCAGAGCCTCCAGTCACCATAGACTGAATTATGAAGATCTAGAGTTCTGGGATCAGCTGAGTTAAAATTCAGGGTTTTCATGGATGTTTCCAGTAGGCGAACAAAGAAGAAGAAGAGGAGGAGGAGCAGGAGGAGATTAGATTTATACCCTGCCCTTCACTGCCTGAAGGAGTCTCAGAGTGGCTTACAATCTCCTTTTCCTTCCCCTTCCCACAACAGACACCCTACCCTGTAAGGTAGGTAGGGCTGAGAGACCCCTGACAGAAACTGCTCTTTCCAGAACAGTCCCTGACAGAATTATGATCAGGGTTTTTTTTTGTGGTAGGAACTCCTTTGCATATTAGGCTGCATCTTCATGATGTAGCCAGTCCTCCAGGAGCTTACAGGGCTCTTTTTACAGGGCCTACTGTAAACTCTTGGAGGATTGGCTACAATAGGGGTGTGTGGCCCAATATGCAAAGGAGTTCCTGCTACAAAAAAAGCCCTGCAGAGGCCCTTACCAAAGAATACATAGGAGAAGGGACTGTTCATTTCAAAAGCAACCCACGAGGAGATTTCTCCTCACAAGGTAGCCTTGATATGCTAAAGAGAACGATATTTAGTGTACCAAGCTTGGGACTCGGTGCTTAAAATAGTTTTGAGGGCTGCCAAGACTAGCCTATTACCTTTTCAACAGAAAGTCTCACTCTACTTATTTAATTATTGGATTAAGTTATTATTTATGGCTGATAAAAGACTTCCAAAAATCAGTTTATTAGAGCAGAGCCAATTTGGTTTGAAAATTACAGCTGCACAGTTAGGTAGATGAACCAATTGTACATTTTTTTTGTGTGCTTTTTGGATTATTTTTCCAATTTCAGGGCAGCCACCGCCAAGCTTGAATTCAAAAGAAGGGGTAATAGATGTTTATGTCTTGCTACTTCTGGCCAGTTTCAAGGTTGGTCCTCGGTATGCCAAGTTTAAGTCAAGATGTGGTTCTGAGAACTGACATCACTAGCTTTGCACCATGTAATTAACTTACCCTTCTTATATTTAACATAATACCTCCACAATTCTTGAGGGAAGCTATCAAAACATACCCTGCGATTTAAGATTTAGTATTTGTGGTTCGGGAATAGCTGGGGAGATCTGTTGTATTTGTTTTATGGCCTGAAAAAGTCGCTTCCCCTTGTTGCTAAATAATGTGATCACCGGCCTGTATCTCAAAAAAGTAAATGACTTACAGAATAACGATGATAAGTGAGGGCCCTATGAGGAATCGTAGGTCATGGAAGTAACCAATGGGGAAATTTCCTCCTGACCCATAACTTCCACCCTAGGATTCAATAAATTCTTACAAACTTGAACAGGCCAATTTCTGCTTAATTCTCCTTTTTCGTTTAACTGACAATCAAACAGCCCTCAACAATCCCGGCCTGCTCTTCAGGCTTCTGAGCATGCTCAGTTCTAGGCAGGGCAGAGAACGTGCTTTAAAAAAAAAAAAAAAGCTGTGAAAGAATATTTCTTTCTGTATACTCGGGGAGTCTCCCAAGTATACAGACACCAAAACGTTGTCTGAGGGTTATATTTATATATACAGAGTGTCACCCCAGACATGATGACATCACTTCTGGGTCACATGGGCAGTGATGTAAACACCTCTCTGTACATCGGCTGGGCCTCCCTGCTGCTCACAGTAAGCTGCCCCATCCCCTAACAGTTGCCACAGGAGGGACATGGCAACCCTACACACAACCAAGGCCAGTAACTATTACTGGGAGTTCACCAAACAAAACACAACGTCTTCACCTGCTAGCTGGCAGAAGGCAACAATACAAGCAAATGGACAAATCTCCATTTCAAAGTTTAGGTGCTACAAGCAACACCGTCCTTTCTTTGGTTACCACTCGTCTGGCTTCAGATGGCTTGGGAACCAAAAGCAGAGCCTCTAAAGATGACCAGAGTGGACAGTTAGGCTTATCTGGGAAATTATGCTGTCCTGAAGTCATACAGGGCTTTAAAAGTCAATACTACCACTTCCGGTTCGAGCTCAGAACCAGTTTAGTTGAAACAAGAGTGGGATGTTCGTGTTCCTACGAACCACTTAGTCAGCATTCTGGCCACAGCATTTTGGACCGCTGTAGCTTTTTTTTGTAGCAGGAACTCCTTTGCATATTAGGCCCGGGCTTACAGTAGGCCCTGTACTAAGAGCCCTGTAAACTATTGGAGGACTGGCTACATCAGTGGTGAGTGGCCTACTATTCAAAGGAGTTCCTGCTACAAAAAAAGCCCTTGTTACCAGGAAATGCACCACAGTGGTGAGAGTAGCATCTGGCTCACCAGCTTAAGCAGGAGAAAGGTACCCCTGGCCACTGCAGCCCCCTGTTTATCCAACAAGTAGCTCCAGTCCAAGCTATGAACCTGATCTTTTAGGGGTAGGACAACCCCATCCAGATCAAGAGATATCCACTTTCCTGGGTCAGACACGCCCCCTCCCCAAATTAGAAGCAGCTGTTTTCTCAGGTTTAAGTTTGTGAGCCCACATTCATCCTAAAATGGTCTCTCCAGGCATTTGTGCATAGATTCGCAGCCTCTCTGCCAGGGGTGGAATTCTAGCAGGTGTTCCTCAGCATATTAGGCCGCCCACTCCTGATGTAGCCAATCCACCAAGAGCTTACAAGGCTCTTTTTTGAAAGCTGTTAGAGGATTAGCTACATCAGGGGTGGGTGGCCTAATATGCAAAGGAGCTCCTGCTAGAATTCCACCCCTAGTATTTGCTGGAAGCATAAGGTAGAGCTCAGAGTAATCCTAATATTGGTGGCAGCTCAGCCCAGATTTCTGGATGGTCCCGTCCAGCAGCTTTGCCCGGTGGTTGAAAAGCACAGGGAACAAAACAGAACCGTGTGGGACCCCCTAGGCCAGAGGCCAAGGACCAAAACTGCAGTTCCCCAGGACCACAATCTGAAACCTACTTTTTCTCAAGTTCTGTGCAGTTATCACCCAGTTTACCTCTTTGATGTAAATCAAATTAGGCTTTTATTGGAAATTATGAACATGGTCACGGCAAAGACACACTTTGCCAAAACTGATGAACACTGGGCAGGTCACACTTTTATAACAAGTCAAAAGACGTTAGTTATGCAGTGCAAGGAAAAGGAAAGGTCCCCTGTGCAAGCACCAGTCGTTTCCGACTCTGGGGTGACGTTGCTTTCACAACATTTTCACGGCAGACTTTTTACAGGGTGGTTTGCCATTGCCTTCCCCAGTCATCTACACTTTCCCTATGCAGTGCAAACAGGTGTGCAGATTTTGGCAAACAGTTATTCAAGAAGAAGAAAAAGATATTAGATTTCTATCCTGCCCTATACTCTGAATCTCAGAGTCTCAGAGCGGTCACAATCTCCTTTACCTTCCCACCCCCACGTACAACAGACACCCTGTTAGGTAGGTGCGGCTGAGAGAGCTCTCACAGCAGCTGGCCTTTCAAGGACAACTCCTAAGAGAGCTATGGCTGACCCAAGGTCATTCCAGCAGGTGCAAGTGGAAGAGTGGGCAATCAAACCCAGTTCTCCCAGATAAGAGTCAGTGCACTTAACCACTACACCAAACTGGTTCTCATAGAGAGACACCTTATCCATTCCCTCCCACAGTTCACAGTTCTTCTCCAAAGCAAAAATTAACTTCAGACTGCAGATAACCAGTGACCATCTTTCACAGAAATATGCAGCTGAGGCATAGTGGTTATATGTGAACAGTTACAAAAAGACAGATAAGGGCAAGCAAAACATCTGCAAGCATTACACATGGGAAAAACAGGTAGGCAAGACATAATTCTTGACACTTTCTAGGGAGAATCAGCACTACAACACAACAGTGTCTCCTAGTCCTTGCCCCAAAAAGTGGTCCAGAAGAATACCATGATTCATGGTATCAAAAGCCACTGAGACAGAGCTAGATTAACAATTAGGCAAATTAGGCACCTGCCTGTGGGTCTTTAGGGGCCCCTGGGCAGCTCCTCCCCCAGTTTTCATGGCCAGCATGTGCCCCCGTGGTCCTTGCGCCCCTTTGCCACAGCTGCCACACTCGCCCTCCTTGCCGCCACCCACCTTTCCGCCTTCCAGTAGTGCTGTGGGGACTGGTGGGGACGGGGAAAGCGTGTCACCTGCCCTCCTCTGCAGCCGGACCTGACATGGTGGCCCTTGGGGCTGAGGCCGCTTGCTGCCAGCTCGGCTGCCTTCCGTAGAGCAGCAGCAGCTGCACGAGTGGCTAGCGAAGTGTCCACAGAGAGCAGGCAGACAATCTCCGCCAAAAGCAGAGCTGCTCCCTTAACCTCCTCCTCTGCATTGGTTCTGGAGACTTAGCAGCAGCAGCCTGAGACTCCGGGGCTGCTCTTTGCCGGCAGCACAACTCTGCCCCCCCCTCCCGCTTTCCCTTTCCTCGTGCATGTAAAGCAGGCAGGGAGGAGGGCGGATAGGAGAGAGCGGGCGCGCTTTGCCCAAGCTAAAGGAGGACCTCATATAATAATAAGCTGTAGCGAGCTGTGGGGGAAGATATCAGCAGACAACAGGTAACGGCGTTTTGGCGGAGAGAAGGGTTTGGGATCGCTTGGTCTGCTCCTCCCCAGCCTAGACTTACGGCAAGGGAGGGGGAGCAGCGTGGGCCGTAGTGACTTCTTGGCCCGATACAGGGGAGCTTGTGCGTTGTGAAAAGGAAGGAACTGCAAATTTCTCCAAGAGGCTTGTTGGGCAGAAGGACTTGTGAGTGCAGCCCCTGCTGCAAAAACTAAGTGATTGGCATGCTCACGAAAGCGCACATTCCGAATAAAACTTTGTTGGTCTTAAAGGAGCTACTTGACTTCTACTTTGTTCTAAGCGACTGGCTGCTTGGAGGGCTTGGAGCCGAGTTGTTGTTTAGTTTTGCCCTCCGCACGCTCTCTCCCTTCTCCTCACGAGTCACTGGACTGGCTAAAGCGGATCGAGGTTCACTCGCACTGCAGTCGTGTCCACAAATAAGTAGCCTCCTTCCCTTACTCTCGCCTCCTTGCACCTCCCTCCTCTTGATGGTGCTGCTGTCGGCTGGCCACCCACTCCTCCCCCCCCACACACACACTTATGCCCATAGCCTGTGCAGAACATGCTGGCTGGCTCTGGCTGAACCATCTCCAGCTGATTTTTCCATTGTTTTGTACTGACTTTTTAAAACTACCCGCTTCCAGCATAGCACATTGGTTGGCTCATGGTTCTGGTTGGCTGCAACTGCGCAGCACATATAGTCATCCTATTGGTTCTCGTCCTCCACCCTTCCTTTCCCCTTCCATTTCCAGACGCTGTGTACTGTTTGCTTTGCTATACAGCTGCTATAATTGTTATGCTAAGCTTTCCACCCTTGACATTCCCTGCTCCACTGTTCAGCCAACACTGTCACCATGCTGCCTTCTTATATTTTGCTGAACCCTACTGCCCACTGATTTGAGATCAGATTTGTATTAACCACTTCCAAATGTTGAGCCGGAAACTCTTTTGATGAAGTTTCAACCCACTGGTTCTGGTCCTACCTTCCGGGGCCACAGAAAACAATCCCACACCATCCTCTAGATGACAGCCCTTCAAGTACTTGAAGATGGTGATCGTAATGCCTCTCAGCCGTCTCCTCTCCAGGCTAAACATGCCCAGCTCCTTCAACCTTTCTTCATAGGACGTGGTCTCCAGACCCCTCACCATCTTCGTTACCCTCCTCTGGACCCGTTCTAGCTTGTCTATATCCTTCTTAATATGTGGTGCCCAAAACTGAACACAATACTCCAGGTGAGGTCTTACCAGAGCAGAGTAAAGTGATACCATCACTTCACATGATCTGGACACTATACTTTTCTTAATACAGCCCAGATTGCATTTGTCTTTTTAGCCACCGGTGGCTGTAGCAGGGACCGCAGACAGTGAGGCGGGTGCTCTAACTCTGAGAGAATTTACTAGGGGGGCCACTGAGATTTTGACTGCCTAGGGGCCTCCACAGGGTTTAATCCGG
Organism: Heteronotia binoei; assembly: GCF_032191835.1. Lineage (NCBI taxonomy): Eukaryota > Metazoa > Chordata > Lepidosauria > Squamata > Gekkonidae > Heteronotia > Heteronotia binoei. The sequence continues at coordinate 176,827,411 of NC_083225.1, forward strand.
CCCTGCACTGAGAGCTCCAACAGAATTAACACAGCTGCACTCCCCATTTTAGGGTACTAACCTCTTTAACCAAAGGCCATCTAAGCTGATCTTGATGGATATTGTAACTCTGCATGCAAGATGATCTGGGAGGGAAAGTGTAAAGAGAATTCTTTCACTCAGGCACACTAGGCACAGTTGGCCCCATTCTCTCACTGGTTAGATACTGAGCTTCTTTGGCTGTTGCTTTCCTTCTGTTTCATCTTATATAGGAACTCTCTTCTCTCACACACCTGGGCTTGGAGCTGTTGCAAGTTAACCTTTTTGAAATTAACCTATAAACAGGAAGCTAAATGTATCTACAAAAATACATCATACAAGATGCGCTTCTATATTTTTGCAGGGCTCTTTTTCTAGCAGGAGGTCCTCTGCATATTAGGCCACGCTCCCCTGATGTAGCCAACCCTCTTAGTACAGGGCTTACTGTAAGCTCCAGAAGGATTGGCTACATCAGGGGTGTGTGGCCTAATATGCAGAGGAGCTCCTGCTAGAAAAAGAGACCTGTTTTTTGTCAGTAAAATTTCTTTCTCTTGTTACCACAGGAGTCAGATCGCATTTGTAATATGTTTGAACAGCATTTTCCTCCTTAACCAGGAAATATGCAGCATCAAGGATACTGTGTAAAGTTTCTGTGCTTTCAAGGCAATTGACTTTTTTTTTTTTTTACATTTCACCCAATAGATCTTGCCAACACACAAGCTGCCCAGTCCCCCTACTGCACATAATAGCTGCAGGAGCTTATTTTAATAGAAATACGGCTATCAGGAACAATGAGATCCTTCCCTCATTGTTGCTGAAACGGCGGTTTCTTTCCTCATTATCCGCCAAACGAAGCACGCTTCACTTTCTGCATCCCCAGCTAAAATGAGAACTGCATTCCCGATAGCCAGGGCCCGATGAGAGGGAAGCATATAATCAAGAAAAATAACTGCGGGAAAAGATAAACTTATTTTAATTACCTTCAGAATTATACAGGGATTTGCTCGAGTGTACATGATAATCCCGTTGCTCTGCAGAGTCCGCAGACGCAGGGCCAACTTGAATTCCTCCTTCTTGCTATTTTCAGAAACCCGGTATTTGATGTAGCTGTTCCCGGCAAAGCTAAGGGAAGTGTGTCCTGAAATTAACCATTCGGAGAAAAGACACAACCTTTTTTACTTCTGCATTCTGGAAAAAGACACAGGAGATTATCCCACTCTGCCGCCAAGGGGGGAAAAAGTTAATTAAGTAACATGCTTGGTTAACAAGGCTGATAAGGAACAATGTTACAAATGAAGCCCCCACCTTCGACTGATTAAAAACCCGTCTCTGTTGTATTCTACAGTATGCACCTTATGTTAAAGAAGATTAATTCACTAATAAGGGGAGAAATTTGTTTCTTGATAGGAAGCACCGCCGTGAATCAAATCAGATGAGTTGTGGCAGATAGCGGGATATTATCATTTTAGTACAATTATCACTTTGGGATAACTGAGGCAAGGCCTGCACAGCTGGCGATCCATCCAGCCAAATGCAACCCAGCAGTTACCATATGTACTGTGGGATTCCCTGCTCTTACTCTGACTGATTTCCCACTCACCTTGTTCCGGTCTCGTTGCTCCTTTCCCCTGCGGCGCTGCTGCTGGATTTCACACAGGTTGCCCTGAGCCGGTGAGTTTCCCCGCCCCTTTTCAATTTCCCTCCACGGCAAATAGAAGCCAGTTTTCAGAGCATCCTGCCTGCTGTGGATGGAACTTGAAGAGAGGCGGGGCAACTCGCTAGTCCGGAGCAACTTGTGCAAAATTCAGCAGAAGCCCCGCGGAGAAGAGGAAAGTGAAAGCGGCGTAAGGCTAGTGGGGAATTGGCCTCTGCTTTTTTTGTGTCCCAGGCAGGCACTGCAATCAGGAGGCCACTTAAACCCCTGAAGCAGGTCCCAGCTTATGCAGGACTCTGTAAGGCTCCAGAGAGTGAATTGAAGCTTTCATTCCTGCAAAGATCATGTGCGGCAGGAAGGCCAAAGGATTCTACAGGACTGGCTGCTCAGTCTGAGCAAAAACATGCAGTGTGGGCTGAACTACTGCTTGAAAAATAGTACGGGGTAGGATGGGAGAGCCAGGTTCAAATCCTTACCAAACTATGCCGCTCACTTGGGAGGTCATGGGCCTAACATACCTCACAGGGTTGTTGTGAGGATATAGTGAAAGAAGAGAGAGACACAAATATTGCCACGGAGGAAGGGTCCCAAAATGTGGCAGACTCCCACGCGCCAGCCCTGCCCCCTGCCCAACTTCCCAAGCCTCAGTGAGGTCCAGATAGCAGCGGGTGCACTTAGAGCTGAGCTCTGAGCGCGCTCGCTGTTACGCCCCCTGACTTTGCCGAGGCTTCCCGAACCTCGGCGAGGTTGGGAAGGCAGCGGGCGGGGTGCATGGGGGGGCACCTCATGGCGCCCCAGGCCAGGTGCCACCCCAGGCGGCTGCGTACTTGGTCTACTCCCACACGCCAGCCCTGATCATCACTAAAATCCCTCAGCGGTAGGTCAGCTGGCAGTGATCTGAACTCCAATCTTTCTAGTCCAAGTTCAACCCTGCTGTTTACCACGCCACACTGGACTTTTGCGCCTCTCCAATTCAGGGATTTTGTTGTTTATGGGCCCAGGTCCAAGCCAAGATTCCCTCTTAACTGGACAACACTGTTTTAAATAAAAGTAGAAATACTAATTGTTGAATTCTCTGGGGTTTTTCCAATGACATTATACTGAGAAGGCCTCCGTCATGCTGGGCGCTCATCAGCTCAAGGAATTATCAGATCATACACGCAGATGGAGAAAAGGGTCACTCTGAAACCTTGACTCTTGTCCTTGGAAGATTAAATAGGGTTGCCAATCCCCAGGTGGAGGCAGGAGATCTCCTGGTTTGGAGGCTTTCTACCTGCTTCAGAGTCATCAGAAAGCAGGTGGGATGGGAATGTCTGCTGGGCACTCCATTATACCCTATGGAGACTAATTCCCATAGGGAATAATAGAAAATTTATCCATGTGTATCTGGGGCTCGGGGTGGGGGGGGGGTTTGAGGTAGAGGCACCAAATTTTCATCATAGCATCCAGTACCTCTCCTCAAAACACCCCCACAAATTTAAAAAAGATTGGACCAGGGGGTCCAATTCTATGAGCCCCAAAAGAAAGTGTCCCTATCCTTCATTATTTCAGATGGAAGGAAGGCATTTAAAAGGTGTGCAGTCCCTTTCAAAACTCCCTTTGGAGTTCAATTATGCTTGTCACAACCTTGCTCCTGGCTCCACCCCCAAAATCAAAAGAAAAGGGAAAGAGGAGGTCAAGGAGAAAGGGAAGCACTGTCTGTTTTATGTCTAAAAAGGTAACAGGACAAGTACCTGAGCACTCCCCAAGCTTCCCAGGAGGACACTGGCAGATGAAAGGCCTTCGGTTGATTTCGTAGCCCACACACTGCATGTCTCCTGGGCAGGGCTTCTCTGTGCAAGGATCACTGGAGCCGGGACACAACTCTCCTGTTCGAGGTAAAGAAGAAAACAATCCCAATCACAGAAAGCAAAATTTCCCCCAGGACCAGTATTCCCTCTAAGCGGAGTGAGTGTGAGCTAGCTCACAGATGTTTAGCCTCCGGCTCACACATTTTTGCCTTAGCTCAGGAAGGATGACCCCAGAGCACACTGATTTATGCAGCAGCTCACAACTTTAATGCCAGTACCTCACAGCTTTAATACCAGCAGCTCACAAAGTAGAATTTTTGCTCTCAAAACTCTGCAGCTTAAAGGGAACATTGCCCAGAACTGTGCTTTTTAAATAAATACAGGGGGAAACTAAGGCTTGTTTTCTTTCTCTGGGTGGCGGCAGCAGCAGCAGTGCTGCGTCAAGATTCCTGTCTTGGAGACGCTCCCAATACTTGTTGTTATTGGGTTGCATCCACCAGAAGTGTTCATGGAACCAGGTGGCAGAAGGGATTGTCTCCTGTTCCCCTGAAGATTCCGTTGGAGGCATGAGCTGAGCCTAGAGTAATGTGGAAACCGGGTTCCATTTTTCAGCCATGTAACTGATGAAGAATTGTTTCCAAACGTCTTGTATACCTGGGAAGGATGTATTGGGGGTGGAGCCTAATATGCAAAGGAGTTCCTGCTAAAAAAAAAAGCCCTCGGGGCTGTGCTCAGTGGCCCTGCAGAAGATCCTCATTTCAAGGGCTGGGATCTTCATCTAAAAAGGAGCAGGTAGAAGGAGATGTGAAAGACCTCTGCCTGGGACCCAAAGAAGCAACTGCCAACCTGAGCAAACAATACCAACACGGATGGGGCAGTGGTCTGATCCAGGATAAAGGAGCTTCATATGTTCAAACGGCCAAAGGAACGGCAACTCTAACCGCTTCTGTTCATCTCAATACAGCCTTGCCGATAAATGTAAGCCAAGCTAGTCCTGTTTTTTTTCCCTTTTAAATAAGGAAACCGCCATTTGCCCACAGAAAGACCTCACAACCTCTGACAAGAGCCTTTAAAACATATGGCATCAATCTTCCCAAGTTGTTAAGCAAAAGGCACTCAGAGGAAATGAAAGTCTGCGAGGGCCAACTTCGACCCATGTTGCCGCTTGTGGGACTCCTGGGTGCATTCAGGCATTTAAGTGCAAATTTAGAAAGACGGAGAGGCTCCCCGAGCAAGACGTTGCTCTGCTTCTGTTGACTTGCATCCAGAGCACCATGGGGATAGAAAAACCAAAGAAGGCAAAGGAAGAAGCAGAGAACAAACCGCCCACCGCAAAGCCCAAATCAACTGTGTTCACTAAATATGTATCTGCAGCCATTCTAAAAATGCTGAGGAAAGTTGCAGGCTGGCTCACGTGGATCAAGGCTGATCGTGAGGAGGAGGGTGGGAGGGGTTTCGTCAGTTCTTGTGGCCCCTTCTTCAATGCCCATGGAAATGCTGTTCATCACTTTGAGGTCAGGCAGCCATTTTTCTCCAGGCCAGTTCGGCCTGGGATCCTGAAGAGGCTTTTTTTTTTTTGCCATCTTCTGGGCTTTGGAGCAGGGGTCACTGGGGTCGTGTGCAGGGGGGAGGTACTTGTGAATTTCCTGTATCACATCCATGAATTTCACTGCATCGCATCCGTGCATCTCACAAGTACCCTTACAATAGAAGGCTTGAATTATCCAATGACAGCTTTGGATTCTGACCTTTCCACCAGTGGGGTGATGGATTCTAAAGTCTCATCCATCACAAATACAACCTCCCATTTCACCGAGGAGCAGCCCATTTATCTGCTTCCCCATCTGAGCCCAGATAAAACTAGGTGCATAAAAAAAGTCATGCAAAGGCCTTCGTTTTTGGAGTTGGTCCTGCTCTCAAGCCTGCTACCATCACTACACATGAAATCACTGAAGTTCTTTGCCAAGAAAGGCAGAGTATGATTCTTTCTTCTCCTGCCCTGCGTCTTTCTCTCAGATTTCCCCTTTATATCTTTCTACTTGGTCCAGTCTCCTAGCTTTCCCCCCTCCCTGCTCTCAGGCCGGTCTGCCCTATAGCTATCTGGTCTTCTCCCATAGCATTTCCTCCTGATTTCCATTACTATCTCGAAAACCCTTCTCCATTCTTCCTTCACATTTTCTGGTCCCCTTTCTTTAGTAACTCACTGTACCTGTTCCTCGTCTACTGGTTGATTTCTCTGGTCTAGCAATGTGGGAGGTACACAATTTGGGACAAAAGTCAGATTACTTGGTATCAGTAAAGTAATACAAGCGAATACTGGAAATGAGCAAGGGTGAATGATTTCACTGGACTGTGGAATAAGAATAGGCAAAAAAGCAATGGGTGCAGTTGGGAAAAGCATTTTTATTCTACTTGATGATGCCTACGTGTCTTGCTGCTTTGTCATATAAATACAGAGAAACCTTAGAAATAACAGGCACATATATAATTAAGAGCAATGTTCCCTCTAAGCTGAGTTAGTGTGAGCTAGCTCACAATTTTTTTAGCCTCCAACTCACACATTTTTGTGTCAGCTTAGAAAAAATGGCCCCAGAGCAAACTAATTTATGCAGTAACTCACAACTAATGCCAGTAGCTCCCAATTGTAATGCCAGTAGCTCACGAAGTAGAATTTTTACTCACAAGACTCCACAGCTGACAGGGTACATTGATTAGGAGCACAAAATTTAAAAATGAGTTCCGAAAAGACAGTATCTGAGAAAAATTAGTTAATACACTGATGTCCTGGGAGCTAAGGAAAAATATGTTTCCCTATGGACCAACCCATTGCCTTTTCTTGTTCTACTCAGTGCTGTGGCCCTCTCCTTTGGGCTTTAGTAGACTGCCACAAATACTGCACAGTTGCCATGAGTAGTTCAGTTTTGCTGTCTTCTGCTTCTATCGTTTTGTTTCCCTTTGCTATTCTGTACCTTACTCATGTCCACCTAATTAGATATTTACCCAATCTCCCTCTTTCATGCCCTGGGAAACTTATTAATCCAATCTGGGAACATCTGTATACCCCAGGGTCAAAGAATCCCCCAGAATCTTTGTCCAGTTCCGCATGCACGCTCTGACCCAGGAACTGCTTTGGGTAAAAGATCCCCAGCATCCAATTAAAGGCTCAGGTATCGGGTGATGTGAAAGGCTCCACTTTAGACCCTGATGAGCTGCTGCCAGTCAAAGTAGATAGACAACACTGACCTTGATTGGTAAGGAATATAAGACAGCTTCATGTGCTCAACAGCATTGGTATTTGACTGTCATTTTCAACTGGCCAAAGTGGAGCAGAGGTCCATCAGAGGCTATTAGCCACAGCGTACTGATGGAACTCTCTGTTTGGGGCAGTGATGCTCTGTATCCTCGGTGCTTGGAGCGGGGGGGGGGGGACGACAGTGAGAGGACTTCTAGTGTCCTGGCCCCACTGGTGGACTGCCTGATGGCACCTGTTTTTTTTGGGGGGGGGGCAATGGGTGACACAGAGTATTGGACTGGATGGGCCACTGGACTGATCCAACATGGCTTCTTTTAAGTGCATGGAACTGAAGCATTAAACTCTATTCACATACCTCACATCCCTGTTAAGAACATAAGAGAAGCCATGTTGGATCAGGTCAATGGCTCATCCAGTTCAACACTCAGTGTCACTCAGTGGCCATAAAAATTTTATTTATTTATTTATTTATTTATTTATTTCATTCGATTTATATCCCGCCCTACCCCACCGAAGCGGGCTCAGGGCAGCCATCAGGAAGTCCACCAGTGGGACTAGAAGCCCTCCCACTGTGCACCCCCCCCCCCAAGCACCAAGAATACAGAGCATTACTACCCCAGACAGAGAGTTCCAACAATACTCTGTGGCTAGTAGCCACTGATGGACCTCTGCTCCATATGTTTATCCAATCCCCTCTTAAAGCTATGCTTGTAGCTGCCACCACCTCCTGTGGCAGTGAATTCCACGTATTAATCACCCTTTGGGTGAAGAAGTACTTCCTGTTCACCTCTGATCTGGAACAGGTGCACTATGCAGGTAAGTTTCAGAGGTATCCGTGAGTCTGCAGCAGAACGGCTAGGCTTGAGAGCAACAGCAGCTTAGAGACTGACAATATTTTTCAAAGTACAGGCTTTCAAGACTCAAAAGCTGATGAAAGGATCTTTGGCTCTTGAAAGTTCATACCCCAAAAATCTTATTGGTCTCTAAGGTGCCAATGGACTTGAATGCAGTTGGTTTACTATGCGGCTTCTTATAACTTTTGGGAACTCTTGGGAAGATCTGGTAATGGATCTCCCAATGTCTCATCTAGTATAGCCCTCCAAACAAGAAATCTCTCACAATGAATAAAAGTTGCCCATGTTAGTGCATAACTGCCCCCTCCCACATCCTCTGACCATGTCACTTATTTCCGTATTAGGTTGATGAGGTTTAAGAACATAAGCCAAATTGGATCAGGCCAATAGCCCATCCAGTCCAACACTTTGTCACACAGGGGTCAAAAAACCCAGGCACCATCAGGAGGTCCATCTGTGGGGCCAGGACACTAGAAGCCCTCACACTGTTGCCCCCCCTCCAAGCACCAAGAATACAGAGCATGACTGCCCCAGACAGAGAGTTCCATCAACACCCTGTGGCTAACAGCCAATGATGGACCTCTGCTCCATATGTTTATCCAGTCCCCTCTTGAAGCTGTCTATGTTTGCAGCTGCCACCATCTCTACAAGTGAACTTGCATGGAGGCAAACCCCTTGCAGTCAGGGCTGGCCCTAGACTGTCCATCCTAGGTGAGGCTGAGTTCTGCCCCCCCCATGCTGATGACGTCACTGAGTCACACTGAGTCTTAGCCTGGGGGCTGTGTAAGGACCAGGAACCCAGATCCCTATTTCCTTGTGTTCCCAATAAGGTAAGTAGATTCTCCAGGCGGGGAGCTTGGGGCTCTTTAGCTTGGAGAACCGTCGACTGCGGGGTGATATGACAGAGGTTTACAAGATTATGCATGGGATGGAGAAGGTAGAGAAAGAAGTACTTTTCTCCCTTTCTCACAATACAAGAACTTGTGGGCATTCGATGAAATTGCTGAGCAGTCGGGTTAGAATGGATAAAAGGAGGTACTTCTTCATCCAAAGGGTGATTGACATGTGGAATTCACTGCCACAGGAGGTGGTGGCGGCTACAAGCATAGCCAGCTTCAAGAGGGGGTTAGATAAAAATATGGAGCAGAGGTCCATCAGTGGCTATTAGCCACAGTGCGTGTAAATATATAAATATATATATATATATATATATATATATATATATTTGGCCACTGTGTGATACAGAGTGTTGGACTGGATGGGCTATTGGCCTGATCCAACATGGCTTCTCTTATGTTCTTATGTGACTCAGAGTGTTGGACTGGATGGGCCATTGGCCTGATCCAACATGGCTTCTCTTATGTTCTTATGTGACTCAGAGTGTTGGACTGGATGGGCCATTGGCCTGATCCAACATGGCTTCTCTTATGTTCTTATGTGACACAGAGTGTTGGACTGGATGGGCCATTGGCCTGATCCAACATGGCTTCTCTTATGTTCTTATGTGACTCAGAGTGTTGGACTGGATGGGCCATTGGCCTGATCCAACATGGCTTCTCTTATGTTCTTATGTGACTCAGAGTGTTGGACTGGATGGGCCATTGGCCTGATCCAACATGGCTTCTCTTATGTTCTTATGTGACTCAGAGTGTTGGACTGGATGGGCCATTGGCCTGATCCAACATGGCTTCTCTTATGTTCTTATGTGACACAGAGTGTTGGACTGGATGGGCCATTGGCCTGATCCAACGTGGCTTCTCTTATGTTCTTATGTTCATGGTGAGTGCCCAGTTCAGTGCCCTCAGAAGGCTGGCACCCTAGGCAATTGCCTAGTGGCAGGGCCAGCCCTGCTTTGTAGTTATCACAAACAGTGAGGGAATGACTGTAGCAGGTAAACATGAGCTGCTTGAATGAGCGAGCGCCATAAGGTCTTTTTCTGGGAAGCAGGAAAAAATCGGTACAGGAGGGTAGACATGATCTGTCTGCAAATTTGAGGGTAGACATGATCTTGCAAATATAGCAGTGGCAGATGCTTGTGCTCAACGCACAGTGCATTGTGGGCAATTTAATCTCCCAGAGTCCTCCCTCTGCTTTGTCGAAAGCTCACCCGCCAAGTCTTGGAGGCGGCAAAGAACTCCTAGCCCTTCCTTACCGCTGCTCTGCAAAATGATGCGTGGGAAACTTATGAACAAATTGCAGTACTAGGTGCACAATGACCGGAATATATGACCAAACTGGAAACCCTCACACCAGGACCGACTTTATGCTTTTCAAAGTACTGTGCACATGGTGCTGAGACACACATCATTCATCCGAATGGTGCATCGTAACAATGTAAGCAGCGGCTTTTGATAGATGGCCATTCAGAGATGGGGCTGGGCAGCAGGCCAGGGACTCTGATCTGCTCTCAAGCTTATAGCAACAGCAGTTTGATCTAGGGAAATCAGCTTGCGACGGTCGTCAGAGCGAATGCAATTAAGTTTATGATAATGATGATGATCCTCACTGCAAGGAAATAAACAGAAGAAGAAGAAGAAGAAGAAGAAGAAGATATTGGATTTATATCCCGCCCTCCGCTCCGAATCTCAGAGCAGCAGAATTGAACTCCAAAGGGAGTTCTGTCAATCACATTTAAAGGGACCACCCACCTTTTAAATGTCTTCAATCCATTTGGAAATAATGAAGGATGGGGGCACCGTCTTTTGAGGCTCAAAGAATTGGACCCCCCAGTCCAATCTTTTTGAAACTTGGAAGGTGTTTTGAGGAGATGCAGCTGATGCTATGGTGGAAATGTGGCCTCTACCTAAAAAGCATCCCCCCCGAGAGCCCCAGATACCCACAGATCAATTCTCCATTATACACTTTGGGAATTGGTCTCCATAGGATATAATGGAGTGCTCAGCAGACATTTCCCTCTCCCCCTGAAGTGGGGGGAGGGCCTTCAAACCTGCCCCCAATTGGGGATTGGCAACCGTACCTGTAGTACCTAATTCAGTATCATCTGTCAGTACCTGATCTGCTAAACACTCAGGGCAATTCTAGAGCTGGATTTGAGTTTCATAGAGACCAGTGGAATTTTTGGGATACAAGCTTTTGAGAGGCAAAACTCCCTTCATATTTGACAAAGGGAGCTTTGACTCTCAGGCTTTGACTTTATACCCTAAACACTTTGTTGATCTCTAAGAGGCTACTAACATGAATCTAGCTCTTCTATTGCAGACCCACATGAATATCCTCAGGGGTGGAATTCCAGCAGGAGCCCCTTTGCATATTAGGCCACACACCCCTTCGGTAGCCAATCCTCCAAGAGCTTACAAAAAGAAGCTCTTGGAGGATTGGCTGCATCAGGGGTGTGTGGCCTACTATGCAAAGGAGCTCCTGCTAGAATTCCAGCCCTGGATATCCTGCTGAAACTATTTTCATGGAGGACAATTCTAGTTACTTGCCTTTATCAGAAAGGTTATCTTTCTTGGATTGGACCAAAGAAACTTTGGATCCAGTGGGCCTGACAGATACCTCTGGAATGCTTGTATCAAGGGCAGTTCTCACCTACTTTGGTCCCTAGCATACAGCAATAAGAAGTACCACATCTCTGGCCATGTAGGGTCCTTAATTTATGGTCTACCAAGCCATCCCCCACTGACATATGGAATCTATGCCATCAGTCGCCATCATACTCCCATTTGATATCTATTCAGTACTTATTGGGACATTCATTGGGCGATTCTGGTGTTTTGGGAAAGTGTGTGAGAAAGACAGGCATTCACAAGAACCCTTTGTTTATTCATGATGGGCACATTCTCATACCCTCCTCTACTTGCATGCAGAAGGTCACTGAAGGCTCCAAGTTTTGGAACCCTTGAATCAAACACTAATTTGCCATGACATCCAAGTGCTGGCCCTTAATCAAACTGGACTTTTCCCCCTTCCCACAAACCGGGTTTTTAACCTAGCTTCCTTCCTACAAAGCCAGGTTTCTCAACCACAGTTTAATGCTGGCTTAGCATTCCGATTTGTGGGCAGGAAATAAACTCCAGGAAATACAATACACATACCAAAAGGGCATGTTTTGGGATTATCCTGGGGTAAAACTATGGGGTGTCTTCCAAGGGCCAAGCTGTGTGTGATATTGGATTTTCAGTCCAGAGATATAATTTGCCCCCTTCCGCGAAACTATTTACATGTGTGTGATCTGGATCAGGGCCACAGATATGGGGAAGGGTGTGTGTGTGTTTAACTTGTCTCTCTACGCCGATAAAAATGCTCACCTTCCAGCTTCTTTATACACAATATGGAAAACAAAGTTATAATGGAACTATGTATCTCCCCTCCCCCACACCCCACCAATTCAGGAGTTTAAAGCAGCCTAGGGAGCCATTTTTAACTTGAGAAATGACACAGGGGAAAGATTTAACCCCCCTTTTCCGGTGCTCCAACCCTAATCCAAATCAGGATTCCCATAGCTTCTTTCAGGGTCACATGATACACTGACAGTTCCGGTCACCCTCTCTTGGGCCTAATAGGGAAGTAAATCCTTGTTCTCATCGCCTGTGTTTTTGGCTTTCAGAAGCATATGTATAAAGCATTTCACAGCTGTGACAGAACACTGTATTTTAAAAATACATATTAGTTAAAACAGGACACTTAAGGCAGTTTTTACCAAAGTTCTTGATTGTACCATCTGATCCCTCCCCCTAGCACGGGCACTACTCTCCGGATCTGTATGCATGGTGCATTTGTTCCCAGAGCGCAATTAAATTTTATGTCATGTCAGGCGATAATTTTCAACAAGCCTCTCTGTGGCTGACAGATAGGCAAGTCGCTGGGGCCGAAAAGCTCCGGAACTCATGAATATACATAAGCTTGTGGGAAGACAACCCTGCTGAGATTTTTGGAACAAGCCGCTGCATGTTTTCACAACCTTTTAACCCCTGGTGAAAATGTCTGACACTGAGCAATAAAATCAATAGGCAGTTTTGCAATCAATCTTTGCCATATTCAGAAACTATGTTGAGTAAGTCCTTCTATGAAGTCCAGCAGCACATGGGGAAAATAATAATTTAATTCGAAGGGCTAGTAGGACTTGTTACCTGGGATGCCAAACAGAGATTGCCGGCAGCATTTAGGTGGGGCCTGTTAGGTACCTGTCATGATCCTAGGTCTAGTGCAGCCTACAAGCTCCAGGGAAGCCTGTGTTGGAGTAGCTACAGGGCCTAGATTTCCCAAGATCCCTTCTGTCCCTCTGACTGAATATGTTATTACTGGCTGATTCCCTTATCTGGGTGATGATTTCCCCTTAGGCCCCAATCCCACACATTGAGAGCCAGTTTGGTGTAGTGGTTAAGTGCGTGGACTCTTATCTGGGAGAACCAGGTTTGATTCCCCACTCCTCCACTTGCAGCTGCTGGAATGGCCTTGGGTCAACCATAGCTCTTGTAGGAGTTGTCCTTGAAAGAGCAGCTGCTGGAAGAGCTCTCTCAGCCCTGCCCACCTCACAGAGTGTCTCTTGGGGGGGGGGGAGGTAAAGGAGATTGTGACCGCTCTGAGACTTTGAGATTCAGGGTATAGGGTGAGATATAAATCTAATATCTTCTTCTTCTTCTGCTCTCCATTCAACTGGCTCTCTAGGCTGTCTATCATAGTGTCCAGGTAGAAGGTTGCTATCTTAACCCTCTGAACATAGGACCAAATTGAAGAAAATATTATGGTTTTCAAACGGTGAACCCAGCCTGGGATTCCTCTGGAGTTTATTCAGAGATCCTCAAACAGAAGTTCAGTAACAGTGAAAGAGCGGTTCAAACAGTGGTAAGCTTGTCTGCAATTAGTAGACAATGTGTAGCTGCAAGAAAGTGCTGGTAAAGCAGGGGTGTCCAGCATGGCACCCCCTCTTCCTTTCATGTGACTCTGTCGCCTGTGATATCATGTTCTTGAAGCTCAGATGGTCCCAACTGTTGTGTGAGGTGTTAAATATGATTCTGAGGTCTGGAAAAGCTGAAAAAGCACTGGTTTAAGGCGCTCAGAATCTTCTGCAACATGTAAATTCTACAAAAGATGCCCATGGCAGGTTCTTCTGCAGACAAATCAGTGTTTGTCTAAAGGTTTCGGTGAAGGTGAGAAGACTGGCATCCAAGTAGCAGAACCCATCTGATCCAGTAGGTTGCAGACAGAACTGAACAACCACTGTTAGTGATACAATATTTAAGATCAGCTCTATGCGCTTGGCGCTCCATTTCCAACTTGTGCCACTGAGCAGGAATTAGGTCATATTTCTGGAAATGGCTGTGAACAATTGTACCCGTCATCTCTGCACTACAGTGGCAATTCAAATGGACATATCTGTAGATATATTGGGGATGAAAAGCAGGCCTCGGATTCAGTGGGAGCTCACAGGAGCACAGCTCCTGAACCTTTCTGAGAGTTCCACCTCCTTCTTCCCACCTTGTCCACTGAATAGTAGGGGTAGCTGCATAACAATCCCTGGATGAGCTCCACCACCTATTTTTCTACAAAATGACCTCTGATGAGAAGGATAGGACCCCAATGACGCCCCCCCCCCCCTTAGAACTCTCTGGCTCAGGAGCCAGAACTGTCTTTTAGAAAAACAGGGGAAAAGTAAGAAAAATGCCTCTTATACATGAATATATCAAATGCCAAAATCTTTTAATTACATACTAATGCTACATGTATTAAAATATATTTAAAACTTCCCTCTTGGCAGGCAACTTCTTGTTCAAAACACACAAAAAAGGAGATCAACAATGGACCAGAAGAAGCTGTCCTTGTGTCTTTGTTCCCCTAACTCCATCTCATCCGTTAATACGACACACCCAGATCTCTCATGTAAACAGATCGCAATCTATGGCAAAACATTTCTATTTCCAGTTTTGAGTGAAAATTCTCCTGGCCGCTGCAGTTAGCCTTCCCAAAGCCAGTTTGGTGTAGTGGTTAAGTGTGCAGACTCTTATTTGAGAGAACTGGGTTTGATTCCCCACTCCTCCAATTGCACCTGCTGGAATGGCCTTGGGTCAGCCAGAGCTCTGGCAGAGTTGTCCTTGAAAGGGCAGCTGCTGTAAAAAGCTCTCTCTGTCCCACCTACCTCAGAGGGTGTCTGTTGTGTGTGTGGGGGGGAAGGTAAAGAAGACTGACCGCTCTGAGACTCTGAGTATAGGGCGGGATATAAATCCAATATATTCTTCTTCAAAAGACACAGCTGCCCTTTAGACTTCCTTCTTGTATTATAGACAAAATTATACACTAAAATCTAAACAAAAAACCAAGATACTAACTCAAAACCCAGCCTTCTCCTTATTTCCTGATGAATACGATTCCCATAATTTCTAACAACGTGGCAATCCCATCACTTGCATACTAAAAAACCCACTTTGGTTCTTATATGCCTAATACAGGTTAGAGACACCGGATCTGGAATTGTGAGTCCACTTTTTAAAACCTGTCCTAAGGAATCGTGGCAGGGGATTGAATGGTTCTGCCCCATTTTGCCGATCATTGCATTTGCTTCCGAAGGGCAGTCTTGTGCTTTCACAAAGCCAACATTCGGTGGATGCCGGTATTCCTATCAAAGCACAAGAGAGATCCTGGCAGATAAACCACTGGCACCTCGACTTCTTTATTCATGATCCCGTAGGTGAATTTTATAGCTGTCACAAAACTTTTGAAATACTGAAGCTCTGGAGACAGTTCTTTATGTCTGCCTTTGTACTTCAAAGGGCCCCCAGCAACAAATCATGTCTTATAGCGTTGCTCCTAGCTAACACGCATTGCCAGGGTGATTTCACAACTGCAGAGACTAAAAGCCACTAAAGCACTCACAGGTACGTTATCCACCTTGAAGGATTTATAGCCCAGGCTGGAGTATCTCCTCTGAAGTCCAGCAGTTTTTCTCTCCTTCTTTGCTTCTCCCAGAATTAAATTCAACATTTTTATATTAAATGGTAATTTTGGTCTCTCTAGGCAAGCTGTGAAGAAACCAGTACCCTAAGGCTCAAGAATGCTATTCTGAGAACTGGGAGTCGGAATACTTCTGAAATCTTCAGCTTCTCAATTTCTCCCCTAGATTTTTGAGTTCTGAACTGCCTGGCCTGGTTTCCAAAGTGGAACTGATGGGGGACCGGTTCTCTGTTGTAAAGCAGCGGTCCCCAGCTTTTTTGACACCAGGGATCAGTTTTGTGGAAGACTATTTTTCCAGGGGCGTGATGGTTTTGGGATGATACAATTGTGCACTTTATTTTGGTGTGGTGGTTAAGTGTGTGGACTCTTATCTGGGAGAACCGGGTTTGATTTCCCACTCCTCCACTTGAAGCTGCTGGAATGGCCTTGGGTCAGCCATAGCTCTTGCAGAGCTGTCCTTGAAAGGGCAGCTGCTGTGAAGGCTCTCTCAGCCCCACCCACCTCACAGGGTGTCTGTTGTGTGGGAGGAAGATAAAGGAGATTGTGAGCCACTTTGAGATTTGGAGTAGAGGGCAGGATATAAATCCAAAATTGCAGGGGTGGCCAATGGTAGCTCTCCAGATGTTTTTGCCTACAATTCCCATCAGACCCAGCCTGCATGGTCAATGGCTGGGGCTGATGGGAGTTGTAGGCAAAAAACATCTGGAGAGCTATCGTTGGCCATCCCTGCAATATTGTCTTCTTATTATCACTATATTGTAATATATAATGAAATAATTATACAACTCACGGCCCGGTTGCTAACAGGCCACGGACCAGTACCGGTTCATGGCCCGGCTGATGTTTCTCTCAGCAATGAACTGATGCAGGTTAACTATCAGAGCCAGGTTGGGTGGCCTGTTTCTTCTATTCATCATGATAAGAACATAAGAGAAGCCATGTTGGATCAGGCCAATGGCCCATCCAGTCCAACACTCCATGTCACACAGTGGCCAAAAAACCCCAGGTGCCATCAGGAGGTCTATCAGTGGGGCCAGGACACTAGAAGTCCTCACACTGTTGCCCGTCCCAAGCACCAAGAATACAAGCATCAACACACTTTTCTCCTGAAAACTCAATTGAGGAGAATTTACTAAACTCATTTCTCGACCTTCCTTTACCTGAGCAGGCATGGATAACTACTAGACTAGAGCATCTAAGATTAAAACTAAGTACAACAAATGACTTTCCTCAACAGGACACTGTTCTCCATCCCCTCATGTATCTGAGCGGCTCTCTGGCCAAGCGACCTGAGGGATTGGGGGGGGGGCACTGATGTACCACAGGGGGGAGTCTGCTTGCTCCTGGCCACTGGTAGCGTGAGAAGCAGCAGGCATCACCTCCTGGACCAGCTCGCCACTGGCCGAGTTCAAGCGGAACCCCCAAGATCTCTGCTCAGACCTACAGTGGTAGCACAGGGTGTGATTAGCTGGGAGGTTATAAGCCTTGAAGAAACCCTTAATCAATGCACTGGGGATTCTTCGGTGCCACTTCTGCTGCGTTCTTCTATTCTCCTTGAAACAGATGTAGAGAGGAAGTTCACACAGACTGCCACTAGAGAATCACTCTGTATTCAAGAAAGGAAAGCACTCAAGTGTCGATCAACCTTAATCAAGGCATCTCACTGTCGCAGAAGGTGATCCCAAGAACCAAAAACATATCAGGACTGAAGAATAGGCTCAGGCAATGGTTGCCCGAGTACATGGATCAGTGCCTTCGTTTCTTAAAAAAATTACACAGTGGATGTACATTAGTGCACATCTGGACTGGACATTCTGCACTGTCTTGTCAACCAGTTGTACAAGGGATGAATGCTGATCTACTCTGGTCACTATTGCGCATGATGTCAGACGTGGGGTGGTTACGAAGTAAACTCATAGCATACTGTTCTTAATTCAGGAAAGGCAATGTGCAGCTTGGCCATTACTCCACATCTGCTCCTTGCCATGTCAGAATTGGTGCAGTGCAACAGCTGAGACATCTAGCTTCAGCTCTGATGTCAGGCAACTCATGACCAGAAGAAGCAGAAGAAAAGGAGAAAGAGGAAAAAGAAGAGGAAGAAGAGGAGTAGACTGGATTTATACCCTGCCCTTCTCTCAGAGTGGCTTACAATCTCCTTCCTTTACTCTCCCCACAACGGACTTCTGTGAGGTAGGTGGAGCTGAGAGAGTTCTTTTAAAAATGCTCTTGAGAGAACAGCTCTGCGAGAACTGTAACTGACCCAAGGTCATGCAGCAACTGCATGTGGACGAGTGGGGAATCAAACCCGGTTCTCCAGATTAGAGTCCACCACTCTTAACCACTGCACCAAACTGGCTCTCACAGTATACGCAGATACAGCCGAGCAGTGTGAAATGAAAGCGCTTTCCCTAAACTGGATGCTTATTATTGAATGATTGAGGTTGTGGCAGAAGCTCAGGCTATCGATGACTACCTTCGAAGTGTCATTTAGAAAACAAGGCCAGAGATCCGAAGCCGAGAGCCCGTCTTCCTCTTCATTATTGCTGCTGTTGTTGATTCTTATATTTATCCTTCCGACAGGGAAACCAACCGCTGTCATCCAACAGGGTGACAAGTGTGTCAGCACTTATGCCGACTTGTGACAAGCTGCATTCTAACAACAGCATCAGCAAAATCCTCGAATGGTGAAATCATTGTCGCATTAGAGATTCTTTAATCCCCCCCTCCCAACATGCATGTTCTTCTCTAACTGTGGCTCTCAAAACTGCTTCCTTGGAGATGTCTGTTCCTCCACCCACGGCAGCTGTAAGCACTCTAAAGTTTCCCAACGTGGCACAGAAAGCTATTTGAGAATTGCTTAAATAGGATGATTCAGCACAGTGTGGCTTGGGGCAGTCAAAAATGCTGGCTCCTTGTAAACTGTGATTTGCACATAATCAGCCTCGGGAAACATATGCTGCTTTCTGTGCTCTTCTGAGCGAATCCCGTACCTTTGATGGATACAACACATGGCTCAGTACAGACATCATACGAAAGAAACCGTGACGAATTTTGCCTGTAGTTTGTGAAACCGAGATTTCATTCACAGATCACTCACATATTCGTTCCCTTTGACAAATGCTGGTTTCTCTCTATAGCCTGGGAGGGTGCGGCCAGAGGACAAGCCAGGATTAAACCAGGATCTCTACTTATCAGGGCTTTTTTGGAGCAGGAATGCAATTCTGGCTGGCTTGGTATTAGGGGGTGTGGCCTAATATGCAAATGAGTCCCTGCTGGGCTTCTCTACAAAAAGCCATGTGCAAAACAATGTCAGGGGTGTGATGGCCTAATATGCAAATGTTAGGGGTGTGTGGCCTAATATGCAAATGAGTTTCTGCTGGGCTTTTTCCTACAAAAAAGCCCTGGTACTTATATATCATGAGTCGCTGCTGGGCTTCTCCACAAAAAGCCCTGCGCAAAACAATGGCGATGTCAGGGGGTGTGGCCTAATACGCAAATGAGTTCCTGCTGGGCTTCTCTACAAAAAAAGCCCCGCGCAGAACAATGGCGATGTCAGAGGGTGTGGCCTAATATGCAAATGAGTTCCTGCTGGGCTCCTCTACAAAAGCCCCGCGCGGAATGGCGATGTCAGAGGGTGTGGCCTAATATGCAAATGAGTTCCTGCTGGGCTTTCTCCTACAAAAAAGCCCTGGTACTTACCGTATATATCATGAGTCGCTGCTGGGCTTCTCCACAAAAAGCCCTGTGCAAAACAATGGCGATGTCAGGGGGTGTGGCCTAATATGCAAATGAGCCCCTGCTGGGCTTCTCTACAAAAAAGCCCTGTGCAAAACAATGGTGATGTCAGGGGTGTGTGGCCTAATATGCAAATGAGTTCCTGCTGGGCTTTTTCCTATAAAAAAGCCCTGGTACTTATATATCATATAAAATCATGGCTAAGATTATAGCAGTAAAAAAGATTAAGAATCCAGTAGCACCTTTAAGACTAACAAAATTTGTGAGGGGTACAGGCTTTTGTGAGTCACTTCTTCAGATACAGTTATTTTCAGGTATGTGATGAAGTGAGTGGTGACTCACAAAAACTCATACCCTGTCAAAAATTTTGTCAGCCTTTAAGGCGCTCCTGGACTCTCGCTCTTTTCTACTGCTACAGACAGACTAACATGGCTACCCATCTTGATCTATCTCTATGATTAAGACTAACTGTGATTAATAAACCAACTTCAGGTCAGGTCAGTACTTAATGGAACACTGGTCTGATCCAGCAAGTGTGCTCTTATGAGTGGTCTGCATTCAGACAATCACACTAACCACGGTTACTTTAAGAAAACCATGGTTTCACATAATGTGCAAACTGAGCCAATGGCTTAACATTGCTTGAGCACAGAATGAATAATGGTTTATTCTGCTATTCTACCGTAAAGGCTTCATTTATTCTACTCACAATTCCATCACAAAAAGGATTCGTCCGCAAACATGGTTATCATTCACCCATGATTAGCATTGGTTCAGTTGACAAGAGGAAGAGAAAAAGAAGAAGAGAAGAGATTGGATTTATACCCCGCCCTTCACTAGCCAAAGGAGTCTCAGAGCAGCTTACAAATCTCCTTTCCCTTCCCCTCCCAAAAGTGACACCCTGTGAGGTAGGTGGAGCTGAGAGAGCTCTCTCAGAACTGCTCTTGAGCAGAACAGCCTTGAGAGAACTGGTGGCTGACCCAAGGTCACATCAGTTCTCCCAGATAAGAGTCTGCGCACTTAACCACAACACCAAACCGAGGGGAGAGGAGATGAGCTGTGAATGTCCTGCATTGTGCAAAAGGTTGGACTATATGACCCTCGGGATCCAGATTTATGTTTCTGTGTTTCTGTTACAGAGAAGGAAGGATGGGAGGGATGCTTTCCTAAGGATGACACCCAGGTAACAAAACATGCATTGCAGGCTTTGGGCCTTTATGGTAGAAATCAAATTTGGTGGTGTTTAAGAGCACATATCAAGAGCCCCATGGCGCAGAGTGGTAAAGCTGCAGTACTGCGGTCTGAGCTCTCTGCTCACAACCTGAGTTCGATCCTGGCGAAAGCTTGGTTCAGGTGGCCGGCTCAAGGTTGACTCAGCCTTCCATCCTTCCGAGGTTGGTAAAATGAGCACCCAGCTTGCTGGGGGGGTAGGCTTCCCAATCCCCAGGTCCCAGCGGGGGATCCCCTGGTTTTACAGGCTTCCCCCCTCCCCCAGCCAGCTGGCCGGCGGGGGAAGCTCCACCCCCACAGCCATTATGCACCTCCAGGAACGATTCCCATAGGGAATGATGGGGAATTGATCCGCGGGTGTCAGGGGCTCTGGGAAGGCTGTTTTTTGAGGTAGAGGTGCCAAATTTTCTGTGTAGCATCTAGTGCCTCTCCCCAAAATACCTCCCAAGTTTCAAAAGGATTGGACCAGGGGGTCCAATTCTATGAGCCCCAAAAGAAGGTGCCCCTATCCTTCATTATTTTCTATGGAAGGAAGGCATTTGAAAAGGTGTGCTGTCCCTTTAAATGTGATGGCCAGAACTCCCTTTGGAGTTCAATTATGCTTGTCACACCCTTGCTCCTGGCTCCGCCCCCAAAGTCTCCTGGCTCCACCCCCAAAGTCCCTAGATATTTCTTGAATTGGACTTGGCAACCCTGAGGAAGGCAATGGCAAACCACCCTGTAAATAGTCTGCCGTGAAAATGTCGTGATGCGACGTCACCCCAGAGTTGGAAACGACTGGTGCTTGCACAGGGGACTACCTTTACCTTTTTAAGAGCACATACTTTGAATGAAGGCGGTCCAGTCCCCAGTATCTCCACTGAAAGAACAGCAGGAATAGTTGGGAAAGATTTCTTGCCTAAAGGCTGGGACAGCTGCCGTCAGCTTGCATAGTGAGACGGGCCAACAGCCCAACTCCATATCAGGTAACTGTGCAAGTGAAATACAATTCCTGAAATGCAGGGAGGTAAATTTGAACAAGGAAGAAGGGTTTGTGTAGTCCCGCTTGCCTCCTGGTGGGAAAGGAAGGCTGCCAATGGAAACCATTTCCAAACCTTGTAGGATTTAATTACTTGGGGTTTTATTAACACACGTTACGTCCAGCGCAGACGGTTCTGTGCGGGAAAAGAACCACCTTGTGAGTGTTTACATTACCAGCAAGAAAGAAAATTCCCCATCCCTCTTCTCTTATTGCTTGGGACATCTGGTGGGGGCATCCACATGTCTGACCAATTTCATTAATGTCAACGGGATTAATTCAGATGGCTCGAAAACGAAACTTTAGGGATTGCAGTCTAAAGATCCGGACGGAAGCATCTCCTTGTTCTGGCCATTCTCCAAGCCGAAACAAACTTCTGGACCCTTGGAGGCTCCCTGGTCCTTGCTTCCCTGTCTTCCAGCCTGTTCCGTGTTTTGATAACTCAGTTTGCTAATCAAGGTAAACTAGGTAAAACCTCTGGACATCTGGCACGCATAATTTGTAAATAACCATGGCATCTGCCAGTGGGAATAGCCTTCCTTTTCAGAAACGTATTTCAAGAACGTGCAGTTCCTGCTTCTGGTGAGGAGCTCTTGGGCATGTAACCAAGTTTGTCCATGAATATGCAGGCAGGATTTTCATGGATTTATTTCTGCTCAAGCATATCCTCCCAATTCCTGAGGCAGGAGGGGGGGGCACGGCAGACCCTGACTCCAGCAAGGAGCGCTTATGCAACAGGGGGGAAGGCTGCTGCCTGTTTAAAATGAATGGGAAGGAGGGCTGAGGAGCGATGTTCCCTTGAAACTGCAGAGTCTTGTGAGCACAAATTCTACTTTGTGAACTACTGGCATTGAAGTTGTGAGCTCCTGCATAAATGAGTTTGCTTTAGGGCCATCCTTCCTGAGCAGGCTGAGCTATGTCAAAAATAGAGGCTAAATGATGATGATGATGATGATATTGGATTTATATCCCGCCCTCCACTCCAAATTTATCAGAGCGGCTCACAATCTCCTTTATCTCCCTCCCCCACAACAGACACCCTGGGAGGTGGGTGGGGCTGAGAGAGCTCTTACAGCAGCTGCCCTTTCAAGGACAACCTCTGCCAGAGCTATGGCTGACCCAAGGCCTTTCCAGCAGGTGCAAGTGGAGGAGCGGGGAATCAAACCCGGTTCTCCCAGATAAGAGTCCGTGCACTTAACCACTACACCAAACTGGCTCTCACCCGAAGAAGGAACTGAGCATTCTTGAAATATGTTTCTTAAAAGAAAGGCTATTCCCATTGGCAGATGCCATGGTTATTTACAATTATTTAAAAAACTGTGAGCTAGCTCACTAGAACTCAGCTGAGAGGGAACACTGCTGAGGAGGGCAAGCCACGCTGTGGGCTCCAGTTAGGCCAGAATCCCCACCCCCACCTGGTTGAGCCAGTATCATAATGCCCCTGTATAAATCGATGGTGCGGTCTCATTTGGAGTACTGTGTGCAGTTCTGGTCGCCGCACCTCAAAAAGGATATTATAGCATTGGAGAAAGTCCAGAAAAGGGCAACTAGAATGATTAAAGGGCTGGAACACTTTCCCTATGAAGAAAGGTTGAAACGCTTGGGACTCTTTAGCTTGGAGAAACGTCGACTGCGGGGTGACATGATAGAGGTTTACAAGATAATGCATGGGATGGAGAAAGTAGAGAAAGAGGTACTTTTCTCCCTTACTCACAATACAAGAACTGGTGGGCATTTGATGAAATTGCTGAGCAGACAGGTTAAAACGGATAAAAGGAAGTACTTCTTCACCCAAAGGGTGATTAACATGTGGAATTCACTGCCACAGGAGGTGGTGGCGGCCACAAGCATGGCCACCTTCAAGAGGGGTTTAGATAAAAATATGGAGCAGAGGTCCATCAGTGGCTATTAGCCACAGTGTGTATATATAAATTTTGCCACTGTGTGACACAGAGTGTTGGACTGGATGGGCCATTGGCCTGATCTAACATGGCTTCTCTTATGTTCTTATGAGACCACGGAGAAAGCACTTGAGAGCCATGGCAACCGGGAAGGGGGGGGTGTTGTGTATTTTGCAGCAGTGGCTCCCAAGCTTTTTGGCACCAGGGACCGGTTTCGTGGAAGATAACTTTTCCCCAGACCAGTGTGTGTGTGTGTGTGTGTAAGGTGCTGGGGTTTTTGCTGTCCCCAAGCCCTGTCCCAGCCCCCCCCCAATGGGGGTCTTTAAATGAGGGGTAGGCAAAGGTCGCTGCTGCGCTGCCCCTTCTGTCCACTTGGGGCCCAGACAGATGAAAGAGGTGGTGCCTTGGAGTGAAGCTGCGACCTTCACCTACCGGGTCCCAGGCAGGCAGAAGGGGCGGCGGAGCTGCTGTGCCTCGTTCTAAGGCTGCCACCCCTGCAAGGAGGAGCCAGCTTCTGAGCAAGGCCAGCTGCCTCTTTCATCTGCCCAGGTTCTGGGTGGGCAAAAGGGGTGGCAGGGCTGCTCTGCCTCATTCTGCGGCCCGGTTGTTAACAGACCACGGACCGGGACCGGTCCACGGCCTGGAAGTTGGGGACCCCTGTTTTACAGAAATGTAGGGCTGCCGGAACACCATGGTCCTAGCAGGGTTCTCTTCCTTTCGGGCACTCCTCTCCCCCGCATTACTCCTCTCGCCTTTGAGAAGCTGGAAATAACTGCCATGTGCTTATTTATCCAGGAAGTGATGTAGGCACATCAGATGGTGATGCTCTGGTTTTGGGGCAAAACTCTATGATTTGTAGCTAATTCTACCATAGAGTTTTGCTCAAAAAACCAGTGTCGCCGCTTGATGTCCCTGCGTCACTTCCAAGTGACACAGGCATGTCACATGGCTCCTCCCCGCTCCAAGAAAAGTCACTCCGACTCCCCACCGGCGCACCATTGGTACCTGGCAACCCTACAGAAATGCAACTTTACTGCTCCTCTGCTAGTATAACCAGAAGACATTTTCCTCCTGTGCTTTCTTTCAAATATTTCTGTTCCATTCCATCTCATGATGTTTCAGCAGTTAACAATAGTCTAAGCCAGGGGTCCTCAAACTACAGCCTGCAGGCCAGATGCGGCCCGCTGAGGACGTTTATGCGGCCCGCCGGGTTATGGCAAAATCAGACCGGAAGTGACGTTCGACCTAAACTCGCGTTAGCAACGCACACTTCCGGCACTGGGCTGAGGCGGCGGAGACAGAGTGTGAGGTGATACCGAGGTGAGGTGAGTTCCCAGGCCGGGGTGTGTGGTGTGGGGAAGGGAGAGAGATGCAGAAGACGGAGAACAAGGCCCGCGGCCTTGTACAGTAACGGCAGTCCGGCCCTCCAACAGTCTGAGGGACAGTGAACTGGCCCCCTATTTAAAAAGTTTGAGGACCCCTGGTCTAAGCCAACAAAACACGCTTGAAACCACCCTCTTGGCTGGTTACTGATGGTGGACAAACATCACCTGATTCCCTCCTGCTGAGAATAAAGCTTTGTGGCTCTCTCGCACCCTCCTAACCACAACGAGCAACTGGATTATTATGGCAGTGAAATACCAGCGCACAGCTACATGTAATACAGATCTCTGAGAGCAGGGCTGCCAACTTCCAGAGACCTCCTGCTATTACAACTGATCTCCAGGAGACAGAGATCAGTTCACCTGGAGAAAATGGCTGCTTTGGATGTTGGACTCTATGGTATTATACCCCAAATCCCGCTCTCCTGAGGCTCCACCCCCAAAATCTGCATGCCTTTCCAACCTGGAGTTAGCAACCCTGTTAGAGTTGGGCTCCTCATGATGGCTAATACAAACTTTTCTCAAATATCAGCAATTCACAGTCAACTTGGACTCCCTTATCCCTTTCCCAATATTAATTTGTCTCATCTGCCTAACCCGACCCACTGCATTGACTGCAAAAACGTTAGGACAATCTGGTTTCCACATTCTCTTCTGTAGTTGGCACGTCTTGGTGATAAACCCAAGGTAGGTAGCAGCAGAGGAGCCGCGTGGCGCAGAGTGGTAAAGCTGCAGTACTGCAGTCCAAGCTCTCTGCTCACGACCTGAGTTCGACCCCAGAGAAACTGGGTTCAGGTAGCTGGCTTGAGGTTGACTCAGCCTTCCATCCTTCTGAGGTCGGTAAAATGAGTACCCAGCTTGCTGGGGGGAAAGCGTAGATGACTGGGGAAAGCAATGGTAAACCACCCCATAAAAAGTCTGCCGTGAAAACGTTGTGATGGGACGTCACCCAGGAGTCAGAAACGATTGGTGCTTGCACAGGGGACTACCTTTACCTTTACTAGGTAGCAGCAGCAATAGAATTTGAGTATTGGGAGGGAGAAATGAGGAACCACCAAATCCAAATTTCTGTGAGGCTACAATCGCGAGAAAAAAGTTCTATGTGAGCTGGGAAAGGATACTGCTCCGCTCCCTGTAAGATCAGCACTGTTGCTCAACACTGAAGAAAAAAAAGGATCGCTCATATGTGTGTACACTGGGGCAACTATTTGCTTTCACACCACACACAATGCCACAATTCTTGTCAAAATGCACCACACAACAAATGTCGGAAGACAAGTCCCAAGCAGTCAGTGGTCATTTGCCACTCGCCACTACCCCATATCCAGATGACAACTCTAAAAAGCGGCATGTAGCTGTAGCACGTAAGACGGTGCCCGAGGCCATGAGAAAGCAGAGAGTGGATCTCCAAAGACCCTTAAAATGGTAGGAAGTGCTGCAGAAAATGTTCCCAGGGTGGTTAATTAAAAAACAAAAAACACCCAGCTACAGCCTCCGAGAGCATGTAGGCTGAAAAAGGTCAGAGGCTCGCCTCTGCTCCCAATTACTTAATGAAATATTTTACTGGCTTCCCTCTCTTTCCTGGAAGAAAAAGAGAAGAGCCCAGGAGATCAAGACTGAGAAGAGACCTTTTAACTTTATCACTCGGGTCAAATGTCACCCTCCATCTGAAAATGCTGAATGTGGACTGGGGCTGCCCTGACATAGCCATCCTTTTCAGGCCCCAGAACCTTTGGCTGGAAACCCTACAACCCATGGCCCGAGGTTTATAGACCTCTTTGACCAAAATGACTCCGGCTTTGTTTCAAGGGGTCAAAGTTCCTCACCTCCCATTTGCCGTCAATAAACACCAACCGTTCCTGCTGAGCACAAGAAATCAATTCTCCCTGCCACTCTAGTCTGCCAAAAAGCCCTCTTAACCCAACTGAAATGAACTGACTCGGCCGACTGGCGTCAGAGCAATAAAAAAATAAGTGCCCCCGGGCGAAGTCCGGTGGCAGGGAGGGGGGTACCACTCACCATTGCAAGAGCAGCGCACGTTTCGGTAGAAGCGGGGACACACGAAGCTTATGCGCGCCGTGCTGTAGGTCATCAGGGAGTGGGAATCGATGGACAGGCTCTGCTCGCAGTGCTGCTCCTGACAATCCATCCCCGAGCAATTCTTCTCCAGGATGGCAGAGATTCGGATCACGTTTTCCAAGTGTCGCCTTGCATTGGTGAGCTTCTGTATCAAGTAGGCCGGCTTATAGAAACCGCCGGTGTGCATCTGAACGGCGAACAGCATGTCAAGCTGCACGGTGCCGGCGACGGGCTGAATACTGATGATGTGCAGGCTGTCTTGCTTCTGGGTGAGGACGGCGTTGCGCAGGGTGCGCCGGAACCCGTGCATGTGGAGCCCCACGAAATCCTCGGGGGAGACGTTCTCGAAGCGGATGGTGACCGTGTTCTGCAGCATCTCCTGCACCAGCTGTTCCACGTGGACTGTCACATCCATGGGCACCTGGAACCGCCCGTCGCTCACGGACACGTTCAGAATGTACTTCCCACTATCCAGCCCTCCAAGGGCAATGATCTTTCCGTCATGGTGGTTGACCTTGAACAAACTCTTCTGCTCCGGCTTCAGGCCATACGTGAGAACGTCGTACATATCCTGGTCTGTGGCGTGAATCTTCCCGATCACACCGCCTGGGAAATCATCTTCCATGGTGACAATAAAGATCTCCAGAGGAATGGCTGTGGGCTTGTGGATGCTTTCTTCAATCACTCGGATCTGTATGTAGGTTTGGGATGTCTGCTGAGGCTTCCCAGAATCCTTTGCCTGATAAAAATTTATCAAAAGATTTATTTTAGGGGCAAAAAAAAAAAAAAAAACCCATCACCTTAAATACTGGCCAAACTTTCTTAGCATCCCTTTGAGGATTTCAGAATCTCTGACTGATTTCTCACTAAGCTTGTTCCATTCTCAGAGCCCTTTTCCCCCTGGTGCTTCTGTTTGATTTCACACAAGCTGCTGGAGGTCTGCGACCTGCCCTACCTCTTTCCTGTGGCAAGACAGATCCTCTGAAAACCGGTTTCTGCTTGCCACAGGAAAGAGGCGGAGGATGTTGCAGCCCTGCGGCAACTTGTATGAAATTGAACAGAAGCGCTGGGGGGAAATGAATCTGAGACAGGAACAAGCCTAGTGAGAAACTGGTTTCTGTTTCTTAAAACTCTGAATTCCCTAGACTCCCTTGTGTAAACGGAAGGGACTTTCACTCGCACAAGGAGGGATCTGAGATTTTTATGGATTTCCCAGTTGACATTGAGGGGGACTTCAGGACAGTTTTGGTGGCCTAGGGAGCTGTAGAACAGGGGTCCCTGATGTGGCCATTGTGGGCACTATGGCACCTGCCAACACTTTCCCTGGGGCCCACCAACTGTTTTTAGAATGTGGATGGGGCCAGGTGGGACTCTTTCCAGCTTCTTTTTGGCCACTAGAAATCTGATTGGCTGCACAGATTCAAATAACATTTCAATGGCAGCTGCCACCAGTTTTGGTTTTATTCTCGCACACATTTTATTTACCCAGCATAGTTTTTTGGGGGGAGAAAATCACCCCTCTTCTTTGTGCTTGGGCTTTTTGCCATCTGCAATTTCCCCCTTGCTACAGAGGTATGCTTTTTCTATGTTCTTGCCCATTCATATGCAAAAGAAAAGGGGTGGGGTGGGGGGAACCTTACAGCGTTAATGTCAGCTACTTCCAAAATTCCATTTCGTGCAAATGATTTGGAAGACAGCTGGTTAATGTGATCATCTATACAGCATTCAGCATTGCTAATAAGGGTTGCCCACAGTATAAAAGAATGTGGAGAAATATATTATTAATATTCTTATTATAAATAAGTGGCATAGGTATATTGACAAGATAATTCTCTAAGAATGATTTATGTCTGCTTCTCGCGGAAGTGGGTACAAGTAACACAGGCACCTGAACGCAGAGCATGTATTCAGTCGCTACCATGTGCTTGAACTCCACTGCCGAACGCAAGACGCCTTGCGGATCCAGCGTGAACTCCTCCTCTTCGTTGCCCGCCAAGATGGAGAAGGTGAAAGGGGGCCCGTTGTGCAGGGAGTCTTTGTCTGTCACCACCAGCTGCAAAATGCTTGTTCCCACCGGTTTGTTTTCCTTTTGTGCAGATGCAGGGAGGAAAGAGAGGATTTTAATTGCACATCTTGGCATGCTGCTGAGACAAACATGTTTCCTGCCTAGAATATGTAAGGACGTGGTGTTTCTGCAACAGAAGATATTGTTTTTGGCAGTCCTTCTGTCCCATTCTGCTTCAGTTTGGGTGTCTGAATGCGGCCTGAGAAAGTCCAGTGACTGCAGGGTGTGTGTCAACTCTACCGGTTTGTACAACATGAAAGGGTCGGAACACTTTCCCTATGAAGAAAGGTTAAAACGCTTGGGGCTCTTTAGCTTGGAGAAAAGCCGACTGAAGGGTGACATGATAGAGGTTTACAATATTATGCAGGGGATAGAGAAGGTAGAGAAAGAAGTACTTTTCTCCCTTTCTCACAGCACAAGAACTCGTGGGCACTCAATGAAATTGCTGAGCAATCGGATTAGAACCAATAAAAGGAAGTACTTCTTCACCCAAAGGATGATGAACACATGGAATTCACTGCCACAGGAGGTGGTGGTGGCAACAAGCATAGCCAGCTTCAAGAGGAGATTGGATAAACAGATGCAGAGGTTCATCAGTGGCTATTAGCCACAGCGTATTGTTTATTTATCAGTTTTATTTATCAGAGAGTATTGGAACTCTTTGTCTGAGGCAAGTGATGCTCTGTATTCTTGGTGCTTGGGAGGGGCAACAGTGGGAGGGCTTCTAGTGTCCTGGCCCCACTGATGGAACTCCTGATGGCATCTGGTTTTTTGGCCACTGTGTGACACAGAGTGTTGCACTGGATGGGCCACTGGCCTGATCCAACGTGGCTTCTCTTATGTTATGATGTTCTTAAAGGACTTGTTTGCACAGTCATTTAGAACAAAACTGGCAATCCTGAACTAGGGTTGCTTTTCGCATACACTTAAGTGAGGTGAGATGGGCCATCTCAGGCCCTAGACTTTGTGGTGGAAAGTAGTGTCAAGTTGCAGCCGACTCACAACGACCTCACAAAGTTCTCAAAGCAAGTGATGGAGTCCAGGAACACCTTTAAGACCAACAAAGTTTGATTGAGAATGCAAGCTTTCACGCGCATGCACACTTCGTCAGACAATGAAATGGGGTACAGTGAGCAGTGTTACATATCGCTACATATATCTCGTGGGTACTGGTTAGGCATGCAAAATACTACAAAGTTAGAATTCAATGGCAAAATAGCGAAATTAACAAATGGAAAGAATAACAACCACTACCCACAAACAGGGCTTTTTTTGAGACGGAACATACAGGAACGCAGTTCCGGCTGGCTTGGCCAGGGGTCCGGCTCAAAAAAGGGTCTCCAGCAGAAAGAAGGCACTAGGCAGCCACGTGCTCGCTCCCAGACTGCGTGCTCCATCCTCTCTGCCACCTCCAGCCTCCAATGGGCCTGCGAAGAGAGCGAGAGACACGGAGCCACCCATGATCTCCCCCTCCCAGGAGAAGCTGGACTTGCCGCTGCCTGCTCCACTCCATGTGGCTCTCTCTCTCCGGCCATGTTTTTTTTTGGGGGGGGGCACACAAGATCTCTCATGGTGCTGTGCGAGAACACACATCCAAGAAATACTGCTGGTGGCACTGTACTGTGCTGTCAATATGTGGAAAATACTGAATCGGTAACATGACTTCCAGTGATGGCAGGGGGAGTGGCCTAATATGCAAATGAGTTCCTGCTGGGTTTTGCTACAAAAAAAGCCCTGCCCACAAGTTATATGTAGCACTGCTAACTGTACCCCCATTCCATTGTCTGACGAAGCGTGCACGCACACGAAAGCTTACATTCTCAATGAAACTTTGTTGGTCTTAAAGGGGCTACTGGACTCCAACTTTGTTCTATTAATTGAGACCAACACGGTTGCCCAGCTGGATCTAAAGCAAGAGATGCTTGGGAGGGGCAACAGTGAGAGGACTTCTTGTGTCCTGGCCCCACTGATGGACCTCCGGATGGCACCTGGGGTCTTTTGGCCACTGTGTGACACAGAGGGTTGGACTGGATGGGCCACTGGCCTGATCCAACATGGCTTCTCTTATGTTCTTAGATGAGCAGAGGTGATTGGCCAGCTTGTCTCTGCACGGCAATCTGCACTTCCTTGGTGGCTTCCCATCCAAGTACTAGCCAGGGCTGACGCTGCTTAGCTTCTGAGCTTATGAGATCAGGCTAGACGAGGCCATCTTGGTCTGGATGATCCTAGACTGGCAGATCCCGACAGACATGCTTTGTCCCTAGGCGCTCACAGAGAGCCCAGATATGCAAAGGCATGCAGAAAAGAGGAGTCACCCCAAGAGGCAGAATGGCCTTTACAGCTCTGCGGGGTTTTTTTTGTAGCAGGAACTCCTATGCAATTTTCTGAGTGCCGTTGAGTTGTTTGCTTATAAAATGTTTTTTATTGTATTATATCGTTTTATCATATGTTGTAATCCGCCCTGAGCCCTACGGGGAATGGGTGGAATAGAAATATACTAAAAGAAATAAAAATAAAATAAATGCATATTAGGCCACACACCCTGTTTACAGTAAACCCTACTGGAATAGCCTTGGGTCAGCCACAGCTATCGCAGAGGTTGTCCTTGAAAGGGCAGCTGCTGCGAGAGCCCTCTCAGCCCTACCCATCTCACTGGGTGTCTGTTGTGGGGGAAAGACATAAAGGAGATTGTGAGCCACTCTGAGTCTCTGATTCAGAGAGAAGGGCGGGGTATAAATCTGCAATTCTTCTTCTGTACGAAGAGTCCTATAAGCTCTTGGAGGATTGGCTGCATCAGGGGTATGTGGTCTACTATGCAAAGGCGTCCCTGCTACGAAAAAAGCCCTTCTGCTCTGTGAGCTTTCAGGCAGCACTCAGTCAGGGATTTACGAATTCTGTGGTTTCCCACGCTGAACGCTAAGGAGAAGGAATGCTTAGTTTTGCACTGCTCCACAGGGTTGTATCCCAGGTGGGGACCAATACAAACCCTGTTTTGCTGGGGTGTTTCATGTCCATCTAGAATACACAGCAGTCATGCATTCTGAGAGCCAGCATAGTGCAGAGGCTCAGGTTGCAATCCTACATACATTTACTTGGAAATATGCCCCATTGATCTGGGATGGACAGCATAAGCAGGGCTTTTTGGGTAGCAGGAACTCCTTTGCATCTTAGTCCACACACCCCTGATGTAGCCAATCCTCCAAGAGCTTACAGGGCTCTTAGTACAGGGCCTACTGTAAGCTCCAGGCGGACTGTCTACATCAGGGGTGTGTGGCTTAATAGGCAAAGGAGTTCCTGCTCCCAAAAAAAAGCCCTGAGCATAAGAATGCATCATACAAGTCTCCCTGCAACTCTTACCAGAGCCATGAACTCACAAAGGTAGCCATAGGGAAGCCCCTGTGTCTCAGCTTCCACCCACCCATTTGCAAGATGGGAAGAACAATGCTGCCCTACCTTGCAAGACTGTTGAAAGGATTAATGACGAAGGGTGGTGTCTGGAATGTCTAATGCACAAATTAAAGTAGCATTAGTATCCCACGTGGCCATGACAAGCTTAGCCAGCTTCAAGAGGGGATTGGATAAACATCTGGAGCAGAGGTCCATCAGTGGCTATTAGCCACACAGTATTGTTGGAACTCTCTGTCTGGGGCAAGTGATGCTCTGTTTTCTTGATGCTTGGGAGGGGCAGTAGTGGGAGGGCTTCTAGTGTCCTGGCCCCACTGATGGACCTCCTGATGGCACCTGGTTTTGTTTTTGTTTTGGCCACTGTGTGACACAAGGTGTTGGACAGGATGAGCGAGGGATGGGAGGGAGGGAGGGAGTTTGGGCAGGGACAGTGACTCAGTGGTAGATAAGCAGAAGGTCCCAGGTTCAATTCCTGGCATCTCTAACTAAAAAGGGTCCAGGGAAATAGGTAAGAAAAACCTTGAGACCCTGGAGAGCTGCTGCCAGTCTGAGTAGACAATACTGACTTTGATGGACCGAGGGCCTGATTCAGTATAAGGCAGCTTCATATGTTCATGGATCTTTGGCCTGATCCAACATGGCTTCTCTTCTTATATGACTGCCGCTTAGCCCTGCAGCCCTATATAATAATAATAATCTTTAATTTGTATCCCGCCCTCCCCGCCGAGGCATGCTCAGGGCGGTTCACATGGCATAATATAATATGCTACATTACAACAGTTAAAACAAGGTGATTACAAAACATATTACAAATCCTATATATACATATATTATCCTACATTAAAATCATCTAATTAAAACCATCAGTTAATTTAGTGCTAAAACCTCGGTGTTATCCATCTTATAGTTTTTCTGTGGCGACGGTATTTCTTCTACAGTAACTTCCATATTAGCTGGAAGAGGGTGGTCTTGCAGGGCTTGCGGAACTGGGTAAGGCTCTGCAAGGCCTGCACCTCCTCCGGTAGTTGGTTCCACCAGTGGGGAGTTATAATTGAGAAGGCCCTTTCCTTGATGACCTTCAGTTTGGCCTCCCTTGGCCTGGGGACTACCAAAAGATTTTGAGAACCAGATTGCAGTACCCTCTGGGGAACGTATGGGGAGACACGGTCCCTAAAGTAGGCAGATCCTCGGCCGTATAGGGCTTTAAAGGTGATAACCAGCACCTTGCAACAAATCCGGTACACTATTGGCAGCCAGTGCAGTTCCTGCAGCCTCAGCTGTATGTGATCCCACCTAGGGAGCCTCAACAGCAGCCTGGCTGCCGCGTTCTGCACTAGCTGCAGTTTCCGGGTTCGGCACAGGGGCAGCCCCATGTAGAGGGCATTACAGTAGTCCAACCTCGAGGTGACCGTTGCATGGATCACTGTTGCCAGGTCGTCGCACTCCAGGAAGGGGGCCAACTGCCTCGCCCGCCTAAGATGAAAAAAAGCGGATTTAGCAGTGGCTGCTATCTGGGCCTCCCTTGACAAGGCAGGCTCCAGCAGCATCCCCAAGCTCTTGACCTTGCGCACCGTTTTCAATGGCGCACTGTCAAAGGCTGGTAGGGGGATTTCCCTTCCCAGACCGCCACAGCTCAGGCAAAGGACCTCTGTCTTCGCTGGATTCAACTTCAACCTACTCAGCCTGAGCCATCCTGCCATGGCTTGCAATGCCAGGTCCAAATTTTCTGGGACGCAGTCAGACTGGCCGTCCATCAGTAGATAGAACTGGGTGTCATTGGCACCCTATAACACCACACAAGCTGGATTCACCCCAGTGTAAGTATGCATGCACAGGATTGCAGTTTTCATCCCTTAAGAAGGCAGGACTCAGCTATAGTTGCCACTTCTGAAAGCAGAAACAGTTCCCCATATGTTTTATCATCAGCAAGTCCTGTAGCAACGCACTGTGCTGGGTTATCTCTGCAAATACAGAATGTTATGGAATTGACGAGCAACATTCTTATCCTTTCCTTGACAAAGACAAGTAATTCAACACACCGTGGGCTGATAAATCATCAAAGCCACTAAAACACAAATGTCTTCATATTTTAAAGGTCAGATTAATATTTTTTTTTGGGGGGGGGTAGGAATGATGATGTCCAGGATAAACTCACTTGAATCACAGCTGTGTAGTTGGCAGGTGTAAATATGGGGCTGTTATCGTTCACGTCTGAAATGTCGACATTGACCGTTACAGATGCTGACAATGAAGGAATGCCGCTGTCTCTTGCTTGAATGGCTAAAGAATACCCGGATACCTGAAGAAGGTTAAAAAAAGAAAGGAAATGTAAATGATCCTGGAAAGAAGTGTGGAATCCTTTTGAGCAGGAGGGGAGATCCGGAACCTCTAAATTTTATTGCACTTTTTCGTTCTTACGACCCCCTCCCCACCAAAAAAGAAAAAAAACCCTTGCTTCTGGGTTCTATTGTTCAACCTCCCTGTAACTCTTAAGATTTGACAAACTTTCCTGAACTCTTAAGATTTGACAAACTTTCTAATATTTTTCCCCACCAAAAATGGGAAAATAATTTAAACATATAAAGCAGACATATGGAAATCTTCATTATGCTTCTGTGGCCACATAATGTAAAGGTAGTCCCTTATGCAAGCACCAGTCATTTCTGACTCTGGGGTGATGTTGCATCATGTTTTCACGGCAGACTTCTTATGGAGTGATTTGCCATAACTTTCCCCAGTCATCTACGCTTTACCCCCAGCAAGCTGGGTACTCATTTTACTGACCTCAGAAGGATGGAAGACTGAGTCAACCTTGATCCGGCTACCCGAACCCAGCTTTCGCCGGGATCGAACTCAGGCCGCGAGCAGAGCTTGGACTGCAGTACTGCAGCTTTACCACTCTGCGCCACGGGGCTCTTATGTGGTTCTATGTGGCCAACAGGAGAAAGTAATTTATAAAGGATGATGGGAGTAAGATTTCATTATGAGAATTATAATTCAAGAAGCATTATAAGGTAAATGCTGAGCTGAAAGAATTTAGGTAATGTCAGGCATTAGGTAATGTGTGGCATGTGCAAATACATTATGCAAATGAGTTATTCTAATGAGCCCCAGCACCTCTTTTTCTACGAAATGACCCCTGCTTGTATCTGTATACGCATGGATGTGCAGGAGAACTGGAAGAGCGTTGCTGGAAAAGAATGGCATAAGGCCTCAGTCCTGATTTATCAAAGGTCATCTTTGTGGCCTGGAGTAAGAGTGTGGAAATTGGCACCCTGCTTTATGCTGACCACGTGGTGCTCAGGGGATGTGGATTCCCAGTTGTGGCACCCAGGCTGGCTAGTTTCATCCCAGGTCAGCCTGGGAGGGGTGGGGGATTTGGTGAGTATCCTGCGTTGGGCCTCTGCGTGCCCTCCCCCCTTCTCTATTTACTGTGCTGCTGCTAAGGCATCTGCCCTCAGTTGCTCTTTGGTTCATATTTGTGTATGCACAGACAGTGCAAGAGAACTAGAAGAGCCCTGCTGGAATAGAATGGATTACATCACTTCAGACTGTACTTTAAAAGGTCTCTGTGAAGTCTCCCTTCAAGTAGGAAAGTAGCACCCTTCAAGTAGGAAACTAGAAGCAGAGTTTAGCTGAAAATGGTAGTGGAGGGAGGTTGTTCCCTAAATGTTTGGTCAGCTATGATTCTTCAGTTGGAAGGTGAAGAGACGGTAAAAGCTCTTGCTCTGAAATGGCTTTGGGGCACAGTAAAATAGCCAGAAATGATAGGCTACATGACACTGTGATGTCTGTGATTCTGATTGGCTGGGATCCCATTTACGGAATGCCAGTTTATTTAAAGTCAGATGCCAATCAGGCAGCCACAAGCCTTCTAACAACTGTTAAAAACAGGGCACGTCCCTCCCCCAAAATATTCAGCCTTCACCCAAAACACTGTTTAAATGTTAAAGATACCTGTGGGTAAACTTTGGCCCAATCCTAGATAGAAACTTCCATACCGATAAACTAGATTTCCTCTTGCAGGGTTGATTTCAGGAGACAAAAACTATACCATCCCTCCCGCCTGCAGCCTGAAGTGGTACAGTCCATGCTTACCAATTCAGGACTCTTCCACCTTCTGCCAGTATATGCACAGATTCAGGCCTTGAGGTGTATATTAAGGGGTGTGTGTGTGTTTTTTGTGGAAAGAACCCAGCAGGGACTCATCTGCATATTAGTCCACACCCTCTGACACTGTTTCGCACAGGGCTTTTTTTTAGAAAAAGCTCAGCAGGAGTTCATTTGCATATCAGGCCACACCCCCTGACATAAAGTCAGCCGGAACTGCGTTCCTGTGTGTTCCTGCTAAAAAAAAAAAGCTCTGGTATATTCTAAGAAAAGGCCTCTGGTCTTGTTACTCTCCCTGGCCTTTGTATAACACTTATTTCCCCTTTTATTGCCACAGTGTGTCTTAGCCTCTGTGTTTTTATAAGGCAATTCATATTCGTAATGGCTCCTTGGCATTAAAATTGCTACCTTGGATGATCCAAGTCACAGATAATGGGACACTTAACAAAAAATAAACACCTTCAGTGCTTTACATAGGAAATCCAGCAGTTGTAATTTGGACAAACGTGCAGCTGCAAGGAATGCTTTTAAGCTTCACGGACCTCAGTTGTAACCGTGTGGCATTACACTTATAACTGAATTGTGAGAACAGAATCCTGAAGGATGTAAAAAAGTTAAGAACAGTTAAAAAGTTCACTCGCTGATAGTAACCTGGCCATCGGTTTTGGTCGTTCAGTGAAAGCAGAAGCCTTAAATTCTTTTGTAGCAGGAACTCCTTTGCATATTGAGCCAAACACCCTGATGTAGCCAATCCTCCAAGAGCTTACAGGGCTCTTCGTACAGGGCCTACTGTAAGCTCTTGGAGGATTGGCTGCTTGGAGGTGTGTGGCCCAATATTCAAAGGAGTTCCTGCTACAAAAAAAGCCCTGCACGCGTTCAAACGTGCATCTCCACCCAGATGCCTATAGATGAAAAACGCTCCCAGCAGAACTCTGTGACGTGCTGTTTCAGAATTCTGAAACTGACTTTGAGTGTCAAAAATCCAGAGAAAGTTGTAAACAGCATAATCCTAAACCCCTTTTATCTGGAAGTTCAGTCCCCTTAGCTTTGTTGACACACACACAGACCCAAATTTCATGAAATTCTGTAATGAAGTTTGAGTCCAGTGACACCTTTAAAACCAACAAAGTTTGTTCTGCATGCACACGAAAGTTTAAGCCCAGAATAAAAATTTGTTGGCCTTAAAGGTGCCATTGGACTCAAACTTTGTTCTGTTGTTTCAGACCAACATGACGACACACCTGAATCTATCCAAATTTCACAGGAAGCCGCATGGGACCTGATAGGGATCCACACACCACGGCAGGTTGGCTTGGTAGCTAACCAAATCATTCTCTACTAAAGGTAAAGGTAGTCCCCCTATGCAAGCACCAGGTAAAGGTAGTCCCCCTATGCAAGCTGCAAGGAATGCTTTTAAGTTTGTAGAATCTTTCGGGATCAAGTGCCGTGTTCTACTGGAGAAAGTTTTCCTTCCAGACGTTTCGTTCTCAGCTGCGGAGAACATCCTCAGTAGCGTTGCAGCCGGAGCAGGCGCTCAGACCTTTATTTATTTATTTATTTAGAATTTATATCCCGCCCTTCCCACGAATGGCTCAGGGCGGCTGCAGCCAAGAAGGTCTGAGCGCCTGCTCCGGCTGCAACGCCACTGAGGATGTTCTCCGCAGCTGAGAACGAAACGTCTGGAAGGAAAACTTTCTCCAGTAGAACACGGCACTTGATCCCGAAAGATTCTACAAACCCTAATGATGTTACCAGCCATGAAAACCTGAAATCTTTGATAATGCTTTTAAGCTTCACGGACCTCTGACGCTGACTCTGGCCGTTTTCCCACAGAGCTTACCGCGGAGCGACGTCCCTCTTCACCGCGCAGCGTCTGCGCGGATTTCCCACCAACTGCTCCGCAGAACCAGGAAGTGCCGGACCTTTTGTATCGCAGATGTAAACCGCTAAAAACAAGTTTACATTAGCGACACAAAAGCCGCGGCTCTTCCTGGTTATCTGGAGCAGTTGGTGGGAAATCCGCGCAGATGCTGCGTGATGAAGAGGGACGTCGCCCCGCGGTAAGCTCTGTGGGGAAACGGCCTCTTTTTCTGACTCAGGTGACGTCGCATCAAAACATTTTCACAGCAAACTTTTCACGGGGTGGTTTGCCATTGACTTCCCCAGTCACCTACACTCCCTCCCCCTCCCGCCCCAGCAAGCTGCGTACTCATTTTACTGACCTTGGAAGGAAGGAAGGCTGAGTCAACCTTGAGTCAGCTACCTGAACCCAGCTTCTGCCGGGATCGAACTCAGGCCATGAGCAGAGAGCTCCGACTGCAATACTGCAGCTTTACCACTCTGCGCCACAACTAGCCAGCTGTAAAGTCCAATCCGACCACAGTATTACTTATAACACTGACCCGATTGCCAGGATCAATTGGACCTTACACAGTCATTTAAACTTCTTCGTTTTCACTCCGCTTGGAGTGAACGATAGTTTGGACTCCACATTATTTATTTTATCGAGTTTATATCCCGCCCTCCCCTAACAGGCTCAGGGTGGCTAACAACAGTGAAAAACCACATAGAATATTAAAACCAATATATAACAAAATCAATTCTACACATTTTAACCATAAAATCCAAGATGCACGTCGAGGTTTCTGAATATCGATATTTGTCCAGTGTCAATGCTGTGGGGCAATTGCTACCTCCCCTTAACTGTTGAAGGCAAGCTTAAATAGTTTGGTCTTACAGGCCCACAGATGAACAGGCTCTGCCCGCCCCCACCCCCCCACCTGGATGGCCCAGGCTAGCCCAAATGTCATCAGAGCTTGCAAACTAACCAGAGTTAGCCTTGCTTAGTACTTGGATGAGAAACCAACCTAGGAAGTCCAGGGTTGCCGTACAGAAGCAGGCAATGGCAAACCAGCTGTGAAAGTCTCTTGCCTTGAAGTCCTACAGGACTGCCTTG
This sequence comes from Heteronotia binoei, assembly GCF_032191835.1. Classification (NCBI taxonomy): domain Eukaryota; kingdom Metazoa; phylum Chordata; class Lepidosauria; order Squamata; family Gekkonidae; genus Heteronotia; species Heteronotia binoei. The sequence goes on from NC_083225.1 coordinate 176,866,769, forward strand.
AATTGGGGAGGGACGGTGGCTCAGTGGCTGTGACTGGACAACACATTCCACCATCATTCCAACTGATTTGGGCAGGGGTGGAATTCTTTGCATATTAGGCCACGCACCCCTGATGTAGCCAATCCTCCAAGAGCTTACAAAAAAGAGCCTTGTAAGCTCTTGGAGGATTGGCTACATCAACGAGGCGTGGCCTAATATGCAAAGGAGCTCCTGCTAGAATTCCACCCCTGGAATTGGGGGAAGATCATGCCATGCTGACCTTTACCTCCCTGGTAATATGACCTCCTAATGAATGGAGCGGTGGCCTGAAATGCTAATTGGATGATCGATTGTCACTTCAGCTAGGTATTTCTAGAGAAAAGGTTGGCACGTGGCTCCCTGCCTGATTCTTTGCAATGTGGGCTTTCAGCTTCGCTTCCAGGTAGATAGGATGGTAGCCTCTAATTCCATCCAGATCAATAGAACTTCAGCTTACTCGGTGTTTCCTGATTGCCCTGCGTATTCTAATGGAATTTAACTGTGCCTAATTCCTGCTCAAGATTTCCCCCCTTGATAGTCCACAGATGGCAATAAATACGCCCAGCCTCTGCTTCTCCCGTGTTCTGCAGGGAAACTGTTTGCGGTGGTGATTCCAAATATCGACAGCTTTATCCTGCTGTCATGTTAATACAGGAAGGATGCTTTCTTTTGCAGCCTTGAGGCAAACAGAGCTGCTCTCTAACTCAAGGGGTTTTTTGGTACACGTTTGCTTCTTTCACTTAAATGCCCTTACCGTTACCTTGCTTGTTTAGAGACATCAGGTGGGATTTAGTTTTGTGTTCCAAGTTTAATCCAACAATTTTTTTTTAAAACAAGCTGTTTGCTATACTGTGTTCCTACTCTGATTTCTGGGGGCTAGACTACATTTTTTATTCAGGTGGAGTGTGCCAGTTCTAATGCCTACAGCAGCAATCCTCAAAGACACACCTGCCAGTTTGGTGTAGTGGTTAAGTGTGTGGACTCTTATCTGGGAGAACCGGGTTTGATTCCCCACTCCTACACTTGCACCTGCTGGAATGGCCTTGGGTTAGCCATAGCTCTGACAGAGGTTGTCCTGCCCAAAAGGATGCCTGGGCACGCATAAGTGCTGTCAAGACTTAACACCAATCCCAGAAAGGGGCTGCTGACGCCAGTGAGAAGCAGAGGTGGTTTGTCATTGCCTTCCTCTGCAGAACCTTCCTTGGTGGTTCCCCATCTAAGCACTGATCCTACTTAACTTCTGGGCCAGATCACGTTGCCTTCCCTCCCCAAGACAGATTACAAAATATACAACCCCCTCCCCCCCAAACCAACAAGAACAACAATTCAAACAAGGCAGTGCATGACATCCAATAAACAATGCAACAGTACTCAGATAACACAGATCATGCCACAAAATAACGCCCGTTTCTTCCTCCCAAACTAAGAGACACTTCAAGCTGATAACAAACGGGCAGCTTAAGGCGACCCAGAGACGCCTTAGAAACCGACTAGAAAAACCTTTCCAAACATACGCATCTGCCGCCCACCCCCGTCCCGTCCTCTGGCGACCTCAGAGCGCCTCCAAAAGCTGCCACTTTTGAAGTGGTAGCAAATTTCTCAACCGCATGCCAGTCGCCTCTTTGGCACCTGGACGTGGAAGAGAGCCCACCAATCCACTCTAGGCACTCACCGGTATTCTTTTTTTTCTTTTTTTAAACTTTTAGGGGACATGCATGAGTGCATGTCCCCTAAAAATGTATGGGGGAAAAAACCCACCCAAACTGCACCAAGGAAATGGTGCGCTACAGCCATCTGACTGCACCAAGGTGCCACGAGGGCGGGATAGGGGCAACCTGTGCTGGAGCGTGTGGACGGTTGGAGACACTTCTTTTTGGTGATCAGTTCCATGCTCTGTGGAGATATAGTGCCCAGACATGGGGATTCTGAAGTGTGCATGCTGCTTGTATTGAACATGGGGACTTATTTTTGCATCACTGTCCCTGCCCGCCCCCCCCCCCCCCAAAATCTGCCAACTCTGAACTTTCAAATGCCATTGCAACAAAACATGTTGGAGCTCGTTAAATGTTTCAAAACGGCACGTGCAGAGGCCAGGCCAAACAAAAAAGAGGATCTAGGGATTGTTTGCTTGTGCTAATTATACAATGTAAAAATGGTAGGTCAGCATTCACGCCAGCTAAAGTAAAGCTGAGGACGAAACAGCTTTTCTAACAAGGCGGAGAAGCAAATCAACCCAATGCGACCTTACCCGTTCTCGGTCCAATCTCTTTTTAACCTTTATAAGTCCTAAGCTGGGATCAACTGAAAATTCATTGTCCCGATCTCCGTTGACTATGGAGAAATGAATCTGGCCATTGGGAGGACTGTCCAGGTCTTCAGCTATCAGCTTCGGAGGATTGGAAGAGAAACAGAAGTTAGGGAGGCGGATGAACGCATAACAGATTCCATGACACTCCAATCTTCCAGTCTCTGCAAAACCCTTTATTAAACTCCATCAATAAAACACACATAAGAGCATGCACTTTCCCTAACATGACTATAGTGGAAGCAGGATGCTGCTTCCAGATGGGCAAGGGATCCTGGCTAAGATGACCCTTTCCTGGGTAGCAGACAGATCTGCACGTCCCCCTGTCTCACTCTTCACTTCTGCTTGCCCTCATTAAAGAATAAGAAGATATTGGATTTATATCCCACCCTATACTCTGAATCTCACAGCAGTCACAATCTCCTTTATCTTCCTCCCCCACAACAGACACCCTGTGAGGTGGGTGGGGCTGGAGAGGGCTCTCACAGCAGCTGCCCTTTCAAGGACAACCTCTGCCAGAGCTATGGCTGACCCAAGGCCATTCCAGCAGGTGCAAATGGAGGAGCGGGGAATCAAACTCGGTTCTCCCAGATAAGAGTCCGCGCACTTAACCACTACACCAAACTGGCTCCTAACCCTCGAAATAGACCAGAAACTCATGAAGCTGCCTGCTAATGAATCAAGCCATCAGTCCATCAAAGTCAGTACCATCTGAGCTTTGGATTTCCCCTGGAAACTGTGAGATAGGTGGAGCTGAGAGAGTTCTGACAGAAACTGCTCTCGAGGAGAGGAGCAGGGTGTCTTTTCTGGGGAGGGGAAGGGGAAGGAGATTGTAAACTGCTGAGACTCCTTCAGGTACTGAAGAGCGGGGTATAAATCCAACCTCTTCTGTTTCTTCTGCTCAGACTGGGAGCGGCTCTCCAGGGTCTCCGGCTGAGGTCTTCCACATCACCCACTACCTGGAGATGCTGGGGATTGAACCTGGAACCTTCGGTGTGCAAAGCAGATGCTCTACCACTGACCCACAGCCACCAACCTGGTTTGGGGCTTTTCTTATAACTGGGGGAAGGCACAGGCTCCACCCTCTAATTCTGTGAGTAGTACCTCCTTTCAGAAGGGGAGAAAAGAGAGGTCTAAATGATGCAAAATAAATAAACACCGCAACACACTGGGACCAATTTCGCACTAGGCTGGTTTCTAGTGGAGAGTCTTTTTGCTACCGGGACTTCTCTTCATTTTTGCACAAGTTGCCCTGGAGCTGCGAGTTGGCGTGCAGCTATTCCGCAGCAAGCGAGATCCTCTGACAAGCTTGCGTCAGAAAAGCAGCACGCCAATAAGCTCCGCAGCAGCTTATGCAAAAATGGGAGAGAAGCCCTGGGGGCAAAAGGGCTCTCTACCTGGAACAAGCCCTAGCGTGAAATTGGTCTGGCTTTCACTTAAGCTGAAGCCTCTGCAGGAGGGAAGAAGGCTTTGGGTTCTGCGTAGGGGCAGGATACGAGAAACTCGCAGAGATCTGGCACGTGTACGTGTTGGAAGGTCTCACTACTCACTGTGATGACTGAATCACCGACTGAGGCATCTTCGCTGATAACGGCACTGTAGACTTCTTGGCTGAACCTTGGTGCGTTGTCGTTGACGTCTGTCACATTGATATTCACGGTTGTCACCGCGCTTAGTGCCGGGCTGCCCCCATCTTTGGCTTCCACAACGAGGTAGAAATCCTTACACGTTTCGTAGTCCAGAGCTTCGACTACAGATATGGACCCTTGAAAATGGAAGCAGGCGTTTAATAGAGGACAAACACAAGGACGATGACAATTCTTTGAATATCAACGTTCGCGATGGTAGCCAAGAGTCATTCTAGACGACGAGGGCTGTTTTTTGTTTTCTTTTGCTATTTTCCAAATAACCACGTGGGGAAAAATGACACTGAAATCCTCATGATGTTAGAACAGCCTTGAAACACACGTAAGTTGCAGCTAGATTCAAGTTCAGTAGCACCTTAGAGACTCATGAGATTTTTGGGAGTATAACCTTTGGAGAGTCAAAGCTATCGTCATCAAATACCCCTAGCCAAGGCTTTTTTTTTGTAGCAGGAACTCCTTTGCATATTAGGCCACACCTCCCTGATGTAGCCAATCCTTCTGAAGCTTACAGTAGGCCCTGTACTAAGAGCCCTGTAAGGAATTCTAGCAGGACCTCCTTTGCATATTAGGCCACACACCCCTGATGTAGCCAATCCTCCTGGAGCTTCCAGTAGGCCCTGTACTGAGAGCCCTGTAAGGAATTCTAGCAGGACCTCCTTTGCATATTAGGCCACGCCCCCCTGATGTAGCCAATCCTCCTGGAGCTTTCAGTAGGCCCTGTACTTAGAGCCCTGTAAGGAATTCTAGCAGGACCTCCTTTGCACATGAGGCCACACCCCCTCTGATGTAGCCAATCCTCTTGGAGCTTACAGTAGGCCCTGTACTAAGAGCCCTGTAAGCTCTTGGAAGATTGGCTACATCAGGGCTGCGTGGCCTAATATGCAAAGGAGTTCCTGCTACAAAAAAAGACCTGAATCTCATCCATCTCTAATGTGGTATTGGCAGGGATGTTGTCAGAAAATTTTGGATGGTGGGCGCTGAGAAATCCTGCAGAGTAGGGGAGCTGGGGGGAAGACAGAAAGAAAGAGAGTTGGAAGTGGCCAACAGAATGGCACCCCTGCCTGCAGCACTCGTGACTCTACAGGCTTTCTCATTGGGGAGAGGGAGAATCTCTGACTTTCTCTTTTTGGGGGGGGGGGGGGGGACAGTGGCTCATTGGTAGAGCATCTGCTTGGTAAGCAGAAGGTCCCAGGTTCAATCCCCGGCATCTCCAACTAAAAAGGGTCCAGGTAATAAGTGTGAAAAACCTCAGCTTGAGACCCTGGAGAGCTGCTGCCAGTCAGGGGAGAGACAGTGGCTCATTGGTAGAGCATCTGCTTGGTAAGCAGAAGGTCCCAGGTTCAATCCCCGGCATCTCCAACTAAAAAGGGTCCAGGTAATAAGTGTGAAAAACCTCAGCTTGAGACCCTGGAGAGCTGCTGCCAGTCAGGGGAGGGACAGTGGCTCAGTGGTAGAGCATCTGCTTGGTAAGCAGAAGGTCCCAGGTTCAATCCCCGGCATCTCCAACTAAAAAGGGTCCAGGTAATAAGTGTGAAAAACCTCAGCTTGAGACCCTGGAGAGCTGCTGCCAGTCAGGGGAGGGACAGTGGCTCAGTGGTAGAGCATCTGCTTGGTAAGCAGAAGGTCCCAGGTTCAATCCCCGGCATCTCCAACTAAAAAGGGTCCAGGAAATAAGTGTGAAAAACCTCAGCTTGAGACCCTGGAGAGCTGCTGCCAGTCAGGGGAGGGACAGTGGCTCAGTGGTAGAGCATCTGCTTGGTAAGCAGAAGGTCCCAGGTTCAATCCCCGGCATCTCCAACTAAAAAGGGTCCAGGTAATAAGTGTGAAAAACCTCAGCTTGAGACCCTGGAGAGCTGCTGCCAGTCAGGGGAGGGACAGTGGCTCAGTGGTAGAGCATCTGCTTGGTAAGCAGAAGGTCCCAGGTTCAATCCCCGGCATCTCCAACTAAAAAGGGTCCAGGTAATAAGTGTGAAAAACCTCAGCTTGAGACCCTGGAGAGCTGCTGCCAGTCAGGGGAGGGACAGTGGCTCAGTGGTAGAGCATCTGCTTGGTAAGCAGAAGGTCCCAGGTTCAATCCCCGGCATCTCCAACTAAAAAGGGTCCAGGTAATAAGTGTGAAAAACCTCAGCTTGAGACCCTGGAGAGCCGCTGCCAGTCTGAGTAGACAATACTGACTTTGATGGGCTGAGGGTCTGATTCAGTAGAAGGCAGCTTCGTATGTCCGTATGTTTTGCAATTTTATTTTATTTTGAGTATTTAAAAATCTATTTATTTCCTGCCTGGAAAAAAAAAAAAAGAATGAATGAAGCTTCCCCGACTGTGCCCGGGGTCATTTTGGAAACCCCGTGTGCAGCTTACATTCTAAATATTTTTTTGAATTGTTTATATTTTTTAATTTTAAAAAAGATGTTGATTTTTTTTCCCTGCAGGGGCGGCGCTCATCCTTGGAGGGGACATTGCTCCCAAATACAACCCCCACCCCCCGATGGCTACAGGCCTGGCTACTGGACTCAAATCAAGCTATTCCACAGCAAACCAACTTGGCTCCTATTTGAAATAAAAAGGTAAAGGTAGTCCCCTATGCAAGCACTGGGTCATCACCAACCCATGGGGTGACATCAGATCATGACGATTTCTTGGATGACTTTTAATGGGGTGGTTTGCCATTGCCTTCCCCAGTCATCTACAGTTTACCCCCAGCAAGCTGGATATAAGAGCCAGTTTGGTGTAGTGGTTAAGTATGTGGACTCTTATCTGGGAGAACCAGGTTTGATTTCCAACTCCTCCACCTGCACCTGCTGGAATGGCCTTGGGTCAGCCATAGGTCTCGCAGGAGTTGTCCTTGAAAGGGCAGCTGCTGTGAGAGCTCTCTCAGCCCCACCCACCTCACAGGGTGTCCGTTGTGGGGGGAGAAGATATAGGAGATTGTAAGCTACTCTGAGTCTCTGATTCAGAGAGAAGGGTGGGGTATAAATCTGCAGTCGTCTTCTTCTACTACTCATTTTACTGATCTCAGAAGGATGGAAGGCTGAGTCAACCTTGAGCCGGCTACCCGAACCCAGCTTCTGCTAGGATCGAACACAGGTCAGAAGGCAGAGCTTGGACTGCAGTACTGCAGCTTACAAAATCTGAATTCTTTAAGTTGGTCTAAAAACCAAAGCAAAAACCTATCAGTATGGTCTGAGCTGCTTTGTCAGCCTTGTGGTCAGACAGTGGGCCACTGCTAGCTAAACCCTTCCTTCCCCCCCCACCCCCACCCCAGCCACAGATATATGGTTTTGAGAGTTCTGTATCCTCTCCACCCCCCCTCCCCCAAACACGTGCTGCCTGTGCAGCCATCCACCGGCACAAAATATCCATTTGTCTGCGGTCCACGGAGAAGAAGAAGATTTTCTTTCAAAGCCTTGATCGAGCATTTTACATAATTACAGGATGGTTGGAAATTTTCAGCTCCTGCTACTGAGCTCTTGATAAGGGAGCTGTCACACGCTAATGCATAATAAATGCCCTTTTCGTCCTCTTTGGTGATTAAACGTCACCGAGGCTTTCTTAATGATTTATCTCCTCACAAAATACAGCTTTAGCACCATTATTTTTTCCCTACCTCTTCCTTCCGGAGGTGTTGATATGCTGATGTCATTCCAGCTCTACCAAACCATAAAACCTTAAAAAGTGTTTTTTTAAAAAAAATAAAAATAAAAATCCTTTTGACCAAGAAATAAGTTTTAGTAAGCAGAGGGAGAAGGAAAATGAGAGGAGTGACGGCCACCTGGGTAGCAAGGAAGAATGTTAACTCATCATTCTAAGCCAACCATTTTTAATGGAAAAAAGAGGGCCTCCCGTAGGTTGGTGAGGATCAAGGGTATAAAGAAGCAGCAAAGTCTTCTCTTTTGCTCCTGTGTTATGTCCAGCATGTTAAACTAGGGAGGGGGAGGGGGGGAAATCATGGTCAAAATCTCTGATTATCCAGGAAGTTCACTAGGGCTGCGGTCACACGCACTAAATAATGCACTTTCAATGCACTTTCCAACTGGAAGATGCCTGTTCACAGTGAAATCCAGTTGAAAAGTGCATCGAAAGTGGATTGAAAGTACATTACTTAGTGTGCGTGACCGCAGCTCAAGTGATGTTTGTAATCTCAGGTGGTAATATCATGTCCTGAAAAACCTGATTCCCACCCCTCTGTCTTCCTGAATTCTTTAACAACCAGTCCAATGGAGAGTTCTAGTGAGCTCAGATGCTCCTTATGTGTCAATTTGGTTGGTCCTAATATAAGATACGATGTTGATTTTATTCTTGGCTTTGAAGCTTGTGCCGACCAGATTTGTGACTCTTGACAACTTTCCCCTTAATCCTAGACCTCTCATACTCTTATAGCCACGGCTTTTTTTTGGAGCAAGAGTTCCTTTGCATATTAGGCCACACACCCCTGATCTAGCCAATCTTCCAAGAGTTTTCAGGGCTTTTTGTACAGGGTCTACTGTAAGCTCCAGGAGGATTGGCTACATCAAGGGTGTGTGGCCTAATAGGCAAAGGAATTCCTCCTACAAAAAAGCCCTTCTTTTAGCCTAACCTGCCTTGCAAGATTGCTAAGTGTAAAGTGAAAGAGATGAAAACCAAGCGTGGTACTCTGAGCTCCTCGGAGGCAGACATTTCTGTGATTTTTCCTGTCTTTATTTAAAGGGGGGAAAATTAAAAACAGAGAAAGGGCTCTAAGGGATATTGAAATCAGGAGTGGGGTAACTGTTGCGTACTTTAGAAGGCTGTAAAAGGAGGTTACACAAGTGAATGGAAGATGGGTCTATCAACATCTGTTAGGCATGGCAGCTAAACGAAATCTCGATGTTCAGAGGCCATATCTCTCTGGCCACCTGGGGTCCTACTAAAGGGGAGTGCTTCCAAGCTTGAGTCCCAGAGTTATCAACTTGCCAGGGCTGAACAGAGGATGCTGTAAATCTGATGCGGCAAGAATGTTTTTATAGGGTCCAAGAGAGGCTGGGCTTCCACACAGGGTCAGATCAGAAGGAATGCTGGGAACAATGGCATTCCATAGGGTCAATGTTCCCTCTAAGCTGCAGAGTCTTGTGAGCAAAAACTCTACTTTGTGAGCTACTGGCATTAAAGTTGTGAGCTACTGCATAAATTAGTGTGCTCTGGGGTCATCCTTCCTGAGCTAAGACAAAAATGTGTGAGAGCTGGAAGCTAAAAATCTGTGAGCTAACTCACGCTAACTCAGCTTATAGGGAACACTACATAGGACTATAGTCATTTTATGGGATTTCAAAGAAGAGCTCACTGAACACATGAGGCTGCTGAATACTAGTCAGACCATTGGTCTGGCAAGATCAGCCCTGGGTGCTTTCACGCGCTTTAAATAATGCACTTTCAATCCACTTTCAATGCACTTTGCAACTGGATTTTACTGTGTGAAATGTCAAAATCCACTTGCAAATGGTCGCTGGACTGAAATGGCATTATTTAGCACTGGGAAAGCACCCACTGTCTCCTCTGAGTGGCAGCAACTTTCTAGGGTGATAGGTAGAGAGCAATGTTCCCTCTGAGCTGCAGAGTCTTGTCAGCCAAAATTCTACTTTGTGAGCTACTGGCATTAAAGTTGTGAGCTCCTGCATAAATTATTGTGCTTTGGGGTCATCCTTCCCGAGCTAAGACACAGGCTAAAAAACTGTGAGCTAGCTCATGCTTAGAGGGAACACTAGTAGAGTGGTCTTTCACATTACTTATCACCTGACCCTTTTAAAGTGGATGCAGTGGGGGATTCAACCTGGTGCCTTCTACGCAAAATGCAGGTGCTGTACCACTTAGCGACAGGCCAGCCCTTGGCAACTGGAACGTTGATAAAAGCACCATGAGGAAACCAAAGTGCACAGAGCCAAGCCAATGAAGGATACTCTTCGGGCGTTTTCGCACTTACCTTTTACTGGCGCGACCACCCTCCTCACGCCGGCGGATCTGCAGGGATTTCGCACCAGAAGCGCCGGCGCAGCCAAAAGAGCCGGCAACTTCCGTCGCGGAGCCAGCTCAAACGGAAACCGCCAAGAAGCAGGAAAACGTTTGAGCTGGCTCCGCGACGGAAGTTGCCGGCTCTTTTGGCTGCGCCGGCGCTTCTGGTGCGAAATCCCTGCAGATCCGCTGGCGTGAGGAGGGTGGTCGCGCCAGTAAAAGGTAAGTGCGAAAACGCCCTTCCTCTTTTACTGGCATATGAAGGAGAGTGGGTGGTATCACAGAACCTGCAGTATGAAGGCCCTGATTGGAAAGACAGTGGGATAGGGGATCCTTAAATGTATATCTCTTTGTCTATTAGTAATGTTAGAAGGTAAAGAATAGGGTTGATTTCTGAATTTCTATTTTCTGCTTTTCAGACCCCCTCAAGATATCCTTTTTCGCGACCAGTTCATCCTTGTGCAGACCATTACTCCCTCTACATGGCATTATTTAGCACTGGGAAAGCACCCATTGTCTGTGAGCTAGCTCATGTCTTGTGAGCAAAAATTCTACTAGCATTAATTAGTTTGCTCTGGGGCCATTTTTCCTGAGCTAAGACGAAAATGTGTGAGCCTGAGGCTAAAAAACTGTGAGCCAGCTCACTCTAACTCAGTTTAGAAGGAACACTGGTGCAGACTGATCCCATGAGCCTTTATTTGCATGCCACTTTCGAGATTTGAGGCCAGGAGCTTTCCAGAGTCCAGGAAGATTTGGGGGGTGGGTATACACTTTTGAGAGACATATACAAGTAGGAATAGACATCCCCGAGTCTTTATATCCTAGTCTAAAGGTGAGAATCTCTGTTCCTACTTGTATCTGACGAAGGGAGCTTTGATTCTCAAAAGCCCATCCCCCCCCCCAATCTTGTGGGTTTCTAAGGTGCAACTGGACTCAAATCCAGCTGTCCTACTGTGGACCAACATGGTTATCCTCTGAAACTATGCCATTTTCTGTTTCCTTTCACTGATATTTTCCTGCAGGCATTTATGCTTCAATAAGCCAGCATTAGACATATATTTTATGCAGGCCTTGAATTCAGCTGGAGCTCACAGAAGTGCAGCTCCTGAACCTTTCTGATGGTCCCTCCTCCTCCCCACCTACCTTGCCCATTGAATAGTAGTTGCAGCTACATAACAATCCCTGAATTAGGAGAGTGGGCAGCCAACCAGCCACCAGGAGCTTCGCCACACCTCCAGCAGCCCTCATTAATCCCTGGAGAAACCCACACCACCCTTTCTCCACTTCTTATGTGATTTTAGGTGGCAGGTGGTTTGCTGGCCTTTTAACTGTGTGAGGCATGGTGGCCAAGAAGAGCCTCAGGTGGATCTCTAGCCAGCCCAAACAGGCCTTGCTCGCCCAGGGCTCTCCTTTCTTGCATTGGGTTGCTTTTGGCTGGTGTGTGGGGGGTGGTGGCATATGCTAATGAGTTATGCTAATGAGCTCCACCTATTTTTCTACAAAACAACCCCTGATTTTATGTATATACAATATCAACTGAATATATAAATATGTTGGAAAAAGCATGCTGAGGAGAAATGCTATTTTAGGCTATGGTTATCTGGGAGTTGGCAGGAAGAGGCCATCAAACTTTAGGCAAGGCTTTGGCCTAGTCTAATCCTCCTCCCCTCTCCCCTCCTATCTGTCTGCATGGAAATGAATGTTCAAAAAAACCCCCAAAACAAGGAATGGAAACTGCTGAGAACACATAAATATTACAGGAAACAAAACAGGGAATATTAACTCATCCCTATTACAGATAAACTCTCTTTTTGTGGGCCTTCCAAAAGATGTTGCCTCGGGCACTCTAAAAGATGTTTTGGGCCTGCAGCAATTGCTCATTTTATTTCTCTGTGATAGGGAAAAATTAAAGAAGAAGAAGAAGATATTGGATTTATATCCCGCCCTCCACTCCGAAGAGTCTCAGAGCGGCTCACAATATCCTTTACCTTCCTCCCCCACAACAGACACCCTGTGAGGTGGGTGGGGCTGGAGCGGGCTCTCACAGCAGCTGCCCTTTCAAGGACAACCTCTGCCAGAGCTATGGCTGACCCAAGGCCATCCCAGCAGGTGCAAGTGGAGGAGTGGGGAATCAAACCTGGTTCTCCCAGATAAGAGTCCGCACACTTAACCACTACACCAAACTGGCTCTCCCCTTGAAAGAAGGGGGCCATTTTGCTGGGTAGGGAGGGGTGAGGAGCCCATCCACAAACTTAAATCGTTCAGAAGCTGCCATAAGGAAAGGGAATTCATGAAATAAGTACTGGTTGGGAGCAGCGAAAGATGAAACCCTGACAGTCTTTCTGAATGCATTTTCCAGTTGGCTTAAGCCACGGCAATCTGCTGATTTCAATATAGGATTAGGTGGTATATCCACGCACATTTTTTGCTGTTCAACTTGAGGGAATTCCAAACTCAGTGGGTATGATAAAAGTTGCCAACAGCTCACCGGATTTCAAAAGCTGGGATAATGAAAAGGCCATCATAAGAAGAGAAACTGTAGCCGTCATAGTAATATAGACTTAACGTTTAATGTACCCGAATATTTCAGAGACCAAGTTGTGTCCATGAATATAAATCTATAGGCGGGCTCTGGGCTGGTAACGATAAACTCGGAAGACGTGAGGACAAACCTGCACGCGTGAGTCCTAATCAACTCTGCAGCACTGCCGTTTTCCAGATAACACAAAGGATTGATAAGCGGTAAATCAGCCCGACAACGTACGCATGGAGAATATTAGAGATCAGCATAATCTATGCCAATAGCAATTCCAAGAGTCTTAGCCCTTTGCCAAAGACTAGCTTGGCGCTGGCTTTGCAGGAAGGAAGGGAATGCATGAGGCAGCAAAGGGATGGTGCTGGGGAATGTGGAGATGGGAGCCAGTCATGGACTAGGGATGTTTCCATGATAAAGACCCACTGGGCCTTGGGCCACCAAAAGTCATGCTTGTAGCTGCCAATCATGCTCTAAGAAACCCTGGAGACTAGGCCCCAGGAAGAGGAGAAAGTGAACCTCCCATATAATGAAAGGAGAGGAACTGAACACACAAGCTGGCCTCATACTATACATCCATCTAGCTTTGTATTATCTCCTTCTCTATGAAGTCCACTGATACATTTTTGGTCTACCTGCCCTACCCAACAGAGTTTCTGTGATGATAAAAAGGGAAATGGGAACAGTACTTAATTCACCATTCTTAGTTCTTTGAAGGAAGGAAGACATAAATATGCAATAAATACCTCCAACTATGGACCTGTCCGTTTCTATAGAGAAGGACAGCGTTGCTATCCTGCTGTTAACTATGGCAGTGAGAGATGGTTATTGGTGCATGAACATTTGATTTGGGTCCTATTTCAAATGCCAGTGGACCTTGGAACATCTTTCATCCATACAGGTAATAGCCAGATAAGAACATTGTCTTTCCTAACAGGGGTGTTGTGGCACTTCTGCAGTTTTCTGGACTGGACCCTACATCTCATTTATCTCATCTCATCTGAGAGCCAGTCTGGTATAGTGGTTAAGTGCACAAACTCTTATCTGGGAGAATCGGGTTTGATTTCCCACTCCTCCACTTGCAGCTGCTGGAATGGCCTTGGGTCAGCCATAGCTCTGGCAGAGGTTGTCCTTGAAAGGGCAGCTGCTATGAGAGCCCTCTCCAACCCCACCCACCTCACAGGGTGTCTGTTGTGGGGGAGGAAGGTAAAGGAGATTGTAGGCCACTCTGAATGAGATTCAGAGTGTAGGGTGGGATATAAATCCATCATCATCACTGTCGTCATCATCATCAAATTCTTCTTCTTCCTCCTCCTCCCAGGGAGCCAGTTTAGTGTAGTGGTTAAGTGTGCGGACTCTTATCTGGGAGAACTGGGTTTGAATCCCCACTCCTCCACTTGCAGCTGCTGGAATGGCCTTGGGTCAGCCATAGCTCTGGCAGAGGTTGTACTTGAAAGGACAGCTTCTGTGAGAGCTCTCTCAGTCCCACCTACCTCACAGGGTATCTGTTGTGGGAGAGAAAGGTAAAGGAGATTCTGAGCTGCTCTGAGACTCTGAAATTCGGAGTAGAGGGTGGGATATAAATATCATCATCTTCTTCTTCTTCTCCTCCTCCTCCCGTTAGCTCTATGAACCTTGTGGGCACACAGTTTGAACAAAGAGATGAAGAAGTTTTTTTTGTTTTGTTTTTATGGACATGGTTTTACATACCTGTTGTTGAATTGATCCTGAATTTCGCCTTTTCATTCCCAGACCGGATGAGGTAGGTAATCTCTGCATTGGTGCCAATGTCTTTGCTTGTGGCAAAAACAGAAAGAATCTCAGCGCTGGGCGAGGTGTCCTCAGGCACAGTAACAAGGTAATCTCTTCTTTCAAACACTGGAGGGTTGTCATTAATGTCCAGGACTGTAATTGTAACTGTGGCAAGCGAGAACAGGGTTTGCACGATGCCCTGGTCAGAGGCCTTGACTGTGATGTTGTAGGAAGGCTGAAGTTCTCTGTCCAGTGGATGTTCCAAAATGATGATTCCTGAGGACTTGTCCACAGAGAAGAAGCCTTCTGAAGAGTCCGCAAGAGAATAGACAATCTTTCTGTTCACACCTGCGGGGAAAAGAAAAGAAACCAGTATTATCTCACGGATTTAGTTATTTAGATATATATTCTCTGCTTTTCTCCCTGATGACACTTAAAGAGGCATCACTGTCCCCACCTTCATTTTATACTCGCAACAAAAGCTGGGAGAGAAGTCAACCAGCAGGCTTCCATGGTAGAGCCTCACCCCCCTCCGGGATTCAAACCTGGATCTTCCAGATCCTAGACCAGGGATGGTCAAACTGTGGCTCTTTCACATATATTGTGTGGCTCTTGAAGCCCCCACTGCCCTGTTGGCCAACTTGGAGAAGGCATTTAAAGTTAAAGTTGCTTTCTATCCACCTCTCCATCCATCCATCCATCCATCCATCCATCTATCTATCTATCTATCTATCTATCTATCTATCTATCTATCTATCTATCTATCTATCTATCTATCTATCTATCTATCTATCTATCTATCTATCTATCTATCCATCCATCCATCCATCCATCCATCCATCCATCCATCCATCCATCCATCCATCCATCCATCCATCCATCCATCCATCCATCCATCCATCCATCCATCTATCTATCTATCTATCTATCTATCTATCTATCTATCTATCTATCTATCTATCTATCTATCTATCTATCTATCTATCTATCTATCTATCTATCATAAGAACATAAGAGAAGCCATGTTGGATCAGGCCAACGGCCCATCAAGTCCAACACTCTGTGTCACACAGTGGCAAAAAATGTTATATACACACATACACTGTGGCTAATAGCCACTGATGGACCTGTGCTCCATACACTGTGGCTAATAGCCACTGATGGACCTGTGCTCCATACACTGTGGCTAATAGCCACTGATGGACCTGTGCTCCATATTTTTATCTAAACCCCTCTTGAAGGTGGCTATACTTGTGGCCGCCACCACCTCCTGTGGCAGTGAATTCCACATGTTAATCACCCTTTGGGTGAAGAAGTACTTCCTTTTATCCGTCTTAACCTGTCTGCTCAGCAATTTCATCGAATGCCCACGAGTTCTTGTATTGTGAGAAAGGGAGAAAAGTACTTCTTTCTCTACTTTCTCCATTCCATGCATTATCTTGTAAACCTCTATCATGTCACCCCGCAGTCGACGTTTCTCCAAGCTAAAGAGTCCCAAGCGTTTCAACCTTTCTTCATAGGGAAAGTGCTCCAGCCCTTTAATCATTCTAGTTGCCCTTCTCTGCACCTTCTCTAAAGCTATAATATCCTTTTTGAGGTGCGGCGACCAGAACTGCACACAGTACTCCAAATGAGACCGCACCATCGATTTATACAGGGGCATTATGATACTGGCTGATTTGTTTTCAATTCCCTTCCTAATAATTCCCAGCATGGCATTGGCCTTTTTTATTGCAAACGCACACTGTCTTGACACTTTCAGTGAGTTATCTATCATGACCCCAAGATCTCTCTCTTGATCAGTCTCTGCCAGTTCACACCCCATCAACTTGTATTTGTAGCTGGGATTCTTAGCCCCAATGTGCATTACTTTGCACTTGGCCACATTGAACCGCATCTGCCACGTTGACGCCCACTCACCCAGCCTCAACAGATCCCTTTGGAGTTCCTCACAATCCTCTCTGGTTCTCACCACCCTGAACAATTTAGTGTCATCCGCAAACTTGGCCACTTCACTGCTCACTCCGAACTCTAAATCATTTATGAACAAGTTAAAAAGCATTGGACCCAGTACCGAGCCCTGCGGCACCCCACTGCTTACCGTCCTCCACTGCGAAGACTGCCCATTTATACTCACTCTCTGCTTCCTATTACTCAGCCAGTTTTTGATCCACAAGAGGACCTGTCCTTTTACTCCATGATTCTCAAGCTTTCTAAGGAGCCTTTGATGAGGAACTTTATCAAAAGCTTTCTGGAAGTCAAGGTAAACAACATCTATCGGGTCTCCTTTGTCCACATGTTTGTTCACCCCCTCAAAGAAATGCAACAGGTTAGTGAGGCAAGATCTTCCCTTGCAGAACCCATGCTGAGTCTTCCTCAATAACCCGTGTTCATCAATGTGCCTACTCATTCTGTCCTTGATAATGGTTTCTACCAACTTTCCCGGTATTGAAGTCAGACTGACTGGCCTGTAGTTTCCCGGATCTCCTCTGGAACCTTTTTTAAAGATGGGGGTGACATTTGCTACCTTCCAGTCCTCAGGAATGGAGGCAGATTTCAATGAAAGATTACAGATTTTTGTTAGAAGATCCACAAGTTCAACTTTGAGTTCCTTCAGAACTCTCGGATGTATGCCATCCGGACCCGGTGACTTATTAGTTTTTAATTTGTCTATCAGTTGTAGGACCTCCTCATTTGTCACCTCAATCTGACTCAGGTCTTTCAACACCCCTTCCAAAATTAGTGGTTCTGGGGCGGGCAAAAAGTTCTCGTCTTCTACAGTGAAGACGGAGGCAAAAAATTCATTTAGCTTTTCAGCCATTTCCCTATCCTCCTTCAGTAATCCTTTTACCCCATGGTCATCCAAGGGCCCCACTGCCTCCCTGGCTGGTTTCCTACTTCTAATATATTTGAAGAAAGTTTTATTGTTGGTCTTTATGTTTTTTGCAATATGCTCCTCATAGTCCCTTTTTGCCTGCCTGATCACAGTCTTACATTTGATTTGCCACAGCCTGTGTTCCCTTTTACTAATCTCACTTGGACTGGTTTTCCACCGCTTAAAGGAGTCCTTCTTACCTTTTACAGCTTCCATTACTTTATTTGTTAACCACGCAGGCCTTTTCTTATGCCTGTTTGTGCCTTTCCTAACTTGTGGTATGTATTTTATCTGAGCTTCTAGGATTATAGTTTTAAATAGCGTCCAAGCTTTCTCAAGGGTTTTGGCCGTATGTACCTTTCCTTTCAGTTTCTTCCTCACATGCCTCCTCATCTCAGTGTATTTACCCCTTTTAAAGTTAAACGTGGTTGTGGTGGTCTTTTTGGACAACTCCCTATTTATACAAACGGTGAAATCAATAACATTATGGTCACTGCTCCCAAGCGGCGCAATCACTTTTACATCTCTCACCAAGTCCTGGGCATTACTTAGGACCAAATCCAGGATCGCCCCACCCCTGGTAGGTTCTGAGACCATCTGCTCCATAGCACAGTCATTGAGAGCATCAAGAAACTCAATCTCTTTCTCTCGACCAGAACACATATTGACCCAATCAATCTGCGGGTAGTTAAAATCACCTATTACAACACAGTTTTTACGTTTAGCCGCTATCTTTAAGCCTTCCATCATATTATAATCGTCCTCTCTCTTTTGATTTGGTGGGCGATAACAAACTCCCATAGTTAAATTTCCTTTTGGGCCCTCTATTTCAACCCAAAGCATTTCTAAAAGTGAATCTAATTCTCTGATCTCAGCCTTACTGGACCGTATATCCTCTCTGACATACAGAGCCACCCCACCTCCAACCCTTCCCTCCCTATCCTTCCGATATAGCTTATATCCAGGAATCACCGTGTCCCACTGATTCTCCTCATTCCACCAAGTTTCTGAAATTCCCACAATGTCTATGTTTTCTCCCAGCACTAAACATTCCAATTCACCAATTTTACTTTGAACACTTCTAGCATTTGCATACAAACATCTATAATTTCCCAGGCGAGCTAGGCCCGCCACCTTCCTCCTGCCGCCTCGAGACACTGGCAGACAGTCCATATTGTTTGTCACCTTCACAGTGGACAACTCCGGTCCGTTACCCGGTAGAAAAATAGCAGCTAACCCTTCATCTCTTTGAGACGAGTCCTCCCGAACCAGAGACATTTCATCTCCTGTCGGCTTTCCCCCAAGATTTAGTTTAAAAACTGCTCTGCCACCTTTTTGATTTTAAGCGCCAGCAGCCTGGTTCCATCCGGGGACAAGTGGAGACCGTCTCTTTTGTACAGCTCCCGCTTGTTCCAGAAAGCATCCCAGTGCCTAACAAACTTAAACCCTTCCTCCTTACACCATCGTCTCATCCACACATTGAGACTTCTAATTTGTGCCTGTCTCTCCTGCCCTGCACGTGGAACAGGTAGCACTTCCGAGAAGGCTACCTTGGAGGTCCTGGCCTTAAGTCTCCCGCCTAGCAGCCTAAATTTTTCCTCCAGGACCTCACGACTGCATTTCCCCACATCGTTGGTGCCAACATGCACCACGACCACAGGCTCCTCCCCAGCACTGTCTATCAGTCTATCTACTACACGCGTAATGTCCGCTACCTTCGCACCAGGCAGGCAAGTCACCATACGGTCAGTACGCGGTTTCGCCACCCGGCTGTCTACTTGCCTAATGATCGAATCACCAACTACCAATACCCCCCCTCTCCCCCTGCTCAGGGATGGTTCCTTGGCGCGAAAGGATTCCCGCTCACCGACCGAAGAAGAGGTCCCTTCTGAGGGCGCATTCCCCTTATCCTCAGCACGGTGCCCTGTTCCCTCTCGACCCTCACGCTCTCTGGCAGCAACGGGGCTGCTACGTTCAGAGCGGGGCTCATCTAATACGCCCCCGAGAGTCTTCCCCAAGTGCCTAACTGACCGTCTCTGCTTCTCCAGGGCAGTCACCTCGGCCTCAAGGGTACGAACTCGTTCCCTGAGGACCAGGAGCTCCTTGCATCGAGCACACACCCAAGACTTCTGTCCTTTGGGCAGATAGTCATACATGTGACACTCAGTGCAAAACACTGGAAAGCCCCCAACCCCCTGCTGGCATTCTATCTTCATTGTATATATATATATATATATTAAAATATACAGTCCTCTTTAAATGCTGTTTAAGTGGCTCCCCTTCTGGCGGGTCAACTTACCTAAACTTACCTTATTGGGAACTTACCTTATTTGGAGAACAAGGAAGCCAGGGATCTGGGTTCCTGCTCCTTAGAGAGCCCCTAGGCGAAGAGCCACAGGCCAAGAGCCCTTTAGCTCTCGCCCTTCGGCTCGCGCCAAAGGCTCGCGCCTTTGGCAAGGCGCAGCTTAAAATGCAAAGAGGTGGAGCAGGGCACTCCTCAGCAATCACTCTCAATCAGCAGCAATCACTCTCAATCTCTTTCACCCTTAAGGCAGTCAACCAAACAAAGAGCAGTTCCCCAGCTATCACACCTTAGAATTTTAGGCAGCCCCACAAACCTTAGAATGTAGTCCTTCAAAACTCAGAAATTCTCAGCAATTTCTCCAGCTGTCTCAGCTATCAGAGCTGCTCTGCTCTGCTCCTCCCAGACCTCTGTGAGATGTGCTCAGCCTTTGGCAAGGCGCAGCTTCCTTCCTTCCTTCCTTCCTTCCTTCCTTCCTTCCTTCCTTCCTTCCTTCCTCCCTTCCTTCCTCCCTCCCTCCCTTCCCTTGTCAGATCTTGGAAGCAAAGCAGGGTCAGCCCTGGTAAGTACCTGGATGGGAGATCATTGAGGAAGGTCAGGGTTGCTATGCAGAGGCAAGGCAGTGGCCAACCACCTCTCTTTGTCTCTTGCTTTGAAAACCCTACGGGATCACCACAAGTTGGTTGCAACTTGATGGCACTTCCCCACATTGGTCTCTGGCCTCCTCACCTGGCTGACAGTTTGTTCTATTTTGACCTAAAAGCTACATAACCACTTAGGGACAGAGGCTGATCAGGCTGGGGCAACAAAAGCTAGATAACCAGCTAGGTTATTATGGTCAGAGCTGGCTTCAGCACTTGGCAGAAGGCCACGCCCAGGCAGTAAGTAGTGGGCAGTGTTCCCTCCAGGGGTGGACTTCTAGCAGGAGCTCCTTTGCATATTAGGCCACACACCCCTGATGTAGCCAATCCTCCAAGAGCTTTCAAGGCTCTTTTTTGTAAGCTCTTGAAGGATTGGCTACATCAGGGGTGTGTGGTCTGATATGCAAGGGAGCTCCTGCTAGAATTCCACCCCTGGTTCCCTCTAAGTTGAGTTCATGTAAGCTAGCTCAGTTTTTTAGCCTCTGGCTCACACATTTTTGTCTTAGGTCAGCCTCCTCGGGAAGGATGGCCCCCGAGCATACTAATTTATGCAGGAGCTCACAACTTGAATGCCAGTAGCTCACAAAGTAGAATTTTTGCTCACAAGACCCCGCAGCTTAGAGGGAGCACTGATTTAGGGAAGGTCAGCAAATTGTCAATTATTTAGTTCATTGTTTTTACTACAATTGAGGAAAGGTGAGATCTGAGACCAAAATGTGGCGGATCCATTCTGACGATGGCTATTAACATTGTAATTACAAACTCAGCGGGAACAAGGAAGACAAGTGGAATGCACAGCTTGAGTGGCCTAAGATGTCTTGAGCCAAAGAAAAGGTATAACTGATGAACTCCCTGGGGAACAAAGCGAGATAAGACAAAGGAAACAAAGCATAACCAATTTACACTCCTATCAGTTATGAATGACTGACTTTGCAGGCACCGAACATCTCCACAGATTACACCAAGAAGAAGAAGAAGAAAAAGAAGACATTGAATTTATACTCTGCCCTCCACTCAGAGTGGCTCACAATCTCCTTTATCTTCCTCCCCCACAACAAACACCCTGGGAGGTGGGGCTCAGAGAGCTCTCCCAGAAGCTGCCCTTTCAAGGACAGCTTTGCAAGAGCTATGGCTAACTCAAGGCCATTCCAGCAGCTGCAAGTGGAGGAATGGGTTCCCCCAGATACCGGTTCTCCCAGATAAGAGCCCATACACTTAACCACATCAAATTAGCTTGAAAAAGTCTGAGAAGCCCAACATAGGTGGCAAAGCTCACAAACACTAGAAAGTACCTGTTTGGGCTAGTATAAAATGATACACTGATTACAGTGAGATTTCCGTTTTCAGGTGGCATACTTTTTTGTTTAGAAGAGATACCATGTACATTTGGTATGTTGAATTAGTAGCTTGCCACCTCAGTGATCCACCTCAAGAATTCTGTAAGGACTTTGCATGGTATTTTTTTAGGCCCATAGCATTCTAAGTATTTAGATTTTGCTTACAGGGACCAGAGCTTTTGGTATCATCCATCACAGATTTCTGATTCCAGTTGAGAGAATGGAATCTATCTGTGGTTTGCTATTTAAAATGCTGTCCTCTACAACCTTCTGTTAAGATCTCAGCAGTGGTTTGTGGGATAAGAGACCTCTAGAACAGCAGGAGAAAGGGGGCAAGGGGGAAATCCTGAACAAAAAGAGTCCCCTCCCCCCCCCACTAAACTATTAACGTTTCAGCAAACACCCCATGAAGAAGAAGAGTCGGATTTATACCCTGCCCTTTGAAGTCTCAGAGTGGTTTACAATCTCCTTCCCTTTCTCTCCTCACCCCACAACAGGCACCGCATGAGATAGGTGAGGCTGAGAGAGCTCTTTGAGAACTGAGAGAACCTGTGACTAACCCAAGGTCACCCAGCTGGCTACATATGGATGAGCGGGGAATCAAACTTCAATTTCCAGATTAGAGTCCGCCACTCTTAACCACTGTATCAAACTAGCAAGTACCCACACCCGACATCACCTCACAACCAGCAATGGGATAAGGGGTATTGTTTGGGCTTAGCCTTTTTTGAGGTACTTCTGGTGTGGAACTTCCAGAGGTGGAAACCAAACCACCAATACGAACCTTTATTTCAAAGATCGATTCAGGTGGGGTAGACATGTTGGTCTGAAGCAACAGAACAAAGTTTGAGTCCAATGGCACCTTTAAGGCCAATAAAGTTTTATTTATGGTACAAGCCTACCAGTTTGGTGTAGTGGTTAAGTGCGCAGACTCTTATCTGGGAGAACCGGGTTTGATTCCCCACTCCTCCACTTGTAGCTGCTGGAGTGGCCTTGGGTCAGCCATAGCTCTCACAGGAGTTGTCCTTGAAAGGGCAGCTGCTGTAAGAGCTCTCTCAGCCCCACCTACCTCACAGGGTGTCTATTGTGTGTGGGGGGAAGGTAAAGGAGGTTGTGACCACTCTGAGATTCAGAGTATAGGAGTATAAATCCAATATAATCATCATCATCTTCTTCTCCTCCTCCTCCTAAAAGGAAGGCTTGAGGACACTATTTCGTATCTGACGAAGTGTGTTTGCAAACAGGAGCTTATACCATGAGCAAAACTTTGAGTGCCACTGGACTCAAATTTTGTTCTTTATTTCAAAGGTTAGCCTCATTAGCTGTCCTTCACCTAGGGCGCTCATCTCCTGATTACAACAACTCAAAACCTAATTAAGCACAAATGCCAAAACAAAGCCAGATATGTTCCAGGGTTGTTTTCATCTGGGCGGCCCAGCGGTGGGAACGGTGAACAAAGACCACTGCTGCAACACACAACGCTGCTTTGAAGCCTGCGATTCCCCGCTCTCCGTGGCGATTTGCGGTATCTATGGCCCTATTGTTTGAAAGCAGAAGCTACAAGTCTGACATTAATCAGACACGCCAGAGCTACTGATCTCCCTTCCAGGCATGCTCAGTTAATTTAAAAAATTTGTGACAGTGCTTCAGGATTTTTTTTTTTCCGTGATGGCAGAGAAACATTGTTCAAAAAGACTGATCAAAAGCCAAGCAAATTGCATTTGTTTTTGGCTCGACGTAGTACAAGCAGAATAGCTGCACCAGAGGGAACCGGGAGACTCCCTCCTCTGCGGCCGCATTTATAAAGAGATGCCGTGAGCAATGTTCCCTCTAAGCTGCAGGGTTTTGTGAGCAAAAATTCTATTTTGTGGAGCTACTGGCATTAAAGTTGTAAGCTACTCATAAATCAGTGTGCTCTGGGGTCATCCTTCCTGAGCTAAGACAGAAATGTGTGAGCTGGAGGCTAAAAATCTGTGAGCTAGCTCACGCTAACTCAGCTTAGAGGGAACACTGGCTGTGAGATGAAAACGTGGAGACTTTTTCTAATTGCCTTACGAAAGATCAGCCGATTCTCCGAGGAACAGATTTCCCTCCCCCCTCCTTAAATACTTCTCAGTGATACACCCAAGATAATATCATTGAGCCTTGAAAAAGTCATTATGGATTAAATGGTATTTAAATGACGATGTTACCATTTACCGTGCGGATACACCTAGGATGTGTTTTTGACATGCCGCAGTCGTTAAAGTATGTGGCATTTAAATGATGATTTCATTATTTGCTAATCTGATACATCTAGGACAGATTTCCAGCCATTCAGAACCTATTACTAATGAAAGGCATTTTAATGACGGCTCTATCACTCGTCAATACTATTATTTATTTGTACAGCAGTGTTTCCTAGTGGCCCCCATGTGAGATAAGGCGCTGGTATGTCATAAATCTGGGGGTAGCTTTAACTTTTATTGGTCACAGAGGATTTAGAAGGATTCATTTTAACTCCTTTTCAATATGGGCTTGCTGTAAGGGATACCCATTACTATTAGTCTGAAATGTAAGGAAGAGGAAGACTTGGTTGGATCCTGCACAATTATTAATCCCCTTTAAAGAGGCACCTCTTGAGCAATGTTCCCTCTAAGCTTTTGAGCAAAAAATTCTACTTTGTGAGCTACTGATATTAACGTTGTGAGCTACTGGCATTAAAGTTGTGAGCTATTGTATAAATTAGTGTGCTCCGGCGTCATCCTTCCTGACCTAAGGCAAAAATGTGTGAGCTGGAGGCTAAAAATCTGTGAGCTAGCTCACGCTAACTCAGCTTAGAGGGAACACTGCTCTTAAATCAACGAAGCACTCCTTGCACTGCAGTAAAATGGGGTATGTGGGACCGTACCCATTGAGCACATCATATTATAAGTTTGAGATAGTTTGTAACTTGGATTGTTTTCTCTTGGTGTTGACGGAGGGAGTACACCTCAGACTGCCACAATGGACAAGCCACGTGGGATGACCTCATGTCCTGCTTACCTGCTTTCCAGAGGTATCACTTTGGACCCTTTTGGAGAGTTGATGCCGGACCCACCCAGTGAAGCAACGTTTAAATCAGTTTAATTTAGGTTAGGTACCATAAAATGCCTTTAAATTATCCTATTGTGCTCAAAACATAATGGTTAAAGAAGGGGTGTCAAACTCATTTGTTATGAGGGCTGGATCTGACATAAATGAGACCTTGTCGGGCCGGGCCATCTATGAACCTATTTAAGATGTAGCAGAGAAATACACTTCGGTGGGAAGGGCGGGATATAAATAAACTTGAACTTGAACTTTTTAAAGGACACAAACACGACTTAATTTAAAAAACAAACAAACCTTAAAACATGCTTTAAAAATTAGCACATTGGTCTTAAAAGTGTATTTGTTGGTATTAAAAGTGTATTTCTTAAAAGTGTATTTGTTGGTCTTAAAAGTGTATTTCTTAAAATTGTATTTGTATTTCTCCCATGGGATCCAGGGAACTGGGCAAAGGAAGCTCTGGCTCTTTCCTTCCCTCCTCAGGCGACCAGGAGGGGGAGGAGCTTCAACCAATGGAGAAAATAGAGGTTTTGCTCTGTAGCTCCTGTGTGATTGAGCAAGCCTTGCAAAGCAAGTTGAGATGCAGAAGGGAGCAAAAGAGAGGGAGAAGGAAGCAGATGAGGCAGTTACTCAGGGCCTGATAGGAGCCCTTCGGGGGCCTGATTCAGCCCTCAGGCCAAACATTTGACACCCCTGGGTTAAGGAGTGAGATTTTGCATCCCTGGCCTGCTTACTTATGGGCCTAGTTCTCACAGAGGTCAGCATCAGACCAGAATCTTTGCTGTACCACCTTTATTTATGTGGAAGAAGCCATGGCTCAACTGTAGGGCAAATTGCAGCACAGATTGTCAAGGCTAAAAACCTATTGTTAGCTAACACATTTGTCAAAAAGTGGGTGTTTTTTTGGGAATACATAAATGGAAAGTCTGCTACTGTATGCTTGATACCAAAGAAATACTTAGACTTAGACTAAGAAGAAGAAGAAGAAGAAGAAGAAGAAATTGGATTTATATCCCGCCCTATACTCTGAGTCTCAGAGCAGTCACAATCTCCTTTACCTTCCCCCCCCCCCCACAACAGACACCCTGTGAGGTAGGTGAGGCTGAGAGAGCTCTTACAGCAGCTGCCCTTTCACGGACAACTCTTGTGATAGCTATGGCTGACCCAAGGCCATTCCAGCAGCTGTAAGTGGAGGAGTGGGGAATCAAACCCGTTTCTCCCAGATAAGAGTCTGCGCACTTAATCACTACACCAAACTGTAACCTGTCCCAAATCACATGACTGGACCCCGCAGGGTGTGAGCTAGCTCACAGTTTTTTTAAGCCTCTAGCTCACACATTTTTGCCTTAGCTCAAGAAAACTGGTCCCAGAGCAAACTATTTTATGCAGCAGCTCACAACTTTAATGCCAGTAACTAACGAAGTAGAATTTTTGCTCACAAGACTCCACAGCTTAGAGGAATTGATAACAGCCTCAAAATGTTATCCCCCTTGTTCCTTACTTTTGAAAGTGCTTTAGGGTTGCGAAATCCAATTCAAGAAATATCTGGGGACTTTGGGGGTGGAGCCAGGAGACTTTGGAGGTGGAGCCAGCAGACATTAGGAGTGGAGCCAAGATCAAGGCTGTGACAAGCAAAATTGAACTCCAAAGGGAGTTCTGGCCATCACATTTAAAGGGACGGCACACCTTTCCAATTCCTTCCTTTCATAGGAAATAATGAAGGATAGGGGCACCTTCTTTTGGGGCTCATAGAATTGGACCCCCTGGTCCAATCTTTTTGAAACTTGGGGGGTATTTTGGGGAGAGGCACTAGATGCTATACTGAAAATCTGGTGCCTCTACCCCCAAAAACACCCCCCCCAGAGCCCCAGTTACCCACAGATCAATTCTCCATGATTTTCTATGGGAATAAATCTGCATAGGGAATAATAGAGTTCCCAGCAGACATTTCCCTCCCCTCCCCCCGCTTCCTGATGACCCTGAAGCGGGGGGAGGGTCTCTAAACCGGGGGATCCCCTGCCCCCACCTGGGGATTGGCAACCCTACAGTGCTGGTCTGAACAAGCATTTTTTTGGGGGGGGGGGGAGCATCAGGTCACAGCTGCCTTATGGCAACCCATAAGAGAGAGAGACTCAGAGGTGGTTTGCTATAGCCTGCCTCTGCGTAATGACTCTGGACTTCCTTGGTGGTCTCCCATCCAAAAACTAACCAGGGCCAGCCCTGCTTATGTTCCAACATCTAACAAGATTGGACTAGCTTGGGCTATCCAGGTCAGGACAACAACCGCTTTGGATATCTTCATAATTACATTTTTCCTTTCTATGCAGGAGAAAAGGTACAAAAAGTCATGTATGAGACAAAAAGTCATGTATGAGAGCCGGTTTGGTGTAGTGGTTAAGTGTGTGGACTCTTATCTGGGAGAACCGGGTTTGATTCCCCACTCCTCCACTTGCACCTGCTGGAATGGCCTTGGGTCAGCCATAGCTCTCGCGGGAGTTGTCCTTGAAAGGGCAGCTGCTGGGAGAGCCCTCTCCAGCCCCACCCACCTCACAGGGTGACTGTTGTGGGGGAGGAAGGTAAAGGAGATTGTGAGCCGCTCTGAGACTCTTCAGAGTGGAGGGCGGGATATAAATCCAATATCTTCTTCATCTTCTACTTTGCTGCAGCTTCATGGATCAGCATCAGCTAGGCCGGGGGTGGAATTCTAACAGGAGCTCCTTTGCATATTAGGCCACACACCCCTGATGTAGAGCTTACAAGGCTCTTTTTTGTAAGCTCTTGGTGGATTGGCTACATCAGGGGTGTGTGGCCTAATATGCAAAGGAGCTCCTGCTAGAATTCCACCCCATGAGCTAGGCTGATTTATGTATCTTTTGGCAAGAAAAACACTCCCAATGGAAAAATCACTCTCTACACTTCAGGCTTCCAAAAAAAAAATCCATTAACTTCCCCCAAACTAATCATTTGAATCTGCCCACTGTCCCCCAACTCTTCTTCCTCCCCACTGCTCCATAACTGTAATAAACATAACCTTTTAAAGCAGATAATAAAACTAAGTGCGGGGCCTGTTTGCAAATTGTAGGAGTGGGTGACAGCTTCATGTCTTCGGTACAGAAAGATTTATGGCTGTATTAACAGAGAGCTGAATCAAGAGATCTCTCTTTTAATATCTGCATATGAATACTGTCATGTTTCATTACCAGCATCTGGTGTTACTGGCGTTTGACCCTAATAGCTAATCAGCATGGAGAACTGCAGATCGGCAGGTCGAAAATTATAGAACGAAGGCTGCAATTCATGTCTGCATTACTAATCATTACCATAAAAGCCGCTAACGCTAGCTTTTTCCTGCCCATGGGCATAACGGTGTCATTCTGACACCAACATGCTGTGCAGGATCAGAAACAGAAGAGAACTGTAAAAAATAACAATATTTTGCATCTCATTTACATTTCAAAATCTGAGAGAGTCTGAATTTGAGAGCTGAATTTCATACAAAACTAGATAACGGTGTTTTTTTTAAAAAGCCACATTAGCTTTACACAGATGTCACACTAAATCAGAATTAAACTCCATTTGGCTAAGATGGCCATGAATTTTATTGGTTTGTTTTGCCATAAGAACATACAAAGAGCCCTGCTGGAGCACACCACTGGTTCATTTAGTCCAGCATCCTGTCTCACAAAGTGACCAACCGGTTCCTCTGGAGGTCCTTCGTCTTTCCCCCTTGGACCTCTGCTCCATATTTTTATCCAATCCCCTCTTGAAGCTGGCTATGATTGTAGCTGCCACCACCTTCTGTGGCAGTGAATTCCACATGTTAATCACCCTTTGGGTGAAGAAGTACTTCCTTTTATCTGTTCTAACCTGACTGCTCAGGAATTTCATCGAATGCCCACGAGTTCTTGTATTGTGAGAAAGGGAGAAAAGTACCTCTTTCTCTCCTTTCTCCATCCCATGCATAATCTTGTAAACCTCTATCATGTCACCCCGCAGTCGACGTTTCTCCAAGCTAAAGAGCCCCAAGCGTTTTAACCCTGTCTTCATAGGGAAAGTGCTCCAAATCATTTAATGATTCTAGTTGCCCTTTTCTGCACTTTTTTCAATGCTATAATATCCTTTTTGAGGTGCGGTGACCAGAATTGCACACAGTACTCCAAATGAGACCACACCATCGATTTATACAGGGGCATTATGATACTGGCTGATTTGTTTTCAGTTCCCTTCCTAATAATTCCCAGCATGGCGTTGGCCTTTTTTATTGCAATCGCACACTGTCTTGACATTTTCAGTGAGTTATCTACCACAACCCCAAGATCTCTCTCTTGGTCAGTCTCTGCCAGTTCACACCCCATCAACTTGTATTTGTAGCTGGGATTCTTGGCCCTAATGTGCATTACTTTGCACTTGGCCACACTGAACCTCATCTGCCACATTGACGCCCACTCACCTTTGTTGCAGTAAGAAAGGCTACAGGCACAAGAAGGAAAAAATGAAGGGTGAAGGGAAGGCAAGGATGGATCCTGATCAATTCCATCTGCTTAAGAAGCATTCACAGTTAGGATTCTTGGCAGACTTATCCACTTACCGACATCAGGGTCATTGGCTTGGACTCTTGTTAGCAGGGCTTTGGTGGCTGTGTTCTCATAGACGCATGCCGTGTAGTGATCGGAGGAAAAGGCTGGGGGGTTATCGTTGATGTCCTCCAGGATGAGACGGATTTCGGACTGACAGAATCTGCCTCCTCCGTCACTCGCCCTTGCGATCAGGTTGTAAACAGGGATCTTCTCACGGTCGAGTGGAGCTGAAGTTTTCAGTTCCCCTGAAATGGGAAGAGCAAGGCATCTGAGAAACATGCAGAGGGTGGGAAAGAAGGAGCATGTGAGGGGAGAGCCTTTGGGGTGAGCAGAAGAGGAGAAAGCAGCCCTGGGACCTCTCTGTCTGCCCCCGCCCCCAAAAACCCTTTAACTAGCCGTGGTCCCTGGCCACAAAGGCCTTTCACCACACTTTGTCTTTAAAATTCTTTAACCAGCGATATCAGGGGTTGAACTTGGAGGCCCTTCTGTACACAAAACATGTGCTCTACCACAAAACCACGCCCGCTCCTCTATTTGCTTCCTTCACCCCATTGAATGGTGATCTCATTTTCTCTTCAACTTACTACAGAAGTCTAGAGGGTAATGCCTTGAAAAGAGCATAACCCCGGACTGTTCTCTTTCTCAGAAGATGTAACTGCATCCTAGTCAGAACTATTTGTGTTGCCTCTTGCGTGGGTCTCAAGAGAACGAGCAGTAAATTATTTCTACCCTTACAGAAATAATTTAACACTGAACTCCCGTGGGATGCATGACACTGTACGGAGTCAGTCATCCTTCCACTGTGAATTTACTGCTCTGTGAAAAGTCCTTGTGATCTTACCGGTTTCTGGATCTAAGAAGAACTTGCTATTCCCGGGGCCATACAGCGAATACCGAATTTCACCGCTGGAGCCAATGTCCACGTCTTTGGCACCGAATTTAAGGATGACTTTATTTGGCGGGATATCTTCAGGAAACACTGCCATGTATGTAACCTTAGGGGAGAAAAACAATGACAAAAAGTAACAGCGGCTGACGAGGGATTTGTATTTTTTTTTCCCCTTCAGAAAAGTTGCCAACACAATTCCTCATCGTTACTGTTAGGTGAGCTCAGTGCTCTGTTGAAATTGGAACTTGCAAACATGATGGAAGAAAATTCCAGCTGAATTTTACCATTACGATTAAACAGAATCTGGAAAAGGACAAGCAAATGTGGGAATGGTGGCACTCAGAAACACAGAAAACACAGAGCTGGAAGGAACTGCAAGGATCATCTAGCTCAACCCCCTGCCCCATGCAAGAAATCCACAGTTACCTCCCCTTTGCACTCCCCCAGGGACCCATGCTCTATGTCTAGAGGAAGGCAAAAAACTTCCAGGATCCCTGAGCCAATCTGGCTTGGAGGAAAATTCCTTCCTGACCCCAAAGTAGCAGCCTGCATTTCCCTGGGCATACAAGAAAGGATCATAAAAGCCAAGCACTGTCTCACCCCTTCTTGCCCTCCCTCTTACAATCTGCCTAAATTCACTGAGTCAGACTTATATAAGGATGGGGTACAGCAGCCGATATGGGGGAAAACATAGCCCTCCATTTGCAATCACAGAGAAAGTTTTAAAAAATTCTTTAAACAGGAAAAAAGAGAGAACAAATGAGGAAAAAACCTTAAAATCCATCAAAGTAAGGGGTTTTTTTTTTCAAAAAGGAAAAATACATAAAGACAAGACAACAGTGGCGCACGATCTATACATGTTTCTATAAATTATTTCCAGTTATCTAAAAATCAGTCCCTATGCAATTGCTTTTTATATGAATTGTGTTCAGATGCTGATAGACGGGGGTCATTTTGTAGAAAAATAGGTGGTGGAGCTCATCCAGGGATTGATATGCAGCTGCACATACTATTCAATGGACAAGGAGGCGGAACTCTCAGGAGGAGGAGGAACTCCCAGAAAGGTTCAGGAGCTGTGCTCCTGTGAGCTCCCACTGAATCCGAGGCCTGCTGATAGAGTTCTAAGGATCCATTGATTTACCGGAAATGGGCTGTTATTTTCCCAGTGTTGTAAACTCCATCACAGAGAAAGCTAATGAAAACTTTTTAACACAGCTGCGGCTGCCAAAAGACCTTTAACTGACTCCTGACCAACAGAGGGGACAAAATCCAGCGCCAACAATCACCTGTATTATGATTATTCTTATGACCTGGTTTATTGTGAGGATACAACAGAGGCACAGAGAACAATGTATTCTGTAATCCTGTATTGAACTACTGACTTTTTTTTTTGTAATTATAATTTTATTCGCTGCTCTGAGCGTGCCGATGACAAAAGGTGGGGCAGGAATTTAGTACACAGATAAATAATATATGAATATGCTTTGCCGGCTAACCTGATCACAGACAGGGCTGTTGTCATTAACATCTGTGACTAACACTTCCACCGCAGTCTGAGTTACAAACAGCCCATCAGTGGCTGTAATGTTCAGAAGATAGATGTCTTGCTCTTCTCGATCAAGCGGCCTCTTGACATAGACCTTCCATTCGTTCTGGACCAGGCCAAGAGCAAACTTCCCTTTGGGGTTCCCTCCTGTGGAAAAAGCACAAAAAAAGACAATGGGAAACTTTTGGAGGCATTTCTATATCTCTGATTTGATGTCACAGTCACGGCAAGTGCCTCTCCCTGTAAGAATACATGGGAGAAGATGGTCCTTCAGATACCCTGATCGCAAGCCATGTATGGTTTTAACTCACATCATGCCATACTGTAGTTAAGAGAATGAACAACATTTCATCTGCCCCAAGCTACAATTGAGTGATGCAAAGATGTTTCCCTTTGATTTTTTAAAATAAAAGACTGTGCTTCTCCAGACCTTTTTAGTCAACCCCGCCCGCCCTTTTTCCTTTCATCCTTTCCCAATTTCACACAATCCTTTCAGTACCAGCACTTGCAAAACATCTTTAAGGGAGGGACGGTGGGAGGGACGGTGGCTCAGTGGTAGAGCATCTGCTTGGGAAGCAGAGGGTCCCAGGTTCAATCCCTGGCATCTCCAAAAAAGGGTCCAGGCAAATAGGTGTGAAAAACCTCAGCTTGAGACCCTGGAGAGCCGCCGCCAGTCTGAGAAGACAATACTGACTTTGATGGACCAAAGGTCTGATTCAGTATAAGGCAGCTTCATATATGTTCATATGTTCATATGTTCAACATTAGGAATTGGTGACTTCATGTTAGTTTACCAATAGCTGTTTGGCCAAACGAGGTCATCTCTCTCCTGAAATTACGCTGAGACTACAGCTTGATGTACTTATACCTCCTTTGGGGGGGGGGGGGGCGTCAAGTTGCAGACAGAACATGGTGACCCAGTAGGGTTTTCAAGACAAGAGACATTCATAGGGGGGGTTGCTGTTACCTGCCTCTGCATAGCAACCCTGGAATACCTTGGTACTCTCCCATCCAAATACCAATCAGGGCTAACTCTGCTTAGATTTTGAGAACTGGCTATCTATCATTTTGTAGAAAAATGACCTGGCTATCCAGATCAGGGTGCCTCTCCTATACACAAATCAAAATGGTTAACTTCCCAAGACAATAGAAACATTTTAAGACATTTGGAGATGATCTCCTTGTTTAGCTCCCCTTACGGGCAATCAGATGCAAACTGTGAACAATCAATGGCCGCCCTTCCTCACTGTGAGACAATCGCCTACCCACTTCGGTCTCAAGAGAGGATGTACGACAACCCCGTCGCTCTTGTTACCAAGACAATTTCATTAGCTGTTGATTATGCGATCAAGAGAGTGCAGCAGGTTCCATTAAGGAATCCTTTAATGAAAGCTTTATCACACCACAGTATTGTTTTTGTATTCATTATGAGTCTTGTTCGGGTGGCGCGAGCGTGCAGTCTGCATAACGGGTGAGGATGTGCCTGTCTTAAGTAGACCTAACGAGAGGTCGTTTAAGGAGCAGCTTAAAGATAAGACCACCAATTAGATCAAATTTATACAAGAGGGAAAACCAGGGAGGAAGAGAGGAGAGGAAACCAATTGGCTTTCTGTTCCAGTGAAACTGTGACACCGAAACAGTCAGTTTTGCTTTTCTACCCCATTAAACTGCACGGTGACAAAAGCAGCATGGAATTCTCCTCCCCAGTCGTCTTCCGAGAGGAATATAAGGCCATTTCACACACCAGGGGATAGAGGGAATTAAACACTGTGCAAAAAAAAAAAAGTGCTGGCTGTTAATGATCCCAGTGGGTATGTGTACCTTCAATTAAAATGTTATGTTTGCCTGCCTGCTCCACACCGTAATCACCTTTTGCAGGACTACCCATGATTATCCGCATCTTGTGGTGTCTGGCCGGCCAATCTCAGAGACCAGATAGGCCTCTGGTCTTAATTCTTACACTGTGGTAGCTACTTTTAGAAATGCTGGAATTCAACCATCGGGATATCTTCCACATCACACCAAAGTCACTTCTGGTTTCTCAGTCAGCCCAGCCTCATGAGACAGGAGCAGCAAATTAGGTTTCCCAGAAAAGTATACCTCAGCCATCACATGTGCTTGCTGAATCCGTACATTATATTTTCAGACAGGTGCCTACAACACCTTTATGTACTTCTACAAAAGCATAACGTACACAGAATACTGGTCCTCATCTTCAGCTGTTAAAGACTTTGA
Source organism: Heteronotia binoei (assembly GCF_032191835.1). Classification (NCBI taxonomy): domain Eukaryota; kingdom Metazoa; phylum Chordata; class Lepidosauria; order Squamata; family Gekkonidae; genus Heteronotia; species Heteronotia binoei. The sequence goes on from NC_083225.1 coordinate 176,900,455, forward strand.
GAAATACTTTTTCACCACAGTCTACGTGCATTTCATCTTCCGTCAAACTAACCAGATAAAATAAAAAATGATAGCTGGTTCTCAAATGTCCTTCACCACTCTTTCTTTTAGTCAGATATAAGCAGGAGACCCACAAGGACTTCCTGTTCCCCACTATTTCCTTTTCCCTTAACTGAAAGCCCCCATAGCCTATCCCCTGAAGAGATAAATTCCCTGGAGAAAACGGCAGCTTTTTTGGGTGAGCTCCATGACATCACATCTCAGATGAGCTTCTCCCTCTTCTCCTAAACTCCGCTGTCCTCAGGCTCTGCTCCCAAATCTCCAGGAATTTCCCTACCCAGAGTTGGCAATCCCCTGAATCACAAAGGTAGGTCTGACTACAAAGGGCCCACACTCCTTTTAAAATGGTACAAAGAGTCCTTCCTCACAGGTGGAACAAGTCTCACTACGAAAGGGAAGATTCCGTCACCGGGGGCTGGTGCATTCAAAGAAGTGAGCCCCTATTTGAATTCTGAGGGATAGCATGAGCTCTTCCTGAATGTGTGACTCAGATTTGACAAGAGATAATACTAATAATGAGATAAAAACAGTACAATATGGTTCAGAGAGTAAAGGTGTCTTTCTGAGATCTGTTTTTTTTAAAAAAAACCAGTGCCCTCACGCAGACCTCATTCGGCACTAATAAATTAAATTTTCCATCAACGTTTCCAAGCTGGTTCTGTTTCCCAAGGGTATTCTAATTAATTCATTTTCAACTGTAGCTTTTAAAAATGGAAGCTTTCTGACTGTACATATTAATGGATTCTTTAAAATCTGTCAGCAGTTTTCTTTTTATATTCTGTTTGAGCATTACAAGATCCAAGCATTACCTCTGAAAATAACATTCCCAGAAGGCCTTAAGGTTAAAAAAAAAATCTATTTATCTGTTGTTGTTTTTTTGTTTATTTGGTGTTTGAATAACGTCCTGCATCCAACCTCCCTCTTAGCGAATGTTACAAAACTAATTTGAGTTTTAGTAGATGAAAGGGAACTGAGATCTCAAATATTTTAAACATACTTTGAAAGGAAAGGTCCCCCGTGCAAGCACCAGTCGTTTCCGACTCTGGGGTGACGTTGCTTTCACAACGTTTTCATGGCAGACTTTTTATGGGGTGGTTTGCCATTGCCTTCCCCAGTCTTTTACACTCCCCCCCCCCCCCAGCAAGCTGGGTACTCATTTTACCGACCTCGGAAGGATGGAAGGCTGAGTCAACCTTGGGCCGGCTACCTGAATCCAGCTTCCGCCAGAATCGAACTCAGGTTGTGAGCAGAGTTCAGACGACAGTACTGCAGTACTGCTGCTTAACCACTCTGCGCCATGGGGCTGTTTAAACATACTTTAGCCAAGCACATATAAAACAACTTAAGATGAACAGATTTTTAAAATGCTGTTGCTTTATTGTAAAATCTGATCAAATTTTCGTGAAAACACAAGTCTACTGGACTTTCTATCTCCACTTAATTGTGGATTGTTTCTTATAGTGATTGCTACACAAGGCAATGCCCGCCCTTGTAAGATATGTGGATAATTAGGAAAACAACTGTCAAGGGCCCAGTTCTTACAAGAGGTCACTAGTTGTTAAGCTGTTTCTGAGTTCATCCAGATCCTGTCAAACCAGATTCATGCTGGGAGTTTCATGATGAAACTTAATTCTCAAGTGCATGGTGCACCCACTTTGAATCGTGATTGGGGGGCAATGGTGGCCCCGTGGAGCAGCCATTTGCCCCACTGTGGAAACTTATATCAGTACAAGTTTTCCCAGTGGGACAAATAGTGGCTCCCCAGGGCCATTTCAGCTTGGGATCCAAATGCACACCCCTAGGCTTACGCTCGTTCTCCCCGCAGTCTTGATCCCACAAACCTGAGAATTAAACTTCAAAAATCACTGGGAAACAATGCTCCCTCTACGCAGCAGAGTCTTGAAAGCAAAAATTCTACTTTGTGAGCTGCTGGCATTCAAGTAGTGAGCTACTGCATAAATTAGTGTGCTCCGGGGTCATCCTTCCTGAGCTAAGACAAAAAATGTGCGAGCTGGAGGCTAAAAATCTGTGAGCTAGCTCACGCTAACTCAGCTTAGAGGGAACACTGCTGGGAATGCTGCAGATTCTGGTTTGACGGGACTTGAGGTAGGCCCAGAAACAGTGTAATGTGTAATTAGGCCCTAAGGCAATACACATGACACAACAGGTAGAGGTAGGGTTGCCAGGTCCTACCCGGCTGTTGGTGGGGATCCTTTTTCCTTTCTGAGATCTTCTGCATGTGCGGCACAATGATGCCATCTGGTAGTGATGTCATCACATCACAGACATTGGGGGGAGGGGGGTGGCGCTCTAGTTTTTGAGCAAAACTTTATGGTTTGTAGCCGATTTTACCATAGAGTGTTGCCCAAAAACTAGAGTGTCACTGTGTGGCATGATGATTTCACTCACTTTCAGGTGATGTAATCACATTGCCTTTTGCGCCAGTTGGGGGGAGGATTTCCACCCCCAACTGGCTCTAGCAAGCCTAGGTAAAGGCTCACATGACAGAATCAGGGCTTTTTTTGTAGCAGGAACTGCTTTGCATATTAGGCTGTACACCCCCTCATGTAGCCAATCCTCCTGGAGCTTTCAGTAGGCCCTGTACAAAGAGCCCTGTAAACTCTTGGAGGATTGGCTACATCAGGGGTGTGTGGCCTAATATGCAAAAGAGTTCCTGCTACAAAAAAAGCCCTGGACAGAATGATCTCTTAGGAGAAATGACTCCTTCAAACAGAACATTTCTGTGGTTGCTTTTTTTCGCCCACCTCTCTGCTTGATACTTTCTCTCCAATCTTCTTGTCTCTGCTTTTTATCCTCAAACAGTTGCTGCTTCTCCCTTTGGTCTAGCCCCCCACCCCTTTTAATTAAAAATGCCTCATGCATGGGATTACTAGGTATACCCCATAATGCTGACGATAATCGCATGAGATCTTTTTTTTTTTAAGTTGCAATGTGTGTGCATGTGCTTTTCTCCATTCAACCCCCCCCCCCCCTTTCTTGCTTTAATTTTGGGATTTTTCCGCAAACTGGTTTCCCCAGGTTTGTAGAAACAGCTGTGCTTTCCAACCCCTGCCCCTTGTGTACATTTTTAGGTCCTAACTCTGGGGCCAAATGCAGGATTAGATATACGACATTCCCTCCTCAAGACGGATTTTTCACATCTTGTACGTAATGGTTACTCTCCTTGGAGAACAGATATTAAACTCTGCTCGGAATACCCCGAACTCTATTCTCATTAATTATCCCTCCTCACTTGCCTTTTAATTCAGTGCTCTGTTTCCTCACTCAAGACTTTTTAAAGCAAATGGTTCATGCATTTACAGTCTGAGAATGACAGACGGGCTTTGGCAAAGGAAAGCCAAACAACTGAATTGATCCCAGTGGAATACTTAAGTCCGGACACTGACCTCATTTGGGGCAATCTGTCCTCCGGATGTTCCACCAGTGGAAACCCTCTCCCTTCAAGTTACACTGTTTTAAAATCAGAAAGACCTTCAGAATTTCTGTTGCTCTTGTCTTAGAAAATATAGTGACACGACTATGCTGCTACTCTCTCCAACATACAGGGGTGGAATTCTAGCAGGAGCTCCTTTGCATATTAGGCCACACACCCCTGATGTAGCCAATCCTCCAAGAACTCACAAGTCTTTCTTGTAAGCTCTTGAAGGACTGGCTACATAAGGGGTGTGTGGCCTAATATGCAAAGGAGTTCCTGCTAGAATTCCACCCCGCCAACATATATTTCAATAGACACCATTCTCTTTTGTCCCTTCACACTGCTTAGCTTTTCATTATAAAAATGTAGCGTTGTTACTTCTAAGACCAACAAAGTTTTATTCAACTTTGTTGGTCTTAACGGTGCCTCTGGACTCAAATTTCATTAATTTATTACTTCTAATATTGATGCATTCATGGTATAGACTGTAAATGAAGGGGATACCAGTAGATAATGTATGCCCAAACCTTCACAAGATGTAGGCCCTTTTATCTGAAAGTCCTTACATCATTTATTTAATCAATGGTTCTTAGGATGCTAAGATATGCCTTGAAAAGTCTCAATTATTCTTAACAATTACAAAATATACTTTAACACAATAGCCTCCTATGTTGACGTATTTATTGCTCCGCTATTTCTTTTCCAGTAATTAAATCCACTTGTGGAAACACACTGGGTTGTATCTCGGACAAAATGTCCTCTAGTGCAAAATTTCCTCTAGTCCAACCAACACCTTCTGGTCATCCCTGACCCCAAGGACGTCCGACCTGCCTCGACTAAGGCCAGGGCTGACAACACTGACTACCAATACCAATTACCATCTGGACGGAGGAGAAAATCGAGCCGACATAGTTGGCATCCTTGGACACCAGGCTGTGTATTTAAGTGTCCACACCATCCACGCTATTATTGGCTTAACTGTTTTAATTTTTAATTGTTTTACTGCTTTATTGTAATAGTGTAATTATTGGTTTTACTGTTTGATATGTTGGAATCCGCCCCGAGCCCAATTTGGGAAAGGGAAGGATATAAATAAATAAATAAATATGAACATGACGTAGATGTTTGAAAATCTGAATTCATTTTTTTATGGTATTTTGTGTGTGTGTGTTTGTGCTTGCATGCTTGGAAGTCATTGCCAACTTCTGGCAACCCCTAGTAAGTATAGAATGTTTCAGAGAGGTGGCTTGCTATTGCTTGCCTCTGCCTCCTTGCCCCAGTAACCCTTGGAGGTCTCTCTTCTGGAGTACTTTGGGGCTATATGGAGCAAACCTGATGCTGTTCTCCAAGAAGCTCGTAGAAGCGAATGCGAAACGTGGGTTAAAGTACTGCTGCGTAGTGTTTCACTTCCTATGCCTGGCTGTACAGAAGAAGGACTTGTTGGAGCTTTGGTCTCTGTGGACGACTTTCTTATTGCAACATAAACTTTCAGGAGCTCTGTTCTCCATGCAAGACTTCACCGCTGGAATTTCTGCCTACACCCAGCTGTTGAGGAATACTGGACATTTATTTGTCTTTGAGTGACTGTGGGTGAGGGTATAGGTTCCTTATACACTTTTGTTATTGTACAGATGATTTATAATGCATTTTGAATATTCTGAATATTTCTTGAATAATTTATGAATTATATGAATTGTGTATAATTTTGGAGGCTGGTTTTTCGCGGAGGTTTTTGTAACCTATTTCCCCAATCCCCAAGTGGGGGCAGGGGAACCCCTGGTTTGGAGGTCTTCCCCCCGCTTCAGGATAATCAGAAAGCGGCGGGGGGGGGGGGAGGGAAATGTCTGCTGGGCACTCCATCATTCCTTATGTGGAGACCGATTCCCATAGGGAATAATGAAGAATTGAACCATGGGTATCTGGGGCTCTGGGGGAGGCTATTTTCTGAGGTAGAGACATCAAATTTACAGCATAGCATCTGATGCCTCTCTTCAAAACACCCTCCAAGTTTAAAGAGGATTGGACCGGAGGGTCCAATTCTATGAGCCCCCCAAAAAGGTGCCTCTATCCTTCATTATTTCCAATGGAGGGAAAACATTTAAAAGGTTTAAATGTGATGGTCAGAACTCCCTTTGGCGTTTAAGTTATTCCTGTCACAACCTTACTCCTGGCTCCACCCCCAAAGTTCCCAGATATTTCTTGAACTGGACTTGGCAACTCTACTGCATCACTACCACTAGGGACTCCCTTACCTAAACCAGATGTGAAGCCAAATCCTGCATCTGTTTGCTTGGAACCAAGCCCCACTGACTTCAGTGGGCAGCACTGCACATTGCTGCAGGAAACACCTGTGTTAATACCAAGTTTTCCTGCATCGAAGGCATGACATTGCATACATAAAAACCTGCCTTGTGGATCCATTTTAAGATAGAAGGTGTGGATTGGTATTTTCCTACAAAATAAACACTAAAGAAATGTATCTTTAAACATTGCCTAGGAAATGTGATTGGGTCAGAGTTTCCAGACATGGCTGTATGATGTCTGCTAAAGTAGAGGATATGTCTGTCAGAGGCTGCTAGTCACGGTAACTAAAGGGAACTTCCACATCCAGAGGCAACTAAATTCTGAATACGAGAGGCCTCGGCCTCTATGCCCTGTCGTTGGCCATCCAGAGGAACTGGTTGGCCACTGTCTGAGACAGGATGTTGGACTGGATGGACCACTGGTTTGATCCACTAAGGCTCTTCTTATGAAATCTCAGTCTCTATGCCCTGTTGTTGGCCCTCCAGAGGAAATGGTTGGCCACTGAGACAGGATGCTGGACTAGATGGACCACTGGTCTCATCCAGCAGGGCTCTTCTTATGTTCTTAAGAAGGCCTCAGCCTATACGTCCTGTTGCTGAACCTCCAGAGGAACTGGTTGGTCACTGTGTGAGACAGGATGCTGAATCAGAAAGACCACTAGTCTGATCCAACCTTATATTCTTAAGGTGTAACTCTCGTTTTTTTCTGTATTAATTGTAATATGCAGAGCTGGCCTTCCTTCCAAATAAGTATGCATAGGACTGCATTTACTTGGTGTTTGCTTCCGTAGTGGAAGGCACTGAATCTTCTCCTGCTTCATTTAGTACATGAACTGCCATCATGAACACAAAATTTTTCCATTTTGAGATGCTCAGGAGAAAGGCAGAAAGATGGGGATATATAGAATTTTAATTTAATTGGAAGTCATTGCCAACTTAATTTAATTTATAAAATAAATAAAGGTATTACCACACACCCCCTTCAGCCTTTGCAAAGAGAAGATTCCCTCCCAACTGCTTTCCTCAAATGCTGGCCTATGATGCACTTGGATTAGAAGAGGTTAAAATGTTTTAAAAGCCTTCCCCAAAGTAATTCTATCCCGGAGAGGAAAAATGTGCATCGAACTTAAACACCTCTGCTTTACAGGTAACGTATAAATTGTAGGAAGGTGACTGTAAGTCAATATTCCTGCATGACCATCAGTTGATACAGAAAATGGAGACAAGTACATTTCATACTAAAGTCCTCTCTTTCGCACATGTGTAATCAGTGTGGAAGATAGGCTTAAAGCTCCTTTAAGTAGCACATGAACATTCGGTTTCCAGTTCAATATTCGGTCTCTAGTTCAGAAACGAATCTTGTATTAGGAAAGAACTGAGGCTTTGGGGAATTGCTCCCTGCTAATAGCAGACAGTCAAGGGATATATGGACTTAGAAGGAAACTGTACAGGTTCAAGACCACCCAACAATTTTGTTGACCTCTCAGCTTTCTAACTCCCATACCACACTGACTTTCTTTCCAGAGGAACAGTACCCCAAAACTTGCTAGAAAAGGCACTGTGCCCTCCAGGCTTACACAACATGTGATCAACAAAGCCAAACTTGGCCCGCTGGTCAGATATGGTAGGCAGCCAGGATTTCAATAAACCCTTTTACATTTCTGCCTACTTGGACCTGGAAAAAGAGAAGCATCGGACAGGGCACATTACGCAGTTTGTAGGTTGAGTCCAGCCTGGTGTGTCACAGTTGGCCTGATTTCAATTTTAATATGCAACACAACCCCAAGATGTGTTTTCTTCTCAAGGGGGAGACAGTAAATCCACCATGAGCTGAACTGCCCACTAGCTATTTGTTAAAAGGGTCCACACAGTGTATGGCATCATTATTATCATTATTTATTTGTTTATAGAATGCTCTGGATCTCCACTGCATTTAAAATGAGTGTTTTTAATGAGATTTTCGATCAAGAAACCGAAAGGATGCTTTTAATTAAATAAAACAAGGCAGTTATAAACTAATGGCTCCCCCCCCCATACCCGCAATCAGGAAGAATGAATGTTGCTCATTCTTTCTGCACAATGCTGCAGTCCTGTCTATGCTGATACATCAATCACGAGGTGTTATAGACTGTGATATAAGAACACAGTGCCAAGTATCAAATCTAGCAGATTAAAAAGACCTATACAGTTTTCTTTCACTTTCCCCTTTCCTTTTAGCTGTTTTGGATGCTAAGGGGATAGGGGGACTCCCTAAAACTCAAAAAGTAGGTTTTGTGGATCTGTGCCACAAGACCTGTGGCGCAGAGTGGCAGGTTGCAGTACTGCGGTCCAAGTTTTGCTCACGACCTGAGTTTGATCCCGGTGGAAACTGGGTTCAGGTAGCTGGCTCAAGGTTGACTCAGCCCTCCATCCTTCCAAGGTTGGTAAAATGAGTATCCAGCTTGCTAGGGGGGAAAGTGTGGATGACTGGGAAAGGCAATGGCAAACCACCCCATAAAAAGTCTGCCATGAAAGCGTTGTGATGCAACGTCACCCCAGAGTTGGAAACAACTGGTGCTACCCAACTATCTGCCAGCTCTCAGTGCACACCAAGTCATAAGAACATAAGAGAAGCTATGTTGGATCAGGCCAATGGCCCTTCCAGTCCAACACTCTGTGTCACACAGCGGCCAAAAAAACCAGGCGCTATCAGGAGGTCCATCAGTGTGGCCAGGACACCAGAAGCTCTCCCACTGTGCCCCCCTCAAAGCACCAAGAATACAGAGCATCACTGCCCCAGATAGAGTTCCAACAATATGCTGTGGCTAATAGCCAATGATAGACCTCCGCTCCATATGTTTATCCAATCCCCTCTTGAAGCTGTCTATGCTTGCAGCCACAACCACCTCCTGTGGAAGTGAATTCCATGTGTTAATCACCCTTTGAGTGAAATAGTACTTCCTTTTATCAATTCTAACCTGACTGCTCAGCAATTTCATTGAATGTCCATGAGTTCTCATATTTCATTTTATTTCAATTTATATTGTGAGAAAGGGAGAAAAGTACTTATTTTTCTGCCTTCTCCATCCCATGCATAATCTTGTAACCTCTATCATGTCACCCCTCAGTTGACATTTCTCCAAGCTAAAGAGCCCAAGCGTTTTAACCTTCCTTCATAGGGAAAGTGTTCCAATCCTTTGATCATTCTAGTTGCCCTTTATCTGCCTTGCTTCACCTCCTTTGGACATCATTCCCCACAGAGATCTTACCTGTAATATGGTAGCTGACTTGACGGTTGGCATCAGAGGTATCCTCGTCCCAAGTGCTGAGAACAGCAACAACTTCACCCGGTGAGTCACTCTCTTTCACAGATCCGCGGTATATCTCGTGCTCAAATACAGGAGCGTTATCATTGATGTCTGTCACTGTGACAGAGATCAAAGTGGTTGAGGAAAGGGACAGGGCTTCTCCCAGGTCTGAAGCCACCACTGTGAAGGTGAAAGTTGGGTTCTTCTCATGGTCTAGGTCTTTCAAAGTGCTGATCCAGCCGCTGTTGCTATCAATGGCAAATGTCTCTGTGATTTTGTCAGTCTCTGATTCTGCTAAGAGAGAATATGTCACTTGGCCGTTTGCCCCCCAATCGGCATCGACTGCTTTGACCTGGAGAAGTTTCGTCCCTATTGGCATCCCTTCCATTATGATGGCTTCATAGCTGGCTGAGTCAAACACAGGTTTGTTGTCATTGAGGTCCAAAATTTTAATGTCCACATCCACAGTTAACACTATGTCCACTTTACCTAGCTGTATAGTTGCTGCAACTTTGAAGTGGAAGACGGGAGTTGTCTCATGGTCAAGTCTCTTGTCTAGTTTTATGATGCCTGTGTCTCGCTCTATAAGGAAAACACCATCCTTATTGTTTTCAGTCAGTTCACCATTCACTGTGCTATAGGTGGCACCTTCATTAGGCAACACATGCAGAACATCAATAGTACTACCTATCAGTGTGTCTTCTGATACAGTGAAGGAATATTGAGGCTGGGAAAATGAAGGCAAGATTGTTTCAGGAGGTAACACATGAATGTACACAGGGATAAGGGAATGCCTTACAGGAATGCCTCCATCGACAGCTTTGACAAAGAAGGAGAGCACTGTGCTTTTTAGCTGGTTAAAATTCCCCTTGGTGACCATCCATCCATTGTCGGGATCAATTTCCAGCAGATCTGCGACGGAAACCGAGGCTTCACTGTACAACGAATAGGCAATCCGTGCGTTTGCACCATCATCTAAGTCGATCGCTTGCACTTGAGTGACCAGGTGACCTCTCCCAACATCTGCTTTGACACTTGCCCTGTATTCCACTGTCATAAACTGGGGAGCATTGTCGTTCTCATCCACCACAATCATGCGCACAGTACAGAAGGTCACTCTCCCTCCGCCATCGAGGGCTCTCAACGATATGGTAATATCGCCTTCTAAGGGGATCTCCCGGTCAAGTTTCTCAGTGGTGATAATCTGTCCATTGTTATCAATTAAAAAGCGATCCTTGGCGAAATCATTCATAATCGAGTAGCTTATTTGCCCGTACATGCCTGAATCTCCATCAGTTGCTTTTACGTGAATTACTTTGGTTCCAGGGGGAGCGTTTTCTCGAACCTCTGCCACATAAATACTCTGTGTGAAGACGGGGCTGTATAAATTTGCTCCGAGAATGTAGATATGAACCTGAGCTGTGCTTGTGAACAAACCATCAGAGACAGAGACATTCAAACTGTACATTGACTCCATCCTCTGCTTCCGATGGTTCGAGAGGGTGATCACTCCACTCTTACTGTCCATTACAAAACTTGTACGGTCATTTCCAGACAAGATACTGTACTCCAATCGGTCAAAATCAGAGCTGTCTGCATCAGAGGCCTGGACACAAGTAACAAAATGACCCCGTGGAGCTAGCTCACTGACATATGATTCGTATATCAACTGGTTGAAAACTGGAGGGTTGTCATTCATGTCAGTCACAAAAATGCTGACGAGAACTTCACTGCTCAGAGGTGGGAATCCATTATCTGTTGCCCTTACTTTCAAACTGCATTGCTGCATCACTTCATGGTCCAATAAGCGGGCCGTTAGGATCAGCCCACTTGTGCCATCTATGTGAAAATAATCCGTGCTGTTGAAAGTGTCCTGGACTATTTGATATTGAATAATTTTGTTATTCTCAGAATCTGCATCCGTGGCAACAACATGCAGGACCGGAGTGCCAATCAATGAAGCTTCCGTCAAGGTGGCATTATATGCAAAGTGGTCAAAAATGGGAGCGTTATCATTGACGTCGTTAATAATTAGATCCACTGTGACCTCAGCTCGGGCACCAGTGAGGGCATCGCTGGCTCTCACGGTGAGCTTGAAAATAGGGTTGACTTCATAGTCTAATGGGCTGATGACGCTGAGGACTCCAGTATCAAAATCAATGTTGAACTGATTATAGGGATCTCCGTCCACAATGATATAAATGATCCCTTGGCCTTCTGGGCTGGTTGCATTGATGCTCAGGATTGGGGTATGCATTTCTATGTCTTCATTTACAGAGGCTGTATAGAAGGGCTTGTCAAAAACAGGCATCGCTTTGTTAACTATTGTAATAGGCAATTCTACAGAAGCAGACAGTGATGGATTGCCTCCATCTTTAGCGATGACGATAATTAAATACTCTATGTTAGATAAGTCAGAGTTAAAGGCTGCTTTTAAAGTAACACTGCCAGTATGCCTGTCAATTTCAAAGTGCCCATAGTCCTCCTTCAGCAGGTAAGATACATCGCCATTAGCACCCTTATCTTTATCAATGGCAGTCACTCGGTATATCAGGGTTCCTGGATCAGCTTCAACCTGTACGGCAGCGTAATATGGAAGCCCTATAAATACAGGGGCATTGTCATTGATGTCTTCAATGTGAACTCTGACAACCACCCTGGCGACTCGTAGATGGTCCAGTTCACGGCTAGCCTCTACCACCAGTTCATATAATTCCTGTTCTTCTCTATCAAATGGGATGCCCGTAGTTTGAATGACACCCAAGGTGGGTTTGATCTTGAATTTGTTCCCTGGGTTTAGTATGCTGTACTTCAAGGGCTCATTAAGGCGGTTTCCAACAGCGTTGACCACTGCTACCTGTGTGATATTGGTGCTGTTTTCTGAGATGGATGTGGAATAAAGGTTTTGGGTAAAGTGGAGACCACTGTCCATGGCTTCTTTGACCATTATGGTCACTACAGCAGTACTATAGAACTTCCCATCAGACACTTTTGCTATGAGCATATAATGGTCTTTGGAAAGGCTGTTGTTTTTTATAGTCACCACCCCTGAAGTAGAATCAATTACAAAGTGTTCCATGTTACCTTCAATCAGGCTGTAAGTCATTTCAGGTGGGACTTCTGAATCCGGGTCGGCAGCCTTGACTTTGAGAACCTCAACCCCAATGAAAGTTGGCAGAAGTAAGATGGTCTCGAACATAGCCTGACTGAAAACCGGAGGGTTATCATTGACATCTGTTACATCAATAGTAACCTCAACTGGACTTTCAGCAGTGAGCTGTGGGTTGCCGCTGTCTCGTACGTGGACGTGAAAATGGAAATGAGCGATAGTTTCATGGTCTAAGTCAGCAATGGTTCTAATGGCACCTGTGCTGGAGTCTACTGTGAAATACTTCTTAGCAGTGGACTCAACGATCTGGTAAACAAGCAAGGCATTCTGATTGCTGTCAGCATCTGTGGCTCGTATCACGAGGGGATTATTGCCTAAACTCCGGACAATGCTGTTTATTGGAGCAGCTTCACTGATGGTGCCCCTATACTGCGAGAAGAGAAAGACAGGAGGGTTGTCGTTTTCATCAACAACCTGGATGTTCACAGTGACATTGGATGCCATTCCCGCCATGTTCATGGCTTGCACAGTGAGCTGGTAAGCAGATGTGTGCTCATAGTCAAGCAGCTTTTGAGTAGTGATGACTCCTGAGTAAGGGTTTATTACGAAGGCTCCATTGATGTTACCATCCTTGACCTCATAAACTAGTGTGGACTGGCTGATCGCAGAGACCATGATGACTGACGTTCCAAAGTCAACGTTTTCATTCACTTCAGCTTGCCATTCCTTGTGCATGAATCTGGGGTGAGAATTGTCTGACATGGTTACGGATATGCGGACGATGGCTGTGGCTGATAGGGGTGGGGAACCCTGGTCAGTCACTTTGACGGATAAAACAAATTGGCCCATTGTGGTCAAATCTGGTTCCTTCAGCACTGTGATGATGCCCAGAACCGGTTCAATCTTGAACGTATTCCCGGTGTTCCCTGAAATAGCAAAAGAAGAAGACACATTAAAGGTGAAATTTAAAAATGCAATCCAACTATAATGTAGGGTCCTATAGAATGTTCCAGGGACAGATGACATACAGTTGGGGTCCATCAGGGCTTTTTTAGTAGCAGGAACTCCTTTGCATATTAGGCCACACACCCCTGATGTAACCAATCCTCCTGGAACTTACAGTAGGCCCCGTACTAAGAGCCCTGTAAGCACTTGGACGATTGGCTACATCAGGGGTGTGGCCTAATACGCAAAGGAGTTCCTGTTACAAAAAAAGCCCTGGGGTCCAGTAAGCTGAAGACAGATCACCAGGCATACGTTGTGGACTACAAGGTAAATGTCAACCTAACCATCCATTTTTGGAACCTTAGGGAGGCAGAAAAAACCAGGAACTTAAATATGCATTTGGTGGACCACAATATATGACTAGAGGGCTTGGTTTGGTGAAGCACAGCTAATTGGCCGACGTAATGCCTGGAAAAGAAATTGTATAGAATCCCCATACAAGTTGCTTAGAATTCCCTGCAGGATGGGTGCGATATCTGCATAAGCAGATAGAGTTGAAAATAGTCTTTTTAAGATCCACTCACATGTAGTATAACAACCCACATACATATATGGCACAAGTTATACAATGCAGGTATTTTAAAACCAAATGTCTACATGGAAACTGTTTAAAAGTTCTATCAGTGACAGATGGCCCGAGTCACTTTCAAAACGCATTCAATAGCCACGGCTTTCCCTGAAGAACCACAGAAACTGAAGCTTTAAGAAAGTTTTGAAAATTGTGTTATGCACTCCAACTCACAGAGCTACAATTCCCAGCGCTCCACGATGGTTTCAGTTTCATAGGGCAGGCATAAAAGCAATACTGCAGAGCAATTCTTCTGCAGTAGGCTGCTTGGCGTAGCGCCATCAACTTCAAGCAGGGGATCACTCCCCATTGTGTATGTAGAAAACAACATTGAAACTCTTGAGCTTGCTTGTCAAAGAACTCTGTAACTAAGGCTGTGATTCTGCACAGTTTGTTTCAAAGGGTATTCCACTGACAGCAACAGAATTTAAATTCAAGTTAACCAATTTAGGATTACGGAACATGGACAAAATAGGCATGAAAAACTAGCAGCTAAATTCTTCAATACAGGGCATTTTTTGTAGCAGAAGCTCCTTTGCATATTAGGCCACATCCTCCTGATGTAGCCAATCCTCCAAGAGCTTACAGGGCTCTTCGTACAGGGCCTATTGTAAGCTCCAGGAGGATTGGCCACATCAGGGGTGTGCGACCTAATATGCAAAGGAGCTCCTGCTACAAAAAAAGCCATGATCAAACCACGAGGATGATTATAAACCATTTTAAAAATATACTGATTCAATGCCTCAACTGGACAATATGTGAAGTATGAACATGAAACAGGTTTTTTTTTGTTGCACAATAGAGATAATGGTCCAGGAAGTGGAGAACAGAAACTCGTAGCGGCAATATTTGCTTATCGATCTGAACAGACAGGGACAAATCAAGACGAACCAGTGTTTGGAAAGGGCTTAAATGTGTTTGTATGAAGTATTGTTGGCTACACAAAGAACAAAATAATCAGGATTCATTGATGGGCTTTTCCAATCAAAAACATACACTGAAGATGGGACTACAGTTACAAGAAACACAGAGCTGACATTGAAAACAGCAGCATTATGTTGAATTCTCCGTCCCCACTGCAAAACATTGCCTGCTACCCAGTGATGGTGTCAGTGTGACTCTGTAACTGTGTTACAGAGGAAAAGAGGAGAGAACTCAATACAGGCAGGGGTGGAATTCTAGCAGGAGCTCCTTTGCATATTAGGCCACACCCCAATGATGTAGCCAATCCTCCAGGAGCTTACAAGGTTCTTTTTTTGAAAGCTCTTGGAGGATTGGGTACATCAGGGGTGTGTGGCCTAATATGCAAAGGAGCTCTTGTTAGAATTCCACAGGGTTGCCATTTTCAGTAGCAGGTGTGTGTTGCTTATGATATGGATTCCATGCTCCTTCACATTAAGGGCTGAGTTCCTGGTTGACAGAGAACAGTTTCACATGTGAATAAAGCAGTAGACAAGTTGCACCTTTAAGACCAACTAAACTCACATTCTGAATAAAACTTAGTTGGTCTTAAAGGTGTAACTTGTCTACTACAGCTTTATTCTGTTGCTTCAGACCAACACGGCTGCCCAGTGGCCCATGTTGGAAACACCTTACACGGGACTGTCAACTTTGCCTCTCTATCACCAGTGAGGTATTTTTTTCAGGGGTGGCCAAACTTGCTTAACGTAAAGAGCCACATGGAACAAACATCAGATGTTTGAGAGCAGGCAAGCAAATAGATGGGGGAGGGAGATGGAGGTGGAAAGAAAGCAACTTTAACTTTAACTGCATTCTCCAAGCTGTCAGCTGGCTTGGCTTGGGGAAGTGATTTAAAGAGATAAATGCCCAGACAGGGCGGTGGGGGCTTTGAGAGCCACACAATATGTGTGAAAGAGCCACATGCGGCTCCCGAGTTGCAGTTTGCACCCCCCCTCTGTATTTTTTGAAATGGAGCATCTCTGTGTTGGTCATGTGCTCATCACAGAAGGGCCTTCTCTCCTAGATCAGATATTATTAAAGCACAAGATTATTGGTTTCTGTTTTTCAGTGCCGTGGATGCTCCAGCTGAATTTCCTGCCAAGTACGGAACCTTGTATTTAAGCTGAAACCATCAGTTAAAATTAGCATCCTTGCTGCACATCCTTTCATGGGTCACGGGAAATACAGCCTGCGAAAGCTGCATTATGCTGCAGCTAGAAGCACTGGTGGATAATGAAACAGTGGGAATTCGCAGCTTTATCCGAAACAGAAGCTTGAAGCCTCAAATCGCAGGCAGGGAGATGGATGAAATAGAAAGCAGAGGCCGTCATGGGGAGATAAAAGTCTCATTAACAGGATTCAAGCTTTTGCGCAATCGGTCTGGACAGAAGCCTCACGCTGTCCCACTTCCTGGTCATGGCCCCATCTCACCCCCTTCATTACCGGAGCTGTAATACTTCCCCCCCCCACCCCCATATTAGGTTACACCGCTTAATGCCAAGCCAGCCGGAACGGCATTCCTGCTCTAAATCAGAGGCACTAAGCTTCTGAATCCCAGAGCCAGGGGCAACATCAGTGGAAAGCCTCAGCCTTTATATTTTGTTGTTAGACCTCTGGAGAAACCGGTTGGCCACTGTGTGAGACAGGATGCTGGACTAGATGGACCACTGGTCTGAGCCAGCAGGGCTCTTCTTATGTCCTTACAAAGGCCTCGGCCTCTGTGCCCTGTTGTTGGCTGTCCAGAGGAACCGGTTGGTCACTGTGTGAGACAGGATGCTGGACTAGATGGACCACTGGTCTGAGCCAGCAGGGCTCTTCTTATGTTCTTACAAAGGCCTCGGCCTCTGTGCTCTGTTGTTGGCTGTCCAGAGGAACTGGTTGACTACTGTAGAGACAGGATGCTGGACTAGACGGGCCACTGCTCTGATCTGCAGGGCTCTTCTGGTGTTTTTAATTGGAGATGCTCACAATTGAACCTGGGACCTTCTGCATGTGAAGCAGATGCCCTATCACTGGTCCACGGCACCTGTTATCGTTAGCACCTTGATACTTTATTGAATGGGGAGCGCATGGATTATGTGGATCAATGCACAAACACAAACAAAAAGAAGCCTGCAATTCTAACAAAATGGCAGGGTGTACATATGAGAAAGCTATGACCGCACTAGAAAACTGAGGAGTGAAACAGAAATCTAGTAAGATGTAGTACAAGCGTGGGAGGAAGTACTTTTTCATTCAAAGAATAATTAACTTCATTGCTGCAGGATGTAGAGATGGCTGCTACTTTAGCTGGCTTTTAGAGGGGACTAGAGAGACTTATGGAGAATAGGTATATCCGTGGCTATTACTCACAATGTCTCAAAGAAGCCACAGTGTTCAAAGACTGAATATCAGTGAAAAGTCTTTGGGCCAAGCTTGTAGGCCTGCTTTGATCATCTGGATGGCCACTGTGTGGAACAAGATGGTCCAATGGTCTGATCCAGAAGAGCTCTTAAGAACATAAGCGATGTTGGATCAGGCCAATGGCCCATCCAGTCCAACACTCCGTGTCACACAGTGGCCAAAAAACCCAGGCGCCATCAGGAGGTCCATCAGAGGGGCCAGAAGCCCTCACACTGTTGCCCCTCCCGAGCACCAAGAACAGAGAGCATCACTGCCCCAGACAAAGAGTTCCATCTATACCCTGTGGCTAATAGCCACTGATGGACCTCTGCTCCACATGTTTATCCAATCCCCTCTTGAAGCTGTCTATGCTTGCAGTTGCCATCACCTGCTGTGGCAGTGAATTCCACGTGTTAATCACTCTTTGGGTGAAGAAGTACTTCCTTTTATCTGTCCTAACTCTTCTTATGTTCTACCCTGAACACAGCCTCGGACATGAGTACATGCCCTAGATCTGGCCCTTCTGACTTACAAAAAAACTAAGCACACAGTTAGCAAACTGGATAAATGTACAATGGGCCATGTGTGACTTATCTAGGTAACCCACTCGCTGCCACGCTGAGCATGTGCATACGCTTGATCATACGTGAGCCATACCAGATGGTACATGATTTATTTTATTTTTATTTTATTATATTTGTATCCCGCCAGGCAAACGTGCATGATTTTATTACCTGCTTACCTTAGGGACCGTCTCTCCCCATATGTGCCCCAGAGAGTGCTGAGATCGGGTTCTCAGAATCTTACAATCCCCGGGGCCAAAGGAGGCCCGTCTGAAGTCAACTAGGGACAGGGCTTTTTCGATCACAGCCCCTTGCTGGTGGAACCAACTGCCGGAGGAGGTGAGGGCCTTGCGGAACTGCCCTGTAAGACAGTCCTCTTCCAACTGGCATACAACTGACCGGCATCTGTATATCTGAATACCTGAATATCTGAATTTTAAAGAAGACTGTAGCACAGCACGCTGACAATTGTGTTTATTTCATTGTGTAAATTATTAATGTATTTTAATTTTTGTTTTTATTGTTAGAATTTTGTGTCGCGAGCCGCCCTGAGCCCGCTTCGGTGGGGTAGGGCGGGATATAAATCGAATGAAATAAAATAAATAAATAAATATGGACACCGAAAACTCCGCATGTGCATGTGGCAAGCAGAACGTGCGGACCAAGACCACGCACAGAAATTAAGCACGTGGCCGCGAGTGGGAAGATGGAACCATTTCCCCAATTCGTTTACTCGAGGACTTCGAGATCAGTTCTGTGTTGTTTGTTGAACGAAAGGAGGGAAATGCAGCTAAGAAGCGGTCCGCGGTGTTTTTAGCATTGCTCCCCAAATAACTGATATCATATTAAAGCAAAATATACTGCCGATAAATGCACCCTGCTCTGTAAGCCAGGCCTTCTAGAAGACAAATGTAAAGGCCAATGAAGCCAATATCAGGTCAAATTAGGCACTTAAATCTTCATTGATTTTTATGGGATTTGAACACCCTTCTGTCTTTCTCTCTTT
Organism: Heteronotia binoei; assembly: GCF_032191835.1. Lineage (NCBI taxonomy): Eukaryota > Metazoa > Chordata > Lepidosauria > Squamata > Gekkonidae > Heteronotia > Heteronotia binoei. The sequence goes on from NC_083225.1 coordinate 176,919,134, forward strand.
CTGTTTATCCTTCTCTGGCTTCCATCAGGGAATGACATCATGCAGCGTCTTGTATGGGGTTCTACAGCAGGTGTTTTAGTCCCTGCACGCTAACCTGATTCTATTGAGTAGATCAGCTCCGCGTTTTCTCCTTTATCTTTGTCCAGTGCAGTGACCTGCAAAACTGCAGATCCAATGGCTGCTGACTCAAACACGGAGGCTTCATACAAAGGGCTGGTGAAGTAGGGGCTGTGATCGTTGGAATCTTCCACGTTGACGATGACCCTGGCCAAGTTCCGTCGATAAGGAAACTCTTGGTCACGAACCTGGATGGGAGACACAAGCATGAAGTTTATGTGAAAGCCCAGAACTTTATTTTGCCTACAGTCAGGGGTCGTTTTGTAGCAAAATAGCTGGCGGAGCTCATCAGCATAACTCATTAGCATATGCCCCCCAGCCAAAAGCAACCCAATGCAAGAAAGGAGAGCCCTGGGTGAGCGAGGCCTGCTTGGGTTGGCTAGAATTCTAGCCAGCCCAAGCAGGCCTTGCTCACCTGGGGCTCTCCTGGGCCGCTCCCCACCCCCAGTCAAAAGGCCAGCAAGCCACCCACCGCCCAAAATCACATAAGAAGTGGAGAAATGGTGGTGTGGGCTTCTCCAGGGGTTAATGAGGGCTGCTGGGGGCTTGGCAAAGCCCCTGGTGCCTGACTGGCTGCCCGCTCTCCTAATCCAGGGTTTGTTATGCAGCTGCACCTACAATTCAATAGACAAGGTATGTGGGGAGGAAGAGGGGGAACCATCAGAAAGGTTCAGGAGCTGTGCTCCTGCTGAATCTGAGGCCTGCCCACATCACAATTTTGGAAGAACCAGTGGGTTTTCCCACTTGAGCGAGGAATGGAAGGAACTCTGAAGGACGATAAAAGACTTTTGCGCAATTTCTCAGGAGCTTTAGCACCCTAGATGAAATATAAGACAAGTTTTATACAGACAAAGAAACCTCACACCTGATTCCTGTTCTTTAATGTGCAACATCCACTTCCCCACAGAACAATTTCTGCTCTGTAATTTAGGCGCACAAACCAGTATCTCCTACCTGCAGGAGCACACGATAAACCAGTCCGCTTTGCTTTCAAGAGCTGAGCATGGCAAAGAAGAGATAATCGCCCTGTTTAGCGGCTTCCTCAAGTAACTTCTCCTTTTAAAACTCTTTAAGAAAATCACCTCAGATTTATTTTTTTTTTAAAAAAGAACCGGGCATGGAGAGATTGTAATATTGCTCCCGTGTTCTCCCTCAAGATTGCAAAAACTGTTTTGGAAGATTTTTTAAAAAACGTCTTTTGTGGTACACTTCCCAAAGCCACAGCAATACATTAATGAATGAACACAGAAAGAAAAAAAAATGGTCCAGAGCACAAGGCAGAAAATTAATTACTACTTACTTGCTACATTTTAAAGCCTATTTGCTTATCAGAAGACTAGGGAATACAGGCACCTATAAAAGTTATAAGATATAAAAGAGCACTAAATTAATATTCTGCTCTTACCATTACGTTAAGGATGTGCTTATCTTGAGCTTCGTGGTCTAAACGCTCAGCCGTGTACAGCACTCCTGTGTTGGGATCCATTCTGAACTTCCTCATGCTGACGGAGTCGATGCTGCTGTGGATGATGTAGCTGAGCTTATGTTTCTCGTCTCTGTCAATGGCTTCCACCTGCAGGATCTCGGTATCCGGGAGGATGTCTTCGGAAATCGTCACATCGTAACTCGGATGGGAAAATTCTGGGCCGTTATCGTTATTGTCCAACACTTTTATGAGCACCTGCAAAAGGACCATCAAGATTGCATGAGAAAACCTTGCAAGATTACGTGCTAAAAAAAAAGAAGTTCTTTTCCCCCATCCATTTTTAAAATTAATATTTTCCTGCAAATTGAGGGTTTCCTCCAGGTTTGCAGAAGCATTTCCTCAGTTTGGTGTAGTGGTTAAGTGCATGGACTCTTATCTGGGAGAACCAGGTTTGATTCCCCACTCCTCCACTTGCACCTGCTGGAATGGCCTTGGGTCAGCCATAGCTGTCACAGGAGTTGTCCTTGAAAGGGCAGTTGCTGTGAAAGCTCTCTCAGCCCCACCTACCTCACAGGGCGTCTGTTGTGGGGGTGGGGAAGGTAAAGGAGATTGTGACTGCTCTGAGACTCTGAGATTCAGAGTATAGGGCGAGATATAAATCCAATATCTTCTTCTCCAATGTCCTCTAGGTTTACAAGAACGTCTCCCATCTGTCCCTGGCTCTACTGCATGGGATTTTTTGATCCACACACTGTGGGGTCAGGCTCAGTATTCGATATACAGATATGTACAAATGCTCTACATTTTATATACAAACATTAGGGATGATCTGATTACTCCATCCACACAGTCTTTATTTCGGGCAAACAAAAGACTAATTCAGGAAGTGTTTTGTTTCTGTCTTACAGAAGTGCACGGTTGCATTCTTCAGTATCGTAGGAAAAAAAAAAAGCCAGAAACTTCTTCTAGTCTATTCTGTTATGAATACCCTCCCTGCTTTTCAACATGCAAAAGATTTGTTATGACTGGTAGAGTATATGCAGTGGAGCAAACTGGTGCTCTGCCAGCTCTAGGCCTGCTGTACTTCATGATCTAGCAACTCGCCCTTAGGGCCATGGTCTGGAGAACATACCCGGGCCTATCTTCTCAATTCAACATGGCAGCACTAAGCGTGCAAGAGGTCTACTGAGTGTTAAGCAATGAAGCAATTGCCATAGCATATGTACAAAGCAACGGCTGTTTCTACCATAAGAGGCTGGTGGATCTGTAAGGCATCAGTGGAATCGTGCATGGTGGCCAATCATCACTGCTTTCACCATCCGTGGCAGTCATTTTAAAGCAGAAGGAAGCTACTGACAGCCGGCAGCTGTTCCCCTTAGTAAGTTTATTGAGTGTGTGGTGAGCGTGGGCTCTGAAAAACCCCGGAGCAAGGGTGAAGGCAATAAAAAACCCCCCACTCCCCACACTTTTAAAATCGGTGTGTGTTTGTGTGTGCATGGGGAAAGATGAATACCAGAACGTGTTTACAGGGCTCTGTTTGAGCCCAATCTCTTACACCCACACTTTTGTGCTGTTAATGGAGGAAAAGATTTACTTATATGCTATTATAACACTGTTTTATGAAAAAGAGTTTGCCCTCGGAGAGGCATGAAACATTAGCTTTCCATGATGTTAGCGAGACGTTTGTTGAACGCTTTACCAGAAAATGCATAAACAATCCCCCCAAAATTGCCTGTAATGACCCGACCTGGGAACAGTTGAAGGCAGTCGCAATAAAATTCTGTGTAAGCTAAGACTGTTATATGTTGTTTCGGAAGTTGGAGTTGCCTTGGGGAGGAGTCAATTTGTGAGGCTTGGTGGGGCCCCGGAATGCGAAGGAAGGAAGCAAGTGGTACCCAGATTTGTTGAGTGGGGAGGCAAGTGTACCGCTGAGGGACAGATATCCGGCTCAGTCCATTCTGCTAATGGTGATAAATATCTGTTGCTTATTCTGGCTTCGGTTTAGTTAATGCCCATTGGGGTACTCTTACGGCAGCTTCCAAAAAACAAAAACACTGAATTGTACAATCACTGTTAGTGAAGTGCACATTTAGGGATTTGGGATGCTAGTCTGTAAGAAGTGTGTGTGTTTTCCAGGTCGTCTCTGTGTCTGGAGTCTTACTGAACACACTTGTTTACTTGATGTCTACTTCGCCTTTCGATCCAAAAGGATCCAAAAGGAGGCTAATACGGAGCGATAAAATGCAATTAATTTGGGGAATGTTTCCATCTCCTCTGCCATAGTAATACTCTGGAACGGTATCCTACCCAAGTCTACCTGATTCATTTTCATCTCGCCCTTTTTCTCCGTGAAGCTCAGGGTGGCTTACATAGCTCTCCCTTTCCCATTTTATCCTTGCAACAACCCTGTGAAACAGGCTAGGTTAAGAGAGTGTGGCTAGTCCAGGGTCACCAATTGACCTTTATGGCTGGGTGCAGACTTGGACCTGGGAGAGGACTTGACTCAGTGGTAGAGCAACTGCTGAGCAGGCAGAAGATTCAGTCCTCAGGTTCAATATCCAGCATCTCCAGGTTTGTTTGTTTTTTTAAATAAGTAGTAGGAGATGGGAAAGACATCTAACTCAGGCTCTGGAAAGTTGCTGTCAATATGGACCTCCAGTCCTGAGCCTGCTTCGCTGGGGAGGGTGAGATATAAATCCAATAAATCAAATCAAATCAAATCTTGATGGACCAATGGTCTGATTCAGTATAAGAGGGGTGGCCAAGGGTAGCTCTCCAGACGTTTTTTACCTACAACTCCCATCAGCCCCAGCCACTGGCCATGCTGGCTGGGGCTGATGGGAGTTGTAGGCAAAAAAACGTCTGGAGAGCTACCCTTGGCCACCCCTGTAGTATAAGGCAGCTTAAGGTCTGTTCATGTGTGTATCTCTGTAATCCTAGTTTAACCACTATGCACAAGGACGTGTCTATATGGGAGGAGGTTCCACCATTCTTGTGTACTGAGAAATTGGAATAATAAGAGAGTTGGAAGGGGCCCCTGCTCAGTGCAAGATCAGCCCATTCGGATGGGAGCAGGGCTTTTTTCGTAGCAGGAACTCCTTTGCACATTAGGCCATACCCCCCTGATGTAACCAATCCTCCTGGAGCTTACAGTAGGCCCTGTAATAAGAGCCCTATAAGCTCTTGGGGAATTGGCTACATCTGATGAGATTGGGCTAGCCTAGGCTATCTGGGTCAGGGCAGACAGCATAAGGTGGTTTGCCATTGCCTGCTTCTGCATAGCGACCGTGGACTTCCTTGGTGGTGTCCCATCCTGATACTATCCATGGCTAACCCCTTCTCTTCCATGATCTGACAAGATCAGCCTACCCTGGGGCATCCAGGTCAATTTACCCTGTGTAATCCACCCTGAGCCTCAGTGAGAAAGTGGGACTACAGATAATGTAAATAATTAAACAAATAAATTCATTATTATTAATAATACATAAAACATCTACCAGATCAAATCCATGAAAATGATAAAACATTCCCTAGACTTGCATGCAGGCACATATACCAGTAGTGGTGGTGAAAATGGCTGTCAAGTTACACCAAGTTATGGTGAACCCCATTGGGTTTTCAAGGCAAGAACAAGCTGAGGTGGTTTCCCATTGCCTGCCTCTTTGGAGCAAACCTGGGCTTTCTTGATGGTCCCCCCACCCAACCACTAACCAGGGCTGCCTCCACTTTGCTTCCAAGCAGTGTTCCCTCTAAGCTGAGTTAGTGTGAGCTAGCTCACAGTTTTTTTAGCCTTCGACTCACAGATTTTTGTTTTAGCTCAGGAAAAATGGCCCCAGAGCAAACTAATTTATGTAGTAGCTCACAACTTTAATGCCAGGAGCTCACAAAGTAGACCCCGGAGAACCGCTGCCAGTCTGAGTAGACAATACTGACTTTGATGGGCCGAAGGTCTGATTCAGTATAAGGCAGCTTCATATGTTCATAATTTTTGCTCACATGACAGCTTAGAAGGAACATTGCTTCTGAGATGTGACCAGATTGGGCTAGCCTGGGCCATTCCAGTCAAGGCATATTAGGATCCATCTATTTTTTAATCGAAGCAGCATCTTTTTTTACTGTAATGGAAGCCAGGTTGGAATCTGTGTACCCACAGATTGAACTGTGTCGTCTCCCCCTGAGGGAAGGAGCCTTACAGGAAAGAGCTTACAGAGCAGTCCGGTTAGAACGGATCAAAGGAAGTATTTCTACATCAAAGGATGATTAACAAATGGAATTCATTGCCACAGGAGGTGGTGGCGGCTACAAGCATAGCCAGCTTCAAGAGGGGACTGGATAAACATATGGAGCAGAGGTCCATCAGTGGCTATTAGCCACAGTGTATTGTTGGAACTCTGTCTGGGGCAAGTGATGCTCTGTATTCTTGGTGCTTGGGAGGGGCAACAGTGGGAGGGCTTCTAGTGTCCTGGCCCCACTGATGGACCTCCTGATGACACCCGGTATTCTGGGCCACTGTGTGACACAGAGTGTTGGACTGGATGGGCCATTAGCCTGATCCAACATGGCTTCTCTTATGTTCTTATGGGCCTCTTGTACCAGAGGAAGATGCTGCCATTCGCACTATAGATCCACAAGATCTAATACCCTGTTTCCAAAGTTCCACAAGGAAGGAACTTCTTAGGCAGTACAGAAGGCCGCTTCAAGAATGGAAGGACTTATGAGCACCATTGCGCATATAGAAGTTAACACACACCAAACTCAGTCCAGAGAGTCTATTAATTTTTCTTTGCAACTTGACATACTCCCCAAATACCTCTCTATTCTCCATTTATAGAGCCAAGTCTCTGATGCAAAAAAAGCCTTAAATTTTTAAGTGGCCTACAGCTTCTATTTTTGCAGGAATTTAGTGCTAATTCCATGGAAATGGCCCTGCTGGAAAGAAGAAAGGGAGGGGGGGGAACCCCCTTTCAGATTGAGAAGATTAATGATAAGTCCACAGGGGAAAACAAAACCAGCCTGTATTCGCTTTGTATCATTTGCTGCCAAACGGTTACAAGATTCTGCAGTGTAATATACCATCCCGTGTCACCACTCCATCAGGCAAAATATCAGTTAGGAACATAAGCACCTTTTCGCACATCATCTCAGGACCACCAGGTCTCAGAAGAGGAATAATGCTTTCAATAGAGTGCTACGCATCCAGAAGGGAGCTGGCGGGCTTGGCAAGACCTACCATTTGTAAAGTGCTCTGGAGCTGTCATTATGAAACGAGCTGCCACGAGACATGGTGACGGCTGCTAGCTTAGATGGCTTTAAAAGGACAGCAGGCGCATTCATGGAAAATGGGTGTATCAGTTACACGTGAAGCTGCCTTACAGTCATCTGTCAAGGCCCCTAGTGTTTACCGAGAGCCTGTCTGGTGTAGTGGTTAAGCGTGTGGACTCTTATCTGGGAGAATGACATTTGATTCCCCACTCCTCCACATGCAACTTCTGGAGTGACCTTGGGTCAGTCATAACTCTCTCAGGGCTGTTCTGCTCAAGAGCAGTTTCTGTCAGAACTCTCAGCCCCACCTACGTCACAACAAGGGTGGAATTCCAGCAGACGTTCCTATGTATATTACAGCCACATACCGCTGATGTAGCCAATCCTCCAAGAGCTTACAAGGCTCTTTTTTGTAATCTCTTAAAGGATTGGCTACAACAAGGGGGTGGGGCCTAATATACAAAGGAGCTCCTGCTAGAATTCCACCCCTGCCTCACAAGGTATCTGTTGTGGAGAAGGGAAGGGAAGAAGATTGTAAGCTGCTGTGAGACTCCAAGAGAAGGGCTGGGTATAAATCCAATCTCCTCCTCCATCTCTCCTCCTCCTCCTTCTCATCAGACAGTAGTTCTCCAGGGTCTCAGTTAAAGGTATTTCACGTCACCTACTGCCTGAACTGGCCCAGGCTAGCTCAGTCTCATTAGATCTCAGAAGCTAATAGGGAACCAAAGAATCTTGCAACATCATTTTCCATGCCTCCATTTCATCCTCATTACCACCACCGTGGGAAGTCAGTCAGGCTGAGAGAAGAGTTGGCGATCTCAAGGTCACCCAATGAGCTTTCTCATCAGTGTGGGGATTTGAACCTGGGTCCTCAGCCTTGACCTAGAAGGCCCAGGCTAGCCTGATCTTAGAAGCTAAGCAGGGTTGGCCCTGGTTAGTACTTGGATGGGAACCCACCAAGAAAGTCCAAGATTGCTCCACAGAGGTGGCAAAGGCAAACCACTTCTGCTTGTCTCTTATTTGTTTCGAATATACCACAGACACCTTTTCATAGTTCTGCTTGAGGCCTTAAAAGCCCTATTGGGTCGCCGTAAGGCAACTGCAACTTGACGGCACTTTCTGTCACCACTGCCCGATCCTTTAACTGCAGATTTCCATGGACTGAACCTGGAATCTTCTGCATGCAATGCAGATTAGAAGACATTGGATTTATATTGCGCCCTCCACTCAGAGCGGCTCACAATCTCTTTTATCTTTCTCCCCCACAACAAACACCCTGTGAGGTGGGTGAGGCTGGAGAGGACTCTCACAGCAGCTGCCCTTTCAAGGACAAGCTCTGCGAGAGCTATGCCTGACCCAAGACCATTCCAGCAAGTGCAAATGAAGGAGTGGGGAATCAAACCCAGTTCTCCCAGATAAGAGTCCACACACTTAACCACTACACCAAACTGGCTCTGATTAGTCCACTATTGACCACTGTGATGGGCAGGCTCCTCTCTGATTCAGGTTATGAAGTGGTGGTGGTTATGAAGATAAAATTTAGAGTACTGTGTACAATTCTGGTCACTGCATCTCAAAAAAGATATAGCATTGGAAAAAGTGCAGAAAGGGGCAACTAGAACGATTCAAGGGTTGGAAGACTTTCCCTATGAAGGAAGGGGCTTGGGGCTCTTAGCTTGGAGAAACGTCGACTGAGGGATGACATGATAGAGGTTTACAAGATTATGCATGGGATAGAGAAGACAGAGAAAGAAGTACTTTTCTCGCTTTCTCACAATGCAAGAACTCATGGACATTCAATGAAATTGCTGAGCAGTTGGGTTAGAACAGATAAAAGGAAGTATTTCTTCACCTAAAGGGTGATTGACACATGGAATTCACTGCCACAGGAGGTGGTGGCGGCTGCCAGCATAGACAGCTTCAAGAGGGGATTGGATGAACATATGGAACCAATCCTCCAAAAGCTTACAGTAGTCCCTGTAAGAAAAGCCCTGTAAGCTCTTGGGGGATTGGCTACATCAGGGTGGGGGTGTAGCCTAATATGCAAAGGAGTTTCTGCTACAACAAAAAAGCCCTGAATAGACAATTGTGCTGCTGCAATACAGCCAAACTTTTCAGTAATGCACCATAGTTCTGTTCTTGCATGCAGATGTTTTGAGAAAACGTCAGGGGGGAAATGAATACTTGTGTTCTGCCAAGTACTGATGTGCTCTGAAAATTACTTTGTGTTGTAGAAGCCCTCCATAATGCAGTTTATGCAAGGCTAGCCCCTGCAGTACAGCCTCATTTATCAAAACACACTGAGGAACATGAGATCTGTTCGATGCAATGGCAAGGCACAAAAGATGAAGATGGCACAAAATTCATAAGACTTGGAGGAAGATCTCTCTAAGGAAGCATAGTTTCAGCTTTGGCTGGGTGGAGAGGGCAAGACAGAAGCAGTGTGGCAAGCAAATTTGGGGGTGGTAAAGTTTAACACAGAATCCCCTGTGCAAGCACCAGTTGTTTCCGACCTTAGGGTGACGTCGCATCACGATGTTTTCACGGCAGACTTTTTACAGGTTGGTTTGCCATTGCCTCCCCCAGTCATCTACACTTTCCCCCCCAACAAGCTGGGTACTCATTTTACCGACCTCGGAAGGATGGAAAGCTGAGTCAACCTTGAGCCAGCTACCTGAACCCAGCTTCTGCCGGAATCAAACTCAGGTCGTGAGCAGAGAGTTCAGACTGCAGTACTGCAGCTTCACCAGTCTGCCCCATGGGGCCCCTTTAACACAGAATAGAAACAGCATAACAACGTAACAAGAGCTCTGCTGGATCAGACCAGTGGTCCATCTAGTCCAGCATCCTGCCTCACACAGTAGCCAACCAGTTTGTCTGGATAGCCAACAACAGGGCACAGAGGTCTTCATAGGAACATAAGAAGAGCCCTGCTGGATCAGACCAGTGCCCCATCTAGTCCAGCATCCGGTCTCAAAGTAGCCATCCAGTTAACCAGCAATAGCAACAGAATTATCTTGTCACTTGGACCAGCAAGCAATTCCGATCTAGGCCCTTTGGTCTGTCCTACTGCTGCAAAGAAGTTTCTAAGGGTGGTCTGTTTGGGTCTCTTTGCAGTATTCTCATTTGGCCAGAGCTGGGCAGTGGTGCACAGGCTGAATGCTCTACTGACATCTCCCAAGTTAAGGACATACTGTGGATTTGACTCCAGAAGTAGAATCCAGTGTTGAATGCATGTAGTTTCCACCCGTTGCCCTTTCACTTTTTGAGGAATGTTTAATTTGGGTGCCAAGAATTAAGACTGCAGGTATGAGTTCACAGGACTGAATGCAACTCAGTTTAAAAAACAAAAAAAGTCTTCCACACAGAAAACCTGAAGTCAGAGAGAAGGGCTCTAGTGGAAACATGGAGCTGGAAGGGACCTCCAAGGTCAACTATTTCAATCCCCTGCAGGATGCAGGACATTCAGCTGCCTTTCCCCCTCCCCCGGCTCTATACCCAGAGCCAGTTTGGTGTAGTGGTTAAGTGTGTGGAGTCTTATCTGGGAGAACCAGGTTTGAGTCCCCACTCCTCCACTTGCAGCTGCTGGAATGGCCTTGGGTCAGCCATAGATCTGGCAGAGGTTGTCCTTGAAAGGGCAGCTGCTGTGAGAGTCCTCTCAGCTCCACCCACCTCACAGGGTGTCTGTTGTGGAGGAAGAAGATAAGGGAGATTGTAAGCCGTTCTGCAACTGATTCAAAGATAGGGCTGCCAACCTCCCAATCCGAGCGGGGGTTTCCCCGGTTTGGAGGGCTTCTTCCCGCCCCAAGCCAGCTGCCTGGTGGGGGAAGCCACACCCCCAGTGGCCCCATGGCCACTGCATCTACCCCAAGCCGCAAATTTGCAGCTTGAGAAGCAAGTGCACTCAGCGTGGGCTCTCTGGGAGAGAGCGGGAGCTGCTTGCTCCTGCCTTTCCAAGCCTCGATTGGCACCTGAGCCCGGCGCTACCTCCTGCCTTTCCACACCTCGATCAGGACTTGGAAGGGCAGTAATGCCGGGCACCTGCTCTCTCAGAGAGTGCAGGAGCCACTTGCTCCTGCCTTTCCAAGCCTCGATTGGGACTTGGAAGGCCAGCCATGCCCGGCACCGACCCCTGCTACCTTCTGCCTTTCTACGCCTCGATGGGGGCTTGGAGGAAGAACAGCGCCAGGCATCCGCTCTCTCAGAACGAGGGAGCAGAGCCACTTGCTCCTGCCTTTCCAAGCTTGGATCAAGGCTTGGAAGGGCAGCTGAGCCCAGCGCCTGCTCTCTGAGAGACAATGGGAGCAGCTATCTTCTGCCTTTCCAAGCCTCAATCAGGGTTTGGAAGGGTAGTCGAGCCTGACGCCCGCTCTCTCAGAGAGGTAGGAACTGCTTGTTTCTGCCCTTCCAAGCCTTGGTCGGGGTTTGGCAGGTCTGCAGCACCAACTCTTGTTTCCCCCCCAACCATTTAAATGGAAGGTTCCTTTAAATGTTTGGGGAAACAGTGTGAGTGTGCAGCACTGCGTTCTCAGCGTGATGACATCATTCTACATGACATCATTGTATTGAGGGTATCCCCGCCCCCACCCGGAACGCCCCCCAAATTCCCCCGCTGGGGAATAGTTGAGACTTGGCAACCCTATTCAGAGAGAAGGGCGGGGTATAAATCTGCAGTCTTCTTCTTCTAACATTCCATCAGCACAACAGGACTTCCTTGCTTCCCCCTCTCCCTCAGCTGCCCCTGCTGTTCTTGGGAGAAATGCTGTTCTTGGGGGAAAGCGGAAACTCAGGAATAGTATGAAGGAGGAGGTCTGCAGAGGGCCAGGGAAACTGGCAAAACCCACACTCCACTGGTGAAAGTTTCCACTGGCTCCGATTCTAGGTGTAGGCCCAATGGGAACTTGAAGCCTCATGTAGTACATACAGTTCATGACCTAGTTTTCCTACCTTATCTGGTGTTTCTGAGAAATAGTTGAAGAGGCCTTATTTACAGTCAGGAGGCGCTGCCTCCTTGTAATAGATCCCCTTCTCCCTGCTCACTTCCTATTTCCCACAGTTAAAACAGCTTGAAATAAAGGCTCTTTGAGTCTTTCAAGCTTATAAATTAGGCAAAGTAACACTTGGAGCATTAGAAAAGACGCAGCCCTGGGTGGGGGGGGGGAGGGGGCTGGGAGCCCGGCAACTAAAAAGACCTGAAGGAATACAGTTAAATCAAAGCAGATTAGAAAAACCAGGACAGGCAAGCTGGTCCCAGTGTTGCCCATCAAAAATACCTTTGCTTTGAGCCCAATTACATTTGAATTCGACGTGGCTGAGTGCCAAGAACTGTTTTACTGACCTCTGAAGTTAAAATAATTCTCTCAGCTAATTTTCTGCACAGGCCATGGTGCAGTAATGCAATCTTTTAAGTATGCAGATTCATTTTGAAAGCAGGAGAGGGGAGGCTTATGGATTTAATACTGCTAGGTGTATTTGATACAGTCTTCATTATGGCATAATATGTATAATACTAGGCAGGGCTTTTTTATTTGTAGAAAAAGCCAGCAGGAACTCATTTGCATATTAGTTTGCACCCCCTAATGTCACCATTGTTTCACACAGGGGTTTTTGTAGAAAAAGCCCTGCAGAACCTCATTTGCATATTAGGCCACACCTCCTGACACCAAGCCAGCCGGAACTGTGTTCCTGTGCATTCCTGCTCAAAAAAAAGCCCTGATATTAGGCTTTCCAACTTCCAGGTGGGGCCTGGAGTTCTGGAATTACAACCAGTGTCCAGGTAACAGAGATCAGTTCCTCTGGAGAAAATGGCTGTTTTGGGAGATGAAACCTATAGCATGATACCCCACTGAGGTCTCGCCTCTACATCTGGTCCTCCTCAGTCTCCACCCCTAAATCTTAAAGAGATTTTCCAACCTGGAGTTAGGGCCTGGAGATCTCCTGCTTTTACAACTAGGGTTGCCAAGTCCAATTTAAGAAATATCTGGGGACTTTGGGGGTGGAGCCAGGAGATTTTGGGGGTGGAGCCAGGAGACATTGGGGTGGAGCCAAGATCAAGGCTGTGACAATCATAACTGAACTCCAAAGGGAGTTCTAGCCATCACATTTAAAGGGACAGCACACCTTTTCAATGCCTTCCTTCCATAGGAAGTAATGAAGGATAGGGGCACCTTCTTTTGGGGCTCATAGAATTGGACACCCTGGTCCAATCGTTTTGAAACTTGGTTAATATTTTGGGGAGAGGCACTAGATGCTGTACTGAAAATTTGGTGCCTCTACCTCAAAAAACAGCCTCCCCAGAACCCCAGATACCCGCGGATCAATTCTCCATTATTTTCTATGGGAATAAATCTCCACAGGGAATAAAAGAGTTCCCAGCAGACATTTCCCTCCCCTCCCCCCACTTTCTGATGACCGTGAAGCGGGGGGGGGGAGAGCCTCCAAACCGGGGGATCCCCTGCCCTCACCTGGGGATTGGCAACACTACTCCCATGCCATTTAAGGGGTCCACAGATCAGCTGATTGGTGGGGTCCAAATCATGCTGGAGGGGTGGCAGGAGCAGGCACTGGCCTCCTGCATGACTTAAAGGACCCCCTCCCCCATGGCCCTCCACTAGGGTCGCCAAGTCCAATTCAAGAAATATCTGGGGACTTTGGGGGTGGAGCCAGGAACAAGGGTGTGACAAGCATAATTGAACTCCAAGGGAGTTCTGGCCATCACATTTAAAGGGACCACACACCTTTTTAAATGTCTTCCTTCCATAGGAAATAATGAAGGATAGGGGCACCTTCTTTTGGGGCTCATAGAATTGGACCCCATGGTCCAGTCTTTTTGAAACTTGGGGGATACTTTGGGGGGAGTCACTAGATACTATACTGAAAATTTGGTGCCTCTACCTCAAAAAACAACTCCCCCCAGAGCCACCAAAACCTCCAAATCAATTCCCCATTATACCCTACGAGAATCAATCTCCACATAGAGAATAATGAAGTGCTCAGCAGACTCTCCCCCCCCCCCCATTTCTGGCGACTACGAGTCCCAGCATGCACCTCGCGAAGGGAGGCCGGACTGGAGCGAATAGCAGGCCAGCGGTGGGCGGGTCTTTGTGACCCGGAGGAAGGGTGGAGCCTGAAGCCTGTGAGGGAGGGAGGCAGGGAGGGAAAGAGACACAGCACCGATTCCCCCCCACCCCGCTTCTGGATTTTTGGAGAGCGGGGGAGGAGGCTGCTAATTCAGGGGTCCCCCAGCAGGGCGGGGGGGGGGCGGGTTGGGAAGCCTATTTACAACTGATCTCCAGCTGGCAGAGATCCTCTCCCCTGGAGAAAATGGCTGCTTCAAAGAGTGGACTCTATGGCATTGGACCATGCTGAGGCCCCTCCCCTCTCCAAACCCTGCCCTCTCCCAGATCCACCCCCAAAGCCTCCAGGTATTTTCCAACACAGACCTGGCAATAGGGTTGCCAAGTCTAACTCAGATAATATCTGGGGACTTTGGGGGTGGGGCCAGGAGACTTTGGGGGTGGAGCCAAGAGACTTTCCCTAAAATAAATAAATAGCAGTGCAGTTCCCCTGAATACAGTCTTCATTTCCTCACCCAAGCAGCGGCAAATCATCTCTCTCTCTCTCTCTCTCTCTCTCTCTCTCTCTCTCTCACACACACACAGAAGCAAAAATAAAAGTTTGCAATCCCACACTTGTGTGGTCTCACGGGGGCAATTTACTCATGAGTTGCTGAACTTCCAATAACACGGGGAAACCAAAGGTTCAAGTTTACCCTTTACTATGCAAACGATCTCTGAAAAGCTTGTACAACAAACAGATTTCTTCATTCTCTTTGTAATATATATCCATTTTGTAGAATAAAGATACAAACTGGCAATGCAAAGCTTGCAGCAGAAGTCTGGGATTTTTAGAACATGGTCACCTCCATAATGTCATTACCTTATGCCCCACTATAACCTTGGGCAAGTCTATGAGTTCCAACAGCACCAGTTTGGTGTAGTGGTTAAGTGTGCGGACTCTTATTTGGGAGAACCGGGTTTGATTCCCCACTCCTCTACATGCACCTGCTGGAATGGCCTTGGGCCAGCCATAGTTCTCGCAGAGTTGTCCTTGAAAGGGCAGCTTCTGGGAGAGCCCTCTCAGCCCTGCCTACCTCACAGGGTGTCTGTTGTGGGGGAAGAAGATAAAGGAGATTGTGATCGCTCTGAGACTCTTTCAGAGAACAGCGCGGGATATAAATCCAATATCATCATCATCCTGTACCGTATTCCTGGTCAGATTAATTTTTCAGAAACTGTGGAATGGATTGATTTCATACTGTTTCCCCAATCAGATTATATGGAGTCTGTCTGTCTCTAGCAGCTGTAATTTTTACAGAAGTAGCCAGTTCCATCTGTTTAGCTAAATATCACTCTTAAGTTATCTCATCTTGTCAAGCCTGAATGACGAACTGTGGTTAAACTTTGCATGGAGAGTCTAAAGATTTATTTGCAAACAGAAAAAAGGAGTTTCACTCTGCAGAGGATTGGGAAGATGTCCACGATTAACAACTGGAGTTTACAGCCCAAGCAGGAAGCAACTTAAATTACCTGGGGCCACTGGAGTTTGAATGATTCTGCAACTGATTGCGCTTGAATAATGAATGGCAGGAACACACAGGAATGCAGTTCTGGCTGGCTTAGCATCAGTGGGTGTGGCCTAATGTGCAAATGAGTTCCTGCTGGGCTTTTTCTACAAAAAACCCTGTGTGAAACAATGGTGATGCAGGGATGTGTGGCTTAATATGCAAATAAGTTCATGCTGGGCCTTTTCTACAAAACCCCGCGTGAAACAATGGTGATGCAGGGGTGTGGCCTAATATGCAAATTAGTTCCTGCTGGGCTTTTTCCACAAAAACCCATGTGGAACAATGTTGATGCAGGGGTGTGGCCTAATATGCAAATGAATTCCTGCTGGGCCTTTTCTACAAAACCCCGTGCGAAACAATGGTGATGCAGGGGGTGGCCTAATATGCAAATGAGTTCCTGCTGGGCCTTTTCTACAAAAACCCGCACGAAACAATGGTGATGCAGGGGTGTGGCCTAATATGCAAATGAGTTCCTGCTGGGCTTTTTCTACAAAACAGCTCTGGTAAATAGTAATCATTTTGAATGCTTGGCATAGTTAATCTTTATATAAAATAATATTAAGAAAATCCGGATGCATCTTTTAACTTACAGGGTAATTAAACAGAAGTCTTGGGGCAATTTAAAGAACAATCCATATATATTAGCATAAGCTTTTGTGAGTCAGGCATTACTTCATCAGATGCACTGATGGTACATGGATCAGACAAAAACTCCTGCCAGAATAAATCTTGTAGTCTTTAAAGTCCCCTTGCAATCCTGTTTAATTTTGCCGCAACAGACTAACACAGCTACTATTCTGGATTTATTTATAGGGAAAGAGCGTTCATGGGTTTTCTTCAAAGGGCGAAGACAGTTAGCAGCAGGCTTGGGAAACTGGCGGAATGCTTATGCAGAACTTTAAAGAGGTGTTCAAAAAGGATTAGACTTGAAGAAGACAATGGTATAGAAACAACGTTGCGCTTAGCTCTACATCGTGAGAAGGAATCATAATTGCTGCTTAGGTCTTGAGTGACAGGGCCAAAGCACAGCATAGGAAGAAATAAACAGCAAGGAAGCAAAGCCGTTTCTCATCCTTTCTTTGTGCTTTGGGGGCGGGGAGGGTTTTACATTGTTAGTGAACAGCTAAAGAGAGAAATTAAAAAAAAACAAAGTCACAAATATGTAAAGCAAAACAGAAAAGGAAACAAACAAACCACCCAAGATCTATTTTTTCTATTATCTAGTATATTTTATATAGTTAGCCATGTCGAGTCTTATTCAGGGGAGAGGGATATACATTTGATAAATAAGTCAATATGGGGGTGGGGAAGAGTGCCAGACACAAGGGCAGAGCACTGAGCAGTTTCCCCTGGTTTAGACTGCACAGCCAGCAATTCCCTTCTTCCAAACCAGGGGTGGCCAAACTTGCCTAACGTAAGAGTCACGCAGAATAAACGTCATATGTTTGAGAGCCACAAGACAGGCAGGAAGGAAATAGATGGAGGAGGGAGGAAGATGTGGAAAGAAAGCAACTTTAACTTTGAATGCATTCTCCAAGCTGCTGGCTGGCTTGGCTTGGAGAAGTGATTTAAAGAGACGAAATGCCTTCTCCAAGCTGGTCAATGGGGTGATAGGGGCTTCGAGAGCCACGGCATATAGATGAAAGATCCACATGTGGCTCCCAAACTGCAGTTTGGCCACCCCTGTTCCAAACTATTGGGAGATCAGCAGAGGTGTCATGGGATAGGTTTGCATGGATAATCCATGGCATGGGCTGGAGAGATGACCTATAGTAAAGGGGTCTAATGCGTGAAATGACAGTCCTCTAAAAAAATAAAAAAATCCAGATTTGAGTCCAGTAGCACCTTAGAGACCAGTAAGATTTTCAGTGTGTGAGTCGGAGTCAAAGCTCCCTTTGTTGGATGCCCTTGGGGTATGGGCTTTTATTCCTGAAAGATCATACCCTGAAAATCTGGCTGGCCTCTAAAGTGCTGCTGGACTTGTCTTAAGCTGTTCTACTGCAGGCCAACACGGCTACCCTCTGAAACGAAAAAAAAAAAAATCATTATAGGCAAGCCAGAGCTGTGTACAGTCAACACTGTATCATTCATGCCAATTTGGAGAGCCAGTCTGGTGTAGTGGTTAAGTGTGCAGAGTCTTATCTGGGAGAACTGGGTTTGATTCCCCACTGCTCCACTGCAGCTGCTGGAATGGCCTTGGGTTAGCCGTAGCTCTCTCAGCTCACAGGGTGTCTGTTGTGGGGGAAGAAGATAAAGGGATTGTGAGTCGCTTTGAGACTCTAAGATTCGGAGTGGAGGGCAGGATATAAACCCAATATCATCATCATCATTCAGTCCTAGAAAATATCTATCCATAAGCAACACATAGAAGGTGCACCAGAATCAGGTGGTAAAGCTGTTTCTGGAATTACCACTTAAGGTGACAACTAAATGCAAGTTTAAATGCTTCCCCAAGGTGGGGAAAACCATCACTGGGCACAGAAAAGTAGCATCCTGGGGAAAGGACAGGTGGAATCCATAAGTAGCTAGTTTTCTACTTACATTGATTTGAAAAAAAAAATAAGCATTCAAATATGTGGCTGTCCACTGTAGCTTGAAGTGACTGATCCCAGGACAAAATTTATTTTGTGGGGTCTATAAACCCTCCCTCAGCATATATGATTTGTGAAATCCTTGATTCAGCAATATTAGAGCCAGTTTGGTGTAGTGGTTAAGCGTGTGGTGTAGTGGATTCGTAAGTGTGCAGACTCTTATCTGGGAGAACCAGGTTTGATTTCCCACTCTTCCACTTGCACCTGCTGGAATGGCCTTGGATCAGCCATAGCTCTTGCAGAGGTTGTCCTTGAAAGGGCAGCTGCTGGGAGAGCTCTCTAAGCCACTCTGAGTCTCTGATTCAGAGAGAAGGGTGGGGTATAAATCTGCAATTCTTCCTCAATTAAACCACGACTACTGGAAAGAAAATCCTGATTATCACCAAGAAGACCTTTCCTAGTTATCTGCTCTCATATCAGCAGTGCTTCTAATACATATAGCATATATTCATAGTCTTAATCTCAAATGGTCATATAGGGGCTTTATAGACGCAAAGTGCGCCAGCTCAACCCTGCAATGTGGGGTGAGTCAATGCCCAACTGAACTCCACGACCTGCATTGTGCTGTGTGCATGTTTTACCCTGGATGTACACTGTCGTTGTGCAGTAAGAGCCGATTTTTTTTGCTGAGCAAACCGGGCCTTTTCTCACATTTGAACAAAAGGAGAAAGCTGTGCCTTTACCCAGCATTTCTGGGGGAGAGAAAACTACAAGCCAAACATCCTGAGGCAATTATTTTTTTTTAAAAAAAAAAGAGGTGTAAAAATCCAGCCTTCCGTAAATTACCGCAATGCCTCGAGCGCTGATGAATTGAACAGAGACAAAAACACACGCCGTTGCCCGCCCCCCCCTTGCTGGCTCGGTCCTTCCTGGCTCGGTTTTTGTTGAAGTTAATCAATCTGACAGGTACCTTCATATCTGCACTCGGATGATAAATCAAGTAAATCAACATTCTCCCTGCCACTGTCCCGCCTGGAGTCCCAGTGAAGCCGCATTAAGATGGATCTTTGCTGGCGTTCGAGCAGCGGCGGCGGCTGCCTGGCCACAGAGCATGAAGGCCCAGGACAGATGATTAACACGAACTTAATCTTTCAAAGTATTCGCTCCAGAAGTCATGTTGTTGTTGTTTAACTCTCAAGGAAAAACGAAGAGGGGAAAGTAACTTAGCCCAAAAACTGGAGTAAGAAACCTGAAAGGTTAATATGCAACTAAAGGGCCAAACATTAAAAACCAACTGTAAAATAAATCATAAATCAACATACATGTATTTATTGCAGCCTCTGTCCTACGTATAATCATAAAATCACAATGGGAACTTAACTTGACCTGACACATTTCAACCTAAACTGCTCTTCTTCAGAGGTCTTAACTTCCAGCACGTAGGCTCTGACCTTACACCTACCTTGATCAGTGTGGCATATACTGGATGCAATATGTATGACCTTGATTAGGACATAAGGCTGTAGAATAAGAGGCCTCAAGAATACCTTTAAGCCTTTGACACTTCATTAAATTTCCTTGTGGTCCAGCATTGTTCTGTTGTTTTATTGTATTCTGTATTATGAGCCAACATGGCTGATAACAGACCGGCACTTTGGGTTGACTCAGACACGCCTCTGAAGTCTGCTCAAAAAATCCCTGCGGATGGAAACATCTGCCTCCCGTCCCCATCCCACACTCACCCTGTCCCCATCCCGATCCACCCAGTCCCAAAAGCTACCACTTTGGAAGTGGTCACAAATTTTTGGGCCGGCTGCCAGTCGCCTCCACGTCGTTCGGAAGGGGAAGCGCGCACATGAGGTGACTTGGCAGTGTGGAAGCGCCAAGCCGCCCCGAGCCGTTTCCGGCTCCCCCCACCACCACCACCATGCAGCCTGTGAGCAGGAGCGTTCTGCCCCTTTAAGAAACGCCGAGCAGCGGCTTCTGAGGCACCTCTCCGTATGGAGGTGCCCGGCTGCCACAAGAACGGGACGGGGCTGCCTCCCCGGTGCCGTTGGGCGGCTCCGGAACAGCTTGTTTTCAGCCGTCCTGCTTTCGGCCGCCTCCAACCCGCCCCAGAATGCCTGTTTGCTATCAGCCTATATGTACATACTTTTCTGACTTTTGAGGAAGACCAGTTTAGGTCAAAATGCATCAGGTCAAGTTAAGTGAGTTCCCATTGTGGTTTTATGACTGTACATAGGATAGAGGCAAATGATGGGCCCCATAATGGTTTGAGCTTTCTACAATAAATACATGTATGTTGGTTTATAATTTATTTTACAGTTTGTTTTTAATGTTGGGCCCTTTAATTGCATATTAACCTTTCAGGTTGTTTCACTCCCACCACCCCCTCTTTGCATTTAAAGGGGAGGAGGGAGGTATAGTGTCTCCAAAAATCTCTTCAGCGTATACAGCGGGTTGCCACCAAAGTAGACACATCAGTAACATAAGCCCTGTGTGAAGTTTACACCGTTGTTGTTCAGTTCCTTCTCCTAAGGTATCGGCGCACAATATGTCGGCGGAAAGGAACCCCCGATGGCTGTTAGGGAAGTGAAGAAATACCTGGCAATAAAAGGGGGTAATGGGGTTATTGTTGAAGAGACTGAAGCTGTTCAGCAGATCTAGTTTCTGATCCCATTACTGAAACAAAATATCTCTGGTGGTTTCGCTGTGTCTTTTACCACCTCCGACGGCCCAGTGGACACAATGGAGGATAAAAAAGAAATAAATTAAAAGGACAAGCAGGTGCTCTGGAATCAAATGAAATGCTGCTTAATTCGAGGGCTGCAGCTCAGCTGTTTGGTGGTAAAAACCGAGCTGTGATTCAAAGACGGGAATTTAGGGCTTTTCAAGGCAGCCAATGGCCTCTTTGGATGATTCCATACTGCCACCTACCTCTTTCAAAATCATCGTGTTTTTTTTTTTTTATTATTTTGGCAACTGTCATTACAACTGCAGGTGCTTTTATACATCACAGGCAGGCGGGTGTGGGAGGGAAGGGAAAAAAGCTCGATCCTGCTGAGACCGAGAATGAGACATTTAAAGATCATCAGGAGATCTGTTATGGATAGTTCCTTAGGACGGTGCTTCATCGTAGCATATGGCTTTTTTGCAAAACATTTCAGAAAGATGAAACGGATCGTTTTACGGCTGCATTAGGAAAAAAACCCAACATAGTAAAGTGGATAAAGATTCACACTTCATCGTTTCTGGGAAATGTTTGATGTCACCCAGAGAGGGAGAGGACTGGGAAGGACTTCTGCGTTGGAAAGAGGGAATGGGATCGTGCAACTTCTAAGCAGTCCTCTCCAATGCGGTTGTAGGGGTTGCGGTTAGACTGCGACTGGGAAAACTTAATTCCTGACTCAGGGCAAATCCAGGTGAGAAGCGAAAGATCGGATGTCTTCTGCATTTTTTAAAAATATGCCAACCTGCAGTCCCAGGCAGTTGCTCCAAAGATGAGGGCAGAGGAAAGAGAGCCTTTAACCCCAGGGCTTTTTTGTTGCAGGAACTCCTTTGCATATTACGCCACACACCCCAGATGTAGCCAATCCTCCTGGAGCTTGCAGTAGGCCCTGTAATAAGAGCCCTGTAACCTCCAGGAGGATTGGCTACATAAGAGGGGTGTAGCCTAATATGCAAATGAGTTCCTGCTACAAAAAAAAAAAACCCTGTAAACCCTCTCTTCTCAAGCCTCTTCCCTTGTTTTAAATCTCCAAATCTGCAACTGGCTCTTCTGGCAAAATCCACATGTGCCTGAATAGATGTATTTTTCCCACAGGAGCTAACTGCAGGTATTAAGGGGTGCTTTTAAATGTTGCTTTTAAATACTCCCTGCAAAGTGGCCAGTGGCACTTAGAATTCAATAACAATTGCAAATTATAACCCGGGAACGAAGTCTGCAAACTCAAAACATCCTCACAACAACAATAACCATGGTACAAATGTAAGAAGAGTGCTGCTGGATCAGATCAGTGGTCCATCTACTCCAGCATCCTGCCTCACACAGTGGTCAACCAGTTCCTCTCGAGGGCCAACAACAGGGCCTAGAGGCCTAGGTCTTCCCCTGATGTTTCCTCCTGGCTCTGGGGTTCAGAGGTTAACTGCAGTGAAAATGTCTACAGTGAAAACACTGTGATGTGACGTCACCCCAGAGTTGGAAACGACTGGTGCTTGCACAGGGGACTACCTTTACTTTTACTCTATGAACAGTCTCAGACCCTTGAAGAGCACTCTTGATTCAACACGCACAATATAATTCAGAAGTCCCACACAAAGGCCAATGTGTTTGGAGCCGGGAAGCGATATTATCATACCTGAGTGCTTGCCACATTTGTCCCATCGGTGACCTCTACAGTCATGTTGTATACCGATCTCTGCTCCGCATCCAATGGTTTGGCGATGACAATGGTCCCAACGCCTTTATCTGCGTCGAAAGAGCTATCAAAGTTTCCGCCTAGTTGTTACAACAAAAGGAGCAGTTAAATTTCTGGAATGTTTTCCTTAAAACAAACAAACAACCCCACAACAATGTGCACAGGCCAAGGTGTGGTAATTTACAGAGAAGCGCTACACGTAAGAAGCACTGCACATTTAGCGATCTTTGTTTGGAGTTAATTTTTCTTTTCAAGCACCAATTGTATATTGTAAAACAGAAGTCATAAAGGGATTAAAAAAGAGAAAGAACTCACACGACAAACAAAAGATTCTATAGCACATTCAGGCGAGGTATAATTGATTCTTTTAAAGGGCTTTACAAAGCTATTAACCTGAACTGGCTTATCCTCTTGTCAGAGCGAACAAGGACTTCTCTCCTTTATGAGAAATTAATTTGGGAATAAGATTTGCACATTGTTTGTGTGATGCTTCCTTGGAACTTGACCCCCACCACTAAGGGCTGCTGGCACAGCTTCTGAACCGATGCGAGTGCTTCAGTTAAGGAAGAGGACAAGAGCAGGGCCTATCCAGTCTGAGAAGAACTGTGCAGGCCAGTCTCCAAGGTTCTGTCACACCATAGTGTGACCATGAAACAAAACTCAGAATGGGCTATGCAGATGAGAAGAAGATGATATTGGATTTATATCCCGCCCTTCACTCTGAATCTCAGAGTATCAGAGTGGCTCACAATCTTTTTTACCACCACCCCCCACAACAAACATCCTGTGAGGTGGGTGGGGCTGAGAGAGCGCTCCAAGAAGCTGCCCTTTCAAGGACAGCTCTGCGAGAGCTATTGTATAGAGCAGATCTCATGTTTTTCAGGAGAGTGTGACCACTCTCAGCCTCTGAGTTTCAGAGTATAGGGCAGGATATAAAATATCATCATCTTCTTCTTCTTCTTCCTCTTATTTTCTCCTTCCTTCCTTCCTTCCTTCCTTCCTTCCTTCCTTCCTTCCTTCCTTCCTTCCTTCCTTCCTTCCTTCCTTCCTTCCTTCCTTCCTTCCTTCCTTCCTGTGGTTCTCCAACATATGACATTCATGTCTTGCAGATCTCAAACATCTGACGTTTACTCTATGTGCCTCTTACATTAAGTAAGTTTGGCCACCCCTGCTTTATCTGAATTGGCAGCAGCTCTCCTGGGTCTTGGGTGGGAATCTTCCACAGCCTTTGCTATCTTTTTTTTTTCTCAACTGAGATGTGAGGGTTTGAATACAGAGATCTAGGAATGAAAAGCAGGTGTTCTAACACTAAACCATGGCCTTGCTCCTATCCCAGGAAGATGCTGCTTAGTACCTAATGCAATTTCCCCCTGGTTTCTTTGTCTCCCCTTAACTGAATGCTGCCCTGAAAACGTGATGCTAATGTGACTTCTTGCCAAAAGCATATCTATTTCCCCACACCCTTCTATGCGTGCCTAAGTGACTTCTCTCGTCTCAGCTGTACTATACACTTAACACCATTTAATTGTAAGCGAACGCATAATTGTTCTTGACATTTAATTAAAGTTCTGAAGATATCAAGGTATTAAAACATTTCTATTGGATTATATGCTTTTCATTATTTGTTTGAAGCCAAGCTCTCCCTTCCTTTTCTACAGAGGGGAAAAAAATAGACCATCTCTCAAGCGACTCGAGGGGAAAAAAAAAAACCTTTTTGAAGACAAGGCTTGTGGATCTTTCAATGCAGAATTTTTGTGATGGAATGAGGCTTGCCTTGGGACTGGCAGAATTTTTTTAAAAAGAATGGGTTTTTTACTGATAACCCATGCGGGGGAGGAAGAGAGAAGAGACTATTATACTTTGTAGCCATCTTAATAAGCAATCAAAAAACCAGACCCTTATCACATCACACTTCTAAGAAAACGCTAAGCTTATAAGTAAAAAGGAATTCAAATAGAAAGATATTATGATACAGGGCTTCCCGAATGTGCCTTCTATTGTCCATAAGATGAGGATTAGGAGGTGAGAAGATGGGGAACATAAGAACGTAAGAGAAGTCGTGTTGGATCAGGCCGATGGCCCTCCAACACTCTGTACACACAGTGGCCAAAAAACTCCAGGTGCCATCAGGAGGTCCATCAGTGGGGCCAGGACACTAGAAGTCCTCACACTGTTGCCCCTCCCAAGCACCAGAGTCTGATGAATGGGGCATGTCAGGGGTCTCCAACCTTTTAGAACCTTTGGAATTCTGACACAGGGTTGTGGGCACAGCCACAAAATGGCTGCTGCTGCAGGAGGAGGAGCCACACTCACAAAGTCCAAGAATAACGGAGAAGAGGGGCACTTTATTTTAGTCCACACAGTCAGTCAGATCACCAATGGCCTATCAGAAGCTGTGCTAGGCAAAAGCTATCACCTGGCTCCACCCACTTTCTGAGAACACTTGCTGGGCACCAGGGAAGGTGTTGATGGCAGCACCCACAGGCACCACGCTGGAGACCTCTGGTACCTGTAAAGAACATAGACCACCAGGGCTTTTCTTTGTGGCAGGAGCTCCTTTGCATATTAGGCCACACCTGCCTGATGTAGCCAATCCTCCTGGAGCTTACAGTAGGCCCTGTACTAAGAGCACTATAAGCTCTTGGAGGATTGGCTGCATCAGGGAAGTGTGGCCTAATAGGCAAAGGAGTTAAAAGTCATGTATACCACACACATATACCCCTTCATTATTTCCTATGGAAGGAAGACATTTAAAAAGGTGTGCTGTCCCTTTAAATGTGATGGCCAGAACTCCCTTGGAGTTCACACCCTTGTTCCTGGCTCCACCCCCAAAGTCTCCTGGCTCCATTCCCAAAGTCCCCCAATATTTCTTGAATTGGACTTGGCAACCCTATTGCCACTGGCAGCTAAGAGATGCCCATTCTGACAGGCGGGAAGGGCAAAAGCCTGGAAGGGGAGGGGGAGTGGCTTGGTAGGAAGATGAAAAGGAAAAGCTGTGATTGGAAGGAAATGTCACAGACTCTCTGCTGGAGTCTCTTTTCCAAATTCTGCCTTTTAAGAAGAAGATATTGGATGTATATCCCACCCCCAACACTCCAAATTTCAGTCTCAGAGCGGCTTACAATCTCCTTTATCTTCCTTCCCCACAACAGGCACCCTGTGAGGTGGGTGAGGCTGAGAGTTTCAAGGACAACTCCTGCAAGAGCTACAGCTGACCCAAGGCCTTTCCAGCAGGTGCAAGTGGAGGAGTGGGGAATGAAACCCAGTTCTCCCAGATAAGAGTCCGAACACTTAACCACTACACCAAACCGGCTCTCCCTCTCTCCTTAAATGAAGGGTCTGTCACATTAACTTTTGTGTAGCTTGTCCCTCAAAGTTTCTTCCAAAGGCAACTGTCCTTCAACCTCACATTCCATGCCCCAGGTAAGCTTCATTTCCCAGATGCATTTTCCCATGCACAGTTAATGGGGGCTCTTTGTTTCCCATCATTGTGTTCAGTGAAGAGCTTGTTTTATGGCCTTGACCCTGCTTTGTTGAAATTCTTGCCGGTCCCGGTCTTTTGCCCCCTTTGCTCCATCTGACGGCTTTCAGGACTGACCTCCTCCCGGCATCCTCGGTTTCATCAACAAGGCATCTTAGCCAGGATCACAAACATGGAATGGCCCACAAAGGCCACTCCGCCTGAAAAGGCTCTGCTTCTACGCAGAGGTGGGAAAGTCCTTCGCAACAAGACAAGAGTGACTTTGAGTTGACTACAATATTCTTGCTCTCTCAGCTTCCTCAAAATGGCTCGTTCTTGTCTTATTTAGAGATTTATATGGGCCATTCTCAACCTTATTGAGAGATTCATTGGCTGCTAATAGACCAGCACCTTGGGCCGTCTCAGAGACGCCTCTGAAATCGACCCCAAAAACCCCTCCACACGCAAACATCTGCTGCCCGTCCTCATCTCATCCTCACCCAGTCCTCCAGCCTCCGCAGTGCGACTGAAAAAGCTACTGCTTCCAAAGTGGTAGCAAATTTTTGAGCCGCACGCCAGTCGCCTCCTTGGTGTCTGGAAGCGGAAGGGCGCAAGTGAGGCGCCTCGGCGGTGTGAAACCGCCAAGCTGCCCCAAGTCGCATCCGATTTTAAAAAATTAAAACTGTTCAGTGCGCATGAGCGCATGTGCGCACATGTGCACGGGCATGTACCCATGTCCGCATAGGTGTGACTACTGAAAATGTATGGGGGCAGGAATGGTGCTTAACAGTCATCTGAACGTCGGATAGATGTTGGAAGTGTAAAAAACA
Organism: Heteronotia binoei; assembly: GCF_032191835.1. NCBI lineage: Eukaryota > Metazoa > Chordata > Lepidosauria > Squamata > Gekkonidae > Heteronotia > Heteronotia binoei. Next base: position 176,945,804 of record NC_083225.1, read on the forward strand.
TGAAGGTTCTTTCTTCCATATGTGGTGGACATGTGAAAAAGCGAAAGAGTATTGGAAGATGATACAACAAGAAATCTCCAAAATATTGGGTTACGACTTTAAGAAAATTGCAGAGACATTTTTGCTTGGAGTACAATTAGAAAAATATCCAAAGGAAGATAGGACTCTAATTTGGTACCTGCTATCAGCTGCTAGGACATTGTATGCGCAGCTTTGGAAGCAAGAAAAAATACCGGATAAATGGGATTGGACTATGAAAGTTCTATCGTGGAGTGAAATGGATAAATTAACTAGAACATTAAGAGACTATGATTTGGAGATATTTAAAAAAGAGTGGAGGAAGTTTAAAGAATACATAGAGAAAGAGTCGAATGTAAGAAGACATTGGACAATTTTTTAGTAATAATGGGGGAAAAAAAACAACGAAGAAGCAAGAAGGGGGGGAAATATTTATATAACGAATTTTGATTAGTCAGATGTATCTTTAGTATTGAATTAGAATCTATAACCTCGGGGAAGTCTATATTGGAGGGAGGGGGGATTGAAAAGTCATATGGGTTAGTATTGAAGCAACGAAGGGAAATTAAGTTTTGTAACCATATGCTATCAATAAATTGGTTAAAAACAACAGTCATCTGAACGTGCCCATGTCGCCCCAAGGACGTGATGGGGAGGGCTTGCAGGGGAGCACGTGGAGGGTTCAGGATGGCTCTTTTTGAGCCATCCCGATTTGGGATGCCTCCCAACCACCCCACAATGCCTGTCTGTTAACAGCCATTTTGTCCTTTAGCTTTTGTTCCATCCAGGGGTTGTTTTGTAGAAAAATAGGTGGTGGAGCTCATCCAGGGACTGTTATGCAGCTGCACCTACTATTCAACGGACAAGGTGGGGAGGAGGAGGGGGGACTGTCAGAAAGAACATAACAACATAAGAGAAGCCATGTTGGATCAGGCCAATGGCCCATCCAGTCCAACACTCTGTGTCACATAAGAGAAGCCATGTTGGATCAGGGCAATGGCCCACCCAGTCCAACACTCTGTGTCACATAAGAGAAGCCATGTTGGATCAGGCCAATGGCCCATCCAGTCCAACACTCTGTATCACACAAGACCAAAGAATTTTATATATATATATATATATACACATACACACACACACACACACATACATATATACACACACTGTGGCTAATAGCCACTGATGGACCTCTGCTCCATATTTTTATCTAACCCCCTCTTGAAGCTGGTTATGCTTGTAGCCGCCACCACCTCTTGTGGCAGTGAATTCCACATGTTAATCACCCTTTGGGTGAAGAAGTACCTCCTTTTATCCGTTCTAACCTGACTACTCAGCAATTTCATTGAATGCCCACGAGTTCTTGTATTGTGAGAAAGGGAGAAAAGGACTTCTTTCTCTACCTTCTCCATCCCATGCATAATCTTGTAAGCCTATCATGTCACCCTGCAGTTGACGTTTCTCCAAGCTAAAGAGCCCCAACCGTTTTAACCTTTCTTCATAGGAAAAGTGTTCCAACCCTTTAATCATTCCAGTTGCCCTTTTCTGCACTTTTTCCAGTGCTATAATATCCTTTTTGAGGTGCGATGGAGCTGCGCTCCAGTGAGCTCCTGCTGAATTGAAGGCCTGGTTTCATCCTTTCAGAGGATGAAGCAACGACGATCTGGAAGGTAAGAATAAAGTTGCCATCTCTAGGTCTTTCTCTTTGGGCATGTTTGTCTCATTCAAAAATTGGGTTATGAGGAACAGTTATAATTTCATGGTCCAGAGTTTAAAAAACAAAAAAAATCAGCCATCTTATTTTTAAAGGTTCCTGTACCTAACTCTTTTCTTACAGTCAAGAATGCACACAGAAGTTGAAAAAGGCCTAACAACAGACTCCGACCTTTTTGTTCAATTGATTTCTTTGTAGTTGGGCTTAATGTGAGGCAGGCAAGAAAAATCTAAATGCGTGTAAGGCGGGATAGATTAATATGTGAAAAAAGAACCACTTATTTCCTTTCTTCTTTTGGAGTCTTCCCCCTTTGGATTGTAACAGGAGGTAAATCTTGCCGCACCTCCAATAATCCCTCTTTAGATGAATGCTTGAAAGAGGACAACAAACAATAAAGACTTGGACCATAAAAAGCACAACAGCTTCCCTCCAGGGTGCAGCAGAAGTTTTGAACGTATAATGAAAGAAGAATTATTGCCAAAGAGGAAGAGTTTTGTCAGCAGGCACAAACATCAGCTAGTCTGGGTACCCAGCCAAGATCAGTGGTTGCTATTGAAGCTGACCCTTCCCTTCCAAAGATCGGTAGGACCATAAAGACAAGTCTGTAACATCAAGTCCCCCAAGCTTTGAAGAAGACAGGGGAGCTAGTCGTCTAGCCTTATTGGACTCTGTCGCTCCTCTGAAGCGGCAACATTCAAGTCTAGTGAGCTGGCAGGGTCTTGCCCTCTACCATAAAAAGAGTCTGTTTGGTTTAATTGGTAGTGCACGGACTCTTATCTGGGAGAACCAGGTTTGATTCCCCACTCCTCCATTTGCAGCTGCTGGAATGGCCTTGGGTCAGCCATAGCTCTTGTAGGAGTTGTCCATGAAAGGGCAGCCGCTATAAGAGCTTTCTCAGCTCCACTCACCTCACAGGATGTCTGTTGTGGAGGAGAAAGATAAAGAAGATTGTGAGCTGCTCTGAGACTCTGAGATTGAGAGAAGGGCGAAATATAAATCCAATATCATCATCATCATCATCATCACCATCATCATCATCTTCTCCCCCCCCCCCTTCTCCTGATCTTTGTAGAACAGTGTGTGCATGTACATCCTACAACTTTTGTTGCTGTTCAGTCGCACAGTCGAGTCCAACTCTTTGCGACCCCATGGACAAAGTCACGGCAGGCCCTCCTGTCTTCCACCATCCTCCGAAGTCTGCTCAAATTCATGTTAGTTACATCAATAACGCTGTCCAGCCATCTCATCTTCTGCCGTCCCCATCTTCTTTTGCCTTCTGTCTTTCCCAGCATCAGGATCTTCTCCAGTGAGTGCTCCCTTCTCATTGGGTGGCCAAAGTATTTGAGCTTCACCTTCAGCATCTGACCTTCCAGGGAACAATCAGGGTTGATTTCCCTTAGGACTGACTGATTCGATCTTCTTGCAGTCCAAGGGACTCTCAAGAGTCTTCTCCAGCACCACAGCGTCTCCAATCTTTTTGAGCTTGGAAGCACCTTTGGAATTTTGACACCAGGTTGTGGGCACAGCCATGAAATGACTGCCACAGGAGGTAAAGCCAGTCATAAAATGGCTGCTGTGCCTTACCGTCAGTTGCACAGTTGCCTTGTCTTATGTTAACAGCTGCCCTACACACGTACACAGTAGCCCAGTGCACAAGTTACAATGAACAAATATACAACCCATGTACAGTGGAGACTCGATTTTTTTAAAACATGCATTGAGCAATTCTGTGTTGTTACATTCAATGCATGTACAGCTGAATGTGTGATTGAAACCCAAAATTTATCTGGGGTTTCATTTGTAGAGTGTATGTGTGTTGGCTCTTCCTTACAAACAGGTGCAAAGAGGGTTTTTTTTTTTTTTGTAGCAGGAACTCCTTTGCATATTAGGCTACACACCCCTGACGTAGCCAATCCTCCTGGAGCTTACAGTAGGCCCTGTAAGAAGAGCCCTGTAAGCTCTTGGAGGATTGGCTACATTAGGGGTGTGCGGCCTAATATGCAAATGGAGCTCCTGCTACAAAAGAAAGCCCTGGGTGCAAGTATGTGCATGCAGGATGTCTGTCTGTTCACTTTTCATGTGAGCAGTGCGAATTGCATTGAGCTTTAGAGGTGCTTCGAAGCAGTGGCTTCCATGAACAATTCACTGGAATTGCAGCGATGAGTCTGGTAAGGAAGGGAAGAGATATTTCTCCGCAGTTGCCTGGAGTTTCAGAAGGGTTCAGAAGCAAGGAAGGATCTTCAGAGCCCAGCATGAGGCTAGTGACAGGCCCTTGCCCATCTCTGACTTTGGACTCACCACAACAAAGTGCTTACCAGGAAAAACAGCAGGCTCAGCACAGGCAAGGCGGAGAGTGTGCCTTTAGCAGCCTGGTGATGGTGTTATGCTCATTTTATCATGCAAACTCATTTCTGGCAATCGACTGGCAATGTTTTTTGGAAAGTCTATTTCACAGAGACCAAAAAGTCAACGTATGAAAGTATCTGTTGGATGAATGAGCTGTGGCAACTGGCAGACGAGGATCTGAAAACAGGTTTCAGCTGGGTTGTGTTTTGCAGGCTGTCTAGAGTGCCAGGACAGTAACTCGAAACACACAAAAAGGATTTATTTTTGATTGTTGCTATTGTTTTATCCAGGGGTGGCCAAATTTATTTAATGTAAGAGCCACATCGCTTGAGAGCTGCAAGATGGGATGAGACAGAGACGGGGAGGAAGGCAGGAAGGCAGGCAGGAAGGAAGGCAGGAAGGAAGGAGGGAGGGAAGGAAGGAAGGAAGGAGGGAAGGAAGGAAGGAAGGAAGGAAGGAAGGAAGGAAGGAAGGAAGGAAGGAAGGAAGGAAGGAAGGAAGGAGGGAGGGAGGGAGAGAAAGAAGGAAGGAAGGAGGGAGAGAGGGAGGGAAGGAAGGAAGGAAGGAAGGAAGGAAGGAAGGAAGGAAGGAAAGAAGGAAGGAAGGAAGGAAGGAAGGAAGGAAGGAAGGAAGGAAGGAAGGAAGGAAGGAAGGAAGGAAGGAAGGAAGGAAGGAAGGAAGGAACGAACGAACTAGGTGTTTATGTACTACCCCTACACTGATCCTAGGTTGGAACTTCATACCCAAAGTGCCGGTCTGTAATCAGCCTTAGAGTCTCAGCGCGGTCACAATTTCCTTTACCTCCCCTCCCCCACAACAGACACCCTGTGAGGTGGATGGGGCTGAGAGAGCTCTTACAGCAGCTGCCCTTTCAAGGACAACTCCTACGAGAGCTATGGCTAACCCGAGGCCATTCCAGCAGGTGCAAGTGGAGCAGTGGGGAATCAAACCTGGATCTCCCAGATAAGAGTCTGCGCACTTAACCACTACACCAAACTGGAATGGGACAGAACCCTAATGTTCAGTGTTGGCACTGGGAAAAGGCCCTGACTTGGATGGCCCCAGCTAGCCCAGTCTGATCAGAACTCACAAGCTAAGCACGGTGGTCCCTGCTTAGTACGTGGATAGGAGGCCACCACGGAAGTCAAGTAGCAAGCAAAGGAAAACCACCTCTGAACGTCTCTTGTCTTGAAAACCCTGTGGGGGGTCACCGTAAGACAGGTGTGACTTAGGACACTTCACACACACACACGGAAAAGAAATGGAAATGCATGACTAGTTAAGACTGAAAGGGACTTGTGTGTGGGCATTCTAAATTCTGAAAATCCCCATAGTTTCAGTTTCTTATAATAATTATTATTTTGCAATCAAAGGGATAGTTTTATTTTTTATTTTTTGCTTTTTCAACACTCAGGTGCAATTCTCCCAGAATCTCTGATTCCTGGAGCTGCAGAAGTGCATACCCACAGGATTCAGAAAGTGCCCCCCCTTCTGTGGATTTAATGGCGACTGGGGGGCTAAGAAGAGCATTCTCTCTTTAATATTTGAATTCAAATGTACAAATATCTGAGAAACTGGATAGAAAATTGTCACTGTGAAGGTGGTCTAAAGGCGGAATAAATCTCATTTAGGTTTATCCCACTGCTGCAAAAAGGGAAGGCCTGTGTTTGCATGTTAGAAATCTGAGCTTGTCTCTAGTAGTGAACTCTTCTAGATCAGCCATTCCCCAACCTTTTTGAGACTGTTAGCATCTTTGGAATTCTGTCAGTGGATGGTGGGTGCAACCACAAAATGGCTGCCACAGGAGGTGGAGCTAAGCACAAAATGGCTGCTGCAGGAGGCAGAGCCATATATACACACCAGAGGGAGTTCAATTGCAGGCAAGAAGAGGAGTAATGAAGCCGTGATAGGCGACATGTGGTCCCACCCACTTTCTGAAAACATTTGGTGAGCACCAGCCATGGTGTTGGTGGCTCCCATGGTCACTGTGTTGGAGATCCCTGTTCTAGATTAATAGATCACCATGATGAGGAGGCTACTTGTTTACTCTGAAGCACCATGCACATGCGGACTGTAGTTCTCTTGATCTCCAGAGAGGCATCCAGATGTCAGCTTCTCCACTGACATTTGTGCCAAATGGGGAAGTGAATTAGGAAGTAGTTCATAAAAGAGACTCCATTAGCAGCTCTTCCATCTTACAGCTGTCATTAGGTAAAGTGAACGTTGCTGAATTCTGGAAATTGCCATATTTTGTTCATTGTTCCTTCTGCATGATGCCTATTCGACTGTAAGTCATTCTTACAGTGTTCTGCTCTCTTTGTTCTTAACAGTGTTTAGGAGAATTTTAAAGTGCTTAATAAATAACAAGAGCGCCGTTATCTCAGGAGTTCGGAGTGGCTATCCCTGGTGTTGCATGACAGCTGCTACTTTCCTGTGGGTCGAACCTGTCTGTCCTAGCAGAGATCAGCACAGGACCAGCAAAGTGGATATCAGGCTTGTGGGTGGCCTGCAAAAGACCAGTGATCTAGGACAGAGGTGGCCAAACTGTAGCTCAAGAGCCACATGTGGCTCTTTTACACATATTGTGCAGCTCTCAAAGCCTCCACCACCCCGTCAGCAAGTTTGGAGAAGGCATTTTTCTCTTTAAATCACTTCTCCAAGCCAAGACAGCTGGAAAATGCATCGCGTTGGTGTGTTCCATCTGTCCGTCTGTGGGTGGTAGGCGGAGCTGAGCTCTTGCTTCATTTCCGCTAGTTCACAGAGGTGCAACCAAAATTTGGCAACGGATTGTGGGCTGCGGTTGGAAACCACCTTAGCGGGGAAGGCATGTAGCCGAAAGATGTGCTGGATAAACAACTGAGCCAGCTGCTTGGCCGTGGGGAGTTGCTTACAGGGCACGAAGTGAGCCTGCTTAGAAAAAGTGTTTACTACCACCCAGATCACTGTCTTCCCCATCGAGGAGGTAAGTCAGTTATGAAGTCCATGGATATGCATTCCCAGGGGCGCGAGGCAGGGGGAAGAGGTTGCAAGTGCCCTGGTGGCAACCCCCCCTCTTTTTCACCATGATACAGGTGGGGCACCCTGTTGTATATTCTCCCACATCCTTATGTAAACCTGGCCACCAGAATTGTCAATGAATCAAATGCACTGTCTTTACAAACCTAAAATGCCACCCCCCCCCCCCAGTTTGGAGTCATGCGCCCTCTGGATCACTTGCTTACATAAAGAAGGGGGCACACAGAGTTTCTCCCCTCGGCGCCAAAACCCATCCTCCTCTTTTGTTAATTGTAAATCCTCCTCCGGGGGACTGTCGAGGAAAGCTTGTTTCAGTTCAGTTAGGAACCCAACAGGGGTCTCCCTTTCTTTCTGAGTCTGTGCACGCGTGGTTACCAATGTGCTTACTTGGGAGGGCGTGAACAATGAGTTGATAACTTCTTCCCTCTTGCTATCGTGTTGAGGGAGGCAGGACAATGCGTCCGCCAAAAAGTTCAGTTTTCCAGGGATGTGCCCCAGCTTGAAATTGAACTGCCGAAATAGCCCTGCCCACCTTACTTGCTTATTGTTGAGGTTGCGGGTGGCAATGAGGGCGGCCAAGTTTTTATGATCTGTCCAGAGTTCAAATGATTCCCGCGCCCCTTCTAGGTAGTGTCTCCACTTCTCTAGGGCCAGTTTGATGGTGGAGGCTTCCTTGTCCCACACTGACCAGTTACATTCAGCCGGGCTGAACTTTTGAGACAAGTAAGCGCAGGGATGCAGCTGGCCATCTGGCCCCTCCTGGAGTAACACGGCTGCGTGGGCGATGTTGCTCGCGTCACATTGGACCACAAACCTTTTGTTTTCATCAGGGTGTATTAGGCAGGGCTTGGAGGTGAACCGGGCCTTAAGTTCATCAAAAGCCTTTTGGCACTCTTCCGTCCACAGGAGGCTAGAGCTACCCTTAGTGGCTTGCGGCCCCTTCCCCTTGGTTTTCAACAGTTCTGTGAGGGGTTGGGTGATCTCGGCAAAGTTATTGATGAAACCCCTATAAAAATTTGTGAACCTAAGGAAGCTCTGGAGTTGTTTACGGGTTTGAGGGGGCTCCCACTCCACCACGGCTTGTACTTTGGTAGGATCCATTCCCAGGCCCCCTGAACTCGCTGAGGTACTCTCGGACCGATCCAGCACCCTGCTTCAGGTCTTGTAGGGCCACTACAGCGTTAGTCTCCTGTAGAGGGTCTTTGAAGTGGCATCATAGAGCCCTCAGGAGGTCCATGTCTGAGTTGAGCGCAGGGGATTGCCTCTCGAATAGGGTGACATACCATTGGGCCGCCGGGCCCCGGAGGCAGCTGCCAATGTACACCACTCATGACTGTTCCATCGGGAAGTTATGGGTCCAGACACTGAGATGCCCTCATACAATCACAATGAAGTAGGCTAGTTCTGATGGGTCCCCATCAAATCTCGCTTCACTTACTCGGGGGCGTCTGGGCACCGCCACCGACTCCTCCGCCTCAGGTTGAGGTTGTGGCACCCAGTCGCCACCCACGGGTTGTTCGCCTCCTGCAGGGCCCCCCCGCAGCGAGGATCAGCAGTCTTTCCCCCCCAGGGGCTGGTTGCAGGGGGGTGGTGCAGCTGCGATCCGCTCCCCCATCGCTCGCACTTGCCGGGCGAGGTTCTGCATCACTTGGATCATGAAGGCATGCATGGCTTGCATTTCCTCCCAAAGTTGGGTGCTTTGAGCGGCTAAAGCTTCTTGCATCCACTCCATGGTTGCGTCCCCTGGCCCGCCAGTCCGGGGGTCCTCCCCTCAACTTTCGTTGCCCTGGAACCCCCACGGGTGGTAGGAGCATTAAAGTCCCAAAAGTCGGTGGTGCTGCTGGGGGTCCTCTCTCAGATCTCTGATAATACTCTCCTGGAAATCCATGGAGCCCTAGTTTTTCCTCCGCACCGTTATGGTGACCGGGGTGACCTGCGGCCCTTCGAGCTTGGGTTCTTCCTCACCGTCTGTTTTAGTAATCCCCGTAGCCTGGTCCTGTTCTCCAGCCATCGTGAGTCTGGGGTTAGGCTAGGCCATGGTGATAAGGGAGTTCCGACAAAATGTCAGAGCAGAGTCAAGGAAAAGACAGTTGAAGTTCAAGATCTTCATTCCAGCTTCATGGGCATACATACGCATTGTCGGAACTGACCTCTCTGTCAGTTCCCCCAACTTATAAACCTTTGCCCTGACCGTTATAATTCAAGCCAAAGTGCGCCAAGCAAAAGCAGGGGTTTTGTGCAGGGTTTTTGCTAAGCTCTCATCACCGTCCGCAGGTGCCCACTATCAGTTCATGGTTCGCATCTCCTCCAGCTCTTTGACCTTGGTTACCTAGCAACTAGCCAATTCCCAGACATGCCATCCTCCCTCCAGACAAGCAACAAGTTACAGTTATATCAAAGGCATAGCAAGCGCAGCATAGCATTGAAGCACAGCATAGCATTGTACAATTGAATACACATGACAGAGGAACAAGACGGAGTGACTATTGACATCAGCATGCATTCAAGAGGAGACAAATTTAGTAATATCAACTGCAGCAGTAAAGACACTCACAACTCTCATGGTTGACAGTGGGATTTAAGGATAGGAAAACAGATTCAAAGCAACAACCTTCAGCTGTAACGCACCTGCTAACCCAGGTCTTTTTTTGTAACAGGAACTCGTTTGCATATTAGGCCACACACCCCTGATGTAGCCAATCCCCCAAGAGCTTACAGGGCTCTTCTTACAGGGCCTACTGTAAGCTTTTGGAGGACTGGCTACATCAGGGGTGTGTGGCCTAATATGCAAAGGAGTTTCTGCTACAAAAAAAAGCCCTGTGCTAACCGATCCTATAAATGGACTCCTGTTTCTTCCCGATATCGTCTCTCTCTTTTTTTTAAAAAAAATAACATTAACACTTTAAACCAGGGTTCTATCCAGCCACATACTTCAGCACCAGAGGTGTGTAACTACTGCCTTCAGGTGATCAGACAAGGGGGTGGTGATGGTGGAAATCGGTGAGCAAAAGAAACAAACAAGCCATATGGATTGCAAACCATTGGCTTGGTCATTTTGCCCCTTTCTTTCAGACAGCTGATGCCTGAAACACTAAATAAATTACTTGATTTTAGATGGGCTGCTAATAATAAATGGGACTAGTGTGTTGGCCCCAAAACAGCCTGACCTAAGGGTGGGATGAGAGGTGTTTACCAAAGTGGCCCATTTGGTAAACACCTCTCATCCCAAAGTGGCCCATGCTCCAAAGAGGATGGCATGAGAAAGGCTGAAGTGGCAGGACTGTGGCTGAGGTCAGATTGGGGGATGTGAATTCTGGCCCTTTGAGGGAGTGTTGGTGAGACACAGAACTACCCAAGAATGGGCCAAACAACTGGGAATACAAGAAGCACGGGAGAAGCCTTGATGCATGTGGCTGTGAGGGCAATGGCAGGCTCTGACAGGCCATAAGAAGGCCATGTGGGAAGATGTGAGGGACAGGTTAGGTTCTGCCTCTCCCTCAGAGTGACAAATGGGAACAGATGGAATGTTAGTGAGAGGGACAATTAAAAACAGTAGTTAAGACAGTTGAAGACAGCCATTGGGGAGTTATGAGAGAATCTGGCTGAGTGAAGCTGTGGAGAAGAACAGCTTAAAGCTGACTGAAAAGGGTCAGTTATGAACATATGAAGCTGCCTTATACTGAATCAGACCCTTGGTCCATCAAAGTCAGTATTGTCTACTCAGACTGGCAGCAGCTCTCCAGAGTCTCAAGTTGAGATTTCTCATGCCTATTTGCCTGGACCCTTTTTTAGTTGGAGATGTCAAGGATTGAACCTGGGACCTTCTGCTTACCAAGCAAATGCTTGGTAACAAAGTTTGTAACAAAGGATCTAAAATGCTGAAATAGGGTAACAATTCAGAATTTCAACTGAAACAAAACTTTGTGACCTCTATTAGATCTACTCCAATGTTATGTTCAAACTATAAATGAACGTTAAATGCTTGTTTGCTTAACCCTGTGGTCTGGTTGTCTCATGGAAAGAAACGCACACAATCTGAGATCTCGGTCTGGGTATATTTTCGGATATGAATAAATGATGGCAGAGTGGGAATGAAACAATGTTTGAATCCCTAACCCCAATAGTTCTGTACAGTGAGGGGCAATTATTAAAGGGGGCTGAGCTACTCTGTCTAGTGATGTCTGTATGAGTGAGAGAGGGGACCTGGGATGTGAAATGGTCATGGCTCTCTCTATATTTTAAAAGAAGCAAGGTCGAAAGCAATGTGTGACTTCCTGACCTACTTGTAACCCTGAACCTGAGGGAGAGAGGTTGTGGAGGATGGTAGGCACTCTGTGTGAGTGAGAAAGAGAAGAGTTGGGCAGGTCCTTGGGAAGGGGACCAGAGAAAAAAGAAAAGGCAAAAAGAGATAAAAAGTGAGGGGAACTGACTGAGAAGGCAGAAGATGGGAAAGGAAGGTGAAAGAGAGACAGCTAGAGCATGATAGGAGGAGGACAGCGCCCATGCTAGTGGACTAAGCAGGAAGGTCAGCTCTCAAGGAGAGGGACTTAGGAGGCACCCATGAAGGAAGTGGGCTGGAGAGGAGACCAAAGCAGCAGCCAAGCTCTTATGAAGTTAACCACAGGATAATGTACTGCAGTGCCACCTATAAAAGAGAATAATTGGAGAACCCAGTTTGTGAACTCGTTTGTCCAGCTATGGAAAGAGCCTTTGATGTGCCCCTCCCTCCAGGCTAGTACCAACATCCACAGGCTAACCACTTCCATCGACGCATTTGCAAAAATGTTCAAAACTGTATTTTGAAAGATAAAACTTCTGACGATCCAAGAGGAAGACAGTAATTAGGCGCAAATGCGCAAAATGCTGAGAACGGACGCATAACATCCACGTATTGTGTCCCAAGCAGCTAGAAAAGATGCAAGTACAACTGGTTTCAGAGAACACTTAAAAAAATATTAATAATACCAAAATAAACCCCCCAAAAGAAAAGCAGTTTAAAAAGTCCACTGTAGCAAATGTGTTTTGCACTGAAGGTACCTTCTGTTGAACAGTTCTGCCCACAAGCTGTCTGTAGGATATAGAACATCTCTCGTGCATGCTTGCCACCTTGAAGCACAGAAGTCGGAAGCAGAAAACAAAAAAACAAGAATAACAGAATGCAAAAGAAACAAACAAAAAGCGTGAAGAGAAAAGAGAGAGAGAGAGATGAGGGACAGCCAATCTAAGTTAACCATCAAAAATACATTTAGAAATGAGATTTAGCAAACTATGGCCAGAGATTTTAAATGACAGACAACATTAGGAATCGCAAGTCAAATCACATATTATGGAAGAGAAAGAAACAAATCCAGCCATACAGCTTAGCTAAGGAATCATAACCAAAGCGTGAGAGGTAGTATAGTAGTATATTAAAAAAAAGCCATTTCCTTTTCAGCATCACAAATGCAGTTTCAGTCCCAGGAAGCTGATTCCTTGTTAGTTCTCTCTCACAAACCACACAGGACTTTTGCCGCTTATTTCCACCACGGCTGGGCTTACCGACGATGTCAAACCACAGAGGGATATTCGCTGGCTGCACTGAGACCACCCCGACGATTTCTGTCACTCTGTCGCTTTCCATGATGGTGAAGTTGTAGAAGGGTTCGTCGAAAGTCAGTGGGATCGGCGATGGCGACGGTTTCTTAATCCACTCGATGTGCAGCCTGGCGGTTGAAGACTTCTGCGGCCGGCCGTTGTCAACTGCTTTTATCTGGAGAGGATATAGTAGGAAATATTAGTGTACTTCTTGGTGAAAGGGTTTTAGAAGAAGAGGAGACTGGATTTATACCACACTCTTCACTACCCGAAGGAGTCTCAGAGGGAATCTCCTTTCTCTTCCCATCGCCACAACAGACAGCCTGTGAGATAGGTGGAACTGAGAGAGCTCTGACAAAACTGCTCTTGAGAGGAACAGCTCTGGGAGAACTTGTAACTGACTCAAGGTCACATCAGCAGGGGCATGTGAAGGAGTGGGGAATCAAACTCAGTTCTCCCAGATAAGAGTTCGCGCACTTAACCGCTACTCCGAACTGGCTCTTTAGGGTTTAGTTTTGTCTCTAAGAGAGTACTGTCAGTCCACAATGGACAGCTCCTCCCCTTCATGGTCACCTGGGGAAGGGAGGAAAGAGCCAGAGCTTCCTTTGCCCAGTTCCCTGGTTCACATGAGAGAGATACAAAGAAAGCACCTTTAAGACCAATGAGTGCTAATGTTGTAAGCGTGTTTTATTTTAAGCTTTAAAAACTTTTTGTGTTCGTCTGTGTCCTTTATAAAGTTTATATCTCTGCTACCTGGAATTACGTTTCATGACACACATGGCCCAACCCGACAAGAGAGCCAGTTTGGTGTAGTGGTTAAGTGTGTGGACTCTTGTCTGGAAGAACCAGGTTTGAGTCCCCACTCCTCCACTTGCACCTGCTGGAATGGCCTTGGGTCAGCCACTAGCTCTGGCAGAGGTTGTCCTTGAAAGGGCAGCTGCTGTGAGAGCTCTCTTAGCCCCACCCACCTCACAGGGTGTCTGTTGTGGGGGAGGAAGGTAAAGGAGATTGTAAGTCGCTCTGAGTCTCTGATTCAGAGAGAAGGGCGGGGTATAAATCTGCAGTTCTTCTTCTTAGTCTCATTTTATGTCAGATCTGGCCTTCATGAGTTCGACACCCCTGCACTATGCTCTGGTGTCAAGAAGTTGCTGTTGTCCGCTAAACCAGGTGTAGGAGAATGTGTCCAAAAGAGCTTCCCAGGGTGAGCTGTGACAAAGCCCCTGCTTGCACTGTTGTTTGCTCTCATCTTGGAAGTCACTGATGAGTCATTCAAACAAGATGGGTTGTAGGGGAGGGGTGGGGAGAAGAAAGAGCTATCGATCTGCGTGGCACGACACCAGACACCTGTGCCCACTCAATACTTTTCTGTTTACCATTCGTTTAAGTTCCTCCTCCATCTAACCGTTGCCAAGTCCACAGAATATTGTTCCAGTGAAAATGGATCCTAATTAACGCTCAGTGTGATGAGGAGTTCTGCCAAGGCCTCTTTGTGTTCGTTTAAGACGCAGGTTATAAAAAATTCTTCCCCGTATTTGACAAACAGGCGAGGAGAGCTGTTTGAGTAGAATGGGAATTCAACGGAGTGAACAGGGAAGCTAATATCCTGCCCTAAATATGATGACAAACCAGGCCGTTGCACTACTGAAAGGATGTGCCATGGCAAACTTTAAAGGAGCCAGAGGACTTTAGATATGACTAATTCAAACGTGAAGAGCCCCGTGGTGCAGAGTGGTAAAGCTGCAGTACTGCAGTCGGAGCCCTCTGCTCACGACCTGAGTTCGATCCCAGCATAAGCTGGTTCAAGTAGCCGGCTCCAGGTTGACTCAGCCTTCCATCCTTCTGAGATTGGTAAAATGAGTACCCAGCTTGCTGGGGAGAAAGTGTAGATGACTGGGGAAGGCAATGGCAAACCACCCCGTAAAAAATCTGCCGTGAAAACGACCAGTGCTTGCACAGGGTGCTTGCACCTTTACCTTTTAAAAAATTCAAATGTATTCCATCAGGAGGCTGGGAAACAGAGGAAGGACGTTGATGGGGCCCAAAGGCTTCGGGATCCAGAGATCATGGTAGAGCTGCCAACCTCCAGGTGGGGAAGGGAGGTTACTTGTAGGATAAAGACAGCACAACCGAAGTTATAGTGACCAAATAACTTAGAATGTATTGAAACAAAATCATACAAATATGTTCAATAGAAGACTAAATAGCAATAAGAATTCCCCAAAAGTTTCAGAGTTCCATCAAAGGAGTCCCAATGAACAGGAGGCCGACTTGATTATTCCTGCTTCAAAAGCTCTTCTAGCACTGGGTGCTCCAACCACATATCTCAACCAAAGGCAAAAGCTCAGAAAAGATATCAACGTGTTTCTGATGCATCAATAAGTTTGCAAAAAGTTGCAAAACCCACAAGGTTTTTTGGGAGTTTAGTGCCATCTTGAAATCTTACTGGAGACTTTCTGTCCCGTTTGTCCATTGAGAATTCTATGGGCAGTCTCTGGATGCACTGATAAAAATCGTGTGGGTTTTGCAACTTACTGATGCATCAGAAATACTTTGATATCTTTTCTGAGCTATTGCCTTTGGTTTATGTGGTTGGAGTACCCTATGCTAGAAGAGCTTTTGGAGCAGGAATAATCAAATCGACCTCCTGTTCATTGGGGCTCCTTTGATGGAACTGTGAAACTTTTGGGGAATTGTTATTGCTATTTAGTCTTCTATTGAACCTATTTGTACGATTTTGTTTCAGTACATTCTTAGTTATTTGGTCACTATAACTTCCGTTGTGCTGTCTTTAACCCCCAGGTGGGGGCAGGTAATCTCCTGGTTTGGAGGCCCTCCCCCTGCTTCAGGATCATCAGAAAGTGGGAGTGAGGAAGGGAAATGTCTGCTATGCTCTCTATTATTCCCTTTGGGGACTGATTCCCATAGGGTATAATGGAGAATTGATCTGTGGGTATCTGGGGTTCTAGGGGGGGTGTTGTTTTTTGAGGTAGGGGCACCAAACTTGCAGCATAGCATCTAATGCCTCTCCTCCAAATACCCTCCAAGGTTCAAAAAGATTGAACCAAGGGGTCCAATTCTATGAGCCCCAAAAGAAGGTGCCCCTAGCCTTCATTATTTCCAGTGAAGGGAAAGCATATAAAAGGTGTGTGGTCACTTTAAATGTGATGGCCAGAACTCCCTTTGGAGTTCAGTTATGCTTGTCACAACCTTGCTCATGACTCCACTTCCAATGTCTCCACCCCGAAAAAAACAGGTTGCTTACCTGTAACTGATGATCTTCGAGTGGTCATCTGTGCAGTCACACACATGGGTCTTGCCGCAGGCAACGGATCCATACCTCGGAGCTCCAATAGCTCGCCTATAACGTCTTTTGGCGCGCTTTCCTCCCGCTCTGGGGAGCAGGCAGCGACCGCGCATGCCT
The DNA here is from genome assembly GCF_032191835.1 of Heteronotia binoei. Lineage (NCBI taxonomy): Eukaryota > Metazoa > Chordata > Lepidosauria > Squamata > Gekkonidae > Heteronotia > Heteronotia binoei. The sequence continues at coordinate 176,961,889 of NC_083225.1, forward strand.
GGAGCGGGGGGAGAGCGCCCATTCCACTCAGTTTCTTCCAGCCGCCGCCGGCACTGACACTATACAAGGTTAAGCAACAATTACAAGAGGCCAGCAGCGGGGAAGGCTGGGTGGGCGTGTGTGACTGCACAGATGACCACTCGAAGATCATCAGTTACAGGTAAGCAACCTGTTTATCTTCTTCGTGGTCTCTGTGCAGTCCCACACATGGGTGACTAGCCAGCTAGATGACCTGGAGGAGGGTGCTGGTAAAGAAGAAAGTTAGTCACAGGAAGCAATCAGATCACATGCAATCACGCAATCACCCATCATGTGACATGGTATGCAGCGTAAAGATGGAAGCGGATGCACTCACCCCTGGCTTCAGTGGAAGATGGATCTGAGGACCGCTTGACCGAAGGAGGCGTCACGTCTCGCACGAACGTCCAGCGCATAATGGGAGACGAACGTGGATGGAGAGGACCAGGATGCAGCCGCACAAATGTCCTCTAGAGAAACGCCTTGTAGAAAGGCCGAAGACGTCGAGATCGCTCTAGTAGAGTGGGCCTTAAGGCCTTCGGGCAAAGGCTGTTTAGCCAGTTCGTAGCACAACCTGATGGCACTGACTACCCACTTCGACAGACGTTGGGTAGAAATTTTAAGACCCTTGTGAGGGTTTCCATAGGCCACAAACAGGTTAGGGTCCTTACGGAAAGGTTGTGTACGGTCAAGGTAGAAGGATAAAGCCCTTCTAACGTCCAAGGAATGTAGGGCTCGTTGACCCTGGTCGGATGGGTTGGAGAAAAAGGTTGGTAGAGAAGTTGAGGTTGATAGGTGGAACTGGGAGACAACCTTAGGCAGGAACGCAGGGTCCGGTCGCAAAACAACTTTGTCCTTGTGGAAAATGGTGTAGGGAGGATCGTAGCGGAAGGCGCATAAGTCACTTGCCCGTTTGCCCGAGGTAAGGGCTACGAGTAATGCTGTCTTCCAGGAAAGAAGGTTGAGGTCTATGGTAGCCATAGGCTCAAAAGGGGCTTTCATCAGGCAGGAAAGGACTAACGATAAACTCCAAGTCGGAACAAAGGGCTTAACAGGTGGGTTGAGGTGCAACATGCCCTTAAGAAAGGACTTTGATAAAGGATGGGAGAACACAGTCTTGCCATCAATCGGATTGTGGAAAGCAGAAACCGCAGAAAGGTGAACCTTCAAGGAGGAATAACAGAGTCCCGATTTCTGTAGAGAAAGCAGGTAGTCCAGGATTAGGGGAAGTGGAGCCGTTTCCGGCTGCAGATGAGAAGATGTCGCAAAGGAACAGAAGCGCTTCCATTTACGCTGATAAGAAAGTCTCGTGGAAGGCTTTCTTGCGTTGAGTATGACATTGGCTACCTCTGTTGAGAGGTAGGTGGATGTATTCTCCAGGCAGCCAGGGCCAGGACTCGAGGGTTGTGATGAAGAACCTGACCGTTGGCTTGAGAGAGGAGGTCGCCCGCAGGAGGAAGCCGGCAGTAAGTGTGGCGTGACAGTTGAAGCAGCCGCGTGAACCACGGTTGCCGAGGCCACCATGGCGCAATGAGGATGCAGTCTGTGCCATCCCGAGCTATTTTCACCAACACACGTGTCAGAAGGGGGGTCGGTGGAAAGAAGTAGTGAAGGGGACCTGTCCAATTGTGCAGAAATGCGTCGTTGCCCCTCCTGCAATAAAACTGAGGACACTTGGCATTGTCCCTGGATGCAAAGGCGTCCACCTTGGGTGTTCCGAAGCAACGGAAGATGCGCCGAAGGTAGATCGGATTGATGGACCATTCGTGGTCGTCTATGCGAATCCTGCTGAGGGAGTCGGCCAAAATATTCTCCACACCGGGAAGATGAATGGCAGTCATGAATATGTTGTGCTTGACACACCATTCCCAAAGCAGTACGGCTATACGGCAGAGACGGAGGGATCTGGTGCCCCCTTGCTTGTTTATGTAATAAACAGTTGCCATATTGTCCGTAGAGATCTGAACATGCTGGCCCTTTATTAGTGGAAGAAATGATTGAAGAGCTCTGTGCACCGCGATCAGTTCTAAGCAGTTTATATGCATGAGGCTCTCAGCGGTCGTCCAAAGCCCTCTGACAGTTTTGTCCTCTAGGTGGGCTCCCCATCCCCACTTGGAGGCATCTGTTGTTATTGTGGCCGTCGGGGAAGTCGGTAGAAACGGCTTGCCCTCGAGGAGATTGTTGGGTACAGTCCACCACGTGAGAGATAGAAGCGCTCTCTGTGGAACAGTGAGCAGAACAGCTTGCGGTTGCGTTTGAGGGTGGTAGGCTCGGACAAACCAGGTTTGTAGTTGTCGCATTCGCAGTCTGGCAAAATGAAGGACAGATGTCGTAGCGGCCATAAGGCCCAGCAGGCGTTGGATTGTGAACGCAGACTGACGAGGTTGTTGTTGAACTGACTTGGCTAGGGCAATAATAGTGTGTGCCCGATCCTCGGGGAGAAAGGCTCGATGCAGGGAGGTGCAGAGAAGGGCGCCTATAAACTTGAGGTCCTGGGTAGGTGTGAGGTGCGATTTTGATGCATTCACGCGAAGGCCCAGGGAGTTCAGAAGAGTGAGAGCTGTGTCGAGGTTGTGCTCCAATTGCTGTTGTGTCGGGGCCACAAGGAGCCAGTCGTCGATGTATGGGAAGACTGGGATGTTCCGAGTGCGAAGCGCAGCTGCCACAACCGCCATGCACTTGGTGAACACGCGCGGCGCAGTGGAAAGGCCGAAAGGTAGGGACACATATTGGTAGTGGTCCCGGCCCATGGCAAATCGCAGATACTTCCGATGTTGAGGTCGAATGGTCACATGGAAGTAAGCGTCCTGAAGGTCTAGGGAAGCCATCCAGGAATTCCTGGGAATAAGGGGCAGGATGGACTGCAGGGAGATCATTCTGAACTTCCTGTATGCGATGTGCTTGTTGAGCTTCCTTAGATCTAGAATGGGACGCCTTCCTCCATCCCTCTTGGGAACTAGGAAGTATCTTGAATAGAAGCCTGTCCCCCGATGTAGGGGGGGGGACGGGCTCTATGGCTTCCTTGTGGAGCAAGTCCAGAATCTCCTGACGGAGGAGAGAAGACGGAGGGGTAGCTATGAAATAGTGGTGGCGAGGTGGAGAAATGAACTCGATTGCGTAACCTAGACGCACGATGGTCAGCACCCAGGAGTCGGTTGTTATCGAGTTCCAAGTGGGAAGGAATGGTGACAGACGTGTGTGGAAAAACGGTTCGGGAAAGTCAAAGAGACTGTTTAGAAGGAAGGGAGGACTTTTTAGGCTGTTGTGACCGCGGCCTCTGTTGAAACTGAGGTTTCTGCTGGCCAGTCTTTCTCTTCCAGAAATCAGTACGCTTAGGTGACCTTTGACGCCTTTGAAATGATGGTCTCCAGGGCTTTGCACGGTTGGAATGCTGGGAGAACGGTTGGGAAACTCCCAAGCGCTTAGCACGCTTGCGGCCGTCATCCACCGAGGCTAGGACCTCGTCAGTAGAAGCATGGAAAAGGCCGAGGCCATCGAAGGGGAGGTCTTCGATCTTTTGTTTAATGTCCGGTTGTAAATTTGTGGACCTCAGCCAGGCGTGGCGATGTAGGGCAACAGAGGACGCAAAGACCCTGGAAGAGCAGGAGACAGCATGGCGTATGGTGTTGATCTGTTGCTTCGACACTCTAGAGAGCTCTGATACCAAGCCGGAGGCCGTTCTTTGGGAGGGTTCAGGAAGGGCGGGAATAAGAGGCGTAAATTGGTTGGCCAAGTTGAAGACATAAGCCGAAAAGTAGGCTAAATAATTGTTCAGTTTAGAATTTGTGGAGGCAAGGGTGAATATCTTCCTTGCCAGGGTGTCTAATTTCCTGCCTTCACGGTCAGGAGGTGTCGGATGTCTGGATGGCTTAGCCTTAGTGGCTGAGTGCACAATAATAGAGTTGGGTGCCGGATGAGAAGCAAGAAATTTAGCCTCAGGAGCGTGAACTCTGTAGAGAGAGTCAAAGCGTTTAGCGGTTGGTGGGACCGAGGCAGGTTTGTCCCAGGTTTCGCGGAGGCCTTCGAGGTGCACCGGAAGCATAGGAAGCAATGAGCCAGGTGGAAAGTCCGTTTGCACGAGGTCGTGTACAACGTCAGAGACCTTAGGTGAGTCCGACGGAAGAGTAATGTTGAGGGCTTCGGCCATGGTGGTGATTAGATGGAGATAGGCCTTGGACGCATCTGATGGAGAGAGTCGGGGCTGTGGTACCGAGTCCGAGGCTACCGAGTCAGGGCGGTCCTCGGAGTCTGACGATGCTGACGATTCAGGGTCGGAGCGGGAATCCTCACCCGAAGGAGGATGTGGAGGCCGGATCGGGTCCGAAGGAACGGTCTTAGGTTTCACCGTCTGAGCAGGTTGGTCTGTAGGAGTGGAGACCGGAGGAGCAATCGAGGCCGAGGCTGATGGAGTGCGCGGTCTAGCGTCCTCTGCCTGGTAGTGGTCCCGGGATCGCTGTAGATCGGAGAGACGTACGCATTCCCGAAGCCTATCACGGAGTCGAGGGGAATAGCGAGAGTAATCAGGCTCTCGGATCCGATCCCAAGGATAGTCATGTTCTCGGGTCCGATCTTGATCGCGGGATCGAGAAGAGAGGTCACGGTCGAAACCACGGGGGCGTGGCTCTCGGATCCGATCTCGAGAGTAATCACGGGGTCGAGGAGAAGAGAGGTCACGGTCGAAACCACGAGCCCGTGGAGAATCGCGGAGTCGTCGGGAGAAGTCACGGAGTCGATCACGGGGTCTAGGAGAGTCCTCGTAGCGGTATGGGGAATAACCTGAACCCTCCAGAGATGGAGACCGAGAAGGACGATGGAAACGAGAGTAGTGACGGTCGTATCTGGGAGTGGCATAGTAGTCGCGATAATAATCCGAGGAGTCGGAGTCTCGGCGCCGACGTGGCGATCTGGAGCGGTCTTTGAGGAGCGGCGACCGGGATCGGACTCGACGTGAGGGTGAACGAGAGCGACCGTTGTTTGAGGCCTGAGCGGCCGAGTCCTTGTACAGGGGAGAAATCCCGATGTCTCGGAAGTCCTTATACAGGGGAGAAATTCCGATGTCTCGGAAGGATCCGATTCGAAGCGGAGGTTTAAGGTAGGTCTGGGTAGACTCGGTGGTGAGATCGGGTTCAAGAAAGTCGGTCGGGACCACGCTGTGCACCGAAGGCGAACGAGAGTGGACTGGTATAACCTCCACTGCTGTGGATGTGTGAGGTGTCAGTTGGGGCATGTCGGTGATGACGTCCGACGGAACCGACAACTCAGGCGGAAGAGCAGGTTGTGTTGGAGTCGCAGGATCCATAGACGTCGATGTCGAGATTGGAGCCTGAGGCTTCTTGGGAGCCGAGTGCGAGTGGAGTTTCCTCGGAGCCGAATCGGCCGATCCGGAATGACGAGATTTTTTGTGCGCCGGATCCGTAGATTCCAAATGGCGCGATTTCTTCGAAGCCTTATGGCCGGTCTCGGCGTGCTTCGAAGACTTTTTATCAGACTTGTGTTTCTGTTTGGAGAGAGACGCGTCCGTAGAAGCCGAATCTCCCGCTTGTTGTTGGGGAGGCGGCGAGTCCGATGCGGGCATAGCCCTTAAGGACAGCTCAATCAGGAAACTCCGGAGCCTTGCCGCACGGTTTTTCCGGGCCTGCTTTCCGAAGTTCGCACAATGAGGGCAGGAGTCAACTCGGTGAGATTCCCCCAAGCAAAAAAGGCAGTGGCTGTGGCCGTCTGAAGTAGGGATTTTGGTCCCACAGCGCGTGCACTTTTTGAAGGTAACTTTCCCTTCCATGCGCTCCGGACAAGGGAGGGGGGGGGGAAGGGAGAAAAGGGGAAAGATAGCGCAGAAACGGGTTTTTTTTTTTTTTTTTAGATTTTTCGGGACGAAAGGCGAAGATATAAGAAAAAGAAAATACGATACCAGGTGAAGGAAAAAGGTCGAAAGGATGAGGTAATGGACGAGCTAAGGAGGAACGCAGCGAGGAAGGTGTTGTCCGGGCGGCGGTAGGAAAGAAACTGAGTGGAATGGGCGCTCTCCCCCCGCTCCAGGCATGCGCGGTCGCTGCCTGCTCCCCAGAGCGGGAGGAAAGCGCGCCAAAAGACGTTATAGGCGAGCTATTGGAGCTCCGAGGTATGGATCCGTTGCCTGCGGCAAGACCCATGTATGGGACTGCACAGAGACCACGAAGAAGATCCTCCAGATATTTTTGGAATTGGACTTGGCAACCGTAAATCATGGCCACCATTGTCATCTTATGGGCTCCAAATGGCAGAGAGAGACAGTGCTGGATGAACATTCTGACTAAATTTCCTCTCCCCACCAAATCCCTGGAATCAAATAAATTCCCTCCCGGGGATTAGAAGAATTTGTAATCTCTAGGGGTAGAAAAGCTGAACAAGCCTCCAGATTTGGAATGGATTAGCCACACCCATGCTGCTCCTATGTCAGCTTAAAAGGGGGACAGAGTAACATTTTAAAAAAGAAAACCAGTAACTGACAGTTGAAAATGGACCACAACTTTTGTTTCCTACCAGTCTCAAATGCTTACAGTTAATATATCATAGCTCCCAGCTGTGAACTGCTTCCGGGAAGACACCATTCCAGTCTTTGGGTCAATGAAAAACTTCCCATCGTCGTTTCCATCCACAATGCTGTAGGAGATTTCGGCGTTAGGACCATCATCCTTGTCGAAGGCAAAGGCTCGGTAGATGGGCTCTCCTCTCTTCTTCCGGTCTCTCTCAGGCAGCTTGATCTGATAGACTTTCTCGGGGAACTGGGGCTTGTTGTCATTTTCATCCAGAACCTGCACAACCAGCCAGACGGTAGACTGCCTGGGGGAGACGCCTCCATCTGTGACTGTAACCTGGGGAGGAGAGATGATAATGACAAGAGGTAAGAATCACACCAAACATATTGTGTGGGCAATGGCTCAAAATGGAGGACAGGTCTACCACAGGCTACAAGCCACGATGACTAAAGGAAACCAGAAAATAAAAAAGTAGCAGGGAATTTTTTAACAAAAGTAGTCTTTATGTCCGTCAAAAGCAAGAACAACAAATCTATATATTATATATAATCAAAAATTGGTACAAAATACCCTTTTATATGTAACAGGGGTGGCCAACGGTAGCTCTCCAGATGTTTTTTGCCTACAACTCCTATAAGCCCCAGCCATTGGCCACGCTGGCTGGGGCTGATGGGAGTTGTAGGCAAAAAAACATCTGGAGAGCTACTGTTGGCCACCCCTGATATATAAGATAGTAATGACTATCTCACACAATGATAAAAAAAATCAAACATATTTCAATAAAGTCTTCTTCAGCAGCTGTGAAATATAAAACAATATACAACAGTGGAACATTATGAAAAAACAAGGAATGTGTACTAAACATTATGAAAAAGGAATTCTTTTTTTTTTGGAAAACACAAAATGAATAAATTACCAAATTAAAAAAAAATCTCAATTACCTCATCAATTACTTCATTAAGTGCCTTTGATTTTTTTTTCCTGCTGAGGAAATTTGCTGTGCTAATAGCGCTTACAGGATGAGGTAGCTGATTAACAGAGAGTATAAATGGGTAGTTTTCACAGTCAATGGTGGTAAGCAGCGGGGTAACACAGGGCTCAGGACTACATCGGTTGCTTTTTAACTTGTTCATTAATGACTGGAGTTGGGAGTAAGCAGTGAAGTGGCTAATGTTGCAGATGACACTAAGTTGTTCAGGGCGGTGAAAACCAGGAAAGACTGTGAGGCGCTCCAGAGGGACCTGACAAGACTAGACAAGTGGGTGTCAATATGGCAAATGAGGTTCAACGTGGGCAAGTGAAAAGTAATGCACATTGGAGCCAAAAATCCCAACTGTAAGTACACATGGATGGGGTCTAAACTGCTGGTAATTGACCAGGAAAGAGATCTTGGTGTCATGGTAGATAACTCATTGAAAATGTCAACTCAGTGTGTGACTGCAATAAAAAAAAAGGCAAATGCTGTACTAGAGATTATCAGAAAAAGAACTGAAAACAAATCAGCCAGTATCATAATGCCCCGGTATAAATCTATCGTGCAGCCTCATTTGGAATACTGTGTACAGTTCTGGTCACTGTACCTCAAGAAATATATTATAGCATTGGAAAAGGTGCAAAAAGAAAAAGGCAACTAAAATGATTAAGGAGATGGAACATCTTCCCTATGAAGAAAAGTTAAGGAGAAAGCAGTAGACAAGTTGCACCTTTAAGACTAAGTTTTATTCGGAATGTAAGCTTTTGTATGCTCTAAGCAGACTTCATCAGACAAAATTGGAATGGCAAGCCATCTTTAAATATAGAGAAAGTGGGCAGTGAGTTGGTATGCAGAGTCATGGGAATGTTTTTAGCAGATTAAAAGAATCACAAATTGGGGTCTGTGTTTGTTTGTTAGCATTGTTAACTGGGCTGTAACAACAGTGGAGGTTAAGGAAGCTAGGGCTCTTTAGCTTGGAGAAATGACTACTGAGGGGTGACATAATAGAGGGTTACAAAATTATGCATGTGATAGAAAAGGTAGAGAAATAAGTACTCCCCGGCCCCTTTTTCACAATACAAGAACTCATGAGCACTTAAGAAATGAATGAGCAGTAGGCATAAAACAGATGAAGTACTACTTCACTCAAAGATTAATTAATGTGTGGAATTCGCTACTGCAGGAAGTGGTGGCAGCTACAAGCCTAGAGAGCTTAAAGAAGGGACTGGATAAACAAATGGAGCAGAGGTCCATCAGTGTGTTATTAACCACAAAGTATAGATAGAACACTATGTCTGGGACAGTGATGACCTGTATTCTTGGTGCTTGGGGGCCACAGTGGGAAGGTTTCTGGAGTTTTAGCCCCATTAGTGGACCTCCTGACACTTGGGTTTTGGCAACTGTGTGACACAGAGTGTTGGACTGGATGGGCTACTGGCCTGACCCAACATGGCTTCTGTAAAGTTCTTAGTTCTGAGAGAACCGTGACTGACCCAAGGTCACCCAGCAGGCTTCGTGTGGAGGAGTAGTCTGCCATTTTCACGCAACAAACAGAAACTGGTTTTTAGAGGATCTTGTTTGCTGTGTGAAAAAAGCAGAGTGAGTTGCAGCCCCGGGGCAGATAGTGTGAAATCCGACGGAAGCCCCGCAGAGGAGAGGAGAGTGAGAACCCCATGAGGCTAGTGGGGAATCGGTCCCAGTCTTTCTGGATCAGAAAAGCAGCCTCATTCGCCATGGTACACAGTTCCCATTACTCATCCTGTAGTCATTCGTAGCTATGGCGAGTTCAGCGCCAAATGTTTTGAGGTATCAGGTCCCATCACTCCAGGCCTCAAAGGGATGATTTACACATTTTCTGTTGAGAATTGTTTACGGCAAGATTTGGCAGTCCTAAGCAGGCTGCACCGTTGACTTCTAAAAAAAATGTCCCTTGTCATCTGATCCTAACGTGCAACCCTTTCCCCATCTTGTCTGCCAAAATCTCTCCTCGCAGCCAGCCTCTTTCCAGCTTGCTGCCTCCAGTCACTGAGCGGCTCCCTCATCATCCAAGCTCCCTCCTTCCTGTGTCATCGCTTGTCCTTAAAACATTTCCCCATGCCAAAAACTCGTCTGCCTCCCGAAAAAGAACCCTATAATCAACATCACCCACTTCTCTGGCCACGGGCCCTCGCTGCCTGTTCCGTACCTTTCCCCCTGACAACTGCAAACGACCGACAACTGCAAAGTGTATGCTTTTGGAAACATATGCTGCCAATTTAAATGGAATGGTGCAGTGGCTGCTATCGAGACAGGTGGGAGTCCCTGGATGGCCTGGTGTATTTATTCTATCAACGCTGTTGCTTCTTTGGTGTGTTCAATAATTTGAATGGAATTACGTTTGTCTTGATACTCGAGAGAGACTTTCCTCTTATCACAATCTGAGATTCACCCAAAGGATTCCCCGGATACCATGTCTCTATGAAGTGAGTTCAAATAATAAGGGTGTCCATGGACTTCCTGAGGCATGTATAGAATCATAGAGCTGGAAGGGACCTCCAGGGTCATCTCCTCCAACCCCCTGCACAATGCGGAAAATTTACAAATACTGCTCCCCCCTAAATTAACATGATCTGCATTGCTGTCAGATGGCAATGCAGCCTTTGTTTAAAAGCCTGCAAAGAAGGAGAGCCCACCACCTCCCGAGGAAGCCTGTTCCACTGAGGAACCGCTCTAACGGTCAGGAAGTTCTTCCTAATGCTGAGCCAGAAACTCTTTTGATTTAATTTCAACCCACTGGTTCTCGTCCGACCTTCTGGGGCCACAGAAAACAATTCTGCGCCATCCTCTATACGACAGCCCTTCAAGTACTTGAAGATGGTGATCATATCACCTCTCAGCATGTGTAATGTTAAAAGCACCAACAGGGTACAACGAGTGATTTGGATCACACACATAGTTCTGGGTTCCAGGGTGGATGGGTCTGGCTGTTCTCCCATGCTCCTTTCTTAACAGCTCCCTCCCCGCTGTCAAGAATGTCTCTTGCCAGTTTAGTGTAGTGGTTAAGTGTGTGGACTCTTATCTGGGAGAACTGGGTTTGATTCCCCACTCCTCCACTTACACCTGCTGGAATGGCCTTGGGTTAGCCATAGCTCTGGCAGAGGTTGTTCTTGAAAGGGCAGCTGCTGTAAGAGCTCTCTTAGCCCCACCCACCTCACAGGGTGTCTGTTGTGGGGGAGGAAGGGAAAGGAGATTGTGAGCCGCTCTGAGACTCTTCGGAGTGGAGGGCAGGATATAAATCCAATATCATCATCATCATCATCTTCTTCTTCTTCTTCTTCTTCTTCTTCTTCTTCTTCTTCTTCTTCTTCTTCTTCTTCTTCTTCTTCTTCTTCTTCTTCTTCTTCTTCTTCTTCTTCTTCTTCTTCTTCTTCTTCTTCTTTCTTCTTGCCATGATTAATGTGGCTACAAAGGGTCCAAGCTTTGACCTTGTTATTACTTTGCTCACAAATGTATTTTGCCTGCTATGTCTTTACTTTACTAAGTAATCACTTCTGCCCTGAGAAAGTGCATGCGAAGGCACCAGGGTTACCCAGCGTTATCTGACTCTCAGAGAATGTACTTTCATTTCTTCCTCACCATTAATGCTTGGAATGTTCCTCGGGGGGAGTAGGGGGCTTCCGATTGGTAGATTTTGGCGCTTAGCATTTTGAATGTATAACAGACGGACCTGGACCTATATCTGGAGAGACTGAGGTCCTGGGCCTCAGTTTCTGCAAGGGAAGTCTTGCTTGCTGTACCTGCCTAAAAGGTAAAGGTAGTCCCCTGTGCAAGCACCAGTTGTTTCTGACTCTGGGGTGAGGTGGCATCACGACATTTTCACGGTGGACTTTTTTATGGGGTGGTTTGCCATTGCTTCCTCAGTCATCTACACTTCCCCCCCAGCAAGCTGGGTGCTAATTTTTCCGACCTCAGACGGATGGAAAGCTGAGTCAACCTGGAGCTGGCTACCTGAACCCAGCTTCGGCCGGGATTGAACTCAGGTTGTGAGCAGAGAGTTCGGATTGCAGTACTGCAGCTTTACCACTCTGCGCCACGGGGCTTCTGTACCTGTCTATTATCATGCAATAAACCTTCTTTGATAAAACTCATAGAGGCGATCATTGATGAAGACTGTGCAGAACGTGACACCTGCAAGCTGTAATAAACCCCTTCATTCTGGCTCTGCACCCTTCACAATATTCTCCGACTGCTCTGTAATATTAAAATACACGTTCGAAGATTTGAACATGTCCCTCTGAAATAATGAATAGTCTGATTCTCAATACATTGGGCTAAATGACTCTATTCGGTGGTGGTGAAGAGTGGTTTATTTCCCAAGGAGGGGGATGTAGAGGCTTACAAACCTAAATAAATGAGTATCTGTCGAAACTTTGCAGGGATATTTCTTAGCATGATGATTCAGAGATACTAGTTTGTATTTCTGATGGAGAAAAAAACCCCCCAGAGCTGAATAACTATGCGGCGGTTAAGCAGGAAGATAATCAATGTGAAAATGGAGGTCAGCACTGCCAGACTGAGGAAAACAGAAGACCTTGGCTTGAAGACATAAAATTCTGCCACAACGGGGAACTGGTATGTTAGCAGCTATTTGCAGAAGTGGAATCCAAACTGCTTTCAAGCAAGCAAAAATCCATTTCTGCCTCACCGCTCTAATGTTACAAAAGTTACCGTTGAAATGAGGAGGATAACGTTGAAATATATATGTGATTTTATTTTTTTTTTTAAAGGATACACGTTACTTTTATCTCCCGATAGCTGTCTGATCTTGCATTATTTATTTCTATGATACTTCCCCATTAAATTATGAGCCACTCCATGGAAGGCTGCAGTCCAGAAGGCAGCTTAACCCCTTCCCCTCCAGCCACCTTCCAATGCTCTGCCCTTTGAACTACAGCACAAGCCAAGATCTCTCCCCCCTCTCGCTATACTACCGGCTCCTCCGCATTACTTGCAGTCACGCAACAGAGTTATGCAATTAATTAGCTGTCAGATTCCAAGCAAACAGCCAGAGATATTTTCAGAACATAAGTAAAAAATGAACACCTACACACTTTTTGGTCGCCTGATTCTCTGAATATTAAACATATACACATTCCTGTATGCTGTAGATCAGGGCCTAGGGCGCCAGGGGGCATCGGGCCGGTACTGCTTCTGAGGTGTTAATCAGCTCTGATCCAGATATATAATATAGGTATCTGTCTCGCTTTCCCGATTAGAGCTAACAGCTTTGGGGGTCCAATTAGGAAATATGTGCCAAGGAATGTCCACCACGTGATCCCAATCAGAGCCCCTGAGATTCCTTTGTAACCTTAAAGATGTTGCAGCCCATTCAACCATAAGCCATGACCTGAATGGCCCAGATCTCAGAAGCTAAGAACGACTGGCCTTGAATCAGGGCTATTTTGTTTGTTTGTGTGTGTTTTTAAAAGCCCAGCAGGAACTCATTTGCATATTAGGCCACACCCCCTGCCGTCACATTTGTTTTGCGCAGGGCTTTTCTGTGGGAAAAGCCCAGCAGGAACTCATTTGCATATTAGGCCATCCCCCTAACATCACCATTGGTTTGCACAGGGCTTTTTTGGTGGGAAAAGCCCAGCAGGAACTCATTTGTATATTACGCCATGCCCCCGACATCACCATTGTTTTGCGCAGGGCTTTTTTGTAGAAAAAGCCCAGCAGGAACTCATTTGAATATCAGGCCACATACCCCTGATGCCAAGTCAGCCGGAACTGTGTTCCTGCTAAAAAAAAATAATCAGCCCTGGCCTTGGTTAGTATTTGGATGGAAGACCAACAAGGAACCCTAGGGTCACTACGCAGAGGTAAGCAATGGCAAACCACCTCTGAATGTAAGTCGGCTGTAGGACTGTCATGACGGTGAGGGGATGGAGGGGTGTTCTGTGAATGGGCAGTGATGCTGCTCGACATGCTGACGTCACCCAGAAGTGGTGGAGTTCAGGGAGAGACATGGTCTAACAAACAGGGAATAGGGTCCCCACAAACAGGGCTTTAATGAGCAAAGGTTTATACCTTTAATGAGCAAAGGGACACCTGCTTTATCACAACAGTAGAAGACTGTTTTCAGCAGTGACCGATTTTGGATTTTTACAAGAGGTTATTTCCTAAAACTTTCATGCGGGGGCGTCTATTAGCTTCACATCCTTCGAAAAGTGAAATACGATATGCAAGGCAGAGCTGGTAAACTGCATGACGTTCATCCTCTTAAAAAACAGGAAACACTCAGCAGTTTTGTGTCAAGGGAAGAAGGAAATTTCTTGCAATTCTCATCACTTTTCAAATTGTCCTTATTAATCAGCAGTGTGTTGAGGTAGCAGCATCATTTGAAAATGAACGAACTTCAAGATTTTGAAGGATGTGACACCACCGCAGAAGGGGGGCGGGGGGGGGGAGAATGCGATTCCACACCTGCAAGTCGAAATTAGTCTGCAGGGAGAAACTGCCGCAGAAGACTAATACTGCTCAAGATGTTTAACTTTGAAGCACAGATAACAAAAAGATGACACCACAGTGAGAAGAAAGAATAAAAGAAACAGCAAAGGCAGACAAAAATGTGTGCGTGTTTACAAAGCAGTGTTTCCATCCATTCTTCTGGATATCCATCCATCTATTTATCTATAAAATTTTGTTCTACTATAAGCCCCAAATCCAATTTATTATGGATTGTAAAATATATTGAAAAGAATGTTCCATAAAATACATAAACTTCGAAGGACAGCCATCTGCATCCAGTGAAGAGACGAAACTCTCAGCACGATCGCATCTATGGTTTCTGTGGACACCATTGAAGCTGAAGAACCTTGCTGAAACATTTTGCTAGTCAAATACCAAACTCTATTTCATTTTGATGGATCCAGGTGGGCAGCTGTGTTGGCCTGAAGCAATAGAACAAAGTAGGAATCAAACTGCACCTTTAAGACCAACAACGTTTTATCCAGAATGTAAGCCTTCGTATCCATGCATACTTCGGCAGACAATGGAATGCGGTTCAGTGAAGAGAGCTACATATAGCTGGTGGGAGGGGTTAAGAATGCAAAGTGGATTGCCACTGGATTCTAATTCTGTACCACTTTGCGTTCTTAATCAATGCTCACCAGCTATATGTAGCTCTGCTCACTGTACCCGATTCCATGGTCTGATGAATGGATACGAAAGCTTACATTCTGAATAAAAAAACCGTTGGTTTTAAAGGTGCTACTGGACTCCTACTTTTGTTCTTTTTCATTTTACTAGCCAAAATACCGAACTCTAGCTCACAGGGACATAAATAGCTCCCCCGTCCTCCACGTAATTCTTAATATAGCCTGATATGATAAGCAGCTATCCCTAGGTCCTTGGAATGAATGGCTGAAGGAAGTTTTGGAGTGCTCATTACACCAATACTTTCCCTATTTCTACTGATAATAAATCATATTTCTATTAATAAGATCCCAACACCTGAGTAAGTTTCATTTTGACTCAGCATTTAAACTCCCAACACACAAAAGTACGACACCTACAAATTTAATACTGCTTTCCAGAGCTTTTTTTTGTAGCAAGAACTTCTTTGCATATTAGGCCAAATACCACTGATGTAGCCAGACCTCCAAGAGCTTACAGTAGGCTTTGTACTAAGAGTCCAGTTTGGTGTAGTGGTTAAGTGTGTGGACTCTTATCTGGGAGAACCGGGTTTGATTCCCCACTCCTCCACTTGCACCTGCTGGAATGGCCTTGGGTCAGCCACAGCTCTGGCAGAGGTTGTCCTTGAAAGGGCGGCTGCTGTAAGAGCTCTCTTAGCCCCACCCACCTCACAGGGTGTCTGTTGTGGGGGAGGAAGGTAAAGGAGATTGTGAGCAACTCTGAGACTCTTCGGAGTGGAGGGCGGGATATAAATCCAATATCTTCTTCTTCTTCTTGGAGGATTGGCTACATCGGGGATATGTGGCCTAATATGTAGGGCTGCCAAGCTCCCGGGTGGGGTGAGGGTGAGGGATGCTAGAGCATCTGGGGAAACCACAGAGTTTCCCCAGAAGCTCCTAGAGCTGCCGGTGTGATGTCTTCACTTCTGAGTGATGTCATTGTGCCACACGTGCTATGTGCACGTGAAAAAAGTCCCCTACCAGAGGCTGCGGGGGACTTGGCAACCCTACCTAATATGCAATGGAGTTTCTGCTACAAAAAAACCCCTGTCACGAGCTGGGGCTGAGTCAGGCAAAGTCCAGGGGCGGTCCAGGGTCTGCAACTGGTGAGCAAGGTGGGTCCAAGGCTCCAAAACAGAATCGTAATCCAGGTATCACAGGTCAGAGGTTCAGAAGCCGAAGTCAGGGGGTCCAGAGGTCCAAGCCAAAGTCAGGAATCCAAAAGCCAAAGTCAAGAGCCGGAGTGGATGCTAGGATGTCAGGTATGTGACTAGTTGCTTCCACAAAGCCTCCTCCCAAAGCCCACAGCTATATAGCCCTCTGCTGCCTGTTGCTCATTTGGGCTAATTGCTGTCTCAGAGCAGCAGCCAGGATCCTGCCGAAACTTAAGCATCCTCACACTTAGAAGGGCCAGAATCCTTTCACCACTCAGGGCTCAGGGAGCGTCTTGCTTGTGAGCGTGCCGCCCTCCTCCGATCCCTGAGGTCCTGACGGAGGCGGTCACGCACACGAGCCACCCGAGAGGGCGAGGCAGGGGGGCTTGGATCTTCTTCAGCAGGAGGCAGGGGCACTGGTGCAGGTGGCAGAGGCACAGTTGCTTCTGCAGGCTCTGCAGGCTCGGTTTCTTCTGCAGGGTCCCCAGCACCCATGACAACCCCCCTGCTGCTTTCCTTGGAAACCCCTACTTACATCACTCTGAAATTTTGCCATGGGAGCTCTTATATTTCTAGGGACTTTGGTACCAAGTGGTTAGAAAACAAAACAACTAGAAATTAGGTCTAATGCTATTTTGGGGGAGGAACCTGGCACGGTGAAGCTTGATCTATGTCTTGTTAGCCGCCCTGAGGCTGCCTTGGCAGGGAGGGCGGGATATAAATAAAAGATTATTATTATTATTATTATTATTATCATCATCATCATCATCATCATCATCATCATCATCATCATCATCATCATCATCATCATCATCATCATCATCATCATCATCATCTAGTTGGATCTCAGAAGCCAAGCAGGGACGGTACTTGGATGGGACACCACTGCAGAGAAAAGCACTGGCAAATCACCTCTGCTTCTCACTTGCCTAGGGTTGCCAGCCCTGAGGAGGTCCCCAACCCCAAGCAAAATGTTGAAATGAGCCCACACAGCAGTGTTTCTATGCAGGAAACATCCAGTAGTGATTTGGGCTGGAGTTTCCAGAAGTCAATTGTGACCTGACAGCGCTTGCATATGTAATGCTGTTTTTATGAATAATGTCTGCTCCTACTAACAAGAACCTACCAGCATAGCTCTTAAGCAAAGTACATCTCTAGTTTCTAAGAGGGTTTTATGGAATTAGCCACAAAACCACATAACAGGATCAGCAGAACCATTTTCAAATGGTCAAATTTAATTGTCCCAGAATACTCCTCCCCCCTCCCTCTAAACAATTTGGATGAAATTTAGCAGGGATTCCCTTGGATTCCACAGAGAGTCTCTACTGAGGGAAGGCATTTCTGTCAGTGGAACCAGACTTTCTCACCTTCTTCCTCCTACTGTTACCCATCATGCCAATTGATATGCCGCTTGTGGAGGGACAGAAACTCCAGGAACAGCATGAGGGGGAGTTGGAGGTCTGTAGCATCAGGAAAGGAGGAGGAGGAGGGATTGGGATATATCACTCCTCCTTCCATTAGCAGAAATCCTGCTGGATCCCTGCTGGATCCCTTCCACTGTTTCTTCATGGAGAGACTCCCACCCCTTCACATTTCATCTGATTCTGAGGAGAATTTTTTAAAGTGATAACAAATTGAAACTTGCCATTTCAAATTAATGGGAAACAATTCAAAAATTCATAAGACCAGAAACCAAGTGACCGCTCAAGTCAAGAACGAAGTAAAGTAAAATGTCAAAATGAGCTACTACACCACAGTGTTTCTCCTCAGGAAACATCCAGCGACCTTTCTTCATTGGCTATGTTCCAGGAGTTAACTTCTCCCTTTGTATTTACTATCCCATCTGCCTTCTTGATATATTTTATTAGCTATGTATTCTCCTTTGCATATGAAAGAGAAAAATCTTATGGCCCCCCAGAGAGAGAGAAAAAGTTCCATTCTCTTCATGCTCTATAAATGAACATTCTCAGAACTTCTTCCCAAGCAGCAAATGGTGAGGTTTTTACTCAGCTGGAAGGTATCTACAAGCCAGAACGTATTTTTTAAAAAAAAGAATTAAAAAAATTCCACCTGCATTTAGCTGCCTGCGTTGCTTCCTGCTATGGGGTCCTAAGAAGCTTTTACATCAAGTATCGATAGGAGGAGACGTTTTTCTCTAACTTTGACTGACTCCACTCTGGTGGATAATAGTTGTTCAAAACCTCTTGTCTGTGCACTTCGGGGGATAAAGTATCTCCCAGCCTGACTGCTCTCAGAGTCCTCGCGCCTGCTGAGAAGTACGTACAGACTACAAAGCTCATCACATTACCATCTTCTCCTAGGCTCATCTGCTCCTCATTTGCTATTCACGTACCTTGCTTGATTCCAATCTCCACAGCCAGCAGGAACTAAACACCTTCCTTCAAAATTTCCTTCAATTTATGGTGATTGCTATAGAATTCTAATCTCCTCCCTTTCAGACAGCCAGGCCCAAATTTATGGAATTGTCCATGGGACCTTGAGCGGCGTTTCCTCCAGGAGCAGAGGCAATTTTGATTTTACAGACTCCTTTTGCTTCAGAAACACAGAGCAATAGCCCTCCCTGCAAACAGCCCTATTGCCTATCCTTTTTTGCAAATTTGTAAAAAAAATGCTTTGTTATTTTCAAACTGGGAAATGATGCCGTTTTATAGAAACAGAGCTCTCTACCAGCTCTACCGAGTCTAAGCATGTTTACTCAGAAGTAAGCACCACTGATTTCAATGCCACTTACACTCAAGTAAGTGTGTGCAGAGATGGAGTTGCAGCATGCAGGACTACAAACCCATGCTCAAATACTCAGGGACCCAGGTGGGTAGCCATGTTGCTCTGAAGCAACAGAACAAAGTAAGACTCCTATGGCATCTTTAAGATCAACAAAGCTTTACAGATTCTAAATTTATTATTAATTACAATAACGAAGACCAATGACAGTCTCTCACCATCAAGGACAAATCAGTCTCCAATTCTGACATATTTATGTCCTTGTGATGTTGCTCCCCCCCCAGTTGAACTCTAACAAGCAACAGCCATATAACCAGGGCTTTTTTTTTGTAGCAGGAACTCCTTTGCATATTAGGCCACACACCCCTGGATATAGCCAATCCTCCTGGAGTTTACAAGGCTCTAAGTACAGGGTCTACTGTAAGCTCCAAGAGGATTGGCTACATCAGGGGTGTGTGGCCCAGGTCTTGAATTCAGCAGGAGCTCACAGCAGCACAGCTCCTGAACCTTTCTGACAGTTCCCCCTCCTCCTTCCCACCACGTCCATTGAATAGTAGGGGCAGCTACATGACAATCCTTGGATGAGCTCCACCACCTATTTTCCTACAAAACGACCCCTATTGTGGCCTAATACGCAAAGGAGTTCCTGCTACAAAAAAATTGCCCTGCACAGCAGATTATTAACAGATTATTCTTAATTGTGAAGAAACATCTTCTGTATGCTAATTTACTGCCCATCTTTATATGTAAGATTGTCGTTTCTGTTTCCATTCCATTCTGACTGAGGAAGTGTAGATGGACACAAAAGCTCACGCCCTAAATAAATCTTCATTGGTCTTTAGGGTTCCATTGGACTCTAACTTTGTTCTATAACTCAGGAGTAATTCTCACTGAAATCCGTAGGACCCATGTTGGGAGTAAACAGGAGTAGGACTTTTTTTGTACAAGGAACTCCTTTGCATATTAGGCCACAGACCCTTGATGTAGCCAATCCTGGAGCTTACAGTAGGCCCTGTACTAACAGCCCTGTAAGCTCTTGGAGGATTGGCTACATCAGGGGTGTGTGGCGTAATATGCAAAAGAGTACCTGCTACAAAAAAACCCCAAACAAACCCTGGGAGTAAACATACTGGCAGAAAATGCTATAAGAAGTGTTAAGAGCCAACACGGGGCCCCACACAAAGATTCCCACTGCCCCACACCTTCAGAAGATCCTTGATAAGAAATAGTATACTGCATTAACCTTCAGGAGCATTTCCTCTCTCCCCCTGGCCCCAGGGTGACATGGCCTCCTGGAATTTTCTAACACTAGTTCTTAGGGTTGCCAAGTCCAATTCAAGAAATATCTGGGGACTTTGGGGGTGGAGCCAGGAGACTTTGGGGGTGGAGCCAGGAGACATTGGGGCGGAGCCAGGAGCAAGGGTGTGACAAGCACAAATGAACTCCAAGGGAGCTCTGGCCCTCACATTTAAAGGGACGGCACACCTTTTCAATTCCTTCCTTCCATAGGAAATCATGAAGGATATGGGCACCTTCTGTTGGGGCTCATAGAATTGGACCCCCTGGTCCAATCTTTTTGAAACTTGGGGGGTATTTTGGGGAGAGGCACTAGATGCTATACTGAAAATTTGGTGCCTCTACCCTAGAAAACAGCCCCCCCAGAGCCCCAGATACCCGCGGATCAATTCTCCATGATTTTCTATGGAAATAAATCTCCATAGAAAATAATAGAGTTCCCAGCAGACATTTTTCTCCCCACCTCCCCCGCTTTCTGATGACCCTGAAGCGGGGGGAGGGTCTCCAAACCGGGGGATCCCCTGCCCCCACCTGGGGATTGGCAAACCTACTAGTTCTGCATCTGCTGTGACCTGATTGGCACAGGTCAGCCCTCCCGTTTTGGAAGCTCAACAGGATTGGCCCTGGTTAGTACTTGGATGGAAGACTACCAAGAAGGTCCAGGGCTGCTATGCAGAGGCAGGCAATGGCAAACCACCTTTGTTTGTCTCTTGCCTTAAAAACTCTACTGGGTCTGTATAGGTTGGCTGCAACTTGACGGAACTTTCTTTCCACTATCACAGCTGCTTACTCTCTTAGTAGCCCTGGTTGCCACCGAGTTCTCTGGAGACGGCAGCCTCATTTGGAAGAAAGCTCCGTTGCTATCAGTAGAACTAAAATACACAGCACTTTGTTTTCGAAGGACTCAAGTCACTGAACTGTGTTACAGGAACAATGACACCGGTTCAAAATCCTGGTCTGAGCTCTGCTGCTTTTCCACAGGAACAAAGAGTCTGTAGCCATCCCCATATTTCTTCTTTATAATGACAGCTTTACTGTCTCTCGAAGGAGGCCTCAGCAGCGGCCACTTAGAAAGCTCCACAGGATTGGGTAGGAAGAGATCTCTTAGCAGCAGTTCAGAAGGGAACAGGGAAATTGCTATGAGCCCTTATGGACAGGAAGCAAGAGGCAAATATGAAGGTCAGAGGTAGCTGAAATCAGCATGATGCAGGTGCAAGGACTGCTGGGAGAGACAAGGCGTAAAACTGCGGGTGCCTTGGTGACCCATTGGCAGCCACAGAGGTAGGTAAGTCATGTAATTTGCTTCCACATGAGGTATGACTATGGTGATGATGATATTGGATTTATATCCCACCCTCCACTCCGAATCTCAGAGTGGCTCACAATCTCCTTTATCTGCCTCCCCCACAACAGACACCCTGTGAAGTGGGTGGGGCTGCTACCCAGCAGCTACCCTTTCAAGGACAACCTCTGCCAGAGCTATGGCTGACCCAGGGCCATTCCAGCAGGTGCAAGTGGAGGAGTGGGGGAATGGACCCCGGTTCTCCCAGATAAGAGTCCACACACTTAACCACTACATCAAACTGGCTCTCAAACTGCTTGAGCACTGATGGAGGGGACCAAAGGGAACCTTCATTTGGGGTCCCACAGCGGATTATGGAAGTCCTGGCAGGCTGTGCAGTGGAAAGGAGCAAAAACACCCTTACTCCTAAGAATGAAAGGGATCTCACCGTGGTGTTAGCGGGGAGACTCAGCTTGTGCGAAGCACAAAGTCACACCGCAAGATGCTTCTACAATATGATATTGCTTGGCATCAGAGGTGGCCAAACTTGATTAACATAAGAGCCACACAGAATAAACATCAGATGCTTGAGAGCCACAAGACATGAACATCAGATGTCTGAGAGCTGCAAGGAAGAAAGGCAAATAGAGTAGGGGGCGGGGAGGCAGGGTGGAGAGGTGGAAAGAAAGCAACTTTAATTTTAAATGCACTGTCCAAGCCACCAGCTGGCTTGGAGAAGTGATTTAAACTGACAAATGCCTTCTCCAAGCTAGCTGATGGGGTGGTGGGGTGGTGAGAGCTTCAAGAGCCACACATTAGGTGTGAAAGAGCCACATGTGGCTCCCAAGCTGCAGTTTGGTCATCCCTGAGCTAGATTAATGCTAAACAGACCATTCAGCTTCTACCACAGGCATAATTTGAAAAATCTCAAGGCTGCCCTAGGAACTTTAACATTATCACACACACACGCAGAGTGAGAGTGAGCGAGAGAGAGCAAATATTTATATTCTTATAAGTCAACATTTATATCATTTATACAGCATAATCACTATGCTTGGCTGCCTTATATAAACAAAAGATGGCATAGTTTGGTTGAGGGCATAGTCTAAATTTCAACAACAGATACTCAACATTGTGAGTAAAACACAAGGATAATAGGGGATAAATACACTCCATCCAGTCATGCACAAGTCCAAAGTTCTAATACAATATGGCCCAGTTGGCAACGAGAGGGAGTATGTTAAGCCAAAGAACCGTCTTCATTCATTAGTACAATGTCCAGTATCTTATGTGAAAGTGTGTGTGGGGGGGAGTGAGGGCTTTTTTGTAGTGGGAACTCCTTTGCATATTAGGCCACACACCCCTGATGTAGCCAATCCTCCAAGAGTTTACAGTAGGCCCTGTAAAAAGAGCCCTGTAAGCTCTTGGAGGATTGGCTACTTCAGGGGTGTGTGGTCTAATATGCAAAGGAGTTCCTGCTACAAAAAAAGCGCTGGCCACAGTGATTGGAATATTGAGGCCGCACGGATGTCCTTCGCTGCTTAACTGAAATGGGAGAATCACTTTTGATTATGCACAATTTATTTTCCAAGTAATCTCCTTCTGATGAATAGTATCATTAGATTTTTGTTAACATGGAGATCGAAGGAAGTGAAACGTTGGTGGGCTGAACTCTAAAGCCTCTTGTTGAAAGGAAGAGGATCATATAGTCAATGTTCCTCTCCAGCAGCCCTAGGGGGTTTGCCGAAGTCTACAGATGAAATACAGCCTATTTGTACGGAAGGTATAAAAGAGAAAGGATGTTTTGGACTAGGAGAATGAAAACAGGGGTGCTGGTGGAGGGGTGCTGGTGTAGCAGTTATCTTGTGACACTAAAACTAGGACACTCGGGTTCAGCTCACTACTCAGCCAGAAAACTCCTTGGGTGACCTTGGGTCAATTAGCCTAACTTAATTTACAGGACTGTTATGAAGTGGAGGGTGGAATCCAACCATAGCTGGATATTGCATTATAACAATCATTTTAGGGTTGTCAGGCAGGGCCTAACAACAAGCACCGGGGGGGGGGGGCAGATTTTGCAGTGGCAGGGAGCCTCACAACAAGTGATATAATGACATTGCTGGCAACAAATTGCCATCACTCTCTGTGAGCCGGGAAGTGACATCAGTGTGTCACCAACGCGGCGCAGAGAACGCTCTGGCATTTGGACAAAACTCTATGGTTTAACCACAGAGTTTTGCTCAAATACCAGAGTGTCCCCAGTGTCATGTTGATGTAACTTCTGGGAGCATGGAGAATGACATCAGCACATTGGGAGGCTGATGGAGTTTGTCCCCCATTTGCTGCTATTTTCCTTGGTGAGCCACCTGAGCGGAGGCAGGGAAGTGCTTGTTGGGGGTCATGGCAAGCCTAACTCATTTATAACTGGATTGTTCTGTGTTGAGGAGACAATCCAGGAGGCGAATGATTGTTATTACTCAATGACAGCATGATATCCTGTGGGTGCAACCAAGATGGATGCCCCTCTCATATTTTTCAATGAAAGACAGGATAAAAAAATTGATAAGACATCTTCATAATGTTCAATTGGCCACCAGTATCAGAATGGGCTCCTGTCCATGTTTTTATGAGGTGAGGAAGGCAAGGACTGAGGAGGATAAAAGTAAGATGAGGCAGGACATCATTCAAGAATGGATGGGACAAAGTGCAGGCGGGATGAGACATTTTTGTGGTAGAAAGCAGTAGCAAGTTAAGAGGTAGGTCTGGTTACATTCTCTACTCTGACTTACTAGAGTTTAGAATGTTCCAGAAGGACCTCCTCAATCTCTTCCGCTCCAAAAATAGGAGATTGTACTTGAAAAGGCACGGGAAGGATGAGCCCTGTATCAGAAATAATCTATTATTGCTTTTCTCCCGGCCATTCCTCAAAGAAGGGGCACATTAATTTATCATTAATATTTTTATTCTTTTGGATGTCTTCGTTCACTGTTTCTCACAAAAGTGCTAAGAATAAGCACAGTTCTCAGGAAGAAAGGAAGGAAGGGGGAAGGGAAGAGTAATGTACTATCTTACAAACTATCTTGGTAATGCGACAGGTCAGAAAATGATATTATGTTTCATAATATTCCTCTGTTTCTGGGCATCTTGAATTCCTCAGGCTAGGAGAAAGAAATTGCTTTTTTGAGGGTAGACTTCACTGAACTTGACACGTTAGAGCTTCAGTTACTTTTACTTCTGAAGTTATGCCCTGGTGAATACCTGAAATATTAGGTCTATTGATGACAAAGTAAGTAATATTTTACTGTCAGAATCAGTTGGTTATTACAGGAGGAAAATCCCTACTTATAAGCAACCAAACAACGCAAGAATGAAAGGTGGCAACTCTCTGCAAAAATCAACAACCTTAATTTATCATTGTTCTGATGGCAAGTTGGCATGTTTCCCTCTACTGTATTTTAGTGTATACACTTATGGCAGTGTTCAAAAAGCACTTGCCTTAACATTTCAAGTTGCAATGAGGTCTTTAACTTTCTGCGTGAGAAAAGCACTGATCTGTTTCAGTCAACACCTCCGCCAGGCGCTGTATGCATTCTGTAACTAAACACAAGGCCCCCTCATTCTTTGTCACGGCAAACTCGCACTGAAAAAGGCGTTGTTTTGAATCAACCTCCTAAGCCTCAAGTAAGAACTAAGTGAAAGCCTCTTGTGTTACTGTTAGCTGGAAAATCTTCTCATGCATGTACTGAATAGTTGGTTATAAATCAGTGGTTCCCAATTTTTTTTGGGGGGGGGGGCACCACCTTTTTGCCTCCAACAATCTCATCCTGAATGCCCCCTATCCTACCCTATAAAAAGAAGAAGAAGAAGATATTGGATTTATATCCCGCCCTCCACTCCGAAGAGTCTCAGAGCGGCTCACAATCTCCTTTACCTTCCTCCCCCACAACACAGCACTGTTCAGAAATTGTGGGAAGAAGAAGAAGATGACAACAACATGGGATCTATATCTCGCCCTCCACTCTAAATCTCAGAGTGGCTCACAATCTCCTTTACCTTCCTCCCCCCACAACAGACACTCTGTGAGGTAGGTGGGGCTGAGAGAGCTCTCCCAGAAGCTGCCCTTTCAAGGACAACTCTACGAGAGCTATGGCTGACCCAAGGCCATTCCAGCAGCTGCAAGGGGAGGAGTAGGGAATCAAACACAGTTCTCCCAGATAAGAGTCCATGAACTTAACCACTACACCAAACAACTCACTTGTTAGCAGGCAGATCCCCTCCAATCGACTACCCCAAAGTCACAAATGCTATGCAGTCTGATTCAAAAACACAAAATGAATGCCAGTCTGACAGGCCAGAAAGAAATATACCTGGGCACAGATTCTGAATGGTGTAATGTCAAGGTGTCCGAGTCTGACCCTGCTGTGACCTTCCTCCCCAATCAAAAAGGTATGCATTAGTCAAAAAAATGGGATTCCCAGAATAGGTTGCCTCACTCCAAATTAACTAATCCTATCAACTACCAGACCTCAGTTTCCCCTTCCCACACCAACTTTTCAATAGCAACACTTAACACTGACAGCTTTCCCATCCATCAAGCAGTGCTTTGTAATAATCACATGAACCATTAGACACCACCAGGGCTTTTTTTGTAGCAAGAACCCCTTTGCATATTAGGCCACACCCCCTGATGTAGCCAATCCTCCAAGAGCTTACAGGGCTCTTAGTACAAGGCCTACTGTAAGCTTCAGGAGGACTGGCTACATCAGGGGTGCGTGGCCTAATATGCAAAGGAGTTCCTGCTACAAAAAATACCCTTGACACCACAGTTTGCCATGCATGAAGCAATCAGAGCTTCGCCCAACTCATTGTACTCGTCAAGAGTATTGTTTTGGGGCACCCATATCTCCCTGCCCCAGGGAGAATTTTCCCTATAATTTGGTTTTCTGAGCCTCAGTCGTATATGTGTTCCTCAGGATCCAAATCTCACACCTGAAATGCAAATAGTTTCGTCCTTACTCTTCTGTGGACTTTGTTCATCTAGATAGGTAAATATCACCCACTCCCAATCTTTATCCCAGCTACTCTTTTTATTCTTATTAGTCTTATATGTGCGTTCTCCTGTGTGCTCTTGTGTATGTCTCGCTCTTTTATTTATTTTAGATAAAACCCTTTTAATTTCATTTGGACTGGTTTATTTCAAGAGTTCTCGAGATAAAAATTCTCATAAACGCTGTGGAGATCTTTCTCGTGACTGCCTCTCGCTTGTCTCCAGCTAGCGAATACCCCCAATTAATTTGGAGACCCTCAATTTGGATAACATGCTAATGGAAGATAATAACAACAAAAAACAGTTACAATTAATTGCACTTTTATTCTAAATCCAATTAAAACTTTTCAGTTTAATGCATTCAACAATATTGGTGAAAACCGATTCAGTGATACCAGCTTTTCAAAGTCTGATAAGTTTCCCCAAATGCGGTATATTGGTCTGACGAGAGGTCTGCTGGAGTATTTACTAAAAACTCTGATAGTTTCCACCAAATTTCAGCGTCATGCAGAGGCAGAAACCTGGATTGCCATCTGCCATCTTCTAGCTCTAGCTTGGTCAATCAAAAATAAGTGAACAATGTAGTAAAAGAGGCCCACGTCTAATGACCCCCTCCCACCCCCTTCCCTCTTAGGTGGTGGTAACACTTACTTTGGGAACCACTGTTTTAAGTGCTCGCCAAGCTAAATTATTCTATACCAATGGACAGGGCTTTTTTTGTAGCAGGAACTCCCTTGCATATTAGGCTACACCCCCCTGATGTAGCCAATCCTCCTGGAGCTTACAGTAGGCCCTGTACTAAGAGCCCTGTAAGCTCTTGAAGGATTGGCTACATCAGGAGGGTGTGGCTCAATATGCAAAGTTGTTCCTGCTGCAAAGCCCTGCCTCTGAATATGGTTTTTAAGATCTCACTATGTAGTTGATCTTATTTTGAGTTATGGCCCACCTACCTGTGTTAGTGAAGCAAAGTTTTTTGGCTTCTCCTGCCTTTGAAAAATGAGTTCAAGGGAAGATAAAATTGAAGGGTATCATATTTATTACACATAATCCCTGCTGGAATCAGAGGGCTTCTGATGGATATATTTTATGACAATTCTGACAATTTTATGACAATACAAATACAATGTTATGGCAATACAAATTATGACAAATTCTGGAGCCTTGCTTTCCATGGCTGCCAGTGAAGAACAGACTTTTTTTTGTCAAAATGATATGTTATTAAACTAGAGGGAGAAGGATGTCAGCGGGATCCTAAATTTTAGCTGACATATATGTATTTATCTATATACTTAGTCTATATTTGTGACTCAATGCTGATTTTAGACTCTGTGTATCGAAGCCCACATTGGTCGGATGGGTAAAGGGGACACAATGTGGTCAAGGAGATATTCCAACAGGAAGAAATCTCTGTCTTTCAACACACAGAGAAACACACACACCTATACGTGTCTTGTCATCCATGGCCTGATTATAGGGCTCCCAAGCCCCTGGTCCGAGTGGGGGTTCCCCCGCCCGGGAGGTTCCCAATGTGGGTCGGTGGGGGGGAAGCTCCCCCTACATCACTGGCGTCACCCGGAAGTGACGTCTTCGTGGTGGCAATGTTGCGCGGCAGCTGGGACAACTCTATAGTTTTCCCAGATGCTCTAGCTATTTGGGAGGGAAAACTCTATGGCTGCGGGGCACTGGGGACTTGGCAACCCTATCTGATTAGCTGGGTCAGCCCATGCCTGGAGTAGCTATAATAGCCACAGAAAGAAAGCCCACCGTGTCTATATTACATACATGAAAACAATGCAGCATTAGCAAATTAGGAATCCGTGGCTGGCACTCGGGGACCTTAAATGTTGTAAAAACA